>NW_023416318.1:47005993-48387993 GCF_014108235.1 Myotis myotis | reverse complement strand
CACACAGGAAATGAAAGAGCAGAACTAGATGCTTGACAGAATGAGACAGACGAGTGGTTCTCAAACTCAAGTGCGCATCAGGGTCTCCCGGATGGCTCCCTAGACACAGAAGGTGGGCCCCACCCCCAGGGAATCACAGTCAGTGGGTACAAATGTTGCCTCTGACAAGTTCCCAGGGGTTGCAGGGGCTGCTGGGAGAGACCACATTCTGAGAACCAGCAACACAGACCAGTGCTTCCCACACCTCCAAGCTGGGGAGCTCGTGGAAATGCGAATTCCCATTCGGTGGGGCTGAGAGTCTGCACCCTAACAAGCCCCCCGGTGCTGCCCGTGCTGCACAGGTGCTGTCTGGGCCACCATGGAAAACCGGCAAATAGGACATGAGTTTGGCCTGGCATTGGCGGGGAAGGATTAATGGCGGTTGTTAGACTTGGAGAATGGACATCACTTATATAAACGGGGGAAACCGGGCATTCTGGGAGAGACCACCGGGTGCAGAGGCAGGGAGGTGGGAGTGAGAACAGGAGGAGGAGGAGACACTGGCCATGGTCACCACTGTCACATGCTGACGCCAGTGACAGGTGGAGGCCCAGGGCTCCACATGCAGGCGCTTCCCTCCACTCACCCTCCTCCCCACCCTCCCCATCCCAGAAGCTGCTCAATCCCAACAAGTCTACCGGCAGCTGGTCTTCAAAATGGAAATGGTTATTGTTTTGCGAGCCCCACAGACGGCTCCCAGCACGGCCCGCTCGGCCAACTTGGATGGCGCCTCACCTGGCTGGTTGCAATGGCTTGTTGTTTGGCAGCTGAAGTGACCCCCACTTTTCTTTCCCAGCCTCAAGCCAGAGGAGGGTCAGTCTTCCAGGAGTTGAGTGTCTTGAAGGCACGCGGGGCGGCCATGAACTTCTCAGCAGGCGGCTGGAGCAAACCAGTGTGTTTTTTAGGTGCTGACTCATGGGCCCCCTCCTGACACAGGGTCACCACCACATAAGGAAACAGGAGCGCCCCGGCCTCCCTGGGAAATCTTTCGTTTACAGGCTGATTCTAGCAAAGTGGGCATCCCTTTCTCCACAGAGCCGCACTGGTGGCTGCAAGAACACAAAGCCCGCAGAACGTCCCTCATGTGGAAACCGAACTGATACCCATTGGATGCTGTCTTGTTCACTGGATGCTTAGTTTCCCCAAGCTGCCATAACAAAGTACCACAATGTGGGTGGTTTCTGAGAGCAGAAACATATTCCCTCACAGCTCTGGAGACTAGACGTCTAAAATCAAAGTGTCTGCAGGGCCAGGCTCCCTCCAAAGCCTCTAGGGCCGGATCCTTCCTCACTCCTCCAGCTGCTGGTGGCCAGGTGTTCCTTGGCTTGTGGCAGCATCACTACAACATCGGCCTCCATCTTTACACGGTGCCTTCCCCATGTCTGTGTCCAGATTTCCTTCTTCTAAGGACACGAGTCATGTCAGGTGGTATCCTAAAAGGACACTGGTCACATTGGATTAAGGGCCAACCCTACTCCGGTGTGACCTCAACTTAAGCAACGACATCTGCAACAACCCATTCCTAAATAGGGTCCCATCCCGAGGTACCGGTGGTTAAGCCTTCAGCACACCTTTTGGGGGACACAGTTCAACCCTTAACAGGCACGTGTTATGAGGCCATATTAAAACATATGGTCCCTGCTGAATCTGACCTGGTCTTTTGGAGCGCTTTCTTCCTCTGAATTAAACTAGGACAGTCAGCTACTTACAATAAAATGAAAACTGAACTACAAATCAGGCCTCGGTCTCAAGATCAACTGTGAAACAAGGGATCGAACTCTTGCCCACGCCACACTTAACAGCCAGAGGTAAATCTGCAAGATCTGAAAAGCAAGGCAACGAGCAGGTTGGACACCTCATCCATTTATTCATTCAACATACCTGAGGCCCTTCTGAGTGCCATTCACCGGTCAAGGTGCTGATGACACAGCCGAAAACGACAAAACAAGCAGGTGTCTCACCCTGACATAGCTTACCTCCTGGGAGGAGAGGACAGAGACAGACGAGTAAGTACACAGCCTGGGCTGAGAGAGAAAAAGAAAGTGAGAGGAGTCGTATGCACGGGATCTGCAGTTTTAATCAGGGCGGTCAAAGGGGGGCCACCTTAGGGTGACAAAGGCCAGAAGGCGGGGCAGGCCAGGCCGTGGGGTGAGGGGCAGGGAGGGCGCAGCAGGGCGCTGCTCCTCCCTGGACACAGGCCTTTGTGAGCACTCAGCTGCTCCGTCTCAGGGCGGAGAGCCACTGCCTTTTGGCAAACCCCCTCTGATGGCTGTGCTGGAACGGCCCCGGGGGGTGAGGACCAGGGCAGGAGACTCTTTGAGAGACCTGCACAAAAGAGGGGGTGACATTTTGGCCTGGGGTGCAGAGGAGGAGGTGGACATTGCTGGACTCCAGATCAAGGCTGTCAGAACCCACACATTGGCTGCTGGGGCCCAGATGGAAGGAGTCTGGCCCACGAAGCCCCAGCAGAGTGGGGAGGCCAAGGGCTCAGTTTGGGACATTGGAAGCATGTGTTCCAGCCGCTTGTCATCTTACAAAGAGCACTCTAATGAGGTGGGAACAGGCTCAAATAAACGGGGACCTGTTCAGAGGTATTCTTGGTACAAGACCGGTCAAAACTGCCCCGAGGGCGGAGAGCCGCAAAGGGGGGCGGGAGGAATGAAAAGTAATTTTTTAAAGATGTGACCAGTGGGAACAGGAAAAAACGAGCGTTTAACCCTTTGTGTCCAGTCGCTCTGGTTAAAAGTGTTTGGTTCCAGAGCGGAATGTGGAGGCAGAGGGGGTCTCGCTCATTTATACCTCCTGCCCGTTTTAATTTTTATTACCATGAGCATTATTAATTTTATAACCAAAAATTGGCAAGCATTTCTAATGTGGTTTTTAAAAATCACGAGACTAAGAAGAATGCAGTAGATTTCTATGCTCTTACCTAGACGAATGTCCAAGATAATAAATGATTTAAACTACTGATACGTAGGCCATAATTCTCTGCGTGTACCTGCATCCAGGTGTCTGTGTATTCGTACACAGGAAAACGCCTGGAAGGGCAGGTATAGCCTCGCAGTGGCTACCACCTAAGAGTGAGGATGGGGAGGGGCCTTCGCCAGGAAATTTTCACTTTTTACCATAAGGTATACTCCTCGCAGCTCTTGCCGACTTTGAAAATTACCTACATATGTTTTAATTTAAGGTTCTGGCCTTCCCTACACTTTTCTTCAATTCGGCTTCACATAATCCAAACAGGAATGATTGAATATTTAAAATCAATAGGCAATAGAAACTTTTCAGTCTCCCTTCTCTCTTATTCCTACAAGAAATAATGTACATGACTCTATTAATGACAAACTCTATTGAAGCTGTTTTCTCCATAGAAGTGTCAAAATGTACGTTTTTTTGAAGGTAAACATGACTCTTACAAGAACACAGAATAACACATGGCAAGTGTGACTTAACTCATGAATAAGAGAACCACCAGGATGGTAAACGAGCATTTGGGAACTGAGTGTTTACAGTCAATGAAGAAAAAATTGGGAAATGAAGTTTACCAGGTTAGAACCCAAACTGGTCAAAGTCCTCCAGGGTGATAAATCCATAATCCTTGGGGTTCTTGTTTCTACTATTACAAAAATCATGTGCGCCTCATCTGGACAAAAGCCTACCTACCAGAGAAGCATCTATCAGAACGTCAAACCTCAGAGGGAAGGTAGGGGAGGGTGGGGGTAAGGGGAAGAGATCAACCAAAGGACTTGTATGCATGCATATAGGCCCAACCAATGGACACAGACACCAGGGGGGTGAGAGCATGTGTGTGTGTGGGGGGGGGGGGGGGCAATGGGGCAATGACACATATGTAATACCTTAATCAATAAAGAAAAGACGTTATAAAAAATAATAATAATAATGAATAAAAAAGCCTACCTACCAGTTGCGTGTCATCTCACAGAGCCTGGGCCCTAAACAAGAGCAAATAAAAAAATCGAAAGAAGACACAGCCCTGAGAATGAAACCGTCCCTGGTGGCTCCGTGAGGCTGGGCGCTGTCTGAAATCGGAAGGAGGGGAATCCTGCCTTTGCCTTATTTATAACTGTTGGATACTTTTCTTAACATAAGATACAAATTTACATATTGGCAGCTGTGGTTTTCAATTTTCCAAATGCACTTTGCTCTTCAGATTAATCTCCTTTTCACCATCTTTCGTGTCTGTTTTCAATCAGGAAGGAAAATGACGAACAAGCGATTCTGGAATTGCAATAATGTTCCATTATTAAAACGAAATAGATTTTAATGTTATGTTGATACTCACCTGGATGGGCACTAAAATGTTTATGGGCAATTTAAACTTGGCATCAGGGCCCCCAAAAAAGGGTCGTGTGTCGCTTCGAGTTGATGCCAGCCACAACAACAAAAATCTGTGGATACAACCTGTTTATATGGATTTGGGACATAGCTTCGGGCAAGTTCCTGCATTTCTTAGCCTCGGCTTCCTGTTCTGTGAAAAATAAGACTTCACTGCGCTGCTGACAGATCCAAACCCGGGTGCTACTTCTGCGCTCCTATTTCACTCTCACATGCAGAGTCACTGGCCAGCATTCCTGCTGTTGGGCTTCCTTGCAGGTCTCAGTGTTTGATCATTTGTCTTTCGCTATGTGGGTGTGTACTTTACCTTCTTGTGATTTTAAAAAGCATAAGCTATTTTTTAAATCTTACCAACTGCTTTGTTTTACCTCCAAAATTAAATCGTGTTTCTCGTCCTTCTTTCCTTTCTGTAACGAATGTGATGGTCTTCTGATGACCCCTAGCATTAGCTATGACTTTTAACAAATCTCTCCCCCACTCTGACTTGCTGCCATTTTTAACTGGAATCCGTCTCTCATAATTTACTGTCGCGTTTTTTTAGAAATACAGAAAACACCAAAACGTGAAATTATGTAGAAGCTGTAAAATTACACACTGAGCTCACATAGCCCACTGCTGATTAGTTCTTCACTTGCCTCTTGAAAAACTAAACCAGGTGTTTGTCAACAATTTGTTTTTATAAACAACCTGTTCATTCAAATACATTAAATAAATATGCCATAAGAAGAAATATTACAACGTCAGAGCTTCCGAGGGAGACGGAACACAAGTTTCTATTTCTAACCAGAGGTTCTCACAGGAATCAAACTACAGTGTGTGTGTGTGTGTGTGTGTGTGTGTGTGTGTGTGAGTGTGTGTGTGTGGTTGGGTGTTTTGAAGCACTCTCCCATTTAGCCTTTAATTTGCCTGAAATACCTTCATTAAATACAGTTTGCCTGCAGGAAGACTATGAGACCCATAAAGCTTAAAAAATACAGAAACTCTGAATATATTTAGAACCACTGAATTACACACTTTTAATGGATGAACTGTATATGTGAATTGTACCTCCATAAAGCTTTTTTAATGCTACAGAAAAAAAGAAAAAGACGGGTAAACACTCGTCATTAGAGTTGATGTGATTGCTGTAAACATCATCATTTCAAATTGCTGTTCCTTATGTAAAACTGTTTTCATTGCTCCCCTGATCTGCTTTTATGTCTGTGAAAGGTATTTGGGTGTCTCGGGCTAAACGGAATTCATCATTTTTTCCAATTAAAAAGTATTGGAAATACTTCTTCACTCAGTGACTTTTGACTCAGCGTAAGTATTTTCAGGGACAGGTTAAAGAATTAAGCAACAGATGGGTTTAATCGCTGGAAGCATAGAGTTGAGTTTGATGCGGAGATGAGTATCAGTGTTAATACTGAACTGACTTGCCCTGGGTGGCAGAGCTGAAATAGAGTCTGTCTGCTGAGAAAGACGTGAGCCTGCAAACGGGGAGGGGCCAAGAAGATGGATGGTGTAGGGAGGGTAGAGAGGCCAGTGAAAGACAGAAAAAAAACCTGGCAAGTTTTAGAAAAGGCAATTAGACCAGGACTAAAGCTGACTTGGAATGTAGTTTGCTATCTCACCTGCCGGACCATAGTTTGCTATCACAAAGTCAATCAACTGGCTTTACTCAGCTCCATATTTCAGGAAAGGAAAAAATAAAAACTGCACGCTGAAGAGTTAGGACTAATTTTCTAAGCTAAAAAGCAACTTAAAGCCACTTGGTCTCTCTTACCTTATTTTGTGGAAGATGAACCTTGTAATAAACCAGATAAATCTTGTTTTCGCAGAGAAAAACTGGAAAACAATGGACTTAGGGTGCTTTTCTACTAGAAAATGAAATGTGGGCAATCTGAACGCCAGCAAACTTAGAAGAATATCTTTAAGGCATATACCAAAGGTATTACTTGGTCAATCAGAAGTTTAGAATTGGAATGTGTAATGCCTAAAATTCTAAAGAAGATAAACGATGAAAACATTATTCTTTAGTTATTGCCAGTAACTTGAGACAAAAAATAACTTAAGAGAAAAAAAGTGTCTGGGTTCTAACCAGGAAGTGCTGACTGTGAACTTCACTAAATTGTTTTTTTCTGATAAAGGATGGAGAAACATTGAGTAACAAATTCAACAACCCAAATGAAATTTCTTGGGTTTTTGTTTTTTGTTTTTTCATATTATATCTGATCCTAGTCAGGAACAGGAAAAAGAGAATATGATCCAAGAAAAAATAGCTACAAAGCATTATTTAAGTATTTGATGTTCTGGGTAGAATGGCTTGAAGCTCCCCCAGGGTCTAGGAACCTTGCTTTTTATTTTATTTTTTTAATATGTTTTTAGTGAGCCCTAACCGGTTTGGCTCAGTGGGTAGAGCGTCGGCCTGTGAACTGAAAGGTCCCAGGTTCGATTCCGACTAACAGCATGTACGTTGGTTGCAGGCACATCCCCAGTAGGAGATGTGCAGGAGGCAGCTGATCAATGTTTCTCTCTCATTGAAGTTTCCAACTCTCTATCCCTCTCCCTTCCTCTCTGTGAAAAATCAATAAAATATATTTTTAAAAAAATATGTTTTTAGTGATTTCATAGAGGAAGGGAGAGGGAGAGAAGGATAGACACATCAATGATGAGAGAGAACCATTAATCGGCTGCCTTCTGCACGCTCCCTACTGTGGGGGATCAAACCCACAACCTGAGCATGTGCCTTGACCGAGAATCCAACCTTGACCTCCTGGTTCATAGGTCGATGCTCAACCACCAAGCCATGCCAGTCCGGCAGGATCTTACTTTTTAAATGAAAGTTTTCTTAAGGGGGGTTTTCCACATCTTAATGTAACCTTATACCTTCTTTTATAACAAATGGAAAGATAGATTCTATTGGAAAATGTGAATAATTCCAGAAATATTGAGACTTTTCGTTTCCTTTCAAACCTCGTTTCCTTTTAATATTCATCCACCTACAGCCCAAATTCTCCATGTATTTTGCCAGATGTTCTTTATTAACTACAAACTGGGTGATTATTTCTGCTTCATGAGATCCCTTAAACTCAAAAATAAAATAAAATGTAAAAAGTTCCAAGGCTGATCGATGGTGGTGATTGCAAGGAGAAAGCCACAGAAGTTCCTCTGCGCCTTTCTCCCAATTAAGCCACTTCCGCCCCTAAAGGCTTTCCACAGCAATAATAAACCAGTTTGTGAGATCCCAGGATGCAGGAGCGGCATCTTTGAAAACCAAACCTCAATGATAAAAACATTAAAAATGTAGATGGCAGGGCTGCCTTTGGCTTGCTCTCCCTTCAGCTTCCTCACACCCACTCGTTTGATGGCAGCGCCCAAATAAAACAGATTCTTTACAGCTTTACATTTACTAAGTGCTTCTGTCAGCTCCTCGCCTCCCCGTCCCCCTCCACCCCCTCCCAATTTAATCTGTGAAGAGTCTGAACAGTGTTTGACTTTTAGTAAGGGTTCAGTAAATGTTGATGATGACCATAGTACAGTCATTATCTGCAGACAGAAAATTATGTTCAATATTTAAATCCTAACCTACCTTATCAGTGATTTCTAGAGAAAGTCAGTGGAAGTTGAATTCTTTCAAACCCCAAATGATACATCTCTCTTTCTCGCTACATAAGATAGCTCTGTTCTCAAAGCTAATGCCATGGGGAGAACACGGGCATGGGACTCTTCTAGATTAAAAGAACTCAAAGAATGAAGGCCTGGGGTAGGGCAGGGGTGGGGAGAAAGAGAGCAAAGGTGGGGAAAATTGGGGACATCTGTAATACAGTCAACAATAAGAAAAAAAATTTTTTTAAGAACTCAAAGAGACATAACAAAACGCAATGTAATTCCAGATCCAGAAATAAAAATCTACACAGTACATTTTGGAAACAATTGGTAAAGTTAGAATTGAGGCCGGGTACGGATTATATTATAGAACTGTTCATTTTATTAGGTATTATAATGGCATTGTGGCTATAAAGGAGGATGTCTCTATTCTTAGAAGATGCAGGCTAAAATATTTAGTGGGAAAGCATTATGGTGTCTGCAACCTATTTTCAAATGGTTCAGCAAAAAGTTACATATTTAAATATAGAGAAAAAGCCAGTGTGAAAATTTTAACGACTGGTGAATCTAAAGAGTGTTTACTATTTTATACTTCAACTTTTCTATAGATATAAATTTTATAAAAATTGGGACTAAAAATATAGCAAAAAATTATTTTACTAAAAATATCACATTTATTTACATATTTTACTGTTAACACATATAATTATACATTGTTGTTACTTATTTATACTTTATAAAAAGCATACCTATTCAATATAAATACTTAATCTGAAATTAACTACCTTAAACCAACTACTTTTAGTGCTCATGTATAAAGCTTTTTATCTTAAATATAAATAAAAATCACTCAACACCTACTTTACACTAGAGACAGTGAGACGCCAGCTGTATGGATCATGAATTAATATTTCAAAGTTAAATTTTTCAATAGTTTCTTCTTTGTTTTTCTTCTTTGTCTAGCATAGTCTGCTTTAAGCTCAAAGTCGCATCTTGAAATCCAGGATTTAAGTCTAATACTTTCTTGAAATCTTCCAAGGCATCATCAAAGTATCCTGTACCAGAATCCAAAAAAAAAAAAAAAATGGGAGAGAGAAACAGCTGAGTATTTTCTTACATAATTCACAGCAAAGTTGGGATACACATGCTTTTATATTTATGAGCTTTCAACCCCTTCTACTGAAGAAATTTTTCCTCTTAATAATGATATAGGAATGTCTACACCAAAACAATTGTGTCTGCCCTTCTAGAACAATACTTCAATTTAGCTAGGGGTTTTACTTATTAAGATTTAACAGGTAAATAGCATAAACCATCATGAAATCTCAATGAAGTTATATCACCTGTTTTAGATAATTACAGTAAAATCAGGCAACAGGAAATATTCTTTTTAACCCTTTACAATAAGAACCAGTACCTTGATTCCAAGGATTTAAAACTCCTTCACTTTACCTCGTCTCGTGTGCCTTCAAAGATTTTAACTCAGAAAACTTTCGCAGGTGATCACCAGCATTACCCTCCATTCGCCTTTGGGGATGTTACAGGCACAAAGTAATGGGGTCGCCCTCCCTCTCCGCGCCCACGTCCAATTCCCACCCCAGCGTGCCGCTGTGGTCTATAATGCCTATTGGAAGCTTAAAATAAACTCAGAACGATCCCTCTGTTCCAGGCTCCAGACCTAAATTTGGCATCACTTCCAAGACTTAACGATCATTACATTCGTTTTACAACATGCAGGAGCTCTCAATTCAGCCAGTACAACTAAGGACCCCAGGAGAAGAAGAGTCTTACCCAGCCTATACAGTATCAGCCCTCGGTTGTAATAGGGAACTTCAAAATTGGGCTGGACTCCTATGGCCGACGTGTAGTCCTCCATGGCTTCGTAGAAATCAACCCTCAAGTACTTGATCTGCCCCCTGTTGTTATATGCAGTAGCCAAATCCTCAGGGCTGCATTCGCTTTAAACAAGAAGTTCACGTGAAAAACACCGAGTTACTAAATTCCTCCCAGCTCCCTCATTCTCTTTCGGGTTATTGTCAGACTTCATGGCCTACAGCTTGCAGCATCCCCTCTGAGAAACCAAGGGCACAGAAGGGAAAGCCTTCGGTGGGTCAGTTTGGTCTAAGCCCGTTGTCTGCATCAGCAGCGCTACATGGTCCATTGGAAAAGCACATTCATGTTGCGGTGTGCTCAAAGCCCCTATTCGCTGCCAACTTGTCTGGCTGAAATACGGTATCAGATTCACTGTTCGCTTTCTAAGCACGTGCCAGCAGGGCAAAGATGGCAGGTCAGACTCCAGCTGAGCGAGGGAGAGCCAGAGCTAGAGTTCGCTGTGAACATGTCGCAAAGCTCACCATCAACTTTACCCTCAAATGTTTAAGTGAACCCAGAACAGTGAGATCTGAAATCATTTCCACCGATAACGAGATAAAAGTTCACCCTAAGTGAAAAGTCAGCTCGCTGATCCCCAGGGCGTGCTTTCTGGGCAGAGAGCTGCCCTCCGAAGTGAACAGACATTCCGGAAAGGAAGCCCAGGCAGCCCTGAGCCACCAGCCCCACAGGTTACACAGCCCTCCCCTCCCTCACCCTCCAGCCCAAGGCCCTGCCGGACAAGTGTGCACAGAGAAACTCCTGGGCTCTGCTCTGCGTCAGAGATGCTTCTGTCTCCCTCTCTTTTTCCCCAAAGGGATTCTCAAATGTGAACCAACCAGGGAAGATACAGCCCAAACGCACCTGTCGTTTCTTTGCTATATAGGCCTCAGAACATATTTGTGGCTGTCGGTGTTATTAAAAGTTACTTCCCTTCATCTTGATCCTGGAAATGTGAGACAGTTACTGGAACTACTGCTGCTCACAGCCTAGAGGTCTCCGTCGAGTCTAAGTTTGCTAGCCATGGAGTGGAACTACCGCAATTTTAGAAAATGTCTGTTTTGCCTGGCTGACGTGGGGCAGTGGTTGAGCCTCAGCCATGAATCAGGAGGTCACAGTTGTGGGCTCGACCCCCAATAGGGGGCGTGCAGGAGGCAGCCGATCAATGAGATCAAAGATTCTCTGTCATCATTGATGTTTCTCTCTCCCTCTCCCCTCCTCTCTCTGAAATAAAAAACATATAAACATATTTTTAAAAATATTTTAAAAAAGAAAATGTCTGTTTCTATGAGCTATGACTGAAAGGGACTTCTGGATGCTATGAGCACCATTGCACAAGCGGACATACTCCCTTCATCTATTGTACTAGGTGAGCTGCTACCCCGTAAAGAGTTTTAAGAAAAGAGCAGCCTCAGGAGTCCAGTAAGGTTTTAGTCATTAAATTTCCAAGCTTCAAAGCTTTGTTATAAATTTAATATATTCAGAGGATCATAGACTGTTTGATTCAGAATTAGATCTCAGTACAACAAATACTAAAAGCCTACTTTTCATGTGAAAGTTGTTTCATATTTTAAAGATATGGGCTAATAGTTAGAGCCCCAAATTTTTTCTGTAATATTGAGATTTTTATAATAACAGTATTTATGGTAATGTCATTGAACCAGATTACATAATCCAAATGTGGATGTTTAGCATTCGCTAACTTTAGCAAAGAAAAAAACATTTGGAAATTGGGTTATGGCTAAGGCTATATATACTTTTGGGTATGGAGAGAAATACAAAGTTTGCAAATACTATTTCAAAATGCTTCAGTGACCCAGTATTTTTCTAATAATTTTAAACTCTAAAAGATACATGTAAAGGAAAACGCTGAAGAATTCCGTTTCAATCCAGAGCTCCTAGAAGAACTGCAGAACTGTAAGGAAAGGGAAGATTCATTTCACAGATGAGAAACTGAGGCCGAGAGAAGGCACAAGCTATGCGGCGGCGCCAGGGCTGGAATTCAGGCGCACGGAGCTCCCTTCTACTAAGCCATGCAGACTTTCTTTCTGAAACTGGCAAAGGGGCAGAAATGCTGTTTGCTACAGCTGCACACGGTGCCCTCAGGCGGAGCTGTGCCAAGGAGGAAGAGAAACAGGACTGGAGGGCATCGAGGTGCCTGCTGCTGGGTGAATACTCTTTGAAACCTACTAGGTAAGCCAGAGCTGTGCCTCTCCCTCTGGACGGAAAAGCCTCAGTCCTATTGGTCTGAATGGGATTTCCGGGACCTGCAGACACCCAGCGCAGCAGGCAGTTCAGTGCAGGCCTCTGCGCCCTGACGTGCAGTTTTGCATGAGAGGCCCGTGTGCAGGAATGGCTGCTCGGCTGTTGCTTTTACGTCTGAACCCAATTGGCCACCAGGAGCCCTTCTTAGTAGGTGTCTTCTTTCTGAGGGATTGCAAAAAAAAAGGGGGGGGGGGAGCCCTAATGTGCACCCTGGCTTGAACCATCTGCAGAAAACCAACAACCAAAAAAAAAAAACTTTATTGACCCATCAGGAAAGCTCCAACCTTTACTGGGCATTTGCTATGAAGGAACTAGTGATAAAGATATTGCGGTTATGTCTTCTTAAGAATCCTTAACACTTAAGAGATGCATTTGAAACACCCACAGATACAGAACATGAGGTCTGGGCGCAGGGATGGCACGGAAGCCGAACCGTGACGACCGGGAGGGTCATTGTACTGTACTTATATTTACACTTTTGTCCCGGCACGTGAGAAACCACTGCCTTGCTGTGACGCTGTGGCTGGGGTGCTCGCAGAGCCCTCACCGGGTCCCGGGATCCGCTGTTAAAGGACGGGTGGAAAAGCGCTTTCCGCTCGGAGTCCCGAGGGGGAGGACCGAGAGAGGGGGACGTCCCGGGTGAGGACGGGCCGACGCTCCGGTGTCCCGTCACCCTCCAGGGCGCCCCACGGCGACGGCCAGGGGTCGCACTCCCGGACGCTCCCTCCCGCCTTCCGGAGAAAACGAGCACCTGCCCCGCGTCCCCGCAGCTCAGTCGGCCCTGGAGCTCAGGGGCGAGCAGAGCGGCTGCGCGGCCCCGGCGCCCACCTCGCGAGGACGCCGCCGACCCCACGTCTCGCGATAGTTACCTCCCGGGCGGCGCTCCCGCGGAAGCTGCGCAGGCGCACTGGCGAATATAAGCGGAGTACAGCGCCTCGGCCTCCGCGTACTCGCCCTTCTCGAAGTGGGCCTGGGCGAGGCCTAGGGTTGCGCGGCTTCCCTGCCCCTGCGGCCCCGACATCGCGGTCGGAGGTCTGGCCTTCGGGATGGAAAGAGGGCTGATTTCAGGGGCGGAACCGCAAAGCCACTTCCGGACCCGGAGTTTACCCTCCGCGCTAGCCCGGGCGGAGCGCGCAGACTGCCGGGAGAGCTGGGACCGGCCCTGGGAAGGGCAGGTCCTTCGTTACTGTTAGTCCTGCCGGCCTCGGTCCCCAGGAAAGTGATAGATCGAACTGGCTCCCAACCCCGTGGCCCAATGCTGCGAGCAGCTTGCCCTTTGTTACAATGGGGGGGAGGGGAGCATGCCGGAAGCGGAAGAGACCTGGGTTGTTTTATGAATGGGGAAGTGCAGCACCTATCAGCGTCTACCCGAGCAAGACACCCCAGTTCCGAGCAGCCTCTGGTTAACCCCGAGACTGATGGAATCCCACTCAGTTGTCCCATGGTCCAGCGTCCCAATTCAAACTGTTTATTAGCTCCAAGACCATAGATTGTAAACTTATCAACCCTTTTGAACCTTGGGAATAGTATAAAGATTAATGAAATAGTAATTCCGTGTCAACGGTCTGTGGTCTATGATGTTACTTTACATTCCTTGGCTTTTTATGCCAAAAGGAAACCCATATAGAAATTTAAGTATGTTTAATTCAAGTAAAAATTATGTAAAATGAACAATCCAGAGGAAATAAAAAAAAAAACATTCCATGTGCAATCACATCAAAAAGAATGAAATACTTAGGAATTAACCAAGGAGGTAAAAGACTTCCTACAATGAAACGTTGCAGAAAGTAAAGACATAAATAGAAAGACTTCCCATGTTCGTGGATTGTAAAGCAATATTTTACTAGTAAATATGCCATCACAGATTCACTGGAATCCCTCAAAACCCCAATGATGCTTTTACAGAAATAGAAAAATCCATTCTAAATCCATATGGAATTTCAGGGGATCCCACGTAGCCAAAACAATCTTGAAAAAGAACAAAGTTGAAGGACTCATGCTTCCTGATTTAAAATCTTCTACAAAGCTACTACAGTGATCAAAATAGGGTGGCACTGGCATACAGCAGTCTTCTCAATAAATGGTGCTGGGAAAACTGAGTATCTGCATGCAAAAGAATGCAGTTGGATCCTAACCTAACACCATATTTAAAAATTAACTCAAGATGGATTAACAACCTAAATATAGGAGCTGAAAATACAAAATTCTTAGATGAAAACAAGACAAAAACCCTCGGATATGACACCAGTGGCACAGACAACAAAAGGAAAAATAAATTGGACTTCATGGAAATTAGAAACTTTTGTACAATAAAAAGGCTATCAGCAGAGTAAAAAGACAACCCCGAGAAGGGAGAAAATATCTCGAATCATGTATCTGATAAGAGTGGGGGATGCAGAGATGAAGATTCTGGGGGGCAGGCTGGCTGGTGTGTCCACCTACTCATAGAACACACTCGGGATTCTGACATGGTGTCCCCATCACACGAGAAGCTCTGGTCTACAGGACACTAAAGGGTCATGCCCTGTGACCGGTGCTGGGGCCAGGTTCAGTGGCTATCCCTCCAACTCATGCCCGTCTTCCATAGAGTCCACCTACACGGGTACTTGGCCTGCAGAGTGGCATCATCAAGCCTTCCTTCCCTCTGCCAGCTCACCCAGAGATACAACTAAAACAGGATGATCTGCTGACAGTGTTATGCTTGCTGCAGCCCCATGCTGTCAACTGCCACAGGAAGTGTGGCCACACCAACAACCTGTGCCCCACAAAGAAAGTCAAATCAGGCTCCTCCTTCCCCACAGGGTGGCCGCCTACCTGAGCCTCCCGGGCCCTGGGGCCTCAATAAAACTTCCATTTTGTTAACTGGAGCAGCAAAAAATGAAATAATTTTTTAAAAACAACACACACATATTCATACATATACACACAGGTAAACATGTATTTCCATAATATATATGGAGCACATCTAAAACTCAACTTTTCCGAAGTTGATGTACTGTTTTGCATTTCCACCAGCAACATATAAGGGTTTCAATTGCTCCGTATCCTCACCAGCACTTGTCAATTTTAAATAGTATAGTGATTATTTTTAAACTGAATTGAGAAAATAATAAGAATACACAGAAGGGGGCAGCATAATATTGCTATTTGCATTTTAGAAACTCAGTAGTAATATCTTGGAGCTATATCATCATCAAATTAAATACTCCTGATTTTCTCTTAAAAGTCTAGTAACATAATTGTCCCCTCCCCCCCATTTCTAAATGAGAACTCTGTGTGGCTTCTAAGGAGTACTGCACTCTAACCTGACATCTGCCTAGTACCCTAATAGGCGGTGGTGGTCATAGTTTCTCCTGTTTGGCAGCAAAAGCGATATTATACATGCATTAGGCCTCCAGACCCTTCCTTCCCTTATCCACTCTGCAGCCCAACAGCCTCCTAACCAACCCCCACGAAAATATTTAAACAAATACCATGTTATCCATAAGTTCTAAATAAAGGAAACTTAAGATAACTCATTTTTTTTACTTTAATATTTATTATTTTCATATTATTTCACTTAATGCCACATAAAACCAAAGATATCAGCCCCTGAAATACAAAAATATAATTTCAAAGTGTACTTTAGAAAAAAATGTCTAATACAGTCGTACTCGTGCTTGACAGCAGGCGGGTCGACAATGCTATGTTGCTTTTGGGCACAGTGCCTACTTGTTTAGCTTCATCAGTAGGTTCTGTCATCTCAGTACATTGGCTTACCATGCGACTTTGAACTTCACATAGTTCAGACCAAGTTATATGATAAAGCATTACTTAAAGGGACTTATTACAAGAACAGAACATAACTGTTTCCTATACTATCTTTAATATACTACCTCTATCCAACTTCTCTCCAAGTATTTGTCATATATAGACAATTTTGTTCCCTGTGCCCCTTTCACCATGGGAGAGTTTGTTGTTGTTATCCTGAAAAAATCCTTCATGTTGAATAAAACCAGTTGGGTCAACTCATGCTGTGGGCCTTCCTCTAGTACCTACCACTTTCAAGACAGACAAGGTCCCCAAAACATGGCTGATCACTAAAACTTTCACAGCTATAAATCCCAAACAACATAATTAAGTCTACAAGAGGTTATTTAGAGATGTTGGTTTCTATATTAAACTGAACAGGAAGTAGAGACAGCCACTCAGGCTCTATCTGAAATAATGAACTGGAGGAAAAATTCTAGCGCTCAGGCATGGTTGAACTAGTAGCAAGTGAGAAGGCCCAAAAGAGAGTCCCCAATAGATGTGTTAGGAAAGGCTTGAGGAGTCAATAGCTGATTTTGGGCTTGAAGCAAATTGTTTAACCTCCTCTGGTACAACTTTGCCCCGCTCTCATGTTGCCTCTGTGCCCTCGCCAAGACTTTTCTGTGACTTAGTAATCTTGACACTATGAGAAAAAAATTTGTTATTCAGAATATTTCCATAGTATCATGTAACCAACCACAAGATAGATAGATAGATGGACAGACATGAAATAAGGTTGACTTCCATATGTTTCATATGACAATCAGCATCATTATTTCATAGTCATAATTTAACACAAAATTATATACATAATATGTACATGTGTATATAATATAGATATTATATATATGCGTAATTTATATATAATTTTATGTCAAAATACAACTATGAAATAAAGATGCTGATTTTCATATAAAGTGTATGGAAGTCAACCTTATTATGTACACCGTGATAGCTATGCATATATGCTCCTATGTGTTACAGTCACACACGACTCGTCGTTCCTTTATGCCACTGAGCTGTGGCATAAGGGACAGAAGCTGTAGTTACTGATCTCCTGAGCCAGCACGCAGTGCTTGCACACACTGCACATCCAGAACTGGTACTCGGTGATGGGGCTGCCGGTGGCAACGCATGTTGGCAGTTTCCCTTTCCCTCTGTGAACATAAGAGGAAGAACAAATCATTATATTTCACAGCTTCTAATTACTTAAAACTTTATGACAGTTAAAAACTGAGGAATAAAAAAGATTTCAAGGTAAACTTAAAAACTTTTCTTACAATGAGAAAATAAAGCATTAATATACTTCTAAGACTAAATAATATAGGGTGTAATGTTAAGGGAACCTACTTCAAAACGGAGTGCTTTAACTACTGTATCACACTACTATACATATAGAAATCCAAACTTCTGAAAAGGGAGAATGACACTTACTAACTACAACTAGCCTTACCCTTTAAGAAGGTTGTCCAATTCCGATTTTCTATTGTCTTTTGGCGTATGTTTGGTGAAGATTTCTATGGCAAGGTCTTCATATTGCTGTTTCTGCTCGGGACTGAGGCTCTCTAACGATTCTAGTTTAATAAAAGCTTTTGAACAAGTCCCAAAGGCTTCACAGGCACAAGCGCAGAGCGCCAGCAGAGAGTAGATCTCCACGGCGGGGATAATGTCTTCATAGTCTCGCAGGTGAAGAGCTGGGGAAGAAAGAACAATGTGGACTTTGCAAAGCAATTCTGATGGTGCCTGGGAAAGAATCTGTGCTGCGCTTAGTTTACCCCACATGAGCTTCAGCACAGTGAAAGGAAACAATGGCGGGAGGTCGGAGCACTGGCCGGAAGAAGCACGCTACGTGATCAGGGTCCGAACGCCAGCTGGCAGCTCCGGTCCTGGAAATAGAGACTGGTGATCTGAGGGTGTGATGTGCTGCTGGTGATAGGAGCAGCAGCCTGGTGACTTCACAGTGGCCCAACCAAGATGCTACAGGGAGGCCGGGTGGATGGTGACATTCTACAGTACTGTCGTGGCCCATCTGAAAGCACTATGGTTCAGTCATTCATATGTCCTGGTTTATAAGAAAATTCTCTTATCTATGCTCTTTTGGAATTAATATATCATCATGCATGTAAATAATCTATACATTACAGTACATAAATACAATGGCATGTTACACAACTACTAAAAATAGTCACATAGCTCTCTTTACCAACATGGAAAGATAACTGCAATATACTGTTGAAGGTAGAAAGCAAGGCCCTGAACAACATATATTGTATTGATTTTTTTTCCAATAAAACTATATACAAACAGCAACTTTATGGGTAAGGAGAAATGTCGAAAAGGGCCCTAGCTGGTTTGGCTCAGTGGATAGAGCCTCAGCCTGCGGACTTAAGGGTCCTGGTTCAATTCCAGTCAAGGGCACATGCCTGGGTTGCGGGCTCGATCCCCAGTAGGGGCATCCAGGAGGCAGCTAATCAATGATTCTCTCTCATCATTGATTTTCTATCTCTCTCTCCTTCTCCCTTCCTCTCTGAAATCAATAAAAAAATATATTTTAAAAAATGTGAAAAAGGAAGTTCACCCAAATGTTGGAAATGACTATTTGTGAGTTATAAAATTTTACTTTTATCTTTGAATTTATCTTTTATCTTTTTGTTTCAGTTGAAATTGTTATATAAGTATTTTTATTTTAAAAAGTTAAATGCTATAGAAATCTATCTACTAATATAAAAATATTTTAAAACATATTACTGTTTTTAAAAAGTACACAAAAGTATGATCTGCTATACTCCCATATTGTAGAAAAACAAATTTACTTACTTAAATATATTTATTTCATGTAATATATTGTATTATATAGATGATAGATTATAAATATTTATATAATATGTATATACACACACACATACAAAAAGACATGGCAATTAAGTGTTTTCTTTGACTGAATAGAATAGTTAATGCTACAAATATTCTTTTTGCTTATCTCAAACTTCTTGTTTTTCTGTGAATTGTACATATTGCTTTCTATATTTTTTGTTTTAAAAAATAAAAAGAACATCAAAAAGGGGAATGCACAAACACATTATAGATAGCAAATCTCAAACATAAGAAAATAAATCCATCGGAAAAAAGGTGTTATTGAAATTACTATAAGGCCCTTCCTATTCAGCTTATAATTTTAGACCCCGCCCATTAGGGAACAGGCCCACCTGTCTTCAGTGCACTGTCCGCATAGCCCTCATAGAGCTGCCTCTGCGCCAGGATGAAGAAGTGGTAGGCCTCGGCGCCCCGCCAGGCATTATCTGTGAGCCGACTGGTTGTGGACAGCACCTCTTCCTCCAGCAAACCAGCCAGCGCCGAAGTGGCCTGCAAGTGAAGCACACGATTCCCTCAGCACAGCCACAACAACGGCCCCCCCCAGAAGATAACTACATTCCAATCTCTAAATTAGCAGATTTATCATTACAAAACTGTCATTGCAGACTTAATTTCTTCATTATAATTCATGTTTTAGCAAACTGTGTGATCAAATTTTCTTCAGCTTTACCGAGGTATAATTTAAATAAATATAAGAGTTAAAGTATACATTGTGGTGACTTGCTATACATATACATTGTGAAAGGATTGATCTAATTTTAAAACAGAATTGATTAAACTTTAATAAGAGATTCATTTGCATATTAAAATAATATACATAACCTAGAAAATTTTTAGGACTCACAGATTAGAAAGGATTTTCTAAGTAAGGAATTAAAGCAGATTGTAGATTAGTCTTATAGTAAAAATAGTTTTCCAATATTTCCAAATAAAAATTTCTAACATTTGAGTACTAATTCCATATCTGTCATTCCTTTCCTCATATCATTTAAGGAAATAAATGCAAATAGGCAAATTAAACGGCCTGTCCAAAAAGAGAAGTTTGATTGTTTTTTGTTTGTTTGTTTTTAAATATATTCTATTGATTTTTTACAGAGAGGAAGGGAGAGGGATAGAGAGCTAGAAACATCGATGAGAGAGAAACATCAACCAGCTGCCTCCTGCACACCTCCTACTGGGGATGTGCCCACAACCAAGGTACATGCCCTTGACCGGAATCGAACCTGGGACCCTTCAGTCCGCAGGACGACGCTCTATACACTGAGCCAAACCGGTTTGGCTGTTTTTTCTTTAAACACTTCGGATGAGTTATATAAGGGTCTGCTTACCTCCGAACTCTTTCCTTTAACTTTTCCTCGCTGAGCGTTTTTCATCTGCTCGTGGTACTGCTCTATCAATAAGGCTGACAGTACATACAGCTTCTTGACACACAAAGGTTTCGTTCTTTTCTTCGCCTCTTCATCAGCAATCTTTAAGTATTTAAAGAATTGAGGGAAGATATTGCTCAATCTATATTTGTACAGATATAATCACCTCAAATTTAATTCTCTTAAAAAAGGAGGAAAGTCAGTAGGATGGAATATAAATATCCCTCATTTTAAATATTTTTAAACCCACTTTCTTTTCCTTAGTACTGATAAGTACTTAGTTCCTTCTTAGTATTTAACCCTTGAAGTTATAACTTAGAAGATTCTTAGAAAATAACAGATGTCAAGTCAGAATGAAGAAAGCATTCAAGGAATGGGTAATATTTTCCATAACAGATTTTTTTCTTTTTCTTTTTTAATATGTTTATTGATTTCATAGAGAAAGGGAGAGGGAGAGAGAGAGAGAGAAACATAAATGATGAGAGAGAATCATTGATCGCCTTCCTCCTGCACGCCCCCTACTGGGGATCAAGCCCACAACCCGGGTATGTGCCCTTGACCGGAATCAAACCCGTGACCTTTCAATCCACAGGGCAATGTTCTATCCACTGGGCCAAACCAGCTAGGGCACAAAGAAATTTTTTAAATAATGTTTTAAGTGCACAGAGATTAAATGGCTTTAATGGTAGGTATATCATGTTAAATTCAGAAATTTCTATTTAAACAATTCTGAGGGAAATTTTTCATTTTTTCATTAAAGCAAATGTGAAAAGAATAGAATGTAAAATGTGCATACACTCATACCGTACTACTCACCTTCCTGCCAAATGCATATTATGAAACGTGTAATGTCTTTAAGACGTGCGCATTTTAAGGGACCCAAAATTCTATTGTCAACAGGACTTAATTCCCAGTTAAGGGAAATTGTACTTTGTGGTCCCTAAAAATCCTATAATTCTTTAATGTCAGTATTAAATAAACACATAATTGTTTAGGTAGCAATAAGATGCTAATATTAATAAATAGCCTGTTAGTAAAGGTAATAATAAGATAACACATTGTTATAGTAGTGATAAAACCAGAGGTATTTTGCTACAACAAATATTTGTTTCCAAACAAATTCGAAAATGTGTTCTTTAACATCTAAGAAAACACTGGTAACTAGAACAAACCAAATACCAACAATAAATATTACATACCTTAAACATCAATTTAGCAGCATCATAAAAGTAATTGGCTTTCCGATAGAGTTCGATGGCATCAAGAGTTTTATTCTTTTCCAATAAGTGAGCTGCATACCTCGCTAACAGGGATCCAATTTCTTTCATATTATGATTTTTAGCCAATTCAACAGCTTTGTTCCACTAGGAGAAAAAAATACACCGTTCAGTTACCTCAGCACTTATAGTCACATATCACAGACTTCACACAATAAATCTTCAAGTTTATAATAATAATGCTGTATTAAAATTAAAATGGTATCTATTTTTTAAATCACTTAAAATAAAAGCAATTATAAGTTTTACAAATAAAACATGCATCAAAATGATGACATGATCTAAGACTTTGCGTTGCTTAAGAAGTACATCCGAAAAGGAAAGCTTCAAAGTGGATAATCACATTAATCTTAAAATTCTAACTCTGCTCAAAGTATGAGAGAGAAAAAGATGTGTATAGTAGATCAAAATACACAATTTCAGTTAAGAAAATATCCTATCAGCTATAACATTCGAAAGATATTTTTTATAAAACAAATGAAGCTTTATAAAATACTTTGGGAAAATACTTAAAAGAATGCAGCGATAGTGAACAATGTCAACAACAATTCGGTACTTCAATTTTAGTTAAGTTCCAGCTCTTTAAAATATCAAGTATACATTTTCTTTAAAGGCAAAAGAATATAGATTTGCCAAAAGAAATATTAAGAAAGTAACTCAATCCTTTCCTCTTGCAATAATCGTTACCTAGTCCTTCTATGGAAACAAAACCCAATCCTAATAAAATGCAGAAAATTATGAAATTGCTTCCAGATAAAAACCTGCCAGACTAAAGCGCAGGGTTACTTCCTGTTCCCATACTGAGCTAGTTTTGACTGCGTCAGCCTTAATGGTGGCGCTTCAAGAGGTGAGGGAAGGCCAACCTTTTCTTAGTCCTCAACTAAGTCAGAGACGTCCTGTCTCCTGTCACTACTTTCATCCCAAGCTCTCCGACCCTTATTTGGCCACAGTTTCTAAAGGACGACCGCGGTCACTTAACTTCCAGTTCCTTACTTGGTTGAGATGCACACAGGTATCTACTGCTGCCTTTGGTTGATTACATTTCAAAAATGCAGTCACTGCTTGTTCACACATTCCAACTCTCACAAACATTTGTGCTATTTCCTGTAAGGACAAAACAATACTCTCAGATGTCACAGACGAAGGAAATCACTTCTACTTGAACTTACAAGACTCCCTGGGAACATGTGCGTATTAAATGGACTGGTGGTTACAGTAATTTTGCATTTAAACAGACAGAGGGACAGAGGCCACCAACCAGCACGGATGCTAACCATCACCCTCTAGAAACCCGTGCTCCCCGGCTCCCACCGGGATCTGAGTTTTAACCAGGACCTGAAGACACTGACTCTTTTCTTCCTCAGGTTAGAAGCTAGTTTACAGACACACCAACCAAGCAAACCCCACACTCGTGGTAAGCAAAGCCTTTGGGCATATGGTATCATCAAAGGTAACTGTTAATTTGAGGCTTACGGGAACTCTCATTCACAGAGTCCCCAATGTCCCTATAAAGAATGCCCCACAAGCTGGCCATTCATCGGGTCAGGACGCTGGACCCGACACAGCTCCCTCAGAGGGCGGTGGCAGGAGAGAAACCACACGAAAAACATCCCACCTACGGGGCTGGACTTCCCATTTCCAGAATATTTTCTTTTCTTTCTGAATCTATTTGGCCAGAGTTGTTCTCTCCCCACCCTACTTTTAAAATATTTTGAGAAATACAAAAGTATATTTTGTACCAACTATCTTTTAAAAAGTAATGCTTATATTTTCTGATTATAAACTAATACATTCTTATGGTTAAAAAATTTTAAAACACAAAAATGTGGTCACTCATAATCTATTAACCACAGGAGACCGTTCTCAACAATCCGATGGAAATTCCTAACATCTTTGTCCTCTGAATACATGTGTGTATATGAGGTGGTGCATGTATTGTAATCATACCATACAGGGTGGGGCAAAAGTAGGTCTACAGTTGTGAGTATGTGAAACACAGAGTTTATTCTTGTATCATTATTTAGTAACTAGAGGCCCGATGCATGAAATTCGTGCAAGAGTAGGCCTTCCTTCCCCCAGCTACCAGCACTGGCTTCCCTCTGGCACCCAGGACCCCAGCTTCCCTCGAAGCTCCGGCTTTGTCCGGAAGGTCGTCCAGTCTAATTAGCATATTACACTTTTATTATTATAGATTAGTAATTACTAAACATTATTAATTTGCATTATTTTCCATACAAACAACTGTAAACCTACTTTGCCAAACCCTGAACTAGTATAAGGCTTTGTATCCTGCCTTTCCCACTTAAATATTATGTACATTTTACTATATTACTAAAAACTGCTTCAAAACTTGATTTGAAATGTGTAGTACTATTTTAAGTTCTTAATTATTTTAGTTATTTAAGTGTTACTATAGCTATAATTACTTAGTATTGACTTAGTAACATTACTATTCTGGATACTCCACAGAAAGACTTTTTTCTGCATCATTAGACACACTAACAGACAACAGCCACGTGGGCTACGCTGTCATTACCCCCGGTCACAGGTAATTTCCATTTCTTTCCCTTCCAGAAAACACACAGGACGAGAAGGAAGGGTGTGAAATGCCACTGCCACAGGGAAACTGCTCTAATTCACAACACAGAAAACGGGCTTCTCAGAACTCTATGCTCACCTGTTAGGTAAGAGACAACATTTTTGTGGCAGAGCTCACAGCTGATCCGGGTGCAGACCCTGCAGTTGGGAGCTGCTAACTCTATGGGTGTTACACTGTTCAGTGGTTTACATTTTGGATAAAGCAAGTCAAATACAAACTCATCACCATCATTCGACAAGTAAAGATGCTTAAAAAGGACAAAGTTCCAGAGAACTTGTAGTTTCTCTTTTTTAACAATAAATATTTTATTGTTGAAATAAACTAATAAAAGTCAAGCTCTCTTTTTTAACTCTTGTTGCAGCAAATTTCAAACATACACATACTAAGCACCAGACACAGCCTGGACTATTCGAAAGCAAATATCTGACCACATATCATTTCATCTGTAAACCTGTCCTGGTTCAGCTAAGTTTTATAAGCAATTTTATAAAATGGGTAAAACTACGCAGAACTGTGATCATGTTAAAGTAGCAGGAATGTTACTAGGTTTTCCTCCATTTTTTAAGTATTCTGTAATATTGATGTAATGTTTTAGCAATCAATAGCATTGTTCCAATCTAAGAAACTAAGATTATAGATTAATTTAAAATTTTCCTTCCCACAGAGGATATATCCTGATTATAACATAAAAACCTTATAAAGTAAACTAACAACTTCAAAAACTTCAATTTACAATACCCACTGGAAGCAACTTATGGTTTTCTGGAAGTGAATTGGCAAGATTCTCCAATCCCTCACAATCTTCTAACATGTAATAACACTCAGCTAAGCGTTCCTGGTTTTGGCCTTGTACGTAATATTGTACAGCATTCAACCTATGGGAGAAAAAAGGAAAACTTTTAAAGCTAATGTGAACCTCCTAAGAAATAGCACTTTCACCAAAAAATGTTCCTTCATTAGAATTACTAGGATTATTCTAGTCAACATCTTCAGTTACAAAATGTCTTTGAAGCATAGAAATTGGTGGAATCTAAAACTGTGAAGCATGCTTTAGTTACAACATTCTTTGAATAGTCTTAATACTGTTTTAATCTGATACACAGTGGTGCTTCCAGACACTGACATCAATAGAAAAGCATACTGCTCAAAATGAAAACTGAAGAATAAAAGCCAATGATTTCTGAAAGTAACCTGCAATAACAAAATAAGCCAACATAAAATGCTGTTTTCACTTTTCCGGAAGTGAATCATAGAATGGCTTAGAATTGCACACTGTGGTCTCAAACAGGAAGAGCTGCCGGGAGTTAAGCTCAAGGTTTTTGAGTTTGAAACTCCAGAGCTTGTCTAACAACTGGGAGCATCTCATGCCCAACGTGAACCTAGAGCTACTTGAAGTGCAGGACCCAGGAGGGTGCTCCTCATTTCCTGAGCATCACTTCCTAGGTAAGAATGCCGGCAGCTACATTCCACAGGCTGTGATTGGCTGAGTGGGTCCAGACAGGTTCCTTACCACTTCTGTCGGTCAGCAAAGTAGTCTCCGATGGCATTGTGGGCTTGCTCAAGGAGACTGTCGTCTGCGTCACCAGACCCAGTTTTCAGGAGCTGGAGTACTCTAAACCAATCTCCCAACTTCAGCCGGAGGCCAATAGCAAGATCTCTGCAAACAGAGGCATTCATTCAGTTACTAATTCATTCATTTGACAAATATTTCTCAAGCGCCTACTATGCGCGATGTCCAATTCTAGGGTACTGCGGGTACACAGCAATGAACAGACAGACATGGCAATTCTCCAAACATTTTAGAAACTTAACCTGACCAGGTGAGAAGCAATGGGGAGAACCCGGAATAGGGAAAAGGAAACAATTTGCCTCCTTTCATTTTCCTGGACTTCCAATTCCCTCAGCAAAATAATGACTTCAATAATAATCACTCCTTTTCATCAATTTCTTAGACATGATCAGGTTTATTTAAAAACCAAACATATAAAAACAAGTTTGGCTTTATCTTTCTTTTCAGGGCTTGAGTTATATTAAGGGCCTCTCACAAGTACAAATAATATGAATAAAAATTAGACAATGTTTAGAGCTGAAATGAAGCTCATACATTATTTTATATAATTCTAAAATAAAATATAAAGAGTAAAACTCAATCCCTAAACACGTTTGAATTTTATTTCATGCTCCTTAACAACAGTAAATTAAATAATGGCCTAAACCCAAATAATGAACTGTGTAATAAATGAGAAAGCCCCAGTCACTGTGCTCACATGATTATTCCTACCAAGCGAAAAAATCTACCGGGGCCAGCTATTCATATGTGTGAAAACTAAGAAAACTGCCCCAAATTACAAGCCATAAATTAGTGAGGGGCATGGGGAATATCTAGGTTGTACTCCAAACTGAAATGATTTTCTAAAAGAAACGGTTTGGTGCCGTTAGTCTGTTTTACATTCCTCCTTCCTCTGGCAGTATACTCCCCGGATGCCGGCACCCTGAGCACTGACCTTCTGTCCATGTCAAGATACATCTTCTCGGCCTCCTCGAAGCTGCCGAAGTAGGCAGCCACTTCCGCCTGCTTCATGGCCTCGCTCTGCAGGTGGCCCAGGCGCTTCACAAACTTGATCCCCTGGTAATCTTTGCAGTGCACAAACGCTTGCTCTGCCGCGTGCAAATCCAGCTTCTGGAGAGCCGCTTCAGCCAGCAGGCGCCTTCAGAAAAAAAAAAATCCTAAAAGTCTATGCAAATTCCTGATAAACGAGTCTTGCACCAGAACTCGGTGATCGTATCTATGGTTTCCAGTGAAGCACGGTGGGAAGCGATTGTTCTCACACATCTTTGTGCCCACTTCATTTAATGTTATGCCTATTCTCAGGTCTTCCAAATCTAAACTGAATTTATCTTAAAAAGAAGAACGAGTGCAGGAAGGCCATCCCGATGGAGGCTGGCAGAAGAGGGGGCCAGAGCTGAGGGTTTAAAAGCACCCACCAGTCCTAGCCGGTTCGGCTCTGTGGACAGAACATCGGCCTGGGGACTGAAGGGTCCCAGGTCAGATTCCAGTCAAGGGCACATGCCTGGGCTGTGGGCTCGATCCCCAATAGGGGGCGTGCAGGAGGCAGCCAACCAATGATTCTCTCTCATCATTGATGTTTCTATCTCTCTCTCCTCTCCCTTCCTCTCTAAAATCAATTTTAAAAATTTAAAAATTAAGAAGGAAACACCCACCAGCCACTTGGGGAGGGTTCTACTTCTACCTACCAAAGTCGGGGGTGCGGGTTGTCCTCTATGAACTGAGACGCATCTTCAATTCCCACCTTCTCAATCAGCGCTCGGCTATCTCGCAGGGACCGAATCTCAAAGTTAATTATGTAATCCTTGTTGGGATGTTCTGGATTCTAAACGTAAAGATGGAAAGAAAAAAGTTCAAATAGTTGCCTTTGGAGTATATGTTTCTTTTTTACAGTTTAACAAGAAACTGCATTGTAGTGTAGGCAAAACTTGGAAGCAAAAGAAGTCCCCCGTGTGGGTCTTTTGAGTTACCCAGAAAACATGCCTCCTAGGCTCTCAGGCTGCCTGTGGGAAGAGGGGACAGTGGTAGGAGTCCCTTTCTAGAAGGGACACTCAGGCAGGGGTTTCCCTCAGCTCAAACAGTCTATGGTCTATTCCCGAGGCACTGCTGACTTCTGGCCCAAAGCCTCTGCCCCTCCCTCCTTAGCCTCCCTCACAGCCTGGGCAATGAAAGGGTTGCTCCACGTGCAGCTGAGCAACAGGCAAACAAAAGAAAAAGAGCTGATGTTCATTGCCACTTTTGTTTTGTAATTTAGTAATCTAACAACAACAACAAAAACAAAGGCCTGTCTTGCAGGGAAGAGCTAATGGCCAAAGAAAGGAAACAAGTGGTTATAATGAACTCAGCAACATTCCACGTATTCCAAGTAATGAAAAGCGAAGCGTATGGGAAAATGAGAGCCCTGGGTGTCAACAGCAATGGCTCCCCAGAGACCAGTTCTCTGAAAACGTGAACTGAGCCACGTGGACCCCTGCTCACCCTGCCACGAAACCACTGTATCTAGAAGCTGGGAAGTTCTCAGGGATCTCCAGGCACCAAGGAGGAAGTAGTAGGAAAAGAGCATGAGGTTGGGATTCAAACAGACCTGGCTCAAATCCTAACTCCACTGCTTTCTGGCTGACAACTCTTTGTAGGACCTGCCTACCGTCCACGTCCTGCAGATGCGAGGCAGGAGGGCAAGGGTGAAGGGTGAGAGGGAAGCTTAAACGCTGTCAGTGTCAAACATCAAAGATGAAGTGTGAGGCATTATATCATCTCCACTGTGAGCATGGGGCTCTTCCCCGCGTGGAGAGCACTTCTGCAACAAGTAAAGACAAAGACCTGCCCTGTTTAGATCTGTCAAAGAACAGAACTGGTTCCATCTGCAGTTACTGTCCTGTTTAAATTGAATATATAACATCAGAGAGTATATATTTCCCTTTCCTCTCTTATGAATGAAGAGATAAGGCCTTTTGCTTGTCGTCTTTCCCAAAAGATTTAAATATGAGACTAAACAACTACCAAAAAGCCTCACGCCAGCCTCCTTCCCACTCTCTCACACCATTTTCAGACCAGCTGGGGAGGCTGCCCTTTCCCCCCAAAGCCTCGTTGCGGAAGTAGTAACCTTTTTACACCTTCTAGGTGCCTGTGGGCCCATCACCCTTGACATCCAAACCGAACTTTGGGTGGGACCCATCCTGCTGCTGCAGGGTGGTCATGATACAGGAAAGAAAAAAAACCAGTTCCTAATAAAATGGCCATCATCACACAGCAAACCAAAGTGTGGAACATGCTACAAACCGCAACTAACTTCTGGAAATTTAAAATCTACTATTCTGATTCCGAAAAATATACGAAGTACACATAAAAAGTAAGTGCTTTGGATAAAATGGAGCTAAAACTAATTCTCAAGTGATGGTTAATGACGACCAAAGCAGGGGTTTGAAGAGGTATCTGGAACCAGAAATAGGTTATTTTGGAAAAAATGAAAGGATGGTGAATTTTCAAAGAAAAAGTTACTCAAGTATCCTAGAGACAGAAAAGGACTAAGTAAATTGTCAAAAGTTTCTTGAGGACCTCTTCGTTATTACTATAAAAATGACAACCACTAGCTACCATTTTTGAGCTCTTGGTCCTAGCACTGTGCTAAATGCTTGTTACACGTTATAAATCAAAATCCTATCAGATAGGTATTAGCATTATCCATACTTGATAGAGGTAAAAACTGAGCTTGTAGACAGGAAAGTGACGCTCTGAAGAAGAGGCAACTGTCTAAAGGTGCACAGTGACAGAGCAGGTGGGACCCGGATACACCGACTCCTCAATGCGTACCCCTAACCGGGACCCCACACTGCTTGCTGCAAAATTAATCCCAGTCGAGCCAGCAGCAGAAATATAATTGTTTTTTTAAGGATTACCTTGCCCTGGCCAGTATGGCTCAGTTAGTTGGAGTGTCATCCCTACCAAAAGGTTGCCAGTTTGATTCCCGGTCAGGGCACATGCCTGGGTTTCAGGTTCAATCACCAGTTGGGGCACATTCCTATGTGAGGCAAACAATCGATGTTCCTCTGCCACATCAATGTTTCTTTCTCTCTCCCTTTTCCTCTCTCTAAATAACCAATAAACCATATCTTCCAGTTAGGATTTTAAAAAATTACCTTTAATATCTCGTCCAATAACACAGATTTAATTTCTAAATCCTCAAAGTTGCAAATATATCCAGAAGTCTGAATGGGTTCCTTTAAAGACAAAAACAAATGTTATACTTAATTATATAAAATTTTCCTTCTTCAACATAAAGCAGAGGAATGAATAGCAGAGTGAGTTAACCACACGGGGACCACAGCCAGCCAGGTCCTCGTGAATGAGAACAGTACAGCATGGTTTATGAAGAAACCCAGTCAGTGGTAAGGTTATAAAAATTCATCTAGCTGTAAATCTCATAGGAATCTAAGTGCTAGCCAAGCCAGACAACAAGCTCAAATTTAAAAAGAAGAAGGCTGCTCTGTTAAAACTACTTAAGAAACACTTTCCACAGGCACCGACTTCTCAGAGGACGTAGAGAACATGTAAAGGATGAGTACTGTTCCCCCGTAAGACCAAGTATTTTAAAACTCTACGGAAATGTTTCTGTTTACTTTCAGAAATTCATGCAGACAACACCAATAAACCTCTGGCAGAAACAAAGGAGAAATTCCCAGGTCTTGATATTTGTACCGTTATGATTTATGTACTGTTAATGCTCATTTCTTGTCTTTACCTCAGGATCCAAGTTTCTGAAAACATACATTCTTGTTTTCTCCATCATTGCAAACAAATCAGGATTATCTCTGGCCCACTTCATATCCCAGACATCTTTCCGCTCCAATTTCAGCAGCTCGCCAATGACTTGCTGCCCCGTACTGTCTGTTACCCGTGCATCCAAGTCAAAGAAGGTTAGGACTCCTGAGTTGTCTATGATGGCAAGACGGCTACAAATAATGAACCCGGAGAAGGGGAAATGGTAAGTTACTATCAGCGATCATGAATATAAGTATGACCCAGCAATCTAGGTAGAAATGGCTTTAGATAAGAAACTGACTTCAAACACAGTTTTACAAATTTGATAGAAGACATGGACGACTCTCCACTTTGCTTCCTTGTGAGGAAAGAGATATCCAAGGAGATTAAAGCAACTGGCATATAAATAACTTAAACACTGCACTAGCATTACTGTATTTTGCCCGATTAAAGAAAGACATCTAAACCAAATACAGTACCAAAAATATAAATATTTAAATACCAATACAGTATAGTCAAACCACACTGAACTATCAGGCAAGTTTAAACACACACATATCTTTGCATTTATTACATAAATCTAGCAATCCACACGGATAATGTCTAAGTCACACATCTGCCTGAAGGGGGCCTTCAGACTTACCTAGAGTTGCAGTTCAGCGATAACTGGTTGGCTCGACAATTAAGGGAATATTTTTGAATCAAACCAACATTAGGAAGACTGTATCTCTGAATGGCGCCAGATTCACGACCCTATGGAAATTACTTTTGATTATTAAGCAAATTTCCACAATATTTTAAAGACCAACATTAAATTACAACTACAGGTCTCTCTATATGTTCATAATTTGTTTCAAAATCAAAGTGATGGTATCATAACAAATCCCCTTGTGATAGTGAATCATGTTTCTGAGTACATAATTCTCTCCTACGTTAATCAAAACCTTTTAAAAGTGGCAGAAGGTGATCCAATTGTTTTCATGTAGCATTCAAAAAAGAAGTCAAAAATCTAGTTCTTCAATAACATACGCATTCTTACATCACAAGGAAGAAATACCTAGCGTTATTTATAGTTGTCTGGGGTAATATTCAGGGTACATTAAAGGCTAAAATATAAAGCATTTACTGCATTAAATTTCATATATAAGATCACTGTATGAAACAGTTGCTACTGAGAGTCTATCTGATATGTGTTAGGAAGATTATCAGAAAGCAATGATACAATCAGTATTAAACGTGCTTAAAAATGAAATAGAGTATAAGTTCCTATGCAACTCTGTGCAGGCCTTAAGGAGCAAACCACCGTTTTCAAACCCTCTGTGCCCCAAGCCGAGCCCAGGCAACGGGGCACAGTGGAGGCCCCTGGCAGCCAGTCCTCCCCTCGTCCCTTCCCCTGCCACAGAGCAGCGCTGCTTTTGCAAAGTGACTCTCAAGAGGGGCCAGTCAGAAAGGCTGGGGAGTGCTAGGGGTGGGGACGGGGAGGATATTTTCTGATGTATAAAAGAGACATGTGGGTGTTAAAATATTTAATATATCGACAAAACAAGATTTTGTTTTTGAAAAAGGTGGTCCTGTGGCTTAAAACGTTTGAAAAAGTAAAAATTCTAAAAACTGTTTACATTGCAACAGTGGAAAGAGGTGTTCAATGCAGAGGACATCTTCTGCATCGAAACTTTGGGCTGATATTAAAACTATTTCAATGCGTTTCTTATAGGTAGGTTCTCATTTGGGAGTTAGGTCAATTTTTGTTATTGTTCTGAGTTGCAAGTTACTGTTTTCTGCAAATGTCAGACACACACACACATATTTTCTTAAAAGCCACCCCGCCATGTAGCAAAAGAGAAAAGAAGAGAGTCCACAGACCTAAGACCAACCGCTGAAAGCAGACACCAAGTTCACTTGGTGAGGAAAAATGATACCACGTTCTTAAGATTGTTTTCCCCCTTAAATTAGTTAACAATGGCTACAGCACATAACTAGAGCGGGAAACAGACACCATGAAGGCTTGGTTTACATCATTCAAATTCAGTGACTTTACCAGCATTACTATGTCAAAGTCAACATTTATCTCTAAAATTAATATTTTCAAATGTCAGAACTCAAGAAAAGACACTATACACTGATGTTATTTGAAAAATTCAGCAAAAATTTGTCATGCACATCTTTATTTTAATGGCTAGCAAGCACGCTACCTCTTCACCCTAAATCTTACAAAAGTAGCTGAGCCAAAACACTTTCTCCAATGTGAACTAGCAGGTGACGTAGAGGAGAAAACCTCTAAACCAGGGGTCCTCAAACTACGGCCCGCGGGCCACATGCAAATACAAATATTGTATTTGTTCCCGTTTTGTTTTTTTACTTCAAAATAAGATATGTGCAGTGTGCATAGGAATTTGTTCATAGGGGTTTTTTTTAAACTATAGTCCGGCCCTCCAACGGTCTGAGGGACAGTGAACTGGCCCCCTGTTTAAAAAGTTTGAGGACCCCTGCTCTAAACCTACGACCACCACCCAACCCACCCCACTTCTGCTAACCCTTTAGAGGGCTCATTCAACCCAGTGCCAAACTCTCCCCACTGACCCGCATTCTATTGCTTTTATAAACAGCTTTTTGCAAAAGATGAACCATTTGTGAGGCAATCTTTATGACTTTCTTATTTCTTATGTTTGATTCAATTAAACACAAAGTGCCCATAAGATGATATTCAAACCCAAAACATGTTGCTTTGCTCTATTTTTACAATTTAAACAACTATTATTCAAAATTTTTTTTCACAACTTACCACAATCAATGTCTTATCAGATGCAGTTAAAGCACAAATTGGATCCCTTGTGCCCTAAAATAAATCAATTTGTTATTCTTTAACAAATATTTATTGGATGACTAATCTGGTATAAGGTAGTATTCTGTTCAACAATACATTTATTAACTTAACAAACTTTTACTAACCTACTATGCGCCAGACACTGAACTAAGCACTAGAGATATTCGGATGAAATCTTTACCCTCAGGGATTAGTCAAAAGTCTACTGGGGCCCGGGCTGGTGTGGCTCAGTGATTGAGCGTCAACTAGGTCGCAGGCTCGATCCCCAGTAGGGGGCGTGCAGGAGGCAGCCGATCCATGATTCTCTCTCATCACTGATGTTTCTATCTCTCTCTCTCCCTCTCCCTTCTTCTCTGAAATCAATAAAAATATATTTTTTAAAAAGTTCACAAAGTAGTTATGAGGTCGGGGGAAGGAGCATCTAATTTATACCAAAATGGGCATGGAGGCAAAAACCTGAGCTTAGTCATAAGAGATGAACAGATGGTAGAAGGACCACCATGCCAAAATGAGGGAGGGAGATGGCCTGGCACTGCCACAACCTGGATGGTACTCAAGAGGTTACACTTAGCGAAAGGAAGCCCATCTCTAAAGGCCGCATGCTACACGATTCCATTCATAAAACATTCTCGGGGTGTCAAAACTCTAGAGATGGAAACAAATTAGTGGTTGCCAGGGAACAGGGGTGGTGTAGAGAGGAGGTGTGAAAATGAAGAAGTAGCTAGCACAAGGCACACATACAAACAATAAGGAATCGGATCATAGTTTAACAGTAATATTACCAGTGTCAATTTCCTGATTTCGATATTATACTATATTTATATAAAATGTCCCATTTGAAGGAAGCTTGGTAAATAAGTTCTATGTGCTATTTTTGCAACTTCCTGTGAGCCTACAATTATTTTAAAATAAAATGTTTTTAAAAATCAAAAGAAGAAAAAGTAGCAGATCTAAAGAAAGGTTTTCAGAATAGAAAAATGTTTAAAGAATTACTAGGATAATGTGCTATCACTGGAAACAAATTCTTTTACTGGTCTCAAAATAAAATTACAGTATTTCCAAATCTACACATGTTTGACGGCAGCAATAAAATCACCTACTTGAATGGCTTTATTATAATCAAGCACTCCATCCACTGATCCAGAGGGACTATCATCAATATGATAGATTCTGGGGGGGAAAAATCAGAATTTCAAAGACAGTATAAAGGTTATACTATTTCGTAATCTCTAGAATAGTTCAAGGATTGGATGACACCAATGAATATTGTTATTTAACATAAATGCCATTGTTTTAAAGAATTCTTGATAATGCTCAATCTTATAAAGGTAAAAATTATCTACCTACCAGGTGAGAGACAGAAACCACCTGACCAGTGCACCCAACCTAAGACCTCGCCCATGTCTGTGTCTAAGGACCTGTCTCTTCTGTGGTGAGGAGCACGAGAATCACCCCTCCTGTCCCGGAAGGACCTGCACCACCAACACACAGGCCTTAGCGGACTCACCATGTTTCAGCAGAGTATCGTAGCTCTAATTAGTGAAAGCAGAGGGGTGAGAATAGCCATTTCCTTATAAAAACACAGATTTCCAGTCTTCATCTCTAAGGGCTTTCTTTTATTATGTCACTCTTTCCTCCCTTTTATTTTGATAAATTTAAACAGGTACATTTGAAAACTATTCAGATTAACTGGAAAATATTATTTCTGTTCATCAAAACAATTTACAGTTCTCAGGCATGACAATTTATAACTAACTCTGTGACTTAAATGTGATCTAGTTGAGGACAGCATTTGAGAGCTTGCCCCCCAGCATACGTTGTCAGTTTGGCTCAAAGAAACTTATTAAAAAAATATAAAAAAATAAAAATTAAAAATAAATATTATAAATATGATATGGTTGAGCTTCTAAAAAATATGCAACAAAAGACATACCTTTCTCTCCCTTCTTTCCGAGACCGTGTCATCTGATTGATTTCCAACGCTGTGAGCTTCTTTGACACACGGTATTGCCAGATATAAAATGCTTCTTTTGAAGCTGCTATCACATGGGTTTTGGTCATTGCAACAAATAGTGGAACTATTAAAAAACATTAGGACAATTAGGTTACAGTCACACAGAACCTCAGAATGTGCTGCAAAGGACTTCAGCGATCCCCGAGTTCAACCCCTCCTTTTACAGACAACATACCCCACACAGTCTGGGAAATCAAATGAGAGTGAAAAGCTTGTAAAACCATACAAAAAATGTTAATTCAAAATAGGTCAAAGAGCTAACCATAGGACTCTTAGAAAAAAATGTAGGAGTAAATCATTATGACTTTGGGTTAGGCAATGGTTTCTTAAATATGACACCAAAAAAGCACAAGCAACAAAAGCCAAAGTAGGTAAACTGGACTTCACCAAAATTAAAAACATGTGTGCTGCAAAGGACAGCATCCACAAACTGAAAAGACAGCCCACAAAACGTAAAATATATTTACAAATCAAATACATGATAAGGAATTATATCTAGAAAATGTAAAGAACTCTCATACTTCAGAGACAAATAGCCCAATTGAAAAATGGGCAAAGGAACTGAACAGAAATTCTCCAATGAAGATACACAAATGACCACTAAGCAAATGAAAAGATGCTCAACAGCATTAGCCATCAGGCAAATGCCACAAGGTACCACTTCACAGCCACCGCACTTGCTAGAATCAACAGTCACACAAGACCTGAGTATAGACAAGGATGTGGAGAAATGGTTGGACTGTCCAGTGGTGCACACCCTAGCAGTTCCTCACAATGTTAAACACAGAATAACCATATGCCCCAGCAATTTCACTCTTGGGTATACCCGAGAGAAATGAAAACCTATGTCCACACAAAAAGTCATACACAAATGTTCGTAACAGCACTATTCATCATAGCCAAAAAGTAACAACAGCCCTCATGTCCATTAACTAATAAATGAAAAATTCAATCCCAGTCCTTCCTCCCTTCCCCACTATCATTCCTGCTCGGTGTCGGCATTTACTACACCTTCTCTCTGATCTCGTATGTCTTATATTTCCTCATTAGCTTAGAAACGAAAACCTGGCCAGAGTGGCTCAGTTGGTTCACTGTCATCCTGTGTACCGAACGGTTGCCAGTTCGATTCCCAGTCAGGGCACATACTGGGTTGCAGGTTTGATCCCCAGTTGGGAAGCTAACAAAAGGCAAACGTTCGATGTTTTTCTCTCCCATCGATGTTTCCCTCTCTCTCCCTTTTTCTCTCATATCCTCAGGTGAGGAATAAAAAAAGAAAGAAAATTCCCCAAAGTTCCTTCCTAATTTAGGAATATATTCTCCTAAATGTGTAACTTTTTTTTATGTTCTGCTTCTTAGAGAAGCTCCTACTGTTTACCCTTTAATGAAACAGATAGTCTCATCAAATCCATCCCACAGATAAAGAAATGTAGAATTAAAGAAGTAAAATACTTGTCCAAAGTCACAAACAAAATAAACAACATAAATTCACACAAAATATATAAAACATAAATTCACACAAAATATATCAAAACAAAAAAAGTCCTTCATAAAAGATCATTTTAGTCCCTAATTTCTAAAGTAGTGATTTAAATGGTACAAAAATTAGTCTTCTACTCATAATTATTAAGAAAAGTCACCACTGATGTGGCCAGAATAAACAAATGGTGTTAACTGCAGCTGCCATTTATGGCATTCAGGCCACAGGCCAAATAAAAGACATTAAGGCAGTAAAAGACTTAGAAACTGAAGAAACTAGACTCATGGTATAATGCTAAATAGATTAACAACTTGGGAATTCAAATTCAAGAATTTTTATATGCTAAATAACTCAGTATAGTGAGTCATATTTTTTTAAAAAATTTCCTTGCCCTAACCGGTTTGGCTCAGTGGATAGAGCGTTGGCCTGCGGACTAAAGGGTCCCAGGTTCGATTCCAGTCAAAGGCATGTACCTTGGTTGCGGGCACATCCTCAGTAGGGGGTGTGCAGGAGGCAGATGATTGATGTTTCTCTCTCATCAATGTTTCTAACTCTCTATCTCTCTCCCTTCCTCTCTGTAAAAAAATCAGTAAAATATATATTTTTTAATTTTTTCCTTATACTTGTCTCAGATTTTTCTATTAAAATGTGTACAATTTCCAACCCTAGAGGGAGACAGAAGCCTTCCGAATGGGGAGCAACTGGTTGGAAGGCAGTCGTGGCAAAGCTGGTGGGAGCTGAAAGCAATGACTCAGCAAGCCAGGCTGCTCCGCTCAGCTTTCACTGACCCCGTCATCACTAAATCGTTAGACCTGTGCTAATTCTTAGTAAATTCTCTCACGGAGACTGATGCTGTAATTATTGTCACATTACAGCCCTTAATGTCATGCAACGTTCTACTAACTATAACTGCTTTCCAATAAGACATCACTTTTTATAGCATATTAAAGCATTTTTCTAAACAATGTTTACCTACAATTATAAAATACTAGAGGACTGATGCACGAAATTCGTGCAAGAGTAGGCCTTCCTTCCCCTGGCTGCTGGCACCGGCTTCCCTCTGGCACCCGGGACCCGGCCTTCCCTCGCAGCCCCAGCTTTGTCCAGAAGGTCATCTGAAGGACATCCGGTCTAATTAGCATATTATGCTTTTATTATTATAAATACTCATGTCCCTTTATTTCAATTCATCCTAAGTAATCACGAGTTTATCATTAGCCTGATTAATTCAAAATTAAAATGTTATACTTTACAATGAAAGTCAGACTTCTTGGATTCAAATTAAAAGCATTTTAACTCTGTGGCCTTAGGTACAGTACTTATTCTCTCTGAACTGTAAATTAAAGGTAATAATACCAACCGTTTGAGCTGCTTTAAAGATTTAAAAAAATAATAAATATAAAGCATAGTATGGTGCCTGGCATAGAATAAATGCTTAATAACAATTTTAAAAGTCTGTATTTATTGAATTTTTCAAAATTATTCTAGGCATATAATTTAATATATTAATTATAATTATATAGTTATAATATATAACATAATTATATTCATATAAAATTAAAATATGACATCTATTTACTCACAACCACCCTCTCAGGTAGATAGTATTATTATTCCCACTTAGCAGATGTAGACACTTAAGGAGAAAATGGTTAAATAACTTGCTGAAGTTGCACAGCTAGAAAGTGGTAGAAGCCGGGATACAAACCCAGTTAATCTGGCTCCAAATCTATGCTCTTAACCACTGGGGCACACTGCCTTTCCTTAAGGGTTAGCGTTAGGTGTGGCTGCTATTTTTGTTTTACTGGCATTGCCCACATAGGTTTTTCTAATAAAGCTATATTCAGATCCACTAGTCAATACAAAAAAAACAAATACAGATATATCTAAAACATACTAGTAGGTTCTTTTGAATCAATATGGCAGTAATTTCAGCAAATTCACATGGGTAGCTAACCCTATCAACCTAAATTTGCTAGATCTCTATTAAAAGATCCACCCCTCCAGGCAGATTAGTGCTTAGTTTCCTAGACCGAAGCCTCTAGGACATGGTCAGAAGAACAAATTTCAGCAGGTAGGACAGTTAGGAAGAAAACACACCAGGATAAAAGCACTCCATGTCCTTCTCAGCTATTCAACATCTGGAAAGAGAAACTCAAAGTATCTACAAAGACTATTGGAAAAACATTTTAAGAAAGTAATATTCCCATGCAGAGGACTGAAATAAATGTCTGCATCTGTAACGTCTCCCCAATTTCCTTCTTACTCATTGCCCAGCCCTTTAAAGAGCTGGTAAACTGAGGCTGCATTGAAATGTTTTCATTATAAACGACCCCTCTCTGACTACGCGGAAGGCTGGGTGCTTGTGCTGCGGCCCGTCCTTAGAAAGCTCGTACTTGCTCCCGCCACAGTGGCTGCAGCACAGGCCCCGGACATTTTTCAGGCACTTTGCATGGCCTTCATTCCCCTGCAAATGCTGTCTTCTCTCCTTAAACGTCACCTGAAGAAGTGCCCTTCAAAACTCAGCTTAAATGAAACCTTCTCAGTTGACAAGATGTCCCTGATGTCCTCATGCACCTATAACTTACCACACCTAGCCCAACACCTAGCAGGGGAGTGATGGCCACTGTTCAATGGATTAACTATATTTTAATTATTTACTTAGACAACCTACAGGAAATGCCATAATTAAGTTCTCAGCCCTCCTTGTACCAAGTATAGTACATGAAACAATATCTACTCATTGGTGGTTTACTAAGTAAGTGGACTGTATTTTAAATGTTTTCATATGTTCAATAAACATTTGTTATGGGGCAAGTACAGTCTTAGGTAGTGGGGATATAGGAATTAATAGATGTAGATCTTTAAGAAGCTCAAAATCTTGTGGGGGAAGATAGAGAAGAAAGTCAACTATCAGTGCAGAATAAGTACTTGGAATAGAAGCACACCAAAGATATTTTTAAGGGATTGAAGAAAGAACACCCAAAAAAAGGGGTACCTACCTCCTACAGGTACAATACAACAGAGTCCTACACACTAAAGTTCTTTTTAAAAGTTCCCATAGAAATTGACAGGAGGAAGAGTAAGCGACAAAACAAAAATTACTCTTTCTAGAACAACATCTGTTACATACTTTTTTTTGCTTTAGCCTCCAGTCCTCATAAAAATTTGACACAGAAACTTAAAAAAGGAATTTTACAGTATGAAAAAAAAAATTGTTGAGTCTTGGCTGAGTTTACTTTGGCAGTAAACCAATGAAAGAACTGTTTGTTAAAACTTCAGCCACAGAGACTGCAAAAAAAAAGTTTCTAGACTCAAACTTACAAATAATCATGCCTTAAGCATTTGCCATTTGATGAAGGTGAAGAATTTACATCTGGCTTTATTAAAAAATAGAATATGTACAATCAAAATTGCTTTGAAGCTTATCCTATCATCATTATGATTCTATGTTAAAACTTGATATTAAAAGAAAAAAAAAGCATATAATCTGAAGGTTGACGGACTTCACCCCTTAGACTTTTGTTTCTAATAAATGAAGATATTCATGTGACATGTCTGTAATAACCTTAAGCTAAGCCTTTTAACAAGGAACACTAATACACACACACACACACACACACACACACACACACACACACATAGGGTATGCCAACAAAATGTATATGCACACGTTGAATAATTACAAAGGCAGTGCTTATTAAAATACATTTCATTTTCAAAATTGAGCTGTTAAAGTATGTATACATTTGGGGGGGACACCCCGTACATATACATATAAATATGCTCATGTAGCAACGAATTTAGGACATGAAATTGAGCAGTTCAAAATATAACAGTGAGTTACCAAGTTCCTAAATATAAAGTATAAAATCTCTGAGGCCAGAAGTTATTTCCCGCATTTGCTTGTATTACCCAACGTGCTCGGCACAATAAAACACTTAGAAGGCAAACACTAACATCTGATTGTTAAGTCCAAATGTGAAATCTGGAGGGGAAAAAGAAATGTCTAATTCTCAGATTCAGAACATGTGGGTTTTCAGCTTCTGAAATCTAATCATTCTTCTAACACCATATCCAATAAACTACCATACGCTTTCAAAGAAAACCATTACTTCTGGAGGTTACAGTGGAACAGTAGAAAAATATTTGGTAATGGTTTTTAACAAAATACTTAGAATAAGACTTGTAATTTTTTAATGGTTACCTTCATAGCATTTGGATACAGGGAAGGGTATATCTAAAGTAACAAATATCTGAAAACAAAAACTCAGGCATTTTTAAAGTTGTCCCTATTAGCAGACATATCTCATTGGAAAATTCTGGAAAAGGCAAACGCACTTTTACAAGCAGCTAAGTGTTTTTAGTAGAAGAGAGGTATTTACAGGCAGTTTATTAATAATAAAAGTGGTTTAAGGTTAAGGGCAAAATTCTTTCTATAATCCTGTTTGTTGCATACTAATCATTACGTGGCATATCAGTCCCTATACAATTATAATTCCCATTTAAAGCAAATGATGACAGCATAGCAGTTGTGAGATTATTATGGAATTTAGATAAAGTAACCTTATAACTGATTGTATTTCCCAGGATAACTTCTGGGTAATTCAGTGAGATGGAGCATCATTAACAATTGTTCCATGATGACAGGCATAAACTGGGCCTGGCAAACCAGGAAGTACGCTCCTTGTTTTAGAGAATACCATTCTAATTTAATAATACCACTGTTTAGTTTTTAATTAGCTTTACAAATAAACCTTGATTAAAGAAGTAATAAATATTAACATTTCCTTACCAATATCAATGTATTTGGGATCCAAGGGTGTACCAATAGAATTACAAAGAACTAGCACAAACTGTGAAAAATAAGAAAAAAGGTATCAGAACTCCTGCTTAAGGATAATAAAGGAAATAATGCTTAACATAGCATATCTCTTTTTCAAGTATCACTAACTGAGAGATAATGGATAAAATTGTTAAGTCAAAGAACAGCAGAGAAATATAATCTACAGCATTAAAGATAAAGAAATATTAATTAAATCTAAACCAAAGCTGATTTCTCAATATTGGAACTCTGTGGTTTTTAAGAGGCTACTTAAGAAACACAAATACACTGGCTACTTTCATTAATTATTCTTATAAAATTCCTGATCAGCTATAACTTCAATATTCATTTTTTTCCTACGATCAGCTTTAGGAGCTAATTTAACTTGTTACCGTTGCACCACACGTTTCCGTCTCGCACTCCTCCTTTGAAGCAATATATAAACGATGGAGAAATTCAGAAAAATTCAGTGAATTTAGAAAAAACATAATCCAACCTAGTGAAAATGACTCAAAATGCCCATTAGTTAACACATATTCAAATAATTATCAGTAATTCATATTAAGAAAATAACCAAGCGTAATTCACACTTTACATCATATTATTTTTAGATTTTCGGTATTAAGAATATTATTTTCCGTAGATGTCCTCTTGATTAGGGTAATGATTTCAAATTAACCAATATTCTATGGACTATTACATACAGACTTTATCTTTCTTTTTCCAGCATCTCAAGTAAAAATTGTTTTATTTCATAAGTATAATCTAAATGGCAAAGGGTATACTACCATAATTTACTCTTCCACTGCTTAAGCTTACTTACTGCCACAAAATACCACGAATAACTTGTATTTTTTAGTTTTCTTATCATTTACATGCTCAGACTCAAGTGATTCCATGAGACTTCTTACTAAAAATACACGTCTCCCCTAACTTCCCGTTTCTTACTCCCTAATCATTTTCATCTTTTAACTCATCCTGTTGCTATTTACCTCCACAAACCGAAGGGACACGTGTATAATGGTGCTTCTTGTTTTGTTCTGCTGTTTCAGGTGGGACTCGCAGTGTGAGTGCGTTCAGAGGTCTCCTACCTAGACGCTGTGTGTTTAGCTACCAGTGTTCTGGGAGCCAAGTGGGAAAGACGACCGGGGACACAGAGCAGTAAACCTTGTCTTTCATTGCCTTGCTTTCAGCAGATCCCCTCCTGGCCTTCCTTGGTGCCCTTCCGCGCAGACTCCTGCCATCCTCTCTGGAGAGGAACCTCGGGTCCCTGGGTGAGGAAGGGCTGCCCAGGAGCTCAGCAGGGGGAAGGAGTCCGCTCCTTTATAGGCCTTTGTTTTGTTAGTTTTCTCCTTCCTGCGTAATCTCCGCTGCTTCCAAACTGCTGCTGTTTGTTTCTCTCTCTGACCAGGTCCATCAAGAGCTCCGTCTCTTCGGGGCCCTGCGAGGTAAACGCGGCTCTGGCTTCCTCCTCGGATGAGTTCGGCGCGAGCGTCCTTAGTTCTGCTCGGGCGGCTGCCACCAGCCCACCTCCGCTCTAACCTCCACAACTGGGTTGTTCCGCTCCCTTTCTGGCCCCCGTGGCCTTAGGGCTTCTTTAGAAATACCCTGTTTTAGGGAGTTTCAGGGGGAATGTGCCTGTTCAAATGGCCACTTTACACCAAAAACTTCATTCTTTTTAATGGGATAAAATAGTAACACAGCCAAAGACAACGGTAATCCTTTTTTGAAAAACTGACATGCTTCTGTAAATGTTTAAGTTGTTAGCATACTTTTTAAAAGGGCATTAATTATATTATTTATTTTGTGCTACCAAACTGATTTTTAAAGCAATATAACTCTGAGAAAAAGTATATTTCTCAACATCACAGCTACCCAAAGTGTTATATGGTCATTGTTATATAGCTTCTTGAGCATTTATACTAGACATCTGCCTATTCATTTTTGCTTATGGGATTTTTAACTTGGAAGAGGATTGATGTATTTTAAATACATTTCAGAGACAAAAAGCTTCAGTACTGAACTGATCAATATAAAATGTCAGTGGATTAATTGATTGAATGGGGTCATATAATTTTCCAACAGAAGTCTAGCCAGACATGACCAAGAGAACCAATACTTTGCTGGACCTGCCAGTGTAGAGGCCATGCTTGCAAGTAGACAACTATAGCCTAATTCTGCCAAGTGGTTGACCCATCTAAGTTTTTAATATCGAGTAACACCTACCTGAGGAAGATTTTCATCAGCTTTCGTAGCCAAAATGCAGAAATCTCCACAGGTAGTAATAGAAATGAGACTCTTCACATATTTAACGTATTTCTCATTGTTTTTCGTATCCCAAAATATAACACAGTACTCTGGGCGATCAGGTCTGGTATAAGCATAAACTATAGTATTTAAGCAATATCCCCACTAGGAAAAAAGGAAGGAGGAAAGGGAGGAAAAAGGAGGAGGGAAGAAGGGAAGGAAAGAGGAAAAAGGAGAAAAAAACATTTAATCCTGGGAAAGAAAAACCATGTTATTACATTTTTACTATAGAAATATTGCAGACATGTGGTTTATCAGTTCTGACAAAATATATTCTTCAGAAATGGATGACAGGACTGAACATTCAGCTTAATACCTTTTCTCATTAAAATAACAAAAAATCTAAGAGCAATACAGATAGTTATAAAAGAAACAAAAGACTGCAAAAATAAATTAGTTGCTTAACTGTCCTCATTTTAGTGTGTAAGGTTTAAGCCTCGGTGACAATTTCAGCTTTTTCAATCGTCAACAACAGCTGTATGGGGGCCGACAGGAAGAGTGATCCTTGTCAAAAGTTTAAATTCTGGTCCCCAAGCCAAATTCAGATTCAGGTGCTTTGCCTTTTGTCCACCCACCCACATTTTTTATATTTGTTTTTATCAGCATAACATATGCACAGAGTTTATAGTCAAACTAAAGGCCCAGTGCACAAATTCGTGCCCCAGTGGGGTCCTTGGCCTGGCCTGCAGGATCAGGCCAAAACTGGCTCTCCAACATCCCTCGAGGGGTCCCGGATTGCGAGAGGGCACAGGCCAGCCCGAGGGACCCCACCGGTGCACGATCAGTGCCGGGGAGAGATGGGGGAGGTGGGCCAGCCAGGGAGGGACTGCGGGAGGGCTCAGTCCCAATGGGCTGAACCCCAGTAGCAAGCTCACCTAGCAGTTGGGGCGTCTGCCCCCTGGTGGCCAGTGCATGTCATAGTGAGTGGTCAACCAGTTGACTGTCTGCCCCCTGGTGGCCAGTGCATGTCATAGCGAGTGGTTGAGCGGCCTTAGCATATCATTAGCATATTACGCTTTGATTGGTTGAACGGCCAACCAGACACTTAGCATATTAGGCTTTTATTATATAGGATTAGTCTACACGGCTTATTTAAAACAAAAGCAAAATGCAGGCACCCCGCTCCCATAATTTCCTCCCAGGGCAGCTCTTTACAACTCTTTCAGCTGTTAACGGTTTCAGTATTTATTTCCATGTCACATGTGAATTAATTACTCACACACTTAGTGCTTTCCCTTCTGGCTAACTCTCCCAATATATTTACATGTAATTTTGAACAAATCAATATTGAGAGTCAACAATATTATGACCGTTTACTATTCAAAGCTAAGCCATGTTTACTTTTTGTACCATGATAACTTTTTTTAATTTTACTTTAAAATAATTTTAGATTTATACAAAAGTTGCAAAGATAGTACATAGTTCCCCATACTCCTCTCCCATGCCCCCTATTAACATCTTACATCACCACAGAACATTTGTGACAACTAAGAAAGCAACACTAATGAAGTGCTATTCACTAAACCCATACTTATTTGGATTTCATCCGTTTTTCCCTGAGGTCCTTCTTCTCCTCAGAGTCCTATTGAGGATGTCCTATATGTAGTCGTCATGTCTCCTTAGGCTTCCCAGGGCCATGATGGCTTCTCAGTCTGTCCTTGTTTTGATGACCGAGACAGTTTTGAGGAGTCCTGGCCAGGTGTTTTGTAGAATGTCCTTCCGTGAGGTTTGGTCTGATGTTTTTCCCATGCTCGGATCAGGATAGTCAGTTTTTAGGAAACCCCCACAGCGGGGAGCAGCTCTTCTGTCGGGTCACATCCCTGAGGACGCTGACCCTGATCACCTGGACAAGGTGGTGTTTGCCAGGTTTCTCCACGGCAAAGTTACTTTCCTTTTTCCCCTCCCCGTTCTGTACGCTTTGGAAGTGAGTCATAAGTGCAACCCACACTCAAACTGGGGAAGAGGGCTACACTGCACTTCTGAACAGGGTGGTGCCTAGTAAATTTGAATACTTCTTTAAGGAAGATTTGTTTGGTCTCCCCCATTTATTTATGTAAGTTATTTATATCAGTTTCTATTCCTGGGCATTTCTTATAATTTGGGTTACAATCCAGTGTTACATCACTTATTTTGTTGCTCAAATCGCTCCACCTGTGGCCCCTGGGAGCTCTTTCCGATTGGCTCCTTCGTCTCTTTGGCCCACGCCCATGCTCTTGTTTTTGGAGCACTTCCTGACTTCCTGGCACTATAAGATGCTCCAGCTATCTTGTACTTTCCCCACGCTAGTCCTAGAATCAGCCATTTCTCCAAGGTTCTTTGCCCTTTAAACATGAGATAGATAAGTCTTTTTAATAACAAATACTTGTCATAGTTCTCCAGCTCAGTCTCATACTTCAGAACTTGTTTTGGATCAGATGTTAAATTTAAGATAAAATAAAATACTCTTATGCTGCTTATGCTCATTTCTCCTCTGACCCTTTCTCTGCCCTTCTCTGCCCTGCTCTGTGCCCTGGAGGCCGACTTCTATGAACTCCGTTTCCTGGGCTATCTTGCCTTCTGGTGTGGCCAAGAGAAGACCCCAGCGGTGGAGAGAGGGTGGAAGTATTTCCTCCCTCCCACCCCCGTGCTGCCTCTGCCCTGCCAGCTGGCAGTGGCTCTGCTCCCGCAGAGGGTCCCCTGGCACAGCCACAGCGCCAGTGGGTTCCTGAACACTTCCTCACCTTGCCCACTGTTGCTAGTCTCTAGGTCAGCCGTGGGCAAACTACGGCCCGCGGGCCGGATCCGGCCCGTTTGAAATGAATAAAACTAAAAAAAAAAAAAAAAAAAGACCGTACCCTTTAATGTAATGATGTTTACTTTGAATTTATATTAGCTCACACAAACACTCCATCCATGCTTTTGTTCCGGCCTCCGGTCCAGTTTAAGAACCCATTGTGGCCCTCGAGTCAAAAAGTTTGCCCACCCCTGCTCTAGGTACTTGCTGCACCATCCCTCACTGGTCCCCTTAACCCTGCCCAGACCCCTGTAGTAAGCCCTTCATCCAGTGGTTCTCAACCTTCTGGCCCTTTAAAACAGTTCCTCATGTTGTGACCCCCAACCATGAAATTATTTTTGTTGCTACTTCATAACTGTAATGTTGCTACTGTTATGAATCGTAATGTAAATATCTGATATGCAGGATGGTCTTAGGCGACCCCGTGAAAGGGTCGTTCAACCGCCAAAGGGGTCGCGACCCACAGGTTGAGAACCGCTGCTTCATCACTCTCCCTCAGTGACTCCTCTGAGTGTGCCATCTGTTTCCTGTGAGACCCTGATTGTTGGAGTAATGTTACTAGTCATATAGTCTCCTGGAAAAACTTGCTAGTTCTAAGGTCTTCTCACTGAAAAGCCTCCGTTTAGCTGGTCTCTAAAACAAACAGGCTATGAACAGATACAAGAAACATATTATACTTGAGCTATAACAAAATCATTTCGTAAAAGGCAGCTTTTCTTAGTAAAAGACAACTGCTCATAATACTCACCTTATAATCAGGTCGAATATTTGCAAAATATATAAAACAGTCAACAGCTAGTGCAATTTTCAATCCACCTCCTTCCCAAGACAGTGCAGATATCTGCTTTCCAGCAACCCTCAAAGTACCTAGAGACTGAAAATACAGTTGTATTTAACCTAAAGAATCACGATGAAATAAAATACGAATTACCACTAATCACCTCACAGGGATCAAAACTGGTATGAAAATTGTTTTGTGGAAGGGTGCTACTCACTTCAAAATCATTTTCCTTGAATTTTTATAATAAAAACCATACATATGGTAAGAGAAATTTACAAACTATATCCAAAGAATTCGGTATCAAATTTTATCAAATCTAAGATGCCAGAGATTTAAACATGCATCTTTATTTTTATGTGCAACTAAGAAAGAAAACACACATTGTTAAGTAAAATATTAAAATAACTGGTAAAGGCTTTGTGTAGCAAAAATACATATTTTTGAAGTGTATGGCGAATTTAAAGAAACCAACAGGATATCCAAAAGGGACTGAATATATTCCAGAGTTAGAAAATAAAAGAGGTAAAAATTTATTAAGTTTGGTTACTAATAAGTTCTAATTTCCTAAATTCTTTAAAATTCGCAATATATTACTTCTCCTTTTTGAAAATTAAATGTAGTAATAATACTATTGAGAAGGATAACATGCATTTATGAAAAACAATGCTTATCACTTAATGTAGAATTGCCTTTGATTAATTATTAAGATAGACTTTTCTTAAAATAATTGATTATTTCACAACAAGTTAAAACTATTAGAAGTTTGGAGAAAGGACAGACAGATACATATATATTATCTATGCATGTTCAATATATCACATTAAAAATCCACAAAAGTCATCTGAAACAACTACATTACACCAAAAACAATTCAAAAACCAGCAGCAAACACAGATGCATATTCAGATCACATGTGAAACATCTGGTTTTCTAAATGTATAGATGATGATATAAATTCCATGAGAAAAGAGAATTATGAAGACTTATAATGAGGATCATTCAAAGACATACACCTGATATTTTTACTGAAAATGTCCCTGATAAAAAATGTGACAAGTGTGTACCCTTTCCTCCATTCTGTCTCCCGTACCTTATTCTCTGCATATTTAAATGGAAAGAAAGAGACAAAATCTTGACTACATTTACCTCCCCGAATGGGTTGTAGAACTGCACGATGTTGACATCTCTGTCCTGCAGGCCGGCCTTCTGGGTGCCCGCCACCGCCAGCACGCTGCCCGTGTGGTTCCACTGGATACTGACCACGCACATGTTCGTGTCGATGAGAACAGGGTCTGGTCAAAGAGAAGAAAGGAGGCAGTTGTGGTAAAACACTTAGCCTAGGGAACTTGGCCATCCTACGGACAATTTTTAAATATTCTGTAGTTCTCCACATTAAAAAGCAATTACATACTTTGGTCATTCTCGTGTCTCATTATTTGGCACCGCCCATTGTCAAAACAAACAGCGAGGCAGGGGCAGTCGGGCTCCACGTAGCCTTCGGTGCCGTGGTACCAGTGAATTCCAGCAATACTGATGGCGCCAGTGACGTTCACCAAACAGTTCAGCTTCATTTTCATCTGCGTAAAATCATGTTAATGGTCTATGTTTTAGAACAGATCAGCGAGAACAGAGCATTGTAGAAACAACACAGAAAGTAGGATGTGAAAATCTGGTTTCAAATGCAAGCTCTATCACGTACGAGTTTACCAACCCTGGAAAAATCACTTCCCCTGAGTTTCAGCTTTCCCCATTTGCAACATGAAGAATAAAAAACCTCAGAGTCTTTTTGAGTCTCGAATGACAAGAGGATATGAAGTACTATGGAAATAGCAAAGTGTCACAGAAAAGCTGCTATTCCCACTTCCATTAATGAGCGGATGCATGGAATGCCCTGACCATGACTAAAGACAGCGCTGCCCACGCGATCAGATCCTCACAGCTCAAGCCCACAAAGCCAGGCTTTCCTGAGATGTTACCACCTGAGCCCATACAGTTTGCTTCTTTCCAGGCCTGATTTTTGTCCCTTACTGTTTAAGTCTTCGTTCTTTTTACAAACAGCCCTGAGTAACTTCCTACAGGAATATCTGTGCTATCTCATGTAAACTGTGGCTTCGGGCCTGAGAAGACACAGCGATTAAACTGCACATCTTCCCACGCATCATCCCTCAGCTCTGTACACTGAAATCTTGTCCCTTCCAGCTACCTGAAAAGGCAACGAGAAGCATCAATTTATCTTGACACAACCAGAGGTGGCTTTTTAATAAAAAAAAAAACTTTTTAGATGATTTAAACCTGAATTGAAGACGTTCTTTTTGTTTTAATTGAATTTATTGGAGTGACATTGGTTCACACAACCGTAAAGGTTTCAAGTGTACAACTCAACAAAGCATCCTCTGCACACGGCATGGTGCACCCATCTCCCAGGCAGTCTCTCTCCACCCCACTTATCCCCTTTGCCCATCTGCGCCTACCCCCCACTACCTCTCCCTCTGGCTATCACCACACTGTTGTCTGTCTCTATGTATTATACCTACATACGTTTTTTTACTTAATCCCTTCACTTTCTTTCATCCCCAACACCCCTCCCCTCTACAGCTGTCAATCTGTTCCATGCATCCTGACTCTGTTCCTATTTTGTTCATCAGTTCATTTTGTTCATTAGATTCCACATATAAATGAAATCATATAGTATTTGCTTTTCTCTGACTGGCTTATTTCACGTAGCATAATACCCTCCAGGTCTATGCATGCTGTTGCAAAGGTAAGATTTCCTTTTTTACCACCCAGTAATATTCTATTGTGTAGATGTACCACAGCTTTTTAATCCACTCATCTACTGATGGGCACTTGGGCTGCTTCCAGATCTTGGCTATTGTAAATAATGCTGCAATGAACATAGGGGTGCATACATTCTTTCAAATTAATGTTTCAGGTTTCTCAGGATATATTTCCAGAAGTGGAATCACTAGGTCAAAAAAGAAGTTCCATTATTAATTTTTTGAGGAAATTCTATACTATTTTCCACAGAAGACTTTCATGATTATACAAACCATCTATATATATAAAAGTCTAAGCAACTCTTACAACAGAATGACCGGAACAGGAATGACCGATCAACCGGTCGCTATGATGCACACTGACCACTAGGAGGCAGACTCCCAATGCAGGAGCTGCCCCTGGTGGTCAGTGCACTCCCATAGGGGGAGAGCTGCTTAGACAGAAGCTGGGCTCATGGCTGGCGAGTGCAGCTGTGGGGTGGGAGCCTCTCCCAACTGCACAGCAGCATTACTGCAGCATTACCGAGCAGCAGCAGCGGCCACAGTAGGCGCAGTGGGCCAGGATGAGCGTGAGCAGCGTGGCACCAGCCCCAGTTTGGGTTCCTCCCTGGCCACCTGCCACTTGGTGCACTGCTACACCCCTCGAGGGGTCCCGGACTGTAGAGGGCACAGGCCAGGCTGAGGGCCCTCCCACCTCCGTGCTCGAATTTTGTGCACGGGTCCTCTAGTCATAAATAAATGTGTATACGTATATGACAGATACGTAAAATAATCATATAAAATTATATAAATAAAACTAATGAATATATGGGTATATACTTACTATAAAATTCCCTTGACTATCATAAATGTGTATTTCTCCATTTGCCATTCCAAAAAGTAAGGCTTTACCATCTGCAGACCATGCTACATGCCATAACTGTACACCCTTCAAGTCTTTTCCCCAAATGCGATTCCCTAAAACAAAACATACAACATAATTATTTCATTAAAAGTTCAAGTATAAAGGTAAATTATATAATTAGGCAGACATATTTAAAATAATCCTGAAAATTGAATTCACTTTTTTTTAGCGCCACTATAAAAAAAATTTTTAAATAGACTGTCTTATTTGAATATAATTAAAAATAAATGATTCTGGAATGTCATCAAATTATATGCCAACTGTTTTCTCTTTTTATGTTACTTTTCTGTCAGAAGACTAACATATAGTAAGTAATTTAAACCTCTAAAGATAAAAACATCAACTAAGTCTCAATCTCAGTTCTGGGTGCGATAAGGCATTACCATCCACTGAACCGACTATCACAGCCCCGTCTTCATACACAATGCAGATCTTCTGTCCATCTGCAGTCCAGCTCATGCTGCGAACCACGGATTTATTTCTATTGTTGATCATTTCCTCATACCAAGAGCCTATTTGCACAAATAAAAAGTACAAGTCAAAACTTCCACATCTATTAGATGGTGCTGAAGATTTGAAAACATCCCATGGAATACAATGTGAAATAAATAACCGCAAAGTTCTCTACAACATGAGACATTAAACTATAAAACCCTCAAATCCAACATAAACAAAATGAAAAATTAACTTAGACCTTGACTAAGATCATCTCAGAAAACACAATAAATTCCCACCTTTTTTTATTATTGCCTTTGACTTCTTAATAAATGTGTTTTTATCTACTGACCTAACTCTAGTCACTGGCCACATAGGAACTAATTCTTATTGGAAACCTGGAGAAACAAGAGCTACCTCAAGCAGAAACTATTCTGCTAAGAGTCTAAGTTAATTTTGGAGATAACCAACAGGCACTCTCAACAGTCAGTTCATTCACTTTCCTAATCCAAGGTCACAGTTCAAAGGAAAGGAAATTAAAGAGGAAAGTAGAGAGAAATAAGTCCAGAAATATCACTCCTGTACAGTCAGAACGAACTCCTGTTGCTGGTTAAAAGGGGTCTATTTCAAAGACATTATTTCCCCATTCAAATACTGTAATCCAGACTCCACTTTGTGAAAGATTAAATAAACTCTCCTAATATACCTTTATAAAACATCCAAACAATGATAAGCCCATTTTGATCACTGGTAGTCAACTTCTGATATTGTTCATTCCATGTGACGACTTGAACACAACCTAAAAAAATATAAAACAATTTAGAAACTACAAAAAAGGTATAATTAACTTCATACATATTTTTATAAAAAACGCCAAAGAGCATGTTAAAATCAGTACAGTTCCTGTCCAACTACCCAGCCTTAATATTAGTCAAAAATGTTCATAGGAGCCTGGCCAGTGTGACTTAGTTGTTGAGTTTCGACCTATGAAGCAGGAGGTCACAGTTCCACTCCCTTTCAGGGCGCATGCCAGGCTGTGGGCTTGATCCCCAGTAGGGGGTGTGCAGGAGGCAACCAATCAATGATTCTCTCTCATCACTGATGTTTCTATCTCTTTCTCCCCCTCCCTTCCTCTCTGAAATCAATAAAAATATATTTTTTAAAATATTCATAGGATACAGTTACTATTATCACTCATTTTTTACAAGAATGGGCAATACTATTTCATGTTTGTTCCTATTTCATGCCAGCAAAGCACCTGTTATGGTCAGTTTGCAAGAGCTGCCATACAGCTGATGACAGAAACAAATGTAAGTTTTACTGAACTGGCCAGACTCCCAAGGACTATAATGCCCGAAGGACATCATACTAAGTACTTAGTTGTTTGGGGTTTTTACTTTTTTTGGGGGGGGGGGTGTTGTTTGTGGTTATGTCCCCTAATCACTCTTCCCCACTGCCCCTTGTTTTCCATTCTATTAGTAACATACTTGTGAGCAGATCTTAAACCTCTGGGCTATATGAACAATTGACTTTTTCTTTTTCTGTTTTAGTTTTTGTAATCCCTAAATATTTTAGTGTATATTTCTTAAGAATAAGGACATTGTCTTTCATAACCACATTACAACTTAGGAAATTTAACAATGATACAATATTATTCTCTAACCCACATTCCATATTCAAATTTTATCAATTGTCTAAATAATGTCCTTTATAGATACTTGTTTTTCTCATTCCAAGATCCAATCTAAATTAATATTGCATTCAGATGTGCCCTGACCAGGTGGCTTAGTTGGTTGGAGCGTCCTCCCATGCACCAAAAAGTTGTGGGTTCAATTCCAGTCCCGGTCAGGGCACATACCCAGGTTGCGGGTTTGATCCCCAGTTAGGATGTGTATCAGTTAATGTTTCTCACATCAATGTTTCTTTCTCTCTCTCTCTCTCTATCTCTATCACTCTCTCTAAAAAAAAAAAAAATATATATATATATATATATATATATATATATATATACACACACATATATTTTTTTTTAGGTGAAGATTAAAAAAAATAATAGTGCATTCAATTGTTACATCTCTTTAGTCTACTTTAATCTGGAACCATGGGACAAATTCTCAAAAAAGATTGTATCCTACCCATAGACAGATACAGTATTTTCTAATATATAAAATAACAGCTACTTTTTTCAGATTTATTGAGTATGTTGATTAATCATGTAATGTAAAAGTTGTTGAATGACGCTAGGCCAGGGGTGGGCAACCCTTGGCACGCGTGCCAAACATGGCATGCCAGTAACTTTTGCTGGCACGCAAAACCCTCTCTTATAATCTTCCATTTACAATTTTTTTCTTAATATCGACTTTTTTATTTTTCAGATAAATTCAGTGTAGGTGCATCTTAGATAAATAAATAATTTTACATAACAAGTTATCTTTAAAGACCATAGACATGGATTGATGAGAGAGGGGAAGAGCAATTTCTATGCCTCTGCCTTAACTCTCCCTGCCTGCCTAGATCTAACCAGTGTTTTGGTTTCATCCACATACGCTTGTGAATCTTTGTTCTCAGTGATGAATTTTGTTAAGTCTCGTAATAGGAGTAGCCTGACGGATGAAAGTAGTAGCTCATGCATATCTCTGAAGGTCACGAAATATAAACCTGATGTAAAATCTGTCATCAGTGATGCAGCAGCAAAAGTCCCACTGATAATATCAAATGGAGTCATAAAGTTTTCTGTCGGACTATCAGTGTACATGTATACATTTAAAAATAAATGTCTTTTTCATATACTGTGTTTTTGTCGCTCGAATGAATTTTATTATTTCTTCAAGGTTCTTCACATACGTACACCTTTAGAGATATCAAGTAGGCGTAACATGTCCTCAGAAAATTAGGGTTGGCAGGCAGAAGAATTTTGAGTCAGAGATTTTGCTGGTTTTGGCACGCACTCACAAAAAGGTTGCCCACCCCTGCTCTAGGCTATACTATGGCTCAACAGCAATGATTATTTTAAGTATTACCATTATTGAAAATGATGACAATTCTGCATTAAGTAGATGGTTTCTAAATGCCTAAAGATGAAATATGATTAAAAAATTAAATGACTTACCACTATGACCATCAAGATTCTGATTCATAGAAAGGTTATTAGGAGCTGCAAGACCCCTCAATTTTGCATCATCTAAAAAAACAAAAAACAATAACAAAAACTATTACGGCAAATATGTAAGTGACAGGTTATAAGATTTTGACATTTCTTGCTTTTTTTGAAAGGAGATCCTATTCCTGGATGACATTAGAAATATTATTTTTAAGTATGCCTCATTCTAATCTATTTTTCTCATGGTGGAAATATGGACAAGAATACGTACACCCTAGCAAAAATATTATTCTGGCAAAATGTATACAAGAACATTGTTTACTCAGTCTATTAAATAATTAGTAATTATTATTACTACTTATTGCTTCCCAAAAGATCACAAATAGAAATATTGATGACATATAGATTGAAAAATCTAAAGCATAAGAGGGCCCAAGGAGCAAAGACTTTGGAAACTGGTTTTTACTCGACTTTGCAGAATCTTGTATTTATTCATTCATTCAGCAAATATTTATTGAACATCTACACTATGCTATGCACTGTGGGAGGTTCTGGATACAAAATGATGAACAAAATAACTAAGGCCTCTCCCCTCAGAGAACTTGTAGTCTACTGAGGGGATAGATATTAAATACACACACATAAATATATCAACATAAATGTATATATATGAAGACTTTCTGAACAAAGGATATTTAAATTGAGACTGAGGGATAAACTGGAGATAGCAAAGTGAGATAGGGACAAGGGATAAGTATTCCATGCTAGGAAACAGCCAGTGCAAAGGCTGGGGGTCTAGGGGTAGAGCCTTTGACAAACTGAAAGAAGTCCTAGTTGAACAGGGAGAATGACACAAGATGAGGCAAGTGTGATAAGCACAGGGGAAATTATGAAGTCTTCGTAGGAAATGATAAGAATTTTAGATTTTACCCAAGTGCAACAGAAGCCTTTAAAGACTGCTTTTTTATTTTGTTAATTCTTGATTACTAATCATACTATAGATAATACATACAATCTTAAAATACATCATTTCAATAAGTTAATCTTCACTTAGAAAATCTGGTTGTTACATGTAAAATAGAGCTTTTTAAAACTTTCATTTAAAAATAAAAAATCTATGAAAATCTTTAAAATCTGTGACAGTGGAAATTATAAAAGTTGATGCTAAAAAATTCTACTTTCACATAACATGTCTTAAAATATTATAAAAAATACTCTTTACTCTGAAAGCAATGTCAGGAAAAAAAACATGAGTTCCTTCAAAACCACTACTTTTAATTATCCAGTTGTTGTCTCGGACAAGACAAGAATACACTTTTTTTTTTTTTAATCCTCAACTGAGGATATGTTTATTGCTTTTAGAGAGAGGAAAAGAGAGAGAAACATTGACTTGTTGTTCCACCTTTTTATGCATTCATTGGTTGTTTCTTGTATATGCCCTGGTAGGAAATTGAACCCTCAATCTTGGTGTATCCCAACAACGCTCTAACCAACTGAGCTACCTGGCCAGGGCCATGAATATATTCCTTTTTTTTTTTTTTTAAATATATTTTATTGATTTTTTACAGAGAGGAAGGGAGAGAGATAGAGAGCCAGAAACATCGATGAGAGAGAAACATCGATCAGCCGCCTCCTGCACACCCCCTACTGGGGATGTGCCCGCAACCCAGGTACATGCCCTTGACCTGAATCAAACCTGGGACCTTTCAGTCCGCAGGCCGACGCTCTATCCACTGAGCCAAACCGGTTTCGGCATGAATGTATTTCTTAATGCAACTAAAACTTCCTGCATATGTTAAGCAAGATTTAAAAGTATATATAATATACATACATATGTGTATATGTGTTTGAGAAACATAACAGAAAGAAATTTTCTTTTAAGACAGTTAAGGAACCCAAAAAATTGAGAGATTAAATTAATATCAGAGGCCAAATTCTTTTTCACTTTCCATCAATAACTTCAGCAAAAGCCATCTGACCTTTCCTTTCAATATTCTCTGAACTTTCCTGCAAAAATCCTCTAGAAAGGCACCATGAAATGTTTGGGGTTTTGTTCCTCCCCTTTTAAAAACAATTAAAATTGCATACTGACAATAACTTGGGCAAATCTCAAGCCGATTTGCCATCAAGTTCAAGCATGTGGGCTTGCATTCATTCACCTACCCGTCTGTGCCTCTAACTTCAACACCTTCAGTAATCCATCTTCGCCCCCACACGCGATGAATCCTTGGTCCTTGTTCCAAGAGATACATTTCAGCTTCACGTTATTGGGAATGGCGATCTGAAAAGCAACCAGCGCCGCTCACAACTTCTTACGAAGGAGGTGAAAAGGCAGTCTACGGGAGCTCCAAGGCTGAAGAAAATCCCCCCAAGAAAATGGGCGTAGTGTAGTCCCTGAACTGTGCTGGGCGCTACCCGCTGGGAAAGAGAGAGAGACGTGCCCACCAACAAGGGCACACACAGCGGAGGAGCCCAACGCGGGAGTCGCCTGGCGGGCTTTTAAAAGGGCACGGAGATGGCAATGCACACCCTCCGTCCACGTTCCCTTTCCACACACATACCTAAGCTACCCCTTTGCAATTCTTCTCTTCCCCGGAGGCCCATGATGGCCCAAAGAATCTAAGTCACCTGGCTCAGCAGCAGCTGGAGGAGCCACGCTGGGGAAGCACCCACTGATCTGCCCAGCTGGCCCCGCTAAAGAGCCCGCCTGGGGCCGCTCTGGCAGAGGGTCGCACGGGAGGGCGGCTGGGCGCGCCCGGGACTCTGGGGACCGGCGGGAGGAGGTCGGATGCGGGACCAGGAGGGATGCAGGAGCCGCGACCGAGACAGATGCGAGCAGAGGCGGGGACGGAGAAGCGCGGGCGCCCTGGAACACTCACTCTCTTGCTCAGATAAAAGAACATCCTGGAGGCCCGAGGGCACGACCCCAGCCGCCAAGGCCCGCCGCCGGGAACTCTTTCTGGAGTCGCTAATTGCCAGTACCAGCGGCTCTTGGAAGCTCCCGTCGCCCTGGCAACCGGTCGCATCCGGGGCGCCGGGGGACACTTCCGGCGTCGGGCACGCCGTTGTGCGCCTGCGCGGGCGTCGTGGGGCCGGTGGGAGTCGCTGTCTCGGGGCCGAATCTGTCACTGGGGCTTCAGGGCTGGTTGCTCCCCCTGAAGGCCTGGTCGCCCCCCTCGTTTCCCGGCCCCGGGCCTCAGGTGCCCTCGGTCCCCGCTGGGAAACTCGCGTGCGTGTCAGGCAGGGTCCATCGAGCAGGAAAGGCGCCCGGTCAATGTTTGAGTGTTTCGTGAGCCCCAAAGCCCAGCATCGTGGGAAGGGAAACGTCATTAGTTGCCTCGGGTAGGTTGGCGCCTTCGGGCAGATGAAATTGCAAGCATGCGTCTTCCAAAGGCTGCAAACCTTCCCCTGGGCCTTTGGGGATTCGCGAGCTCCCTGGAGCGATTTGGAGGTTGGAGTGTGTGCTCGTTCTGCTGACTTAGAACTTTTCAACAGCGTATTTAAGCTGTTACTGCAGCCCAAGGGTCCCTATAAAAATAGGTATGGGCTTTGGGCCATTGCCGCATATAATTGCCATTGGGGCATAGCCCTCATTTTCAAATAATTGAGGCACTTGGTATTTTCTCGCCTGGAGGCCACTGTTCAGTATTCTCTTCTTTCTACTTTATTCCTTTCTTCAGTTCTCCTTGGTGCTTTTTGAGTCCCTGGAAAGTTACAAAGCACCACCATTTGGGCCATAGAGCCAAAACTCTCATGAAATTATTGCCTCAGACATATTCCCCCTCCGGTTTTCCCTTTTACCATGTTCTGCGGCTATTGATTTGTTGACTTGTATTATCTAGCATGTATAGCATGTACTGTATGCAACAGTAGCCAGTTTCAGGCAAATACGTGCAATCCCTCACCTGAGCCTGTGGCCTCGCCCAGCGCACTCAAGAATTGACAATGGCCCCGGCCTGGGTTGCTCAGTGGTTGAGCACCAACCTCTGAACCAGGAGGTCACTGTTTGATTCCTGGTTCAATTCCAGGTTCGATGCCTGGGTTGCGGGCGTGCAGGAGGCAGCCAATCAATGGTTCTCTCTCATCATTAATGTTTCTATCTCTCTCTCCCTCTCCCTTCCTCTCTGAAATCAATAAAAAATATATTTAAAAATAAAGAATTGACAGTTGTCCTGCTGCCTTTCTATCAAATCTAAACTCTGGCTAACATCAGATCTCCCTCCTAAAATGTCTTTTCCTATGGTGCCCTACTCTAAGCAAGCCAATATGCTTTCTGCACCCCACCATGCCTCTCTGCTTCTAAGGCCATTTTATATATCTCCTATGATGTTCCCACCCTCTTGGCCAAAGGCATTGATCTTTCTCAGGTCTTCCTGAGAAATTCTTTCCAAACTTAACCCCCACCCCATTCAGATAAAATATGTGTTTTCAAATGTATGGATATCTGTTTTTTCAGCACCAAACTGTAAATCCCTAAGATATGTTGGCACCTTCTCACGGGCTCCCTATACTGGACTCATGAATCAAGTGAGTATTATCTAAGCCAGGGGAATTTAAGACATGATTAATCGAAGCTAGTTACTAATGGTCACACTCTTGAAAAGTCATATCTAAATACTTTTCCTTAGTTCTTGAACATGAACTCTCATTTATTCCTTCTATAGCATCATTACTCTGTGATATCTATGCAAAGTGTCCCCTTGGGAGTTTGACCTGGAGACTGATTGCTCACTATGACATGAGTTGACCACCAGGGGGCGGTGCAGAACAAAGGACGCTCCAGCCAGCAGTCGGAAGGCCCCAATTGGCCTTGATGGCCAGCCAGGCCTAGGGACCCTACCTATGCACGAATTTCGTGCACCGGGCCTCTAGTATTAATATATTACTGATCCTGTGCTCAAATATGTTTGGAAAATAATACTGCTCTATGTGATGTCCTTCCAAAAATGTTGAGAAATAACAATATATGTTTCATAAAATATACACTGCCTTGACATGTTTTTTCATTTATTCCCACTTACTCCCTTTGAAGTTTGGATTTTAGATTTTTTTACTGTTTCTAGGTTTTGACTGTTTCTGTAGGGAATTGCAGTGCTATTTACAATAGCCAGGATTTTTTTTTTTTTTTTACATTTTATTTTATTATTTTTTTATTTTTATTTTTTTATTGCTTAAAGTATTACAAAGGGTATTACATATGTGTCCATTTTATCCCCCGGCCCTAGACAGTCCCCTAGCCTCCCCTATCCCCCAGTGTCTTATGTCCATTGGTTATGCTTATATGCATGCATACAAGTCCTTTAGTTGATCTCTTACCCCGCTACCTCCTGCCCCCCAACCCTCCCCGGCCTTCCCGCTGCAGTTTGACAATCTGTTTGAGGCAGCTCTGCCACTGTATGTATTATTGTTCAAAATACAATAGCCAGGATTTAGAAGCAGCCCAAGTGCCCATCAGAATAAATTAAAAAAAAAAAAAAAAAGCTGTGGTACCTTTACACAACGGGATACTACTCGACCATAAAAAAAAAAAAAAAAAAAAAAAAAGGAAATCTCACCTTTTGCCACAGCATGGATGAATCTGGAGAGTATTACGCTAAGTGAAATAAGCCAGTCAGAGAAAGACAAGTACCATATGATTTCACTTGCAGGTGGAATCTAATGGCCAAAACAACCTTACAAAACACAAAGAACAGCCTGACAGCTGTCAGAAGCGATGGGAGTTGGGAGGCTGGGTGAAATAGGTGAAGGGACTAAGAAAAAAAAACTCATAGACACAGACAACAATATGGTGATTACCTGGGGGAGGTACGGTCAGTAGAAGAAGGTAAAGGGGGATAAATGGTGACGAAAGGAGACTTGACACTGGGTGGCGAACACACAATACACAGATAATGTATCATACAATTGTACACTTGAAACCTCTATAAATGTATTAACCAATGTTACCCCAATAAATTCAATATTTTAAAAAACAGAATTTTAAAATGTACATTTATAAAGGAAGAACACTGGGAAAAAGATAGCAAACTGTTAGTTGTTTTGTACAGGTGATTTTTATTCTTTATATATTATACATTTAAAAATATCTGTGATGAATATATAATATGAATATAATTATAGAAATAACATACTTTGTTTGAGAATAGAATGAGAACTTAGGAACTGAAAGAAAAATGAAATGGCTCAATTAGTAAAGAAAGAAATATTAAACTTTTCACTCTATTTCCTACCAACCATTTCATAGTCATAACTTAAAGACACTAAAGTTTGCATTAAATTAAGGATCTGGACATTTGTTTCCTTAGAAAAATAATACTGATTCTCCAGAAGATTCTCAAACTATGTCTCCACTAATTCAAGCATTTTAATGGCAGATAATTAGCACCATTGGAACATACAGAAGTATTAAATACAGCAAGTTCTCTATATTTCCAGGTGAAACTTTTGAGCAATTTTAAAGATCATTTATATTGATGATCAATCGGCTGCCTAATACCCCCTAGTGGGGACTCCAAAACCTGGGCAGGTACCCTGACTGGAATCGAACCGGCGACCTTTTGGTGGATTGGATGATGCTCAACCAACTGAGCCACCCTGGCCAGGGTGAAAATTTTGAGCAGCTTAATGATGTATTTGTCCATATTCATTTGCTTGCAACTTCTCCAAAATGTCATCAAGTGGTTAGTTGTTAAGGCCAACACCATTTATTTTGACATTAGAAAACATACACACACTTTCAAACACTTCAATACAAAATAAAAGAAAATAATTAAATTCCATTGTAAATAAATAAAAAGAGTAAAAATGTTTTCTCAAGTCTAATGTAATCTAAAACTCAGAAGTTCTTTTTTTAGAAAGCATGATATAAAGCAGTAGTCTTCAAACATTTGTGCTCATATGCCCCCTAAAATATTTAACAAATAAGTGGTGTCTTCTGCATATTTAAGTTATATGAAAATTTTCATAAGTTTTAGTTACAAAGTACACTAGTATAATTTATGCTGTTATAAATATTGACTTTCTAAAATGAAATTTAAATCAATCTTTCAAATGTATCCCATGTAACATTAAAAGCATACTATATTGATACCTCGTATTCTTCTAAAATAAAATATTTAAAACAAAAGAATTTGTATTTCCTTTCTACTTTCTTCACAGAATTTTATCCTTCTTTGAATCTCAGAAATCTTGTTTTTTAATATATGTTTATTGATTTTTTTACAGAGAGGAAGGGAGAGGGATAGAGAGTTAGAAACATCAATCAGCTGCCTCCTGCACACCTCCTACTGGGCATGTGCCTGCAACCAAGATACATGCACTTGACTGGAATCGAACCTGGGACCTTTCAGTCTGCAGGCCGACATTCTATCCACTGAGCCAAACCGGTCAGGGCTCAGAAATCTTTTCTTGATCACTCTATTATACTTCTCTGAAGTAAACTTACACAAACAAGCACACACATTTATATTGAAATTACCTTTCAATTAAATTTCTTTGACCATAAGGCCCCAATTTTTTTAATCATCTGGATTGAATTATCAATACAGCTATTATGAGCACATAATGGATCCAAACAACAAATAAGGTATAAATTTTTACATAAAACCATTACAAATAAAAGGTAAAATTTAATTGGAAAGGTATCTCTTAATGGTATGGATTGGGGTGGGGGGAATCATGTTTATGAAGCCTTGGTTTAAAAATCTGTTGAATTGCCCCTTTGTTTGAATCTTTTCCAAGAAATGCACCTTAGAAAGATTCAGGCTATGTGAGAGGTTTACGTAAAGTTAGGAGAATGGGGATACAGAGGTGAGAGAGAGGAAAAGAGAATGGCAACTCGCCCCAAGTAGCATCTTAGGCAGATCAACTTAAGGAAGTGAAGGATTTGGAAACTGATCCTTTATAACGTTCTGTCTGCCACCCCTTCACTCCCCCACACACGTCCACTGTACCCCTGGGAAGTCTCGGCACCCTCCTCGGGGATCCCCATCACAATCTGAATGCCACTCCTCTAAGACCCCTAGGAACAGTGTTATTAAGTTGAGCCGCGCTAAACAAGTCATTTCCCTGAATCACAACTTTGACTAAAGAGCTGATCTTGAAAGTTTCTGACGTGGTAACATGGTACATTTCAAACCTGCTTTTTGACGGCTTGGCTAGCGGTGTTACAGCTGTGTGTTATCGGAGCGATCGCACCCCATGAATCAGCTGACTCATTCTATGCATGGCCTGGTTCCCTAGAAGCCATATACGGGCATCACAGCATAATAGCTGGATCTGTGAAGAAGAGCTCCATTGGGAGCAGAGACCGCTATGGGAAAACACTAGAGAAAGAAACAGGTAGCTTTTCATGTTAAATGGGTGAAATGGTCTCTTAAAACCGTTCAAAGAAACTCTCAGTTTACAAAATAAACGCTGTGCAGGCTTACTATTGCTCATCTTAAAACTTAATAGAGAGGGCCCTAATCCTGTGAAATATCCTGAAATGTTTGGCTCATTGTCGTACCCAGGTAGGCTTTAAGCAGAAAAGCTCCCAGAAAGGATATTCTTGGTGTTCAGTCTCTGCAGATACGAGATGACCTTGTTCTGGAATGTCAGTGTGGCTTCGCACCCACAAGCATCTCTTATGGAGGTGAGTCTTGCTGCTTCTTGAACGGCTGATGACAATGACAGGACACGAAATGCTGTGGTTAATTAGAAATCATAGCAAGTCTGGAAATCCATGATTTGATAGTTGCATTTTTAGGGCTTACCTAAATGCATTTTCTGGAAGGTAAAAGGATATGGGAGCACACGCAAAGAGGACAAAACACTTTGGAATGTTAATGAGCAGAAGAAACTGAATTAGGAAATGCTGGGGACAAATCTACAATTGTCGAAGCTGAGTGATGGTTATATGTGAGCTCATTATATTTTCTCTATACTTTTGTGATTGCCTGAAATTCTCCATGATATAAAGTAAATTTTTAAAAGATAATGTAGCGGGAAGCTAAGAACGCAGAGATAAGACAACTAATCTTGTGAAACTGTGCCCTCATTAAAAAATGAAAACGAGGAAAACCTCTTTTTGTGCAGCCAAAATACTTCAAGGTTCAAAACTAGATAATTCCTGATTTCCTATGTGGGCTATTATTCTATTGAATTGTTTAAAATGAGAGTTCTTACCCGTAAATACTTCGGGTTTGGGTGGGTTTTTTTTAATCTTTATTGTCGAAAGTATTACATATATCCCCTTTTTTCCCCCATTGGCCCCTTCCAGCATGCACCCATCCCCTAGCCCTCCACCCCATAAACACTTTGGAACTAAAGTTGCATTGACATTTAATCAAAGAGCCCGGGAGAAGGATAATGCTAACTCCTGTTTCTTTCTGAAGTTCAGTGAGGCAGCTATTCCTACTCAATCTCATAGGCTCTGAAATTGCCTAATAGAAATAAGAATAACCTCCCAGGTCTGAAGTGTAACCTTGCAATGGAGTAGCACTACTGCCTGAGGACAGGCAGTGGGCCTTTGCTTACATGTTCTCCCACATTCTACAAAGATATGATATAGGGCCAGGGGACCAAAACACACTTGATTAAATAGAATCTACCTACCTGTCCAAACCCTATCGAACCTTTTAGGGAAGGCCAGCTCAAATCCCATCTCAATCAATTTGTAAACCAGAATGTAGCTGCTGGATGTAGTACAACCCCGTCCACCATCCCAGTACAGAGGATAAAATTGGTACTTAGGATACTTCTTCAGTGTATGTTGCCTGAGAGACGATAAGCTCTGTGAGGGCAGGGGCCCAGTGGGATGTTCTGATTAACAGATCCCATAGAAAACCGGACAACTTCGATGTAGCACAATTGAAAGTTGGGAGATGGACTCATTCACAATAGCAGCAAAAAGAATAAAAGATTGAGGAGTAAATTTTAACAAAAGAAGTGCAAGACTTGTACACTGCTCACTACAAAACATTGGTTTCTCTCCAGTTCCTTCCTCAGGACCTAACAGTACCTGACATGTAACAGTAGCTCCATGAACAGCTGCTGAACAAATAACTCAATGAATGACTGGGCAAATGCGGTCAGAGCCTAAGCCATTATAAATCACGTCAGAATCCCATTTTCCAGGAGTAAAAAAAAAAAATGCCCAAGAGTGATTTTGCTTTTTAATTTGAGAGAGAGAGAGAGAGAGAGAGAGAGAGAGAGAGAGAGAGAGAGAGAGAGAGGATGGAGCCAGATCATGGGAGGAGTAGAATCATTTCATTCTGATGCCAAGTGGGAACCCCTGGAGAATTCCAACAGGAAGAACGTGCCTCAGACTTTGAGAGAGAAGAGCTTACTCCTAGGTTGTCCCCCCGAATGAAATAGGATTAAAGGGCCAGTCTTTACCTGAACACGTCTTCTTGTCTTCATTCAGGGTGAAGCCAGTATGACAGTCGCAGTGGTAGGACGCGGCCCCATCACTCACACAAATGTGCTGGCAACCGTGAGAGCCCAGAGCACACTTGTCAAGAACTGACCAGGAAGAGAAACAGTCACAAATTACAACAGGAAACGAAGCGCAGACTTCTGGGAGAAAAGGCTTTGGTTTGATCCCAACAAGTGTCAACAGCAACAAGTCTCCCCTGTTCCACAAGAAGAAAGCCTACTTTCTTGTCTCATATCTCACATCCCCTCACCTGCCTTTTATTGCATCCACCCCTTTCCTTTTTTTTTTCTTGCCCATATCTGGGGGTGCTGCTCTGTTTTCCTACCTGCAGCACTAGGGCTGCACTGAGTCTTGATTATATTGCAGAACTCACCTTCAGAACTTTACTGATGACCACCAATGCCTCCAAACATACATGGAGCTTCTTCACCACCACTAAATTATTATTAGGGACCCACCTACACATGGAGCTAAACTTGATGCTGCACAAAAAGGACTCGAATGACGGAGGGCCTGCCCTTGATGGCTTACAAAGTGGGACAGAAAGCACTGACCTGCACACACACACACACACACACACACACGATGATGATGACATGTATGAGTCCTCCATCTTGTCTTTCTCTTCTACCTCCCTTTGCTATCTTGTGCCCTGCACCATGAGACAGTATAGCTTCGTGTGATGAGCACATGTATCCCAGAGCAAGTACGTGGGTTCAAATCCTGGCTCTGCTACTCATTAGCTGAGTGACGGTGGACAAGTTAATCTGCCTGTCCTGTTTAGTGGGAGTACTGCAGGAGTAGTCCGCCTAGATTGAAAATTGCCCTTGATGTTTTGTGGGTTTTCTTCAATAAAAGGTTCCTTCATCCCACACCTGTTAGCTGAAATGTAAATTTGTTTTCGTATCCTTTTCCCAGGACTTCAGTGTTCCTGGCAGCTTACAGTACCAAGTGGGATACTTGTCACGAATTGAGAAGTGCACCCCACCTGACAGCCCTACCGCCCTGAACAAGCCAGCACAAGCCAGTCCCCTTACTTCTTCCATCTCTCCACCCTCCATCAAACTGTCACCATCCTCCAAGGCCCACCGCCAGTCCCACCACCTCTGTGTCGCTCACGTGGAGGGAAAGGGGCCACGTACTAAACCTGACAAGCTCAGGGGAGGCCTGTGTGGTGGCCTTCCATACTCAGAGATGGAAAGTAACCACAAAGGAAAGTTTGAAATTAAAACTTTCTAACCAAAAGCAGTTCAAGGCAGGTAGTCATGTCTTAGGGCAGTATTTTTCCCAACAAAGGTCAACCTTCACCTTAACGGAGGCTGTACGCTGTCTTTTTGAATGGAAGATAATATGCCTGATAGCATGCCTTTAGAATATCAAAGTAATTCTTTTTTCCAGACCCCTCACAGCACAACCACTGTACCAGAGTGGAGATCACAAATCCCCTCATGGTTATTATCATGCTAATGTTAATATCCTCTACCCACCTATGGAAAAGAAGTATGTGTCTATTCCTTTTACTTTTTATCCAGACCCAGAGATTTCCCCACTTTGCATTCTCCAGCCTCCCTAATCTATCACCACTGGATTTCATGTAACTCCCTTACATCTTCCCTTTTGATTCTAATGTGTAAGGTAAGTGGTAAACCCTGGCTGGTGTGGCTCAGTTGGTTGAGCGTCATCCCATGCACTGAAGGGTCACCAGTTTGATTCCTGGTCAGGGCACATACCCAAGTTGCCTTCACATACAGGAGACAACTGATCAATGTTTCTCTCATACATTGATGTCTATCGGTCTGTCTGTCTGTCTCTCTCTGTCAAATCAATTTTTTTTAAGTGGTAAAACTGCCATTTTCTGGAGCATTTTCTCCATCCATTGAGATTCTGCTTCCCAGCAATTGTCAGTTTGGCTCAAATAAACTCATAAAAATTCTTACAGGTTTGGACGTTTCTTACGTTGACACTCACTAGAGATAACAAGTGGACATGCCCTCCATCCCCGGCCCTTAGTTACCGTCAGTCTCTCTCCCGGCTACTTAGTCTCTGCTTACTTTAGACATTGGGTCTCTTTGCAGCCAGCCTGTAAAGAGAGGCAGGAACTTACGCTTTATATCCGAACAGTGCTTAGCAGTCCTGGGGACAAAATAGGTGCTCAGTTCTTTTTCATTGATCCCATTTTTTTACAAAGGAAATTGGTGATAGCCATTTCCCTTGATCCCTCTTGTAAAGGACCCAATATATCTCCTCAAGGGAGAGGAAACTATACATCAAATCTAAAAAAAATATGCCGGAACTAAACACCACCTGGAGAGCTAGGAGTTTCTCCTAGGAGTGTTTTTACATTATAAATGCCACTGTGTTCTGCCAGTGCGTTTAAATCAAGTTAATGAGGATTCGAGTTCGGGCGTGGGCGCGCTAGCCAAGTCTCAGATGCTTCGAAGATTGATCATCTAGAAAGTGTCAGGGAGCGACTTGCCACAAACTTACTGGAAGATCCGTGTGGGTCTCATTCAGTCGTTTACAAAGTCTCCTTTACTAACACGATCCAGCTTTAAGATTAACGCCACAGAAGAGTTCAAAGCCAAGTTTTAATTGGAAAAAGATCAGTTCAGCCTATCACACCAAATAGTTCCTGTCCAACTGACTTCCTCTAAGGCTTCCCATTTGCTTTACAAGCCCCCAGTGTCCAGAGCTACAAAATGTTCCTGGATGAGGACCCTCCATTCACTGAGCTTTCCTCATATCCCCCACTCCCGACCCATTGCCCAGTCGCTTTCTGAAGTCATCCCTGTTTGCTGACTGCTGAGCTCACTGCCCTGTCAGCGACGCATGCCTTAGTCTGGGAGCACAGTAGAGTGTCTGAAGCCTGACTCTAAGTTGCCTTGAAGAATCTCTCTCTTGGGAAATTGCAAGTTGGTTTCCCTGCCATAGAAAGGAGCCAAGTGTGAAAGAGTTTGTTGAGTGTGCCTTACCTGAGCAGGTTTTGTTATCTTGACTCAGGGTGTAGCCCTCGTAGCAGTCACAGTGATGGGACCCAGCTCCATCGTTCACACAAATGTGCTGACAGCCATGTGTCCCTAAAGCACATTGATCTTGAGCTGCCAGACAAAAAAGCCCAGGAGAGAAGAAATTCAACAATATAAAAACCTTCGCTATATTGCGTGTATACAGACATCTCATTTGCAGCTAGAGTATGTCAGAAGCAAACCCCTTTCAAGCGCATCAGTTCCATTTGCTCTTACAGGAAGCCAGCTGAGTTCAACAAAATCCGACACACACAGTACTCATTCTTCTACTTTCCCAACTCCTTTTCAGAACCATCTATATTGAATTTTTGTAGTCTAAATATATCCTAGAATGCTTTCTAAAGCATTCCTTTTAGGTTTATTTGTACTTTTACTGACTGAGAGTAATACCAACAGTTGGGCAGCTACTTGTACCAGATTCAGAAAGACAGAGAGTTTGAAGAAAGTGTAGTTCAACCCTCGCCCGTTATAAGTGAGGAAACTGAGTCCAAAGGAGACCCACTGACTCAGAACAGCATCAGAACTCAAGACCCAAATGCACTCAGTGCACTTATTCTCTGAACTGCCATGAGATTTTTTAATTACTCTTTTTCTTTCTAAACTTTTCACTTTGAAATAATTTCAGGCGTATGAAAAAGCTGCAAAAATGGAACAGAGTGGTCCTGTTCTTCATCGGGTTTCCCCAAAGGTTAACATATTAAATAGTCATAGTGTAATTATCAAAACCAGGAACTTAACACTGATACAATACTATTAGCTAATCTACAGATTAGCTCATGACTAATCTAACTAAGCATTCAAATTTTGCCAATTATTCCACCAGTGTCCCTTCTCCGGCCCAGGGTCCCACGCTGCATTAAGTTGCCCCGTCTCCAGTCTCCTCCAACCTGTAATATTTCCTGCCTTTCGCTGTCTTTCATGACTCTGACGCTTTGTAGGGTATCTCTCAGTCTGGGTTTGTCTGATGTTTCCTCGTGATTCTGAAATTTTAGCAAGAATACCACAGAAGCGCTCCTGTGCCCTCCATACACAGTGTCAGGAGATGCATGATGTCACTCTATGTCCCTGTTGTGGATGTTAACTTGGGCCACTTGGCGAAACTGGTGTCTGCCAGGTTTCCCCACTATGACGTCACTATTTCCCCTTTGTAAGTGATAAATATCCTGAGGGGAGTTATTTGATTTCAACTGACTACATTGTCTTTAGCATTTGGAAAGGATTGTTAGGGCTGGCACAGAGAAAGAATGAATAACACTCTTCCACATGTGGGCCGCGATACATACATACAGCCTTTCCTATGTTTTCTAACAAGACCTAGAAGTGGGAAAAGCCGGGGTGGCAAGAGAGGAAAACAGATGAAGTTTCCCATCAGTGTGACCCGCCCTCCGCCACTGCTCACAGTGCCAGGCAGACAAAGAGGTGGCAGCAGTGGAGCCTCCTTCCCGCGTACCTGCACACGCTTTCCTGTCTTCCTTCAAAGTGTAACCTTCGTGGCACTCACAGTGGTAAGAGCCAGCTCTGTCGTTCACACAGATGTGCTCGCATCCATGAGTGTTCAGAGCACACTTATCGATGGCTATCAGAAATGGTCAGGACACATGTAAACACATGGAAGCGTGAATCAATAATTACAGACGATACACAGATGCATGCGCACACACACGCGCGCACACACATGCACGCACACACATACACAAGTGCGCAAACACAGCTGAGGGCAGCTTGGCACAAGAGGAAGGCTGCGGGGCTGGAAGCTGGGAACCAACTTTCTGGTCTCGGCTCTTTACTCACAGAGCCCAGGCATGGGTGAGTCCCTTCTTTGGGTCTTAATTCATTATCTTTAAAATAAGTAAGTTGAATTAAATGATCTCTAAGTTTTCTTCCCCTCGAGAACTTTTTTCCAGGACTTAAGTGGGCCTAGATCTCCTTCATTGCCTGTGTGTGAGTGTTCCCATTCTCCATGAGCAAGGCCCTCTCTACGTTTTCTTCTAGACCCATGAGCATCTACGGCCACAGAGAGGAAAGGGTAGCTTTTCATGTAAACAAATAAAATCCACGAAAAATTCCAAACCCTCAAAGGACCAAGAATGTTGTACCATCATAGGCTGATTTATGTATTCCCTCACTTTTCTTCTCATTTTCCTTTTGCTAAACAACAATACATCAGCCAAAAGTCAATTAGGAGAAAAGCACAAGGCCAGGCTGGAACCTGGAGAGTAGGTCCCCGAATCTAAGTTCCGTTCAGCCCCCCTCGCGTAAGCAGGCCTCACCTGAACAGGTCTTCTTATCGGCATTCAAGGCGTACCCTTGGCTGCACTCACAGTGGTGCTTGCCGTCCCCGTCACTGACACACACGTGCTGGCACCCATGTGTGCCAAGCATGCACGGGTCCACTGCTGTGCAAAGGAAATGGACGGCAGTCAGTGGACGACAGACACGTAAACATTTCAGGTACTTTCTCCCATGTCAAAAAGACATCGCTCTCTGGTTTCTCTCCGAGTCTATCTTTAGTTCACTGCCAATTTTGACTATTTGTTTCTGTCCTGGCTAGAAATACCATCCTTAAACTAGTCATGTTACTAATTTTAAATCACAGATCCTATTGTTAACTTTCGAAGAAAGAAGGAGGAGAAGGAGGAGGAGGAGGAGGAAGAGGAGGAGGAGGAGGAGGAGGAGGAGGAGGAGGAGGAGGAGGAGGAGGAGGAGGAGGAGGAGGAGGAGGAGGAAGAAGAGGAGAAGGAGAAGAAGGAGAAGAAGGAGAAGGAGAAGGAGAAGAAAGAGAAGAAGGAGAAGGAGAAGGAGAAGAAGGAGAAGAAAGAGAATTCTTATGGGTCAGGCAATTGGATATTCATTCAACATATCCACCTACCCATGAAAAAAAACTTTTGTTTTTCCAAAGCCAGAAACGGGGGAACGATCATGTGTTTCCTGAAGTTCTATGAGCTGATTGTCCCATTGCAGCTGGAATCTGGTTTCTGGGGGTTCTATAGGGTGTGTCTAAACAGAATTCATACACAGGTGCATTCCTCTAGGCCTAGAACTCACTCACACTTGGGCATATATGAACTTAACAGTGGGGAATGGCAGTGCAGGTAACTGCCTTCTGAATAGGCAGCAAACTTAAACATACGCAACTTCAGGGCCTCTGATATCACTAAGGAGAATAAACTCTGTCGCTATAACACAAACAGGTAAAAAGAAAAAAACAAAATAAACTCGACTCCATCAGCGAAACTGCATCTCCACCTTTTCCCTTCTAGAGCCATTTGTGTGTCATCGGCTTTTTTTCCTAGTGAGATGTTTTGGATGAAGACGCAGTGAATTTAGTCATTTCTGTTGGAGGGGGCTGGGAGCCCTGGGGCAGGTAAGCAGCCTCCACTGCTTTGGCAAGAGGACAAGCCTAATACTTTCCCAAGAAGAGCCTTTTCATGGGATGATCGCTCTAGTCCGTGAACAACAACAAGCTGCTTTTGCTCCTCAGTCTTTTTCCCCCCAGAACAAGCAGGTCTTTTGTACCAGAAGGAAAAGATCGCCACTCACCACTTATTACTCTATGGCCTTCAAGCCCAACCCCAGGTGCTGGTTGTGAGAGCCAACTTTGCCACAGACCAACATCTCTTTGGCAAGCTCTCACCCACCCACAAGCACAGGGGGTCTTCCTGGGAGAAAGACGGCCATTTTCCTTTGGGAAAACCAATAAATGCCAAGTAGATGCCACCAAAACCAACGACTGCTTGTGAGAGAGAGCCCAGTGTCCTGGGACAGGAAAGACAAGGGGATCCCAGCCAGGTCTGGCTGAGCTGAGGCCAAGCTTAGCTCCAGACCAAGCTTCATCTCCCATTTCCTGACGGACTGGTGATGGCTGAGTTTCCCGTTGTTTAGATATAGAGTCTCCTTGAAATACACGGTTGTAATTGTTACTTCACGGATTTGTCTCATCCCCACCACCAAACTACTGCTTGATGGCAGGGAGGGACAAATTGTATCTTTGTGTCATCGGTGGTCAATAAATGCCTGTTAAGTAAATAAATGTGGAATAGGTTATACAGCAAAAAGTATCTACATTTTAAAATTCACCTTAACTAGAAATTTGTCTACACCAGCTTGGGGACTTCCATAGAGGGCTCCAAAAGATTATCTCCAAATGACAAAAAATAATAATAATAAAGCATGATGATAGATATAGATGATAGATAAGAAAAATGAGTTTGAAAATAAAATAAAAAATATAGTATAAGTCCCACATTCATAATTCTGATCAGTGACTAATAATAAACGCCAGCCACGAATGGATTCAGATTCATGAATTTGGCTAATGCGTGCTAAAAACTCCAGTTTCAAACTCTATCCTAAAGGAAGAAATGAGAATGACAGTAACAGAAGGATTAAAAAAAACAAACAAGCCCTGGCCAGTTTGGCCCAGTGGATAGAGCGTCGGCCTGTGGACTGAAAGGTCCTGGGTTCAATACCTCGGTTGTAGGCTCCTGGCCTTGTTCAGGGGCATGTGGGAGGCAACCAATTGATGTGTCTCTCTCACATCAGTGTTTCTCTCTGTCTCTCCCTCTCCCTTCCACTCTCTCTAAAAATCAGTGGGAAAAAATATCCTTAGATAAAGATTTAAAAATAAAATAAATAAATTGTTATTGTTGAAAATATTACAGATGTCCCCTAGCTGGTTTGGCTCAGTGGATAGAACGTCGGCCTGCGGACTAAAGGGTCCCAGGTTCGATTCCAGTCAAGGGCATGTACCTTGGTTGCGGGCACATCCCCAGTAGGAGATGTGCAGGAGGCAGCTGATCGATGTTGCTCTCTCATCGATGTTTCTAACTTTCTATCCCTCTCCCTTCCTCTCTGTAAAAAATCAATAAAATATATTTTAAAAATAATAATAATAATAATAATAATAAAATAAAATAAACAAGCCCTGCTCCTTCTACCTGTGAAGTGGGCTGCAATCCCAGTCTCCCTGATTCCTGACCCTGTCCCTCCATGAAGAATAGTCAGAGAAAGAAGTGAACGTCGGAGCTGGAGCATCACTGAATGTCCACTCTGCCTGCCAGCTACGCTGAAGCAGGCTGCCTGGCCCCCGCCTGACACACGCGGGCCTGTCTTCTGCAGGAACAAGAGGAGTCTGTAACCTCGAGACATGGTAAACTAGAGAAAATATCGGGGGAAATGCAGGGGTGGGCAGGAGGGAGGAGAGCAGTCTTGTGTGTTTTATTTTTATTTTTCTCTGACCCCATCAGGGAACAGCATGATCATTTACCCAGGATTATTTCCAGACCTTCCCATTTCTAATGCAAACATGGAGATTTTAGGAGCAGTCCAAGTTATATAGAAGGCAGCTCTATATTCCTAAACCAACAAAGTGTGTTTAAGTTGGTAAAAAAAAAAAAAAAGACACAAAAAGCATTGCTTCTATTTAAGCTTTCCCTAAAATTTCCACCCCCCCAAAAAAGAAAAAGGAGAGAATTCTTTCTTTCTTCTGCTTCATAATGTTTGACTATAGCATCCTTGCTAGTGGCAGCGACTTACCGCAAAAGGTTTCCTGGAACCTAGAGGAAAGTTTCTCGATGACCCCGTAGGTCTCCACGTAGAACACATGCTCGTCCAGGGGCTCGCTGGCGATCATCCTGAGCGACTCCCTGTCCGCCCGGTCCACGCCCACCGCATACAGCTCAATGCCGGCCGCCCGCGCCCGAGCCGCCACCTCGTTCACCTGGTCCTGGGGCCGCCCATCGGTCACGATGATGGCTACCTTCGGGATGTTGGAGCTGGGTCCCCGGGCTCCCGCCTCCACTGTGAAGGCTTTCTCCATGGCTGTCTGGATGGCCAGGCCCGACATGGTGCCTGTGGACAAGGGCGCGATTCGCCCCACGGCCTGTTTCAGGGACTTCTTGTCCAAGTGGGTCTGGAGATGGAACTCGATGTTCACGGTGCTGGCGTAGTTCACCACTGCCACCCGCGTGTCCGCTGCCCCGATGTCCAGGTTGTCGATTATCCGGGAGACAAAGGTTTTCACTTTGGTGAACTCCAAGGGCCGTACACTACGAGAACTATCGATGATAAACACCAAGTCCAGTGGCCGGCTCTTGCAAAAACCTGCAAGGAAGGTGTGGGGAACAGAAGTGACTAAGCAGTGATCTGACCACAATCAGAAATGGAGCAATTTCTCACCCCCAGCTCTGAGGCCGGAGGTCAGACAAGGCAGCATCCGCTACCTCCCCATGGACCACTGTCTGCTACCTTCCCCAAGACCGTCTCCCTTTGGATGTTGAGAGCCCGTAGGCCTTCCGAATCCCTTAATGAGAATTCACACGAGGCTGTGAATTACATCATTTAATTTTCCCACTAGGGCAGTGGTTCTCAACCTTCCTAATGCCGCGACCCTTTAATACAGTTCCTCATGTTGTGGTGACCCCCAACCATAAAATTATTTTCGTTGCTACTTCATAACTGTAATTTTGCTACTGTTATGAATCCTAATGTAAGTATCTGATATGCAGGATGTATTTTCATTGTTACAAATTGAACATAATTAAAGCATAGTGATGAATCACAAAAACAATATGTAATTATATATGTGTTTTCCGATGGTCTTAGGCGACCCCTGTGAAAGGGTCGCAACCCACAGGCTGAGAACCGCTGCACTAGGGGCTGGAAACTGATGCTACTCTAAGGCTACCTACCCCAATATTGCACCTGTAGGCTGGCTGAGCCCTTAAATTTCACTTAGAACCACATCCCTTCGCTTCAAGTTTTGTACTCAAGGTTCCTCTTGACTCCCAGGAACGAGTGGATTCCAGACCCTGCCTGGGCGCCTTGGCTACCTGAGGCCATGGGACAAAGTGTCCCTGAAGAGTGTGCAAGGTGAACTGTCAGGGCAGCCGCATTGCCCACTCCCATGGGGTGAACACTACTCCAGAGCAGCCCTAGGTCTCCCTCTAGCTGGTCATTAATTCATGTTTAGTGCACTCGAGGGCCCAACTAGCCTGAGCTACATTGAAAGTAGAAAGAGGGATGACAACTTCCTCTGATTGAGGCATGTTTACTGCACTTCCAACTCTGTGGGTGTTTCTTGTTTAAAGAAGCAGAGATGGAGATTCGGTACCAATCCCAAGTCCCTATCAAACTCTTAGTCACCTCTCTTTCATTTTTTCATTCTCCAAAGTTTTTTGAGGGTGGGGAGAGGAAACACTTCCCCACTCCCTCCCCCCGGCAGTGGCGGCAACTAAGCTGCTGGGCCTAATCAGGTCAGGAGGCTTAGAGAGAAGCCAGTTATTAAATGTCTTTTTTCAAGTTATTCCTCCTTTTCTCCCAACACACACACACACACATTCATCATACACACCAAGTCCTAATTAATGTCTTATCCCTGGACATTAATTGTCAATCAAAGTTCCTTCCTTTCCTAATAGGGGCTGGAAGTTGATGCTACTCTAAGGCAATCTACTCAAGTGAGTGGGGAAAAGGTAGATTCAAAATAAATTCCTAGGCTAAGCAAGGGACAGGAATTATATAACTCTATAGTTTAAAAAAAAAACAAACCTGAAAATTATCCTGCTGCCTGGAGGTATTCGATTAAGAAAATAATAATATCCTCCTACCACTAACACTGTAGAGATCGCAGGGCACCAACACAACAACCCTGTGAAGTCGGAGGTGCAGAGGTTGCTTTTATACCCATTTTACAGACGAGAAGCCTGGGTCTCGGGAGGTGTAAGAGCTGGAAAGTGGTGGGTCATGGATTGGACTGCCAGCCCACGGGCTTTTCCCTGCAGGGTTACCTCTCTCTGAGGCAACATCTCCCATCACGAAAGTCAACAGTATCTCCTGTGCCTGGTAAACATCCTGCGCTCTGGGAGCTTTTCTGCCGCATGAACCAACTCCCGACTCAAAGGGGAAATGGCATTGTTCCCAGAGACCCCCCCCCCCCCCCCCAGCCCTGACTCCTTCCTTCTTGAACCTCCGTTTGCACCAGGGAGGGAAGGAAGACACCGACGCCCAAGCCGGACTCTCCCTGCCACCGCGCCCCCTGCCAGGTGCCCCTCCACCTCCACCCCCACCCCCACCCGGAGCCCGGACAGTACCTGCGGCACCGGCCCCTCCGGGCTGGCCGGCCCCCGAATAGGGCGCGCGTGGGGGGACGCCCGGAGCGAGACGGCGCCCGGGGCTGCCCCCCGGGCCATGGGTCCCCAGCCTCTGGAAGCCTGGGCGGGCCGGAGGAGCGGGGACCGTGGCGGCTGCGGGGCCCGGCGGCAGCAGCAGCGGCGGCAGCAGCAGGAGCAGACCCGGGAGGACGCGCCGCATGGTGTCCGCGCCGGGTGATGTCTCGCAGGCTCGGTTCGTCGCGGCCGGGACAGGCGCACCGGCGGATTTAAGTCAATGGCCCGCTCTGGACCAGCGGCCACGAGCGTGGAACCCCAGCGGAGCCAATGACTGGGCAGCTGGGCCAGGGGGCGGGGCCAGGTTTAAGCCCATGGCCCGCCCTCGCCCGGCGGAGCCAATGACTGGGCAGCTGGGGCGGGGGGCGGGGCCTGGACCCCCACCACCTGGTGGCCGGGCCTCCGCTGGGTGGGCTCAGCCCTTGCCGCCCACACTGGACGCTGGAGGGGCCAGTCCAGGGCCTCAGCGCGCCCGACCCTCCACTCCCTCCACTCCCGCTCGCAGCCACCTGACCTAACCCCGGGCGCCTCGGGCGGTCCGCCCTCCCTCTCCGTGCAGCCCTGCCCCAGTCTTCATCCTGCTCCCCACACTGCATTCCTTTCCCTGGCCGAGGGACCCACCTTTTGCGGTGGGCTCTCGGTTAAAAAAAAAAAAAAAAAGCCTCAGATTCTAGCAGCATGAATAGCAATGCTTTCATCCCGCTTCAAACATCTGCACGCTATTGACCTTACGGGGTGGGCAGAAGTATGCTACCCAGAATAGAATGGCAAACAAACATTCCCCAGAGGCCCGTTAGCTGGAGAAGGGAGGACAAGGCAGCCTGCTCCCGAGGCGAGGCGCCCTCCCGCCCCCACACCGTAGTTCTGCAGCAGGTGACCCCCAGGTCTGGAATGTGTGGGTGCTTGACTTCAGGTAGGAGGGGTTTCACGGCCGCGGGTATTTTGAGAGTAAGTTTATTAAAGCTGGAGACGGTGAAACAAAGGGTTAGGATAGAAGAGGCCACATCACGGCAGCAGGAGTGAGCCTCCATGGGACTACCTAGATTGGGGGGGGGGGGGGGGGGCGTCACATTAGGAAAAAAGGAATTTTCCATCACAGCACAGAGCTGGAGGCTGGCCAAGGGGAGTCCTCCAGGAACTCACAGTCTCCTGGGAGAGAAGGGATAAAAGCGGGTGACTTTTGAGTGAGTCATAAAACATGACAAAGAACATGAATTCCAATGGAACCTTTCCTGCGTCCAGACTTTGCCCTTTAAAACCCGCACTCCACACAGTAACCTTAAAGATGCTTCTCTTCTTAAACCCTGCACCTCCACTTCCAGGACAATCCAAACCATCTGACCCACTTGAGAGCAGGCTCCAGGTGGGCAGGGCGATGCCTGCACTGTTCACTGCTGAATTCCCCTACGTGCTACCTCACCACGTGCAGGTTCAGTCTATGGTGGGGCTGAGACCTCAGGGAATGGAAGATAATCCCACAGAGCTGATGCCTGGCTCTTCCAGGGCAGGCCCATGAGCCAGAACGACAGTTTGTTGAAGAAAGCACCTGGCATTGCTTTTTCCAAGAGTCTAAGACACTGAGGAAATGGCTCTGCTGTTTCACTTCACTGCCTGGCAAGACAGCGCTGTGCTGAGCGGTGCCCCCTTCCTCTGGCCTCCTCCACCGCCTGGCTCCTTCTCTGAAGTTCAGAGGGAGAAGCAACATCAAGTACTAATGGTCTGTTTCAGCACATTTGCATGTAGGCATGTGGAAAATTAAAACTATTTTGTTAGACGAGGGCATACATTATGGTTAGCTTTCTTTAAAAAGTCACACAGCCAAGCCATAAACTCAACATGGATAAAAGACTTAAATGTACCGTACGTCGCAAAACCATAAAAACCCTAGAAGACATAGGCAGTAAAATCTCAGACATCTCTCAGAGTAATATTTTTGCCAATACATCTCCTAGGGCAGTGGTCGGCAAACTCATTAGTCAACAGAGCCAAATATCAACAGTACTTCTTCAAAATAGACTCGCCCAGGCCGACGACCGATTTCTGTGCATGGGCCACGAAGTTTCAATCGCACTGTACGTCCGCCCGCACGTGGTATTTTGTGGAAGAGCCACACTCAAGGGGCCAAAAAGCCGCATGTGGCTCACGAGCCGCAGTTTGCCGACCACGGTCCTAGGGTAAGGGAAACAAAGGAAAAAACTAAACAAATGGGACTACATCAAACTAAAAAGCTTTTGTACAGCAAAAGAAACCATCAACAAAATGTAAAGGGAACCCACTGCATGGGAGAATTTGCCAGTGATACATCTGATCAGGGGTTAATTTCCAAAATATATAAAGAACTTACACAACTCAACACCAGGAAAACAGACAATCCAATTTTAAAAATGGGCAAAGGACCTCAATAGACACTGCCCATAAAAGGACATACAGTGGCCAATGCTCAACATCACTAATCATCAGAGAGATGCAAATTAAAACTACAATGAGGTATCACCTCACACCAGTCAGAATGGTTATCATCAATAAACCAACAAACAAGTACTGGATTGGAGAGAGCCAGAGGGAAAAGGGAGTGGGGGAGGGGGGTAGGTGAGAGTGGGCAAAGGGGGTAGGGGAGTGGGGATGAAGAGACTCTGCTTGGGAGGTTGGGCACACGACCCAGTGTGCAGATGATGTTTACTGAGTTGTACACCTGAACCTGTATGGTTTTGCAAACCAATGTTACTCTAACAAATTCCATTTAAAAATATGTACAATGTATTTGTCTATAAGATAGATGAGCATGTCACCACAGCTGCATTCTCAGCCAGAGGCAAAGTGGAATATTTTCAGGAAAGGACTTCAGCTGCGGCACCCATAAGCTGCAGTTTGCTTCCGTTTTCTCTTTGGTTCCCCTCTGGAGGTCAAATGATGCATCTCAACATGAACTGCTCTTGAGAACTCATTGCCCAACTAAATGATCTCAACAGAAAGGCAGAGCTTGCCACACGACCCGCATAATTTTTCCATCAAACCATTTATGTTAATTTATGACCTAAATTAACATAATATATATAGTCCCTATAACTTTAAATAATACTTCAGAGTCACTGGATTAAAGAAATGCTTTATAATAAGAAAATCTAGCATTATAGTCTCAAAGTATCAAAATCCAAGGCAGTCTGAGTTTATTATAATGAAAAATGTTAGGTTTTATCTACCAAAAAGAGGGTAATAGACTTCTTAAAAACGACAACAGTAAATTTTAAGAAATTTATTAAAGCATCTTATCACAAAATGGAAAATACAAATTAGAAACATGCAACCGTCATTTCCATAGTCAAGTTAAAACGTCATACATTTTTCCTGTTTTCATAGCTGAAAACTTCAGATCTTATACCCAACTCATTCACCCTGAATATTTTATTCATTCCTCCTGAAAGTATCCAGGGCAGCAAAATAACCAAAATGCAAACTATTATATAAAGGAAGTGCAAAGTTAAAAAAGAAAATGTGTAGAGAGCACCCCTCCCCACCCCACCCCCATTAAAGGCAAACAATGGCACTTTGCTCTTGCTTAACTAGATTGTCTTCAAAAACTACTAAAATGTAATAGACTTAACAAAACAGAAAAACAACTGACTTCTAATAGATGTCCCAAAAGCTTGTTAGTGTTTGAAAATAAATGCTTACACAAAGGAAAATGTAGTTTATATCAAACAAGTTTGAAGAGCCCTGTATTGCAGCATTCTGTAAAATAAACACGACAAAAAGCTGGTATAGGGTTTATTGACAAAGGCAGGATGTCTTCAGGCGGGTATGTAAGGAGGCGGTGGTTCTTTTTCAGGCATCTTCACTGCCATTTCATAGGTTGGCAAAACGTACTGAAGAGAGAAAAAAGTTGTATCAGACTTAATTCTCCTTTAAAATCCTACTTGCGATAATTCAGCTTTCAGATTTTATGTCCTAAAAAGGGACACACAACCCCACAGAGAAGAGCTGAAGAAACTGTTAGCTACACAAGGCCTGAGAGGAGAGATGACTAGTAACCTGGACCTTTAATGCACACGAGACATCTGATCCAGAATGCTAGAGAGGGATGAAGGGAGGAGGGAGGCCAGGAGGGAAGGAGGGACGGAAGTAAGGGCAGGGTTAGCTGAACTAACCCTGGGGGCTACCAAACACTTGGACAGGAAGCATGTGCCCCTGCTCTTCCCACCCTTCCCATGTGGCTGATCAAGTACCAACTACACCGCAGGTGGTTGCAGGTCTAGATTAAGGGCCCCAGTGATGATGTTAAAGGAAGCCTCCAATAAAATGCTGTGTCCTGAATTTCATCCTCATCTACAGTCAGAGGATCGGGTACTTATTTCTTCTGGGGTAAAGGGCACGTCTATGCAGGAGAGCAGCAATTCTACCCTACTGACTCCAAGTGTGACAGGCTGGCCCTAAACGGGCCACAGAGATTCTACATGTTGAAAACCTAGAAAGAGTAGAGTAGCAACTAGAGGGCCCACGAGATGAGCATCCCCAAAAGACTCGTGGAGCCCATTCAGGCACCTCCCCACAGAAAGTCAGCGTCTCCTTTGGGTCGTATGCATGTTTTGTGAAAGCAACACAACTGATGGTACCTCCATTCTCAGAAGTTCCAGAACCCACAAGCCTGGCATGGGTCACACTGCTGTTTCCTGCCTACTCTCCCCCCAAAATGCAATACTCTTAGGAAGCACTTATGAATCAAACCTAACAGCCAAACTGAGGAAGACTGGCAGTGCAGGCTGCCTTTCGTCCGTGTACCCAGGATTCCAACTGGGAAATGCTCGATCTTGTGGACTGAAGCTATTCATGCCCTAAAGAATCAATATGGCTGGTGAAGTTTCAGTATATTAGAGGTCATTCACCTGTGGGGGTGCTTCGAAGGCAGGGTACACAGCAATCTCTGGCGTGTTCCTGTTGTTGATGTATTTATAGCAGTTCCAAACACAGTTGATTAGATAAGCCTAAATGAATAAAAGTAAAATTTACAGATGCTGGAAGTCAACAGACTACCTGTTCTAAACTAAGGGGACTTCTAATGCTTCCCCCCACCGTTCTCCATGGAGAAGGAAACTGACACGCACAGGCCAAGCCCTAGATCCACTTGCTCTCACTTAAATGTCACAAGTTTTATTATCATTTTACAGAAAACCCAGATTTGGGGTATCAGGTCTGATAACCATTGTGCTGCAGAAGAAACTCTGTTTCTGAACCTTGGAAATTTTAACAATTTTCAATCCAAATCATGAACCACTTCTAAAAACATGACAATCCTTAATAAGGATCCTGGCATTTCCATTCTCTGGAAACAAGAGGGAGGACATTCCCTGAAAGCTCTCTCTACTGCTGTCTCAAAATGAACAGTCACTTATTGTGAACTGTAGGAAGACAAGGCAACAGTGTTTAGATGGACAGTGTCACAGTCTAACTGGCCCCCCAAATATTTAGTCAGCAACTCACCTTAAAAATGATGAATAAGACGAAGAACGCAAGAACAATGAACAGGAGGCAGCTGGAGTCCAATGCCAGGAGGTCGTCTTTATAGGGAAAATCAGGCTATAAAAGAAAAGGCGGGATGAAGAGGCAGGGCAGAGAGGATTTCTAGGGCAGTGAAACTATTCTGATGAATACATGTCATTATACATGTGCCCAAACCTGTGTGGAATGTACACCAAAAATGAACCCTAATGAAAACTAAGGATTTTAGGTGATAATGATGTGTCAGTGCAGGTTCACAACTGTCACAAATGAATCACTGCGGTTAGGGATGTGGGTAGTAAGAGAGGTTATGGGGGCGGAAGTAGGGGATATGTGGGAAACTCTGTACTTTCTGTTCAATTTCGCTGTGCACCTAAAAATGCTCTAAGAAACAAAGTCTATTAAACATACACACTTATAATTCAGCCACAGCACCTGCCCTCTGTGACAACCTAAAGAGCATGGCACAACTACAAACAAGAGGCACCAAAGTCAGAGCTGATATTCTAATAAAAACTTACAGAATTTAACTCAAAGTACTTTAGAGCCTCATCATTAATGCATGTGACTGATCACTTAAAATACATTTGTTTGAATATTCAGAAGAATCCTAAGAGTCTAAATTGAGCTCACTTTCTTTCTTTTCAAAATCACTAAATCAAGAAGTGCTGATATTTATCTAAAGTCCATGGGCCATTTGGTTCTACCTGGGGAAAATAATTCATCTAAAAGCCAATCGTCAGTCTCCCTGCTCATTAGGAGGGGCAAAAGAAGGCATGCCCCTGGTTAGACAGCCAGGCGGGTCACATGATTTACTGCAGGCATACCACGTTCGACTGAGAAGGATCAGCTACATGTATTCAAATATTTAGTTAGCATTTACTGTGTGCGAGGCAATGAGCTAGGTTCAAGGAGAGGGGCATTACAAAAGAATAGTTTAGGATGTACAAGGTGGCCAACAGACAAAGTCCCTTCCAGGCTGAGAAACCAAGCGAACAAAACAGGGAGAAAACAGTGAGGTCTGTAAAAGTAGTAAACATTTCATTTTCGTGGGCTTCTATATAGCTCATTTAATCGTTTTAAACCACTTTTTTCAATGGAAATGTCAACACAAATAATCTCACAGTTTTGTAAAAAAGTAGCACAAAGAAATCCCAAAGGACCAAAAAGAAAGAAAAATCTACACACGAATCCCAAACTAAGTGTTCCCTTGGGACAAAACAATTTTTTAAGCTTTCTTCACCTCTAAATAAAAAGAACAAACACATAATGGAACCAGCTCATGGGAGAAATGCTATGACTTTATTCAGAAGGCTTGCAATTTTCAGCCAGCGATGACATCAGCGGAGAGAACTGTGTTTAGGAAGCTGCTGACCAGGCCACTTCTCTCCAGCCTCGCCACATTCCTACCTTCCATTCCTCCTGTGTGCCAGCCACCAGTGCTTTCCGTCCCCTGGCCATCCCCCATGCTCCTTCCTGCTTCAAGGTGTCTGTTTTACCCGGAACATTTTCTTTTGCACTTTCCCTATCTTAATTCCTACTTGGAATTAAATCTCACTTCCCAGCTCAGGTCTGATACCTGTGTGATATCCACTCACATAGCAGCCTACACTTTTCCTTCACAGCTTTTATCACAATTTTAATTCAGTAACTGTCAATTTTCCAATTCCTTCACTAGAAAGTTCTACGGATATATCCCTAGGATCCAGCAGTGCCTTGCACATAAGCACCAACAAATGTTTTTTAGAATGAGTGATAAATTTGGTGGTACGCAAAATGGATTAGGCAGAAAATCTGAAAGTGGGGTGAAAATTCTTGAAAGGCAGAATTTTTTAAGTGAACTCTCATTTCTCAGGACCCCACTCCTCCTTCGAGACCTTACTTTGGTCCAGAGTGTTCCCTGCCCCTCTGTCACACAGCACTTAAGCTCCTCATCTACCACCGTGCTGTGACAGCCCTAGTTCATTATCACAGACAACGTCTTCATGTCCTGACTCCCCAAATGGTTTGCTCCTTGAAGGGGAAGTTATCTTTTTATTTATTTTTTTTTGGGGGGGGGGTTCTTTATAGCTACATCATTCACCTACAGTTCGCCTAGAACAGAATGAGCAGACAATAGGCACTCAAATATTTGCTATGAAGGCCTGCAAAAATAAAAAGCTAATACTTTAATGAGTGCCAAGTACAGTCGAATTATTATACTTTTAGTTTATTCAAAACAAAAGTTGAACTACTCAAATTCCATAATAACCATTTTTAGGGATTTCTAATATTGACTATCCAAATGGTATGGTAAGAAGATAATTCTATTTTCATCTTACTGGTTTCAACATGGTAGTTAAGAGTAGTGATATTATTTTAGAACACTTTAAACAAAATAAATAGGGTCAGTTAAAATAAAAATAGTGCCGAAAAAACTAAGAATTTAAATTTAAATATTTTACTTAAAATGGAAAAAAATAAATTTAATTAGCATACACACTTACTAATTGATCCAGATATTCTTTGATTCTTGGCAAGTAAGTGAGAGAACTGATAGCAACCAGGCAACTGAGGACGAAGTCAAAAAGCCGGTAACAGAAGAATGGAATAAGCCAACCCACTTGATACTGAAGAAAAAAAAAATAACAACCACAACATCACATAAATGAAAGTACTAAGTATGTTCAGTAAAAAGCAAAGTCCAAAAGTTGAAAACATAGGATACTTACAGAAATTGCTCCATATACCAGCATTGAACTGATTATAAACATAAGAACAGAGACGGCAAAAAGAACACAGGCATTATCTAAGAAAACAAAAACCAAAATCTAATTAAGCAACTTACACAAAAAGAACAAAACTCTTCATGACAAAATAACACTTTAAAGCTAGCTTACAAACATCAAAGTATTTTCAAGATTGGCTATGAAAAAATCTAAGAGGGTAAAAAAATCCAAGAGGGTAAAAAAAAAATCTGCCTCAGCTTTAAGTAATGAAGCTTAAGCAATTAGTCCCTTTGTTTTCTTGTTTGTTAAACTGCTACAATTCACTGATACTTATTAAGGACGAGAGGCCCAGTGCACAAATTCATGCACCAGTAGGGTCCCTCTGCCTGGCCTGTGGGATCGGGCCAAAATCGGCTCTCCAACATCCCCTAGGGGGTGCCGGATTGTGAGAGAGTGCAGGCCAAGCTGAGGGACCCCACTGGTGCACAATCAGGACTGGGGAGAGACGGGGAGGTTGGCCAGCTGGGGAGGGACCAAGGGAGGGCTCCAGGGCGTGTCCAGCCCATCTCACTCAGTCCCAATTAGTTGGACCCCAGCAATACGCTAACCTACCGATCAGAGCATCTGCCCCCTGGTGGTCACTGCATGTCATAGCGAGCGGTTGAGTGGATTTAGCATACCATTAACATATTACGCTTTGATTGGTTGAATAGACGACTGGACGACCAGACACTTAGCCTATTAGGATTTTATTATATAGGATGGCACATGAACCAGGTACCCTGCTAGGGAGACAGATGTCTGCCCAGAGTCTAAGAGGCCAAGATGTGCAAGCAGCAAATTATAATCCAAAGTGGCAAGTGCTACAATAGAAGCAGAAACAATCAGCTTTGCCTGGAGAATCAGGAATAAAATATAAAAGAATAAGTTGGGTTTTGTGATTTGAGCAGGGTTCAACCGAAGGTAAAAGCTGGTATTTCCTTAAAAGACGTATTAAACACAGAATGCTACAGATGCCCCCTCGTGCCTTAGATAAAATACATGATCTGAAATTAAAGGCTGTCCTTAATTAATCTCCTCTTCCCCACCCCAACACCCATGCTCCCTGCTCCGCATCCTTCAGCTGGGCTTCTCTGCTATATTCAGGTCTGTTTTGTTTCTCAACTTCCTCATATTGTTCCAACGAAACACAGATATCACAGGACCAAGAACTATGTATTTTCTATTCTCTCAACAGCAAGGGCTTTTGTAGAATTATAACTAACAAAAACTGATAATGAATACATCTGATTCGCTGGAGAGTTACAATACTCAGGCAACATACAATAACTTGTGACTTCACACCTGGAGCTCTGGCCAAGGCTGGGAGCCGGCTGTACAGACATACAGGAATCTCAATAACCCTAAATCTTTTTCTGCACCTCAATTTTAAGAGAAACACACATGACCAGGGAAGAGGCTGACATGAGGAGGTTCAGTAATATTTTATAACCTAAAGTAAAATTTTATAAATACCACAAATGGCCATTAGGAGCTAAAGTTTATTTATCGTTCTATCTTGGTTTTTAAATAAAGACAGACAACTAAACACACACACACACACACACACACAAATGCCAGAAGGGCTGTTTCTAATATGTTCTTGGTATTTTTTCTTCACATTTGACAACAAAATTAAAGGGTTATACGATACTTTGAAAAGACAATCAGGAGATCCTTTTTTAAAAAAGCACCTTAGACACAAAGTGTGGAAAATTGTTAGAGCTTTCATAAGCGTGACGGATGCCCACAAAACACTACCTGCTCCCGGAAACAGAAGTCAGCCCTGTGGACAATGAATCCTTTGAATTAACAACCAAATTTTTTTTAAAACAACCTCATAAATGGATTAGAGTAGGTCATAAATGTAACAAGCACAGAACTTTATAATAAAAGCTAATAATTTTAAAAATGATCATTAAGATCCTGTAATATAATATATAACATATAACATATACAGTGAAGTGGGAACATTCTTCTGAAGCGAAATTTTTTTAAAATCAACATAAATCATTCACACTGAAAAGTCTGAGGCATAATTTCCTGCTCAAATATTAAATTTCTAACATAATTTATAATAATATAAAACTACAACTTTTCTGCACCTGAACCGTAGAGGAAGATAAACGAAAATACTGCTATCAGGAAATGTGTGGGTTTAAAAAGGTAATATCTAGGAATGTGCTAGGGTTCCTCTATTTTTAACTCTAATGTCAAGTCTTTTTTCATCCAAACAGAAATATATTTAGAATAGTGACCCTAAGCAAAAGATATCACCAAATATTCAAATAATTCCTTACTTTATATTTACTGTAAGTCTTTTTGTTCCATGAGCAAATCTCCCATCCTCTGCTACACTTGTCAGCTGACCCTCAAAGGCTCAGTTTTTTTGTAATGCCTTCTTTCCCTCTGATCTCCACAACACCAAAACAGGAGTCAAAGTATAAAATACCATTTCTAGCCATACATTTTCTGGCTAGAACTGCTCAATTATAATCCTGAGTATCTTTGAAAAACCCACAAAACACTTTTCTGCCTCAGCAAGTTGAATAACTTAAACAGAATTAATTCTCTTCCAAATAATGTGTGTGTGTGTGTGTGTGTAATTAGCAGGGGATATTTTCATCTAAAAACATACCTGTCATTCTCTCAGATGAATAGTAATTGCCAATGACTTCATACTGAATGTTGACAGAGGGCATTGAGTTTGGATGAGTTACCTCCACAGTCAGCAAAATTGCCATCAACAGGTTTACCACCTATGGAAGATAAATTTTTAGCAATTATACTAGAGGCCCAGAGCACGAAATTCTGCCACTGGGGGGGTGGGGGGGCGAATGTCCCTCAGCCCGGCCTGCTCTCTCTCACAATCTGGGACCCCTCAGGGGATATAGTAGTGCACCAAGCGGCAGGTGGCCAGGGAGGAGCCAGAACCAGGCCAGGCACCGCCTCACTCGTGCTCATCCCAGCCCACTGCACCTGCTGCCTGCTGCCTCCACTCAGTAGAGGCTCCTGCTGCCACAGCTGCGCTCACCAGCGTGAGCCCGACTTCTGGCTGAGCGGTGCTCCCCCTGTAGAAGTGCACTGACCACCAGGGGGCAGCTCCTGTGTTGACCGTCTGCCCCCTGGTCAGTGTGCATCATAGCAACTGGTCAACCAGTTGTTCTGTCGTAATGGTCACTTAGGCTTTTATATATATAGATTATTAATCAGGAAGCAGTTTGCAGCAACCTTCAAAGGTCTTCCCATATTTAAAATTGTTTTACTTGAAGTAAGAAAGATATATAATTGGAGACTACCTGTGAGATAAAATAATATGCAATACCATTATAAGAATAGTTTTAAATTAAATATATGATAAAGTTAAAGTATAAACTTATCTGTTTCCAAGAAAAGATGATTGATTTGATTCAATACAACAAACTAAAACTGGGCAACAATTAAACATAAGGGACCCTTACAAATCGTTCGAGTCACATCTTTAGATGTCTGGTGTTGAAGAAGCTAGTTCATCCAATATACTTATCCATTAGATAATGTAACAGCCATCGGGTAAACGCATAGAGCTATCAGAAAAGCTTAAAACCCCTCCACAATATTTCCTATCCAGTGATAGAGAACTATTTCCTCTTGACTAAATGCTTTAAAGACTTTCCAAGATTTTGACTATGTCACTTCACATACTAGTCTTAATTCTACCCTTTGAGAAAATCTGCTCCGCTAGCACCTACGGACAGCTGACATGTGCCTCCAAACATGTCTTCTCCAGTGCAAACCCTCAGGTTCTTACACTGCTTCTCTCACAAGCATTCTGCCAGCTACGTCACTAACTCCCCTTTGCTCTCCTCTACACACAGGCTCCAGTTCGCTGGACACACTATTTAAGTGAGCTAAGATGGGCCTGGAGAGAACACAGGGGTCCCAGCTGACAAATTTCAGTTAATGTAACCTGAAATCGCACTGGCCTCCTAAATGTTTTGAATGTTATAGGGGAGTAACTGCCTAAAACCCCTAATTCTTTTTCACACTTGATCCCACTAAACTGCCATCTGAACCTGTACAGTTACATTCAGAGGCCCAAGCATAAGCCCTCATACATTTACAATCGAATTTTATCTTATCACACTCTTGCCTGTTAAGACTTTTCTCAATCTAGATTCTGATACCATACGGATTTCCTCTATCTCTGCATCCTGCGTTTGAAAATATAATCAGCACGTAATCAGTACTTCCATCTGTGAAACGGCTGCCAGAGGCTGTCCTCTTCCCATTAATCAATAACGTTTGAGTAAAATTCTTTATCTGATCCAGAGGAACATCTTGAGACCTTGTCAAACATCTTGCTGAAATCCCTTCATAATTATCTGGTAAGTTTTCCGGAGTGGCATGGGAGGGTTGTAACTCCATTTAAAAAGGAAATATTCATGCCTCTAGTTGTGAGTCCCTGCAGTATCCCAGGAGGCACCATGCCCTTTAAGTGCTCACACTGGTACTAATGATTTCATTGAAAAAAAAATCGCACCTAGAATTGGACTCAGGCTTTCTTATCTCGAGTTCACAGAATCTGAACTTCTCCCCTTTTGAAAATCTGAACATTTGATACTTTCCAGGAAAGTCTGAGCCTTATCATCAGAAATGTCTGCTGTTGCTAATTCCCACCCAGGTCTGTTGATCTGTAGACAGTGGAAGGGAGGGTGAGAGACGGACAGATGTTGGGGAGACTTGGTTGGAAAGCTGTAAGGAGGACATGCTGATAAAAGGGAAGTGTGTGGAAGGCCGCCTGCCCTGTTTTATCGGAATTCCGACTTAGGGGAGTCTTAGGGGAGTGTCACAGGTGGCACCCCTGATTATTCCCTGACCTTTCCAAACACGTCTGTGCACGGGCAGACCCCCAGGTGTATATTGGAATCCTTAATCTTTTTTTTTTTTTTTTTTTTTTAAATATACTTTATTGACTTTTACAGAGAGGAAGGGAGAGGGACAGAGAGTTAGAAACATCGATGAGAGAGAAACATCGACCAGCTGCCTCCTGCACACTCCCCACTGGGGATGTGCCCGCAACCAAGGTACATGCCCTTGACCGGAATCGAACCTGGGACCCTTCAGTCCGCAGGCCGACGCTCCATCCACTGAGCCAAACCGGTTTGGCAGGAATCCTTAATCTTAATCCCTGGATGCCCGTGCCCAGAGGACAGTGTAAACACATGTGTCCTCCCAAGATTACTCACCCTACTGGTTGTATCTACAGATAAAAAATCCAATAAAGGCTAATGAGGCAGGCAATCGAGGAGGCCTGTCTCCATCACCAGGCTGTCCCTCAGCCCTCTCCCCCACAGTGAAACTGTGTCGGAGGGGAGTAATCTGTTCATCCGCCATTCAGCCCCGCAGAGAGAGAAACATCGAGAGAAACATCGATGTGAGAGAGACACATCAATTGGTTGCCTCCCGCATGCACCCTGACCGCAGCCAGAGGTCCAACCTGAAACCCTTGACCTGAATCGAACCTGTGACCATTCTGAGGCTCCAATTACTGAGCCAAACCAAACCAAATAAGACTATCATCAGAACTTTAAACAAACTGTATTATGTAGCTTTCCTGTCCACCCTGAATGATAAATAACAGTTTTATCGGCACTTACATTTTCCTAGAGGTGTTTATCAGTCATTACACAGTCTCTAAGACGAGCAGCCCAAGTCTTTATCTTTAAGATAAGGCTAGGTGATCTAAACAGCATCACAATATCAAATACACAGTCCACTAATATTTCTGAAGATATACTATATAGCAAGTATTCTGATGTATATCACTTCACTTTATTAAGTGAAGTAAATATTACTAAAGTCCATTTGCAAATAAGGAAACTAAGGTTCACAAAAGCAAAATAATTTGTGTAAGTTCACTGAGCTGACAGAGGATGGAGCTAGAATACAAATCTGGCTCCTTTTAAGACAGCCTGCTTCTTAGCACTATAGGTCTTTCCAAAACAAACGATTACCTAAGGCTATAAAATATTTATACTTTACTCTCCAAATAAATGTTCAGTAACATGCCTTTTTCCTTGCACTGCTCAAAGGCAAGGTACTTTACCCTTCAACTCTGGAGAGGCCTTACAAGGGAAAATCATATGTGCAAGATGGCTCCCAGCTGAAGGCTGACTTTTCCATAGTCCATTTTCATTGCAATGGGTGTTCCCAGTGCATACGGCATAAACATATGAGTTAATATGATTAGATGCATTAATTATGGAATAATCAGATACATCTACTAAAGTTAAATATTCTGTTTAAGAAAGTAAGCTTGGAATCAATTCAGCCAACTCGTTGCTAAACACAACATACTCATAGCTAAAAAGCTCTGCAGGGAAAACGATTCCTATATCAAGAAAAACATGCAAACTCAAATATTCAATTAAAGACATGACACATCCAAAATATTTAGAAGTTTAATTTTCCCTTTTTAAATCTTTTTATCACATACAGAATTTATTAAAATGTCTTTTGTTACCCTGGCTGGCATGGCTCTCACACAAAAGGGTCTCTGGTTCGATTTCCACTCAAGGGCACGTACCTGGGTTGCAGGTTCGTTTCCCCACCCTGGTTCAAGTGAGTTCAGGAGCCAACCAATGGATAACTCTCTCTCACATCAATGTTTCTCTCTCTCTCTCTCTCTCTCTCTCTCCCTCCCCCCCTCTCTCTCCGTCCCTCCCTTCCACTTTCTCTGAAAATCAATTGAAAAAATATGCTCAAGTGAGGATTAACAACAAAAAAAGTCTTTTCTTCTCTTCCATGGATAAATCACAATCATCTACTATCTTCTTCTAGTATTAATGACACCTCAAATTTCATTTCAGTGTGAGTCATACCCCTGAATAATAAAACAAATCATGGGTCTAATCAAAATATGACCAAGAAATGGTAAAATAAATTTCAGTGCTACTTCATTAAAAACACACAATTTTTCAAATCTTCATTGAGTTAATTATATTCCACTAAGTCACCATATTTCATTAGAACCCCAAGTTACATTTTAAACTACTAGCCTGGAAACCCATCCTTGTGACCTTAAAAAATTCACCACTGCACACCCCTCCTGTACTTAAATACAGGCAATTCACTTGATTTCAGTTGATATTTCTAAGTTCCATGGAGCATTTTTCAAAAAATACATAAAACTAATTTTATAGTCTAGCGATAGAAAATTTCTCTGAAAATAGCAAATATGTACAATTCCAGAATATTTATTCCCAATTCATTTTCCCTTTATTATACTTAACAAAGAAAATTAACAAAAATGTAATTAAAATAATTCATTTCTAAATCTAGAATTATGGAAAGGTACAGAATGCAGCAACTATGCAAATACGTTAACACCATGGGCAATAGACACACCACTCAATGTGGTGATGGTACTATAAATTTAGTGGGTCAAAAAATATTATCTTATTTTTAGAGAGAGAAAAACATAGATGAGAAATGCCCCCCACCGGGGATTGGGCCCAAAACTCAGGCACGTGCCCTGACCTGGAATCAAAATCGAGAGCCTTTGGTACACAGGATGATGCCCAACCAACTGAGCCACCCTGGCCCAAGCAGTTTATATTTGAAAGCCTTTTTCACAACTTATATACAACAAGAACAACAAAAACCAGAAATGTGAGACAGTATCAGGCCGTGGAAGCAGCCCTTTGCTTTCTCATTTCATTGCCTCACTCAGCCCAGAAGATTCTTTTGTGGACTGGTTTTTTGTTTTTTAATTATTATTCTTGACTGTTCCCACAGCATATTTTGCCACAACCCAATATCTGTGGAGACTATAATTAAAACAATGTGTTTGCTTCAAGGCATCCCAATAGGGTCTCATAGGCAAAGAAAGGGGGAATCCACAGGGAGCCAAGTCAGCAAAGAACTGTCATCAGATAAAGATCAAAATTAACTATCTTTAACATTTTAATTCATGGAGGGATTAAGCAAAAACCAACCAACCAACCAACAAACCTCACAGACAACAGTATGGTGACTATCAGAGGGAAAGGGGGTGGAGGGAGGTTGGAGAGGGTAAAGGGAGAATATTAACAGAAGGAAACCTGGGGTGATGAACACACAATACAATGTACAGATGATGTTATAGAATTGTACACCTAAAACCTTTATAATTATATTAATCAATGTCATCCCAATAAATTCAATCAAAATAAAATAGAAAATTTTAAAAATTTTATAGAGAATTTAAATTATAATAAATGTATATGTTTTTGTTGTTTTTTACCCTTATTATGCAGTTACTAATGAGTTATTCCTCCTGTTTTTTGTAGGAGACAATTCATTTATAAAATGTCTAGCCTTGGCTGGCATTGCTCAGTGGTTAGAGTGCACCAAAGGGTCTCGGTTCAATTCCTGGTCAAGGGCACCTACCTTGGTTGCAGGTTTGAAGCCCAGTACAATCAGGGCCCATGCAGGAGGCAACCAATCGATGTGTCTCTCTCACATAGATGTTTCTGTTTCTCTCTCTCTTCTCTCTCTCTCCCCCTTACCCCCCTCCCACTCTCTATAATAAAAAAAAAAAAAATGAGAAAAATATCCTTGGGTGAGGATTAACAAAAAAGTAAATTTAAGAGATGCAGAAACTTTTCCAGTTGCACAGTGAGAAAACCAGATCCCTCCGGCTGGGAAGCAAGGAAAGTTTCCACCAAGAAACATTTGAGCTAACCCTTAAAAAATTAACCGAACTGGCAAGATGTTAATGGTTGAAACTGGGTGATTTCTATACTACTTCACTATTTTTGTACATTTGAAATTTTCCTTCATAAAGTTTTTTTAAGAGTTGGGAGAAGAACAACATTTCAGGGAAAATAAATAGCACAGAACAATGTGTTTGAGGAAAGATAATAACTTTGAAATAAAAACAAGCTATACTTATGTAAAGGAGTCCAGCGGGGTGAGGGCCAGAAAGGAATCCAGCTTGAGGAAACCTGTCTTCACTTCTCGCCCAGCGACCTAACTTTAGATTGGTTATGTTTGAGGCACTCATGCTAAATCAGCCACACATTAAACAGACAATAGGGTTCACCCCTTCCCAGAGAAAGATGAATAATTTCAAAATAAATTGTTGTCAAATGAAAAATAAAAGCCACATATTAAATCTTTCCCAGACCTAAAATTATTCCAAATGGTCAAAATGCATTCTTGGCCCTAGCTGGTTTGGTTCAGTGGATCTGCCTGCGGACTGAAAGGTCCCGGGTTCAATTCCCGGTCAAGGGCACATGCCCGGGTTGTGGGCTCCATACCCAATAGGGGGTGTGCAGGAGGCAGATGATTCTAATCACTGATGTTTCTATCTCTCTCTCCCTCTCCCTTCCACTCTGAAATCAATAAAAATATTTTTTAAAAAAACAAACAAAAAAATGCATTCTTGTAGTACACCATTAACAACAATGGAGGACACCTCCTTGCAGCAGAAATTAGTGCCCATTTCAATCATTCAATAAATATTACACAGAAAGTATACCACATAAGAAACTATTGTTTAAAATAATCTGTCTTCAAGTTCTTTAATAAATGACAGAGAAAACAATTTCAGAAATGCCAGAATTTAAACTGGAGCTCATTCTAAAATTTCTTATATTACTTAACCCAGTTTTACGTCAGGCATGCTTCATTCCCATCTAAAATGCCAACGACTAGCACTTCAAGCTGTAGGTGGCTCTGGCTTCTCCATACCCTCCTGCACTATTTAGTGCCACAATTAATACTTTAGTGTACAGTATTACAGCCTCTTTACTCCAGACCAGAAGAAACAGTCGCTAGAAAGCAAAGGCACAGTATCGGATACGGTCACTGATAGGGCGCCTGGGCCCAGCAGGTGGGAGGTTCCACACAGTACAGAGGCAACCTAAAGAGAGTCATAAATATTCTCCCCCTGGAATCAAGGCGAGCACATGGCCAGGCAGCTGGAGAGGGACGTGACATTCCACCTCACTCATTTCCCTGTTTTTTCTCCATCCTTAGTAAAGGAGCTTCTGGCAACAAAATGCACTGTTAGGACAAATCCTTTGTTTAGAGATATTTTATTACACTTTTCTCTAACTGGTCTTGATTTCTAAATGCTATATGCCTCCCCTCCTAAAAGCCACACTTTTAAAAGTCACCAGCAATACTGTAACGAAAACCAACAGCCTTTTCCAATTCTGATTAGAATCTGAGAACTTTTTCACCCCACCCCCCTTATTGATGAACCCTGAGTTTCATTTTTGTGTATGTGCTCCGAAGTTCTTTGTAATACCATAAAAGTCTTGGGGGCAGATGCCATGTTCAAGCCAAGAAACACTTGAGAGAGCCTCTGTGTGGCAGGTAATACCAATAAAAAGATCAATGACACATGGTCCCAGTGACTTAACTCTTTTTGTATATCCACCAGACTTTTCCACTCTAGATGGTCAATAAATCTCTTAATGTAAAATTGATTTAACCAGTTAACTGCCACCATATTGTGCATTTAATTAAAAAAGGTCCGTTGCTTGTGTCTATAGATACTTGTGGCGTGCAAATGGTTAAGCAGGCGAGAAGTGAAGACAGGTTTCCTCAAGCTGGATTCCTTTCTGGCCCTCACCCCGGCCGGACTCCTTTACCTAAGTATAGCTTGTTTTTATTTCAAAGTTATTAATGGTTATATTAAATATAACCATTTATAATATAACCAATATAATATTCTATTAACCAGAAAAGTCCATGCAAAGTAAAAACAGCTATGGCTCAAGCACAGGAAAAGGGAGATATGTGAAATATTTACACATCAAGTACTTCCAGAGAAAAAGAGATTTAAACTCCTCATTCCCTATTTTGGGCGAATAAATGCATTTTGAGTTTTGCTGTTTTAGCTCCCACTTTTCCCTGCTATTCCTTTCGTTTTTATGAACTGACCCCATAGCATCAAAAAAAAAAAAAAATCTGTCTTGGGTCCTGGCCTGGTAGCTCAGTAGGATAGAGCCATCGTCTGGATACACTAAGGTCGTGGGTTTGATCCCCTGTCAGGGGGTCAGGGCACATACAAGAATCAACCAACGAATGCGTAAGTAAGTGGGACAACAAATCGATGTTTCTTTCTTTCTTTCTTCCTCTCTCCTTCCTCTCCTCCTCTCTCTCTCTCTCTCTCTCTCTCTCTCTCTCTCTCTCTCTCTCTCATCCCTCCCTCCCTCAGTCTTTCCCTCCCTCTCTCCGCCCCCATCCCTTCCTCTTTCTCTAAAAAATAAATAAATAAAAATGTTAATATGCCTTGGAAAGAAAAACAGCCAATTACATTCAGATGGTTGAAACTGGGGTGGTGGTTATTTATTCTGGAGAAGCTGGAAATCCTTTGTTCCATGAAAGGAAAGGCACTGAGAAAAAGGAAGGTTGGGTTTGCAGGCAAGAGTACTGGACCACCAGACGCTCATTCTCAGTTAAAGCAGGAGGGAGAGGTCATCCTCTAGGGGTGAGGGAGGCAGGGTGGGTAAGAGGTTTGAGGACCCTAAAGACTTCAATGATCCTTTTAGGGGAGCGAAGGCAGAGTTCAAGGCAAACAAAGGAAATTAAAGACCCATACCCTTAGCAAATGGGTTAGGAATAAAAGAAAGTTAGAAACACAACGGCTCCTATTGCCATTAACCTCCTATTGCCATTAACCGAGATCGATGTCCAATATGACCCATCAGTTAAAATACAGAACTAGAAAGGAGCCTTTTCAGGGGAATGGGATAGAACTACACCAGTAAAATGTTTCTGCATATAAAACTACAGGAAATATTTCTTGGAAACAAGCAAATAAGCCTACACTTTCACGTTTTGTTGTTGTTTCTAGCGTTCCTAATGAAGCAAGGCTGTAAAAAAAAAAAAAAATAAGCAAAAAAAAACAGGGCAGTCAGGAATAATGTGTAGATCAGATGCGGGGGAGGAGGGGCGGGCATGAAACACTATCCGCCGAAGTGAAGATGATGCTCATCTGGTGTTTGTCCAAACAGTAATGACTCCAAGGCACTGGGTAGGGAAGTGATGAGAACAGAGACAGGCAGAAAGAATGTCTGTGATAAAGCTCTCCCCCTCTTGAACTTGTTATCAGAAACAATGCCACACACACCCCCTAACACACACACACACACAATCACGAAGACATCAGGGAAAGTGGCCACGTCGCCCATATGAGAAGTCTGTTCAAAGCCCCTGTGAAGTCGTCACGACCCCAAAACGACCTAAACGAGACACCTATTGCGAAGTCACGGGCAAACCAGCTTCCACATACACGCATCCTGGCGATGACGTAAGGAATCTCGGAAGCATTGGGAGGGAACCATCAAGCCACTTGGCCCTGACGCGTGACGACACAGGTCTCTGTCCAGGGGGTCGCGGCGCCCGTGGCCAGCACCGAAGAGGCTCTCGGAACCGTCTCCTAACGAAACGCGAGGCGCCGGTGCGGGCCCCGACGACACGAGGCCTCCAGCCGAGGTCCCCAGCTCCTCCCCGCAAACGAGGCCCGGAGCCAGATGCAGGCGCCAGCTGCTCCTTTCCCGGCGACGCGGGCAACACCGATCGTGGACGCCAGGCTGCATTTATTTAGACCCGCTCCTCCCCGTTTCGTCCGGGAGAAAAATCCCAGGGAGCAGGGAGCAAGGAGGGCGCCGGGGGAGGGGGCGGCTTGCAGACCAAGGAAGTACAGAAAGTGCTGAAACCTGGTAATTTCCAGAACTTCCCACCAAAACACAACACCCTCACTCCCTCCTCCCCCTCGGCCCGCACCGCCTCCGCCCGGCCCGGCCCCGCTGCTCAAATCCTGGCCAAGGAACCGTCTCCCCATCACCACCCCCGCCCCTCGGGTTCCTGGACACCGTCCCCTCCCACAAAGTTAGGGCGCCCGCAAAAGGAGCTCCCCTAGGCCTGGCCGCCCCACCCAACACCCCGTTTTCGGTCCCACCCCTCCCAGTGAGCACTCTCCTCCTCTCCCACTGGGATCCCCGGCCTCCCGCCCATGCGCATTCCTCCCCCACCCCCAGGGCCCCGGCCCCCCGCCCTGCCCGTCCTCACCATGTACCAGGTCCCCAGGATGATCGTCCCGGTGCGGACATGGCAACAGCCGCAGCACCGGGTGCTGTAGAACCGGTCGCTGCGGCTCCGCTTGAAAGTCATGGACACCATTGGGAATCTCGCGGGCCTCGTTCTCGGCCGGGACCGGACAAAAGCTTTCCGCTCGACGGATGAACCCAGCGAGCTCTATCCCTGCGTCCAAAACCCAACGACGCGTCTTCAAGCCCGCCCCCGGTCCGGGCCCCAGCCAGCGCCTGCGCACTGAGGGCCGAGCGCCGCCCTCGGGCGACCTCAGGCTACACCTTCTTTCCCCGCCTCCCCCCCACACGGACCAATAGGAGAGCGGAAAGCTCGGTGGACTCGACCTCTGATTGGAGCAGCTTAGAAATTGACAAGACGTCATGCCCAAACAGAAGTGCAGCTCGCCTCAGCTCTTAAGGGAGGGTAAGGGCTGGCTGGCTCGGAGGCCTAGGGTATTAGGGTTGGGTGTAGCCAGGTCGGTTACCATCTCCGAGACGGGAGCGGCGAGAAAAAAGGCATTGAATAGGGGAAGGGGGCGACGGGATGGGTAGCCGGCAGGAAGGGTCGAAGGACTTTTCTGAGTGACGTCATTGCCACGTCCTGCTTCGGAAGCGTCACGGGAGGGCGGCTGCTCACGTGACCTTGGCGCGCTGCCATTATCGGTGCCTGTGGAGGGTGGGCGGGGCTAACCCCGAGCTTGAGCCCGCCCCCTGCTCGGGCGGAGATTGATTTCCTGCAGGGGCACAGATTTGGTTCCCCTTGGCGCTCACCCTGAGCCCGGTGGTGGGAGCAAAGAAACACCATGGAGCCCTGCCAAAAGCAACGCAGAGGCAAGAGGATGGAGACTAATGAGGAAAATACAACAAAGATAAAGAGAGAGACCTGCGTGGGTGCAGGATGTTTACAGCTCATCAGAGTGATTTTTGTAGGGAAAATTGTAAGCACGTTGAAATGGACCATAAGTTCACTGGGTGTCTTCCCTACTGGCTCACCTTCCCGGTATTCTGATCCTAAGGGGGATCTCCGTCTTTGTGGAGCTCTGTGCAGCTCTACATTGTAGATACCTGAGAGCAAAACAAAATACCTGTGCCCATTGAACTTCACATTGAATCGTCCCCCTCCTTGGAAAAAGCCGTTTTGCATCTATTTGTAAATTCATTTCTTATTCCTGATTCAGTAATATAAGTGGGTACTTAAATTCTGCTTTAACCATGTTCTAACATCTTACTGGTCTCCTCAATGAGTAAATAAGACATTTGACATGTGTTGATTTTGTATTTGTAAGAGATTTATGACTTTTTTCCTTTAAAAAAAAATAGTCGCGTCCAGCCAGTGTGGCCCAGTAGGTTGAGCATCCTCCCTGCACCAAGAAGTTCTATTTCCATCAGGGAACATGCCTGGGTTCAGGCTGGGCTCCAACCCCAATAGGGGACTTATACAGGGGCAGTAGATTGATGTTTCTCTCTCCATCTCCCTCTCTCTCTCAAATCAATAAAAACATTTTAAAATATATATGTTGTCGAATTAAGAAATGTCCAAACTTGTAAGGAATTTTTACAAGGTTTTATTTGAGCCAAACTGGCAGCAATGCCAGGCAGCAAGATCTCAAATGATCTGGACAATGACAGTTTTGCAGCTTCTTTTATGCTTGGGAGGGAGTATAAGGAAGATTACTTAAAGGTGGGAGAAAGCAAGGCAGGGATTGGATTATAAGAGCGTAAAGATCACGTGTTCTCTCTCTTGAGGGTAGTTACACTTACGTGAAAGGTGAGTTAACCTAGATGCATGGAAACAATGGACAGGGCTTGCTTAAGGGAAATAGAAACCTTTTACTAAGAAAGGTGTAGCCCTGGCCAGTTTGGCTCAGTGGATAGGGCATCAGCCTGCAGACTGAAGGGTCGCAGGTTTGATTTCAGTCAAGGGCACATGCCCGGGTTGCAGGCTCAATCCCCAGTAGGGGATTCAGGAGGCAGCCAATCAATGATTTTCTCTCATCATTGATGTTTCTATCTCTCCCTTCCTCTCTGAAATCAATAAAATTACATTTTAAAAAAAGTTATATGCCTGGGGCATGACTTACCACCATGACTTTCCCAATAAGAAATTTGTTATCAGGTCACCCTGTGAGGTTACTTTTCCTAGAGCCTCTTTTTCATTTACACTACAGTTTAACACTTTGGAAGGACCTACACTTCCTTTTTAGGGAATAGACAGGCCTTTCCACTGCCAAATATATTCTTAGCTGGAGAGACCACAGTGAGTTCAGAGTAAAGGTTATTGCATTGGCATGGCTTCCGTGAGCACTGCCTGAAATTATATGTTGATTTGTTGATTATTTTTCTCACCTACTAAAATGTAAATTCTGGAAAAGCAGAGACTTTGTTTATTTCCTCAAGTGAAAAAATTGTCCATGGACAATTTTTCTAGTTTGGATAGTACTTCAAATTTTAAAAATATGTTTTTATTGATTTGAGAGAGAGAGGGAGATAGAGAGAGAAACATCAATCTACTGCCTCCTGTAAGTCCCCTATTGGGGTTGGAGCCCAGCCTGCAACCCGGGCATGTTCCCTGATGGGTATAGAACTTCTTGGTGCAGGGAGGATGCAGGGAGGCCATAATTCACCCAAGCTACACTAAAAGGTGGAGTGGGATGGTAGTAATTTAACTCGTAATGAATTTGGACATTTCTCCACTATCAGGGAGTAGACCATAATAATGCCCCCCCCTGAAAATTTACATAAATTTACATAGTCCTTATTTGTTTCTTTCGAATAATTTCCTTGCATCCCTTGGCCAGCATCCCTTATTTCTCAAGGTAGCTGTAGGCATAGTCATTACCAATTAAATGTGAGCAGAATGATGTGTATACAACTGGGTCAGGGCTTTTAGGATTTGAGAACTGAACTATCTGCTTTATTCACACCACCGTTTTTACTTGAAAGAACAACTGACCAGCAAATATTAAAATTCAGACGTGTATTTGGCATTCCATTTTTTGGAAACAAATGTAATTAAGCCTGTCCTAACTGGAATATTTGTTGCCAATGATAAAATTGGTCTTTCAAAGGAAAAAAATACAAAAAAAACCACATTATATTCACCACCGTGAACTTAGAGATTTTTTCTGATGAGAATGGAGGTAAAATAAACTGTGATTTTTTTTTTTAAGTTGGTTAATGTCAACATTTGAATATCTGCACAACTCAGTGAACCAACATCTCCCAGGTAACCAATGCACAATGTTGCAAAACCATGCATAGTAAAAGAACCAGTCATGTTTAATGTAACTATGAAAAGGTCATTGATATGGTTTCATATTCTACATTGTAACTGAACTTTAGGGAGTTATTACTAAGTTTTAGTGTAGAATCAAAGAAGAATAGCCACAAATATCTAAAAGGGCTATTAAAATACTCCTCCTTTTTTCCAGCTACGAATCTATGTGCTACTAAATTTTCTTTGTATAGTTCAACTAAAAGAACATACCACAGATTGCATGCAAAAGCAGATGTGAGAATGGAGCTATTATTTTTCTCCAGCAAAACACTAAAGAGATTTTCATATAAATATAAAATAATGTCACTCTTCTCATTACTTTTGTAAACTTCAGAAAATACAGTTATTTTCCATAAGATTATTTTATGTTAACATGTAATGGATTATTATAATTTTTAATCAATTTATAGATATTTTAAATGATCTCAATTTTAATTTCTAGTATGATAACTATCAATAGCTATAACCCATATAATAAAAGCTCTTTGGTGTCCTCTATCATTTTTAAAAGTGTAAAAGGTTCTGAGACCAAAAGTTTTGAGAACCAGTGAGCTGAGCCTCCTAACCACCACAGTGGACAATGGTTACTGATATTTGAAGTGGGGACTTGGAGGTAGTAAGAGCTGCCCTCAGATTATTTTTTAACCGAAGAGGAAAGTGAATTTAGGGTTTTCAAAATTCTTAATAGTGTGGGTTTATACAACTCTCACATTAACAGTTTGGATTACTGGCTCATCAGCATTTGCCTGGACAAGAAGCTTGTCTGAATCTGTTTTTTTTCACCTGTAAAATGGAAATAAGATCTGCTTCCTAATGAAGCTTTAATTTCTTTGCTCTGATGAAAGCAGAGGCAAATCATGCCTTGAATATTCCTACCATGATTTCCTTATTCATCTCCAGTCCCTCAAGGTATTTCTTGTCTGCTAACATTGGTAATTATCTCCTTTAGCCAAATTAAACACGTGGTTTCTATTTTTAATTGCTCCAAGGTATTGAAAGGAGTAATTGGTAAGTGCTGCCCAAGGATCTTGAAGATGAAAAGTACTATGTAATTATCACCGTGGGAAAACTACTTTCCATGCACTGGGCTAAAATCACTACTTGGGCTGTGGAATTACATTCTAAACCAGGGATGGCGAACCTACGACACGCGTGTCAGAGGTGACACACGAACTCATTTTTTTGGTTGACTTTTCTTTGTTAAATGGCATTTAAATATATAAAATAAATATCAAAAATATAAGTCTTTGTTTTACTATGGTGGCAAAGATCAAAAAATTTCTGTATGTGACACGGCACCAGAGTTAAGTTAGGGTTTTTCAAAACGCTGGCACGCCGAGCTCAAATGGTTCGCCATCACTGTTCTAAACTGAAGGGCTGCTGGCACGCACACGGTGACGTGGGTTTAGCATCTTTCTGTTTCTTCGCCTTTAAATCTTACAGAGGCATCAAGAAGAATGCCAAATCAGTGAACTTGATGTTCAGCAAAACTAGCAGCAGATATCTGTGGCCTTCAAAATACAAATCGGGGCGGCTAAGAGCAGCTGAGATTAGACAAAAGCCACGGAGGAGGAGGTGAGGGAGACAGGCCCACGCCGCGGCAGGGTTTAACACACAGTAACAGACCTGTTTCCCCAGGCCCGTAAAAGCTATCAAACTGTGTTCGGGGGGAGGTTGGGGGTTAATGGGGGGGATGAGGACACATTTGTAATACCTTAACTAATAAAAAAAAAATAGTTTTCTAGAATGAGAAAAAAAAAAGCTATCAAACTATCACCCAAAGGGCCCCGCGTCCTCATAAAAATGGGAATCTGGACACTGACATGTACACAGGGAGAACGCCTTGTGAAGATGAAGGCAGAGGTTGAGGTGGGCTTGGAGGTACCAAGAGCGGCCCTCAGATTACTTTGTCAACAGAAGAGGACACTGACTTTTAAAGTTTCCAAAATTCTTAATACTCTTGGTTTATACAACTCGCACACTAACGACCGACCACACCCTGGCAAAACCAGACAGAACAGCCCCGTGGCTGGCGTTAGGACCAGATGCAATGATCACCTACCCCCTACCCTAGAGCCAACCATCACAGTCACCGCACCCCTAACTCCACCATGATTGATGGCTTTCGGTCATGCCCTGGAAGCCATCAGGGGGCCAGGTCTTTGAGCATTAGCTCACCTGTGACTCAGTGCAGCACCATTTTCTTGGCTGCAAACCCCCGTTTATTGGGCTTGGATGCGCACAGGTGAACGAGCTCCCTTAGTCTGAGAGCAGTGAGGGCAGGGAGGATTCCTTCTGCGAGCCTCCGGAAGGCATCTGTGCCAGGCCTCTTGCCTCGCCGCTGGTGATTTGCTGGCGATCTTTGGCATTTCTTGGCTTATAGAAGCCCCACCTCGACCTCTGCCTTCATCTTCACACGGCGTTCTCCCTGCGTACATGTCAGGGTCCAGATTTCCCTTTTCATAAGGACGCGGGGCCCTTTGGATGAGGACCCGTCCTGATGGCCTCTGTTGTCCCTATTGTGTAGAAAGAAGTCATTTGCCTCATTAAAAAAAAAATCTCAATAGAGTCTTTAACTAAAAATTCAACTTTCTCATTCAAGGAGTTGCAAACGAAGTTTAAATAGAAACTTTCCATGGCTTTAGGTTGACAGTTTTAAAACTCTCCAGTTTCCCGAGGGAACCTATCAAAATGTTTTGAAGGCATAAACTTTATAATTAATGGGTCTACTGCTCTGCTCCCATGCCCATCCTGCTGGGAGAACAGCTCTCTCTGCTCCGACCTACAGCTAGAGCAGGAAGTAATGTAGGCACCAACTAAATCCTGCGTCAGCTGCTGAAAGAAGAGTGGAGATAACTCAGGGTGGGAACGTTATGTGTCATTATCTTACACAGTTTTACTCCTTCAAGAGTGAAAAACCACCCCAAAAGCTTTCCCCATCGCTTTAAAATGTCCTGAACCACCCGCTCCGAGAAACGCCTTCCTTCCTCCAGGAAAATGTAGAACTAGGGGTTTCCCTGGTGGCCTGGCTGGCTGGGTGCCCGGCTCCTCGGGCTGTCACAGGCCTGGAAAACAAAGGGAAATCCCAGCCAAGTCCTCCTGGGCCTGAGCGTCACTAATGGCCTCTTCTTAACTTAGCTAATTCCATCGGCAGCGGCCCTATTTCTTCCTTTTTTTTCTTAATTTTTTTTAAAAAATATTTTTTAATTGATTTCAGAGAGGAAGGGAGAGGGAGAGAGAGATAGAAACATCAATGATGGGAATCATGGATCGGCTGCCTCCTGCACGCCCACACTGGGGATGGAGCTCACGGCCCGGGCATGTGCCCTGACCGGGAATTGAGCCGTGACCTCCTGTTTCACAGACCCACGCTCAACCACTGAGCCACACCAGTCGGGCCCTGTGGCCTTATTTCTAAATGAGGTCGCATTCTGAGACACCGGGGGTTTGGATGTCAACATCTGGATTTGGGGGATACACATTTCAACCCCGAGGACCATACACTCAGGAAGCAGTCTGTCGCTGCAATAGCAGAAGAGAGCCTTCGGGCAGTGAAACCTGAGGGCAGGGCTGCCTTAGCCTCTCCCGTAGTCAAACTGCCTTTTAAAGTAACTTGAAGTAATTCCTCTCTCTCCGTGGTATGTCATCAACTGAATGTACAGCTACATGGAGGGACGTTTTCAACATTTAAGAAATGGACAGGGAGAACCAAGATGGCGGCATAGGTTAACGCCGGAGTTTGCTGCTTTGAACAACTACTTCAAAAGTGAAACCAAAAAACGGAAGGGACATCACCCAGAACCACAGGAACGCTGGCTGAGTGGAAGTCCTACAACCAGGAGGAAAGAGAAACGCATACGGACACTCAGAGGAGGCGCAGTGCTGAAGTCAAATTCTGAGGTGCGGAGTGCGCGGAGCGGGCTGGTGGCGGAGGGCGCGGTTGGCGTTTTTAATCAGGAGGGAGTCGCAGACTCTGAGCTCCAGATACGGGCGAGTCTTTAGGGATCCAGACTCAAACAGGAGAAGCGGCGCTGTCTGGCTTCGGTCAGAGCGAGTGCAGCTTTCTCTCTGAGCTTTGCAATGGGTGCTGGGACTCAGAGAGGCAGAGCCCCTGGGGACAGGACTGAGAGCCGCCATAACTGCTCTCTCCGGCCCACCCTGTTGATCCTGTGCGACCTGCCCCGCCCAAGCCCTGCACAGAGGCATTTGCCGGATAGCCTCAGGCAAAGGCTAGATTAGCACCTCCCTAGAGGACAGAAGTTCTCTCACTGCAGACACAGCTGATTCTCATAGCCACTTGGCCTGGAGGTCAAACCCTCCCTGGAATTAGCTACAACAATCAAGATTTAACTATAAGACTGCGCACAAAGACCACTAGGGGGTGCACCAAGGAAGCATAACAAAATGCGGAGACAAAGAAACAGGACAAAATTGTCAATGGAAGATATAGAGTTCAGAACCACACTTTTAATGTCTCTCAAGAACTGTTTAGAAGCCGCCGATAAACTTAATGAGATCTACAAGAAAACTAATGAGACCCTCGATCTTATATTGGGGAACCAACTAGAAATTAAGCATACACGGACTGAAATAACGAATATTATACAGACTCCCGACAGCAGACCAGAGGAGCGCAAGAATCAAGTCAATGATTTGAAATGCGAGGAAGCAAAAAACACCCAACCGGAAAAGCAAAATGAAAAAAGAATCCAAAAATGCGAGGATAGTGTAAGGAGCCTCTGGGACAGCTTCAAGCGTACCAACATCAGAATTATAGGGGTGCCAGAAGATGAGAGAGAGCAAGATATTGAAAACCTATTTGAAGAAATAATGACAGAAAACTTCCCCCACCTGGTGAAAGAAATGGACTTACAGGTCCAAGAAGTGCGGAGAACCCCAAACAAAAGGAATCCAAAGAGGACCACACCAAGACACATCATAATTAAAATGCCAAGAGCAAAAGATAAAGAGAGAATCTTAAAAACAGCAAGAGAAAGAAACTCAGTTACCTACAAGGGAATACCCATACGACTGTCAGCTGATTTCTCAACAGGAACTTTGCAGGCCAGAAGGGAGTGGCAAGAAATATTCAAAGTGATGAATACCAAGAACCTACAACCAAGATTACTTTATCCAGCAAAGCTATCATTCAGAATTGAAGGTCAGATAAAGAGCTTCACAGATAAGGAAAAGCTAAAGGAGTTCATCACCACCAAACCAGGATTATATGAAATGCTGAAAGGTATCCTTTAAGAAGAGGAAGAGGAAGAAAAAGGTAAAGATACAAATTATGAACAACAAATATGCATCTATCAACAAGTGAATCTAAGAATCAAGTGAATAAATAATCTGATGAACAGAATGAACTGGTGATTATAATAGAATCAGGGACATAGAAAGGGAATGGACTGACTATTCCTGGGGGGGAAAGGGGTGTGGGAGATGCAGGAAGAGACTGGACAAAAATTGTGCACCTATGGATGAGGACAGTGGGTGGGGAGTGAGGGCGGAGGGTGGGGCGGGAACTGGGAGGAGGGGAGTTATGGGGGGGAAAAAAAGAGGAACAAATGTAATAATCTGAACAATAAAGATTTAATTTAAAAAAAAAAGAGTAAAAAAAAAAAAAAAAAAAGAAATGGACAGGATGCTGCGGGAACCAGGGTCCAGCCAGACTCTCAGCTCCCACCTTGACTACTGCCGGCGGCACACCCTGCCGGTTTTCTTCATTATCTGCGTGTGAGTTTGCCGCACTACCTTGGCCAGACAGCTCCTGCCGGCCCGGGATGCGTTTATACATCTTTTAATACACCAAACCACCAAGCGCGAAGCCGAGCTTGATAAATATTTGCTGATGGATGGGCAATCCAGAAACAGGGTCGTCGGCCCCGGGCCACAGAGAAATGGGTTCTTTTGTCTGGTGAGAGCACCTCTTTCAGAGCCCTGCACACCGGCTTCTGCCCAGCGCCGGCAGCTGGGGCTTCCTTACCTGCGGCACTTAGGAAGGGGCCCTTCTGTGCGTGTCTGAGCAGTGGTGTGGGCGACCCACGCGGCGCTCTGCCCCTGCCATGAGTCACAGGGGGAACTGACGCACTCTGCGAAACCCAGAACGGGGTTTGGATTAGTCATGCTCAGAACCAATTTCTCCCAGAAGCCCAAGCTATTTCAGTGTGATTTTTTTTTTTTGAAGCATGAGACAGCAAAACCATACTTGAATACCTCTCCTCTAACATAAGAGCTTCAGTCGCTAAATTCTACCTTATTGGCCCTCTCAGGCCGGCCTACCTCCCATCTGGCCACCGACCCACAGCAAGAACACTATGAAGGCGCCGTCTATATTAGTGGTTCTCAACCTTCCTAATGCCGCGACCCTTTAATACAGTTCCTCATGTTGTGGTGACCCCCAATCCCATTGTTACAAATTGAACATAATTAAAGCACAGTGATGAATCACAAAAACAATATGTAAGTATACATGTGTTTTCCGATGGCCTTAGGCGACCCCGGTGAAAGGGGTCGCGACCCACAGGTTGAGAACCGCTGGTCTATATGTTGGGCTGGAATCGATGGAAATAAGTGGCAATGGTGGCGGGGGAAACAAGAACAAACACAGAGACAATGAACTGAGAGTGAGAGCCGTGGGGTTCTCAGTCCGTAGCTGTTGGATGTCCTTGAGCCGATGATCTCTCTGAGCTCCCTGTGGCCTCTGTAAGGGGCAGGAGAGGCCTAGGCCGGGGTCGCTGCCCTGCCATCCCCAGGACACTGTCCAGAGCCGCGTGTCCCTCCGGGGATGAGAACCGGGGAGGGCAGCACAGGGGTGGCCTGCACAGAGCCACTCAGCCCTTCCTGGTGCCTTGGATTGGACGGCAGAGGTGGGGCTGTCACCTGAGAACACAGGACAGACTTGGCTGTATTTGTTGAGGCAGAGACTCAGTTTGGAATTGTTCTCCTGGCACCTTCCCCAAGCCCTCTGGTTCCTAAACGAATGATCTAGATTAATGACTTGATTCTTCCAAAGGCCTGAGGGTGAGAGGGGCAGCCTTTTGTGTCCCCAGTTCCCTGGGAGGGAAGGAGGGGCCGGGGGGGGGGGGGCAGTGGAGGGCCCAGCACTGTCCCAGGAGGTGTGGGCCTGGCTTCGGTTCCACCCTTAAGTTGCAGAGTGACCTCAGCTCCCCATCTGTGCAATGAGGGGGTGAGCCTTGGGAGCCCCAGCCCTGAGCTTGGAGGATCTGTTTGCCTTTCCTTCTTCGTCAAGCCTATTACCTTCCTTCCTTAACTTTCCTTTCCTCACCCTTGCAGAGGGGAGACCTCGATTCCTTTGCTGGCTGGTCTCTGCTATTTCATGATCAGGGCCACTGTTCTTTCAATGGCGATGAAAGGATTTGACGAAGGGTCTCAAAGGCTTGCCATCTGTGATGCTCTAGGCGTCCTGGGAGTCGGTGTGAAAAGTCCCCTGTGGTGCGCAGCCGGGTAGAGCTGGGTGCTCTGGGCTGGGGCCACTCCATGCACCCATCACAGGGCCCGCATCCCTCAGGTGCCCCAGCTGTCACTCACCTACTGGGCCACCACTCTTCTCAGGAGGCCTCCATGGAAATGGTTGAGAAGGAGGCCAAACATGCTGTAATGGTGTTTTGTAGGCACCAACTTGGTTGAGTAGCAGCCTCCACTCGTTCAATCAAACGTGATGTAGGTGTTGCAGTGAAGATATTTTGTAGATGTGATTTGAGCCCGTCATTAGTTGACTTGAAGTAAAATAGATGATGGTAGATAGTCTGGGTGGGCCTGATGACATCGGTGGGAAGGCCTTGAAGGCAGAGCTGAGGCCTCCCTGAAGAAGAAGCCCTACCTGTGGCAGGAGCTTCCCCCGGCGCCCCTGAGTCCCAGCCTGCTTTCCTGAGGGCCTTCCCTACGGACTTCAGATGTGGTCCTCCCGCCCCAACAATCACATAAAGCAATGCCTTGCAATACATTTCTTTTTTTTTCTTTATTGATTAAGGTATTACATATGTGTCCTTCTCCCCCCCATTTCCCCCTGGTGTCTGTGTCCATTGGTTAGGCTTATATGCATGCATACAAGTCCTTTGGTTGATCTCTCCCCCTTACCCCCACCCTCCCCTACCTTCCCTCTGAGGTTTGGCGGTCTGATGGATGCTTCTCTGTCTCTGGATCTGTTTTTGTTCATCGATTTACCAGTATGTTGTTCATTACATTCCACAAATGAGTGAGATCATGTGATATTTATCTTCCTCTGACTGGCTTATTTCACGGAGCATAATGCTCTCCAGTTCCATCCCTGCTGTTGCAAATGGTAAGAATTCCTTCTTTTTTACAGCAGGGTAGTATTCCATTGTGTAGATGTACCACAGTTTTCTAATCCACTCATCTGCTGATGGGCACGCAATACATGTCTTAATATCTACTTCCTACTCATTCTGTTTCTCTGACTGACCAGTACACTCTTCTTTGAGGCCTCTGGTTCGACCTGTAGTCACCAGGTTATTTCTGAAAAATGTGAAACTCTGCTCCCTAGTTCTCTAGTCCTGGCCCTCATGACCTTGACAATGTGTGAAACGTTTCCGACCAGAATAAATTTGCCACTACCCTCAGCCACATTCTGGCCAAGGCCAGTGAGACTCTTGAACTCTTGCCTTGGCTGGGTTTTTGCTACCTCACAACTACTTGACCTTGGAGTTCTTGGTACATTTCGTTTACCCAATGTTACCTTTAATGGCAGAATCCTGTAAATACCTCTTCCTGAGAATGGAATATTCCACCACTCTCACCATTTCATTTAACAGCTGTTCCTGAACATCTAAAATAAAGACGAATGGCCAAGTGTAACTAAGCATGGGAGTCCCCAGAGAATACCAGGATCCTGTGTCTGTGAGCGAAAGCAATCCTGCAAATGAGGCCTCGAGGCCTAGAAAGGGATCCTGGAAAAGTGAAACCAAAGAACTCAGAGTCCTTTGCCTTTTTATTTCCAAGAACTGAGCTTTTAATCATCTCTCTCTTCATCCTGCAAATGTGAACTTGCCAAACATCTGAACCATAATTTAAAAAATTTAAAAAACGCAGATTCCGTCCATGTTTGTGCCTGCTGGCTGAGCAGGGGATGGGCAGGACGTGCTGACCTTTTTCTTACAGCTCATAACACGGAGAATATTGTCCTCTCAGGTCCAAGAGAACCTGCACCCAGAAGATCCCTTCTTTCGGGGGTTGAGGGGCTGGACTGGGGAGCAAGGGGGTCCCTTGCACTCACATGGGCATCAGTGAAAATGACACAGAAGACAAGCAACGTTTGTCTTGTTGGAGTCCTCAGCTTTCAGACAATCCCAGGCGATTGGGGCTCAGGGCTTGCTGAACTACAGTGAGTGTGAGATTTCCCAGTAGAAAGGCTGCTGGCCCTGTCTGCTCTGCAGCCTCGAAGGAGGGCTGGACCAGCTGGTGTGGAACCCTTTCAGCCCCTCTTCCTCCTGCACTGGGTGCATCGTTTGCTTTGTGCTTCTGGCCTGTGCTGACCTGGAAGGGGGGGAGGGAGGAGGATGGGCAGTGGCTTCTCCCAGGAGCTCCTGGTTACTCACCCAGCTCTAGATCCGGGGCAGCTGCTGAGGGCCTGTCTGGGCCTGGCAGGGCTGCCAGGAGTGAGGGCTGCCCGGCCTCTGAGCGCCACGGCCCCTTGCAGGCTGCACTGATTCATCTTTCTCCTCCCACAGCTTGCAGCCAGGCAAGGAGGGCTCAGCTCAGAGCCGGGAAGGGCATCACCCCTTGGACACCCTCAGGCTTCTGCCCTCGAGGGGGCAGTAAGCTCCTGGCCTCAGCTGTGCCCACTTCACCGGTCACAGTGGGTGTACCTGGGAAACTAACAGTTCAGTAAGGTGTGGCTTAGCTGGCACTTGGGGTGTGATGGGGATGAGGCTGAAGAGCCGGGCGGGGCGGGGGCGGGGGGAGGGAGCACAAGGCATAATCACAATATAAATTTGTAACTCACCGGGCTGATACTTGGGGAAAATGTTAATGTGCTTTTCCTTTTTGCCTTTCTGAGTATGTGATATTCTCTAGTCCTTCTGAGCATTCACTTCCATGGGGGAGAGGAAGCTGGTTCTAGAAGGATAACAGAAAGAATACACACCCTTTGACATTCAAAATACGATTTTTACAGCTTTGTGGATATGTATAGAATTGGAATACAATAACTACACATATTCCAAGTGTGCAGTTTGATGTGTTGGCATATGTGTGCATGCATGAAGCAGTCACCCTAATCAAGACAGAGAATGTATTCAGCACCCCAAAAGTTTCCTTGCTCCCCCACTCCGCTCCCAGGCAACCACTGATTGTTTTCTGTCACTATGGATTAACTTGTTATTTTCTAGAACTTTAGACACATGCAGTATTTACACGTGTTTTGCCCGGTTTCTTTCACTCTGCATATTATTATTTTTTAATATTTTTATTGGTTTTAAAAGAGAGAAAGGGAGAGAAAGAGACACATTGATGTGAGAGCAGAACTTTGATCGGCTGCCTCCTGCACACCCCCTACCGGAGACCGAGCCAGAAACCAGGCATGTCATGTCCCCTGACCAGGAATTGAACCAGCAACCTTTTGGTGCACAGGAGGGATGCCCAACCAAATGAGCCACACCGACCAGAACTCTGTGTGTTATTTTGGGACGCATCCTTGATGTCGCATGACTCAGTAGGCCATTCCTTTTTGTTGCTGAGTAATATTTCATTGTACGAATATCCTACGATGTGTTTATTTACCCCTTGATGACCATTTGGTTGTTTCTGGCTTGGAGCTGTGACAAATCAAGCTGCTCTGGACATTTGTGCACAAGTCTTTGTGTGTGTGTATGCTTGCATTTCTCTTAGGAACATTCCAAGAATGGAATGGCTGTGTCCTGTCATCACTGTGTTTTTGTCTTTTAAGAAACCGTGAAACTTTTACAAAATAGGTGTCATGTTTTATGCTCCCACCAGCAGGGCAGGAGAACTTCAGCTATCCTGCATCCTCGCCAACACTTCCAATGGCCAGTTTTTATCATTTCAGCTGTCCTACTGGGTCTATAGGGGTGTTTCATCATGATTGCAATTCGCATTTTCCTAATGACTAATAACATTCAGAATAAGATTTGTAGCAAGATGTTACCCAAGCTAGCCTGGCTATTGCTTGGGGAGAGGCTTCCTAAATTCCTTTCTACGGAAGCAAAATACTGAGGTGGTTAAAACAAGGGCTTGGCATGTGCGTAAAAGTGATGGCAAGGTGGGATGGGCCAGGATGAGGCCAGAGTGTGCTCCCAAGGGGACAGCAGCCCAGACTGCAATTCGCCCTTCTGTTGTGGGGTGGATCGCCTGGACCAGGGACTGGAGAGGACAGGGCTGGAGCCAGGATGAGGCCGAACCACCAAGAAGTCCACGGGCTCCACCTCGCAGTGCGGTTTGCTTTGCAGTCAAGTCTGGCCTGCTCACTTCTTGGCCCAAGGAGAGGAAAGATGACATAGGTCTCCGAGGTATTGAACCCCACCCTGAAGAATCTCTTCCTGGTTACACACTAGACTCTGCCCTGACACTTGGGGTTTACTCAGCTGTGTAGAGACCCCTTCCTCATAGGGGGCCCGGAGAGGAAACCCCTGCATGGGGTGGACAGGGAAACCCTGTGCTTTGCCGAATCTAAAAAAAAAAAAAAGAGGGGGGAGCAGCGGGTGTTGCAAATTCACGATGGACATATGGTAGCAGTTAGTAGCGTGCTGTCATTTGCCAAGTCATTCCAGATTTCTACAGCCCGCCCTCCTCTCCCCCCTGCTCCTACCTCCCGCTTCCCCATCTCCTACTTCCCCTTCGGTCCCCCCACACTCTAGGCTGACTTGAATCCCTACTTCCCCTTCTCAGCCTGCCCACCCCGCCCACCCCTTCGTCACGTGTGTTCGAAGCAGTGAACAGAACCCCAGCCCCCACTGCCACACACTTAGTCAACCCATGAGCACATTGCAAAGCTTCGTGTTTTGGTTTTGTTGGACTTTCTTTTGGGAGGTGGGGGGACCGAACATTTTTTAATAGATGTTTTTTTCTTCTTTTCCTTTTTTTCTTCTTTCCAGAAAACCAGCATTTCCTGGCTCGGGACACTGTGGGGACTCCAACGTAAGTCCCAATAAAATCAAAGGAAAACGTTAAAAAAAAAAAAAAAAAAAGAATTTGTCCCCTGTCAAACTGTCTTTTAAATTGTAAGGTGTTTTTTATTTATTTTTTGTTGTTTTTCCAATGTAAATTATAACTAAAATCTTATTTCTTTCCTGAGTTATTTTGAGAGGTTTAAGCACATTTTTGTCATTTTTGAGAAAAGCACCGCGTGTGCCTTCACCATCTTGCCTCATATGTGTTGGGCACTGCATTCCAAAAGACAAATATAAAACCAGGTGTAATAAAGACAAATGTGTCTCCAGGGAGGATGTAAGCCAGTTTGCTTGCAGCCCATCACAAAAAATCGGGGCTCCCTGAGCTTGGGGTTCCCCAGCTGTGACACAAGCCCACTGCACGTCCAGCATCCACCTGGGCCCTCTGGGTCACCCTCGTGGGACTTGAGGGGCAAGAAGAATGGGCACAACAGTGAAGCTCCTGCCACCTGCTGTGCTATAATAAAGTCCTTGTCTGTGGTCCAGGAGTCTCGAGTCTTCCGTCAGCATCCATGAAACGGTAGCAAGCCCGTTCCCAGATTGCACGTGAGATCATGATTAGCGCCGCCACAGTTCTCGATACGTACAGAACCTTGCGCCCAGCAGCAGACAGTACGCCGACCTCTCAAGCAATGCAGGGACGTGTGCAGATTACTCAGCAGTTTCCACAGCGTGTGCAGCCCTAGGACTCGCTCAGCTGGACACAGGCTGCACCTGGGCTGCTCTCCGACTCCAGGGGTTTTCTGCACCCATGATGGTTCTCAGTGCTTCTCGCAAAGGGGAGGCTGAGGGGCAGAGAGCTGAGGTCATTGCTGGGGTCACCCAGCTACAAGAGGCAGAGCCTGCTCAGCTGAGCTCTCCTGTCTCGAGCTGGAGTGTCTCTTCCAATTATTTGGGTCATCGCAGCGAAGGAGATGCCTGTGAAGTGAGCCAGTTGCCCAGCCAGTGAAAACCCTAAGATGTTTCTGGTTCCCACTGGTCTTCGGGAAAGGCAAACGAGACAGAAAGGGCAAATTTCTTGTTCTTGATCCAGGGCAAATTATATGTCTAGATATAGATAGATATAGATATAGATATAGATATAGATATAGATATAGATATAGATATAGATATAGATATAGATATATGGGGTGGGGTGGGGGGAGAGAGAGAGAGAGAGAGAAAGAGAGAGAGAGAGAGAGAGAGAGAGAGAGAGAGAGAGAGAGAGAAACATCAATAATGAGAGAGAATCATTGATTGGCTGCCTCTTCCTACTGGGGATTGAGCCTGCAACCCGGGCATGTGCCTTGCCTGAGAATCAAACTGTGACCTGGTCCACAGGTCAAGATTCAAGCGCTGAGCCGGGGCAAATATTTGAGGCGTTTGGTAATACCTACTCAGTGACCCTCTAGAAAATGTCGCCTTGCCTGACCCTCCGTATCCATGGTTACGGTTTTCAGTCTAGTAAGTGGAAACTATTCATTAACCAACTCATCCTTTCTTTCAACTGGTATTGAGTAATGAGGGGGATGAGTCTGTCCGCAAAGAGCTCCCAGTCTTGCCGGGGACGGTGGTGGGTGGGAGGGTGGTGTGGGTGATCGACAGGTAACCCACGACCACAGTGTGATATGTCCCCAAACACCAGGGGAACACAACCCGTAACTAATTCTGCTGCAGGAGGGGCCTCACCGAGGAGGTGACATCCGAGGACCCAGCTGGGTCTGAATAATGTTGTCAGGTGGAAAGTGAGCAAGGTCTCAGCTTCCCATGTGCAGGTGCCGAGGTGTAGAGTTCCCTGGTTGTTCCAGAGCCTGGGCCACCCTCGCCTCTGCCACGTGGGACCCAGCTTTGACCCCAGGGCGGGTCTGGTCATATTTGGGAGGTAGCAGTAGGGGTGCTGGTTGTATAGCTGGTCCCCTATGTCCCCAGGGTCCTAGGATAGATCTGGGGGGCGGGGGGTGTCTGTCTCCTAGAACAGTTGTGAGGGCTTTTGTCAAAGCATCCAGGGACCAGGGTTTCGGAATTAACGGGAAGGTGGCCACTGTGTGCAGACAAGCCCATACAGAGATGGCGACTTCCAGATATCCTCAGAGCCTCAGACTTCTACAGCTAACCCCCCCAAACCCTCCTTGGGGGGAGCGGGAATCGGAGGACTGCAGCCTGAGGCATCAGCATTACCTAACAGCTGAGGCCGAACCTTCAGCCTGGAGCTTTCCCAGAACCATTCTACAGGCCTGGGGGTCAGGGGGATCAGGGGCATGGAGGCAGCTCTCTGGGACTATCTTCCCAGCAAGGACTCAGAAAGGTTTAACAGAAAAGAATGAAAGGAACCGATCAGGGTCTGAGGTGTGGACAGAGTTAAGGGAGCCGAAGGAGGTCAAAGCACCCTAGAGCCAGCAGCGGAGGAGTCTGAAGGGACCAGGGGAGGGACCTGTGTCACCTGTGGGGACGGAAAGGGGCCACATGCTACCTGACTAGCTCAGGGAAGGCCTGTGCCGTGGCCTTGCAAACTCATAGACCTAAAGCAACCGCCAAGGGTGGCCTGAAATGACAACCTTTTCGTTAAAGAGCAGTTTATAGCGGGTAGTCCTGTCCTAGGCCAGGATCTCCCCTGACAAAAGATCGGCTTCGATCCTTACTGAGCCTATTGTCTTTTTGCACCTAAGATAACAAACCTGTGGAATGTCAGGGTAACTTGTAAATTCCCTTTTTCCAGACCCCTCAGGGCACAACCAATGGTGCCAGGGCCACAGACCACAAATCCCCTCCTCATGATTGTTATCATGTTCTTGTTGACTGTTAACTAACCTGCACCCACCTATGCAAAAGGAGCGTGTCTATCATTTTTCTTCTTATCCAATCCCCAAGGATCTCCCCCCTCCCTTTTGCTTTCTCTCGCCTCCCTAATCTATCTCCAATGGATTTCGTATAACCTCCCTATGTCTCCTCCTTTGATGGTAATTTATAAAAGTATGTGAAAAACCACCATTCTCCCAATATGTTGAGATTCTGCTTCCTGGCGACTGTTGACAGTTTGGCTCAAATAAACTCACAAAAATTATTTATAGGTTTGAATGTGTTTTTTTTATGTTAACACATGCAAAGACGGTGTGTGTGTGTGTGTGTGTGTGTGTGTGTGTGTGTGTGTGTGAACACCTAGCTCTTACTCTCCTCCTGCCCTGCCCATTGGCCAAACCCAAGTGGGAGCCAGAGAGCATGGCACGCAGGTCACACAATCCATGTCTGTCAGCCTTCCAGGGCAGATGAGGGCAGAGAAGGGGCGGGAAATGGGACCTAAAGGGAGAGAATGGGGAAGGTTGGGAGGAGAAGCCACGCTCAGAGAGAGAGCTCACAAATTGGTGGGGGAGACAGATACCACGGGCTCCCCAAGATCCTCCCTAGAATAGGCCCGGAGGCAGTGCGGGGGGTCCTTCCACCCTTTGAAAAAGGATGAAACGTGTCTCTCAAGGATCCTGCCTGGCACCTAAGTGGGTCCAGTGTTTCAGCAGTGGTCAGCAGGAGCCCTCCAGGTCTGCAGCAGGTCTACAGCCACACACAGGTGTCCTCGTCCTCAGAGCCGTGGCCACCCGATGTCACACCCCGAGCCAGGTCCTCTGGCCCTCATGTGGTCATAGAGAGACAGCTACGTGGTCACAAAAACAACCGGAGAGGGAGGGAGAACTCAGAGACCTCCAGGTCATGCATCACGTACACCGCCCTGCACGTCAGCCGCAAACGTGTCCTCAAGTCACTCGGTTGCCCCAGCGACCTACTGACTGTCATTCTTGCCTGTACTGAAGCACCTTCTCTGTTTGCCACAGGGTCCACCGTAGATCTATTTCTCCACTCAGACTTGCAGAGAACACAGCTTTGTAAATGTTGCATAGGGTAGATCTAATCTTCCCAGCAAGCTGCCCTCCCCCGAGAAATGCAAGCCACCTGTTCAGGGATTTTATCTGATGCATTCCTGTACCTCATCCCTCCAGGCAATGGCACCGGGCAGCTGTCTCAGCTCTCCCCCCCTCCCCTGCTTCTCTGCAGAATGGCCTCCGGGCCCTAGATGGGGTGGGTCTGTGGTTTGTGTCCCCTGGCAGAGGGGTGGGCCCTGGAATGGGCCAGGTGACTCTGATCCTCCCGGGTGTCCAGGGTGTACCTCCGGCCTGGCCTGGCCTGGCCTGGCTCCGAGCACGGATTTCAGTGAGGTAGACGCGTGGGGAGCCCTGGAGGTCTGCGTCCGGGAGGGGGTCTGCGTTTGTGTGGCCGGGTGTTGCCAATGTGTTTATTTTGAAAAGCCCAGATGAGGTCTGTGCTGGGTGGTCTGGGACAGAACTGAGCCCACACCCAGCCCAACGTCAAAACAGGAGTCGTCTGGCCCGAGGGTCCTCAGAAGCCCCACTGTCTCCTGGGGGCCGGGGTGTATGAGCTGTACTCCGGGCTTCCTAAATGGACCCGTTCAGCCCCACCCCTTCTGCAATCCACCTCAAACCCCTGGCCTTGTGTCCCAGGGCATCCCAGAGCTGGTCAGTGGCTGTGGCCCAGGAGGAACCAGCCAAGGCCAGACTGGTTCTGCCAGGCTGCGGCCCTGGGGAGAGATCCTGGCTCTCCTGAAGAACGGGATGTGCCGGGGGCTGCGGGAGGGCCTGGCACCCTTGCCCCAGAAATGCCCTGGCCCAGCCTTACCTCCCATCGGTAGATAAAGCTTGTACCTAATGCATCAGCCAAGCTGGATCACATGCACAGAAAAGATAGTGAGAGGCGCTGATGGCTGAACAAATCATCAGCATGATCGTGGCCACTGTTGTTTTGTACAAGAGGCTCTGGGGCCTTGAACGTCCAAATCTGGCCCCCAGAAGCCCTCCCTGCTCAGAAGCCCGACCCACAGCAGCATGCTTGCTCCTCCGGTCCCGTGGCGTGCGTCAGAGGCAGCTGAACTCAGGCCCCGTGACACTTCTGAGCACCGTCCTCTGCAGGCCCCGGGCCCAGGTTCAGAAGACAAGTAGGTACAACCGGTTCCTGGCCTCCAGGGCTCGCAGCCTCAAGGGGGAGGCAGACATGTACAATTAAGGGAAATCATAGTAATTACTGCTTTTGGAATGCTTGCTATGCGCCAACATCCTTACAGAGAGCATGTCCATTCCTCCCGGCCCCCTGACGGGTGGGGAAGCTGAGGCTCAGAGCGGTCAGGGCCACCCAGCCAACAAGTGGTGGCGCCGGTCAAGTGTACGGCTCCCGGCCACCCTGCCCTGCGCCCCCCTCCCGCCACAATGCTTCGGGCATCAGGGGGTCTCCTCTCCTCCCAGACCCCAGACCTATGAGGGAGGCTGTCCTCTCAGCTGCCGTTCTCAGGTTCAGGACAACGTGGGCCCTGCCCTGTGCAGGTCACCCGTGCCTCCTGAGTCACGCAAGGGGCTCCCCCAGGGCCTCCATGCAGCCTGCCCTTCGGGAAGCAGCAGGAAAAGGGGGTGCACACTGGCAGACCTCGGTGGAAAGTGGAAGGCGTGAGCGGGGGCCAGAAAGGGCAGGAAATGAAGGACCCCACCAAGAGGTTCCCCTGGAGAATTTCATGAAGGGCCCATGACAGCGTGTGGGCAGGATTAGGGGGGTTCAAATGGGGTCACTAGATTGAGCACATAAAAATAGAGATGACCAGATAAACTTAAATTTCACATAAGCAATAAATAATTTTTTAGCTATAACATTTGGGTCATCCACTAACATTTATTTACTATTTATCTGACATGCAGATCTAGCCTAGCATCCGGTAGTTTTTTTCTGGCAACACGAAGTTAAGGACAGCAAGCAGTAGAGAGAGGGTGGAGGCTGGCGATGGCCCCTCCCTCCCAAGGACCTGGTGGAGCGGAGCTTCCATAGGCAGAGAAATGCAGCCAGCCAGCACCAGAGTTCAGCAAGACAGGGAAGCAAAGTGAGGGGGGAGTAAATACCCCATCTCATTCTCCCCCTGCCTCGGATCTCCTGTTGTACCGCCCTTTAGCAAGGGAGTCCCTCAATGCCATCCTCTGGGGGTCCTGGGCAGAGGGACAGAAAGACCCCACACAGCTCACGTACAGATTTCTACCCACTCCTCGCTGCGTCCTCCGTGTTTGCGATTGATTTTACTACTACCTCCCTCTAGGACCTGCAATGGCTCCCACTGCCTCTAGCATTCAAGGAGTCTCCCTTCTCACCCTCTCAGACACAGCCATGCTCTGAGCAGGCCGGACTCTTGGGAGAACAACGACTTCATTGAGGCTCAACCCAGCCTTGGGGCCTTTGCTGGTGCTGGGCCCCTGGGCAGTCATGGAATTTAGAGCTGGAAAAAGCCCCTCCGGGGGATCTATGGGCCAGACAGGAAACTGTAGGCTTGGCAAGGGGAAAGGACACCTTAAAGCTACCGCTCCTCTAGCCATTCCACCCTCCCTGGCCTCGGAGGGCCCCAGCAGGGCTGCCCAGCACACACTCAGATGCAGCTGTGGCTCACCCCTTTCAACACGGCCGCGCTGTCCCTACGTGCCACCCGAATCCGCGTCCGTTTCCCTGACCAGAGCACACGGCTCTTTTTCTAAGCTTTCCCCTCAGCTCAGTCCTGGGAATGTCCACCCAATGATTTTCTTTTCAAATTACATCCTTTGATTACAGTTCAACAATTTAATCATAGTAATTGAATAACGAACGGTCTGCCTAATTTGGTGCTTGCGGTATAATGAGAGAAACACACACGCACAGAAACACACGCTTTGGAATCAGACATCCTGGGTTTGTTTACATTTCTTTCCCCCCAAAAAAATGTTTGTTGAGTTTACTCTGGTGAAAGAAATCCCACCGCAGGGAGTGGCCCAGAGGGGTGTGGGCCCCAGGTCCTGTCCCGGCAGAGGGAGGGCCTTTCTGATGGGCGTGACCGCCTCCGCTTTCCGCACCCCTTCCCCGGGGCCTGGTAGCATCTGAGCAGGAGGGATTTTCCGTACACGTACACAGTTTAATTTTTCACTTAAAGTCAAGGTGATCAGACATCTTTTTCATATATTTTTTTTCTTACAAGGGCTTGCCAATTCAAATGACGGATGGTGCTTTTTCCATGGAAGACAGCATCCGCTCTAGCCTTTGCTGTTCTTTGCTTGGGTCTCCGGGTGCCTTTCCGGGAGTCCGGGAGCTCTTTAAACAGCACCGGGAATGCTGCAGCTGCCGCGGCCTTCTCCCTGTGCTCATCCCCCCTCAGGCTGCCGGCTGTCACCACACACACACACACACACACACACACACACACACACGCACACACGCACACGCGCGCACACACACACACACACACACACACACACGCCACAGCACCAGGTCGGGGAGGGCTTCCCTGTGCAATATACTATACATAGCCCTATAGCCCTGCTGGTGGGGCTCAGTTGGTTGGAACATCGTCCTGCACACAGAAAGGTTGTGGGTTCAATTCCCGGTCAGGGCACATACCCAGACTGCAGGTCCCATCCCTGGTTGGGGTGCTTATGGGAGGGGAACTGATCGATGTTTCTCTCACATCCATGCTTCTCTGTCTCTCTCTCTCTTGCCCTCGCTCTCCCTTCCACGGTCTCTAAAATCAATAAGCAAGGTCTCGGGTGAGGGTTTTAAAAAATACAAAATAAAATGCGCACACACACGCACACACACACACCAGCTATTGATTTATGCTTGTTGATGATGCAGCTTTTATAATATATTTGTTTTTTAGAAGCAGTTCTTTTAGTTCAAAACAATGCTATGCAATTATCTGTTAGCATGTGTGTGTTTATAGACTATCCCTGAAAGAAAAGACTTGAAAAAGAAAATCACAGGATGTCTGGCGCAATAAATCCCGTATTTCCTGGGGAACAAACAAGGCAGTGTAGTCCTCTGCCATCTGCTCTCCATGCTTCCAGAAACCTTTTCCCTCCAGGAGTGGAGAGAAAATCTCGTCATTGCCATCTCAGAGGCGCCCCCTGCAGGACATCAGCACAATCTCTTCCACGAACTTGGGCTGTTAGTAGAGACAGGTCAGGCCTGCTTTGCAAAATTCCCTCAGGGAGGACATAGCTCAGGGGAGCAGCAAACGCCGGGAGAATACATAGCACTACCTCAGTGACTCGTCCCTCCCCTTTTCTAGAAAAGCTGACTCATGTTGCACCAACTTCCCTACTCATGAGGCGAGAGTCTAGAGGCACAGACTGAGGGGAGAGTTGGGGTTGGCCAGTAGATGGAGGGACTCAGGGGGAGCCTCTGGTCAGTTCAGCAAGGAAAGGAGGGGCAGGAGGAAGTCACAGTCAGTGACCCGCCCAGTCCTGGGCTTCAGAGCTCCCGGGTCACCCCACGTATACGTACGCCTGGCCCCCATGCCAGGAGCTGAGATGGAACAAGACCAGTGGGGGCCAGACGCAGTGCGCTGGGCCCTGTAGGAGGGATCAACAAGGACCACAGCCTCTCGGGACCCCACAGCCTCGTGGGGAGGCAGCATCAAGCACTGATTCACAGGCCATGATGGGCAGAATGTCTGACGTGTGGATAAGGAAGTCTGAGAAGCTGATTCCTGTTGGGGGGCCGGTGGAGCCTACGGGGCCTTAGGAAGCTTCTTGGGTGAGGTCGGGTTTAGGCTGTCTTTGGTTAGGAAGCTGGCAGGAGGTAGACAGGGACATGCATTCTACACAGAGGTGCCGGCTTCTGGACAGGAGACGTCGTGAAGGCTGGGACGTCACAGGGGTGTGGGGAAGGTGGAGGGCAGCGGGAAATAAACTGAGAAAAACAGCCGGGGCCAGGTCACAAAGCACACAGAACGCCTGTCGGTGTGGTGTGTGTTTAACTCTCGATTGAGTTTGTATCAGATTTACATGCTCATGGTTTAACGACCCTTGTCCCAGCCCCAGCTCTCACCTCTTCCTCCCCACGCTCTCCGCTGGTTCTCTCAGGATTCACCCCCACAGCTCTGGATGTTACCCGCCCGTTACTACTATTTGATTTTCCAATTTTGAATATAGTTCATTTCCACTACAACACGCGGCTCTCACTCCTTCCCACTGTGCATCAACACATTCCCTGTCCCTTTCAAAATAGTTACATTATCATTTCCATTAGAGCATTATTTTGCATTACATTATTACTATTTCAGTGATATTCGCAGCTGAACCACAGTGTGCACTATGGTGACTTCTTCCTTCTTGCTCATTTTTACACTTTTCCAGAAATGAATCTTTGTTTGTCTGGTTGACTGGTTTGCTTTGTTCAGGTTTTGCGGTACTTATCACTAACTAAACCTCGAAGTTGTTGTCAAGTATGCAAACCTCCTTTCAAGTTGCTCAGAAATCTATGCTTCCGGCCTTCCCTGGAGTCCCTCCTGAAACCCTGCCCCCACCTGGAACATTGCCCTGGAGGCTGTCCTGGGACCTCCCTTCTCCTCTCTCCTGGCTTAGCGCTCCCTTGCCTTCCTCTTTCTTGTTTTGCATATTTTTTTTTTCCCAGAGAAGGGAGAGGGAGAAAGAGATAGAAATACCAATGATCAGAGAATCATTGATCAGCTGCCTCCTGCACGCCTCCTACTGGGGATCGAGCCTGCAACCCAGGCATGTGCCCTTCACCAGAATTGAACCTGGGACCCTTCAGTCCACAGGCCAACGCTCTATCCACTGAGCCAAACTGGCGAGGGCTGCCTCCATGTGTTTTGGAGCACCTCCCTTATTAGCATCCTGAGAAAAGGTGCATTGGAGGCAAATTTTTTGACACTTGGATATCTGGAAAAATCTTTTTTTTTTTTCAATTACAGTTGACATTCAATATGACATTAGTTTCAGATGTACAGCGTAGTGGTTAGGAAATGTCTTTGTTTTACCCTTGCAATAGATGTTTAACTAAGGTTTTTTTAAAATGTGGTGGAGAAAACTGCTATTTATATTGGTAATCCATGAAGCTAGCTTGACAAGAAATCTGCCGGTTGGTAAGGGCGCCCTCATGTGGCACTGAAGGGCAATGCCAACATGGTCTCGCAGCTGTAATGGCCCCTGTGAGGCCAGAAACACCAGGCCCTGGTGGCCCCCTGGGTCAGGGCAGCAGCAGGCTCTGGAGGTGAGAGGCTTCTAGCCAGACCGAAGGCTTTGCCTCGCTCCACTCCACACGTGTATACTAAAAAAGAATTGAGGATCCCAGTAAACTTATGTGGGTGATTTATACTGGTTTATACTATGTTAGAAACGAAGGCTGAGGATTTTTAAAATATGTGTTAATCCATTTAAAAAGGCAACAATAAACCCATATCAACACAACATTTTAAAGAAAAATAACTAGGTTTTTTAAAACAAAAAGAGCGAAAAGGGTGGCATCGTTTTACACTTTCACAAATCTCTATTACGCCTGGCTCGGTGGGAGAGAGCTAGATTCTTCTATTAGCTTCGGGACTCAGTCCCTGCGTCACATGTCCTGTAGCCTCTAAGAGAATGGTGAAAAGGCATTTAACATCTGGGTATTGTTTTGAAAGCAGTTTGACCTCCACACCCCCACCTCTGGGGCCCCCAGACCACTTTGTGAACAGCTGAATGAAGACTATGGTCACAGGCCTGGCTGGTGTGGCTCAGGGGTTGAGGGTTGACCTATGAACCAGAAGGTCATGGTTCGATTCCCGGTCAGGGCACATGCGTGGGTTGCAGCCTCGATCCCCAGTGTGGGGCATGCAGGAGGCAGCCGATCATGATTCTCTGTCATCATTGATGTTTCTCTCTCTCTCCCTCTCCCTTCCTCTTGGAAATCATAAAAACATATTTTAAAAAAAGAATATGATCACAGGAACCACAGCCTGGGTAAAATCTAGAACCTAAAGTCTGTGACGTCCAGGCTCCCTTTTCTTTGCTGTCCAAAGAGCCACCTTGCACTGAGTTGGGCAGGGCTCCTGCTCCCGCGATGATCCAGAGGCAGGAGCAGGGAGGAAACGTCCCCAAATGGCCACTCTCCGTCTGGTGAGGTTCTCGAGGGAGGGTGAGCCCTCGAGGGAGTCATCACGGCCATCTCCGCCTGAGCCCTTTTCACAGCGCTTCTCACCCACCTTCCTGCTGGGGCCCGTCTTGGAGCCTGGAGATTTCCAGACAATACACATAGAGCACCGGTGCCTGGCATTGTCAGAGGCCCTGCCTGCTGTTCGGGCCCAGCCCTTTCCCTCTAAGACAAGAAAGCTGAGAAAGGTTTCTTGATTGTCCCTCAGCCAACCCTTGCCACCCTCAAGCACTGTTCGAAGGGCCCTGCCTAAAGGCTCTGCCTTCTACCCCCCACCTCCGGGGTCCCTGGCCTGCTCCTCGCACCCTAAACTCCACCAGGACGTCATGAATCACTCTTTTCACGTGGTAGGCAGTGGCCAGCAATGCTTTGCCCCTCAGAGAAATCACTTGTGATGGGGATTTCAGACAAATAGGAGAGCTACCAGAGGGGCCATTTTAGGGCAGGAGATTTTGGGGTGCAGTCAGAGCCACCCTCTCCCCCTGGGTCTGGCCCATGGCAGTATCAATTGACACTTTGTCATCAGTCCCTGGCACCTAACTCTGCTTGATACTACTGGCCTCATCGCAGATGCCCAATGTTTATTGAATTGGGTTAAATTTGCACTCTCTAGGATACAGTTTTTCCATCTTTAAAACAAAGGGTTGCAAGAAACCAGAAACACCAATCAGAAAGGATATATGCACCCCTATGTTCATAGCAGCACAATTCACCATAGCTAAGATCTGGAAACAGCCTAAGTGCCCATCAGTAGATGAATGGATTAGAAAACTGTGGTACATCTACACGATGGAATACTATGCTGCTCTAAAAAGGAAGGAACTCTTACCATTTGCAACAGTATGGATGGAACTGGAGAGCATTATGCTAAGTCAAATAAGCCAGTCAATGAAGGAAAAATACCACATGATCTCACTCATTCATGGATAATAGAGACCATTATAAACTTTTGAACAATAATAGATACAGAGGCAGAGCTGCCTCAAACAGATTGTCAAACTGCAGCGGGAAGGCCGGGGAGGGTTGGGGGGCAGGAGGGAGGGGGGTAAGAGATCAACCGAAGGACTTGTATGCATGCATATAAGCATAACCAATGGACGTAAGACACTGGGGGGTAGGGGAGGCTAGGGGACTGTCAAGGGTGGGGGGAAAAAAATTACACATATGTAATACCCTTTGTAATACTTTAAGCAATAAAAAAAAAAAAAAAGGGGGTTGGACTAGAATCTCAGGGCCCTACTAGCTCTCAGGTCTCCTAAGTGCATTTATATCCCTGGGTTGGAAGACGGCTTGTAAATGAGAATAAAATTGTGTCTGTAAATATGTTTGTCTCCCTGCGTTGACAGAGTTCTTGAGCACAGTGACCCAGAGCCCTGCAAGGTCTCCTGATTCGGCACGAGGGACATCCCAGGAGCCGAAACCTGCCCATCTGCGGGCAGTTTTGTAGGTTTTTGAATGAGCAAAGAAAAGGGACCCTAAATAAAATTAGGTTTCAGATTTAGAACCAGGGCCATGGCTCACGTGACCACATTCTTAATTCAGCAGTTTTTGAGGTGGTCTGAGGCCCGTTGGGGGAGTTCCCAAGACCCTCTCGGGGAGCCTCGGGGTTAAAACAAAGGCCCCTTGTTGATTCCTCTAGTTCCTGACGGCGGAAAAGCACCCCCCAAACTCCTTTCCTTGACTCCTGGCCTTCTCTGCTGGGGAAGCCAGCGTGTGATCCTCATCAAGGTCACCTGACCCTCCCGCAGGCACTTCCCAGGGCTTTGCTGGCATTTCCATAGACACCTCTGCATGGCGGAGAGAATGGTGTCCCCTACCTGGGACACAGCCTGAAGCAGCCCGGCCACAGCTCAAAGGGCGCGCAGGTCTCCTGCTTCTGCTTCAAATGCGCGGGGACCTAGCAACAGCAGTTCCAGAGGCTAGCCAGTGTTTAACATTGAAATGTATATATTGAGTTATGCACCCAGGCAAACTCGAGAAAGCAAGCCGTGGCTACCGCGGACCTTCTGGGTTGCCTTGCCTGTCACCAATGCCTCCGGGAGCTGGGGTGCCACTCCCCTTTCTTTTGAGAAACGACCCTCTCCAGAAAAAGACACAGCGGAAGGGCCTCCCTGACTCCGTCCTGCCCTGGCCCCGCCGACCTTGGGCCCCATTCTTGATCTCTCCCCAGGAAGGCAGGCTCTTGTGCCCTGGGGTCCTCCTGGGTCTCTGGTGTCTGTCCCTCCATCCCCCTCCCCCCGCCAACCTCCCCCCCCCCCCAAACACACACTCCTCTCCTGCCCCGCCTCTATCTGGTGTCGGTCCCTCTGCAGCCCATTCTGTCATTTGACTCCGAGGGCGCACAGCGGGAAGGAAGCCCCATCCCCAGGTGACGCGGGGAAGGTGAAGTCTGTGGGTGGAGAGTTCGGTGCTGCCGGGGCTGGGGGGGGGGGGGGGGGGGGGGTAGGGGGGGGCTCCTGCAGTTCCTGCTCCGGCCGCGCGGTGGGGCACCGGGCTCCGCACCCATCGCTGACTACGCGTCCCGCCCGCCCCAAGCGCCTCCCCAGACAAGAGGATGTCTTGGGAACGAGGGGGGGGGGGGGGGGGACCCTGGGGAGGCGGGAGGCGGTCCTCCCTGGCAGGGACCCAGGGAGGGACATGTGGGATGACCAGAGGCGGTGGACACCTTCTGGAACGCAGGACGCGCTGTGCATTTCCAAAGGTGAGAATGGCCATAGCGACCCCCCACGTCCTTCACCCCCACGCCCACCCCACGGCCTCTCCACATCATCTTGGGCCCGAAAGCTGCCATGAGCCTGCGCTCTGCCACGCAGCCGCTGTGTGCCCTGGACCAGGGGCTGCACTCTGGGCCTAGGGGGCCTTGTTGGAACGAAGCAGAGATGCAACTGTCCACCCAGAGGGTTTGACAGAAGGTGGAGGGCACGTGGAGTGCAGTGGGGTTTCTGGAGCAAAGGCCAGAATCCCGCTGACCCTGCCTCCCAGAGCCCCCTCGAGCACCTGTAGTGTGCTGCCTCCTAGGCCCTCGGAGCACTGTGGGTGGAGCCTCGGGGGCACCCACTGATTATCCGAGGAGCGCACAAGCAGCTCCTGCAACTGTCCCAGGACCTTAGAGCACCTGCTTTCTGCTCATCTCTGCCCTAACCCAGCGGCTCTGCTGGAGGAGGAGGAGGAGGGATGGCCTCTAGGCCCCCCCTTGCAAGCGTGCCCCCACGGCTTGTAAGTCTGAGAAGAAGCAAACTTTCCTTTTGTTCGAGGACCAGGTGCGCCAGGGAGCGAGCGTCCGCGGTAGTGTTGCTTGAAACCAATTTCCAGGTGGTGGAGTGAGCGGCCTCCCGCCTCCATTTCACTTTGATAAGCGCCCATTAAAACAAGCTGGAGTGATGGGCACCACGGCCAGAGCCTGGGGTGCTGGGCAGCTCGGGCACCCCTCCCCGCGGGCATTCCTCACACTGGGCTCTGCCAGCCTGGGCTCTGCACCCCCCACTCCTGCCCTCCTCACTCCTGCTCTTTGTTTCCTGGTGCCCTCCCCACCCCAATCCTCACCCCCAGTCTCCTGGAAGTGCCCGCATTGCCCACAAATTCTCCATCGGCCAGTAATCCAAGGGGCTCCTAGACTGCTTCCTCCCCTGCCTCCCCCCTGCCTCCCCTCTGCCTCTCCTCTGCTTCCCCACCTCTCCACCTGCCTCCCCCTGCTTCCCCCCCTGCCTCCCCCCTGCTTCCCCCTGCCTCCCCCCTGCCTCCCCTCTGCTTCCCCACCTCTCCACCTGCCTCCCCCCTGCCTCCCCACCTCTCCACCCTCATTTCTCTCAGGGGACCCAACAACTGGGTGGTGTTGCCCTCACCTCATGCCTGTCAGCATTTGGGGAACCTGAGCATTGCTCAGTGTTAGCTGTCCCTCCAGCGTGCGCCCCTCGGGTCTCCCCACAGCCCTCCCCGGCACTCCGGGCGGCACTAACACATGGGTCACGTGGGGGCGTGGCCAGCCTCTACTTCTGGCTTCCTGTGTGTCCCTAACTGTTCCCGTGCATCGGCCTTGCCTCCTCGGTCAGAATGCGCCCCAGCAGTGCCCCTGAGTGCCTGGCAGGTGCTGGGCACATCGGGCACTTAGAGTGCTTGCCAGGTGCAACCTACGGAGGCGGGGGCTAGGTTGGAGGGGGCAGGGCCTGGACCGCGGCTGTGGGCAGTGGTCGCCCTGGAGTTACTGTGAGTGACAATAAACTCCACTTGCAGAAGGAAAAGAAACAGTTCTATGTTTTTTGTTGTTGTTGTTGTTGTTTTTTAAAATATATCTTATTGATTTTTTACAGAGAGGAAGGGAGAAGGATAGAGAGTTAGAAACATCGATCAGCTGCCTCCTGCACACCCCCTACTGGGGATGTGCCCGCAACTAAGGTACATGGCCTTGACTGGAATCGAACCTGGGCCGACGCTCTATCCACTGAACCAAACCAGTTAGGGCTGTTTTTTAAAAAGTTAAATAACTAAAGGAAAGAGGATCCCTGACGAGTCACCAGCTAGAGCACCGCCTCCCCGACCCGGAGCTGTTGAAATCCATAAAGGCCACAGAAAGGGCCTCTGAGCGGCCAGGACTGATGTCACAGCCCCACGCACTAACACGCACATACCTCCCCCTGAGCTGGACGCTCAGTTCTCTGTACTCAGGAATCCCTGCCTTCATGAGCATTCCTAACAAAGGCAGGCGTGTGGCCTGCAAATCCACAGCACATCTGAGTGTCCTGAAACTGCTTGGGGCCCGCGTCTGACAGCTCAGCGAGGAGGTGACCGACAGCCTCCAGCCTCGGGAGGGAGGAGCCTGAAGATCTATAAAGGGCTGCGGTGAGGCCTGGAGAGCCCAGCAGCCTGGAGGCACGGGCTTGGGACCCGAGCCACACCTTCAGGGCAGTGCCCTCAGCCCACATCACTGCAGCTCTGGACGGACATGGATGTTCAGCACGATTAACCCTGAGTCGCGAAGAAAGTTAAATGATGCTCAAGGGTGTGTAAGAAGTTAAGGAAGCACCTTATTCATTTTACTAGTGAGTATGTTTCCCTCCAAAGCGGTTCCAATTCACTCAAGGAAGCTGCGAAGGATCCACCCATGCTGACTAGGTCACAGGCAGCTTCTTCCGTGTCCGCTTTCCCACGCACTTTGCCCACATGCTCTCGTCTGGGTGGCAGGCAATGTGTCAGCACTTTAGTGATGAGGGCAAGTGACTCACGGAGGGTCCCATGGCCTGAGTGAAAGGGCAAGTCTCAGTGTCAAGTGGCCTTGACGCGTCCCCCCTCCCCCCAGCTCCACTTCCCCACAGCTGCCTCTCCGCAGGGTGACTCAGCCCCCAGCCCCCGAGGACTCCTGATGGGTATCACTGTCCTGATGCTGCAAAATGTCCTCTTCCTCGGCTGTCACTTTCCTTCTGGTCTGTCACACACACACACATATGCACACGCACATGCACACACACACATATGCACACGTACATGCACACACATACACACCATAGCAGCCCAGGGCTGCTGGGTGTGACTTTGACCTTCACTGTGTCCCCATTAGCACTCCTCAGCCCTAGGCATCCCACCACTGATAGCATATGGGTTCGAGCCCTGCATCTCTCCAGACTGGCTCTTCAGGAAGGGCATGGGCTGGGCACTGATGCCATCAGCACCCCTAACCCAGAGTTAGCCAGTTCCAGAGAGGCCGCGTGGCCTAGTGGGCTCTAGGGTCAGATTCTAGCTGTGCCACCTACTAACTGTGAAGCCTTGAGAAAGTTACTTAACCTCTCTGTGCCTTGGTTTTCCCATCTGTAAGATGCAGACAGTGGTGCTGGGTAAACTCACAGGGCTGCTGTGACCATCGCATCCGTTAATTTGTGCCTGGCACTTAGTAAACCCTTGACCAATCCCAGCTGCTATTGCGAATGCAAGGCCACTCACATAGAGCATCTGCATAACTGTCACATCCTTTCCTTAGAATAAGACTGTTGCAAAGCATCTCGAATTGTCATACCAACCCCAAAAGGTAGGTAGGTAGTTTTCCCATTTTAAAAAAATATTTTTTTATTGATTTCAGAGAGGAAGGGAGAGGGAGAGAGAGAGAGAAACATCAATGATGAGAGAGAATCATTGATCAGCTGCCTCCGGCACCCCCACACTGGGGATCGAGACTGCAACCCGGGCATGTGCCCTTGACCGGGAATCGAACCGAGACCTCCTGGTTCACACGTCGATGCTCAACCACTGAGCCACGCCAGCCGGGCAGTTTTCCCATTTGGTAACTCAGGCTCCTGAAGCACAGAGAAGGGATGGGCCCACGGGCAGCGTGCCAGGCGGAGGCAGAACTGGGATTGGTGCCAGGGTGCTGTGGTCTGCATGTCTGTGTGCCCCCCTAGGGGGCATGAGAAAGGGGACTGGGAAAGGACTAGTTCCGAGGGCTCTGCCGTCAAGGTGGGGACAGTGCCTGTGAGGGAGACCCCCAGAGGCTAGCCCAGGGGTGGGCAAACTTTCTGACTCGAGGGCCACAATGGGTTCTTAAACTGGACCGGAGGGCTGGAACAAAAGCATGGATGGAGTGTTTGTGTGAACTAATATAAATTCAAAGTAAACATCATTACATAAAAGGGTACGGTCTTTTTTGTTTGTTTGTTTTATTCATTTCAAACGGCCGGATCCAGCCCACGGGCCGTAGTTTGCCCACGGCTGGGCTAGCCTGTCTCTCCGCCTGGGACATCACAGCGGAAGTCACCATCAGTGACACAGAGGCGGCCCTCGCCGGACACCACACCTGCTGGCACCACGAACATGGACTCCCGACGCCCAGAACTGTGAGAAATACATATTTGTCGCTTAGGAGCCTCGCAGGGTCTGGCGTTTTGTTATTTCATCCTGAACAGACCAAGACACCGGTCTACCTGACGTCTGAGTCACGATCTTTCCCCGCCGCCCGCCATCACAACTGCCTCTCTCAGGAGAGAGCCTCCTGGGGACGGTGAGCAGAAAGCAGGCCGGCTGCCTCTGAAAACCGGAGCTCCCCTGCCCAAGTCCTGCTCTGAGAGGTGGAGTCACTCAGACGTTACAGCGTCAGCCCCCAAGGAAGAGAGTGTGAGAGGCAGGAGCGCACACTCGTTTTTCAGTAACTGAGACGCCTGAGAGGCAAAGACTGGCCATCACCATCATCCAGGGCTGTTCTGGGGCTGCGTTGCTACGCAAGCAATCATCGAACATCTCATTGGCTTAAAACGAGAGTGATCTCTTTATCACTAGCTCCCCCGGTTCTGGGGGGCTGGCGAGGCTCAGCCAGGGGGGTCTCACTCAGGGTCCTTCATGTGGTTGTGGCTGGTGCCACAGTCATCTGCAAAGTCTCCTCCCTCTCGGGCTGATGCTAGTGGCCAGAGAGGACCCAGTAGGCACCATGGGCCAGAGCACCTATAAGAGGCCTTCCCGTGTGGCCTGGACTTCCTCACAGCATGGCGGCCGGATTCCAAGAGCAAGAGTCCCCCACCACAAAGGTGCCTGGCACCTTTCTGACCCAGATGTGGAAGTCACAGAGTGCCGCTTTGGCAGTGACTTCTACCCATCAAGGCACCACTAAGTCCCAGCCGGTTCAAGGAGGGGGGCAGAGGCCACGCCTCAACGGGAGAATGCCAAGCAGTGTGTGACCTAGGATCTACCGTCTGTGAAAATTACAACCCGCCACATGGCAGGCTTTCCTGGAAGAACTTCCCATTTGAAGGGAAAAGCAATGAATGGTACATGGAGGCTCCAACAGTGGCCTCTCCCTACAGGCACGTCTGACAATAGCTCCTTCGGGGAACTGGCCACAGGAGACATGGTTGGAAGCAAGACTGCTCTGCTAACACTTCACTGAGATAAACAGGATTAGGCTGCAGTGACTGCATCCTCCGACTGTCCTCACAGCATGCCATCCGCAGCCATGCTGTGACCGGCCGAGCTGCCAGGGCCTGCGCGTGGGAATGCCCAGTCACCTCTGGGACAAGTCCACCTGCTGGAAATCTCGCATGTCCTTGATCCTGACCAACCACTGACAAGTCTTAAATCCTCCCCTTATCAGCTTTTTTCACGCAGACGAGGCTGGAGGGGATTTCGCTTTTGAAGTTCCTGAGTCAGCCAGAGCCCAGGAAATGTACTCCCTCTTCCCCAGTCCCTCTTCCTGTGGCCCAGGTCCCCACCCTGAGGGCTCTGGGAAGCCCCAGGGCCCAGGGGGAGGGCAGGAGGCAGGGCCCAACCCCAGATGAGCCTGGGAGATGGTTCTCAGCCCAGCAGGCTCCGAGGAGGGCACCCAGGCAGCTGGCCAGGGAGCAGGGGGCAGCCTGACTCTGGGCAAGGTGACTGTGACTCAGACACGCTCAGGGCTCAGGACTCTGGGGGTGGGAACCACCAACCAAGAACTGTCTCCAACATGCCAGCTGTTTTGCCCACATCTTCTCAGGTAGTTCTCACAGCCATAATCCTGGTTTCAGGGGTGAGGAAATCAGGCTTAGAAATAATAAGTGGCTTTGCCTCCGGCCTCCGTCCGGAAGACCTGGGGCTGGGATTTGAACCCAAGACCATCAACCACTTTCCGTTGCACCAGAAAGAAGAGAGGAAGGAAAGAGGGAGTGGGCCCCGCAGGGCAAGACCTTGTTTGTTGGGAACCCAACTCAAGAGCTTTGTGCGAGAGCGCCCTGCCCTCACCGGGGTGCCTGAGGGCTGGGAGCCCCAACAGGAAAGGCCGGTTTCCTGCGGCCTCAGCCTCGGGCTCTGGAGCAGTCAGTCCAGACCAAGAATTTCCGGCAGGGCGGGCCCCTTTGTGGCTGCCACGGCCCCCAGAGCTGCCAGTCACAGAGCAGAGCCTCTGACAGGAGCACCTACCCCCTGACCCCTGTGCCCACACGGGGAGTCACTGATGTGTCAGAACAGCTAACGACCTTCTCCGGAAGATATGGAGGAGAGAGGATGGGATTGTGGGGTCGGGGCTCCCGCCCATCCTTCGCAAGCCTCATTCCGTCTCCGTAACCATCACCCCTTAGGGTGAGGCTGGGCCAGGTGTCCCGTGAGGAGCCGGAGCAGCACAGCCCGTGTCCACTCATGGGAATGCGGGAATACCGTGTGCCCTCATCACCTCCCCGCAAAAGACAGAGTCTGGGGAGCCTTCTGAGAGGGATGAATGACACAGGAGAAGTGACTCCTGGGGAGGGGGCGGGGTGTAGTGAGTCCTGGTTTGCCCAGAAGTGCCCATCAGGACCGCCTGGTGTTTGGCCTCACACCCACCTCCCCCCACACAGGGCCCAGCAGGGGCTCCAGGCCACGTTCCCACGCTGCTCCTGCTGGCACGGGGCCAGGCCCCAGTCAGCGCTTTCACTGTCTGCCAGCTCAGAGCCCAGCACCTCGGGGTTCGGCCTGAGGGGAATCAGTCAGTTTCAATTACCTGCCGAGGGTGCAAATCAATGGCTCTTTATTTCCTGAAAAGCTCCAGGCTCAGGGCAACAGCCAGAGACAGACCTGCAGTCTCTTCCCATGCGGGGAGCCTCCGTGAGCTCCTGGTGAAAACGGAGAGGTGTCCGCCACATACCCCACTGGGAACTGAAGCTCAAGGACCAACTGCTGCTAGAGTGGGGTGCAGTGGGGGCAGGGGACTTGAACTACCTGGGGACCTGAACTCGTTTATTCATTCAACAGATACAAGTATGTTCAAGTGGCTACCACCCTCCCGGCTGTGGCTGCCTGGGGCACGGTGGCCATCCTGCCATCACGACAAAGCCTGGGGAGGGGCAGGAGCAGTGCGGGGCCAGGCCTCACTTTCCACCCTGTCAGTGAGGGGACTGAACGGAGGATCCCCGAGGGGGCCCTCCAGCTAGATGCTCCTCTCCCAGCCCCACATTTGGGGTGGGGTCACCTGCACCATCTCAGGAGGGTGGCTCCTGGCTGGCCAGCCCAGCCCGCCATCGGCGCTCTCAAGCATCCCTGGCACTCAGGGCCTCTCTGGTCAGCAGCCTGGCAGCTGGGCCTGCCTCTGCCCAGCAGCGCCTTGTCAGGGTGTCCACAGGAGCCAGAGCCGGTGTGGGCACCCCCTATGCACGCTGCAGCCCTCAGCCCACCTGGTGTCCTCTCTCCTTTCAGACTGAGGACTGACCCCTCGGGATGGCTCCGCAAGTTCCTGAGGTCGCCTCTCAGACTTCTGGAAGTCAGCAGGGGTCACCGTGCCTGTCTAGCTGACCAGGGTTTTCAGTGGGCTCACAGGACAAAGGGGCAGCGGGAAGATTGAGGTGCAGATGACCATGACCGGGTGGGACAGCCAGTGTCCCCTCAGGCCTGGACCCCCAGGGCAGGTCTCCCTCAGCTCTCCCTCCAGGCAATGCCTTCTGGGCACGACTCCCGCCTGGCCGCCCCATGGCCCTGCGGCCACTGCAGTGGTCATTGTGCTCAGACTGCGCTGGACTTGAAGTCAGGAGCCCCTATCCTCCCCCCGCCCCCCCGCAGGGGAGGAGCCGAGGCCTGTGCGCCTGAGGCTGCTCGAGCCACCGAGGGGTCATGACCAGGAGGTCACAAGAAAGGGCAGCCCAGCGGGTACCCAGCAAGGTGTCCAGAACTGACCCGACACCAGACCCTTCTGTCCCAGACTCAAGGCCCCTACAACCCTCTGCCCTCTCCTCCCATGAGGAACTCTTTTGAACGGGACCTTCTGGCTCTGCCCCAGGGGGTCCCGGTCACTCGGCTGCACTGCAGGGAAGAGGGGAGACGGGGAGGGGCTGCTCCGTCTGGCCAGGTGGGAGGCAAGGTCTCCTTCCCTTGCAGGGACTGATGCTTCGATGTGCCACTCATTCATTTATTCAATAAGAAGGCACCCAGCCTCTTCCTGTGCCAGCCACTGTGGAGGCGCTGGCCCGGGGCGGTGAGAACGCGGTGGACAGGACCAGCTGTCTGTGCAGGGGTGGGTGACTAATGCGAGGGATGAAGGAGGTCTTTCTCTGGAGGCGAGTGGGTGCCTGATGATGAAGCAGAGAAAGACACACACACGCACCCCAATAAAACTCCCCTGGGAAGCTCTTTGTGGCTGGGCGGGGTCCCACACTTTGTTATTTTTGCGTTCCCAGGGCCGCCATATGGGAATGGTTACTCTATGTCATGCTAGAGGAGGGATGTGAAGAGGGCTGGGCGAGCAGGAACGAGCATCCCATACAATGATGTCACCCCTCTATCGCACATCCACCCCCAGATTGTTCCCCCGCCATGGAAAGGGCCGAGGTTCCCCAGTGCTGAGCACGCCAGGCATCAGCAGCCATAGGCCAGACCTCCTGCTGGAGAGGCCAGCGTCAGCCGAACACTTGAGATATTACATCCTCTTGGTCAGGCCCAAGCTTTGGGTTGCCCAACGAACGCGCATCTTTCCCCATCATGCCTGCACCCACGTGGCTGGAGAGATCTGCATGCCCTGCCGACTGACCTCACTCGAGTGGGCACCCAACACGCTGTCCGCCTACACATCCCCGCATGCTCACTGGCCTTCTTCTCTGTCCTCTAATGCCACTTACCCTTCAGCGAATCGTTTCGTCTCACATTACATCGAGAAAATGGAAATATTAGAAGGAGTCCCTTCATTTTCCCACCACCCCAATTCCTACCGAAAGCCGACTCTGCCCTGAGCTCTGGATCCCATCCCTCTGACCTTCTCAATATCTTTGCTCAAGAAATTATTTTACTATCTTCCCTTCTGTATCATAATTTCCCTCTCTATTGGGATCATTCCCATCAGCATATGTAAAAGCTATAGGAGCTCCTGTCGCTTTAAAAACAAAATACTTCCCCCTTGGTGCCCCTTCCCCTCCAGCAGCCACTGCTCCAATCGCTTGCTCTCTACCACAGCGAAATCTCATTAAGAAGCTCTCCACAGCTCAGCCGGTGTGGCCCAGTGGTTGAGTCAAACTATGAATCAGGAGGTCATGGTTTAATTCCTGGTCAGGGCATGTGCCCAGGTTGTGGGCTCGACCCCCAGTAGGGGGCGTGCAGGAGGCAGCCGATCAATCAATGATTCTCTCTCATTATGGATGTTTCTCTCTCTCTCTCTCTCTCTCTCTCTCTCTCTCTCTCTCTCTCTCTCTCTCTCTCCCTTCCTCTTTGAAATCAATAAAAATACTTTAAAAAAAAAAAAAAAAGAAAAGCCGTCTATATGCCGCTCTCCTCCTTCACTGCCGTTCTTTGCAGACCCACCCCGGTTGGGCTTCCATCACCACTGCTCCTCTGAAACTGCTCTTGTCCAGGCCTCCAGCACCCTGCACGCTGCAGAAGCCAGGGGTCACTTCTCTGCCCGCTTGTGGGATCTACCAGCAGCTCTGGAATGGTTGGCTGTCTCCGCATTGTTTTCTCAGCTTCAGTGAAAACCACCTCCTTTCTCCACCCCCCCCCCCCATTCCCTCCCCGCGCCCATCTCAGGCTCCTCTGTTGGTTTCAATCAACCTCTAAATGTTGTCGCGCGTCAGGCCTGGTCACAGGCTTTCTACTATGCTGTAGACACTCTCTACCTAGATCCATGGTCGGCAAACTGCAGCTCTCAAGCCACATGTGGCTCTTTGGCCCCTTGAGTGTGGCTCTTCCTAAGCCTTAGGAGTACCCTAATTAAGTTAATAATAATGTACCTACCTATATAGTTTAAGTTTAAAAAAATTTGGCTCTCAAAAGAAATTTCAATCGTTGTACTGTTGATATTTGGCTCTGTTGACTAATGAGTTTGCCGACCACTGACCTAGATGATGTCATCTAGGCTTTGGAATAAACATATGCCAATGCCTCGCCACCGAGCCACAGGCTCATACCCACTTGACATCTCTGTTTGGACATCTACCAGGCATTTCAAAACGAACGTCGGCAAAACAAAACTTTTGATTTCTGTCCCCACCCCAATCTGGTTTTCCCATCTTGATAATTGGCACCAGCACGCACTGTTTCCCAAGACTATAGTCATTCTGGATCCCCCCCTTTCTCTTTCTAGCCCCATGAGCTTCTCACCCAGTCCTGTAAACCCAACCCAAAACATCCCAACGCCAACTTCATTCTCCATCTCTATCACTACCAGTCTCACCACATGACTGTTAGAGACTCCAATCCTTCTCGTGTCCCCTACAACCCATTCTACCATGAAGCCAGCATGATCTGTGGAGATTTGAAATAAGATATTGTCACCTCTTTATTTTTATTTGAATAAAACCTAGATGCTTTGCCATGGCCTAAAATTTCGTACCAAATGGGATCCTACCTGCCACTCTGAGCTCAACTCTCCCCACGCCTCCTCTACACTGATCTTCATCCTGTTGTCACATTTGGGGAGAAGGGCCGAGTGCCACCCGAGGGGGAGCCCTTCAGCTCTTCCCTCCGCTTAGAATATCCCTTCGCCTGTCTCAGCTCCAACATGGCCTCCTTGAGAGGTGTCCTCTGACCTCTCCAGGCGCTCTCTCTGGTCACCCATCATCGTCAAAACAATCTGTTTCCTTGCTGGTTGTCTCTCCCCCCGTTCAGGTGGATGCTCCGTGAGAGCAAGGCACTTCTCAGTCATGTTGCCTGCCATATCTCCCGCACTGGGACTTAGCCACCACGTTAGTGGGTGTTCAATAAACAGCTGATGATTAAATGAACAAATGGAGAGGCAGTGAGGATGGCCCAAACAAAATGTGACATGGCCCCAGCCCCATGGGCTCAACTATGGAGGCGCGATGGGGACAAGTTGGCATTTCTAATGCAACGTGATAAGCACTTCCGTCAATGCCAGGATGGGTGCTGGGGGGCCCCTGGAGGGGCACCTACCCAGAGCATGTGTGGGGTGGGCTTCCTGGGGACGTCATGTCCAAGTTGAGACCTACCAGATAGTAGGTAGGTGTAGGAGAGGAAGAGGATCGTGTCTCAGGCAGGGATACCTGAACTTACAAAGAGCCACAGGCGAATGAGAGCACAGTGAGGGGGTGTCCGAACCAGCACCTGCAGACCACCTGGCCTGCCTCACTGGAGAAGGGCGGGCCTACCTCCTTCCTGGGCTGCTTGGAGAGGGGGGCCTCACGTAGATCAGATCAGACATTCCTTCATTTAGTCCATGCTAACACTAACCACTGTACCACATGCTGCGGGGGCAGACATGAAAGGCTCAGGCCCCTGTGATTGAAGAGACAAAGCTTGAGCTCTGAAGGTGAAGGAAGGGCCAGCCCAAGACCACGCCATGAGACCCCAGCCACTGGCTGCAGAGGGCACTGCTGGATCCCTTGGCCACACACGGGCCTGGGCCTCCAGGCTGAAGCAGGGACACTCCCGCCAGCCTGCAGGGACTTGTCCCTGAACTGGTCCCACTGCCTGAAGAACCTGTCCTATTGCTCATGGGCTCACACACTCACTCAGCGCACAGATATGCACGTCACCTCTGCGCTGGTCACATACACACACCACACCTACCCGCATGACCTCACACAGACATGGACGTCCACCCACACGGGCCCGCTCCACCCCAGGCGGCGAGCCCCAGGTGCGACACTCACAGGGTGCACAACACACTCCTGCCCTTTGGAAGACCCTGTGCCTCTAGGAGGACCACACGGGTTCCAGCAACACTCTCTTCCCAAGACGTTTACAATATTATAGGCAAACCAGAACGTGGTAATGCCATCTGAACTGTATAGATGGGACAGGGTATCAAGCAGGCCTCTTGGAAGAATTTGAGCCAGGTCTTGAAGAAAGTCAGGGAATTGTGAGAATGCAGAGCAAAGGGTTTTGTTTGTTTTTTTTAAGGATACTGAGTTCATCAGACTCTTTGGGCTACAAAAAAGATAATGTATCGATTGACTCATGGGATTGATCAGGCTTTAGGCAGTGTTGGATGCAGAGGCTGGGATGACGTCAGCAGGGCTCTGTCTCCCTCCGTAGATATTTCCCCGCTGGGTTCCACCACCCGGGAGGCCATACTGACCTTATCAATGAAAGGACACAGAAACTGCCTTGCCAGGAGCTCTAGGAAAAAGGCTTGAAGAATTCGCATTGACATCGTGACCTTCTGAACCAACCCTTGTGGTCAAAGGCATGGAATTCTCTGAGGCAAGTCCCTGCATCCCTAGCCTCTCCCGGTCCACGTGGAATGGATTTCCTAAGAGGAAAGCAGCCTCTGGTTATCAGAAGAAGCAGGGAATGGATACTCAACAGGGGTCAAATACCCCTGCCTTAAACATGATCCCTCCCTTGGTTATAGTACTTCATATTTTGAAACAATTTATTCACTTTGGTTGTCAGGAGATCATCTTGAGCCAGGTATGGCGAGCATCCTTGTTTTACTGTAGATAAGAGCACTTCCAGACATTGAACTTGGTTTTTCTGTTCTATAATAAAGGCAGAGCATCCCCTGGGAGTCCTCTGGGCCATCTCCTCTAGAAGGACCAATGACCTTGGCAGTCTCAGTAGAGCCTCCTCAGGAAGGGTGGGGAACGAGATGGGGGATTAGAGCTTGATGCACCGAGTTTCAGGTGCCTTTGGGATAACCAGGTGGAAGTGCCCAGGAAGTAGCAGGGTATACAAGACTGGCATTTCCCCTGTGATGGCCAGACACCCACGGCCATGCTGAAAGCTCCGTTTACCCTGTGTGTTAAAGTGGCCAGTCAGGGTGCATCCAGTCAGAGGACAGTGAGGCCAAAGCCTTGAGCACAGGCAAAGGGTGGGGACTGGGGGGTGCTATATGCCAGGAGATCTGCCTGCACATGCCTCCTCTGTGCCAGGGAGAGCCGGAATCAGCCCGGGACCTCCTAGGCCCAGCTGAGAGGACCTGGAGACCTGGACCTCTCACTGACCATGGACCTCTTCTCTCCTGGTGTCTCAGCTGCCACCTCTAACATGCCACGGGGCTGTGTGAGCTGGTCTCCAAAGACAGCCATCCCCATGATGCACAGCTCCCGGAGCCCATGCCATGATATAGTCCCTTCCACACTGAATCTAGGCTGGCCTGTGGCACACACCATTCAACAGAATGTGGCAGAAGCGATCCTCTTAGCCTTTAAGAGGAATGGCAGCTTCCAAGAGTCTCATGCTCTACCGACTGAGCTAGCCAGGCGCCCAAATGGCAGCTTCTACTTCCTCTTTCTTGGAAGGCTTGCTATTGAGATACCTTACTCACCATGTGAGATACCTAGCTATCCTGCTGAGGGGACCATGGGGAGAGACCACGTGGAGAGGATTAAAGGCCAGCTGACCTGTCATTGTAGGTAAACGTCCAGGTGACCCAGTCCCAGCCTTTATCTGAATGCACCTTCATGAGAGGCCCCCAAGCAAGTCCAGCAGAAGAACCAGCCAGCTGAACCCAGTCAACCCACAGAACCACACGAGACAACGAAACAGTGCTTGTTTTTAAGCCACTGAGTTTGGGAGGCTGCTATTCAGTGATAGATAACAAAAGCAATGTTCCTGTTGGGGAGAGTGGCTGATATGCCGAGTCTTGAGCCACCTTCCTCCTAGCCCTCAAACCTGACATGGATAAGTCAGGTCTTGGTTAATGACCAAGACAATAATCACATTGATAGCCGTTCTGAGCAGCCAGGCCAGTCTTAGGACAAGTGCAGGGAGGAGACCACACATGCTGTCAGATTCCAGGACTGAGCTTCCAAAAGACATAAAAACCCAGTTCCCGCTGGGCTGGAGATGCGAGCAGGGGGCTGGATGGCTGCCCAGCTCCGTCTCTGGGTGCCGCCCAGAGACGCAGAATGGCTCTGAGGCTGAAGCCCGTGGTGTGACGGGACCAGATGGTTGAGCCGCCTCCCACCCTGGCTCACGGGGGAGGGGACCAAGTGAGCCACGCCCTGTCACTTGGCCTTGCCTGGTCCCCCTGTGTTTCCCATCACAGCAGCCCGACCCCCTGCCACAGCCTCCATGCTTCATCTGTCCTGGACCTGCTCCTTGCCGACTCCCATCATTTGCGGGCCTGACACCACCCTTGCAATTGTCGCCACTTCTCCGCTCTGGGAATCTTTCCCTCTCTTTCCCCAGACCACCAGGGCCACAGGGTCATTGCCACAGGTGCCCTGAAATGAATCATGTATGACTCTTGTCCCACTGCTTGGCCGTGAGATTCTAGAGAGCAGCCACTCCAGCCTCATTTTCCCTCCAAGACGTTCCTTATGAATTCAGTCATCAGCCATTCACTCAACAGTCTGCCAGGTGCCAGCATCTCTGTCCGGGGCAGGGACATAAAGTGAAACCTTCGTCCCTGCCCTGGGGCCATGTTTGGTCCAGTGAGACAGACAGGCATGTAAATCGCAAGGATGACACGGTCATGTAAGGCTAGCTCAGGGGGGCGTGCACAGTGCAGTGGGGACACAGAGAAGTACCCACACCAGGTAAAATTCACTCGTGATGACTGTCTTCCAAGCACCTCAGAGGAGCGCATCCTGGCCCATGTTTTATACTTTGCAGTCACTCTGAATTTTATGCATATCTGCACATTCATGTGTGCACACACACACACACACACACACACACACCTTTTGCATAAGTAGTTACACAATCTTCTGTATCTTGTTTTGTTTTTTGGTTTTGTTTTCATTTAACATATCATACCATGTCACTGTAGAGATACCTCATTCTTGGCTAATGAGAGCACAGTATCATAGTATTCCATCATAAGAATGAACTATAGCTTGTTTAACTAATCACCTATCAATAGTCATTTATGCTTTTTCTAATTATTCACTATTACAAATAATGCTACAATGAATAAACTGCTTACGTGATTTTGAATGTGTCAGCTGTTAGATGTCCATCTAACCTTTACTATTTATTTATTCATTTTTAAATATATTTTTATTTATTTGAGAGAGAGAGGAAGGGAGAGAGAGAGAGAGAGAGAGAGAGAGAGAGAGAGAGAGAAATCAATGATGAAAGATAACCAGTGATTAGCTGCCTCCTGCATGTCTCCCACTGGGGATGGAGCCCCCAACCCAGGCTTGTGCCTGTGACCGGAATCAAACCTGGAACCCTTCAGTCTAAAGGCTGACACTCTATCCCCTGAGCCAAACTGGCTACAGTGGTTGGCAAACTGTGGCTCATGAGCCACATGCGGCTCTTTGGCCCCTTGAGTGTGGCTCTTCCACAAAATACCACGTGCGGGCGCACATGTACAGTGCGACTGAAACTTCATGGCCCATGCACAGAAGTTGGTATTTTGTGGAAGAGCCACACTCAAGGGGCCAGAGAGCCGCATGTGGCTCGTGAGCCGCAGTTTGCTGACCACTGGGCTAGGACATCCTTTATTTATTTTATTTATTTTTTTAAAAAAATATTTTTATTGATTTCAGAGAGGAAGAGGGAAACAGAAACATCAATGATGAGAGAGAATCACTGATTGGCTGCCTCATGCACACATCACTCGGGCATGTGCCCTGACAAGGAATCAAACCGTGACCTCCTGGTTTGTAGGTCAATGCTCAACCACTGAGCCACACAGGCAGGACTAACCTTTATTTTTTAAGAATGCAACACCAGGCTTTACACAGCTTTTCTGCCACTCTCCTACCAGGACACCCAGCAGCCGGGACAGAGAACTCCGGCGGGCAGAGGAGAAGGGAGAAGGAGACAGTGCTTCACTTTAAAGTGCTTCTCTCTTTCCTTCTTTAGTTTTTAAATGTAACTTAATATACACAATTATATATACACTAGAGGCCCAGTGCACAAAAATCGTGCACGGTTGTGGGAGAGGGGGATCGGCCTAAACCAGCATTGGACATCCCTCTCACAATCCGGGACCTCTGGTTCCTAACTGTTTGCCTGCCTGCCTGCCTGATGCCCCTAACTGCTTGCCTGCCTGACTGATTGTCCCTAACCACTCTGCCTGCCTGCCTGCCTGATCGCCCCTAACCACCTTTGCTTTGGCCCCTGCCACTGTGGCTTCTTCTGGAAGGACGTCTGGAATGACATCCAGAAGGTCCTTTGGCTGTTCGGTCTAATTAGCATATTGTGCTTTTATAATTATAGATTTCATATCTGTATGTTAAATATATTTTAAATAAATAAACTTTAGTAACACTATCATACAGACATGAACTACATCTATAACTAATTTAAATATAAAATTCCTCAGGGGACGTGTGGTCCGGGAACCACATGCAGGGGCCTCCAGAAGAAGGAAGGGCAGGAAACCCGGCCCAGCTCTCCCGGCCGAGTAGAGCCCGGGGCACAGTCTCGCCTGCAGCAAGTGCTGCCCTGGGTGGCTCGGGTGCAGAAGCCCGCGTGTGGCGTTTCTGCTTTCACCCGCGTGGGTCAGACCATTGGTCCCTGCCTCCAGGAGGGCCTGCCTGATGCCACCGCTGGTGTGAGGGATGCAGACTGAGCGCTGGCAGCACCGGGACAGGGATGGTGCCCAGAGAAAGAGCCAGGCGTGTCCGAGGTGAGGAGGTGAGGGAGCAGGAGGCATTCCCAGGGCTGCCCTGGCGGGGGTGGGGCTGGGACCAGGGCGGGGCGTGCGCACCACGGGCGCTGTGCCGCGTGATTAATGCGGTTCACCCTGAGCGCTCAGAGGAAGTGACCGGAGCGTCTCCCTAGCAGTGATCACCGGTGTGAGTCTGCTGCCCGCTGTGTGCGAACACATACACACACGCACACACGCACACACGCCTCTGACATCCAGCCCTTGGCTCCTCAGTCTGGCTGCCCAAAAAGGCAGTCACCCCTGGAGACCTGGCATCAGACAGGGAGAGGGAGAAGGCTGCCAAGGAGAAAGGTCATGGGCGTGCTACAACCCCTCCTGGTGTGCAGGTGCGCGTGCCTGTGTGTTCCTGCGTGGGTGTGTGTGCACGCACACAGGATGCCAATTACCCTTTCCCAACTGAGCCCTCGGGAACATTCTCCAGTGTTTACAACCCTCCAAACTCATTACCTTATCTCAGGGGCCCTTTGGAGCCTTTGACCCAGAGCTGGGTGAGGCAGGAAAGGAAAGGACGGGGCTGGCAGAAGAGGAATTTGCCCTGTGCCGGGCCCCGGGCACCCGCGGGAGCAGACTGTGCCTCTGAACTGCCTCTAGCTGGGCCCACGTCACATCGCTGCCCCCACCCCTGCAGCAGGCCCTCTGGCCACTCTCTCTAGTCCCTTCCCACCCGTGCCTCTTCCACCGCAGGGGTCCTCCTGAGATGTCCGTCCTCCGTGCATAGCTCGGCTGGGCTGCCTCGGACTAAGGCAAGTTCTTTTCTATGACCTGGAGGCCCTTTGTCGTCCGGGCCTCCCCGTCTAGCCTCACCTGTCCACATTCCCATCTCACTGGGCTCCAGGCACCTCCCACAGCCGTTCCCGGAGGCATCTGGACCCCCTGTTAATTCCTATGGCTGATATAACCAGCGACCGCGAACATGGTGGCTCCAACCACCCAGATTCATCATCATCCGGTTCCCACAGTGCAAAGTCCAAACCTGCGTGGAAAGGGGCTCCATCAGGGGGCCGGAGGGCTGTGTGCCCTCTGACGGCCCAGGAAGAAATCCACGCCCTTATCTTCTCCAGCTTCACCATGCCACCCGATTCCCTAGATCACGTCCCCTTCCTCCATCTTCAAAGCCAGCAGTACAGCATCTTCCCATCTCCCTCTCTGGCCTTTGCTCCCACGGTCACACCTCTCTCTGCCTCTGACACCCTGTCTTCCTCTGGCAAGGGCCCTGGTGACTGCCCTGAGGCCCAGCCTGAATAACCCAGTCTCCCATCTGAAGAGCCTGAATTCAATTCCATCTACAAAGCCCCCCTTTCTGTCTCCCTCTCCTGTCTCCAAGTAGCCCCTATTTGTACCTCCTCCCTCCTCTTCATCCAGAAAACGAAAGAAAGGAACAAAACATAAGAAAACCCTCATGTAAATGGACACCCCTGGCCTGAGCAAGTCTAAGACTGGCCAGCACAGCCTGTGGTTTCATCTGCTACTTGCAGCTGGGTTTGAACCTCGCTTTTTCTGCTGGACTTACATCCTCACAGTGCCCAGCACAGGGCCAGGCCGATGGTGACCCCTGGACTGGGTGAGGTCAGAGTGGGAAGGGGAAGGGGTCAAGGTCAGGGATGGGTCAAGGCTGGGGAGTGGCTGCAGGGAGGAGGACCCCTTGGGGCTGTTAATCCTCCCCCTTCCAGGGCAGGATTAAACTCCGCACACCCTCTGTCCTCCCCCCCTCCCTCCGCCACCGCCAGAGCCCCGCACCCCAAGCAGCATCAGTCACAGAGGCAGAGACTGGGGGCTGGTCAGGATGGGGTCCTGGTCAGCATCAGCCTGGCTGATGCCAATTAAGACCCAAGAACCCCCTGCCCCTCACCCTGGGCTCAGATCAAAGCCCTTCCCCAGATGACATAAATCTGCAGGGCCCAGGCCTCCGCTAACGAGCTGCTCTGACGCAGGCAGCGGGGTCCCGGATCCTGTTTCATGCCAGGTTACAGCCCGCCAAAGTGAGGGGCCAGCCAGGCCTGGGACCCCCGAGCACCCCGTTGCCCCACAGTGCCCGGCTTTGCTCAAGAAATCCCAGGTCAGTGTCCTGGGGGGACCTGAGGGACCCCACCGCATCCTCGGGGCGCTCCTGCCCCTCCGGCCCCAGAGCTGTTCTCAGCGCCCATTGTCTGGCCGCACAAGAATTTTAACCGCTAACATCTGGGCTCAGGAGACTCCGGAAGAGCAAATGTCTTCACCTCCTTTGATTCCCTTCACACAGAGGGCTTTTTAAATTTTAATTTGAGGTGACCTCTGACCCGAGTTCCCATTCCCATAGATTCCAGATATTTCCTGTGCCCTCAGATAACCTCCCAAGCCAGCCCTCACCTGACCAGAAGCCCCTGCTAGGGGGCACTGCCTCCCCCAACCATGGCCCAGGTTGGGCTAGAATCCCCCCTCCGTCCTCACCCCCTGCCTCTGGTTCCCTCCCAACACTCCCTTCTCTTTTCCCAAAGGCCAAAGATGCCTGCAGCCCACCAAATGCCACCCCAGGTCTCTGGGTCCAGCTCAACCCCCAGGAGTCTGGGAGCACCTTTGGTCCTGCTGCTAGGAGTCCCAGACCAACCATAGAACCGTTGCTGGAGCCCCCACCCTGCACAGACCGGGGGTGGGGGGGGTGGGGGTTGGACATCATGAGCACAGAGCTAGAGTGTGGCAGAGCCGGCACCATTAGCAAGGCCTGTCAGCCATGAGGGTGCCTCGGGGGGGGGCACAGGGCTGCTTGGTCTGGGAGCTGCTGGAGCCTCCTCTCACCTGGGGGTGACCAGCACTGGAAGCACGGAGGGTCCCCAGAAAGCCACGAGGGCAGAGAAGGGAGGGGGACGGAGCAGGGCTGGTCAGACCCTCGCCTCCATCCCTCTTTCCAATAGTTCTGGATGGGGGACTAGATGGAGGAGCTGCCCCTGTGTGGGTCCTGCTGTGCACCCCGACCACGCTAAGCTGTAGGGGCGTCCCGGGCCCTGGGAGCTGGGAACAGGCACTAAGAGCAGACAAGCAGGAGCAGCGCTGTGAGAAGTGGCCCAGGACTGGAGCCCGAAGGTGAGGGGCAGGCTCCTGGCAGGTGGGGCCTCCCCCAGGGCCTGTCACACAGAGGCCTCCATAAGTCAGCCCCATGGCACTGGGTCAGGGCCCAGCAGCCATCCCCACAGCACGGCCACTCCCAGCAAGTGGCTGCGGTTCCCGGAGCCCAGAGCCCTGATGATCCACCAGCGGCCAAGTGGCACCACTGGGCAGCCTCACTGGCCCCACTGCCAGCCCCGGCCTCCTCGCCAGCAGTATGACCACATGCCTTCCTGTTCCAGCCCTCCTCCCCCTCCCTTCTGCACCCCTACCCCAGCTCCCCTCCGGCCTCATCATGCCCAGTGACTCAGCCGCCCTCCTCGGCCCAGCGCACACAGCTGACATCACCTTCTCCAGTCCTTTCCAGCAAACCCATGAGTCTTGGCTTTCCTCTGATCCACCTTCCTCCTCAGTCAAGAACGCGAGACCTGGCCAGGGTCTTGGGAGTATCTGGGTGGCCTCACTTTCCCATTGGGGAAACTGAGTCCCTGTGAGGCCAGGAGCCTGTGTCAGTTCATGGGCTGTGGCAGAGTTAGACTGGGCTCTCTGCCCAAAAGGGGCTGATTCGGGCTCCATCAAGATGCCAGTAACTGAGCCCTCACTCTACACCTGCCCAGCGGGGCCAGAAACCAGGACCCAGACTCCCTGGGTCCCGGCTGCCCTTGGCATTGAGGCTCCAGGAGCAGCGGGAGGTCAAAGGAACCCCCCAGCCCCTTCCCACCACCCAACGGGGAAGTGGCCAGTTCTTCCCCAGAGAGGCACTTGTTTCAGAGACAGTGGAGACTAGAAGGGTGCAAACCCCGCCAGGAAGAGGAGACTGGGCCCCAGCTTCACAGAGGCCGGGAGGGAGGGTGGGTGAGGGGACCCTCCAAGGACCGAGAGCTGAGAGAGGAGCAGACCGCGCCAGGCGCTGGCCCATCCTCATCCTCATCTGAGAACACCTGTGCCTCAGGAGGCAGGAACAGCTCGCTGCTCCACAGCATCAGCCTCCCCCAGGAACGGGTTAGAAATACACCCTGCAAGTCTGCCATCTCCACCAGGCCTTCTGAACCAGACACGCAGAGGTGGGCCAGCAAGCCCTCCATCCGTGCTCACGAATAAAGAACAGCCAACGCAGTTCATAGGTCTGCCACCAGGTCGGGTCCTGCCCATCCAGCCCCCCAGGGGGGCTCCCCTCTGCGTGCCCCTGCTGTGAGCCCCTCCCACCATATCAGGCAGGCCTTCCACAGGCAGGACATTCCAGAGGGGTCTGGAATGAGTCTCATGGCCAGAGACGTGCCCTGTGGGCCTGGGTAACCCCAAAGGCACATCCCCACCCACTTGCCTGCCCTGTTGCCTCTGTATTCCAGACAGGATTCTGCCTCAGTTTCCCTGCCTCACAATCCAGCTCACCATGGTCCTCAGAACTCTGCCCTGGACCTCACCCACCCCACGGGCCCTGGACCGTGCCTGCACTGTGCTGGTCTCCTCACGGGGACGCCACACCAGCTGCTGTTCTTCCCGGTGCTAACTGGGTCCTTTGTAGACAAACAACCATCCCTAACCGTACTGCGGTCGCCCCAGACCTCCACTGATTTCTCACGTCTGCACCAACCGGAACCCCACCCTCCCACCCTGGCCATGCCCTCATTGTCTTCTTTCTCCGGAGCCTCTTGGCTGGAGTAGCTGGCCCACCTTTCTCTCCTTACTGCTCCCTCATCCTCACGGACGCTCCTGTCATGTTCAAGATGATGTGACAACCAACAGACAGAACATCTTTGTGGCTGGAAGATTGAGGTCATTTCATGACAGCCTTTCCGAAGACATCCCAATCATGGATGTGCTGCCATGTGCTTAGCTGGCCTGCCTGACCTTTGTCCCTTGGAATTTCTGCACATCAGCGGGTCCTGGGCTCCCTCTGCCCCAGGCCGCCCTCAGAGACACGGGAGCCAAGCTCACTGCCTGGCCCTCCTCGGAGCTTCTTTCCCTGATCCCCTAGTAGACACCGTGGCTCCGTCTCCCCCATCACTGTAAGCCAAGGTCTGCTGTCCATTCTAATTGATTTTTCCAGACAGTTGAACACACACCAGTAGGCACTGGACTTTCTACTTGAACCATCTGGGATGAAGAGAAACCTTTCCAAAACCACACTGTATTGCTCCCCACCTCCTGGAACGGATAAGAGCAGACTAAATAAAGCCTTTTCTCGGGACCACTAAATAATTATTAGTTTTTGAGCCACTGTGAAAGTGTTTTTAATAGCTCTCACTGCAGGGAAATACAGAGAAATGAAAAGAAAAATCGAAGGGTCCCGGCTGATATCTTACCAGCTAGCGGCAATGACTAATGATTTTGCGTTGTATAACTTTCTGGACTTTTTCCTAAGCAAACACACTTTACCAGTTTGGGACGCAAATTCAGTCCCTCTTATTTATTCAGTAATTGCTGGCGCGGCATATGTTCATAGGAACAGGAAGCCTCACTCCACACCCACTGTTACATACCTAACCCCTCTGCCCCAAGGAATCTGGGAGCCCTGGGTCCTGGGGCAGTCATTCTGATTGCAAATGGCAGTTGGAGAGAACTGAACACCCTGAGGTCCCGGCTCCCACAGCTGAGGCGTAGCGCATGGTATTGCTATGGAAACGGCCTTGCAAAGCCTGCTGGGATCATGCCTCGCTGGGACTGCCCCTCGCCCAGAGTCAGGCTCCGAGGTTAGCTGATATCTCACACGTCCAAGTTCAGCCATGTTCTCAAGGTAAGGGTGACCATGGCAGAGGCAGCTGCCTCCAGGGAGGCTCCTGTCCCCCACACACACTGGGCCCAGCCCCAACGAGGTCCTGAGGCTAAGCCAGGTCACCAGCTCTGACCCCCTTCTTCCCAGTGCCATCCCCTGGGGGCTGGGGGCCTCTCTGGCTGGGGCACTCCATCCCAATCTTCATCAGAGGAATTTCCACTTCAACAGGAAGGGGCCTCTGTCCTCGTCCCTTTCTCCCCGGATGTCCCTCGGCCCCCAGCCAGAGAACTCCCTGCAGGCACTGAGAGGAGCCTGCTCCCTCCTTTCCAGGGGAAATCAAGGCGAATTAGCCTCGCCTGTGGGTGACCAAGAGGGGCCTTAAATCCCATAGCCTGCTTCCCTGAACAAAGTCAGTTCTCATCCGTTGTCTAGAAAAAGAAGCTGATAACACCGTGTATTAAAAAGAAAGAAAAACGTTCTGACCTACCAGGCTGCCGTCCACCCATTCTCCAGATGCAAACATTGAGGTCCTTCACTTCTCGAGAGAGCACCAGCCTCCAGCACCAAAATTCATCACACTGCAGTTTTCTCAGGAATTCCCCTCTGGCCCCAGCCCCCCAGGCCAGGTAACCACAGCTGACCCCACAGTACTACTTATGGGGCTCCAGGTGCAGTGGTGACCACCCCTTGGGTCCAAGGAGAAGGAGGGTTTTCTTTCCAGGCCAGAGACGACCCCCACTGCCTGGGCCAACGACACATCTCGTCAACTCAGGGGTCGTGGCAGGAGCTGGGGAGGGCCAGTCCACGCAGCGAGGGCCCCTTGGCCTCCCTGAGTGCTGAGGGTAGGCGGGCTGGCCTGCATGTATGGATGGATGTTCTTTGAGAGAATGTTAAATATGTTTGTCCCAGATTGAGAAAAGAGAAAAGCTGGCCCTTCTGCTCTCCAGCGTCCTCTCCTCCGCCCACTGGCCCACCCCCGCTGTGCGCCTCGTGTTTGGCATTGGGGCGCCCCTCTGCCTTCCACTGGGAAGCACAGCCAGTGTTGGGGGACGAGGAGGTCTGCACCTTCCCTCTCCCACTCCAGCTCTGGGGACGGCACTTTCTGCTCTGGGGGTCAGGACATGGAAGGCAAAGAGCTGGTGCCACCCGCCCCTCTCCCCCAGCTTCTGGAAGCAGAGGGCCCTGCACAGAGCCGGGCCCAAATTCTCACACTCAAAGCCAAACATCCAGTGTTTGGCCTCAGGCTGGGTGGACGGGTGGACAACTCATCCGACCAGCTCTGCGAGGCAGGAGAAGGGAGGGAAAAGGCAAGGACAGTAGCACCTCCGGAAGCTGGAGGAGGAGCAGTGGAGGGCTGGGGCTCCCCAAGGGGTGGCAGCTCCCCGGGCGGGGACAACTGGGGAAGCCATTGCCTGAAGCCCCTCCCAGGAGGCTCCCTGGATTCTCAGTTAACAAGTGAGCGGAGGGACTGAGCGAGGTTCTCACACAGGTTCTCACACGGTGTCCGCCTTCTCACGTTCCCAGGTCAGCCCTCCCCGGACTCCTCTGCCTTCCTGCCTCCAGCCTCTCCCTGCCAGCCCATCCGAGCCTGCTGCTTCCTTCCTCTCCTTAAAGCACCAGTTTTATTAGGTGTCAGGGTTCTGCTCCCGAACCTTCCCTGGCTCCCACGGCTGAGGAGGTGCAGCTCAAATCCCACAGCCTGCATGTGAAGGTCTGTTTGTCTGGGACAGCCTGCTGCCCTGGCATCATGAATATGGCACCTCCTCGCCCGGCCGGCGTGGCTCAGTGATTGAATGTCCATCGATGAACCAGCAGGTCACAGTTCCATTCCCGGTCAGGGCACATGCCCAGGTTTCAGGCTCCATCCCCAGTAGGGGGCATGCAGGAGGCAGCCGATCCATGATTGTCTCTCATCATTGATGTTTCTATCCCTCTCTCCCTCCCCTTTCCTCTTGAAATCAATAAAAATATTTTTTAAAAAATAATAATAATAACAGCACCTCATCTCATGCAAAACGTGTCCCAGTTTGGGCAATAAATGATGCAGTCAACTTGCCTACCGTCCACTCCCAGCGCCACATGCCAGGCTGGTGTCCCACGGTCTCACCGCGAACCTTGAGTCTCCGAGTCAGTGCTGCTTAACTCTGGCTGCTCATTAGAACCACTTGGGGAGCCTTTAGTAAATACCACCGCCTGGGCTCACCCTAAAGCCATTTAATTAAAACGGAATCTCTCCAGACGGAGCCCAGGCTTTGGTGGTTGTTGTTTAAGCCCTGGGTAACTCTGGTGTGCAGCCAGGGTTGGAAATAATTGACCGAGTCAAACAGGTGTCCTGGAACCCTGTCCCTGAGCCTGTCTCAGACATTGTGTCCCTGACTGTTTTCAGAACTTGCTCCCATTGTCTATCACCGTTTTTGAGTCCTACCCAAGCCGCCAAGCTCAGTTCCCACACGGCTTCCCCTTCGTCTGTCTCAACCCCTGAGCTGAAAGGGCCTCCCCTCCCCCACTCCCCCAACAGCTGCGCTGTATTAAGCCACAATCTAGGTCCACGTGTTCCCTCCTTCATAGTCTATGAGTCCCGTGGGGTGGATCATGTCTGATTCATCCCTGGGACCCCAGGGCCCAGACCCAACTTGCAGTCAAGGTCCCCGCCCCCGGCTGAGTGACTGTTACTGCTGACCCTGAACTTGGGCAGCACCACCCACCACCATGCTGCCTCTCCAAGTTAACTTTCTTTTCCTGGGTGTGTGGCCTCCTATCCATCCATCCATCCATCCATCCATCCATCCATTCTGCTTTGTGTCTGAGGCTGCCTTTTCCATCTCCTCTTCTTGATTCCCAGAACTATTAGAGAACTCATCTCCAGCCCCTGGGCAGCCCATCGGACTGTGATGCACAAAAATGGTACCCAGTAAATATTGATTGATATCAACTAATTAATGGACAAACAAAATGAGATAGATCCTTATAATGGAATATTATACCCCAACAAAAAAATTGAAGCTCTGATACAGACTACAATATAAACTTTGAAAACATTATGCCAGATGCCAGACACAAAAGGCCATAAAAGATACGATATCATTCATGTGACATGTCCAGAATAGGCCTAGAAACAGAAAATCGATTAGTGGCTGCCAGAGGGTCGGAGAGGGAGAAAGTGGGACTCACTGTTATAGGTTCGGGGTTTCTTTTTAGGTTAGAAATGCTCTGAAGTTGGATAGCGGTGACGGTTGCGCAACCTCGTGACCGTACTGAAAACCACGGAATTGCACACTGTAAAACGATGAGCTTATGGTATTTGAATTGCATGGCAGTTAAAAGGAAGCATTGCTGATGGACCTTCCCTCCTTGATCCTGTTCTCGGGCTTCAATAGCCACTAGGATCACCAGGATGTTTGCTCAAAGCGCAGCTTCTGGGGCCTCACCTCGGAGCTTCGGAGTCAGCAGATGGGAGCAGAGCCCGGGAACCTGCATCTGACAGTGACTTTCTAAGGGCCACTTCCCTGCTCCCCGAAGGACTTGGGTCTGAGCACTGAGGAGGCAACCTCAGAACCTCAGAAGACAAATAAAATGCTTGAACCTATTATTTCAGGGGGGTGGAGGGGGAGGGAAAGCTGAAGATTTCAAACACAACCGAAACTTTGTTTTTAGTCTGCTTCTTATTAAAAACAGACCGGGACCCAAAGAAACCCCATCAGGGGTAGGTAATGAAGTAATCATGATCATCATAAAAGAACAGAATGGAAACACTGCCTGGCCTGGAGCAAACCACAAAAAAAAAAAAAAATGGTCTTCTGCCTCCATTGCTCACTCAGATGAAAATACCCGCCTCGCCACATGGAGACACTAATTTGGGGAAGGAGAAGTAAAGGTTAGAAAACCTCCCCTCGCTGCCCCTGCAGGGACCCACACCTACAGACACCCTCCTCCAGGCCGGCCTGCTCCGTTTCGGTATGCGCACCGTGATTAGGGCTTTCTCTGGGGTTACAAGGAAGCAGAGTTGTAAATCGGTATTAGGATGGGATCAAAAGGAACGTCTGCATGCAATTATTTGGTTTGCAGGCCAGCATGCAGAGGCACGGCTTTCAAGCCCTGCCTTGGTCACGTGGCCTGCTCTCCCATCCAGGCGCACACATGACTTCGGATCCCCACGACGGAGGGAAGACAAAGGCTTGGGTTTGTATCACTGTTGCTCCTTTGTTCCGGAATGAAGTCTCACTCCACTAAGCTCAGAAGGGACCCTCTCCGCCATCTCCCCTGGCCGGTCCTGAACCATGGCAAGAGGCAAGCTGGCGAATAACCTCTTGCCCCGGAAACTGGCAGTTTCTGTAATCTGAGAGCAGGCATCCCTTGCTTAACAGAAGAATTTCACTTAACAGAACTCCAAATCGATGAGTAAGGGGTAAATGAGCAGACATAACGGTTGCGATGCCCATCTACTGAGCTCCGGGTGCTGTGCTGGGCAATCTCACACCCATGTTCCCATTTCATTCAAATGAGCCATCACAACAACCCCACCGCGGAAGTATTATGATCCCCCACAGAACAGCAAAGAATCGGAGGCTCCGAGAGGTTGCCTGCATTTCCCACGGCCACAGGGCAGGAAGTGGCATTGTTAAATCAAGTAAAAGATGTTCTCTCCTGGTTCAACTCCCAGTCGGGCCACAGGCCCGGGTTGTGGGCTCAAACCCCAGTAGGGGGCGTGCAGGATACAGCCGATTCTCGCTCATCATTGATGTTTCTACCTCTCTCTCCCTCTCCCTTCCTCTCTGAAATCAATAAAAAAATCTATTAAAAGGAAAAAAAGTAAAAGATCTTAAAGGAATGACCCAGGAAAAGAAAATTCTGGGGATGCAGGGGTCCTGTGAGTCCATCTTGTGGTGGCTGGCGGGCGGAGGCTGCTGTAAGTCACACATGCACGAAGGAAAGCAAAGCCCAGTTCGCCAGATCACATCCGAAGCACTCAGCACTTTGCCAAGCCCAGCCGCCACCTTCATCGATGGGCGTAAAACCAATGGGTTGCGTTTGGGAATGGATCTGCTAGCACAGAGGCGTTGTCGTGAGCGCATTCTTGCCATCCTAAGTCACAAGGCTCTGGTCTGGGCCCCTGCCTTCCAGTCCAGCCTCATTTGTCGCTGCCTCTCCATTCCGCTCTGGGTTCCAGCCGATGGCACATGGCTGTCCCCTGAGGGCACCATGGTCCTTGCTGCCTCAGGCCCCGGGCTCCTGCTCTCCCTCTGCCTGCCCTTCTCAGTGACCCCAACTTCATTCATTCCCTGTGATGGGAGGGAAGCGTCATGTGGCCAGGGACTTTGGTTGGCTTTTTCATCACTGCATCTCCAGAGTCTAGAACAGAGCCTGGAACATAGTCAACACCATAAATACCTGTTGAGAGAACCAGTGAGTAAACGGATGAATAAATAACATTTCAGACTCCAGCTCCTACCTTATTCCCTCCGTTGGGTTTTCTCTGGGTCACATGCCCCTGGTTAAATGCTCTGGTTTCTGACCTGCCTTTCTCTTTATTGTGTATATTCAGGTGTGTGATTATGTGTCTAATGGATGACTCTCCCACAAGACCTCCATGACGGCAAGGAGGGCACCTGTTCTGCTCACCATGATACTGTCGGTGACGGTTGTGTGATAGTGTTGTGTAAATATGTGATGGATGAATAAATGGCCAAGCAAGTCTTAAGGAGGTCAAGACTTTCTGAGCTATTTTTATTACATGGTACTCAGAAGAACTAAGAAAAAATAGGTTGGGAATCAATAGATGGAAAAGGCAGTAATCTGATTTTTAAAATGGGCAAAGGCGCTGAATAGACATTTTTTCCAAAGAAGACATCCAAATGGCCATCAGATATATGAAAAGGTGCTCAACATCACTAATCATCAGGGGTGATCCACAGGGATGATCAGAATGGCTCTTATATTAAAAAAAAAAAAAAAAAAAAAAAAAACAAGAACAACAAAAAACAAAGAATGAATGTCTCAAGGATGTGGAGAAAAGGAACCCTGTACACTACTGGCAGAAATATAAATTGGTACGGCCATTATGGAAAACAGTAGGAGGTTCCTCAAAAAACTAAAAACAGAACTACCATAGGATGCAGCAATCCTACTGCTGGGGATGTACTCAAAGGAAGTGAAAGCAGCACCTCGAAGAGATATCTGCTCCCTCTGTGGTTGCCCTAGTCATAGTAGCCAAGACGTGGAGTCCACCTGAGTGTCTGTGGACACGTGAGTGGATAAAGAAAATGTGACAGGTATATATTTATAGTACATAATATCCTATATAATAAAAGCCTAATATGCTAAGCATCTGGTCATCCAGTGACTGGTCGACTGTTCAACCAATCAAAGCGTAATAGGCTAATGATATGCTAAGACCGTTCAACTGCTCGCTATGACGTGTACTGACCACCATGGGGCAGACGCCCCGACTGGTAGGTTAGCTTGCTACTGGGGTCCAGCCGATTGAGACTGAGCAAGATGGGCTGGACACGCCCTGGAGCCCTCCCGCAGTCCCTCCCCGGCTCTGATCGTGCACTGGTGGGGTCCCTTGGCCTGGCCTGTGTCCTCTCACAATCTGGGACCCTTCGGGGGATGTTGGAGAGCCAGTTTCAGCCTGATCCTGCAGGCCACTCCCCTCGGAGGGCACCTGACTCGGGGCTCATGGCTGGCAAGCACTGTGGTGGCAGCACAAGCCTCTCTGGATTGGGACTGATTGGGCGCGAGGCAGGCGCAGTGGGGCCGGGATGAGCGGGAGCGGCAGGTAGGAGCTGCAGGCAGGTAGGAGCGTTGGACTGTGGGTTTTGGCCTGATCCCCACAGGCCACCCTGAGGGACCCCACCTGTGCATGAATTTGTGCACTGAGCCTCTAGTATATTTATAAGGGAATGTTATTCTGACATTAAAAAGGAGGACATTTGCAACAACGTGGATGCACCTGGAGAGCATTATGCTAAGTGAAATAAGCCAGACAGAGAGAGATAAATGCTGCATGCTATAACTTATATGTGGAATCTAAAAAAAAAAGAAAGAAAAAGTCTAACTCATTGAACTGGAGAGCAGATTGGCGGTTACCGGGAGCTGGGAGTGGGAGAAATAGAGAGATACATGGTAAGGCAACAAACTTTTAGATATAAAATGAATACACTCTGGGACCTAACATACAGCATGGTGGCTATCGTTAACAATACTGTATTGTATACTGGAAATTTGCTAAGAAGGTAGGGCTTAAGTGTTCTCACCACCAAAAAAAAAAAAGTAACAATTTGAGGTGATGGATATGTTAATTAACTTGATTGTGGTAATCATTTCACAATGTGTATTTATACCAAATCATCACGTTGTGCACTTTAAATATATACAATTTTATTTGTTAATTATACCTCAATAAAGCTGGGAACCAAAATCATGTCTAAACGGCCAATTATTTCTCTCCAGAAGAACACATTCCTGGTTTTCGAATGAAAATCAGTGGGAAAACGAGGTTCGTTTAAAAGTCCGTCGCCTTGTAGCCATTCTTGATGGAGTGCCTGTGCCCCATTAAGTTCGGGGACCTTCGTGAGATTAATCTGATTTACTGCTCATGCGCTTCCTGAAGCATGTGGTGGCGGGCAGAAGATGTGGGCTGTGAACGCCTGGGGGGATGTGTAAAATCTTCCCAGGAGCCAACAGCCAATCCGTTTTCATGGCTCAGTTTGCAGGGCTGCCCGGCAGACCCTGGTGTAAACCTCAGCGGCCTGGGGCAGGCTGAAAGCCGGGACATGTGGAGGCCAGAGACAGGGCTGGGACAAGCCACCAGTTGACAAGTCCCCCCGCAGACCACCCTGCCACTTCCTCTTTGCTGGTAAAAAGTTTGTCATCTGTGCCCACGGGGAGGGGGACTACCTCAGTCGTGGGGGTGCTGATGGGCACGGGAGGCCTGGGGACCGCAGAGCTCCTGGAACCGGGCAGAAGCCACTGGAGCCAGAGCAGGCAGAATCCAGGTGCAGAGCAGCTGGTCTCACTGAGGCCCCCAGTCAGCCAGCATGGTCACTGGCTCCAGGGCCAGAGGTCTGATTGGTCACCTCTATCTTGGTGCTCACGGGGGCAAGGGATTCTTTCAACACAGGCAGGTGTGTTTTTTACCTGCCCTAGTAGGCTGGGTGGGTCCTGCTGGCAGCAAGAAAGACAATAGTAAAAGCCCCTCACTCTTTTGTGTGGGGGGGGCAGAAGGGGGGGTACAAAATATACAAAATATAACACTTAGCATGTTAACGCTTTTTAATTTTATACCCCAGTGATGTTAAGTAAATTTACAGTATCATGCAACTATCACCATTTCAGATCATTTTAATCATCCCAAACAGAAACGCTGAACCTATTAAACAATAGCTCCGCAGCCCTCCCCTCTCCAGCCCCTGGTGACTGCCATTCTATTTTCCATCTCTCTGAAATCACCTACTCTAAGCCTCATGTAAGTGGAATCCACAATACTTGCCCGCTGGTGTCTGGCTTATTTCATTTAGTACGATGTTTTAAAGTTCATCCGGATTGTATCATGCGTCCGAATCTCACTCCTTTTTAAGGCTGCATAATATTTCGTTGTATGGATATACCACATGCTGTGTATCCATTCATTCATCTGTTGGTGGCACTTGGGTTGTTTCCACCCTTTGGCTATTGTGAATAATGCTGCTATGGACATGGTGTGCGAATAGCCCACCATCTTAGTTTCAATTGAGATCTTAGTTTCAATTCTTTTGGATGTACACCCAGAAGAGGCTCCCAAATCATATTGTAATTCTATTTTAAAAAGTAGAATTAGCCCTGACCAGTTTGGCTCAGTGGCTAGAGCGTCAGCCTGTGGACTGAAGAAGTCCCAGGTTTGATTCCGGTCAAGGGCACGTACCTTGGTTGCGGACACATCCCCAGTAGGGAGTGTGCAGGAGGCAGCTAATGGATGTTTCTCTCTCATGGATGTTTCTAACTCTCTATCCCTCTCCCTTCCTCTCTGTAAAAAATCAATAAAATATATATATTTTTTTTTTTTTTTCTTTTTTTTTTTTTTTGGCTTCTTTATTTTTTTTTTTTTAAATTAAATCTTTATTGTTCAGATTATTACATTTGTTCCTCTTTTTTTTCCCCCCATAACTCCCCTCCTCCCAGTTCCCGCCCCACCCTCCGCCCTCACTCCCCACCCACTGTCCTCATCCATAGGTGCACGATTTTTGTCCAGTCTCTTCCCGCATCTCCCACACCCCTTTCCCCCCCAGGAATAGTCAGTCCATTCCCTTTCTATGTCCCTGATTCTATTATAATCAACAGTTCATTCTGTTCATCAGATTATTTATTCACTTGATTCTTAGGTTCACTTGTTGATAGATGCATATTTGTTGTTCATAATTTGTATCTTTACCTTTTTCTTCCTCTTCCTCTTCTTAAAGGATACCTTTCAGCATTTCATATAATACTGGTTTGGTGGTGATGAACTCCTTTAGCTTTTCCTTATCTGTGAAGCTTTTTATCTGACCTTCAATTCTGAATGATAGCTTTGCTGGATAAAGTAATCTTGGTTGTAGGTTCTTGGTATTCATCACTTTGAATATTTCTTGCCACTCCCTTCTGGCCTGCAAAGTTTCTGTTGCGAAATCAGCTGACAGACGTATGGGTACTCCCTTGTAGGTAACTGAGTTTCTTTCTCTTGCTGTTTTTAAGATTCTCTCTTTATCTTTTGCTCTTGGCATTTTAATTATGATGTGTCTTGGTGTGGTCCTCTTTGGATTCCTTTTGTTTGGGGTTCTCCGCGCTTCTTGGACCTGTAAGTCCATTTCTTTCACCAGGTGGGGGAAGTTTTCTGTCATTATTTCTTCAAATAGGTTTTCAATATCTTGCTCTCTCTCATCTTCTGGCACCCCTATAATTCTGATGTTGGTACGCTTGAAGCTGTCCCAGAGGCTCCTTACACTATGCTCGCATTTTGGATTCTTTTTTCATTTTGCTTTTCCGGTTGGGTGTTTTTTGCTTCCTCGCATTTCAAATCATTGACTTGATTCTTGCGCTCCTCTGGTCTGCTGTCAGGGGTCTGTATAATATTCGTTATTTCAGTCCGTGTATGCTTAATTTCTAGTTGGTTCCCCAATATAAGATCGAGGGTCTTATTAGTTTTCTTGTAGATCTCATTAAGTTTATCAGCGGCTTCTAAACAGTTCTTGAGAGACCTTAAAAGTGTGGTTCTGAACTCTATATCTTCCATTGACAATTTTGTCCTGTTTCTTTGTCTCCGCATTTTGTTATGCTTCCTTGGTGCACCCCCTAGTGGTCTTTGTTCGCAGTCTTATAGTTAAATCTTGATTGTTGTAGCTAATTCCAGGGAGGGTTTGACCTCCAGGCCAAGTGGCTATGAGAATCAGCTGTGTCAGCAGTGAGAGAACTTCTGTCCTCTAGGGAGGTGCTAATCTAGCCTTTGCCTGAGGCTATCCGGCAAATGCCTGTGTGCGGGGCTTGGGCAGGGCGGGGCGCACAGGATCAACAGGGTGGGCCAGAGAGAGCAGTTATGGCGGCTCTCAGTCCTGTCCCCAGGGGCTCTGCCCCTCTGAGTCCCAGCACCCTATGCAAAGCTCGGAGAGAAAGCTACACTCGCTCTGACCGAAGCCAGACAGTCCCGCTTCTCCCGTTTGAGTCTGGGTCGCTAAAGACTCGCCCGTATCTGGAGCTCAGAGTCTGCGACTCCCTCCCGATTGAAAACGCCAACCGCGCCCTCCGCCGCCAGCCCGCTCCACACACTCCGCACCTCAGAATTTGACTTCAGCACTGCGCCTCCTCTGAGTGTCCGTATGCGTTTCTCTTTCCTCCTAGTTGTAGGACTTCCACTCAGCTGGCGTTCCTGTGGTTCTGGGTGATGTCCCTTCCGTTTTTTGGTTTCACTTTTGAAGTAGTTGTTCAAAGCAGCAAACTCCGGCGTTAACCTATGCCGCCATCTTGGTTCTCTCTATATATTTTTTTAAAAAGTAGAATTAGTGCTGCCATGAACAGGAACGCTAAGCAAAGTCATCAGCTGGGTGTGAAGTGGGGAGGGGACGTGGAAGATGTACGGAGAGAGAAGATATATAATAATCACTTTAGAAAGAGAATAAAAACTGACTAGGGAAACACTTCGGGATTGCCAGGTTGTGTTGCATGATCATTTGAGGTTTGTGGTCATGAATTTAAAATGAAAATTGCCTCCAGGAATCTTGTGTGTGTGTTTACGTGCTTGGTACCTATCATCCTTTACGTACCATTTAGCACTTGCTTTGGCTGCTCCCGATGTGTGTACGCGCAGTATCCCATAGGATTGAGGCCCGGGGCTTAGGTGACCATTCCTCCAGTGGCGGGCAGCTAGTCATTTCCAATTTTTCACTAGGATAAGGGAAGCTGCAGTGAGGACTCTTTCCCTGCTGCCTCGGGCACAGAAAACTCTTTCTCCAGGGATGTAGCAAGAAGCAGATTTTCTGGGTCATAAGGTAAATGTATTTTAAAGTTCAATAGATTCTTCAAGTGCTCTCCAAAGTGACTCTACCAATTTACACTCACCCCAACAGAATATGAGAATGCCCCATAGCTTCACCAGCCCTAGGTTCATCCGACTTCCTATTTTGCTTGTCTGAGGGAATCAAAAGGGGTCTTCTCCTTGTTTTAATTTATATTCCCTTTATTATAGAGACCTACATCTTTTCATAGGTGTCTTGCCCACTTGGATTTCTCTCTCCTCTTGTGTCATGTCCTTGCATATTCTTTGCCCTGCTTTCTTTTGCATTGTTTACTTTTTCATATTGATTTATAACAGATACTTATATATTTGGAATATTAATTATCTGTATATTGTAACTGTTGCAAATATTTTCCTTAACTGGTTGCTAGATTTCAATGTTGTTTAATGGTGTCTTTTGATGTGATTGACTTTATTGGTATTCTTTAATTGCTTTTGTGTTATGTCTTATTTCATAAGCTTTCCCTGCCACAAATCCATAAAAATAAGATATTTTCTTGTAATCCTTTTGTGGTTGTTTTGATTACACTTTTTATTCTGAGGTGATTGTAGATTCACATGTAGGTGAACAAAATAATACAGAGAGATCTTGTGTACCCTTTGCCCGCTTTCCCCCAGTGGTGACATCTGGCAAAATTATAGTGCAAATGTCTCAACCAGGTTACTGGCATGGATACAATCCAGATGTAGAGCAATTCCTTCACCTCAAAGAGCCCCTTGTTGCCTCTTTACAGCTATATCCACTTGTCTATGCCCTAGTCCCCACCCTCTACCACCCCATCCTTAACTCTGGCAACTACTGATGTGTCTCCATTTCTATAATAATGGAATCATACACTGTGTAAGCTTTTTGGATTGACTTTCTTCATTCAGCATGAGGCCCTGGACATTTAAGTTGATTCGTGTAACAATAGTTTGTTCCTTTTTTAAAAAAACAGTATATTTTATTGGGTTGATTTTTTTTACAGAGAGGAAGGGATAGGAATAGAGAGTTAGAAACATCAACCAGCTGCCTCCTGCACACTCCCCACTGGGTATGTGTCCGCAACCAAGGCATATGCCCTTGACTGGAATCGAACCTGGGACCCTTGAGTCCGCAGGCCGACGCTCTATCCACTGAGCCAAACCGGTCAGGGCAGTTTGTTCCTTTTTCTGCTGAGAAGTATTCCCTGGTATGGGTACAGCCCACTTTGTTTGACCATTCCTCTGTTGAAGGACGTTTGGGTTTCTTCCAGTTTGGGGCTATTACACATAAAGTTGTTATGAACGTTTGTGTACGGATTATTCAAAAGCACAATTGTAAGGCAGAATGATTAGGTGCATGTTAAGGTTTTTGAGAAACTGCCTTTCCCCCCAGTGACTGTACCATTTTACATTTCCACCTGCAGAGTATAAGTGACCCAGTTCCTCACACGCTGGGAGCAGCGGATGCCGTCCTTATTATCATTTTAGCCATTGTCATAGGTATGCAGCGGCGTCTCCCGTGGTTTTAGCCGGCATTTCCCCAATGGCTAAAGATGTTGACCATCTTGCCACACGCTTATTTACCACAGACGTAAATTTCCTCTTCAGGAAAATGTCTGTTCGTGTCTTTTGTCCATTTTCAAATGCACTTGTTTTGGGTTTTTTAGTGTTCAGTCTGGAGGGGTCTCTCTACATTCTAGGATGCTAGCCCTCTGTGAGATAAGTGTTCTACAAATCCTTTCTCCTCGCCTTTAGCACATCTTCTCCTCTCTTTACTGGGTCTTTCACAAAAAGTTTCTGCCTGGCCAGTGTGGCTCAGTTGTTGAGTGTCAACCTACGAAACAGGAGGTCACGGTTCAATTCCCACCTGGGTTGTGGGCTCAATCCCTAGTGTGGGGCTTGCAGGAGGCAGCTGATCAATGATTCTCTCTCATCATTGATGTTTCTCTCTCTCTCTCTCTCTCTCTCTCTCTCTCTCTCTCTCTCTCCCCTTTCCCCTCTGAAATCAATAAAAATATATATATTTTAAAAAAGCAAACATTTCCAATTTGGAAGAAGCCCAATCGTGCTTTTGGCGTCAAGGCTAAAACATCTGCTTAGCCCAAGGTCTCAAAGACTCTGCCCATGTGTGTTTTTCTAAACGTTTTCAAGTGCTATGTTTCACATTTAGGTTTGCGTTCCATTCTGAGTTACTTTTTGTGTAAGGTGTGGGGTCCAGGTGCAGATTCATTTTTTGGCAGATGGATGTCCAATTGTTCCAGCGCCATTCATCCCGAAGGCGCTCCCTCCTGCCCTGAGTTGCTTCTGCACCTTTGTCAAGTCCATTGGGCATATTTGTGTGGGTCCATTGCTGGGTTTCCTTCCTGTTCCATGGATCTATGTGTCTGTCCCTCTGCCAACACCACGCAGCCTTAGTTACTGTCACTGTATAATGTCCGGGAAGTTGGGTAGATTAATTCTCACTTAATGTTTCTTTTATAGAATTATTTTAGCTATACTAGTTTCATTACATTTTCACATACAAATTAGAATAAGTTTTCTATATCTATGAAAAAATTATTTCACAAGCTTTTTTATTACAGAACTATAAAAACAATCTGTTTTCTAATTCTTTTGTATGTTTAAAAATATTTTGCTCCTTAAGTAACCTACAGTTTTGTATTATGAATGGTGCAAAGTAGGGATCAAGCTTGATTTTCAGTTTCTGCAGTCATTTCTCCCGACATTTTAAAGTGAATGCTTTTTCACTTATTTGAAATACCAGTTTTATTGTGCTCTAACGTCCCATACATCTGAGGTCTGTTTCTGCACTCACTGCTCAGTTCCACTGCTCTGTTTGTCTATTCAGCTGGTGTTGGGGGTTTTTATTCTTTTCTCGTTTTATTTACCTTTATTTATTCCAATGCGTATTTATGCCAGCAGCACTTTTTTCCTATGTTGTTTTTAATTTCTATAGCCTTAACGATATTTTCTGTATCTGGCAGGATATAAGTTTCCCTTCATTGTTCTTTTTCAAAACGGTCTTTTCTTATGCATTTTCCTCGTGTGAATATCAATCATCGCCATGTCCATTTTAATTAGAAATCCCAGGGAGGTGGTCATGGGGATTGTACTGAATTTATAAGTAACTTCCACAATGGATCTCTTCGTAGCATTGTTCTCTCAATACAGTCTATATCCCCCTTTATTGGGTCTTCTTTTGTGTTTGTTATTAAGTTTTACGGTTTTCTTCACATAAGTCTCTGACATTCTTTTGGGGGCTCGGTCTTAAGTATTTTGTGAGTTTTCATTGTGTTGTGAAGAGGATGGTTTTCACATACATTTTCCGATGGGTCGCTATCATGTAGGAACATGGCCTTTTGGCATGGGTGTTCCCATAGGATACTCTGCAGGCCCTGCTTCTCCAGCTCCCACTGGCCGTGATGTGGGAGGGGCCCGCACGGCTGGGAGAGGGGCTGGCTGGGCAGCACATTGCAGACAGAAAGGATCTTATGAACGCACGGGAGTCTGCTGTTACTTTAAAGGCTTACCGCAGGGACCCGGGCCCATAAACACTCAGACGAAGAGGTTTTATGAGTGTTGGGGCTGAACCCACCCCTCCCTCTCTCCCACCCCTCCCCCTGCCTGCACTGAGCCAGGCCAGGGAACCTGTTCTGTCCACGGCAGGGGTCTCTGGGTGTGTCACTTCCCCTTTCCCCACCCTCTCTGGCCATGCTGAGCAGGATCCTCACATACACACACACACACACACACACACACACACACTCTGGGTCAACTCCAGCAAAGCATGCCTCATCACTTCTCGTTGCTGACTCAGCTCTTTGGGGAGGAGGCGGAGGATCTTCAAACCAAGTGGCAAGCAATCACCCACATCTCTGGGATGACAGAGCAGCTCAATGGTCATTCCCAGAAACACACCCCGCAGCTCCAGGCAGGACGTGTGGGGGTGCACAGGCCTGCTCCCTGCTCCCTGCTCCCCGCCCCTCTCCTGCAGCAGCTCTGCCCTCGGCAGGCCACCCCTCAACTTCCCAGACCCCCGGGGGCTGCCGGTTACACTGCCTGCGAGCTGGGTTTAGAGGAGTCACTCCAGGCAGCAGGAGACAACCAGTCTCTGGGGGGGGGGGGCGGGGGAAGGGGAGTGGTCCTGCCTGGGAAATGGCGGCTGTGATTCAGACCAGGGAGAAGGAGATTCATGGCCCAGTGTGGCTTCTGTTTGTCCCATGTTGTTGTCTAGCCCCATTACTCACCCCGCAGGCCAGGGTGACACAGCCAGTCTAGTGCTTACTCACACACCGCCTATCCCCTCTGGGTCTGGGGTGTGGTGGTGTGTCCTTCCCAGACAGATGGGGAGCCCCCAGGGGAGACAGAGCCGCATCCTCTGTGGCCCCAGGGGATACAGCAAGGGCCTAGTGATAGCTGCCTGCCCTGTTCAGAGCTGCTGTCTCCAGCACATCCGTTCCAACAGGGTGCATGTGTGTGTGTGTGTGTCGGGGGGGAGGGGGGGCGTGCAATGCCCACACCCCAGCCTTGTGATGGTTGCACACGTTCCAAGCTGTCCACCAGCCCATGCAGAGAGCCCTGAAACTGGCCGCTACTTCAGGGTCCTGTCCACCAGCCACAAGAAGGAGGGGGGAGGAGTTCTGCTGTGGTACCTCCATTCCTCTCCCCCCCCCCTTCTGCTGGTCAAGCCCCTCCTGCTCAGGCCCCCTGCTTCTGCCCCCTCTCTCTTCTGGCCACGGTCCTGTCCCTCTGGTGGGACACCGATGCTCGGTCCCCCGGGCCCTGGCGTGTGTCAGTGGTTCTTCTCTACCTGCTCTCAGTCTGCATGTGCTCAGAGGGAGGGAGGCGGACTTCCGCTCCCACAGATGTGGGTCCCCAAGATGAACCATTGACTCCCTTTGCCATGACGGGCCACCTGGCAGCGTGGACCCACTGTGGGGATCACTCAGAGCCTCCATCTCTCTTCACCTTGAGTCCAGTGCCCCATGAATCCCCTGGGCATTGGTACTGCCAGGGGCTCAGAGGTTTGCCAGGCCCCAGAGGTGGGATGTGGGCGATGTGGAAAGAAAGGAAAAACCCAACGCTTCCCCACGGGGACTCGTGGGCCCGGTGGGCACCCCCAGCCTGCCCAGCATCTCGCCTGGCCTTCTGAGTCTGAGCACGAGTTCCGTGTCCCAAAGAAGGGCGAGGCTCTGGAGGATTGTCCCCAGCCCTTCAGAGCAGGCGGTACCAGTGTGGGACTGAGAATGCCCCTCCCAGGCGACGATGCTCCGCCCACACCCACACCTCCTCCCTGAAAGCTCTGGGGACAGATGTTCCAGGCACAGGTGGGCCAGGAGCAGCAGGCCCAGAGCAACAGGAGAGCCCCCCACCCCCACCGTCCAGCCCAGGCCCCCGGGGCCCTGGCTCACTGTTTCTGGGCACAGCCGTGTGAAGAAGGGCCCTGGGACGGCCGTCAGACCCAGAAGGAACACCAGGTTCAACCAATCAACTTGTACTTTGGCTGCACCAGCTGCGGATCACACCCCATTCCCATAGACGTGGTCCCTATCCCAGCAGCACCGGGCTTCCGGCCCTTTCTGCACAGGGTGGGCCTTGAGGCTGGACACTGAGGCACGGCCATGACACACAGCACAAGGCCTACCTGCCTTCCCATCAGGGTCGCTCCACGACATCAGGGCCAAGACGTCTTCCTGAGCCGGGGCTGGAGGATGAAGGAAGACGTGTGGGTGTTAGTGAGGCCACAAGGGCGGACCCAGCAGCTGGGCTCCTCCACCAGCCAGCCCGGGGCTGACCGGCTGCTTCTATGTTGGTGGTTAACGTTGTATAGAGATCCCTCCTGCAGCAAGTGAAACCCATCTGCTCGGGCAGACACCCAGGCCCAGGGCAGGCAGCCCAAGGCTCCAGGCTCCAGCGGGCAGGCCTTCCTGCCGTAAAGCTCTGTGTCTGATGGGAAATTGGTGGGGAAGGGGGAGGGGGAGGCGGTCCTTCCTTTCTGGTCTAGGAGCCTCTGGCGACTCAGCCTTTTCTTCAGTAGCGTTTTCACGTGGATCCTGAGTTCTGGGTCTGGGCAAACCCCCTCTGGGAAAGCAGCGTCAGAGCTGATATCAGACGGGGCTTATACCCCAGCCAGACAGGAAGACAGGGAACCTCACGGCCAGCAGAGAGGGAGACGGAGACAGAGATGGGGTGGGCATGCAGGGGGCTAGCACAGCAGGCAGCTGGGGTCCTGGGAGTGGGCGGGGAGGTGACGGGAGCACAACCATGGGATCCCCATCCCACAGGACTGGTGGGGCTGGGCAGGTTACTGCCAGGGGATCGGTCGTGGACTATGGGGCACGAAGCAGGACAGGGACCTCCAAACAGGCCTGAGGTGAGAATGCTGCTTCTCTCGTCTCCGTCCCCATGGGAAGGGGGGGAGTGGCTCCCAGCCAGGTCCTCCAGCCTCCAGCACAGCAAGCTTGGGTGGGGCCACTTCACCTCCTGGCCACCTTCCCCCTGTGCTGGGCTCCTCCGGAGGTGCTCAGAGGCCTTCTACGGACACACCTGCCGGGAACCTATCTCACACCAGAGCACACGTTAAGCTCTGATGTTAAAACAAATGCAATGCAGGCCCTTCCCTGAAGGACTTCCTGGTGGGGAGGGAGCAGGAGCAGCGAATAGATGGCACAATCGTGCAAGGATAATGGGATGCATAGCCGGTCCTGGGGGCACTGAGGGGAGGCCCCCCGAATTGAGGTGGCAGGAGGGCAGACTGTGCATCCTGCAGGGACCACCGCCACCCAGCCCAGCCTCGGCCAACTGCTCCCAGGCCCTCCTGGCGCTCCCACCCTTCTCTAGGGTGGCCAACAGCCAACAGGAAAGAGAGCACCCTCCTTCGGGGTGCTTCCCCCAAGCTTGTTTTGGGCTGAGGACACACACCCCTCTCCAAAGACCCAGCCAATTAGCCAGGCTGGGTGACTAACCCTTTGCACCTCAGAAAACCCAGAGTGACTTAGCTAAGTGGCCGGGTTCCCTGTCATGTGACCATCAGTTGCTCACAGGGGCCCAATATTCAGGTCACACATCCATGTTATTGAGTGCCTGCCATGTGGGAGGTCTCGTGCTAGCTGAGGCTCACACTTCCCTGAAGGTAGGCAGGGTGTTGCGTTATCATCTGATGCTGGGTAACTAACCACTTAAAACTTAGTGACTTAAAGCAACAGCCACATTTATTCTGCTCATGATCAGGACTCAGCAGGGCCAGCTGTGTCTGCTTGGCCTCAGCTGGGGCAGCTCAAAGGCTCGGAGCAATCAGCAGTCATCTGAAGGTGCTCACTCACGTGCCTGACTCCCAGCTGGGAAGAGCCAACAGCTGGGGGCAGGATCAGCGGGTCTCCTGGAACACCTGCCCCTCCAGCACCACAGCTTCTGAGTGGCCAGGCGGACATCTGGCCCCAGGGCCCCTGGGCATGTGCCCGGGCGAGAGGAAGCCAGACAAATGCTGTATCCCCTTTCCCAACGTGGACGCTGGGGTCACGCAGCAACATTGCTGCCTCCGCTAATTACAAGCATCTCATCAAAGCTGGCCCATGTAAGGAGAGCACAACGAGGCTCCACCTTTCGTGAGGAAGCGTGTCAAAGAGTGTGCGAACGGGAGTGTGACCTTGCGATAAACTCACCACACAAGACAAAGGTCGTCGCCCCGTGTTGCACGGGGCCGGAATGAAGTGGCTTGTCAATCACTCAGAACCAGGTAAGTATTCGTGGCCACGTCTTCCGGCTCTGAGCCCAGGCCCTCCTCCAACCCACCACCTGGCTCGGTGACAAAGGGCTCAGAGTCCCTCGGAGCATCTGATAAACTTTATAGTCAGTTTTCCCAGGAGGAAAAAAAAAGCAGACATAAAAGTGTGACTGTAAATTTGTTGGGGGCACTTTCTGTTTCTGGCCCAGGATGTAAGAAGCCACAAGTCGCCACTTCGTCCTAACAAGCAAAAAGCTGGACAAATAGAAAAATCAACAACTTTTCTCGGATTGGTCAGTGAGGTGGGGTCACCGCGCAAACCCCTGCCCGCACCCCCAGTGAGAGAGGCCACCAGGTGAAGACGGAGAATAACCTCGGCGGCCGGAGCAGAGCCCCAGCAGCACAAACCTGGGGGGAGCCAGGGCTGGAACTGTAATGGACGAGTTGCTGGAGGCTCTGTGAGGACCAGGCTGAGGGAGAAAAACTCCCAGGGGGCGGGGGACCCAGTCACCGGGGGTCCCCACACTTTTGTGCATTTTTCCTCTAAGAGCTCACCAGGTTCCCAGAGTAAAAACAGTGGGGCCTTGACTTATGAGTTTAATTCATTCCGAGACCGAGTTCGTTAAGGAGCTTGTTAACTCAAATTACTCTATCAACTCAATGCAAAAAATCGGCAGAGAGACAGCTGGTATCTCAAAAAACTCGTTAGTTGGGACACTCGACACTCGTAAGTCAAGGCCCCATTGTAGTAGAGGAAAATCCCTCGTGCTTCTGGCAGGGAGGGGAAAGGAACCATTTCAAAGACCCAGAGTCCACTGTCCTTACCAAGGCCTGCTCTCGGGAACGGGTTAACCAGGGCTCCCTGAGCTGGGAGAATGCAAGCAGCCCACTCCAGCCTGCGCTAGCCATCCTGTCCCACCAAAGGGGGGGAAATGCCGGCAAGCACGTGTGACGTTCACAGTCCAGAGGTACAGCTCACAGAAAGAGGAGACCTGCCCAGCTGGTGCGGCTCAGTGGTTGAGCGCTGACCTATGACCCAGGAGGTCAGGGTTTGATTCCTAGTCAGGGCACATGCCCCGGTTGTGGGCTTGATCCCCAGCAGGAAACATTTTACACTTTAACCAAATGTCTGTGAAGCGTTTTCCCATGCCTCATCTCATTTGATCCTCACAGAAGTCCTGGAGTAGGTAGATAGAAGACTCGGCGGAATCCTATTTTCTTTTCATTAGCCGGAAAACGGAGATTTAGAAAGCTTAGAAACTTGACCCAACTGACTGAAAAGAAGAAATGGTGGACCTTGAAAATGACTTCAGGTTTTCTCACTGAGCAGAATATAGTCAAACACTCCTGCAGTTAAATATTTTACCCTTTGTTCTCCCTGTGTGATCTACGATAATAATCAGCTTTGTGTTGATATTTACTGCTGTATTGCTGACAATTACTTGAAAGAGAAGTTGGGGTGCTTCACTGGGCTTGAAAAAGTTTAGCTAAATCAGAAAGCAGGTCTAATTAAGCATGTATAAAAGGCTAAGTTGACTCGCACATGCCCGATACATATAAAGCTCTCGCTGGCGCCAATCACACACATGTGTTTCGATTTGTCATTGTCAATCGTGAATTTGGTTGACACTTGTATCATAGAGAAAGGGCGACTGGCGATATTAAAATATTTCATCTTATTAATTTCCTTTCGATGTGCATGAATTCGTGCACCAAGCCACTAGTCTTGATATGAACAACTTTATGAGAGACTTCACATTACTAGCTTACTTCCCGTAAGGCTCAGCTGATGAAAGGTGATACAGATTAGAAAGAGAAAGGACCTTCCAATGATGGGGGGCACAATCCAGTGGGGTCTGAAGGCAAGGCTGCCCTGGGCCGGTGCCTTAAGTGTTTTGTTGCTTTGGAATGCAAGATAGCAGAAGTGGAAGGAAGGAGCAGGTGACACGGGTGCCAGCAGGTGTGGCTCATTCTTGAACACACCTGCACACACCTTCGACATAGGGGGTGAGGATGACCCTGAATGGCACTGACGTCCTACAGTGGTGTGGCAGGGGGTGGCAAGTGGTCACGCCCACATGGCCTTGTGTGTGCCCAGTGAGGTGGGAGCTGAGAACTCTCGTCTCACTGGGGACATTGGCTGGACTTTTATTAATTTAACATTAATATGTTTTATATGTTTTTACAGAGACAGAAACATCAGTGAGAGAGAATCATTGATCGGCTGCCTCCTGCATGCCCCACACTGGGGATTGAGCCCACAACCTGGGCATGGGCCCTGACTGGGAATGGAACGCTGACCTCCTGGTTCTTAGGTCAACACTCAGTCACTGAGCCACACCAGCTGGGTAGCTGAAGTGTTAATAGAGAGATATGCAAAGCTCAGGAGCCCTGAGAGCAGGTTTGAGCATTGGGAGCCCACCCATGCATCCCTGTGCACCTGCCTTCCGAGTGTTTGTGGCCCTGGGTTCTCCCTTGGGGTTCCGGGAGAGCCGGGGCATCTCAGCCGAACACTGCTTCTAAGAAGAGCCAGAGAAAAGCTGACCACACCTTCCTCATGATACCCAAGAATTGGTGCCAAAGCACCGAGACACTGTGCCAGGCAAGCTCATGTCTCACCACCTTGCCGGAAGCAGCAGGACCCTGGCTCTGCCTCACTCCTGCTTTCTGGTCTCTTGTGAATGCGATTACTAGGCAGAATGGAATTCACCCCAGAGCTCTAGCTGCAAGGGAGTCTGTAATGGAGGTTCTACATTTCTCACCTCTAGTCACGGGGAAGGCGCATTAGAAAGAGGAAATGGATGCTCCTGGTCTTATCAAACTGTCAGCAGATGTGACACGTTAAGTCTGCATTTTACAGGTGGTGACACTGGGGTGTAGAGAGAGAAGCGTGTGAAACAGAGTCACCTCCCAGCACCTAGCCAAGCCAGGACTTAAGCAGTGGGGTGTCAGCAAATGTTTACAAACCAGTTCTCCATGGGCAGTTCCAACATGCATGTTAGTTGGTATTTTTCTTTATGTTCATGAATAAAACAAACGTAAAACAACAAAGACATATGTGAAAACTTTGCTCTTTCTTAAAATGGCCTGAAGGAACTTAAAATTCGGTTCCTTAGTTGCAAATGTTCAATGCACACATCTGGTTGGGGTGATGGTGCTGGATGGAGCAAATACAGAACATTTCCGTCATCACAGATGGTTCCACTGACAGCACTGGGCCTGGAAGGAAGTCAGAGACCATGTGGAAGAGGGGTTCTTGGAGGGGAGAGGCCTTGAAGGACCAACTACCATAAGCAGGGCCCCACCCCAGGCCCACGCCTCCCTCCTTCGCCCGCCCAGCCCCGGCCCCAGGCCTGAACTTGTTCTCAGGCTGCCTGCCCTGACCGGAGGCCTGTCTGCAGCCCTCCCCACCGTCCACCGGTGGAGAATGGAGCTTGTGGGGACTTGCAAGGACCTGACCAGGAGCCAACAGTTGCGGGAGCAGCTGAGCCTCCTCAGGCCACCAGTGACTGCAGCCCAGCAAGGTGGAGCCCACAGGAGCACCACCCACCTGCCTGAACCCCAAAGAGCTTGGAGGACAGAAACCTAAGCTCCGGAAGGGAGCTGGCTGGGGCCGGAAGTGATTCTGTGGCTCCAGGAGGGGCGGGCACCGCGTGTTTGCTTCTCTGAATCTTTGATGCACCTCAGAGACTTTGATGTTGGAGGATGTCCCTGGCCAAGCTGGCCTTGTGCTGTTTGCTCTGGGATTTTGCTTTTATTTATGTGTAAATTCGTGTCATTCCATTGGTTCTGTAAAATGCAAAACAAGTGACCCAGCAGAAAAGAAATGCTCTACAGTGTATAGGGCAGGGGAGGCCAGAGCCTGTGTGTGGCTGGCGGGGTACCGCTGAGAGCAAAGTCCCACGCATCCACCTCACACGTCGAGGATTTGGGGCACAGACACGTTAAAAATCTAGTCTTTACAGAGTCTGTGTCCTTCTCGTGGGCTGGTCCTGCCGACAGAACATAGGCTAATCTTTGGGGCACCAACCTCTGATGCAAGTGCCGGCTGGCATTCCTAGGGACAAAGGAAGGGGATGTCCCCAAGCTTAGTGGAGAGGGTCAAATGACTGCTTTTGTGCCTCCTTGTTATTCAAAACATGTCACTGTTGCAGGATCTGATCTGAAAGTTGCTTGCATTGTACCTTACCTCCTCCTGAAGACTCATAGCCCCACCTAATCCTCGGGGACACCAATGTTTCCCTAACAACCTGATAGTCATTTAAGCGGCCAAGTTGGCTGAGAGCAGGAGAGCATGCTGGTGGTGTATGGGGAGGAAAGACTGGAGAGATCAGACCTTTTTCACTTCCTTCAGGATCTTCAGTGTCTTCCTCATACCTCCTGGCACCACCACCACGAATCACACCTCATCCCACTTACCAGGGTCTCATCTGTGGCTCCTCCCACCTGCATCTGTGGCTTCGACCATGGTCAGGAATGGTCAGTGTGTGTCCAAGGCCTGGCAGTAAACATGCAGAAGGGCTGTGAGTTTGGCCTTTGGGGCTGGAATTTGTCCTGGTGGCCAGGACTGGTTTCCCGCTTCCTCTCATCTGCCTCCAGCTGCAGCCAGGCAGGGACAGGCAGGGACAGGCTGCCTGTGTGTCCCAGAGCGCTAGGGGGCCTGGCAGCTCAGTGCCACACTTCCTGCCCAGAGCGGGACTCCCTGGCCACAGGCCATGGCCATGCATTTGGGGGCAGGGGGCAGAGAACAGCACGAGCGGCTGGGAGGGGGCATTGAAGCAGCCTTATGTTCGGTCACCGGCAGCTCAGGGGAGATGAGCGCATCAGAGCATATTCTAGGAGCCTGTTTGGCTGGTGAGAGGTGGATGGTGGGAGCACTGTGCTTTGGAGTGGGGGGAGGGTGGGCATGCGGGGGCTGGGGGGTGCCAGCACCCAAGGGAGGACCCAGGGGGAGATTTCTAGAGCTGCCGTGTGATGAACTCCACAAACTATACTGCTGCTGCCCTGGTCAGTCCTAAACACCATGCACATGTGGGCACGCGCGCGCACACACACACACACACACACACACACACAGGTCCCTGGGCTGCATGAGTTGGCCTCAAGGCCTTTTCTTTCACAAGGTCTCAGATTACTTGTCCGACATGGATGCTTCCTAGCTGCCAATCCCAGGGTGTGCTGACTCCCATGGGGTCCCCAAAATCCTCCCACCAGCCCCGGGGCCAGCTCCCAGCCTCCCAGGACTCTCCCCAAGGTGCACCTCTGACAGACTGAGGCAGAGGGCAGAGGCCTGCGCCAGGGTTATGCAGTGGGGTCTCTCGCACACCCAGCTGTGGCTGCCTTTGCCTTCATCCCAGCAGGTAACTGCGCCATGGGGGGCTTGGGGTAGGAAGGAAAGGGGTCCCAGCCTCTGGCAATCCTCCAGTTCCTCTTCCCCAAACCACGACAAATAAACATATACTGCAAACACTCCAGTGTGTGCCGTCAAGGCCCTTTTTCCACCAGCTACCACCCAAGCCTGGGCTGTCTAGGGGTCCTGCCCCGCCCCCCCGGATCCCAGCCCACAGTGGCATGTCACGGGTCTTCCTGTCTGCTCCTCCGTCCGGGGTTCTCCGAGCTCTCGGACTGAGTAGGCAGTGATGGCGAACCTATGACACGGGTGTCAGAGGTGACACGCGAACTCATTTTTTTGGTTGATTTTTCTTTGTTAAATGGCATTTAAATATATAAAATAAATATAAAAATTATAAGTCTTTGTTTTACTGTGGTTGCAAAGATCAAAAAATTTCTATATGTGACACGGCACCAGAGTTGAGTTAGGGTTTTTCAAAATGCTGACACGCCGAGCTCAAAAGGTTCGCCATCACTAGAGTAGGGCATTGTTGGTGTCCGTCTCACAGCAGAACTCAGCCCAGCACCCCCAGCCCCAGCCCCATTCCCACCCCCATGCTCCGAGGACGTCAATGAGTGTGGGCAGAGCTTAATTGCCTGACAAGCTCAGATCCGCATCTTTGATCTGCGAAACTGGCAGAGTTGGGTAGTGGAGAGAACTCGGGATTCTGGCGCAGATGGACCTGGGCTTGTCGCTTTCACCGTGTGACCTCGGACAGCTGCCTCCCTCCCCTGAGCCTGGTGTCTCCTGGGAAATGGGACGGTCGCTGTACCTAACCCACAGGGACCGTGTGCGGGCTGATTACACAGCCTGCTCAAGCAGCCCAGCCCAGCGCCCGGTGGCCGCAGGCTTCCTCCAGCTGAGCCCAGTGGAGTGTGGTTTAGTCCTAGTTCTGGGCACCCAGGTTTCTGTATCATTGGCATAGTATGCACTTACGTATATCCTACTCTCCACAACGGTCCTGGGAGGAAAGCACCATCATCATCATCAACACCTTTTCATAGCCCAGGAAACAGACAGAGGTTGTGAGGCTCAGCCAAGATCACACAGCTGGCAAGTGGCAGAGCTGCTGCTCGAACCAAGGCATCTGGGCTGCCTTGAGCTCACGCTAAGAGAGGAAGTGGACAAGGAAACGTTCTTTGATGCAATAAAAAGAGTGTGCCCAGCTGGCGTGGCTCACTGGTTGAGCATTGACCTATGAACCAGGAGGTCACGGTTTTATTCCCAGTCAGGGCACATGCCCAGGTTGCAGGCTCGATCCCCAGTGTGGGGCATGCAGGAGGCAGACGATCAATGATTCTCCCCCATCATTGGTGTTTCTCTCCCTCTCTCCCTTTCCATTCCTCTCTGAAATCAATAAAAATATTTTTTTTTTAATAAAATGTTTGCTAAGCTCCCAGTAAAGAATCGGAAGAGGTGACTTCAGCTGCACCAGAGGGTCTGGGAGCAGCTCCGGCCCCGGGCCTGCTGGGAGCTTTGCTGAGACCTGGCAGAGGTGGCCCTGCCTGTCACGTCTTCCACCGCAGCCCACTCGCCTGGCAGGACATTTGAACAATGATTAACTGCGGCGGACAGGCCGGTGCAGGCTGGGGCGGGCACAGCAGGTGAGCTCACCCCTTGCACAACGGCTGCCACACCCGCCTGCCGGCTCAGGCTCCGGGGCGACTCAGTGGGGCAGGGCCAGGCAGGCTCCCAGCAGCTGGGAAAATGGCCCTGGGAAGGACAGGGACAGCCTGCTGGATGTGAAGGCCTGATCACCACCACGTTCACCCTCCTGACCCCTCCCGGCTCCCCATCTCATGGAGCCTTTTCTGGGGGCTCCTGTGCACCCCGGGCAGGCTCCAGCCTCAGTGCTCAGTGGGATCGGCCTTACTGGAGATTTCTCTCCACCAGTGTCCCCGGAGCCTGCCCTCTGCTTCAGCCACAAAACCACACCCCCAGATGCCACCAGAAGTGGCAGGAGCTGGCCCTTGGGAGCCCCCCAAGCTCCGAGAGCCTGCTTCTCTGCGCCTCTCTCCTGGTCCCTGCCTGTTCCCCGCAGAGGTGCTCCCCGACATGCCAGCCCCCCGTGCCCCTTCCCCCGGAGCACCCCTTCCCCAGGAGCACCCCAGCTGCTGGAGTGGAGGTAGGAGCTCACGTGCGGACTGGGCAGACCTGCCTCCAGACTCGCCCTGGCCCACTCCACCTGCTCCTTGAATGGCGCACTAAAGCCCTTTGTCCTACATAAGCTCTGCGCCCACATCAGGTCTGCTTCAGGCTCGAGTCTGGAGCCCTCTGGGATGTGTGCGTGAGAGGGGGTGCGGGGGAGTGAAAGACAATGGTCTCTGAAGGTGGAGGGGGTGGCGGGTGCCCGAGGCAGAGCCGACCCTCTGCCACCCCACCTCCATCCCTCAATATTCTGCTGGTCTGAGGAGGGGTCTTAGGTCATTTGAGGAGTCAGTCAGCCTAACTGGGCTGTCCCTCCCCTTCCCCAATGGGAGACCCAGCAGGAGGTGCAGGGAGGCGTAGAAGAGTGAGGTCAAGGCATTAACTCCTGTTCCCTCCCTCCTGGCAGCAGGGTGCCCACAAGCTGGCTGCATCCCTTAGGGCAGACTTATAGACTTATGTCTCTAGTTCTAGGCATCTTCCTACCCCTTGCCCAGCCATCACAAGCCCTTCTCAACTTCTCCTAACTTGAGTGCCACCTGGCCGGCTGATTGAGTCAAAGAGCGTGAGACTGGAGAGAGAAACCAGTTAGGAGACCAGTGCTGTAGTCATAGAGAAAGATGAAGAAAGATGACAGCTGGTGACAGGGAAGGGAGAGCTGCAACACAACCGAGGCAGACTCAGAAGCGAACCTGGGGGAATGAGGAGCAGGAGAGGGGACTCTCTGAGGGGATGCATCCTGGCTTGGGTAGCTGGGAGGAGGCAGATAGATGCCCAGGGCAGAGGCAGGTGTTTGGAGTGGAAATGGTGAGTTCAGGTGGTGCCTGTAGGAAGGACACCCAGGTGGCTCAAGGCACAGGTGTACCTGCAGCCTTGGTTTTCTGCCCACCCACCTTCCCCAGATGAGCCTGCAGGTCAGGAACGGCCTGGGAGCCCTGGAAGGTGGTCCCTGCATAAGTGATTGCTGGGCTTTTCCTTCCCTTGCAGATGCTTGGAGAAGGCTCTCAGATGCATGAACTTGGTTGGGGGGAGTGATGGAGGCATGCTGCCCCCACCAAACTTCTGGGAGGACCCTGTCCTCAGAGGGGCTATGGGTTAATAAAGCCAGAGCAGCCAGCCAATGACGTTGACCATGGATGCTTTGGCCCATCAACCAGGGAGGCTGATCATGATAAGGTGTCATTTGGGGGACAGTCACTTTATATCTTCCTTCTAACCACCCATCTCTGTGGCTTGCAGGAGGCAGGGGTCAGAGTCGGGCTTTCCTCCAGATCGGGTCCTGGTGTCAGGGCAAAGCCACACGTGGGGCCGGAGAGGAATAATCCCTCCCCAGGTCTTCATCTCCTTCCGATTACTGCATTGTCCTTCCAAAGAGAAACACTGGATTGAATGTTTCTCAACTGAGCCAGCATTCGGTTTGCCTTCTCCCAGGAAATCAAACGCTCCGGCTTTACCTCCTCACTGCTCTGACCACAGCCGCGCCTTCTCCCCTCTCTCCCCCACGGGCACAGGACAGTTACTCTCATATTCACTGCCCGTGAGGGGCAGGCGTTTGCTCTCCAACTGCCCACAGTGAATTACCACATCTCCTCCTCCTGGGAAGCTGGCCTGCCTTCAAGTCCCCCACCCCACCCCACCCCTCCAGCCCGAGTCCACAGGCCTGGCATTCATTAACGTCTAGCCAAGGCCTGATTCAGCCACTTGCTTCCCAGGCAGCCCAGTAGGCAGACAGCTGATGCTGTAGGCAACTCAGGCCTGACCAACTGGTTGGTCGTATCAGTGGTCACCCAGCCAATAGGAGGAAGGGTGACGCGGGGTCCCATGCGTGTGGGCCGTCTCAGGCGTGCTCAGGACCCTCTGAGGCCCCCAACAAGCCCAGAGTAGGGCCCTGGGCAGTTTCACACATGGGGGCCTTCAGGGCCTGGGGGATCCCAGGTTCTGCTCAGGATCCATTGTCCTAAGTGCCCTGGGGGGTCGAGGGAAGGGGGCACCCAAACCGCCTTCTCCTGGGAAGATCCGCTTTCTGTTGGGATTTCCCTGCTGACATCCTGAGCCTCAGGCCACCAGGCAGCCTCTGTGGCAGCAACTCCCACAGGACTCAGGGAGTTGGGGAGCCTGGACTCCCTGCCCCAGGGTGGGCTCTGCTTAAGAAGAGTGACTCCCAGGGCCATCTGACCATGCCCTGGACGCACTCTCAAAGGTCAGGAGCCCCGGGGGTCATCCGAACAGGAAGTCCTCAGGTCACATCAGATGTTCCAAGTCACAAACCCCCCATTTAGCCCCTTTTCAGGAAGTCATCAGCCTCACTGGCGGGTGGGGGAGGAGCATGGCGTTGTAACTGTCACAGTCTGCTGGCAGCCAGCTGTCCCTCGGCCAGTGCCCCTGGCAAAGGCTCCAGCAGCCGGTTCCCGAAGCAGCCCCCACAGCAGCACAGCGTGGGGACCAGGCCCCGCAGGGGTGGGTACCACTGGCCCTGAAAGCACCAGGGCTCTCCAGGAAAAAGAGAAGGGGTGCCTGGCAACAGAGACACCAACACACTGCCCAGGGGGCCAGGAGGGCTCCTGTGCTCAGGATGGTGAAGGCAGTGAGGGGGCCTCACCCTCTTCTCTCTCTGTGCCCACCCCTGCCTCTCTCTCTCTCTCCCTCCCTCCTTCCCTCCCTCTCCTAAATCCTCTCTTTGTGACCCCAGGCAGTGGCCAGCCCTGAAGATCCCACCAGACAGACAAAATTCTTCTTCGTCTCACAGACGAGAGCTCCTCCATCTAGTCCTACCTCCTCCCACTGCCCAACCCCAGCCCCACTCCCACTTGCCCGAAGAGAATCTGTGGGTCAGAGTGACGGCGGGGAACGAGAGGCCAAGCTGCTTCCACTCACAGCCTCGGCCTCCCCTGGAAGCTCCTGGAAACTCCTGGAAGTTTCTAGAGTCACAGCAGAGCCTCGTGCACTCCAGGATCCAGATCAGTGACCACTTCCTCCGGGAAGCCCCCCTGTGAGTGCTGACTGACAGTCTGAGAATCCCCTGCTGAGAAAGTAATTAGGAAAAGCAGAAGCCGGAATAGCACAAGAATAGCACAAGAATAGCACGCGGGGTGAGGAGGGGCAGGGAGGAGAAGCCACAGGTCGGTCCTGGGGCTCTGGCTCCCCAGGAGGCTGGCTCATTGGTGGCCCCAAATCTGAGGATCCCTCTCCCCAGTGGCCGCCCATGCACACGGGAAGCTGCAGGGAGAGGCAGCGGGGAGAGGGAAGGCCTTGCTAAACAAGACAAAGGGAGTGTCCAGAAGGCCCGAGGGAAGCGGCCCCCACCCCGGAGAGGGGGTGCTGGGTGGGTGGGAGGCACATTCACTATACTCTGCCTAGGGGCACCCGGAGAGCTGACTAACCCTCCCAGGAGGTCACCTCCAAGCAGGGAGTGTGAGCCAGGAATCAGGACTCACCGAGTCCATGCATCACAGTACCCTGGGCCCATCATGCCCTGCAACCGTGGGGCGGGTGGAGCAGGGGCAGGGGGTGGGGGGCGCTGTCTGGCCACTGAGCCAGCTGCTACAGGGAAGCCAGCACCCACATCAGCACCACCCAGAGGCCAGGATCCAGCCCACCCCCACCTGCCACCAACTCACTTCCCCACAGGACCTCAGTTTCCTAATTTCCTTTTTCCTTATATAGCTCTAGGCTTTTCCCATGGGGAATTCTAGGCCAGCCTGACGCCCTCTCTGCCTCCCACAGCCCTCCTGCCCTCACTCCTCCAGGCTTAGAGCCGCTCAGCGCCAAGTGCAGGGAATCTGACGTGGGATTGGGGCTGGAGAAGCCCTAAGCGCAGAGGAGCTATTGCAGAGGGGAGCCCTGGCCGGGTGATCAGTGGGGACCCAGTGGAGGGCCCATTCCTCAGCTCAGCCCCTGTTTGCCACCCTCTCTCCCCTCCCCACTCCGCTGGCCTGGGGAGCCGGGCCCCCTCAGAGCCACTGGGACTCCTGCTGTGGGCTCAGCCCTGCCCCCGGCTTCCCAGGCAGCAGCCCAGCCTCCTCCAGGCCGCACACACCTGGGGCCTGGTCTTAGCAGCTGCCCCTCCTGGGCGCTCTCGCTGCTTGGCGGTCACTGGCCATGCTCCTTTCCCTCCGAGGACCTGACTGCTCTGTGAGTCAGTAATGGGACAAAGGACAGGGTGGCCTCATGTGACGGCTACAGTCACGGAGGGAGGCGCATCTGCTTCTGCTTCTCCAGGGCGTGCTCCTTGTGTGGACAGGAGGTCCGGGTCACGATCCGGGGTCCATGGACCTGCAGGCTAACCAATGGGTGTCTGACAGCCAGCCTCGCCGAGGAGAGGGCACTGGGCTGGGAGCAGGGAGACTGGGAGGTCTTGGTTCCTCCTCTGACTGGCAGATCACTCCTCTGAAATTCAGTGTCAAGGGTGTGGCATCAGAACCCTAAGAATCCCCACAGTGTGTGATTCCCAGAAGCCCTGTACGTGGAGAAGTGCCGAGGGGCTGGCCATGTCCTAAGCAGGGGTGGGGGACGTCCAGCCCGCGGGCCGGGTTGTATAAGGCGCATGAGATCATTTGGTCTGGCCCTGCCCAGGCACTAGGGGCGAGTTAATTAAATGTTTGACGGACCATAGCAGGCTAATTATTGAGTTGATAATTCTGTGTGGCCTGCAAATGACGTTATAAATATCCAAATGGCCCTTGGCAGAGAAAAGGTTCCCCACCCCTGTCCTAAAGGATCCCTTGAGCAGCGTGTTGCAGTTGGGCTGGCTGCCCCGGCTGGCGCAGGGACCCCAAGGTGCCCCGCTGCCCCGGCTGGCGCAGGGACCCCGAGGTGCCCCCCTGTCCCGGCTGGTGCAGGGACCCTGAGCCCTGGGAGGAAGCTTTGAAGCCAAGCAGCTCTGAGTCCGGTTCCTGTGCTGTCTCTCACTGGGACGTTATGTAACTTTCTGGCCTGTTTTACTGATGGGGTGACCTGGGCCCAGGGGGAAGGGATGCACCCACGCTCTGGGCGGAGTCCCTGGGCCTGTGGGCTCTAGCTCAGTGCTCGCCCCTCCTTCCCCAGAGGACTCACCATAACGGGGTGATGGTCAGAGGAGGGCCGGGGTGCTGGGGAGGGTGTGCAGCGTCCAAGGGCTGAGATGAAGGTGGCCAAGTCCCCTACCTAGGGCGTCTGCCTGCACTGGGGACGCCGTGTGCCTGGAGGTGGGGTGGGGGCCGGATGGGACCACTTGGCTCCAGAGGGGACCCCTGGAGGGACAGCTGGCCTTTCATCTCCAGATGCCTAGGCCTCCCTCGGCACATGGAGCCCAGAAGGAGCGTGGGCTTCTCCCCTGGCTGCCTGGCCCCCGCAGAACTGTCAGCAGGAGGCGGGTGGTTAGAGAGGTTCACAGTGGGGTTCACAGTGAGCTCACCTCCCACAGCCCTTGCAGCGTGTGAGGATTCTGCCTCCACGTGCCCGCCCGCCCCTCTCCTGGGCTGTTTACTAATGAGGCTGAAGTGGCCCGTGGATGGGGGAAGGGCAGAGAGGGAGGCCATGGAAACCGGAGTTTGTGCGCCAATGGAGGCCTCTCCTCCGGCTGCCGGAGGGAGTGCTGGGACCCTCGGAGCCCCTGTGCGCTCCGGTCACTGCACAAGGGCTGCATCTGTTTGAAGGAGGGCCTGGAGCCCAGCCACCACCATGCCCACTCCAGGCCTCCAGGCACAAAAGTTCTGATCTGAGAGCCAGGCTGGGCCAGGCCAAGCCCCGGTGGACGCTGGGAGCAGCTGCGTCTCCCCTTTGGGGTCTCAGACCCTCCCTCACCCAGGCATCCTGGAGGGGGATGCAGTAGGAGAGGACTCAGGCTCCGTCCTTCCTGCACACTCACCAATCTATCCACCCACCACCCCACCCCCCCCCCCTCCCCCCCCCCCGGCACACAGAGGACTCGGGGACCTGGAGACCCAGGACCTAACCTAATTATGGCTCTGACATTCCGTGACCTTGACCAGAGCGTTCACAGATTACGCCTCCACCCAATCAGCGCTTTGGCTCGGCGATCACCAAGGGCCACGTCCAGTGATCCCATCGCTGTGTCTCCTTTAGCCCTCTGCCTTCCGCGCCTGTTCTCACCCGGCCCAGGCCCAGGGCCCTGAGTGAAACACGTGGACGAGCTGATGAGCGAGCAAATGCACGGATGGAGGGCAAGGTCCTTCCTTCTCCAGCCTCACTTCCCATCCCCTGGTCCCCCTTCCCCAGCTCCAGCCAGGCGGGGCAGGGCCCAGGTGTTTCTCATTAAGGGTTTTATTGCGGATTCTCAGGCTCTGGCTGAGGAAGGCTGCAGGAGCTCCCTAATCCTCCCCCCTCCCCCAGGCTGAGCTGGCACAGCCCTCAGGTGATCAAGGGGCCTGGCCTCCTCTCCCACCACCAGCCCTTCTCAGGCAGCCTCTCCGGAGGTCACCCAGGGCCCAGCTCCAGGCTCCACGCCCACTCCTCCCACCCATCATTCACATCGCAACAGCCAGAGCATCCTTCTGAGAAATAAAGCTAATTACCGCATGCCTCTTTAAAATCCACCAGAGGCTGCCCTCTTAGCTTTTGTTCTCTCTCTCTCTTTCTCTCTCTCTCTCTCTCTTTCTCTCTCTTTCTCTCATCTCTCTCTCTCTCTCTCTCTCCAAACAGCTGGCTCTGATTTGTAGCGCTTGCCAGTGCCCATGGTGTAAATATTCCCACCATGGCCAGTGTTCCACACTACCAGTGCCGTGAGGTCATGGGACTCAGGGCACAACCAGCTCTCACAGCTGGGAAAATGGCTCGAGCTCACCACCACCTATTCCCTTCACCCTTGACCTTGACCTACAAAGCCCTGTTTTACTGGCCCCAGTTGTCCCTCCAGGCTCATTTCTTACTGCTTTCCCACCCCCAGCACAGACACGGAACACTGAATGGCACCCCTGTGCATGGGTACTTGCCCCAAACACCCGTCTCCTGCCCTCGCCTGGGCAGGTCCTTTGATAATACTCTATTCAGATGTCTCCTCCTCCGGGCAGCCTCTCTAACTCCCCACACTGGGTCAGTGCCCTTCCTCTGTGTCCCTGGTACTGCCTTGGACATCTTAATAGTGCGTGTGGGGGTTGGGCTTGGTTAGTACTTGGATGGGAGACCACCTGGGAATGCCAGGTGCTGTAGGCTTAAAAAAATAAAATAAAGTAAAGTAAAATAAATAATGCATGTCACCCAATTGGTGGCTCAGTGGCTGAGCATCAGCCTATGAATCAGGAGGTCTTGGTTTGATTCCCGGTCAGGGCACCTGCCCAGGTTGTGGGCTCAATCCTCAGTGGGGGGCGTGCAGGAGGCAGCCAATCAATGATTCTCTCTCAACATTGATGTTTCTCTCTCTTCCTGTCTGAAATCAATAAAAATATATTTTAAAAATAATAATGCGTGTCTGTTCTTGCCATAAGCCGTGCAGAACCAGGGCTATGTTCTGGGGTCTCCGGGTCCCAGCCCCTGACCCAGAAGAGGCCTCAGTGATTGTGTTGAGGGTGAGGTGCATGGAGTGGTGAGCTCAGGGCTCAGGGCTCCAGGAGGAGAGCTACTCAGGGGCCCCAGTTGTTCTCTGGGGCCTTTCCTGGCAGAGCCCAGTGCCACCTTCTTGGCCAGCTTCCTAGGAGAGCTGCAGGACAGGAACAGGGGCACTGCCCCTGCACCTCCCTACTGGGGGCAGGGACATCCCCCTGATCCTGGATCTGGGCTCACTCGTGTCTCCCCTGCTTGCCCTCTAGCACAGAGGGGCACAGAGCTGGCTGGGGCTGGGGGGCAGGGGGGGGGGCAGGGGGACAAGCTCCACCCTCTCCCAGTTGTTTGTATCCTCGTGACCATGGTTTCCTGCAGGGCAGTTTATCATTATTGACTTTGGCACCAGCACCCAGGCATTTCAGGGAGGCCACCGTTTCCCAGGACTGGGAATACCTCGGGGCTTTCCAGGCAGCCTCGGCCTAAGAGAGCCTCCCCCACTTTCTGTCCAGGTGGTCCTCTGTGGGTGGAACAGGTGAGACAGGAAACAGCCGTGGTCCAGGGGAGCGCCCTGAGCTTCCGAGTGACCAAGACCTGGGTTTGCATGTCAGCATGGCCACTCCGTAGCTCTACAAAGGAACAGCGTAGGGCCTTTACTTTTCCATCTGTAAAATGGGATAGTAATACCTGCTTCTCAGGGGTTTGGGGAACATCAGAGTAACAGCCACTATTTATGGAGTGCTTGCAAAGTGCCCTCAGCAAAATGCCAGTTTATTCGCATTATCTTACGTAGTCTCCCCTCGGCCCTCCGAGATAAAAGCTGCTAGCCCCATTCCACAGATGAGAATACGGAGGTTCTGGGGAGTTTATAGTCACACAGCAAGTAAAGTGGGGTCTAACTCCAAAGTTCCTGCCACCATGCTCTTCTGTGACCCAAAAATCAGAGGGTAGGTGTGTGTAGGGCCTGGCACATTGAAGCACGGAGTAGATTGTAATTATTATTAGTAATTACTCAGAACCCTGCTGTCGGACACGTATCAGGAAATTGAATTTTCAAAACCCTTTTCCCACTCACTTTGACCTTAGCATACATTTGAATATGAACACATTTCACTTCCTGGGTATTTCTAAAGCGCCGCCTGAGTTCCAGGTCCTCGCCCACTCAGGGACCCTCCTCCAGGGTGTCCTCAGCCCACGCCCCGCACCCCACCTCCCAACCAGTGCGCCCCTATTTCTCTCTCACGAGGACTCTGGATCGCTTCAGCCCAGCGCTGACTGATGCGGGTCCGTTGGCAACTACGTGCTGAAATACTGGAATTTCTGAGACGTTTCCACAGTTTATGGGGCCATAATATTTGAGGTGGGAACCTGGAAACCGTCCTTGACACCTCCCTCCTCCTTGCCACCCCTCCCTGTCATGCCCCACGCAGGCAGGGAAGGGAGGGGCACAAGCCAGGCAGGTGGCCCAAGAGGCACAGGCCCAACTCTGTGGTTTCTGAACATGAACCCTGTGTCACAGTTTGGGGGGAGGGCAGTCAGGACTGTTGTGTTTTTTCATTGACCCAAGAGTTGCGCAAAAAATCAATCCGCTGGCTGGGCCTGTCCGGCTTCCTTCCTGAAGGTCGTGCCAGCGTCCCTCCCCAAGGCCACCGCTGGCTCCAAGCCTTGTGCCTCTCACAGGGGCCCTGCTAGTGCCCTCACACCACAGCCAGAGCCATACTTCAGAGACCAAAGCCCCTCCCTCAAAACCATTTGCACCCTAGGAACCCACGCCAATCCACGAGGAATAGACGAAAGGCCCATTAGGAAAATGGGCCCCTCCCAGCCGGTGTGGCTCCGTGGTTGAGCGTCGACTCATGTTGAACCAGGAGGTCACTGTTCGATTCCCAGTCAGGACACATGCCCGGGGTTGTGGGCCCGATCCCCAGTGTGGGGCATGCAGGAAGTAGCTGATCAATGATTCTTTCTCATCATTGATGTTTCCATCTCTCTATCCCTCTCTGAAATCAATAATAAAAATATATTTTTTAGCCCTGACCATTTTGGCTCAATGGCTAGAGCGTCGGCCCCATCAAGGGCATGTACCTTGGTTGCAGGCACATCCCCAGTAGGGGGTGTGCAGGAGGGAGCTGATCGATGTTTCTCTCTCATGGATGTTTCTAACTCTCTATCCCTCTCCCTTCCTCTCTGTAAAAAATCAATAAAACATATTTTTAAAAATATTTTTTTTAAAAAGAAAGAAAAATAGGCCCCAAAATATGCAAAGCAGTTCCCCTTTGGAAAAAGAAATGCAAATGTCAAAAGCTTATGAACAGATCCCTCACCTCCTTGTCTCCTAAAGAAACATCAAAGCAACCATGTGATGTCATCTGCACCCCGACCCCCGACCCCCGTGGGAAAAAGGAAATGGAACCGTTTGGTGATCCCTGCGGTGACGGGTGAGGGGTGGCCCCTAGGACCCCCACAGGCGGAGTGTGATGCCAGGAGTGGCAAACTGGTGAGACTTCTACAGGGCGGTGGCCAGGAGCAGCCCTTTGACTAGAACTCTCCCCTGGGAGGGCGCCCAGATGCAGACCCGGGACAGTCCCCTGTGTCTGAATGACACGATGCTGACAACAGCAAGGCCTGGAGAGAGACGCCCACCCCAAGGGGAGAGCCGAGTCAGTGGCCTCCATCCACACACTAAACCAGCGGTTCTCAACCTGTGGGTCGCGACCCCTTTGGCGGTCGAACGACCCTTTCACAGGGGTCGCCTAAGACCATCCTGCAGATCAGATATTTACATGACGATTCATCACAGTAGCACCATGACAGTGATGAAGTAGCAACGAAAATAATGTTATGGTTGGGTCACAACAGGAGGAAGTGTATTGAAAGGGCCAGAAGGTTGAGAACCGCTGCCTGAACGCTCCGCAGGCACGAGGAGGGGTGGGGTAGGGCTGACGGCGCGTGCTGACGAGAACCATCCCTCTGGTGTAACTACTTGAAAGCACAGACTTATCCTCAGAAATGTACGCGTGGAAGGACTTTCTGGACGCACACGACGCAGGCCTGTTCGGAGGAATCGCCGTTGGCCGGGGAGGCAGGTGGAAAACTCTTCGCCCGCCCTGTCCTGCCCCGCCCGGGTTTCTCACCACGTGCACAGAGAACTGTCATGTTTAAAACGGCGTCAGGAGCTGCCTGGGTGGTGGGGTTCGAGACTGACTTTGTTTTCTTCTTCAGACCTTTCTCTATCAAAAGAATCAAAATCCATGGGTTCAGATGTTGCAAAACAAAAACTCTCGCTGCCTCGGGGGAAAGTCCACGTTCCTGAACTCACGCGGACGTCTCGTGGCGCCAGCCAGCCGCTGGGTCCCCTCGGGCGCCAACTCCTGGGTCCCCCACAGCCGACCCCACCCGCCTTCCACACCCCAAAGCCCTGTGCTCTCTCGTGCCTCCGGGCCTTTGCAGTTCCATGTTGTTCCATGCTGTTCCATTTACCTGAAAGGGGTGCCCATCACCCCTTCACTTGGCTCCATTCAGCCTTCAGCCGGCCCCAGGTGCCAGCCCCGTCTTCCCCCAGTGGCCATCCCACCCTGCCAGGCTGGCTCCCGGCACCCAGGGCTCCTAGATGCCGTCAACGGCCTTTCCACTGGCCAGTCTCCCTCACTGCCTCACATCAGCCTTGAAGGTAACGCCAGGGCCCGGTCCCCCATGACATCCGGGGCCCAGCGCTGTGCCTGGCTCACAGGAGGCCCCACCAGCTTTTGAACTGACCGTGACTCCTGACCTGGAGGCACAGACAGCTGGCCCCCCAGGTTCAGCCCCAGAGCCGGCCTGGGTGGGGGGTGGGACTCCTGGGCCGGGCCCCAGACGGCAGGCTTGGGCCTCGGAGGCAATCTGGAGGGGCAGACAGACAGCGAGGCCGCCGCCCGCTCGGCTCCAAGGTGGCTTTTATTTCCTCCCCTGCGGGTGCCAAGTCCCTGAACAAATATTTTCCTGGAGTGGAGGAGCAGCTTAGCTCCCGCCTTGAGTGCTGGAAACACCGCCGGGCCGGGCAGGTTCCAGGAACCAGAGGGAGACGGGGCTGGCTGCAGCCGGAGGAGGAGGGTCATTAGGGCTGCCCGCCGGCTGCGCCCACCTCCTGGCTGAGGAGGGGCCTATTCCTCCGGCCGCCAGGCCAGGCCCGGGAAGCCGCGGCTGCTCCGCTCAGCACCGCGCGCGAGGCTTTGCCCCGGGCCTCGCTGCCCATAAATCAGGATCCTCTGGGGCCCTGAAGAACACGTCGGCCATGTGGGCCGCCTCGCTCCTGCTGAAAACGCTGCAGCAGCGTTTGAAGGAGCTAATTAGAATCTCAGGAGGCCTTTTATAAGCTTCCCCCCCTTTAACTTTCTTATTACAGAATAACATACAGAGTGCACTCATCGTCCGGGTATAACTTGATGATTTATTTACATATACATACACCCTGGTAATCACCGCCTCCATCAAGCCAGAGAACATTCCAGAGAACCTTTCAGAGAAGGGGCCTTCGAGTGCCTGCCTGGACAACACCACGCCCCCAGCAGAGGTTCCACGGGCTGCAATGACCATCGGTTCGTTTTGCCTGTTCCTGGACCTTATGTAAGTGGAATTGTGCAACGCGGGCTCTTTGGTGCGACCCGGAAGTTAGAGCAGCACAGAGGACCCGGTGCCTCTCCCTAGAGAAGCTTGGAGCCCATCCTGGGCGCTGAGCAGGCGGGGACACAGCACGGACGAGGGGCGCAGCCACACTCACACCCCTGCCCCCTGAGTAGGTGCTGGGTGGGGGTGCAGTGGGGCTGGGGAGTGGGAGGAAGGAGGGAGCCAGGCAGGGCTGTGTCCACCGCCAGGCAGAGCCAGCTGAATCCCAAGCCCCCCCAGGCTCCCCGCCCAGGGCCCGCCCCCAGCTCCTGCACCAGGAACCCTGAGCTCACCTAGGCCCACCTTTCTTCTGCCCGCTGGAGAGGACAGGACGTGAGGGCCCTGGGCTCCTCTCTGAGGAGCAGTCCCCTGCAGACCCAGGGAAAGGACTTCTCTCCCCAAGGCTGCCTAACCTGAGAGGGGGCCTGAGACACCCCGAGGCCCAGCTCTGGGGTGACTGCCTTCCAGCCCCACCCCTGACGGCCAGCACAGAGGACAGCCTCCTCACAGGCCCCTTCTCCCTCGGGCTCCACTTAGTGCACCTATGGGAGGCTCCTGCCGCCCCAGTGAGGCGGGGACAAACCTCCTGGGTCCTGCCAGTTTTAGCTCCTAACAAGCCCTCAAACCGAGCCCCTCCCCCACCCCCAGCCCCAGCCTCTCCGCTGTCGCTGGGACTCTGTCTGCCAGCCCAGCCCTCTGCAAGTCCTAATTCGCCTGGCATCACCTTGGCTTCCGGCTCTCCGAGGCCCTCAGAGGTTCCAGGCGAGTGGCCTGCCGCCTTCCCACCACATTCAGCCTCACCTCTCGCCACACCTGCTTCCAGTTCACATCAGCACGCAGTCCCTGTTTCTGCCGAAGCTGTGCCCTCTGCCTGGGATACCTTCTCGCCCTCGCTTGGGAGGCCAGTTTGAATGTCCTTCAAGAACCAGCAGAAGCACCAGCCCACACGGAGCCCGTCCCTGAAACTGCTCTCGCCCGTCTGTCTCCCCCGGACCCCAAACACCCTGCCAGCGGGCAGTGCGTCTTTGCTTTGGATGTGAAAACCCAGCACCATCCTGCGCCCAGCCCCAGAGACAAGCAAGGCAGAGCGGCCGCAAAGTACGAAGGCACACAAAGAGAATGGCTCATCCGTTAGAAAATAATTGAAATGAACTGTTAGTGGGAAATCCAGTGAGTCCCTCCTCCCTGTACCCCGTGGAACACACACACACACACACACACACACACACACACACACACACACGTGCGCGCCACATGGCCGCGGCCCAAAGGCGAGGGGACTTGAAATGGCGCTCAGTCTCTCAGCCCCAGGCATGGCGAGGAGGGAGCTGGGAAAGCAGAAGAGAAGGGGTCACGGTGGTGGGAAAGGGGGCAGCAAGCTAAGGCCTGAGAGATGGGCAGAGAGAAATCCCTGAGGCCAGGGTGCCCCAGGGACTTGAAGACGGTGTTTAAACCCCTTCACACGTGAGCTTCCTTACTGTTAGCCTCCAACATTCAGTAAATAAAGCCTGTGATGGCACCACCGTCCGTCCGGGCAGTGCCCTGGGGAAGGGACAGAGGTGTGACCCAGGAGCAGCAGGGAGCCCGAGCATTCAGCAGACAGAGGGGTTGGCACTGGGCAGTTTAACCCATTGGGATGTGACAGGAGCAGGTGGCCCAGAAGGCTGGGTCTTGAAAACCTGCTGATGGAGGTCTTGAAAACCTCCCCCCTCCCCACTCTAGTGCCACCTTCTGTGTGTGCACGACCCATGTGGCCTTAGGACCCAGGCCCCTGTCCAAATCCCAGCCCCACCCTCACCAGCATGAGACCTTGGGGCAAGATCCTTGCCCTCTGTGCCAGCTGTTGTCTGTAGAGCGAGGACCAATAACCGCAGCGCCATCTCCGCCGGGTTAGTTTTCGGTGGGGAATGGAATAAGCCGGGTGCCGTCTAGCGGTGTCTGGCCCACAGGACGTTCAGTAAAAACATTAAGTCCAGGTGGCCTCTCCCACAACGGTGCCCTCGATGTCAGCCCAGGGACGGGCAGAAAGCAGGCACTTGGGACAGTCAGTGTTTGAAAGACCTGAGGACTGTCCCGGCCTCCAGACCTTAGGAGCCATGTCAGGAGGGTAGCATCCCCCACGCTGCAAAGCGGCCCAGCGCCGGCCATCCCTGCCCCGCCCACAGGCACAGCCCTTCCCCGTGTCCCTAGGACACACCCGGGGTCTGGTGTAAGGGGCAGGCCGGCATCCAGGGCCAGGCTGCAGGGAGATCTGCCATGAGGGGACAGCTGAGGGCTGGGTGGGCGCCCACAGCCTGCAGGAGACTCTGGGTCAGGCTGGGCCGCCAGGTGCCCTGAGAACACGGGGGCTCCTCCAGTGCTGAGCCTTTCCAACCCCCCGAATTCCCACTGCCATGTCAGGCAGAACGGCCGCCGATTGTGTGCAGGCAGTATTTGCAGACCTTCGGCGCTTCAGACCGTCTGCTGGTTGAGTTCTCAGGGGCCCCCGGACAATGAGCAAACAGAGGGGCTAGCACACCTGAGTCGTAGGGAGCCTTGTGTCCTGTGGGAGGGAATGATCTAGAACAGCCGTGGGCAAACTATGGCCCGTTTGAAATGAATAAAACTAAAAAAAAAAAAGACCGTACCCTTTTATGTAATGATGTTTACTTTGAATTTATATTAGTTCACACAAACACTCCATCCATGCTTTTGTTCCGGCCCTCCAGTCCAGTTTAAGAACCCATTGTGGCCCTCAAGTCAAAAGGTTTGCCCACCCCTGATCTAGAAGGAGAGTAAGGCAGAGAGCCTCAGGAGGGAAGATGGTGAGGGCTGACGCAGTGGGAGCAGGAGGGACCGATGCTTCTTCACCAAGCCCAGTGCACAGCCCAGAGCCAGGCTATGCCTCCCAGAAGGTGACCGGAAAGGACATCACCAGCCCAAGAAGACACGGGACCACGCGGCAGACCAGAATGACAAGTACCGTTTATTCGAGTTACACGAAGGGGCCCCGCCACAGGCTCGGCACTGTCCCAGGGACCAGCAGAGATGAGCTCGGTCGCAGACCCCTTCCCCACCCCTGAGCCATGTCCAGTCACAGGTTCCAGGGCAGGAAGTCCCAGCACTGAGCACAGGGCACAGGTGCCCCTCCTTGGGCGGTGCGCCTGAGTCACATGTGTCCCCCCCTCGGAGCGGCCGACAGAGCAGCTGGAAGGCTGTCAGGTTAAATAAGCAAGTACAGGAGTCCCCAGAAGCCCGGCGGGGGGCCTCTGCTCCCGCAGAGGTGTGAGGGGGGCCGTCCAAGGTGTCTGCGAGGCCGGCCTTGGCTCTGGAGGGGCCTCCGTGTGGCCATGACCTCGGGTCAAGCTGTGCTGGGGGCGCTGCAGCTTCGTTAACCGCTGAGGAGACGGTGCTTTGAGCTTGGCTACGCGTAAATGTACGTCAGAACTTCTATGACCTTGGCTGAACCGACCGACCTCCAGAAGGGTATTAGCAAACAAACAAACAAACAAACAAAACCAGAGCGACTCTGGCCCCGGAATTCCACCCCGGGCGGCCAGGGGGTCGGGGAGGGGATGAAGGCACGGAGCCCTAAGTTTCCCAGCATCGTCGTGGTCGTGGTCAGAGAAAAGGGTGGTCGCATCCGCTGGCCAGCAGAGAGGAGAGACACAGGCAGCAGCGCTCACGTGACTACTTATATTAGTTTATCACACCGGGAGAAGCTACTGTACAGGGAAAAACCCATTGGATTAAGTCGTGTTTTGCCAAAAGCAAAAGACTATCCCTCTTTGGAACATTCCAGATCCCAGCCGGGCCAGGGCCGCAGGAGCTCATCGAAGGTGAGCCTGGCCCTCGGGAGGGGCTCGGTGCCAGGTGTGCCCTGGCCGCCTCTGGTCACCTCCCAGGGGAAAGTGTTCCCAGGGATGGTGTCTAAGGAGCGGGGTCGCGGGAGATTCCCGGGCCCACCGCCACCTCGGACCCCGCAGTCCTCCCTGGTCCCAGCCGGAGGTTTCAGGACGCGATTCTCCCGTGGGCTCCCCACCGCGGCCGAGCTCCTGGGCACGGGCCAGCTGCTCAAAAGAAGTGACTGCCCGCGGCAGCTGAGGCCGGCCAGCCCCCCGACGGGGCCGGCCAGACATCCCTACCCTGTTGCACACGTGAGTGACAAACTCAAGAGACCACACATACACTCGGCCTCTATGCCGGCTTCCAGATTTGGTTCTAGTTTTACAAAAAAAAAAAAAGTCTTCTTAACCCTGATGCTGAGTCCTGACGGTAGATTAGGGAAGCAAGATGGGGGAGTAACCAAATCAGCTTAACTTACCTCAAAAGTAATAACATCTACTGGGCTATGAACAAAAAAACTAGAGGAAACATGTGCAAAAACAAGTTGGTATCTAAGTCAGCCCTCCCCACAAAACCAAGCAAGCTCACAGGGAGCCCCGAACTCCTCTCCCCGCCACTCAGCCGACGACGCCCCCAAGACGGTGGGTCTCTCCCAGTAAGTGCTACAGGAGCGCCAGCCCTCAGCCCCAGCGGGCCATCCAGGTCCACAGCAGTGGGGTGCCCCCTCGCCAGGGCTGCTCCAGGTTGGAGAAACTGAGTCAGGCGGTGAGATGCCAGGTGCTGGCTGGGGTGGAAAGGTCAGATGCGGAAGCCCTCGCGCCCCAGGCTCCAGGCGGAAGTCAGAGGAGCAGAGGAGAGCCCCCAGCCTGCGCAGGACTCCGTGGGGAGGGGGCCAGAGGGGCTGGGAGCGTGGGGAGGTGGCCCGGTGCCCGGGAAGGCCGGCCTGCAGTTGTTCTTCACGGAAGAGGCAATCGGGGGCCTAGAGAGCGGCAGGGGGAGGGGAGACGGCTCCTGTCAGGCATAGAACTCCTCCTGCTTGCTGGGTTTCTGGTAGGCCCCGCCGTTGGCCTGCTTCGGCTCCTCCAAGGAGTAGCTGCCTTCGTCCTTCTTCTTCATCCGGTACAGCATGAAGCCCACCAGGCACACGGCACAGATGAGCCCCACCAGGCCTCCGGCGATGACCCCTGGGGAGACGGACGGAGGCCAGCTCAGCGCAGCTGCTTCTGGGCTGAGTGAGCAGCCGCCCCCACCCCCTCCGGGCAGCCCCGACACCAAGGCTAAAGACACCCCGCACCCTAAAAGCAGCCGTCTGCCCTCCGTCCCACCCACCCAAGAGAAAACTCACCTCCCAGCACGTCCTTCCTGTCCAGGAGGCCCTGTGAGGCCCCGGCGGCCCCGCGACCCACTGGGGGTTCCTTCAGCTCCTCTCGTTCCTCAGGAGACCAAGTTGTGCCCTCCGTAGACACGTCGAAGGTGAAGTCCTATGGGAGGGCAGCGACAGGATCAGGCTGAGTGGCAGCATCCAGGTCCATGTCCAAAGCCAGAAGCAAATCAGGCCTCCCGGTCACAGCCACCGCCAACTCAGCCACGCCCATCCCCACCCCCGGACCTCTGGGACCTCCACGCCAGGCCCCTCCTGCCACACGGCGCTGGACTGTGGCGGAGATGTGTGCACGGATATGAAGTGCGAGTCTCAACAGGAAAACAAATAGGCTCGCTCTAGTGTGAATCACCACGCCCTACAGGACCGGCACACGCCCTGGTAGAACGGCGCGGCCCAGCAGGGGCCTTGCGAGCCTGGGAGCCCCGGTGGTCTGGGAGGGCTCCTCCGCTCTGGCCTCATTGCTTTAGTCTGTCCCGCTCCGGGAAGGTGGGACCCCACGACCTTGTCTTCATGGTGGGGAACGGGATGTGCTCAGGGCACAGGCTGCTGGGTATGCCAGTCAACCAGCCACTGTCCCCGCCCCAAGCCCTGTGCTCAACCAGTCAACAGGGGCTGCCAAGCCCACTGGGCACCCCTCGTCCCAGGAAGCACAGAGGCCCGCAGGGGCCGGCACTCACCTCCTCCCCAGAGCCCTCGCCTTTCGGGAACTGGGTGACGGTCCCAGCCTCAGCAGTCCTCTCGGTGACCCAAGGGTCTCTCTCCTCCGTGACGGTCGTGTGAGGGTTGGCCGTGTGAGGGTCAGCCGTGTGAGGGTCCAGCGGGCCACGGCCTTCAGGGGTTGAGGTCTTATGGTGGTCAGGCTGCATGTCCCTGAGGGGATGCAAGGTGACAGGTGCCTGGGCAGTGGTGGCTCTGGTTGTCGATGCCCGGTGGGTGGTTGGGTGTGGTGTGGTCTCGCTGGGCGGGTGGGTGGTCTTTTCCCGGTCGGGAAAGCCAGGTTCCAGGTGGGCCAGGAGCACTGTGTCTCGCTCCTGGTCTCCCGCTCCGGCGGGCAGGATGGAGGTGGAGGCAGCCATGGTGTCGGCGCCGGTGGGCTCTGGAGCCGTGGGCATGACCGTCAGGAGCCCCAGGTCCTTCCAGGTGAAGGAGGTGGTCTGGGACACGGTGAAACCTTGCAGAGCGCCTGCAGGGCCCAAGCAGAGCAGGTTGGGGTGGGGGAGGCCGCAGAACATCTCAACCAGCCAAGTTCAGGCTGCGAGGACCCCTGGGTGGGTCCGGTGCCCAGGCTAGCACACCCAGCTCTTCCTCCCGAGAGGAGCTCTGCCCCTGGGGTCAAGCTAGCTGAAGCGGAACCTGACTCTGGGAAATGAAAAGACCTGCCTCTGTCTGCTGCCTGTGCCTCGGACGGCCTGGTCTCGGGGCCAAGAGGCACTAAGACCGCCTGGAAGAAACCTTCCCTGCACTGGCCGCAGCCGCTCCCTGGCTGGGGGTGTCCTCAGGGCCCTGGGTCCCTGTGCAGGCACCTCTCTGGCCCCCTCCGTTCTCTCTGCAAAGGTCCAGGCTCCCACAGCGCAGAGGCCTATGTCCAACTCCCAGCCCCAGGCCCCTGCCCAGGCCACCTCCCCCAGGGATGGGCCTCAGCTCTCTTCTGAGGTCCAGCTAAAAGCGCCTCTTCCGGGAGGCCTCCCTGACCCCCTCTAGCTCAGGGACTTCATTTCCCCAGGGAGAGAGGGCGGGGGGAGGCAGGGGAACATTTAGAAAGATACACGCCCCACCAGGCTCTGCACTGCCTTACAGCTAGTTCCCAATGACCTTATGAAGTCAAGGTATTATCCCCCTTTTACAGATAAGGAAATAGGGGCTTGGAGAAGTCAAACAAGCTTCCAAAGTTTGCCCAGTGAGTAGAGAGGAGAGTAGGAGCCCACGTCTGTCTGCAGCGGGTGGCCTCCGGGACCTCTGGAACCCACCACAGTCCCTCCTTCTCGCCAATGCATGTTTTCTCCTGGCAACTCGAACCCCATCCTTCTTCCCCGGCATCTCCAATTGGGCCCAGCCCGGGGGCTGCCTGGCCACTGTCCTAGCCCACAGCCCAGAGCCCACAGCCGTCTTGGAGTGAGGCCCTCCTGCTAGCTCACCTGCACCCGAGCCGGAGAAGTTGTCAGAGTCGTCGCCAGAGCCATCCTGATCTTCGGGGGGCACATTTGCAGCCACAATTTGCTGGAAAAGGGATCAGAAATGAGTCTGAGTGGAGGCTTGCCAGGGTGCTGGGGTTCCGGGGCCCCGTCCTACTCACACACAGCATAGGAAGGAGCCCTGGTGGGTGTCTCAGGACTCAGCGCTGGGCAGGCTGTGGCCCCCCACACACCTCCTAATGTTGGGGTGCAGAAGCACACGAGAGGGGACCAGGCCCTCGGTCCATGAAGCTCCGTTGGGTGGAAGAGCCCAAGCCTCAGAGAGCAGACAGAAGACGCTGTTTCTGGAACACGGGCTGTGGCTCCCATGGGATCCCACCAGCCCAGCCCACACTGGGAATCGGCTCTTGGGGTCAAGGGCCAGGGAGCTTCGGGGTCGAAGACTGGGGCTTTCAGGGGCCCCCAGGAACAAGGACACAATGCCCTGGCTCCAGAAAGGCAGTCCCAGGCGCGCTGGGGACCAGGATACGGGCACCGAGGGTCCTGCGTGGAGGTGCGGGGGGCAGAGAGGGCACGGGCTGAGCTGTCTGTGTTGAGGCAGGTGTGGCCATGATGCCCCTTTCCACAGCTGACCTGATGTCCCAGCCGCAGGAAGGACTAGGTCAGGCCCTCTTGGGAACAGGTGAGGCTGACCTAGAGGGGCCCTGCACTAAGGAGGCACCTGCAATGGGCCCTGGTGCGAACAGCCGTCCCAGGCATGCTGCCCGCTTGGCCGAGGCTGTCGGTGTCTGGTCCTGAGGCAGGAGCCCCACAGCAGGACCAGGGAGCAGGCCGGAGGGAGGTGGGACGCTCCACACACAGCCGAGTGGGCATGTGCAGAAACACGGATCCAGGAGAGCAGGTGTGGAAGGGAGGGCCAGCAGCCAGTTGGCAGGAAAGGTAGCTATGTGTCCTGTTCAGCAACAAGACTTTGACCCAAACAACCCTGTCACCAGTTTGTTTTGAAATGACCCAGCATCAGAGCCAGAACCAAAAAGAGGCAGAGAAGCAAACCAGCACAGGTCAGGTTTAGAGAACCCTTGGCCTTTGCCACTGGTGGCGGGGTGGCCCTGGGGACATGACTAACCCTCTTACAGCCTCAGTCTCCCCATCTGTAAAATGGGGCGATAGTCAAATCTCCATTCCAGGATTATTGCAGAAATCTAATGAGGCTATGCCAGCCGTGGGCAAACTACGGCCCACGGATCCGACCCATTTGAAATGAATAAAACTAAAAAAAAAAAAAAAGACCATACCCTTTTATGTAATGATGTTTACTTTGAATTTATATTAGTTCACACAAACACTCCATCCATGCTTTTGTTCCGGCCCTCCGGTCCAGTTTAAGAACCCACTGTGGCCCTACAATGGGGCTGCCGGAACCCAGCTCGGGGAGGGGGGCCATGGGGCTGTCTGGGAAGAGGTGAGATGGAGGTGGGTAGCGTTTCAGGAGAAGAGGGGGCAAGAGGGCGCCGGTTCACAGGAGGCTCTGTGCAGACTTGTCAGAAGGCAGCCACCACCGGAGGCTGGGCTCCAGGGAACCGGCCTGCTTGCCAGGTGCTGGCCACGGCCACACGGCCTCACTCCTGAGTGGAGCCGATCAGGGAGGCACAGACAAGCGGTGCGGCCTCCTGAGGCTGCCGGGGGCGGAGCTGGACCAGGTGGGGGCTTCCCATCAGGGGAAGCTTCAGACACGTGTAGAAACCGCGGGGCTAGAGATACCACTGAGCTTCCTTTGAAAGTGCAAGACCCAAACTGTCCCCCCCACCCCCACCCCCGCTCCCAAGAAAAGGGCTTTGGCCCCAGAAGGATCTGAGCTGCCATGGCGCATCTACAATGAACAGCGTCCCTGACCACCCCCTGCACCCCCAACCACATCTCCCGTCTCTACTGTCCCCAATGAGGCTTCAAAAACCGGTCCCGCCTCCCCAGAACCCGTCCCCCCAAGGCAGGTCCAGAGTGAGGACCCCCCACCCCAACAAACTCCCATCCAGGCCCAGGGCAGACTGCTCCCAACTGGGCAGCTGGGGGTGGGGACAAGCATTCAGGGGACCCACCCCCCGAGACCCTGTTTCACCCTTGCCTAAGGCCTCTGCCCACCCTCAGGCTGTCCTGAGAAGGCCCTGGGGATGAGCCAGTCCCCAGGCACCGACTCCCTCACTCGGAGAGGAAGCTGGATGTGGGACAGGGCCAGGGCTCCGTCCAGGCAGAAGCCGTGGGGCCAGGCCCTGGTTCACAGATGTCGGACCTAGGCCTGCAGAGAACTCAACACACTGGCACCCTACCCTGCCAACCTTGAAGGCACCACCCGAGACCCAGGCAAATGCCAGGGAGGCGAGCCTCTCACCTACACAGAGAAGCCGCAACAGGTTAGCAATTTCCCAAGAGGGCCGCTCACGACTAGATAAGACTTCAGATCTGCCCCATCCCTGAAAACAATTTGTCTCCTCAGCTCTGCTCAGCTTATCCCTCGGGGATCTTGTTTACACAACAAGCTCTTAAGCAAACACTTTCTCCACTGAAACCAGCTCCCAGGCCCCAGGGCAGCCTCTCCCTGCAGGGCAGGGTCTCCAAGCGGGGAAGGGCTAAGTGGCCTCCTCAGTCCCCTGCACCTGACGCCGCCTCCTGGGATGGCCTCAGCTCCCCGGGGAGGAAATCAGCAGAAACTGCTGAGCTTGAACTTGGATTGCCAGCTGCCAGCTGACTGGAGCTTGTGGTGAGACTTTGGTTTCACTCCTCTGTGCTAAGCACGTGTGGCCTCATGGGGGACCCTGCTTCTGACGCTGGTCCTCCCAAGAGACCCCTTGGCAGGACTTGGGGCTGCTCAGGGACAGGCTGGAACCTACCTGGGACGGGAAGAAAAGCAAGCCAGCCCGTCCCTTTCATGGGGCCCTTGCACATCTCTAAATCCCAGGAAACCCAGCTTTTCATACAAAAATCAAAACCCTTGTGGTCAATAAAGGTCGGAGCCGCCACATACTCAGTTTGCTCAAAGCCTGGACCGGTTTGCTCCTTCCCCATCCTCAGCACAGACCCTTGGAGGCCCACCCGCCTGGGAGGGCGAGGCCAGGGTTGGCTGCGGTGGGGCTGGGGGTCGTGGGGCAGAGGCTTGGAGACAGGAAAGGGTCTGAAAGCAGGCCGTGTCGACGTTGCAGTCTCCGAGCACCTGCTCTCCGCACCTGCCACCTCTGACCCTCCCCACCCCCAGGGAGCACCTGCCTGGCTGGCCCATCTGTTTTAAGAGTAACTTGCCTGAGCTTTTCAACACGGCCATTGGCTCCAGAGAGCGTCATTGAGCAAGAATCCCTGCCCCTGCCCCAGAGGCAGGGGGGACAAAGGTGCCAGCCGAAATGCCAGAGGTGGAGAGGGAAGGCATGGACAAACACAGGGTCAGGGCTGCCAGGGGCCGAGTCCTCATCACTCAGCTGCCGGCCGCTCCCAAGAGCCAGTCGAGAGTCTGTGGCTAGAAGACTGGCAAAGAAGCTTCGAGAAGCAGCTGCAAGCCAAGTCCTGGCAGCTCTCACCCACACCAGCCACAAAGAGGGCCACCCTCCCGGGGGACCTCCGTCCAAGGGGAGCCCTTCCCGGGCCAGCCAAGGGGACCTGGGCTGGGCTCCCCGCCAGAGCACCTTGGGCATGAAAGCTCCTTGGCGGGGTCACAAGGCAGGGCACCAAGTGGGCATCTCAGAGGTTCAAGTAAGGCGCTTATAACTCTGGCGTGACCGCTCCCCGAGCCCCACACCACCCTATCAACTGCAGCCACCAGGTAGGTCCCTAGCCCTGTGGTTTGCAACCCAAACCCCGAGTCACGAACGTGTCACCTGCTGCTTGACTCCGTGATGGGTAAACCACAGACCCTTTAAAAAGCACCACCGAGTTGCCGAAACCGGTTTGGCTCAGTGGATAGAGCGTCGACCTGCGGACTGAAAGATCCTGGGTTCGATTCCGGTCAAGGGCATGTGCCTGGGTTGCGGGCACATCCCCAGTGGGAGGTGTGCAGGAGGCAGCTGATGTTTCTCTCTCATTGATGTTTCTAACTCTCTCTCTCCCTTCCTCTCTGTGAAAAATCAATAAAATATATTTTTTTAAAAAAAAAGCACCACCGAGTCCATACGACCTGTTGCTTTCCAGCCTCAGGACGCTGTGTGAGGTCAGGCTTTGATATGTAACAGGCCCTGGGAGCATCACCTGGGGCTTTGGGGAGAAAGGCGGGTGAGAGATGGCCGGGTCCTGGTGACCTCCCAGGGCCCAGTGCCAGGCACCCACTCCAGGAGGCTTCCGGAAAAGGGGGCTGCGGAGGCTGGGGCACAGAGAGCCACCCTACAGGGGGCGCCAGGGCCAGGCCTCGAAACCCCCAGGCAAGCTGGCGAGGATAAGACCCGTTCACGAACATAGGCAGCCCCGGCAGCACCCGTGGAAGAGGGCGCAGGGGTCTGCTGGCCACGGCTGCCCTCACCGTGGAGCTGGGGGACATGGACCCCTACCCCCAGCAGCTCAAGAAGCAGGAAACTAAGAAGCCTCGGTCCTGATGCGAGGCTGGGCCTCCATCCTGCTCTTCTTCCTCCTCCTCCTCACCTCTCTTCTCCCCTCTCCCCCCTCAGGTGTCCAGGCAGCGAACAGGGCTGGGACGGGGAGCAAGGGCCTCTGGGACAGGACCAGAGCCAGGGCTGCCAGCGGGGAAAGGGCCCTCACCAGGCGGCTGCCCCCGGCTGAGGTCCAGCTCTCTCCCTCGCTTTGGGCCTTGGTTGGAAAACCCAGAACTGCCCTAGGGCTCTGACAGGCTGGCGTCTGGGAGTAGAGGCCCCGATTCCTGTCTTTGCAGCCAGAGAGCTGTGGTGGCCAGTTGGTCACAGACAGGCATGCGGGGGGAGGGGGGGGACGACGGGGGACAGACGGACACGAACAGGCCCAGGGCCCAGGACGTTCCGGTTGGTGGGAGTGCGTCAATCACTTCCTCTCCCAAGGCTGCTTTCCTGACTTGGGAGCTGCTGAGGCCACTGAGGAGGCACAGACGTCTGGCGGTGGCCTCCAGACCCTCAAATCTGCCCCTGCCCACACTCCCAGGAGGGAGAACCCCCGTGCCTCAGGGCAGCACCAGCATTTCCGGCATGACAGGCAGTTATTTATCAGCCCGGTGTCTCTCCACCAGGACCAAGTCAAGCTGGGGCCTGCTGAGGGGGTGATGGGACTGGCTGGGTGGGAGGGGCCTGGGGAGCAGGCAGCCCCCACTTCACCCTGAGAATGTGCTTCCTTAGGGCCCCCCACCCCCCCGAGCACTTCCATGGGAGGAGTGTCTCACAGGGGACCTCCTGGGCACCCGACCCTCCCCCACACACACAACCCCTCCTCCACGGTCCCCGCACGGCCACCTGGACAGACCTCGATGCTCTGGGGAATTCCAGGGCAGGGCAGGGGTGCAGAGCAGCACCCATTCTTCGCTGTAGAGACCCCCCTGCGGTAACGTTTCCCATGGCACCGAATGCCAGGGTTTACAGATGGGAAACCCAAGGTCAAGGTCGTAGAGCCCTTTCCCCTGCCCCATGTAGCTGGCTTGGGGCACCCCGAGAGGCCAGGGATGTGTTGAGAGGGGATCCTGGCAACCGGTGCCAGTCCTGATGCCCAAACCAGGTCAGAGCTGCCGCCAGCACCCGGGTCCCCCTTCCAGAGGAAGGGTGCCGCCTCCAGCCCTCATGAAGGGACTTGTCTGGGAACAGGCCCGGCCGAGGGCTGGGTGCAGGGCAGAGCTGGAAGACCAGTTCCTCTGCTTTCCCCGCCTGCCAGAGCCTGGGCCGCTTGGAAAGATTCCGCTCAGTGTTGAGCAAGGCCGCCCGGCCCGGCCCGGCCCGGCGCTGCCCTGGACAGAGCCAGACAAGGAGTGGCAGGGAAAGTGACCGGCCCACGTTCCGGGGAACCTGGCTGTCGCCTGGGCCCTGCTCCCAACTCACCGGGGGCCCCGGGGAAGACCCTGCCGGGATGCCCACTGCACCAGGTGCTTAGCTGAGTGGTGGCTAGAGAATCAAGGCCCGCCCTCGAGGGGCACCTGAGGGTGGCACACCACAAACAAGGTCACTCAGGGTGGTAGGGTGGGGGATGGGGGGCTCTTGATCACAGTGACTCAGAGTCATGGGTCTCAGCTTCCCAAAGGGGGCTATGGCCCAGGCAGATTGCTGGAGGTGCCCCAAATCAAGGTGACCCCGGCGATGGTAACTGGCACCCCAAAGGGACAGAGGGAGCGCCAGGCCTCCAGAGCCTCGTCCCTCCCCAGCGCTGGCTGTTCTAGCGAGACAGCCGAGGCCGGAAGCTCAGTGCAGGATCCTCTAGACGGCGCGCCCCCCACTACCCCCCCGCCGCCCCCCATGAGGGCCCCTGAAACTGCTCTCGAGCTGATTAATCTCCAGACTCCCCCAAGCCTGGGGGGCCTGTCACCTCTGGCACATGGGCCTGTAGAGACATCCTCCCCCTGCGCTGGCTAAATAAAGTGTTCTTCGGTTTCACTGGAGGCAGAAACTTGCAGCTTCTGACACACCTGCAGCCAGCAGCGCTCCAGCTGTGCACGCGGAGGAGGGAGGCGCGCTCTGTCACCCAGATCTCCCCATCGGCGTCCCCTCTGAAATAAAAGTGCCGCTGGGAAGGCTCAGGGGTGACAGTCACCCACAGGAGAGTGGAAACCAGCTCTGTGTGTGTGAGGGGGGGGCTATTCTGGATCTGGGGTGCAGGGGTGAGCAGGAGTGTGGAGGATGGGGAAGGATTGCTAAAGGGAAGCTGGAGGAGCCAAGAGCACATTTTCCAACCTGTGTCAGAATGCGCGCCAGCCAGCTCCATACCCAAAAGAGGAGGACTGAGTGAATTCCCTTTGCTCCAGCGTGGAGCCACAGATGTCCTTGGCTTCTCTCCCGCACATGGAACAGTAACGGGCCAGCCTGGGCCCGGCCTCTGGAATAAAGCGCAGTTCGGAGCGGTCAGCACACGGAGGCTGCTGGGAGCCCAGCCACACACAGGAAGGGCAGAGCGTCCTTGAGGGGGTCCCATGGCTGAGCGGAGCTGGTATTTTCTGGCCTGAGTGAAGGAAGGCAGAATTTTCTAGAAAGTCCAGAAGGAAGGGGGGGTCCTTAAGGGTGGGGAAACCCTCAGTCTGCAGGTCTAGACACCAGCCACTGCCCGCACAGCCGGGGGCCCTGCTGTCTGGGTTCAGCTGGCCTCCTCCCACCGCCTGCCAGCCACCCCCCCCCGCCCCGCCCCCCCAGCCCAGGGGTCAGGAGCCAGCCCCTGGCAGAGGTCAGGCAGAGGGGAGGCTCCGATTTCTGAGAAGGGGCAAAAGCCAGGTTTGCAGGCCCTGTGACGTCAGCACACTGGGGTAAGACCAGGCGGCCATTCACACGGGGTAGTCACAGGAGCAGGTCAGGTTACGCTGCGCCCCTCCCCCATTAACGGGCACTGGGTGGGGGGCTCTCCCCAGGGACTCTCCAAGCAGCGTTAGCCCCAAAGCTCTCCCCCAGACTTGCCCCTCTGAGCCCAGGAAGGGACTACAAATCACGCCACGTATGTTATTTCACTGAATATTTTCCAAAGCCCCTCTGAGTCACACAGGACATGAAACACCCCAGCTTACAGATGAGGAAACTGAGGCTTAGAGGCGGACGCAGAAACATGCCTGAGGGCACAGGGAGGAAGTGATGGAGCCTGGTGATGAGCTGGGTGGGCCAGACTCCATGCCCTGTGCTCTCCCCATCCCTCCCCCTGCACCACCACCCCCAGCCCAGCACCTCGCTCTGCTCCAGCCCCAGGTGGGGCTAATCAAGGCAGACTAGCCAGCCAGTTCTGGTCCCATCCTGCCTGCCCAGCCCCAAGGCTTCAGGACCCCAGTCCCTTCCCCAGAGGAAGGCCGACCCTAGATGGGGGTCTAGCAGAAGGTTCCTGTTCCACAGGGGGCAGAGGGGAAAGGGCATGAGGGGGCTCTCTGCTCCTCAGACAATTCCCAGAGGTCAGGATGCCTCAGCCAGTGCTGCAAGACCTCGGGCGGCTTCCTGGCTTAAGCCTTCCCAGGACTTTATCACAACCAGGCCTTTCCCAGGAAAACTGCGCCTAGACCCATCCCCCCAGCCCCCAGCCCCCAGCCCCGCAGCGTGCCTGTGGGGATGGGAAAGGGAGGTGGGGCAGTGCCGAAGATCTCGCTCAGCCCAGTGGCACAGTCTCCTAGCCTGGCCCACAGCCCAGCAGGTCTTGCCGCCCAGACCCTCCCCAAGCCCCATCCTGAGGCGATGCGGTCACCAGGACGGCAGCACCGCACCCCAATGGCTCTCTCTGAAGTGACGTCAGAGGCTCCTCAAACCCCCGCAGCCTGGGGCCCTGCAAGCCCAAACCTGACCACACATCCGTCCAGGACACTCCCTGGAGACAGGACACCAAGGCCCCAAATAGTTTCCTGGGCAGCAGGGATGCCGAGAAGCTACAGGAGGGAAGAGCCAGTGCTACCCCGTGCGCCCACCATGGCACTGGTACAGCCACATCCCACGGCGGGTCAGGTGAGGCCCCGGGCTTCCGCGGCCATGAGGTGCCAGGGTGTGGAAACAGAAGTCCAGGTCCTCAAGCCCCCCAGGCCTCCTGGTGCCCAGCACAGGCTAGATTTTGGGGTGGACCAGCTCACCTCGGCCCACCAGAAGTCCCTCCCGTGGTTCCCATGTCCCCATGTCCCATCCACCCTGGCCAGGTCCCAGAACCCTGTCTCCTCAGTAGGAAAGGTGGTGAATTCAACATCTCTGTGGGGGGACGGCTCTCCGCCTCTCTGGAGCTCAGTGGCGCCCAAGCTGTCCGAGAGCAGGGCTGGCCTATCTGCACAGAACGCCGCTCCTGTCTGGTCCCCGTAATAGCCACCCTCTCTTACATGCACCCCTGGACCAGGCAAGGACCCTTCCACATCTGCCCAGGGCTTTTAGATCTGGTCAGGCCAGGTAGGGCTCACGACCCCCATGCTTGAGACAGAACTCTGCGGGCAGCAGGAGCAGAGGCAGGCCTGGCCCAGATACCCTCCAGTCCTGTCACATCGCCGTGAGACTTGTGAACACCCAAATGCATGACCTCACCTCCGCCTCTGAGCCCCCTCCCCATTTCACAGATGAGCTCACTGAGGCCCATGCACAATCACTCAGCAGTAAAGAGGGCCGGGGCTGGAAGCCAGGCCCCCAAGTAGTGCCCCCACCCCACGGCCAGCACACAATGGGCTCACGGTCAAGGCTGGCTGGGTGAGTCTCTGAAAAAGGCCCGTGGGCCTGGCACCATGACTCAGCTGATGAGCGGAGCGATAAACAGATCTGCCTTCCCCACTGCCCCAACCTGCCCACCATGGCTTCCGTTCCTGCTAATGAGTGGCCCTGGGGCAGGCGGCCAGGGTGCCTGGGTGTGTGCGGGTAATATTCCCTGACCCCCACCCCCAGCCTGACCTCGCGCAGGGCCTCGTCCTCCGGAGGTTCCCACACTGAGCTCCAAGTTCACCTCCTCCACGCAGCCTGCCCTCACCCCACCCCACAGACGCCCCTCAGGCAGCTGGTGCTCCCCACGCAGAATACTGGTGGAGGCTGCTGAGCCCACCCCAGTCCCCCAGGGCCACCTCCTCCTTTCCAGAACAAGGTCTCTCTGCAGCCACCGGGCTGTCAGAGCTGACGAAGGGAAGGGAGGCCACTTGAGCAGGTGGGGGAACTGAGGCCCACAGTCAGGGCCAACCTGGGACTAGGACGGCCAGGAGCCCCGGCTGCCCTTTTCGGTGGGAATAATGCCGCAGACTCCGAACGAAAGCCAGGGATGGAGGAGTGTCAGAGCTGCAGCTATAAAGGGGAGAGGGCCAGAAAGGAAGGGAGAGAGGAAGACAGCTTCCCGGTTTCTGAGAAGGAAATTGCAGGCAGGTAGGTGACAACCAGGTTCCCAAAAAGCTCTGGACTGCAGCCTACCATCAGGAGAGCCTGGGGGGAAACGGAGTCAGGACTGTCCATGCAAAGCCCAGCCATAGCTGCAACCCATGCTGCCAGCTGGACCCACCATTCTACCCCTTCGTACACACACACACACACACACACACACACACACACACACACGAGGGCCTTGTGGGGCTGCAACCCCCAGGTGAGTCTGGGAAGCGTTTTTCCCAGGGCCGAAGGCCAGTGGAAGAGCAGCCTCTACATATAATTAGGCAGCCCACAGAGCCATAAACGCCAGGAGGAGAGATGCTCACCGGGTTCCTGGGGCAGGAGGGGGGCATCTGAAAGCCTAGGAGTTCCCGGGTCAACAGGAAGAGTGACTGGGCAGACAGCTGAGTCCAGGAGAAGGTCCTGCCACCAGCCTCCCTCTCCGGACCCGATGGTCCCAAGCCCGAGCCTGCCTACTGCACTCTTCTTCCTCTGAGAGCCCGTGTCCACACACGTGCGGTCCCCAAACAGGCACAGCCTGACAGGCAGCAGGACACTTTCCGGAGGAAGCCTAGGCCCCCCACACCACCCTGGCTCTGGACCCCACAGCACCGAGCCCAGAGGAGCTGATCAGGTGCCCCTGCTCGGGCCTGGGAATGCAGCAGACCTTTTAGGGCCAACTCCCCACCCAACGGAGCCTCCTGAGGACAGGATGCGGCGGTCACATCGCAGACACAGCTAGCCCTTCCTGGGGCGAAGGGGAGGCTTCCCTTGTCCACCCAGAGCTAGAAGGTACCGTTGCTTAAGTGACCCCGAGCACCGGGGCTTGCCTCTGTGATCTCAAGCTCTACAGCCTGCGCCCCAAACGAGCCTCCTGCATCAAGGGACAGCTACCCGCCTGCCCCCCTTCCCTAGGCACTCAGGGCGCTCAAGGCCACTCCGAGAGGTTCCAGGGCGCGCACTCCACCCGCCCGAAGCCCAGCCCCTGCTGGATCAGCTGGAGGGAAATGACAGGGCGCTGAGCCTGTTCCAGGTGCAGGAGCCGGCGCCAAAAGCCCTCTTTCCAGACTCCCTAATCCCATGCCTTCTCTAGACACACGTAGGCAGGCCCTGGGGGGAGAGGGGGACTTTCAACCCGAGACTCCAAAATTGGTTGTTGAATAGGAGGAAATCAGAAAATAGTTTGTTCTGTAAAAGGACCAGAGTTCTGGAGCTAGACGTCATTTAATGGCCAAGTCCTCGTGTGTGTGGCTGCTCCAGCAGCGGGACCTGGATTGCAGCGGGGCAGGAGGTGGAAGCCAGCACAGGAGCCAGGAGCCCTGGATTCTGGTAACCCAGCTGTGCCATGGTGCATGGCTCTCAGGCTTATTTGGCAAATGTACCCCCACCCCATCCCTACCCCCATGCCCAAGAGGAAAGACAGTGCAGGCTGGCTGCTGGCTGGGGCAAGACTGAAGGTACCATCCGAACAAGGGAACTGTATGCCCCCCCAACCCACTGGGCCTCGGGTGCACACTCCCCACCCCACTCTGCTGGGTCCCACTGTTTCCTGGCCTAAACTTCCTGGGAGGAGCTCTTGCTTTGTCCCTAAGTGACCATCAAAGGAACCCAACCCAAACCCAGTATATTACCTAAACCCTAGGATTGCCTAAAGCCGTGGTCAGCAAACCACGGCTCGTGAGCCACCTGTGGCTCTTTGGCCCCTTCAGTGTGGCTCTTCCACAAAATACCACGTGCAGGTGCGCACATACAGTGCGATTGAAACTTCGTGGCCCGTGCTCAGAAGTCGGTATTTTGTGGAAGAGCCACGGCGAAGGGGCCAAAGAGCCGCGGTTTGCTGACCACTGGCCTAAAGCACCGTTAAGGCCACTGCAACACCTCCATTCAAAACACGCGCCCATACGGCTCTTCAGGGTGGAACCGCAAATACCCACGAGGGCTGTGCAGGACTCAGTGGCTCCGTGTGCTGGCCTTCATGGGGGAGGCTTGACAGTCCATCAATTTATTCATGTCATGCACATACACGTGTACACACACACACACACACACACACACACACACACGATCCTGGTTCTGCCCCTTGGAGGCGCTCGGCTACACAGGCTCACCCACAAAATGGAGGCAATGACACAGAGTATACAGGTTTGGGGTAAAGATGAAATAAGGTCGGAAAAGCCCTGAGCACGATATCCACGGCTAACTTTCCTCGAGCACTTTCATTACCAAACGCTTTCACGAATTCATTATGAAACGAGCTCGCAAATGACAGAATGAGGACAGGGAGAACAGGTATGCTACCCGCTTTTCACGGGACATCAAGATTTGGGAGTGAAGTGACTCACCCAAGATTACGTGGTAAATTAGGGGCAGAGTTGAGACTCCGTCCTGGGGCTCTGCTCAGCCCAAAGCTGTGTGTGGCCTGCCAAACAGTAAGGTGTGCCAAGACGGTGCCCTACAGTCCAAATCAACACGCTGAGCGGAGGGAGACGGGACCCACGCGAAGAACGAGGCCTGGGCCAATCAGGATCTGTGGCCAGTTAGCCTCCCTGGGTCCCGGCTACTTGTCATTGGCAAGTCACTTACAACTCAAGCCAGGAGAGGAGCATGGGGTCATCAGGTGCTCCCACCCAGAGGTCACTCATATCTGTTCACCAAGGGAGCCCCTAAGAGACTCCCTTGAGCCCTGGTTGGTTCGGTTCAGTGGATTGAGCATTGGCCTGAAGACTGAAGGGTCCCAGGTTCGATTCTAGTCAAGGGCATGTGCCAGGTTGTGGGCTTAATCCCTAGTAGGGTGTGCAGGAAGCAGCCGATCAATGATTCTCTCTCATTGATGTTTCTCTCTCCCCACTCCCTTCCTCTCTGAAATCAGTAAGATATATCTATATCTATCTATATCTATCTATATCTATATCTACATCTATATCATCTATATCTATATATATCTATATATATATATAAGAAAAACTCCCTTGACAGCCTCTCTGTCATTCTAGGCACTAGAAGGGACACTGCAGAGGTCCCAGTGGAGGTCCCTGAAGGCACAGGGTCCACATGTCACAGATCATGAACATTACTCAGAGGTGAGACCCTTACTCCAAGCTGAAAACTCTGGTCTTAGGATTAACTCTAACACATCGGACTCGTTTCTCAGAATGGAGAAAAGTGCCAATTAGAACTGAACGGGAGAGTGGCTAACTACACTTAAACACACCCATGTCCTTTTGGCTGCTCCCAGACAGAGATGGAAGAGTTGGGGGACAAAATATAGCAACCTGGGGGCCCCGGGCACAGGGGCCAAGTACTCTTCGGAGCTCCATGAGCCCAGGAGACGTAAGATCACCTGGTACAGTGACCACAGTGAGGACCCTAGCATCCAGAGGGCCAATTATGGTTAGCGTTCTTCTGTTAGTAACGGAAGGGAAATAAATAGTTCAGAAAGCCCTGCTCCAAGTGAGAATACTTTTTGTTTTTAAATATATTTTATTGATTTTTTACAGAGAGGAAGGGAGAGAGATAGAGAGTCAGAAACATCGATGAGAGAGAAACATCGATCAGCTGCCTCCTGCACATCTCCTACTGGGGAGGTGCCTGCAACCCATGTACATGCCCCGACCGGAATCGAACCCGGGACCCCTCAGTCCGCAGGCCGACGCTCTATCCACTGAGCCAAACCGGTTTCGGCATGAGAATACTTTTGAAGGTACCATGGATTCTTAGCTCCCTGAGAAAGCCCTGTATACTTCAGTCCCAAGGGATTTCAGAACCCCAAATTCTGCTGCAAAAGAAAAGACTCCTCTATAAAAGATTCCAAAATTCAAGCTTCTCACTAATTCTTTCCAGGCCCTTCTCCCTCCCCTTCCCCTCCCCGCCGATCTGGGTTAATGAGGTTTTATTGGAACCCACCAGAGCCACAGGTAGAGACTTACACCAGCTCCACCCTCGCTGCGGAGCCGAAGCCAGGAGTGACATCACCTCTGGAAGGCTGTGCGCCTGGCAGAGGCAGCTAGCACCTCCCCCACCCCACCCACTCAGCCAGGCCGTGGGGAAGTGTCTCTACTAGCCCCCATAATTAGGGCAAAAAGGAATTTTATGCCTTTCAAGAAAGAGAAGAGGGAAAGAGAGCAACCCAGTAAATAACTATTCCAGAACAAGCCATTTTTCTTGCATGGCAGAAACAAAAGACCACAGAAAGCTTTTTAGACAAACCTGTTCCCTTCTCTTGGGAGTGGCTGAGCAGCCTCCCCTTGCCCATTCAAAGCAGGTGCCCAGGCATCACACCCTACCTCCCCAGGCCCCAGGGGAGCTGTGACCTGCTTCCCACTGGGACCAAAGTGAACCCTTAGACACAGATCTGTGTGACCTATGAACATCTTCTCCCATTTTAGGCAAACCCCACTGCCTCATTTCTTTCAGGAAACAAGTAGAGGGGAGCTCTGCGAAGGCATTTCATGGCACCTGTATACCCCCTTTTACCCCAACCTGGAGAGGAAGAGGGCAGGGCTGGGAAAGAGAAAACAAACCAAACTTTAGTTAAAAAAGAAAGAGAGAAAGACCTAAGCTCAAGCCAGAGCCTTACCCCAAAGCTTAGGGCTCTCAGTCTCGGGTCTCAGTTCAACCACCGCCACCAGGAAGCCCTCCCACCATCTCAGCTCTAAGAAGCCTCCCCACCTCTCCCTCCTTTCCCCTTTGAGATTCAACTAGCCCCTGGGCCCTGTGTCTCCACAAAGTGTCAAAGTTTCTAGGCAAGAAAAAAATGCCCCACACCGCAGCCCCTGCCCCTTCCCCACACACAAGGACTCTGAGCACCGTGGTCCCCGAGAATCTCAAATCCCATCCGCTTCCCTGTTAACGGTCACTCTGGGATCTGACCGGAGCGCACAGACACCCCAGCCTCGGCCAAGACAGCCAGAGAAACCGCCACCGCCCCCACCCCCATTCTGGCTGAGAAGAGGTGGAGAACCCCACCTCAGCATCCCTGCTGGGGTTCCACCCGGGGCCTGGGGAGAGAGGAGCAGCCAAGTAAGGCCAGGGGGGCAAGGGAAGTAAGCCAAGCACCTCCACTCTCTTCTCCAGAACAGCCACTGTGACTCAGGACGAAAGCTGAGTCCCACAGAGGCCAGCAAAGGAGAAGACAGGCGTCAAATTCTTAAACCTGAAAGCCAGGATCGCACTGAAGACCCTGCTCAGAAAGCCTATCTGTCGCCATGGCTCCCCAATAGGGTACCCCCCCACCACCACCACGCACACGCACACGCACACGCGCACACACACACACACACACACACGCACGCACCCGCACACCCCAGCCCCTCAGTAATCCAAGAGGCATCAGGGACCTTCGCCTGGAGTTCCAAATGCTCGCAAGCACAACAGTCGCCTGGGAAGCAGGGGGGCACTTCACCAACCCGCTCGGAAAACACCTCGCCTGGACCGGGCCCTGTAAAATGCCCAAGCGCTCAATAACCGGGGCTGTTATGCTCGGGGTAGGTAGGGCCTCACAGAGGGCAGCGTGGCTGAGACTAGTCCAGACCCCACGTTACGAGTGGAGGACCCACCCCCGCCGATGCTCCTTCCCGGCCCACGTGCCTCCCTGTGCCAGAGCCGGGAAGGCCAGCCATCCAGAGGTGGTGGCGAGAGGCGGCCACTTCCGGAAGGGGAAGCGCCCCTCGCTCCGCACCTCCCCGCCCTCTCCGTCCCGGGGGGATGGCCGACCCGGCGGCGGAGGGGACCTCTGGCACCCGGTGCGGGCGGGGGGTGGCCTGGGCAAAGGCGGCCGGCGCTGACACCTGGCGGCGGCCCGGGTCCCAGCCCACGTCAGGGCCGGCGCTGCGGGGCGGTTCCCGGGAAAGGGCTTCAGGGGCCGAGAACAAAGCGCCCCCATTGGGGAAGGCGGGTTGGCGGCCAGGGCGGGAGATCACTTTCTGGGGACCCTCGGGAGACGCTTTGTCGGCCAGGTTCCTCTCGAGAGGGGACCCACCCCCGTCCATGGTGGATGCTGGCGTCCTACCCAAAGGCCTCCCCAGCCTCGGGCTCCGCATTCGTCCCTCTTCCCCAGCTCCGCGGGGCGGGCCGAGGGACCCGCCTTCCCCGCGCGCGGCTCCAGCACAAAGCCGGGCCGGGGGAGGGGAAGGGCCGCTCCCGCCGCCCGCTGGAAGCCGTGCGCCACCCCGTCCCCAGCGCGGGCGCGCGCCCCTCGCGGCAGCACAACTTCGGCCCAGAAGTTGGTCCCCGCGGCTCTCCAGCGCTTCGGGGCCAACTTCCCGGAACCGAGCTGCCAGCTCGGCCCGGCTCCCCGCCGACGGCCAACGGAAAGCGGCCCGCGGCCCGGCCCCCGCTCCTGGGCTAACGCGCCCGCCTGCTCCCGCGGGGCTCCGCTGCGCCCCAACTTGCCTCCGCCGAAGGGGCCGGCGCCCGGTCTCGCGGGTCCGGTTTGAATTGGGGCCTGCGGGAGGGGCGCGTGGCCGCGGCTACTGCATCCTCCCGGGTCACCGGTGGGGGCCCGGCCACCGCGGCGCCCGGGGTGACGGGTGGGGAGCCGGGGACCGGTGCCGCCGCAGGCTGGCGGGCTCCGGCGCGTGTTTTACATCATTGAGCGCGGGGGGCACGAGGGGCGCGGGGCCGGCGCAGGCTGCGTTCCGCGGGGCGCCCCAGCCCCGCACCCGGAGCGGCGGAGCCCACCCGGCGCCCACCGACGGCGGAGGTGACGGGGGCGGGCGCCCGGGTTTCGGGGCGCACCGTCGCCGGGCGAGCGCGGGAAGAAGCCGTCCCAGGTTCCCCTCCCCCTCCACGTGCCGCCGCCGGCATCGGCGGGTCTGCCAGCCCGGCTTCCCGCCGCCGCCCGCCCGCCCGCCCGCCCGCCCGCCGCGGCCGCACTCACCGGGAGGACCGGCTGCAGGCGCAGCGCCAGCGCGCAGAGCGAGAGCCAGAGCGCCGCGCGCCTCATGCTGCCCGGACCGGGGCGGGCGGGCGGGTGCGCGGGGCGGGCGGGCGGGCGGGCGGCGCGGGGCTCGGGCCGGACCGAGTGCGCGGCGCTCGGCTCCCTCGGGCGCTGCCCCGCGTGCGGCTGTCCGGGGCGAGGCGTGCGGTCCGCCGGCTGCGCTCCGCTCTCTGCTGGATTCCTCCCGACTCCGCTCGGCTCCCGCCCGCCCCTCTCCCGCCGAGCTCCGCCTTATAATAAACCCACAGGCCCTCAGCCGCTGCAAAAAACCAGACCCCCACCCCCAGCTCGCCAGGTCTCCGGGCCAGTCCCCACCCCGGACCCCGCCCCCTGAGCCACCCAGCCCGGCCCCTCGGACCGCCCCACCCCCGAGCCGCGCCCCGCCCCTCCCGCTCCGCCGGGGTAGAGCCTGGCGGGTCCCCCGAGCCGTGGGCCGGGCGGGCGGTGGGTCCGGCGTCTCAGCGCGGCTGCTCTCGGGCGGTGGGGACCCGGGCTCACCCCCTGCCGCCCCGGCCCAGGGCACTGAGCGCCGTCCGGGAGGGGGCGGGAGGGAGACCGTTGGTCCGCGGCTGTGCGCGCCAGCCTGCAGCGCCCTCTGGGCGGACACGAGCGGCCTCCAGGTGTGTCGGGCTCCCAGGTCCCGGAGGGAACACTTCGGGCCGCGGTGCTGGCCCCCAAGTGATGGGGCTTAGACCGATGGGTCCCCCCGCGCTTGTCCGACCGCAGGTGGGCTCCCCACGCCCGCCCTCCCCCGCGCAGGTGCCCCAGGGGCTTGCGTTCTGCCTGCACTTAACACGCTGGAAGCTCTGGAGGGGTGGGGGGAGGGAGGAGGAGTTTTCAGAGTCCTTCTATGGAAGACAGTGCCCTCTCTCTTGATCCTCAGAGCTAAAAGGAAAAATAAACAGCTTGGTGTCCAGGTGACCGCGGGCCTGCTCAAGAGGCACCCACCCGTTGAGCTCCTGGCCCTTCGTGGTTCCCTGATCTGGGCCTCTGTTTCCATCCCCAGTCGGGCACCTCAGTGCAGAAGGCTGTGGAAGGCCTGCGGGTGGAGTGCAAAGGGCCCTGAGAGAAGCGGGCAGAGCCGCTTGGCCTGCCTGCAATCTGTGAGGAGGAGAAATGGTGCCAAATGACCTACGGACCTGAACCTGGAGGCCAAAGATGGCATCTTCCCCACCCACCTCTCCAGGCAGCTTCTGCAGCCCCGGCTGGGAACCAAGGGCTCCTGCGGCTTCTTGGCCTCTCACGCAGTCTCTAGTGTTTCTCCTTACGGATTAAACATTCCCGGGTCCTGGGTTATGCGGTTCCGGACAACTGGCCTGAGCCCCCGTATTCTCCCCACCCTCCCAGCAGCTTCCTGCATCCCCACCTCAAGCCACAGTCCTCCATCTGAGCACTAACAGCCGGACCCCCAAACAGCACCCCGCCCTGTTTGGCCCCTGCTCCTGAAAACCTGTTGGACCGCAGGCAGCTCTCCCTTTTGGGGTCTCAGTTTCCCCTTGTTGTAACGTACCCCGTGAATCACAGAAGGACGCCTCAAGAAGTCGAATTAAAGAGTCACATTTATTGCAGTCCGGGACTATGGGAGGCCATTCCCCAAATCTCATAGTAGTAAGATGGCCGCAAAACCAGACTTGTAGAGGCAAAGATCACAAAGGTATTGATTACATCCCAAGGTTTGGAATGAGGAACCTGGTTTGCAAAAAAGCAGTTTACAGAGCAGAAGCAGCAGGTTATCTAAATCGCAGTTTTGGGTCTCCAGAACACTGAGTCAACCGGGTCATGTTAACTGGAGCCCTCTGACCTTGGGATAACTGTGCTGTCCTTCCCAGGTAAAGGAAAATGTGCTTCCTAAGACCAGTGTGACCACAACCCATGGGATATTCACATTACAATCAATAGGGTATTTAATCGAATGGGATAATTTATATAATTCAGAAAGTCAAAATAACTTTTCTATTATTTTAGCAAACAAATAAGTACAGAAACCAAACAGCAGGGTTAAAGTTAACCTATAGTTTCTACCTGAGATGATTGCTAGCATACTTCACCCTCTGTGTCTGTCCATGGGGGGTGATAGAGCCTCATCTGGGTTCTTGGGACCTGATGCGAGTCCCACTGCTTCAGTTTCTCAGATCAACCAGCATCAGGGCAGCAGCAGGCTGGGCCCCTCCGCAGCTCAGGGAGTCCTGCTGGGCTAGAAAGTCCCACTGACAGAAAGCTATGCGGGTGTCTCCAGGGGCCGCTCGCAGTCTGGTTAGTTCTCTTGTCTTTTTAACCCAATATGGAGGAAATATTGGTCAGTTTGGAATCTTGCCTTTCTCTACCGCACAAAATAAACAAAACTGGAGTTGGGAGGGTGTGCTAGCGTTTTTTTTTTTTGTATTATAGAAATTACCAGTTTATTGTTTCTTTCAGAATCTATTTTTTTAAACTATATTTTATTGATTTTTTACAGAGAGGAAGGGAGAGGGATAGAGAGTGAGAAACATCGCTGAGAGAGAAACATTGATCAGCTGCCTCCTGCACACCGCCTACTGGGGATGTGCCGGCAACCAAGGTACATGCCCTTGACCAGAATTGAACCTGGGACCCTTGAGTCCGTGCCGGGGTCCAACCCCAGCAGGTCCAGGGGTCCCCAAAGGTGTGGATGGAGTCGGCGAAGAAGGAATGACATGGAGACAGTGTTCAGTTGATCAGCAGGCTAGCCAGGATCTCTAGCCAGGATCTCCAGCCAAGTTCTGGTCTGGATCTCCAGTGAAGTTCTGCTTAGGATCTCCAGCCAGGTTATGTGTCCATGTTGTCTTGCTAGGTTCTCCAGCCAGGTTCTCCAGGTTCTCCAGCCAGGTTCTGTAGCCAAGTTCCCTCGCTAGGTTCTCCAGCCAGGTTCTGTCCAGGTTCTCCAGCCAGGTTCAGTTACCAGGTTCTAGTCAGGTTCTCTTGCCAATTTCTGTAGTCAGGTTCAGTCCAGGATCTTTTGCCATGTTCTCTCGCTAGGTTCTGTCTCTAGGTTCTGAGGCCAGTTTCTGTCCAGGAACTTTTGCCATGTTCTCCAGCGAAGTTCTTCTGTCTCTAGAGAACGTTCTGTGTTCTAAGTTCTGTGTTCTGCTGTCTTGTTACAACTGTATTTATACCAGTTGATTCAATCCTATCAATCTCTATTACAAAGGTTAGGGCGTTTCTTATCTCCATTCCAGGGAGTAAAGATTATGTAGCTTAAGCATGACTGTTTGTAGTGATTAACTACCCGCCTGGCACTTAGTTAAGGAGTTTCATCCCCTCCCTGACTTCAGGGAAAAATTCCTACCTGGGGAAACAACCTTTCTAGGAGAGGCATCCCCTCCCTGACTTCAGGGAAAAATCCCTACCTGGGGAAACAACCTTTCTTGGAGAGGTGACCTTGGTTAAAACACACAGCGCTAAGGGGAGCAAACATATTAAGAACAGTATGCTATATACGCCAGGTCCCTTGAAACATATGCTGTGCAGATGTTTCTTTCCTGCAGCGACTGTGTCAAGCAGCAAAGATGGACCGGCTCCCGGCAAGTCCGCAGGCTGACGCTCTAGCCACTGAGCCAAACAGGCTAGGGCTTTCAGAATCTATTTGCTCCAGATCAATGTGTATTTCTTTGGGCCAATTAGGAAGAGGCGGGGCCCCAAGAATGACACATATACAGAGAAGGGAAGTAGAGGATCAGGGCGCACCTTGACCCGGCTGACCCCTGGCCTGCTGTGATCATCCAACACATCTCGAGGAAGCCACACGCCCTCGCCATCCCCAGCATGGGCAGCACAACACTGTCTTAAAATCCTATGTGTAGTGCACATAGATTACATGAATGTGCTATAAAAGTACATTTTCCTAGGGGAGGAAAATGGAGTGGGGGCAGTGAGGAGAACATTTAAGTTTATTATGTATTCCTAGATGCTTATGAGAACATATACTTTATTTAATGTTTTAAATTGGAAGTTATTTCCTAAATCAGTAAAGATGCTTTCAACCTCAAGTAACAGCTCCCATTCAAACTGTTTGAGTAATAGGGCAATTATGGCGCCCAGCCAGTATGGCTCAGTGGTTGAGCATTGACTCATAAACCAGGAGGTCATGGTTTGATTCCCAGTCAGGGCATATGCCCCGGTTGCGGGCTCGATCCCCAATGGGGGGCATGCAGTGATCAATGATTCTCTCTCATCAATGTTTCTGTCTCTCTATCCCTCTCCCTTCCTTTCTCTAAAATCAATAAAAACACATATTTTTCAAAATAGGACAATTATTGCATGTACCTGTACCTGCATAATCCACTGAACAACCCAAACCTCCACAGCACTGAAACGAAGGCCCTCCCACCCTTCAGCTCTGTCCCCCCTGTGTTGCTCCATCCGCAGAATGGCGGCAAGATGGGCACTGTTTCCAGGCATCACAGCTAACAGAGTCATGTCCGCAAACAAGACCACCTTCTCCTAGTGTTTTCCTCAGGAATAAGGAAATAGTTCCCTGAAGCCCCCCTGTACACACACACACACACACACACACACACACAACACACACACACAACACACAACACACTTCTTTTCCCACCTCACTGGCCTGAAGTGGGTCCCATGCCTTCATGAAGCCATCACTAGGAAGCAGATCTTCAGCACCAGGGTGGGTGTAGATTAACCTTCAATGGCTTGGGGAAGCCATTGCCACAGCCATTCAGTACTTTGACTGCTTAAAGAGTATGTATGAGATGAATGTAAGGGCATTCTGCTTCAAGATGATACAAAACACAAAAAATTAAAAATGGAATTATCATATAATCTAGCAAGTCCACCTCTGGGCATATACCCCAAAGAATTAAAAGCAGGGACTGAACAGATATTTGCACACCCATGTCTATAGCAGCTCTATTCACAATAGCCCCAAAGGTGGAAGCCATCCAAAAGTCCATTGACAAATGAATGGATAAACAAAATGTGGTAAATACATACAATAGGGTATTATTCAGTCCTCAAAGGAAGGAAATCCTGTCACATGCTACAACCCCTGTGAACCTTGAAGACTTGAAGCTAAGTGAAATAAGCCAGGCACAAAAGGGCCAATACACATGTATAGAGTAGTCAAGTTCAGAGGCAGAAAACAAAGGTGGCTGCCAGGGACTGGGAAGGATGGGGGAGGGGGGCACGAGGCATTATTTTTTCATGGATACGGAGTTTTATTTTGGGAAGACGAAGGAAGTTCTGGAGGTGGATGGCGGTGGTTTTTGCACAACAATGAATGTACTTAATGCCACTGCACTGTACACTTAAATGGTTAAAATGGTAAATTTTATGCTATGTATAATTTACAAAAAATGCAAAAAAACCCCACCCCACCCTCAATTGCTAAAAAATAAAATAATGAACACCTGTGCAACTACCACCCAGTTCATCAGTTCTTAACATGATGTCTTTTTCTTTTCTTTCCTTATGAAATGAAACATCACAGATTCAACTGAGTTTTCTCAGTCGTGTTTTGAGGTGTGTCCGTGTTGACACATGTGGCTCGGGGTCATTTATCTTAATTGCTGTATTATAATTCATCACGTGCGCATGCCGTGCTCTATGAATCCCTGGACATTTGCTTGTTTCCAGCTTTTCAAAGCTACACACAATGCTACCGCCAATTCTGGACCTTTCTCCTTGAGTGCACGTGAGCCTTTCTCTAGAGCAGTGGTTCTCAACCTTCCTGATGCCGCGACCCTTTAATGCAGTCCCTCATGTTGTGGTGACCCCCAATTTCATTGTTACAAATGGAACATAATTAAAGCGTAGTGAGTAATCACAAAAACAATATGTAATTATATATGTGTTTTCCGATGGTCTTAGGCGACCCCTGTGAAAGGGTCGTTCGGCCCCCAAAGGGGTCGCGACCCACAGGCTGAGAACCGCTGCCCTAGAAGTAGCTGGAGTGCCTGGGTTGTAGTATAAACAGCGTCACCTTTCTTACACCCTGCCCCGGGCGATTTCTCTAAACACACTGCTTCCAAAGGGCTTCTAGCCATTTTCACTCCCGGCAAGAGTGTGAGAGCTCCCATTCCTCTCCATCCTCTGTTTGACCTGGCATTTATTGGACCTTTTCTCTTTCGCCAGCCTGACGCAGGTAAAATGGTATCTCATTGTCACTGGATTTTGAATGGCCCTCCCTTTATGAAACATTTTGCCGGAGCTCTTTGTTGCTGACTGCTCGTCCGGGCACTCCCGGCTGCTTCCCACATCTGTTTTCCTCCCCTTTTCCAGTAAAAGCACTCCTAAATGTCAGCTGGCCTCACAGCCACTGGAAGTACAGACTCTTCCCCGCATCTCCTACAGCTCCATGGAGCCACGTGGTCAGGGCTGAGCGCAGAGGTGGTGCATGTATGTGCCTTCGGGGAATTGTCAGGGGAAGGAGGCATGCCTGTCTCCCTGCCTCTTCTCTTTCCTCCTGGCCGGAATGCAGATGTGGTGGCTGCAGCTGGAGCAGTCATCTGGGACCCTGAGGCCATGCCTGACAGAGGAACGGGCTAGAAGGAGCGAGGGTCCCTGGCCCAGGAGGCGCCACGCCAGCCCTGGACTGCCCACCCAGACATGCACATGACGGAGAGACACCTCTGCGTTGCTTCCCTGGTCTCCTGGCTTTTCTGTCCCTGGCCAGCGAATCTAATCCTAACAATACGCTGTCAATTCCTCCTTCTACACACGACCAACAGGGTGCCGGGAGGACAGTTTCCCTGGGGAGAAGGGAGAGAGAAATGTCTCTCAGATGCCATCAGTAAAGGTCTGCAGGCCCTGGCCGGGTAGCTCTGTTGGTTAGAGCATCATCCTGATACGCCAAGGAAGTGGGTTTGATCCCTGGTCAGGGCACATACAAGAATCAAACAATGAAGGCATAAATAAGTGGAACAGCAAGCCGATGTTTCTCTCTCTTGCCCTTCCTCGCTCTTTCTTGAATCAATTTTAAAAATTTAAATAAATTAATAGCCGAAACCGGTTTGGCTCAGTGGATAGAGCGTTGGCCTGCGGACTGAAAGGTCCCAAGTTCGATTCCGGTCAAGGGCATGTACCTGGGTTGCGGGCACATCCCCAGTAGGGGGTGTGCAGGAGGCGGCTGATCGATGTTTCTCTCTCATCGATGTTTCTAACTCTCTATCCCTCTCCCTTCCTCTCTGTAAAAAATCAATAAAATATATTAATTAAAAAAATAATAAATAAATAAATTAATTAATTAATAAACACCCAGGGACCCAGCCAGCCTCCCAGTGCTGGACTGCCTGTTAGATTCTGGACTTGACTCAAGGCACCTAACAACCTCTGTCCCCAAAAGCAGTGGAGACCAGAGGGCCTTGTTTGAGGAAGGAGGTGTTTTCGGAGTCAGCAGCCCCGGCTCCTCGGGGCCCCTCTCTCGGGGTGCAGGCTCCACGGCCCCGACCTGCGTGGGGCTCTGTGGAAGCCCCTGTCCCACACCGACTGGGGGGTGCTTGTGTGCACTGTGAGGCGTGGGAACTGAGGACTGTGGGAAGTTTGCTGCTTTTAAGCAACGAATACGTTTGCTCTGACAGGTGTTGAGAACTGCTCTGCTCTCTCCCACGCTCAGGAAGCTCTGAAACCACAGGTGAAGGGGTTATTTTGAGTGGACTTGACAGCCATTCCTCACTTCCTGTCCTCACCCCCCAACCCTCTCCCCCTGCCCCCCACCACCCTGCCCTCCTTCACTGTGTCCATTTCTCATGAATAGTTTCCCACGCCTTCTCAGTTGCCTCTAATATTTGCTAGAATGTCAGCAGGGGAGAGAAAGAATGAATACATCACTGGAATGTACACATCCAAATCGGAAAATTCACCTCCCCAAAGTGGTCCCATTGGGAGACTGATGCTGCCCATCCCATCAGCCCAGGATAGCTTCCTCCTCCTGCCCTCCTTCTCCCCCTCCTCCTCTTCTCCCTCCTTCTCCCCCTCCTCCTCTTCTCCCTCCTCCTCCTCTTCTTCCCCTCTCCTCCCCCTCCCTCTTCCTCCTCCCTCTCCCTCCTCCCCCTCCTCCTTCTTTCTGAGGAGGGTGGAGTATATTGCTTTGGTAAATGTGTCCAGAGCCCCAGTGATGCCCAGCTCCAGGAAGCAACACTCCGCGAGCCTTCCAGGTAAATTGGGATTCCTGGAGTTGTGCTCTCGGAGTTCACATCTGCTGGCTCCCAGCCTGGATGGTGGCCCTGGAAGGGAGCCATGCAGCAGCGTGACAGCCACTGGAGGACCTGCCGGGATCAGCCCAGATGCTGGAGATACCCAAATAGAACATAAGATCCTCAAGTCCGAGGAGGACACACTCTTTGGAGAGAGACATATACACAATCATAACACAAAGAAGTGCCTGTCACACCAGCCTGTATTCCCAGCAGCTGGCAGGGACAATGGATTCGGAATACAAAGAAAACCTTCCAGAAGGTCCCAGGGAGAGGGAGAAGCCATCAGAGCGTGTGCTCAGATGAGGGAAGATGACTTGGGCCATGGATTAGTTTCCCGTGGCTGCGGAAACACATTACTGACTATGAATCTGGTAGCTTAAAATGTCGATGAAAGGGGGCCACATACGAAACCTGACAAGCTCACAGGAGGCCTGCGTGGCGGCCTTACAAACTCAGAGACCGAGAGTCACCACATAGCACGGTCTGCACATTAAAATTCCTAGCTAAAGGCAGGCCACGACTGGTAGTCACATCCTGGGCTTGTAGCGTCCCTGACAAAGGTCAGTCTTTCCCGTAAGTATGTCTGTCTACTGTCTTTTTGGATCTAAGATAACATGCCTTTGAAATGTTAGAGCGCCCCTCAGGGCACACCCACACATCAGAGCAGGAGACCACACAATCCCTCATTGGTATCGTATTCCCGAATACCATCTCCACGTGCTGTAAATGGTAATTATTAACCATCCGCACTCACCAATGTGCTAGTAAAAGTACGTCTCTCCATTTCACTTTTTAGCCAGGCCTAGAGATTTCCCCGCGTTGCCTTCTCCCACCCCTTTAACCTACCACCCATTAAGGTCATGTAACCCCTCTTACGTCTCCTCGTTGGACGCTAACATATAAAATAAGCTGCAAAACTGCCAATTCCAGGAGCGTTTTCTCAATTCCTTGAGATTTTGTTTCCTGGCAGTTGTCAGCTTGGCTCAAATAAACTCATGAAAATTCTCTACAGGTTTGGACAGTTCTTACAGCAACAAAAATAACACTGTTTTATTCCTTTACTGCCTGGAAGCCAGAAATCCCAAATCAGTTTTACTGGGTCGAAACCAAGGGATCGGCAGGCCTGCACTCCCTCCAGAGGCTCTAAGAGAGAATCCGTTCCTCTCCCAACTTCCAGGGGCTGCCAGCATTCCTTGGCTTGTGGTGGCATCACACGTACCTTAAGCGCCAACATCTTCACTCTCTGCATTATCTTCATATCGCCGTCTCTTCTGTGATAAAAACTCCCTCTTATAAGGATACAGGTGATTGCATTCAGAACCCACATGGATAATCCCCCCATCTAAGGATGCTTACCTGAATCACATCTGCAAATCTGCAAAGACCCCTCTCCCCCCATTCTTATTTTCATTTTATTTTTTGCCATGGAAGGTAACATACACAAGTCCCAGAGATTGGGACATGGCTATTTTGGGGACCATTATTTAGCCAACCACCGGCAGAGTAGAGCGAGGCCATGCCAGGTGGAAACCCAGCAGAGAACAGGCAAGGAAGCAAGAAAGAGGTTCAGAATGTGCAGGAACTGGAGGGGATCTGAGTGGCCTGGATAGGCCAGAGCACAGGCCCTTTGGCCAGAGCTGGGTCACATGGAGACAGCCTGTGTCACGTTGCGTGCCACCGGTGGGCAGGCCTTGGCCAGAGGAGTCACTGACCTTTCAGAGCAGAGGAGGGGCTCGATGACAAGGTCCACATGTTAGAAAGTCCTCTGCCACAGCAGGCGGAAGACTGCAGGTGGGCACACAGGGAAGGCAGCAGAGGGAAAGGGCCAAGCCTGCCTTGAGGGGTGGCAGTGAAGACGGGGAGATGGGGAAGGGGCAGGAATGAAAACTATGGAAGAGGCAGAATGCAATTAGGCTCGGGGATGGATGAGGGAGAGGATGGGTGAGATTTTGAAAATCAGTGGTAGTATCTTTCCATCTGGTTTATGTTAACAGAGAGGCCAAACCGAGGGTGCAGTGGCTGCGGGGACTGGGGCAGCGCTGGGCACTGAAGTCTTTCGTTAGCTCCCCCCGGTGGCTCTTGACTCATTTCTGGGTCATCTCCAGAGCAACCTTTGTTGGCGGCTTGTACCGGAAGCTCTTCTGAAGGTAGGTGTGCCGATGCCAGCCACACCCTCCCAGGTGTAATCTGGCTGATTCACCCCGAGCCACTTCCTAGGGTGGAGTGGCTTGCCACACACCCCCTTTCCCCCCTTTCCGGGTCCTCCTGCCTAGGACCTGGTGTTTGAGAAGCTTCGGGTTGGCTGTGACTCAGCCCCCTGGTGGGAGGAAGTGCTGATTCCTTGCGCTTAGGGCAGGTAAGCTGCAGGCCAGTTCTTTCTCACCTACTTACCCTCTCAGCTAGCAATTGTATGCACTTTTCTCTTGCAAATTCTTAGCGGCTATTTTAGCTGTGTGTCCTTGAGCAAGTAACTTAACCTCTCTGTGCTTTAATTTGTTCCTCTATGAATTGGAGAAATGCTAGTGCTTACCTCAGAGAGTTGTTGTGAGGATTAAATAAGCACGGTGAAGGGCTAGTACAGTACCTGGCACACAGGTAAGGGCTGCCTGAACCTTAGTGATGTTGAAGATGTGACCGTGGGACTGGGAGAGGCAGACACACTTGGGTATGAACCTTAGTTTTACAGTCCTCTCCCCATACAACCTGGGGGAAATCCCTGAAAAGGTCTGAACTCAGATTGTGGCGATTAAGTGAAATAATGCACTTTACCTGGCATCAGACCAGGGAAATAGAAATAATTCTTAGAGAAGTTAGGCAATCTCAAGCCCCCAGGAGACTCCGGAGTGGGTTCCGAAGGGATTCCTGAGCTCTCAGTCGCCAGGCTGTAAAAGGCGTGATGTCATGCAGGAGCAGGTGCCTGTGTGAGGTGAGCTTTACCTCCAGCCTCAGGACCTGTGCAAATTCACTCCTCAGCTAGATTCCCTCACTGAGACTGTATTCGGCGGAGGCTGCACACTGGTAGCCCGAGGTTCTGCATTTGGCCTGTAGACATTTGCTCTCACTGTGCTTAAAAGGACACTTTTGCTGGGCCGTGTGGCTCAGTGGTTGAATGTCAACCCATGTACCAAAAGGTCCCCGGTTCGATTCCCGGTCAGGGCACATGCTTGGGTTTCTGGGATTGATCCCCAGCAGAGAGCCTGCAGGAGGCAGCCAACTGTGTTGATGCATCGATGCTTCTCTCTCTCCCTCTCAAACCAGTAACATTTCTTTTTTTTTTTTTAAAGGAGATTTCCTTAAGGGAATTGCACATAATCCAGCTTTCTAAATTTCCCCACTTGGCTATCACTATGGCTCAACTCTCAAGGCAGACACCTACCAAGGATCCACGGTGGCTCTTTAACCAGCAAAACATTGATTTGTTGGCAGAACTCTTTCACTGAAGTATAACCACACAATAGAGGGGGCGCCCGCTCACACTGCTCAGCGGAAAGGACGCAAGGGCTGGCTGTGCGGAATGGCAGAAACCAAGCGATGTCCTGACCAGTCTGACTTCCATGACATTTCAGCAGCTTCTGGGTCTCACATGCTTTTCCAGTGGCGCAGGTGTGTGTGTGTGTGTGCGCGCGTGCGTGCGTGTGTGTAGCTCCACCACGCTGCTTTCAATTTCCTTGTCATATCCATTATGGCAGCCGGATACCTCTGAGCAGAGCTTCTATTACTTATATTAGAACCAAGAAAAAATACTAAAATGCTGTAAAGTTACTTAATCATATCTTCCATAGTTTTCCTACCGAGTCAGTGATTTTTCTGCAACTTTGATCAAGAGCTTGTTTGCAGAAACATAAAGGAGCTCCAAACCAAATGTTTTGAGGCGGTTATGTAGGCAAATTAAAAAAAAAAACAACCACAAAACTCTTTCGTTAACTCACTACAGCAGGAGTCAGAGTCCTCACTGGGCCTGTGTGTCACATATTCTCAGGTAACCCTCACAATTTTAGGAGGTGGGTATCATTTCCCTTTCGGACACCACCAGGAAACTAAGGCTGAAAAATAAAACTGTTTGCCTAGTAAAGTAAAAGCGAAAGGGTTTGGAACCTGGGCATTCTAATTCCAGGGTCCAAACTGATGCATTACACCCTGATGTCCAACAAAATTTGAACTAATGTTAGTTTAGCAAATTCCTCAATTACCAAGTAGAATACAGGGCAACTTCATTTGGCTTAAGAGCCTGGTAAATAACTAGGAAAAAAATTTCTATCACTGGAATGTAAAAGAAATTGTCTACAGAACTCGGAGGTAGTAAAGTTCAACAAAAATTTTAAGCTTGTATGATCTACTAGAGGCCCGGTGCATGAAATTTGTGCAGGGGGGGGGGGGCCGCAGGGGAGAGTCCCCTCAGCCAAGCCTGTGCCGTCTTGCAGTCCGTCTTGCAGTCCGGGAGCCCTTCGGGGATGTCTGGGGAGTGGGCCTAAGCCGTCAGTTGGACATCATTAGCGCTGCTGCGGTGGGAGAGGCTCCTGCCACCGCCACTGTGCTTGCCAGGCGTGAGCTTAGCTTCTGGCTCAGTGGCGCTCCCCCTGTGGGAGCACACTGACCACCAGGGGGCATCTCCTGCATTGTCTGTCCCAGTGGTCAGTGCACATCATAGTGATGTCAATTTGCATGTTAGCCTTTTATTACATAGGACTAGAGGCCTGATGCATGAAATTCGTGCAAGAGTAGGCCTTACATCCCCCAGCTGCTGGCACCGGCTTCCTTCGCAGCCCTAGCTTTGTCCGGAAGGTCATCCAGTCTAATTAGCACATTATGCTTTTATTATTATACTGTAGCTGTTAGGTTCTTGGCATCAAGTATCCCTCAGACCCAATGTTCTATGGGAAGTCAGGATATTATTCCTCCTTCACAGGTAACTTAAAGGCCTAGAGCAGTGACGGCAAACCTATGACACGTGTGTCAGAGGTGACATGCAAACTCTTTTGGTTGATTTTTGTTAAATGGCATTTAAATATATAAAATAAATACCAAAAATCTAAGTCTTTGTTTTACTATGGTTGCAAATATCAAAAAATTTCTATAAGTGACACGGCACCAGAGTTAAGTTAGGGTTTTTCAAAATGCTGACATGCCGAGCTCAAAAGGTTCACTATCACTGGCCTAGAGGGTTGTTTGCCCAGATTCCTCAGGGCCCAAGCTAGGCCTGCCTGCCTCCCTCCTTGGGAGCACTGGATGCCACAGAACTCCATTCCTTCTCACCCGTTTTCATAGATGAATTTACTGCAAGTCGGGGCACCAGCTCCCCCTCAGATATGTTAGTCAGATCCTCCTAAGTATGGTAGACGGTGAATAGTGCTCCTTAGGGGTTTCTCTGCCCTCCCCCTAAACCTGAGAAACCAATCGCGAGGGCAAGAATAATACCACGTTTAGGTTACTAAGCAAAGAGTGGGAGGATATATTATTGACTTCCTTTTGAGAATCTTTAATTTCATCATTACGAACTGGGGTAGGTCAACAATTTAATAAGGGTTGATTGCAGCTCAGAATAGAGCCAAATCAAGGTAACATGAAAACTGAGGATAAACAATGTGTACAATGAAAATTCCTTTTCCCTTGTATGTAACCTCCATTTTGGATGCTATCAAATTACGTGCGGTTTTTACTTTAAATAGCTATAGAAGGGATAGGAAAAGGGAAATAGCATTAGCATTAGTTGTGAATTAGGTTCTAGGTATCTTTATTCTCAATTCTTAAGATCAATGAGGATTTAGAACTAGTACTGCCCTGGGGTAAAGCACTGAACTTCTGAGTTCACAAACCCAAAATATATAATCACTCTATGTAATTGGACAGAAATCCTGAAATTGATCAAAAGAGAGGACTGATACCATGAGAGGGATCAGTTGCTCCAGACTGGTGGTCATGCAATAAAAATATCTTTTGTTTTCCTTAAGTCAGAGTAAACTTGAACGGGCAATCTGAATTAAACTGAGGTACAAAGGGGTATTTATCTAGAGAAAAACACAAGACCAGATTTATTTCATACAATGTTATTCACACATTTTTCATTTTCTAATTTATACATAATATACAAAGAAGTGAAGATAACATTATTTCATATGAACCAATAAGAGCCAGGACTTAAGACAAACTGGTCCAGAAACAATCCATGTTGAAAGGAGACACTCAAGAGTGAAGCCTCAGTGGCTCTGCCCAGTTAAGTTCCTTTATTCTGAAAAGCCATTTTCAGATTTTGTCAAAGTTCCATGCCAACTTTTATTAAAAGTGAAATCCCGGGTGGGTACCAACAATGGCAGACCACACCATGTCTACCATGACACATCCTTTTCTAGAACAGGCCCCAAGTACTGGGACGATTAGGTTGTCAGGACACAGGGGACCCTCAGGACCCCAGAAGAGGGTTGCTTCCCAATGTGCTCGTCTCTAGGACTTTCCTCATTTGCAGAGGTAACTGCCTGTGCCAACAGAGGCTACGGATAAAGGGAAATCAGGAATTCAACTGTGCAAATCCAAGAAAGTCACTACCAATCTCCAACAAGGACAACTTGGATCCTAAAACCATGAGCTGATTGATACTGGGAACAAAAATTGGACGCGGCGCCAAGACACTAAGGCTGGCAAAACAAAGGCAAGAAGGTGGGAGAGCAGCTTCGCAGGGGAAGCACTGCCACTGTGACTGGGACGTGATGAACCAGTGTGACTCTGAGAAGTGACAGTGACAAGTGGTTGGATTTAATGGCCTCAACATGGAATGTTGGGTTAAAAAAACAAGAGCAACTCAAATAAAATATGAAAAAGTATGCCTGGCATCCCAAACTTCATGCCATTATTTTTAGGTTCATGATATGAGCAGCTCAGTGATAAAACCTTTATATTCAATATTGTGCTCAGAAGATTGCTTTTCTTCTGCAGACTTCCTAGTAAAAATCCCTTACATGTTCCATCTAAAGAGATAGCATGGTTCATTAGTTTTCAGCACTAAACATAAGTGGGTCAACATAAATGTTTTATACAAAATACTGACTTCAACAAAATACAAAGCACTTTCTTTATCTTTCAGAAACTGAATATACAAAGCAAGTTTTTTTCCAAAATATTTTCATAGGCAAAGGATTAAAAACGATTTTAATTATACACATATGGTCACAATTTTGCCTTAAAAAGATTGTTGGGAAATGTACATAAGGCCGCTTGTAAATGTACATCATGTTACTGTTATGTCTTATGTCCAGAGAAAAAAATGTTATCATACAGATTTGCTCTTACTTGGGAGTAGGCTATCCAAAAATACAGTACTCTTCTGTACAAAGAAAAAAGTCACATCACATTTAATAAGATGGAAAAAGCATTGGCCTCCATGTTAACCAAATATCTCAGTCCAATACTTTCTATTATGCACAATACCCTGACTTCTTGAAAGGGATCCAAATCCTAGCATGTCCATATTAACTATGTTATAAAACAAAATGTTTCTCATAATAATAAAAAGAAAGTTGGTTCATACTTCTGAAATCATATAAAGATAAAAAAAATTTTAAAAAATCACTCTTGATTTGGAGAAATAAATTTACATTATACAACACTATATGCCAGGTCAAAGAGGGCAGGGACATAAATGTACACTAAAATGCAAATGTTTCCCAAAGAGATAAAACAAATTCCATTTACAGCATGATGGTTTACAAATGTACACCTGTACAACCAAGGAAAGCATTACTACTAAATTAGCAAGGCTTTTATAATAAACACTGAAACAAGATTTGCTTTTCCAAATTGTAAACTTACCATCTATTACTACACACACAATGCATATATTTATAGGAAGCAAAAAAGGCTATCTGAATATGTAATCATGCTTAAATGTTGAGCTATCAAATTCACTTTTCAGTGGCCCCCTTTTCACCTCTATCTGGTTCCCACTTTCTGAAATCTACTATGAAAAAGCAAAATAAAGCTCAACACTTCCTCAACATGTCCTTGTAATTCTATAAGCAAAACAATACACAAATTTCCACTCTTTCTCATTGCAAACCAAACCGAAAAGTTAAAATGGGACTTAACTTTCCGTTTAGTGCACTTAACTCGATGGAAATGTCACCATGATTTTGTTGTTTTTTTCTATCTCTTACAACAATTACATATGTTAAGTATATACAATACTTCTGTACATTGCCAGAAACATTTTAGGGCAGTATTTGATTAAAACCACATCCACTGTAAATAATGTTAAGTTCTTTTCATCTCAAATCATTTAATTCTTATCTTACTTGCTGAATTTTATTTGCATGATAGATTGTGAATTACCAAAATACAACTTAACTTTTTAAAAATATTAATAATATTTATGTAGTTGATTGTTAATCTGTTATAAAAGGCTTCACACAAAGGACAAAAAAAAAATGACTATATTTCTATATACATCTCTATAAACCTGTTGTGCTATGGGGTCCATAGACCTACCAGACTGCAAGCCAGTTTATTAAAAGAATACTGTACTTTTTCCTTTAAAAACTATTTTTGTGGCTTTACAAGGTAAAAATTTACAAAATATGTGACAGCTTTTTTTGATACAGTTACATCATATACAGGCATTCTGTGCTTTGCCAGCAATCCAATCTGATAGGTCTCCACTCAGGGCGAAATATCATTTATAATTCACCACTCCCACCCCCCAAATATACACAAGAACCTTAAAAAATTTACAAATGGATGAATAAAGTCAATAAATAGTTTTGCTTTAAAAAAAATTTTGACGATTCATAGTTGAGTTGTGTTTTGATAATTCACAAAAGAAAAGTTCTTTTCACGTGGTTATGGTTACATTATCTTCTTTCTCTTTTTTCTTTATAGCATTCCATTTGGTGGTCCTCCAATAGGCCCTAGATCTGGGCTATTTTTCAAATAGTATTTTTCCAACTTGGCCAGTATATGCTTCCCATATGTGTATTTGCGCAAAGTAGTAATGTGAGGTCGAATCTGAAAAACAAATAATCTGCTTAGGTATGTTCTTTTAGTTTCTGATTTCTTAAAAAAAGTGCCCCATAGCCAAGTAATTTAGAATAATAGTTGGGATTTTCAAAGAATAGCAGAGGAGCTCTAAGCACAGCAGGGGAGTATCTCTAGTGAGCTACCACAGTAGCAGAGGAGCTCTAAGCACAGCAGGGGAGTATCTCTAGTGAGCTACCACAGTAGCAGAGGAGCTCTAAGCACAGCAGGGGAGTATCTCTAGTGAGCTACCACAGTCTAGGAAGGCAGAATCTTACAACTTGAGACAGCTGGGCAAAAACGCAATTCAAAATAAAGCAGAAAACATACGCAAATGGTCAGATGTGTGATGGCTACTACATTTAAGATGTTCAATATCTTACTAAATGTGTTAACACTCAAAATCTAATAGGTTTGAAAATATAAATGAAAGAAATCATAACATTATCTTCCCATTTAGATAGGCAAGAACTTTATAAGTAATTGGTAGTTATGAGATAAATGTAAAACAGGTACCCTTTTTATATACTGACTAAATAGATGTGCAAACTGAGAGCAACTTGGCAGTACCTATTAAAATATAAAATGTTTACATACCTTTACCAGCAATTCCACTCTAAATATTTTCCTTACAAAAACATTTATGCAGACATTCATATAAAGCACTGCTGATTACAGTTAAAATATTAGAAATTGCCCAGACAGCTTTGACCTATGAACCAGGTCACCTCGATTCCCAGTCAGGGCACATGCCCAGGTTTGGGCTTGTATCAGTAGGGGACATACAATGATCAATGATTCTCTTTCATCATTGATATTTCTATCTCTCTGAAAGGTAGAAAATTAATACATCAGCTGAAAAATGTTAAAAATCAGAAGGCCAAAAATATTTATGATCATACAAGATCATTTTCTCTTTAATATAAACAGGAATCCAAAGAGGTTACATATGTTGTTCCATTTTTTAAATGACTAAATTTAGAAAAAGATCAAGATATTCAAATATTATTTCCTCCAGTGTTCTTTTTAACAGATTTTCCTATGGAACTTGATGTCTTTACAAAATTATTAGATTCTAGGAAGAAGATAGAGAGAAAAAACAACTTAACTGATTTAAAACAATCAAACAAACATAAACTCTGTCCCTGGAAAATTTATTACGTTATTGAGAAAATCAATGTTCGACCCATGTAAAATGGCAAATCAAGTATACTGAAATAAGATGGGGAAGGGAAGAACAATGCTAAAGGTAGATGAACAGATAAGAAATGAATCTGATTTTACTGAGCACATTACCTTAAAAATTTAATAAAGGGTACACCATACTAACCTAAAATCAGGGTATCAATACATTCCACCACCACCCCAGTTATAACATAGATAAGGAAAATTAAAGCCTAGGGAAATTAGATGCATAGCCTAAAGCCACACAAATTGAATCAACTGTTTTCAGAGCTATTAAGTATATTACCTTGTGCATGATTATCTTTCTCTGAGCAGGTTCAGCCATATCAATCATCTTCTGAATCACATAATTGGCATACTGGTCCTTCATCATGGTGTATAAGGCACTGTGAGGACCGTCATTCTGGCAGCACACTTCATCAATCAGTAAAGCTCTCTCAGCACGGGAGGCATGAGTAACACACTTCTCTACTACATTGCTGAAAATTAAAGCACATACACAAGAATTTACTCAATACACTGGAAGAGAGAAGAATCAAGATGGGAATCTCTTGTAATTTTCTTACAATTACTTTTAAAACAAATTGATATCACAGAAGGACACATATTGGACTTCCACAAGTTTAATTATGGGTCTCTTAAAATCGAAATTAAATTGTAATTAATATTATAATTTTAAAACGGGGAAACTAGGTTATTAATAAGGTTTGAGACTTTCACAAACATGCACTAAATAAATTAAATTTGCATTTACTCAGAGGTCGTGGGGACATAATTTTCTAACTACAGATTTCAGAAATAGAAACTAATTTGTCATGTAGATTCTTTAAGAATAAAAGCAATGTTGTGCATGTCCTTTTTGACTCTACTAAAGAAAAGATTATATTTCAATGTTATGTTCTATATGCATTTCTGTGCTTACTAATAAAAAAGAAAGAGTTGAAAGAAGATCCTTAGAATTAGAAAATAATGCAATACCTGGCAAATTTGTGTTGACTCAGGGCTAAGACCTTTCCTCTGATTTCGGAAACAATTTTGCTCTTGTCTTCAGGTCGACCATGTTCCAGTACATGCTGAATAACATAATTGCCATACTGATCCTAAGTACAGATATTTAAAATTTATTTTAAGTCATTCCTTAAGAATTATTATTCTTTAAAAAGATATTAACCATTTTTCTAAAAAATACAGTATATGTACTCAGGAGAGTACACTAGCTTTTGTTTCACTGTGTTTCTACAGTGTATTAACTTAAGAAAATTATTATACCTTAAAAAAAATAAATCAGAACATTTAAGTATATATATATAAACATTTCATATTATGAGGGAGCTTATACCTGGACCAACTGCTCAGTGTGTTGGTGGAGTTCTTCTAAGACAGGCACAGTCTGCTCTGCAGTGCAGTGCTCTAGGATGCGCTGGATCACTCTGCACCCGTAAGGATGAGTTGAAAGTACAAACACCTTAAAAAAATGGGAAGAATTAAAATTTCCTTTCTCTGACACTCTGAATTAATTTAAATAAAATGGTGGGGAATTCACATTTAATACATCATCAAATTTGTTTGGATTTTCCCATTGTAACACATATTCAATTTAAAAATATGATTTTCAAATTGCATTAATCCATGGGGTGCTCAATATGAGTTAACAGATATTTTGATTAAAAGGAACCTAAACAGAAGATGAAAGACATGTAATAATGAGGAGAAATGTACTGTGGGGTGAGGACAGTGCACACTGTAATTAGAAACTATTAATTACAATGTATTAGTTGCTAATTAATATTTGTCTTTTATTATACAGTTTTAAGTTTTCCTCACTCTTCTCCCAAGAAATTTGAAAAAAATTAGTGTACAATTCTAACAGAGGTTATCTTTACTTCTTAAAGTAATGTAATTAAACTCATATTTCTATTTCTCAGCTTCAAAAAAAATGAAGGTATTGACTCACTCTGTAACAGAGGCAGAAATTAGTGTACATTCACTATTCTGTCCCCTATTTTTTATGTGAAAGTACTGGGAATTATCTTGTGACTTATGAAAAAATGTGTTAACACTCAAAATCTAAAATAATGCCCTGCTAACTAGGTAGAAGCCAAAAAAAACCTCTTACTTGTCCTTTGAAAGCATCAATGATGAATTGTAGTGACTGTGGCTGAACACATTCAATACATTTTTGTACAACATGGTTCCCATTCTGATCTTTCACACATTTGAGTACATGACCATCCAGCTCCTTTACCATTTCACTCTGCAGGAGAAGATGACATTTAAATAACTGCCTCATCAAACAACATTAACAGGATTACAAATATTGAAATGAGAACAAAAGTATAATAAAAATTTTGTTTGCAGTTTTTTTCATATGAAAGTTTAACCCTCCCCCACAACGTATAATTTGCAGAAGCCAATAAGGTGAAAATTACTAAAACATTTTGCAAGATTATAATTTGAATTATACTAACTGAAATACAACCTAGTGATGAACTGGCCATATTTAAACTATCTTCACTGTGTACATCTTCTACTCATGTTTCTCAGCTGACAACTAATATAACTCATTCAGAACTTTTTCTCTACTTAGCACTATTCTTCCCCAAAATAATTATTTTAAATGCATGAGTCCAGCAGCATGGCTCAGTGATTGAGCGTCTACTTATGAACCAGGAGGTCATGGCTCAATTCCCGGTTAGGGTACATGCCTAGGTTGCGAGCTCGATTCGCAGTAGAGGGTGTGCAGATGATTCTCTCTCATATTGATGTTTTGATCTTTCTCTCTCCCTCTCCCTTCCTCTCTGAAATCAATAAAAAATACATACATATATATATATATATATATATATTTCAAAAAAAATACCATTATTCATTAACTGGTTCATGTAAAGCTTACTCCCAAGAGTTTTACACTTTCAAATATTAAAGAAACTTAAAATAACTTGACATGGTATATTTCCCATTTAATATATATGTATCTTCTTTTAAAGAATTATAAATCTTGTTAATTCTTAGGTTACTTTTCCTGTTGAGTGAGATTTATAAAAACTTCATTCTTATGATAGAAGTATAAATATAATCCAAATAAACATTGGAAATAGTAAAATGTATTCCCGATATGACAGAAAATCAAATAAGCAAGTGATAGCAAAAACACCCACTGTCTAGCACTCTGCTTATCACACAGTAGGTAATAAAATATATTCATGAAAGAGATGAAATGATGAAGAAAATAGAGGGCAGAGCAAAGATCTGTTGTATAACTTTTTAAAAAAATATAATTTTATTGATTTCAGAGAGAAAAGGAGAGGGAGAGAGAGAGAGAGAGAAACATCAATGATGAGAGACAATCATTGATTGGCCGCCTCCTGCATGTCCCCCACTGGGGATTGAGCCCACAGCCTAGGCATGTGCCCTTGACTGGAATCGAACCTGGGACCTTCAGTCCGCAGGCCAACGCTTTATCCACTGAGCCAAACCAGCTGGGGCTGCTGTATAACTTTTAACTAATAACTTACTGTTAAGACAGTTTAAAAATCTTTTAGTCTAACTGGAAACATGTAATATTTCACTCCAAGATTACTGTATGATAAAAAAGGTAATTTAAAAACTGAAAAAATACAAAAATTTTGTCTTAACTTACAATTACCTGTTGATCAGATGAAATAGACTCTAATGCTTTCTGAATAACACGGCAGCCATACATCTGCAAGGCCAAGGGTAGAACATGACCACGAATACGAGTAGCCAGGGCTAATTTTTGATCCAAACTCCCAAACTGACAGAGAGGAAAATAATATTATTAAAAAGTGACCATAATGCTACTTTGCTAAACTTAAATAACCCACTGTTTGTAGCCTATTGAATCGACTTTTAAAATAGGTATTGTGAAGGGAGGAGGCATTTAGGTAAAAGTTAACTAAGACAGACCCAGAGATGCTTAAAATGGTAAGTGTATTACTTGCTCTGGGGTCAAAAATTTCTGTTATTAACATACACCTTCACTTTTCATTTCAAACCAACAGCCCTCATCTTTAATATAATAAATCTGAGCCATACATTCAGACTAGTTAATTCTCAACTATATTCTAACATAAACTACAACACAGATGTTTAATTATAAACTAATTATATAAATTATAAAATAAACTAGAGGTCTGGTGTACGAATTTGTGTACGGGTGGGGTCTGGCTGGCCTGCCCCGATAGATCAGATTGAGCAGGGCCAGCTGGGGGGAGGGGCCTGGGTGGTTGGCCAGTTGGCACTGCACCCTGGTCGAACACCTGGTTGAGGGGACAATTTGCATATTAGCCTTTTATTATGTAGGAAAGATAATATCTAACAAATCCAAGTAAAGACTATCCTATTATTTACTGCTTCATCTAAGAGTTACTCCCAATGCTTTATATTTTCAGATATTAATCAGGATTAATATTAACATTCCATTTTAAGGTAGGCCCATATATTTATCTGTTGGACATTTGGGTTGTTTCCACCTTCTGGCTATTCCGTATAATACTGAAATGAAAACTTAGTGTTTGAGACCTTGTTTTCAATTCTTTGGGTATATACAGTGTGGGGCAAAAGTAGGTTTACAGTTGTTCATATGGAAAATACAGTAATTAATAATACAAGAAAAACTGTTTTGCCTATTCACAACTATAAATGTACTTTGCCCCATCCTGTATATATCTAGGAGCAAAACTGCTGGGTTGTATAGCAATTTTATATTTAGTTTTTGAGGAAATGCCAAACTGTTTTCCACAGCAGCTGACCCATTTTACATTTCCACCAACAATGTACAAGGATTATAACTTCTTCACAGCTCCACCAACATTTGTTATTTTCCATTTTTAAAATTACAATCATCCTAATAAATGTAAAGTGAAATCTCACTGTGGTTTTGAAATGTTTCCCTAATAACTAAGGATGTTGAGCTTCTTTTTCTATACCTACTGGCATTTGTATATTGTCTAAGAAAACATGTCTATTCAAGTCCTTTGTTCACTTTTTAATTGAGTTGTCTTTTTGAACTTTAGTTGTTCTTTAAATAGTGTGGGTATAAAATATTTATTTTATATGATTTACAAATATTCCCACCCAAGCTCATGTATTTTTATGTAAAAACTAGAGGCCCGGTGCACGAATTTGTGCATGGGTGGGGTTCCTTGGCCTGGCTGGTGATCATGGCCTATTGGAGGGCCCGCTGGCCTGGGGGAGGGACCCTGGAAAGTTGGTCAGCCAGGGGGAGGGGCCATGGGACGTTGGCCACCTGGGTAGAGGGGCTGCGGGAAGTTGGTTGGTGGGGAGGGGCGGGGGCCCACAGGAGGTTGGCTGGCTGGGCCCCACCCCCGATCGGGACTGATGGGGGGACTGGCCGCCCAGGGGGAGGGGCTGAGGGAGGTTGGCCGGTCACAGGAGGTTGGCTATGTGAGTGCACTGACCACCAGGGAGCAGCTCCTGTGTTGAGCGTCTGCCCCCTGGTGGTCAGTGCACATCATAGTGACTGGTAGACTGGTTGTTCTGGTTGTCGTAAGGGTCGCTTAGGCTTTTATATATATAGATGACTTTTACCCAATTTCCTGAGCTTTTTTAAGTATTGAGCATATACTTAGATAGATATACAAACATGTATGGATGCTTACCTCAAAAAACTTTTGAATAACATAGTTGCCAAAAACATCTGTCATTAATTGATATGCTGCTTGTAAAATTTCATTAAAAACCATCTGTCGCTCAGCTGGAGTAGCTCTCTCTAGTTTTTGCTGTATGAACCTACATGGAAAAAAATTTTAAATGCATGACAGTACACTGAAAACAAGCTCCTACAAAATCCGTAGGACTTGAGTACTTACACCCCCAATCCACGCAAACACAATTATTTTCAGAAACAGTACTAACACATTTTCTATGGTGGACAGCCAAGGTAAAACAAAAAGAAAAAAGTTATGAAGCATTTCTTTTACAACACCTTTAATTTAAAATTACTAGTTAAACAGGGAAAAATAAGAATGTAAAGATGTTTAAGTTAGTTCCGGTTGCATTATAATCAAAAAGAAAATCACAAACATTTTACTGGTTATTCGTATTGTATATTTTCAGAATATACATACAATAGTACTAAGTATCTTTTTAGGCCAGAATAAAAGAAACCCCTAGAAATAAAGCTCATCAAACGCAACTGAATTCCTTATAAGCTAGCCCTTGTGAATGACACAAGGTTCATTTGCTACTCTTAAAGAACTTGCAACTAGAGAGGGAGATAAAATTTATATGCAGCTATCTGATCAATAACTGTATTTCTTAAATTTCAGTTTTAGTACTCGCTTCAGCAGCACGTATACTAAAAATTTCAGTTTTACCTTAAAACTATAAAAAAAGAAAACATCTCAAATTTGATAAATGTATTAGAATTCTATTACCATTCTCCTTTCTGTGCTGTATCTTGAGAACACGACCTCAAGCCTTGCTGGTTTGGCTCAGTGGACAGAGCGTCAGCCTGCAGACTGAAGGGTCCAGGTTCGGTTCCAGTCAAGGGCACATACCTCAGTTGCAGGCTCCTCCCTGGCCGGGCCCTAGTCACATCTACCTCAAGCATTATGGTATATGCATTTAATGTACAAAGGCACTGCCCTGGCAACTGTGGCTTAGTTGGTTGGAGCATCGTCCTGTACACTAAAAGGTTAGGGTTTGATTCCGAGTCAGGACACATACCCATGTTGCAGGTTCGATCCTCAGATGGGAAGTGTGAGGGAGACAACTGATTGATGTTCCACTCTCACATTGATGTCCCCACCCCTCCGCCTTCCTCTATCTCTAAAATCAATTTTTAAAAAGCATGTCTTTGGGAGACGATTAAAAAATAATATGTACAAAGGCACTAATATTTCTATATTTGAATGTTTCAATTTAAGCTGAATATCTATAATAATAAAAGCGTAATATGCTAATTAGACCAGATTGCCTTCCAGACGAAGCTGGGGCTACACCGGAAGCCTGGGTGCCGGGTGTTAGAAGGAAGCTGGTGCTGGCAGCTGGGGGAAGGAAGGCCTACTTTTGCATGAATTTCATGCATCGGGCCTCCAGTAAATCTATAAAGGAACACAAAAGCATTTAACTGATTTTTAACTTTTTTAAAAAAAGATAATATATACATCAGGGATGCTTAAAGTCCACAAATGAAATTTAAAAATTTTTAAAAAATATATAGTATTTTTAAATATATTTTATTGATTTTTTTACAGAGAGGAAGGAAGAGGGATAGAGAGTTAGAAACATCGATGAGAGAGAAACATCCATCAGCTGCCTCCTGCACGCCCCCTACTGGGGATGTGCCCGCAACCAAGGTACATGCCCTTGACCGGAATCGAACCTGGGACCCTTCAGTCCGCAGGCCGACGCTCCATCCACTGAGCCAAACCAGTTAGGGCTAAAATATATTTTTAATGATTTCAGAGAGAAAGGGAAAGGGAGAGATAGAAACATCAATGATGAGAGAGAATCAATGATCAGCTGCCTCCTGCAAGCCCCACACTGGGGATCAATCCTGCAATTTAGGCACATGCCCGACCTTGAATCAAACTGTGACCTCCTGTTCATAAGTCAAAGCTTAAATATTGAGCCATGGCGGGCGGAATTCAAAATATTTTAAGAAAAATTTAAAGATGTTAAATGATTTAGAGTCAATGTATTAAAAACAATCCAATAAAAAGGCACTACTATATTTTAGGTATTAAAAATTCTCATAAAAGAAAATTGGAAAATTAAAAAAAATGTAAACCTGTATTTTTATTATTTATCCTAATATAAAAGACAAAATATAATCCATAGTAAGTATTTATTTTTTTAAAAGCTTCCAACTTTTATGCAGATCAAATGATTCTAGTCAAGAAAAATTTAGGCTTTTACAAGGTAGCAATTTCCAAGACAAAAATGCTGTGACTCTGGCCAGTGTGGCTCAGTTGGTTGGAGTGTCGATCCATACACCAGAAGGTGGTGGGTTCAATTCCCAGGCATGCCACATACTAGGGTTGGAGGTTCGATTGCCAGTCAGGGAGTGTGCAGGGGCAACCACTCTCAATCAATCAATCAATCAATCAATCTCTCTCTCTCTCTCTCTCTCTCTCTCTCTCTCCTCCCTCCCTCCCTCCCTCCCTCCCTCCCTAATAAAAATACATCCAATAGGATTAAAAAAAATTTTTAAATGTAGTGGAAAGTATCAAAAATCATAATCACTTACCTAGAACCATGCTGGTCTTGAGAAAACTCAACTATGTGTCCAATCAAGTCTCTAAGTTGAAGGTTTGGGAAGCGGTTATTTCTGAAATCTTCCAATAATCTACTTCGGCCTGAAGGCATAATGTCAGACCTATTATACCGAAGCCTCGGAGGAGGAAAGAGCTGGCTGCTGGAGCTGAACAGACTGGAAGTGCTGGAAGCACTTCGATACTTTGCTTCTGCTCCGGGGGCTGCAGAGATATAGCGACCACTACCATTTGTCAGTCCTCCTACAACAAAGCAGTTGTGGTTAGCAAATAGTTTTGACAAAGTCATTCCTCAAATAAAAGTCACTTAAACTAAAAATTCAGTCAGTAGAGAAATTTTTCACCCCACTAATTCCTGTATGTTTTAACAAAGAAATAAAAATGGGAGGAAAATCTCACACATTTACTTAATGTGTGTGGCTATGAGATAAGGGGGAAAAAAGAGACTAGAAAACACGAGGAAAAACTGTATTTGTTCTTGGCAGTTTAGTTTACAGCATAATTATAACATCTAATATCATACACAAAACCTGTAGTTGTTCTTGGAAGCATGGTTTAAAACTTCATTATAACAACTAATGTCATACATACTAATATCAATAACAGAATACTGAAACCACCAATAAAACTTTCAGTTACATTAACAAGCAAGTTGCAAATAACTAGCCAACACAGGTTTGAAGCCACTGAAAAAGTTTGACTAAAATTTGGAGTATTAAAGGAACACAGAAGGCTAATCTGTATTTTTGGAATATATTTAAAAGCACATTAAGAAGTATATACTTCTGTGTAAAAAAAATCATTTCTTAGTTAACACATTGATAAGTTTTTATAAGTTAAAAAACCACAATAATATTAGACAATAAATTCAAATGACACACTATTTTAAAATATTGTTTAAAAATACTCTCCATAAATACTATTTTATAGATAAGAAATTATAGTAATACATAACATTATTCCTAGAGCTCTAATACTGATCTTTAAGATAACGAATAAAAATCCTCTTTAACTTACATACCATTCTAAACAAGAACAATAAATGGCAGTCAATAGAAACAAAAATAAATATAAGCAGGAAATTGTCCTTAATACATATAACCATTTAAAACTACTTGACAGTGTCCTTTTAAAAAAGAAAATGTATAGAAAATTGCTAAATGCAGATTTAGTAGTTCAGATTAACAAAAATCCAACAGCAGCTTTATGCTATTGTATACCAACTACATGTAGAACAGTGCTGTATATGCAACCAGGCCACAGGGTAAAGATGATGCCAAGGACACACTGTCGGTGCGAAGTTATACAGAGGCGCTAGGCCAAAAAAGTTAAAAGGACAAGGAGCAGTAAAAATGTTATAATCCTGGAGTGAACTGCTTTACTTTCAGTCCCCAGCTTTATTCTTCTTCATTGAATTTCCCTTCATCCATATTTACTCGAACCCTCAGCCCCCTCTCCAATGTTAAGTGCCATAAAATTGCATTCACTCCCATGCTGGAAACCTAGTGTCTAACACATGTCTGTTCAGTATACAATAAATATTCATGAGTATTTTATGTAACATCAACTGCCTAAGGGCCAGTTCTATTTCTTTCTTTAAAAGTGTGTAACTTAAGTCATTTTATACACCAAAACTAACATCAAATTTTCATGTTATATCTAAAAAGTGAAAGAATTTAGTGTCTTAATACTTGTCTCAATTTCCTATTAACTCTTCTGGTCCACTATTATTATTTCTATTTATATAGTTCCACTAACTGTTCACAACAATAACTGACCACTAGCCCATTCAATTCTTAACAATTCCTTAACCTTTCTGCAGGATAGGGGTGCTATGATTAGCATTCCAATTTGTTTTTACAATTTTATTTTCCCACTCCAAGGCCCTCTTTGAAGGTGTCACATTACACTAAAACCTATAGCACCCTGCTAGAGTGCATCCTCTATATTCTTTAGTCTAGTTTTCACATCATTACTCCAAACCTATTTCTTACACAAATTTCGTACTGCCCTGTTCACTGCCCCCCCCATGACTATCTCTATATTGTTGCTTATTATTACCTCAAACATAAAGACTAATTTTTTTCTCTTGTCCTTAATACACTAAAAAAAAATTTCAACACCAGTTCAATATACATACTTACTCCAGAAATGACCATGTCAGTTTTATTTGGTATTTTCCAAGTACTCCTAGGAACATGCAACAGAAATTTCTCCCATGTCTAGATATTCTTTAATTACATTCTATCAGCAATTAACACCAAACTCCTCATGCTGACAACTTAAAATGTCTAATACTGTTAAACTGCCTTGAGTTTAAAAAATCTCGAAATTTCGCCTGGCCAGTGTGACTCAGGGGTTGAGTGCCGACCTATGAACTAGGGAGATCACAGTTTGATTCCTGATGAGGGCATATGCCCGGGTCGTGGGCTTGATTCCCAGGAGGGGGCGTGCAGGAGGCAGCTGATGGATGATTCTCATCATTGAGATTTCTCTCTCCCTTCCTCTCTGAAATCAATAAAAATATATTTAAAAAATTTTTTTTAAATCTTGAAATTTCACTTCTAGAAGACTAATTAGTATTTTCACGTATAAAACTAAAAAAAAATTTCACTCAGGGCAGGATACCTTCTTTTCTCTTACAAATTAAGAAGCATTTAAAACCTAATTTATAGCCCTGGCCACTGTGGCTCAGTTGGTTGAGCGTTCTCATGCACTGAAAAGTCACGGGATCGATTCCCGGTCAAGGTACATAACCAGGCTGTGGGTTTGATCCCTGGTCAGGCTGTGCGCGGGAGGCAACCGATCAATGTTTCTCTCTCTCTCGGAAATCAGTAAGAACTATTTAAAACCCAATTTATAACATCATTGATGTTTCTCTCCCTCCCTCCCTCCCCGCCCCTCTTCCTCTCTGAAATCAATAAAAATATTTAAAAAAAAAGATAAAGTAAATGTGGGAAAATAACATTTAGAGTATCTAGATCAGCCGTGGGCAAACTATGGCCCGTTTGAAATGAATAAAACTAAAAAAGACCGTACCCTTTTATGTAATGATGTTTACTTTGAATTTATATTAGTTCACATAAACACTCCATCCATGCTTTTGTTCCGGCCCTCCGGTCCAGTTTAAGAACCCATTGTGGCCCTCGAGTCAAAAAGTTTGCCCACCCCTGATCTAGATGAAGAATATGCTGGAATTATTTTGTATTAATTGTTACAACTTTCTCATAAGCCTGAAATTATTCCAAAATTTGTTAAAAACAATCAAACAGGTCATCTATATTCAAATCACTGCTACTGACAGTGTAAAGACAAAATAGTCCATTTAATTCATCACTGACATCCCCCTATCATTTACCACTTCTTAATCACTATCTAAATAAGAGTGTAGAGGACATGAAGATCTATATTATAATTTCACAGATGAAGTCACTATGGTTCAAATGATGTGACTTACAGCTAGTCAGCCAGGACTCTTAGACCAGAGCTTATCACACAAGTGTGCTGCTCCTTATGCTATTTACATAGTTATCTTTCAAGTTCATTCATGAAACGGAAGGAAGGTTAACAACCTTGTAATTATTATAGTACAAATTATATAATTTTATACGTTTTCATTTAATTCCTTTGAAAAGTCTATTGTTTTAGAATCTTTCACTAGTAAATATCAGAATTCAAAAAGATTTTAATACTGGGAAAATCACAGGGAAGAAAAACAATGCAACAACTAAAACCACTTAAACAGTCTTTTTACTTTTCCTTCCTTTCCCACCTCCTTAGGATATGGAATGATAGCTCCTCAACCTATCAGACCTGTGTGTTCTTTTAAAAATACAGTTTCATCAATCTTATTTAAGACCTACTGGATTACCCTCAGTGGATAATATTTATTAAAGAAAACAATGTATCTGAAGGTTATTCTGATAGAAGAGTTTGGCAGATAAAGAACTAAAATCAAGGTAATTTATTGATCTGTATTATGCAGATAAATAATTTCATTTTATAGCAGGTTGTCAACTACTTAAATTAAAAAATCATAATCCAAGTAAATTCTGGGTTCTGAAGACTACAACTACATACAGGCTACTAGGCAGAGTCCGTTTCAGAAGGCAAACTTCTGGAAAGGTCAAGAAATGTTAAGATGATAATGGAAGATGACTAGTTACTTGGAGTAGGCAAAGAATCAATGGTATAGTAGCTGAAAAAAGTAGAAAAAAGACAACCTAAATATCTGCCTATTAATATGATAGTGTTTTCCTCTTATACACAATAACTGTTATTTAAAAGGCAGCTACCATTTATTGAACACTCTTTGTTGGACACTTAGAGAGTAAACTGCATAAAATGCTATACTGTGCTGAACTGTGTTCCCCTGAAAGTTTGTCTTTTGTTTTAAGCCACTTGACTGCAGTAATTTGCCACAGCAGCCCTAGGGAACTAATACAGATTTTGGTACTAAGAGTAGGTTGCTACTAATAATTATACCGAGGGTTTTTCCTTTTTACTATTATGTCTGCAATGACAAGCAGAGTTCAGGTCAATAGAAGGCAAGTAGTTACGAAGAAAAAAAAAAATGCATTAGGGAAATGATGGGGGACACAATCAAAGGCTCATATGAACATGCAAAGATTATGAGTTAATTATGAGTTAAAAGGGAAGTGTAAAGTCGTCTGTAAATTATGAATTATTCCTTTCCAAAGTGTGTCTCTCCATGTGGACGCTACTGGAAATTTCAGTGGGATAATCCTTTTTTTGTTATGAAAAGTTTAGCACCTGGCTGCTAAATGTTAATAGAATCTTTAATGTCAATAGAATCCCCACAACCTTTGTGACAGGCAAAAACTGTTGTCACACCTTGGTAACCATACTAGGTATTTTAAACAAGCACTCCAAGTGATTCTGATGCTGAACCACTGAATCTGATCAAGTATTTTCTAGTCCTAACCCTGTGATTATCCTAACTGAATTAACTGGTGAAAAATTCTGGCACTGAAGCACAAAAATCACATTTAATGTATTAAAGGATAATGAGTAAAATTAATCACTGTGAACCCAAAGTAGAACTAAGATCAGTAACTTTGTGTACAGAAGTGAAACAAAATAATTTCTCCATATAATACTTTCAGAATTTCTACTCAACAGGTTTCATACTCATCAACAAATAAATGACTTTTAGACACACAAAAAGGTTGAAGCAGTGCTTACATTTATACCACCACGGAAACCTGTAAGTAATATTCTGTTGAGGCTGAATATGCTTTTCTGTGGCCTATCCCTGAGTCACCTGCCTGATTAAACATTCTTACTTCATAAAGTAGGTAATATGTTTGGACTTTAAATGTCTAGATAAGAACTTTACTATAAATCTCAAGAGTAACTAAAGTGAGAAAGGTATCTAGAAGTCTAGTAATCTTATACACAACTTAAAAACATAACCATGCCACTTTGAGATAAACAGTCTGAGAGGCTGATTAGAATATTGTTATTTATACACTTTGCAAAGTTGTTCAGTTAATTATAGGCTAACAGAAAAAGCAAGGATAGTAACAGGAATCAGAATTGTGTTCTAGCCTCAGTTCTGTCATTTACTGTCTCTTGGGCTCATGTGACCTATAATTTTATCATCTTTACTGGGCATATCACTCGGCCAGTCTATGTTAAGAATTAGGATGAAATGAAATAATGAGCATGAAGGAACTTTAGAAAACTACCAAATGCTATTCAGTTATAGAGAACTTACTACTTAATGATAATAGTACTTCTAATGAAAACTTTAAAAAAATCAGTTTTCTGCATATATGAAACTCAGAAAAACTGCACACAGCTTTGCAACCAATTTGAACATACTTGTTTTAATTCTTAGACATTTCATTCTAGAGAAGTTGACTATATGTGCCAAAGGTCAGCAGTTTTAACACATGTAACTACTACTAATAGGAAAATGATCTTAAAAGTTACTATTATCCTGCTCACACACTTAATAAAAATTTTGCTGTGATTGAGAAGATAGGTTATAAAATTTTCTAATCCCTAGAAAGCTAAAGTACTATGTGATTACTAACTACATGATGTTAATGAATCTTCAGAACCAATAGCCACCTTTAAATAATGAATTTCACTAAATACAAAGCTTGGGTTACACGTTTTAGTGTACTTTTCTTACAAAACGCCCCCCACAAGCCAGTTCAAAAATGAAAAGGCACAAGGGAAAATATCCATTAGTTTGTCATGCTCTAAATTAAATACATATACAGAATACAGCTTTTACCCAAGAAGTTCTGTATCAACCTAGTTACTATGAGCATAAAGATTGGAGTAAACAAGAAACCACTAACATTTCTAACATTTTAAAAGTTTACTGAAAGAAGAAAAGAGAGGAAACAAGGAAGGAACAAACTAGTCAGCTAGCTCCAGGTAGAAGAATAAAATAGTGGAAATCTTTAATGTTCTATTACAAATAGTGAAGTATCTTGAAATAAGATGCTGACTTCTATCAGAGAGAATGATTAAAAGTAACAACTGCAGGTAGAAGACTTTTCCTTATCACTACAGATAAATACATGAGAAATTAATTCAAGTATTATTCAACTCTAAACCTGATGCCCAAAATTTGACACTGACTACTCTTTGCATTTTAAAATAAAAATCATGCCAGAACTGGTTTGGCTCAGTGGATAGTGTGTAGGCCTGCGGACTCAAGGGTCCCGGGTTCGATTACGGTCAAGGGCATGTACCTTGGTTGCAGGCACATCCCCAGTGGGGAGTGGGGAGTGTGCAGGAGGCGGCTGATCGGTGTTTCTCTCTCATTGATGTTTCTAACTTTCTATCCCTCTCCCTTCCTCTCTGTAGAAAATCAATAAAAAAAATAAAAATAAAATAAAAATCATTAAAGTTCTCTTTCCTTGTTCTTTTCACATGTTTCTCTGATCCACCAGTAATTTAAATGCTGTTTGTAGAGTTGAAGTCAACAGGAGAGCCAATCTGAAGGAGCTTCAAAATGGCCCCAAATGGTAAAATTTTGGGATTAAAAAAAGGGCATAAAATTGATGTCTCAGACTGCAATGGACAGAAACATATCAACTAGTATAAAAATCCATCAATTTACAGATACAATGATGACTGAAAAAACAGTCACCTTTAGATGTTGCTAGGACATCAACTCATTCTCAAAGTTAGAAAATCAAGGGGGAAAAAATCAAGCATTATCCTAACTCATATATGAACTATATATTTCACGGTAACCTCACAATTGATAAGGAAAAGTTCTTCTTCTGGAAAAGTTCCAGCTAATAAATGCAGAAGTAACCAGAGAAGTAAGAGTATCACCATTTTACAACTGCTGCAGAAATAGTTAGGTAATGATCAAATGGACAACCTCACAATAAAGACACCAGACATGTGTCTCCTGATAGAAGTATAGAACCATATCCTGGCCAAGATGATAAGCCAACAAACCAATAATTAGATCAAACCCCTAGGCTTAATTCCATTTTACAGGAAATACAGAGAAATAATGTTAATATAGAGGAACATGTTAAATACTATCATTGCTTATTGCTATACGCAAAGTCAAGAATATGGGAAAGGCAACAGGAACAAAGTTTCTTCAACAAATACATGGAAAGAAAAAGAAAAAAGATGAAGGGGAAATGGTTCCTATAAAAAGACATATCAAACAAATTTAATGTATGGACCTTATTTGGATCCCGATTCAAACAATACAATTGGAAAAAGACATTTAAGTAATGACATTTAAGGAATTAAAAGTAATGAAAAATTACTAATTTTAAAAGGTATGATAATGACATTGTGGTTATAATTGTTTTTTGTTTTTTTTAAAAAGAGTTGCTCTTTGAAATTTCATACAAGAAAATGGAGGAGCCTGGCTGGCATGGTTCAGTGGTTGAGCGTTGACCTATGAACCAGGAGGTTGGAGTTCGATTCCCAGTTGGGGCACATGCCCTGGTTGTGTGCTCGATCCCCATTGGGGGCTTTCAGGAGGCAGCCAATCAGTGATTATCTCTCATCATTGATGTTTCTGTCTCTCCCCCTCCCTTCTTCTCTGAAATAAATAAAAATATATATTAAAATGAAACATCTTTCTTGGGAAGCCAGAAGCACTAAATGCTGTCATTAGGCTTTTTTTGTGAAAGTGACTAGCACAAGCAAAGAGAGAGCTGGTAAGAAAAAAAAAAAAAAGTTAACATGTTTTATCCAATACTTTAAAAATGTAGCTATCAAGGTCTATCATTAAGTATAATGATTGTGTGTCTTAAAATCTCAATAATTTGGAACTAATTCCAACCAATTCTAATGAAACTGAGAACTTTATCTCATGATACTATACTCCTAATGTGTGAGCTCAGTAAAATTATTTTTAAAATGAATATGCAAATTCATTTCCACAGGAATTTTATAAATAATCACAGCCCTGATAACTTGATTTATAAAGAAATCCACTTAAAGGACATACAATTTAAAATAGTTTTTAGACCAGAGAGCATGTAAGTCTTGCATTGTGACTGAATCACAGGAAAGCAAACGATCAACCATTTCCATGAACACTAAACCAAGAGCAAATTTATGAAATTACTTTCAATCCAGCAGAGTCTATTCCTTGTTAACAATATTGTCTGTCATACTACATACAATTAAAGCCAGAGGAAACTAGAGAGTAAACAAGAAAGTAATCTACAGATAATTCCAATCAGAGGTATATTAAAGTATCAGATTTCAAGGTGAAGGAATTTAATTAAGGGTACAAAGTATCAGGATAATGTAGAACTGCTGGCCCAAGTTATGATTTCTCTTAATTGACTAGAATTCCTTCCTTAAGCATCTATATAGCTAGATTTTTACATTCTAAAATAAACACACCTAGATTGCTACTTAATCATAGAGACATCTGAAAAGTAATTTATAATCCAATTTCTAAGCAACCAGTGTAGAATAATTAATGCTATTTATACAGGCTTTAAAGCACAACATAAGCAGTAACAGTTGACAGGAATCTGACCTGAAACTTACCTATGAAAAAAATGACAAGACATGACATATAATTTTAACAAATAAAACATAAAACTACTATGAAAGATCTAGTCTTAGTTATGTTCCAAATTTGTGTGTCCATTACAAAGTTTCAAAGGCATGTTTTACAGAAAGGTGGAGGAAGTAGGTCTGAACAGAAATAATAGAAATCAGGAACTGAGCAGCTCCTGTGACCGAGAAATAATAAATGAAGGTGTTAAAATAAAAACTGATACATTTACACAAATAGTGCTGCAAAACAGATCATAGGAGCCCACCTGAATAAATTCATTATTTGTGTACATATATTCAATATCCCCCATAGAGCAAAGGTCCAGAATTTGGGGTAGAGGACCCATCTTTAAAACGAAATCTGGCCCGACCAGGGTGGCTCAGTAGTTGGGCGTTGACCCATGAATTAAGAGGTCACTGGTCTGACTGCTTGTCAGGGCAAACGCCCAGGTTGTGGGCTCAATCCCTGGTAGGGTGTGTGCAGGAGGCAGCTGATCGATGTTTCTCTCTAATGAATATTTCTATCTCTATCCCTCTCCCTTCCCCTCTTTCTAAAATCAATAAAAACATTTTTTTTTTTTATTTTAAAAGGATTTTTCAATGACATAATTCTAAATGATGATTACTATAAAAGATATTTTTGTTACATGGACACTTACTGTATTACTGAGCTTTAAGAAAAAAAATATCTATACTCCTATGATGAGGGGGAGAGGTCAAACATGTCTGCTTATAAGGACATTACTTTTTAAATTGGAAGCAGATTTAAATCTTTCCAAGTACATAAAAATCAGCAATAGAACCTCTCACTTTCAGTTGAGGTAATTAGGATTACAAAAATCCAAACTCTAATTTTAATGAAATACTTTTTAGAGGAGACAGGGATTCATATCAAGCCTCAGATATCCAAAAACCCTTCTAAATATACTGTTAACTACTTGGACAAATACTTCCCAGAAAGGGAAAAAGGTAACCACTAATTCAATAATCTTAGGGTGGGGACAATTTTAATACACAGATATAAACAAAGTTCTAAATGCTCCAACTTCAAGGATACAATACGCCTAAACCATTTTTTTTCCTTAAACATATTTAAAAGAGAAATATATGGACCAAACCCTTAGGTTTCTTTACCTCACAAATTCATATACCCTTTGGGTAAATGGCCAAGCATTCAAAGGCCAAAGCAAAAACCATTGTACTCAACTACATAATTTAAAGTTAAATAACTATGTGACTAATTGCTTTTTTTCTGGTGTACAAAAACAATAGTGAAAATTCTCTTTCACTATCATGTACAAATAGTTGACTTTTCAGATGATCTAAAACACATACAAATCAAAAGCACAGACAAGAAAAAAACACACCACTGTATTTCATAAAAGAAACAAGATACAATAGGGGTCTTTACCTTACTGTACATTAGACCCTCACTTTAAATTTTCATGATAAAAGAATTTTTTCAAAAGGCTAATATCTAAAAGCAAAAGCAATTTGGCATGTTTTATCCAACATTAAATATTTCACATATATTATAAACACACACACACAAACACACATGTATACATACAAATAAAAAGGGTTTTGGTTGTTTTTTTTTACCTAAATGCAAACTGGATGAGGATCCATGTGATGAAAGTGATGGCGGTGGCGTAAGTGAATGTCCTGGAGTTTGGCTTGGCAGAGGCATGCCTATTGGACTTGGAGAGGAGGAAAATCCCAGACTATTGTAAAATGGTTGCCCTATGGGTGCTAGGCTGCTACTAGATCTTTTGTACAAGTCAGAGCTAGTAGATAGAGACTCTCTCCTTGTGGCACTACTACTTGCAGAACTGCCAACTGAAGAAGAAATAAAAAAAACCCTAATTACATACAGTGTTAACTGAATAAAACCTATCCCCAACTCTTGCTGGGAAATAACAGGAGTGATCACAATAATTATTTTTAGAAACATTATGGAGAAGATAATTACTGTGATAACTATATATACACTAACTTCTTAATCATAAAAGGGTATAAATGCACCCCAATAAAGTAACCAAATATTTAACATAGCAGTCATATGTTCATTATTTCACACATATTTATCACTGACACATATGATTACTGTGCTTTAATACCCTGGTATGATTTATAAACCCTGGAATTGTAAGTAGTCTGCTTTATGATATGCTAGAGAGTCAATTCCAATAAAGTTAAATTTTGCTAGTGTCCTAATCTCTGGAGCCAGTTCCCAAACTTCAACTCAATGCCAAGAAAAGACTACACTAATAAACAGAATATTAACGTATTTCCCTCATCATTCACATTTAATTTGGCTTCTACCTTGTGTTCAAACCATAGTACTTTAAGTCCATACTGGCCCGAATATTATTCAGCTGTGAAATATAGATGGCAGCTTATTCCCCACTATACATTCTCCTTATCCTTCAACAACTAAATTACAAAATATATATGAAAAAACTAAACTTTTAAAAAATTGTTGTCATCACTGTTATCACACCAAAAACATGCTTTCACTTACCCCTCAGGAGCTTCCATTCCTAAGTTTTTATTACTGGCCCTCTTAGCCCCTTACTCAAGTGAAGACTGATCAGCCTATTTTTTCTTAGATAATATATAATTATTTTATATTACATCTTTTATTGTCCTACATACTGAATTCTTTTTACTTAATTCCAAATTCAACTATTAACCTCTACTTAATTTTTCCTTTTGTGCTCCACAAAAATCATAAAATAGTATCACATCATCATATAGCTGTGCATGCAATGAACAGAAAGCAAGATTTGACATTTAACATTTATCTGGATAATCAAATTCTTTACGTGTTTGAAGTGGCTGTTCAATTCTTGTCTCACTTGGTATAAATATTTTCAAGTATACTTCCACTTATTTCTAAGCACTGTCCTTTTAAACCAAATGCCTTTTTCATCTAAGGAAATTTCACATTACTTTTCTTAACCTGTCAAGTTTTTTAAGAACATGCTCTATATTCAGACCAATATGGTAATTTGCTTCAAGAGAATGTTAAAGTTTATATTTGGACTTGGTTTTTTAACCTCAAGTCAATTATATATAGGTCATAAGGGTATAGTTTAAAGAGAAAAATTAAGCAGAGTACATGATGGGTACACCAAGGTAAGCTTATAATTCAGACATAAAGAAACTTTAATTACGTTGGTTCTTGTCAAATTCAAAATTCTATAAAGAAAAAAACCAGGCTCCCACGGCTATATTAGGCAAAATATTATAACAATATTCATTCAACCTTTTATACCTGCCAGTTCAGTTTCTGAAAGACTGATGTTGATGTGTTTTATTGAAAATTTTACATCTTAAGATATCATAACAGGGAAGTATCAGGTAACTATATGCATTTTAATAGCAAAAAAAATCACAAACAAATGTAAACGCTAATGTAGTAAATAGCTCTTTTGAGTTGGTTTTGTCAAAACTGTCAGTGTTTGCTACAGTAACTATGCTAATTTAAAAGGACACTGTCAAAGTGATTTTTGTAAGACATGGCTACATTTTAAAGTCCTATTTATTTCAGTAACAATTTAACTAACTGACAAAGACAATAGCTCTCTAATGAAAACAGTAGCACTATCTTTCTCCTGGCAAATAATTAAATGAACCGTAATTTTGACACATGCAATATTTTCCTCCAAAAAGGAAAAGCCAAACCAAACATTTAAAAGTAATTCAGAAATAACTTTAAACATATACAAACTAGCTCCTTTTTACTATATGCTTAAATTATCTGCAAGTGTAATATGAAATATAAAACAAAGTCTATCTAAAATATCTAAGAAGCTAGAAAATGGAGTCACTAATCATTAATTAACTGTGTATATAAAATGTTCAATTGCAAACTTTCAATTGTAACAGCACTTTCTAAATAATGGGTATCAAAAGGATGATTTAATCACTATGTTACAATGGTTAAGCTTCTTGGCCAACTGTTTTATACATTAGAGTACTTAACACTGTTAAGCATTAATAATTTCATCATATAAGAGAATGACTATGTATGTTATTGTGTGCAAAAATGTGCACATACCACAATATATTTTAAATTTCGTATAGGCATGGAACTGCCATAATGTGAAACAGCAATGATAGATTTGTAAGCAAACATATCGTAGCACTTGAATGAATTCTCACAAAATGTCCAAGAAGAGGGAGATGGTATAAGACTATTTACTAGTATTTGGGGTGGCAATTGTTAATACCCTCTGAAGCAAGATGAAACAGAGGTACCCCAGACTGAAAATCAGAATTGAGTAAGCAATGCTCATAGAGGCATGAAGAAGGTTAAGTTTTGGGGAAAGAGGCATCTGTAGGGGTCATTTGTGGGAAACAAAATGTTCAAGCCAACCATTTCTGAATGCAGGGGAAGGCTCTTCAAAACTAAGAGACAAATGGGAATTTGGAAGAATTACATAAGGGGCCCTACAAATCTATACCAGACCACCAGTGACATATTTTATTAGAAAAGGGTACACGAGGTTTATCAAAGCTCTTCTCTATTTTCCTTGGGTTACTTAGGGTTTATAATTTATAGTTTATGAACTAGTTATTTCAACAAATTTTGTGTTTTTTAAAAGTTATATTCTCTTTGATTTTCTTTGGCATTTAGGATTACTTGGGGAAAATGCTTGTCAACTGTGTTAGAAGCAAAAAATTAGTCCGAACGGAGTCCTTGGGCTGGAGATAAGAATACTAAACTCCAAAAGGGATTATAAAAAAAAGAGTAGAAAAATTAAATTAAAAGATTGAACGGTCTCCATGTTCACTAGGTTTTCCCTCAGAAGTTATCGTGCCCATTCTTTAGGCAATTTTGTTAGGCAAGGGTTAAGTCCCTATTGTATTACATTGTAACAAAAAAAGCATTTTGCATCTAAAAGTTTATAGCTGCTATTCAAGACCATTCCTCCTATAAATATTAAACCTGGAAAGCATATTAATAATGGCTGACACGTTAGTTTTGCCATTTTTCACACCAGAAAAGGATATAACTTAATGGGTGGGAAAATAGACGAGAAGCAGTTTTAATGATTCTAAGAGGTGAGAGAAATAAGGGTAAGCAGCTTTCCCCCTAATGCTTCCTGAATACACTGGAAATGTCAGAGAATGATTAATACAAGGTGTTGTCAACAGTGGGCCTCTTCTCATTTCACTCAATTACAAAATCAGTTTGTATGGATAAGTTATTTATTTTGTGAAGTTATTTAACATTTGAATCTCTCAAGTATTATATATAAAATTAGGCCCTGGGAAAAACACCCTTTCAAACAAACTTTTAGTGATAAAAAGGCTAATTATTTAATCTAAAATAAAGTAAGCACACTGGTAGTTTCTTAGGGACTGTTTAGAACATTTCATTATATTTTATTTTTATATATTATATGAAATAAAGAAAATCATAAGAATCAGTAGCATTTAATAATAAATAATCTAATAAGTACACAAAAACACCAGAAATTTAAGATGGCAAAAGTATTTACTTCCACAAGCATTATGTACAGAATAAGGAAGAGCTAGTAACTAGCATAAAATACTGCTCCAAACAAACCTACTAAAACAAAAATTACAATTCTTAAAGCCAGGGGAAAATGTGTTGTATTTGAGAAAAGGATGGACTGCTTGAAATGAGTTAAAACATTCATAGCTATTTACAGATTTGCAGGAAGTAGTTTGCTTCTACAGAAACCAATAAACCAGTATTTTAATCCTGTCCTTTCTACACTACAAGCTATTTATTATTGCTTATTTTAACATTAAAAACATACATATACTGGATATCATCTTAAAGGGAACTTACCTGATGAACCAAATCCACTGAGAGCAGAGCCTATAGCAGCACCCAAAGAACTACTGCTTCCAAAGCCAAGAGATGTACTTCCAGGTTGGCCAGGTCCGTGAGAAAATAAAGAACTGCTCTGGGAGCTATTAGTCAAAGATGTGCTCCCGTAAAATGAATTAGACTGTAGATTAGTGCTTGGCTGCTGTTGCTGCTGCTGCTGCTGTGGTGGCTGAGTGCCAATTGGCCGAAATAGACCATTTGTGCTGCCTGTAAGACTATTTGCAGTTCCTCCAGCTGCCGCTGCTGCTGCCGCTGCTGCAAAGTAAATTGCAGATACTTCTTAAAACTACTCAGAAAAAATGTTTCTGTTTTTTAAAATATCTCAAACAACATCAGAAAAAAAAATTATCCCTGAAAACGCCAGTTACACTTACCAGCTTGTGCTGCTGCTGAACTAATTAAAACAGGTGTTGGAGCCATTAATCTAACTGGAGCTCCAAGGCCAGTTCTTGCTCCAGGGCCAACCACTAAGGCACCAGTCTGATCATAATAGGCAGTTGGAGCTAGTACTTGATAGCCTAAACAATATTAAGATAAATGTTTGATGAAAACATGTATTGTAGAAAACATGCATATTTATTTCCCCCTGAATGTTTTTATCAAGCAAAAAACATAGCTATTATATACTTATTTATATAAAACCCGTAGTTACTATATGAAAAACATATTTGAGAAGGTATGGCTAAACGTGTGAAAATGTAGTAAAGCATAGGTTAAGTTTTAACCATTTGTACGCCATAACCGTCTATAGACGCAAGCGGCGGGCCTTTTTAAATTAAATTCAAAATATCGTGGCAGTTAACTGGTTAACAAAGATGTCTTTCACTTGTGGATCACAAAATAAGGTATTTTCCTTTATATAAAAATTATCAAGTGCTGATAAAAAAAAATATTCCTATTTAGTCATTTCTGAGAAGAGGATGGATAAAAAGACTAAGAAAATGAGTTATAACAAGATATAGAAATGTTTATTACACATTAGTTAAGTTCTAAACCAAGTGCCTCAGTAACAGCATTCCCTTAGATTTTCATTTGTAAGCATCTCTTTAAAAACTTAAATCATGATATAAACAGATACCTTAAAATCATAAGGTAACAATCTATTTGTAAAGGTTCTCAAGCTAAAATTTGAATAAAAATCATGCAGGCATTAGTTTTTTTCATAGCCCTGAACACAAGGCAGGTGACAATTTGCATTATTCCAACTATAGGAGAGTGAAGTTTACCTCTTAGCAGTCTTTCTCAGTAGGGATTCCTCATCTGAACCACAGAACAGAAAATAACTATTTTGCCAATTCTCCCAAGGATGATACATTAACAAGTATCACTGTAGATGCACAGGAGAGAAGTTAACTACAAATAGTGGATACTTTAAGTCAATAGGGCTTAGTTTACTCCCAGAATTCAAGAGAAAGTCTGCCTTATACAGTAACAGGGACTCAAGCTCAATAGTGACAACCACTTGAAAAAAGGTACTGCCAACCTCCAATACTAAGTTTAAACACTAAGACAACCACTTTCATGTGTAAAGGTTGTTTTTAATTAAATACAGTAATTTTGACTGTTTTACAATTACAGTTTTATTGTAATAAATATAAATTAGGAGGACTAGTCAAAAGAAGAGATGCAAAGGGCAAAATCTAGGAGGAACGCAGAGCTTCCAAGAACTTTCCTCACGAATGAACTCCTCATGAAATGATAAATTTGAGATTATTAGATATCCAACAGGAGAGGTCCAATAGGATATACAACTCTTAAGTTTAGAAAGTAAAAAATCTAGGTGTTGTCAACATAAAGATAATATTTAAAGCTATAAGACAAGATGAAATCACCAAGAAAATAAAAAAGGGGTCTATGGATTGAGGGCACTTCACATTAAGAGGTTGGAGAGAGGAGGAATCAGGAAAGAGCCTCAGAAGGAATAACCAGTACGGAAGAAAAAAAATTTAAACAATGTGGTTTCTTGAAGGCCAAATTAAAAAAAAAAAATAATCAATGAAGATTGAGTGATCAATAATGTCAAATGGTGCTAAAAGCCACAAGTTGAGAACTGAGCAATGGAGTTAGCAACCTGGAAGTCACCTGGTAAAGGACAAAAGCCAAACTGGCAAGTTCAGTAAAGAACGAAACCGAAGACCCACAAACAAGTACAGACAATGCTTTTGAGGAATTTTGCTGTAAAAAAGGGGGTGTTGAGAGTAACTTTTTTCTTAACCAGAAATGTACTTAACTAGCAGAACATGATAATTTGTTATTGTGAAATAAAACACAAAAAGTCAAAAAAGTTTAGTGTTAATGATTGTAACACAAAAAAGTATAACCACTATCCTAGTCAATAGAAACTGCCCAGGAACCCATCTCTCCTATGTCCTTAGCTTAACCACAGTTTTCTCTTTCCCTTAAAAGAGTTACACATTGCCGAAACCGGTTTGGCTCAGTGGATAGAGCGTCAGCCTGCGGACTGAAGGGTCCCGGGTTCGATTCCGGTCAGGGGCATGTACCTGGGTTGCGGGCACATCCCAGTGGGAGATGTGCAGGAGGCAGCTGATTGATGTTTCTCGCTCATCGATGTTTCTAACTCTCTATCTCTCTCCCTTCCTCTCTGTAAAAAATCAATAAAATATATTAAAAAAAAAAAAAAAAAGTTACACATTGTCTTATTATTTATAACAATCACTTGGCTTAGATTATTTAAAAGTTTTTATATATAATTCATCCAAGTGGTTGTATACAGATCTTCCCAGTTTCCACTTCCATTATTATATAGCCCCTCACTGGATGGGCACCAAAATGCATTTATTCAGTCATCATTTACTGGCAACAGTCTGGGGCTACTATCAACAGTGCTGCCATAAACATTTCTGTACATGTATCCTGAAGTGTATGTGTACATATTTCTCTAACATATAGTAGTTGACACCCTGAGTCATAGAGTATGCACATTATTTTCAACTTTGGTAAATAATGCCAAGCCACTTCCAAAGTGGTTGTGCAATTTTATACTGTTACCACCTTGGTATTAGAGTTCCCACTACTCCATGATTTTAATAATACTCCACGCTGTCAGGCTTTTTAAATGCGGCCAATCTGGGTGACTCTGCAGCGGTATGCTTCACGGATACCACCCTCTGTGGGTCCTACCTAGAGTCCCTGCCCTCTTCTCTTATCCATGGGCTTCACCACCCTGAACTCTCCAAGGGCCTGTCCTTTCCCAGTCATGTGCCAGACTTGGCACAGACTCTGACCATGGCAGCCCTCTTTAAGTAGAAACCCTGGATGGTGTAATAAAGAACAGAATTGAGAGTTACGAGAGGGCTATAAACAGAGATGAAGCAGCATTAGAGAGACAAGAAAAACAGGTAAAATCAGAAATTAAGAAAATGGCCAAAATTGGTAATAAAGAAGCTTTCAGTTTTAGCCAAAGAGCCTGCACAACTATGGAAACAGCAAACAGAAACTTTTGCCTTAAGTACAAAAGTCATTTCTACATCCACACACAAGTGACAAATTTCCAGATGAAGATGGCTGCGCAATGTCTGCTATAGCAAAGACAACGTAGGCAGTTGACAAGAAGATGAATCCACAAAAGACATTACAAAAAATGCAGAATTTCCAGTAGGAAAATATGAAAATGACTGAAGAAATGATTGATGACACACCTGAGGACATCTTTGATGGCTCTGATAATGAAGAAGAAAGCCAAGATACTATGAATCAAGTTCTTGATGAAATTTCTGGAAATATGGCCAAAGCTGTCAGCTCTCTGAAGCTGACCATCTGACTCTACTTCAAAGGCTACAATCTCCAATGAAGAAATTAAACAACTCAAAGTTTTAGGAATGGATTAGTTAAAAAAGCCGTAACATTTCATTTATAATTATTTAGTTATAATTATAAACCAGGCATATTGCCAATTTCTTTTACAAAACACATTTATTTTGCAAAAATGAAGACCATGAGTGAACAGGTGTTTCCTAACCAACTGGTTTTATTTCTTGAAGGACTGCCATGAGAATTCTGGGCTACTTTCAGCTGGAAAGATGCTACAGTTTATGCCACAGAGAAAAAATGGCCCTGGCTGCAAAGCTCAGGTGGATAGAGAGTCATCTCAATACACCAAGGTTCTGGGTTCAATCCCTGGTCAGGGCACATACAAGAATCAATCAATGTATGTATAAATAAGTGAACAACAAATCATTGTTTCTCTCCCCCCACCCCCACCCCCCGCATCCCCTCTTTCTCTATAATCAAGTGTGTGTGTGTGTGTGTGTGTGAGAGAAAGGGGGGGGGGTGGGGTGGGGGGAAGCTATGTTGAGAATTCTAATACATATTTTCCATCCCTGTCATTAAGTCTCATAAATAGTATTAATTTCAACTCTTGGCATTTGAATTGTAAATAATTTATTGCAAGGTAGGCAAGATTTTTCACTCTTCCGTGTGACAGTCTACATTTAATATTCTAAATCTATTCAAATAGCCAGTTGCAGGCTCGATCTCTGCTGGGGGATATAGGGGAAGCAGCCAACAGATATTTTTCTCTCTCTCTAAAAATCAATTACAAAATAATATCTATTCAGATTTCTACAATTAACCAACTATATACCTGGCATGCCAGTAGCAAGACCCTGACCAAAAGCCAAAGTTGGATTTGTTGCTGCAAGTGACTCTGCTTGTTGCCCTTGCTGGCCCTGATTGGGAGTAAGAGGGCGCTGACCTGTTCCAGCACGAAGAACCTACAAAGGACAAATGATTTCCTTAAAAACGAAATTATAAAGTAACACATATATAAATGTATCTTGAACAATTTTGTATATACCAGAAATAGCCTTTGAATATTCTTTGAACATATCTATATGCAATGAAATGTCGATTTAGCATGAAATAATCCAAAATACTTAATATCAAAAACACAATCACTGACTCTTGACAACTAGAACAATCTATTTATTAAGGAACTTGGAGGTTCTAGGTCTTTCAGAAAAATTATTTCTAGTATTTATGCTCTGACAAAATCTTAGATGAACATAAGAAGTTTAATTTATGTTTTATTAGTCTTTAAGGCTGAACACTGAAACACAGGAAGCTTAAGGAAATAAAGTATCATTATTCATTTAGTCTGTTACGAGATTGTAGCTGAGTGAAAACTTTTAATTGAACCAAGTTTTTAGAATTCAGAAGCTGCTTTTTAGGGTAAAACCTTGGGGTGAACAAAAGAATACAAGATTACATCAAAACAGAGCAAACTCTTAGGGCTGGTCAAATTTTACTACTCTGCAATATGTAGTTGTTTTAGTGATTAAACACAAGCACAATACACATTAATTTCATAAATATTTAAGTAATTCAGGATAAGGGGGATTCATTCATTGTAAGACCATCCTATAATTAAGTATCACAAATGGGTGCATTATTCAGGTAGTTTGCCTAAAAAAGAAAAAATTTATATTAAAAATAATTTTTATATGATGTTTTTGTATCTATAAGGATTGAGCCAAAAAACAGCTTCGATAGAACATCAATATATAGTATATTAAACTATATTTAAGAAAATTTAGAATAAAATTTAACTGGCAAGTAAATAACACTATACTTGTCATTAAACTGTTTCTTTGCTAAAAATATGTTGAATTTGACAACCAGATATCTGGAATTTATCAATAGTTTTACATTTACCAAAATAGTTCTAGGAAAGTGCTTGAAATTAAAAAAAAAAAAATCTTTGTGATAAACATTTTGTTTGAAGAAGGTAAATCTAACCTTTAGTGAAAATATTTCATCTTTTCGTGCTTAAAAATATGAAGTACCCAGTAATCTTCTTTTTCTGGTCAGAACTATATTAAGTTAATACTTAAAATAGTAATTTAAATATCCAGAAGAAAACTGAAAAAAATTGAAGTGACAATTATTTTGATAGGAACATTATTAGCACACTTTAGGAACTGAAAAGAAAAATGTAATATTGCTAGAGGTTTCAACAGAAATGTACAACTGAAATACAAGCAAATCTTTAAATTCATAGACTACAGATTAGAAAAAAATCATGTAATCGAGACTTGTGCACTAACTACACAGGTATGGACAAAAGTAGATTTACAGTTGTTTGTATGGAAAAAGACATGCAGGTTATGATTATTAAAATAGCTTTATTAACTAAAAAGAATGTCACAATGGCGCAGTAAACCTACTTCTGGCAATCAGATATATGCATCTCACATATTGAAGAAAATAAAGAGAAAAGACACACATCTTGAACACAAAGAGCTCATACAACTTCAGAGACGCTTCAGATATTAACAGAATGAAGGCAGGCCTATACCTGTTGCTGTCCAGGCTGAGCTTGAGATGCGGCTTGCTGATTTGCTGTGTTGTTTGCCGCAGCTGCAGCTTGTTGCTGAAATAAATTGGCTGGATACACCCCCCATGGAACACCATAATACTGAGGTGGAACCACTGCCGGACCTAAACCTCACATCCCCCACACACACACAAAAAGAAAAAAAAAGGGGGGGAAAGTCACTACATTTTATAGATAAATGAGGTCAGTCACCGCTAGATCATAAAAGGGGTATTTAAGACTTAGAGAAGATGTCCTTATAATCCTGTATCCACTTACACCTACTATACCCTTTTACTTTTGCTTATTCTATTAGGGAGAAAGTCTCACTGAAACATTAATTATTGAGAGAGAGAGTGAATATTTAAGAGCAACAGCAGTGGCCTTAATGGAGAAACGTGAAGCTAAACTTAAGAGGACCAATGAATTAACAGGACAGTTAACTATCCAACATTCACTAAATGCCAGTTTATGGGTTTGATACTGACAAACAAGTTAATTAGAAAACATTATTCACCAAAGAATTGTAAGATCCTCTATTCTCAATTCATTACTTCTCTTAAAAATATTTTCTGACTATTGAAAAGAATTATGAAAATAAACTAGACACTCATCTTCTGATTTGCAATCTATAATATAAAACTAAGGAACATTCTGGTACCAAGCTTGCCACAACTATTTTTGAATCGCAAACCTTGAATTTTAAAATATTTTTCATATTTAAAGTAGACTTAGTCACAATTCTCACAAGGCAACTGAAAATCACACAAAAACAGTGTTTATGTGGTTAGGAAAATGGGACTAGTGAGTCAAGGCAAGAAAAAACTAGTTAATATGAGCACAGAGGAACACAAACATAAGAAAGCAAACTAAGAAAAATAGAATTACTCTCTTTTACTTAATTCAAGACAATGTTTGATCCCTAGAAAGTAAATAGCATCATGTACAATAAGCCCATCATTAAACTAATAAGCAAGGTGTCATGATTCCTGACTAAGAAACATGTTCCACTGATATGGAATTTAGTGTATCTAATTTGTAGATTTTTTAAGAGTCAGACAACTACCAAGAACCTCTCTGTTCAAAACGGTATCCAGAAGCCATTAACAGCTATTAATAGCTTGTGGCTATCTAATAATTAAAAGTTGGATAGCCTAAATTGAGATGTGTTGTAAGTATAAATAAACACGGATTCTGAAGAGCTAGCATGAAAAAAGGGAAAAATATCTATTAATAATTTTAAAAATGTTGATTATATATTGAAATTATTTTAGATATGTTGGACTAAATCAAACATATCATTGAAATTAATTTCATCTTTTTTTTATTTCTATAAAGAGGCCACAAGAAAAATTTTAATTACATTATCTGGCTCACACTATATTTCTGCTAGATAGCACTGGTCTTAGAAAGCCGAAGTCCAGAATGCCTACCATGTGCATCTCAAAACTAATGACCTCTTAAAGTTGCTTCTTTCAGTTCCATAGATTAATGATTTCTGTATGAATGATATACCAGCACTTTACACACTAACATCCAATTAAATGGCACCAAAAAAACTGACATGCTTATGGAATCACATGCAGATATAGACCAAAAACTACTCAATGTGATAGATCAGTTTCAGTCAGCAAACTAAGATATTAAACAATATGAAATTAACAATTTTTTCCACTTCTTAAACTCCTGAATAAAAAAAAAGTCCCCAAACTCCTCAGCAAAGACTGTTCTCATTCCAGTGAACACACTTCTGTGGTTGACATCACCCTGTGCCTTCCTTGATAACCAACATAAACCACGCTTAAGACAAATTCATTTCTGTCTTTGTAATCAAGTCAACCTAAAACACGCCCCTCCCCCCAAACTCCTATAGAGCAGCAAATTACTTTGCTGAGTGAGAGACTGTGCCTGACAAGCACGCAACTCTTCCTTACTTAAATGAGCAATAAATACAGCTTCAGTTTCTAAAAAAAATCCCCCCAGCTTTATTGTGATATAATTGACATGTAACACTATATAGTTTTGGTGTTTATTTCAGTTGAGTGGTGGTTTCAAGGTTTCACAGTTTTTAAGAAGTTCTTTGTAACTCCACCCCATCTTTTGTCCCTCAACTTACTTGCAAATTTCAATATTGCTAAATAAACTTTACTTTTACATACTCATATTCAAGAATGCAGAAGCACTTTAACATATACTTTCCCTGATGTGGGTCTTTACAACACTAACCCAGTTTATTTTTTGAGAAGTAACTTTAATTTACATTGTCTCTGTGGGTAATGAATGGGATTGGCCACAAGAATGAAGATTTGTTTGGCAATGTAAGATTTCTGAAACTAAAAAACTAAAAGGTAAATCAATTATGTATAGGAGGAAAATTATCAGGCTTATGTTTCTTCTGTAGCATTACAGTTAAAAAATAAATTCTGGCCCTAGTGGTTTGGCTCAGTGGATAGAGCATCAGCCTGCAGAGTGAAAGGTCCCAGGTTTGATTCTGGTCAAGGGCACATGCCTGGGTTGTGGGCTCGATCCCCAGTGGGGGGCGTGCAGGAGGCAGCCGATCGATGATTCTCTCCCATCATTGATGTTTCTATCTCTCTCTATCCCTTCCTCTCTGAAATAAAAATAAATAAATAAATAAATAAATAAATAAATAAATAAATAACTAACTTCTGGAAACTTCAGCTCATTTTGTATAAACGTTTCAGTTGTTCCTAGGAACTTCAAATTGCCCAAATAGACCAAAATAAAGCTTAAACCAAGATTAAAACTAAATCCATAATAAGCAACAAGGATGAACAATAAGTTACCTGCTAGTGTTGCTGCTGCAGCCAATCCTGCTGCGGTATATGGATCAGTCCCTGCAGGAGGAGCACTAATAATATATGGATTTGGCACAAATGCAGCTGGAGCAAGGCCTGCTGAGAATACACCAGCTGTATTTAAAAGGGGGAGAAATAATGAATGAAAATGTAAAGTATGATTTTCGTCATTAAATAAAAACATTTCTACTTTGAATTTGGGATGGAGAAGGAGAATGTACTTAAATTCTTGGGCATTTAACAATATATTAAAAGTTTCTTCATTTCTGAAACAGAGATTCTGATTGTCAGAGTTTTCACTTTTCCAACCAGGAAATAAATCAAAGTTAGCCAAAATCAGATAGGCATAAAATGGTTACATGTGATAAAATGACATAAAACTATACATGCACACATTTATTATGTCGTATTCCTGGTTTTGGTACTATACTATAATTATGTAAAGTGTAGCTGGGGAACCTTTAAAAAACCCAACACAAACAGCACATACTTGAACTCTAGTAGTAACAAATATGTCATTTTAATAATTCACATTAAAGACTAAAGGTTGCTCAGTTGGCGTGGCTCGGTGGTTGAGTATTGACCTATGAACCAGGAGGTCACAGTCCCTAACATGAAGGTCAGGGCATATGTCCGGGTTGTGAGCTCAGTCCCCAGTGTGGGGCGTGCAGGAGGCAGCCAATCAATAATTCTCTCTCATCAGTAATGTTTCTGTCCCCCCCGCCCCGCTTTTCTCTCTGGGGGGGAAAAAAAAAGACTAAAAGTCCCAAAACCTTAATGAAGGAATAAAATACCTTTAAATTTTTTCTTAGGATTTCTATTTTTAAACCGCTTTAAAAAGAAACATTCTGGCCGAAACCGGTTTGGCTCAGTGGATAGAGCGTCAGCCTGCGGACTGAAGGGTCCCGGGTTCGATTCCGGTCAGGGGCATGTACCTGGGTTGCGGGCATATCCCCAGTGGGAGATGTGCAGGAGGCAGCTGATCGATGTTTCTCTCTCATCGATGTTTCTAACTCTCTATCTCTCTCCCTTCCTCTCTGTAAAAAAATCAATAAAATATATTAAAAAAAAAAAAAAAAGAATGTATGGCAGTTAAAAAAAAAAAAAAAAAAGAAACATTCTGTTCTAGCAGGTTTGGCTCAGTGGCTAGAACGTCAGCCTGCGAACTGAAGGGTCCCGGGTTCGACTTCAGTCAAGGGCATATACCCAGGTTATAGACTCGAGCCCCAGTGTGGGGTGTGCAGGAAGCAGCCAATCAATGATTCTCTCTCATCATTGATGTTTCTCTCTCTCCCTCTTATGTCCTCTCTGAAATCAATAAAAAAATATTTTTACAAAAAAATAAACATTCTGATTTGATAATGGATACAAATAATTTCAATGGAATTTCCAAGTGTTTGACTCTCTCAACTGCACATGGTGAAATAAAATTATTTGCTGACATCTTTCACCAAATTAGATTTTTATATAACCAAGGATACACATAATAATCAGAAACAGTTCTCCCTAGTAAATCTTTACTCCTGCCATGTAATCTATTAATCTTTGATGATCTCAATGAGATGTTTAAAAGAGTAATGAAATAACACTCAGTAAAAGGAAAAACATCTAAATGCTTTAACACAGGATTGAGTCTAATCAAAATGGTAACTTATAAAAACTCACCTATATGTGGCTGCTGAGCTGCGGCTAATGCATATTGCTGCTGTTGAGCTGCAGTTAACTGCTGAACTGTTAATGCATTAGTCCTTTGAAAGAGCTATTAGGGGAAATATTTAATACAAAAATTAGTCTCAAAGCATTACATTTCTATTTAGAAAACTGTGAACAGAATATTTTACACACTTAGGTAAAAAACTTTCTCAACTACAAAAACATTTATTCAATAAAACATGAAGTGTTCCATAGCACCCCTATTATTCATGTTAATGCCTCTTAGCACTTCAGGCTACACACCAGTACATAGTTAAGAGGAGCCTCTGTAAAGGAGGGGCATGCTTACCTGCTGCTGGGAATTGTAGTCAAAAAGGCCTACAGTAGCTCCTGAAGAGTCCATTGGTACCTGATTACCAGGATAGTCAAACTGTAAAGAATCCAGACCAACTTGTTCCATGGCATCCAGATTCTGAGTTTCAGGATTTGAAAATTCTTCAACAAGTGGTTTATTAGTTGTAGGATTAGGAAGAGGGCCCAATCCTTCTGGGGAATTAGTATTGGGGCCCAGGCGCTCAACTACTTCAGTTGGAGAGGCTTGACGACTTCCAGGAGTACGACTATAAAAGAAAACAGAAAGACATTATGAGTAAAAGTAACAACTCAAAAATTGAAATGGGAAAGCAGGAAAATCATAAAAAACACGTAGTTGTAAAGTAGAGAGGACAAATTAGGCATCCCAGGTCACCAACCATTTTACTTTAAAATATTATTTGTCTGTCTAAACTAAATTCTTCTGAAGAACTGACATGGTTTTAGCTATAAAAATTATTAATGAATGTTCTTTCCAATTTAAATAGCATAAAGATATAACTCAATTTTATAGATAAGAAAACTGGCCAATACCACAATTTAGGCTCAGACTACCTAATTTCTTTTTCTCAAAACATAGACAAAATGAATAGTAGGTATAGGAAGAGCCAACTATAAGTGACAACACCTTCCTTACTCCTGGCCTGTCTTCCAGGCCTCAGTTTCTTTACTGAACAAACTAGAGATGACCTGTGGTTCCAAGTAAGAGGAACAAACCAAAAACTATTTGTAAACCTCCCCCATCCCCACCCATGGCAGCTCCCCAATTTGGCATAATCTTTATAACACCAAACTGCTCCAGTTTAATTAAGTCAGAAAGAAATGAAAATGTGTGACACTGGTCAAAACTGCTTTTCTACCGACTAGCCTCCTTAACTTTCCCCAAGAAATTAATTAACACTGGACTAAATTTTAAGCAATGACTTTTTATAAAATCAACATCTCTCATCGTCTAAACTTTCTTTTTACTTCTAGACATAATGAATCCTCATTTATAGTCTGTTTTTCTACAGTAATATATTTTTTAAATTTATCTTTATTGTTGAAAGTATTACAGATTTCCCCTTTCTTTCCCTACTGACCCCCTCCCCCCCCAGCAGTTCCCTCCTGGCCCCTCATCACACTATTGTATGTGTCCACTTATATGCATATAGGCATATAAGTTCTTTGGTTAATCCCTACCCACCCATCCACCCCCATCTTCCCTCTGAAATATTTTAAATAAGATCCTTTCCCCGTACAAGAAATAAGTTTGTTTTGAGGAACAATGAGTTCACAGTATGTTCATATATAAGTGCTTAAATAAATGGCAATAATTATTTTACCTAGCTTTCAATGCCAGTTGTTACACCTATGTAACTGTCCCCCACTATCAGGTATTTTACATTGGGGTAAGTTTGCTAACACATACAGAACATTTTACAAAGTAACTACTGAATTATAAGAATGATTTCCCAGATATTTAGGTGAACTTACATTTTATTTAAAGATCAACTATTGTCCATATAATATTAGAAGAAATTTCAAATTCCTTTCCGCTTTATGCATACCTAATTTTTCATGTGACTATTCCAAAGGTTTATTTATCATTCAGAATATATGGAGGAGGGGAGTGAGACTGAAATGATGTTCTTTAAAATCAGCCAATTAAAAAAATAAGACAGTTTGCTATAGTTTTTTCATTCGTTTCAGTTCTATTCTGATAATGTATATATTGATGACTTATCAGTTAATGTACATATTAATGATATGCAGCAGTGACCATATGGCCACAGCTATTAGATTAAAATACTTTTACACTGGCCGAAACCGGTTTGGCTCAGTGGATAGAGCGTCGGCTTGCGGACTGAAAGGTCCCAGGTTCAATTCCGGTCAAGGGCATGTACCTGGGTTGCGGGCACATCCCCAGTGGGAGATGTGCAGGAGGCAGCTGATCGATGTTTCTCTCTCATCGATGTTTCTAACTCTCTCTCTCTCTCCCTTCCTCTCTGTAAAAAATCAATAAAATATATATATAAAAAAACTTTTACACTGTAATGTAAATTCATGTTAATATGGAAAAGTATAACCTCTTATACAAAACAACTCTAATTTAGCAAAAAGTGCAGGATACAATAGGAAAAAAGTCATGTGCTATCAGTGGTGCTCTTTTCTTGCTATAGTTAATGGTGTATTAACACTTCAATTATAAATGTATACTCTGAGGGGTTTATAATCAATTCAGTTTTACATGCATGCCCTTGACCAAAATTTAGGTAACAGCAGAAGAGCAAAATCAGGATACGGTTCTAAAACAAATTGACTAGCATTAAATTTATTTCTTATCAAAAGAGGTTTCCTGGTTTTGGATGCTTTTTTGCACTTAGGACAAATAAAATGACACTTTTAAAGAGCCCTTGTTTCTCTGATTTTTTTTTTTTTTTAAATATATTTTATTGATTTTTTACAGAGAGGAAGTGAGAGAGATAGAGAGTTAGAAACATCGATGGGAGAGAAACATCGATCAGCCGCCTCCTGCACATCTCCTACTGGGGATGTGCCCGCAACCCAGGTACATGCCCTTGACCGGAATCGAACCTGGGACCTTTCAGTCCGCAGGCCGACGCTCTATCCACTGAGCCAAACCGGTTTCGGCTGTTTCTCTGATTTTGATGACTAAGGCAATGAGTGTAAAACCCACATGTACCTACACTCAGTTAACTGAGATTCCACGGTTCAGAAAATCTCAAAGAAATGGCTCATTTTCAGGGACAGGCCCCAAAGCATCTGATTATTGACGTATAAAGTATAGGAAATCATTACAAAGAAACAACTTCCTAATATTTAGACAAAGGTGCACCACCTAATCAAAGGTTAGAAGAAATATTTGTTTAATTGCCATAAATAGACAACTAAAAAGCTACAACTTATAGAATTGGGCTGAAAGCTAACTTTTTGAAGCCTCTAATATGCTCCCCACTTGCCAATTTCAGGAATGTTAAGTATTAACACAAACTCATATAAAGGTCACAGATCCTAAGAGCTAATTATGTTTCCTCATTTTCAAGATTAAGAATTAAATTGGAGGTAGGAAACACAAAACAGGGATAAAAATAGGAAACTCCACAGAAAGGTGCTTAAGAGCAACCCAAGCCCTAACTGGTTTGGCTCAGTGGATAGGCCTGTGGACTGAAGGGTCCCAGGTTTGATTTCGGTCAAGGGCATGTACCTTGGTTGCGCATCCCCAGTAGGGGGTGTGCAGGAGGCAGCTGATCTCCATGTTTCTCTCTCATCAATGTTTCTAACTCTCTATCCCTCTCCCTTCCTCTCTGTAAAAAATTAATAAAATATATTTTAAAAAAAAGAGCAACCCCAAGAAGTCTGCCAGGAAAAATCACATATTAAATTTGAAATCCACTAAACTTTAGCAGAAAGGAAAAAGTTAAAATTTAGAAAGATAACAGTAGCTTCTAACATTAACGCCTTCAATAGAATGCACTAGATGAGAGAATATTTTTAAGAATTGTTTTTAAAAATGGCTCATAATCATTAACTAATATTTCTTATTTAAAAAATTAAATGTTCCTCCAGAGTAACACAAGGTACAAAGGGAAATAAAATAAACCCAAACTGGAAAAATGTCTACATCAGTTACATCAACTAGTAGTAATAATCCCTAAAGAGATACGCTTTTCTTCTTGAGAAAGTTAAAATCTTACTTAAAATCTTTGCAATCGGCATCCATTCCATTTGGCAAACCTCTGCCATTTATTTTAGAATCATCATCATCTCCTTGTTTAAGATCTCTGTTTTGGTCCTCCTCAAATGGAGAAGCCTTGCCTTTTTGATCTCCTTTCTCAGGTCCATCTGTTTCAGCATCTCTAGTGCCCTGAGGAAAAAGAATCTGTTTGATTCTGAATATTTAATAGAACACACAAAAAAGAGCACCATAAGGTGACCTCGAACTACACTATGGTGCATGTAAACAATAAAAACATTGAATCTTACTTTAATTTTGTATTCAACTAATTTATCAAAGGCCAAAAAATTGAGTGCAAACCAGTGATTTATAACAGAAGGGCTAAGGCAACCTTAACTATAGCGGTGCTGAATAAGCGGTAACACCACAAACGAGATTAAAATTCTACTTAATGCAGAGATGATTTTGTTTACTTACTTTCAGATCAAGTTCTACCACAAATAAGCAATTTTAATCTTGCAAATTATGTATTGTAATTAATATGGTTTCATTTTTGTAACATGGTTAAGAATATAAATATTCTCAGGAGTTCTACTGTTTCATATATTTCAAGAAGTGGCCAAGAGAAGAAGATGAGCACTAATAGCTAGCTACACAATTTCCTTTAGCTCTAGGAAGGGCCAGAAAAATAAACTGATTTAAAGATAACCAAATAACCACTGAACAATTATTAAATATTTCTTTATTCAAAATACTTACAAAAGTCCCCTTCCTAAATCGAGAATCCAATTTATCAGCAGGAGAAGAACTTAGCACATATTCTACCATGCTCACACCAAGGCCTCCACTTTCTGATCGCGGAGACAGTATTGCATTTACTTCACTGTTTCCATGAAAACCCTGTCCAGATCTTCTCTGTACCATAATAGGCTGGGATAGTGAATGGTCTGTTTGGAAGAAAGAACACAATTTCATATTTGTACTTTTAAATTAACTGAATAAACTTACACAAATTAATACACTAAAATAAGAAAAATCAGTATACTGTTCTATTTTTAATGTTATTACAATCTTTATGAAAAGCTCTTCATTCTGCTGAGACTTACTGGGCACATGTCTTAATCCAGATAAAAAGAGCCATTTGATAAAAAAAATAGGTAAAAGCCTATGTGAAGTTTTATGTTTTGTTTTAAATATGTCAACCAAAAAAGGTCAATGGAGAAACAATCTGAAGGCTCAGTTGCCTATAAACATTAAAAAATGAAGGTCCTTTAAATTGATGGTTGCCAGATGGGAGGGGGGCTGGGGAAATGGGTGGAAAAGGTACAGAGATTAAGATGTACAAATTACCAGTTATAAAAACAGTTATAGGGAATATAAAGTACAGCATAGGGAATATAATGAATAATCCTATATAATAAAAGCATAATATGCTAAGTGTTTGACCAATCGGTCGACCATTCAGTTGACCGCTTGACCAGTCACTATGATGCGCACTGACCACCAGGGGGCAGATGCTCCAACCAGTAGGTTAGCTTGCTGCTGGGGTCAGGCTGATAAGGATTAGGAGAGAGGGCCAGACACGCCCTGGAGCCCTCCCGAAGTCCCTCCCTGGCCAACTGGCCCCAATCGGCCCTGATCACCGGCCAGGCCAAGGGACCCCACCTGTGCACGAATTCGTGCACCGAGCCTCTAGTAATATAATAAGTACATATGGTATCAGATGGGTACTACTAGGCTTATTGGAAAGATCATTTTGTAAGTTATATAAATGTCTAATCACTATGTTGTACCCCTAAAACTAATACTGTATGCCAACTGTAATTGAAAAAGAAGTTATTTTGGTGATTCATAACAATTCAAGACAAAAACCTTTAGGGATAAATTCTAGAATAAAGATAACTGTTCCTAAATTGGCAGAGGCACTTCTCAAGCTTACTGTTATGTACTGGACAGATGCAGAACACATGGCAATACTGCTATAAACACAAACTTATTGTTTGTGTTTATAGCACAAACTAGTAGTAACACCGAATTTTCTATTCTTGGTATAAAAACTAAGTAGTAACACAGAATTTCCTATTCTTGGTGTAAAAACTATGTATTGAAGATGTTTAAAAAACAAACAAAACAAAAAACAAACAAAACAAAAAACTTAAGTATCACTTAAAGGGTATTTTAAAAAGTCCCTTCTAGTTTAAAAGTTTTCCATTTATTTTTGATTAACAAAAAATTATCCATCTGGTACGAATACCCTTTCTAAATATTTCTGTGACAAAAGAAAAGGCAGTACTTAAGCTCTGAGAGCAAATGAATACAAATATAATAAAACATTTGAGGCAACATTCATATACATTTGCAAAAAAAAAAAAAAAAAGGTTTTTAAAGGAACCAATAGGCTCTTGCTACCTATGGCTTTTTTGTGAACATGTTCAATACTCAATATGAGGTCTAGTCCTTAAGTGGCTGAACTATCACAGAAGTACCTAGTCTTTATTTCATTAACTGTAATAATTTTTAAATGATTGCTACTTTTGTTAAACCATATGAAAACATTTCTATTTTAATATCTTTATCCATGAGAAATTTAGCCATATTTTTTATTTGATCATTCACCCATTCATTTACCCAGTTCAAATACTGATTTACTGCCTGTTGTATCAAAGAACAAACAAGACAGTCCCTACCCTCAAAGATATTATAGGCTTAATAGAAGGCAATCATAACAGAGTAAAAGTGCTTCAATAAAAACAATCCAGATTATTATTAGAAGGGAAGAAAAGGGCATCAATCTTTTTTAGTCTTAGAGTAAACTCTAATCAGAAGGGCAAGAATTAAAGTGGGGAAAAAATAAAAGTGAAGATGGGGGTGGAAAGAGCATTTCAGTTAAGAGAAACCAGCATGTTCAAAGATCTGGAAGTTCCAGAACAAAATGAAATTAACAATCACAAGTAGTTCAGTTCAGCTGAGAAGGAAATATGACAGTCTCCTGCAGTCATGGAAATAATCTTTCTTAGAACAACAATTCCTTTAGAACAGGAATGTTATTCTTATTTGTACATGCTTGGAATTCAATAAAGTTTTTTCAGTAAATATAACTCCATTTATTTCTCATGTCTACTACTAAAAACTAATATTCCTCTTCAAAATTTTATCCATATAACTAAAAAAATTGGGAGAGTGATATAAGGAATTAACTAAAATTATAAATTAGAAATATCAGGAACAAATGTGCTCAAGATGCTTTGCTTTGGAATGCTTTAAAAAATATCTGGTTCTGGTAAATAAAGTTATCATTCAACTCCCAAAACAAAAATCAAAGCATGTCTATCAGTTTTCAAGCACATGTGATTTCTAGCAAAGTATAAGTGCCTTTTAGGGGGAAAATGTATCCCGGTCCAAATAAATGAATAATTTAAATTAAGAGATCAATCTAATATATGTTAAAATCGGGGGCGGGGGGGAATTCCTTGAGGCAAAAGATCAAATCTCATTTATTGGTTTGAGAATACATTACCACTGGCTGGTGAAACTGGTGGAAAAGGTACAGATCAAGCACTACCATAAACTGGTAGTGCTCACTGGTTAAACTCAAAGAAAATTCTCATTATTTTTAGGAAAATTTAGTCTAAATTAGTAGTTACCAAAGCTTTCAATCTTTTTCTTAAATATGTTTTTTAATTGAGTTCAGAGAGATAAAGGGAGAGAAATATTCATTAGCTACCTCCTGCACACCCCCTACTGGGGATCAAGCCCACTGAGCCAGGGCATGTGTGCTACCAGAAATAGAACTGGCAATCTTTTAGTGAATGGAAAGACGCTCACCCAACTGAGCCACACTGGCCAAGGCTTTCATTCCTTTTTCCATTTTAAATGTAGAGTATTAATTGCCAGAGAATAGACTGAGGAATTCGGGAGCTGGGTGAAAAAGGTTAAGGGATGGGGAACCACAAACTGGTAGTCACAAAATAGTCCTGAGAATGTATAGTACAGCAGAGAGAATATAGTCATTAATGTAATAATTATGTACGGTGCCAGTTTGGTACTTGAAATATCGGTTGGGTACTTGTAAAGTACATGATTGTCTAGCCACTTATGGTGTACACATAAAACTAAAATTAAAAAAAAAAATAAAGGCACAGCCAGTGTGGCTGTGGTTGAGCATCGACCTATGAACCAGGAGGTCACAGTTTGATTTCTGATTGGGCACATGCCCAGGTTACAGGCTCAATCCCAAATAGGAGGCATGCAGGAGGCAGACGATCAATGATTCTCTCTCATCAATGATGTTTCTATTGCTCTCTCCCTCTCCCTTCCTCTCTAAAATCAATAAAAATATATTTTTTAAAAATTCAGTCTGCTCCCTTTCTGGGAATTCTATCTTACTAAGGAAGTTTACTTTCTTTTTGGGTGTGGCTACTGTCTTATAAAGCTGGATTAGGCTGCAATTAGATAAATCTGTCACTGTCCTATAATACGATTTAAAATTTCTATGGTTAATGCATCCTCTATTTTAATGAGAATTCAGAATTCTATAATCAGTTTTCACTTCAAAGAAAAACTTAGTAAATCTTATTGTGACAAGCACTTCTAGTCAATAAGTGGATGATTAGATAAGGATCAATTTACACCTGAAAATGTGCATTATAATGATCAATGAAATCTTCAACCAAGACATCACAAATTTTCTCCAACTATTGCCTGGGAGTAGGCAGGGTTTTTAAAAAGTCAAATAAATTAATAATTCTCACACATATATCACAAACTTACGAGAAGTTCCCCATGCAGTCTCTCTCCATTCATCATCCCCAAGAAAAATGCCTTTTTGTCCATCTTTTGTTGAATCATCAGGTTCCCAAAACTTTTTGGTAGGCAAAAGCTATTTGGGGGAGAAAAATATTACATTTAAATTTTATTCTAATTACAAATAACTAATATGTAGAGGAAAGCAAACTTACCACTAATATGTACAAGTTAATTTCAATGAAAATTCAGAGTGACCTATTACCTAATTTGTCTCAATAAAAAAATAACTTCCTACTTATATTTGAGTACTGGCTCTAATAATTCTAGTCCTAAACATTATATCAAAGTCAACATCTGACTTTTCCTGATTTTTAACATTTTTCAAAACACATATTGGTTGAATGTCATGTGATTTTCTTTATAAATTGATCAAAAAAATTACTAAATTTCTAAGATATAGGTAATACAATAAAAATATCTACAGTGATAAAAAATTTGCCTTTACTTCCAAATACTGCCCTTGGTTCACCTCCTATCCTACAGCTTCCTTGATGGAAAACATTATTTTCATTCCTACTTCACTTAATCAATGGAAGTGAACTTCACAACTCTTCCAAGGTCCTGATCCTAGTAACCTATCAATTCCAAATCAGGAAGCTATAGATAATGGGAGAGATACACAGAAAAGATCCTCAAATACTTTGGAGATAACAATTTCAAAGTCCTGTGCTCTATCTATCCTATATTGCAACATACACAGCACATAAAAGTTATATTGATACAATTATTCACTGATTACTCAAAATGTACATCTGGCCAATTCCTAACCATGCTTTAATATTCATCTCAGGTCTCTCCTCACCTTTCCTGACAGTCAGGAGGTGGGCTGGAAATATGTTTATTTAAAAAGAACAGACTGGTTTTCTGAGACATGCATTTGGCATTTTAAACCATTTGAAAGGCTATCATCTGTCTCAGCCCAATCTTTCAATGCTCAGAATTAAACATGTATATACTTATTCGTGTTTGCCTCCTTAAAGGCATGGAGACCTTATCTACAGAGAGTTCAGAAACATAAAATTAACTATAATAAAATAAATAGTAAAACTTGAATTGGGTCTGAGAGATAAAATTGTGTGTGTTGGGGGTTCAAAGTGTATGTGGAAGGTGAGGAAGACAAAGTAAATCATAAACAAAGGAACAACTTGAGAAGATGCATAGAGTGTGGAATAGTGTGTGAGATAGAAGAACAGATGCAGGAAGGTCAAAGTTGATGCTGATAAAGATATCTAGGTCAGATTATGAGAAACCTTAAAGACATACTAAAGAAACTGCATATTACATTAAAACCAAAGAGAATCAAGAGAGGTTGGCAAGAGTGACACTGTGTTTAGAAAACAACTCAAGTTGCACATTGTAAGAATAGAGATATTCTAGATTATAGGCAAGGAAATCAGTTTGGAGAATTACAACAGGGTGAACATGACAAGAACTGAAATAGTATGTCAGAAAGAAGCGAGAAAATAGAATGGATTTGGGAAACATTTAGGAGAATCAATAAAATATAAATGCAAATGAGGATGGGTTGATAAAAGAGATAAAACTTTAAAATTTGGTTAACAAGGTAAATGGTTGTACTATTGACCAAAACAGAAAAAGAAAAAGAAAAAACAAAAAACACAAAACACAGGAGAAGCTGCTTTGAAGAGAAAGGGGAAAATTCAACTTGGGCATGTTCCTAATCTACAGATATGTATTTTTTAATTTTTAATTTTAAAGGAAACTAACTTCTGCTATTAAAAAAATAAGTTTTTGCATGTTTGCATTTCCTGGGTTGCAAATAATATGTATTTAAAATTTAGACAATAATCTGCTCTAAAGAGGATCCCAATAAAATAATCTCTGTTCCTTCAATTTTTAAAAATCTCATTACAGAAGCTTCATGTAAATATGGAAACAAAAAACAAAGCTAGTAATACAATACTAAAGCACTGTACTTAATATATTTAAAATGAACACTTACTCATAGTAAAAACCCAAGTTAATCCCTTAAAAACACTGTATAAATAGGCCACTTCACGAAGAAAAATGACAAATGGTCAGAGAATAAAGACATGTTCTTATCCCACACTTCATGAAGAAAAATGTTTCAAATGAAAAATTGAAAATAAAGTTATAACACCTTAATAGAAACATTTATCCCAGACATAGAAGTGGTTAAAACAAACTTATCTTCTGAGATATTAGAAATAACAGAATCTCTTTAGAAGAGTATTTCAAAGTCTTCTGGGTAAGGTTCAGTTTAGTGATTTAGTCATAGAGCACTGCTTTAAAATGCAAACTGCACAAATGGGGGGGGGGGGGGATCTATGTCAAGCACTAATCTAGTGTGCCTACTTTTTGCCAAGCACTGTGCTGTGTATATCTTTTCATTTTGCAACCATTTCTAAGTTATCATGCACAGGAAAAGAATTTAGTAGTTAATAATATTAATACTTCTAGCAAAGGCTGTTATCAACATTCCAGAAACAGCTTTCTGTGACAGTTTAGACACTGTCAAACTTTTGGAGAAACTACTAGCTTGTGACCAAAAGTAAGTTCAAAGGACTAAATATACAGAAAGGCAACAATTCCAGATAGAACAGTTAAAAAAAGAAAAGATTACCTTGCTACATTGGTTGAAACTGCAATAAAAATAGAGATTTGCCCCTGGAGACTCTTTTACTGTAATAACACATTACAGAAAACAAGGGCTAAGAGATCTTGAAGATCTGTAAGATACATTATCCCATACCACTTCCGTATTTCCATAATTCACAAAAGCTTTAAACCAAGGTCAGACAACTCAGTATTTGTCAACCTGCTTGTCTGTCCTTCCAACTCAGAAATGATTGAGTAGACATACAAATTCATCCCTCCATGGTCCTCCATTATTTTCTTAAAGAAGCATTTATAGCTTGCCCTCTCCATCCCCAAAGAAATCAGTCAACATTCTAGGGTACTGTCTCAAAATAAATACACTCCAGCTAGTATATACTATGAGGGCACTTAGACGTCAGATTTGTTATGTAAAATGACCAAACTAACAAAATTAACATAATTCTAAGGATTTAAAGGCCATGTGTCTATATTATGGTGTTTTAAATTAAGGTGTTCATATAACATCCAATTTGGGACAGTTTTGAGAAAGGAGGTGTTCGTGTTATTAATAATTATGCCATGAAGACAGATATATATCCGGACTGTCTTGGCAAATTAGAATGTAAAGTGACTATAATAGAAGTTCATACAAGATAGGCATAACTAAGATGTTAATAACTAAGTGTGTAGAGAACAAGAAAGACACAAAGTAATTCCCTACTAGGACTTTTCTGTTAGTAAAAAGATATCAATACTTCTTCATTTTTTAAAATCATACTATTTCCCCAAATGTTCTCCATTTCTAATATCCCTTAATGTCACCAGTAAACATTACCATATGTTGTTACTTCCAATATGAAGAGGTATTGTAAATAGTCAAGGCACTCATAAGTTCAAATTGCCATTTAAGCACTATTAATAGTCTTGGTCCATAAAATTAACCACTTCGAACTTCAGTTTCCTCATCGATAAAGTAAGAATAATAATAAAGCTACCGTCAAAGAGTTTTTATGAGGCTAGAATGAAATAACATAGCTGCTTAGAACAGCATCTAGCACATAGTAGACACATAAATATTAGGTATCTTCATTACTGAAAATATGAATCTTTTAACACAGGGTGAGGCAAAAGGAGGCTTACAGTTGCTAATAAGATTAACAGTTTATGCATGTATTATTATTAATTATATTAATTTCCATATAACTGTAAACCTATTTTTGCCCCACCCTGTATATACATAGTAGATCGAAGCATTAAAATTTAAACCCATCTGTTTAATTCTAAGGTACTGTTTTACATTCAACTACCACAGAAGATCGTTCTTTTTAAGCATAGTGTAATCCATCAATGTCTCTGAAATTTCCAATAATAGGCCACCACTAGATATAATGAATAAAACAGTTTAAGATATTATTATGATATTCGGCCCATATGTGGGTATTTATTATAGTGGATAAAGTTTAAGATAGAATTAAGATAGGAATTTATGCAGATGAAATTATGCTCAGGTATTTAAAAACTATTTGAAATAGCTGGTTTCCATTATATATACATATATAAAATAGGTATATGCCTCTGCAGTATAGTTTGAAAACACTACATGGATTAGCTTTGCTCTTTTTAAGTCATATGACATAACACAAATAGGTAGGTCTTTTGATGAAAATGTGCTATGAAAAAAAAATGGAATGAGTTTACGAATGAATACAAACCTGTTTCTATTTGTGAATGAATAACTAGAAGAAACTACCCTTCTGATGATGGGCATGATCTACAAAAACCAATACATATGCAAATAGGTCTCTATGTAATGCAGTGCTTTGTATATTAGAGGTTTACAACTTAAGACATAATAAGGACAACTTTATTTTTTAAAGAAAAAGTCAAGAATAGGCCAATCCATTAAAAAAGGATGTCACATTAAAAAAATAACAAGCAATTTTAGAAAACTCAAGAACCAGAAATTTAAGGCTGCTTTTATTTATTAAAATGAGTGAATTCTGGGATAAAACAAAAACAAAAAACCTCACCTGTCAGGAAAGGAGGAGAAGACTGGTGAGAGAGAGACAGGCAAAGAAGGAAATCCCAGAAGGTTCCCTGCTGCCTGTGAGATGAGGAAAGATAGAAAGACTTGTGGGAGAGAGAACCCAGAGACAGAAACCTGGGTAGGTTTCTTAGCTATCTCTTGGAGGTAACAGAATTAGTTGGTAAACTGTTAAGAAAAACACTTAATTAGTGAGTAACAGCTTATTTAAAAATACATTTTTACTAGATGAAGGTCACAGAAGCACTAACCTGCTGCTAGCCACCAAAAAAGCAGGAAGTCTAAACCTAGCCACTTTTACTCTGCATTTCTGACATTTCCATTCAGAAAGCCTAGATTTAAGCTTAGATCATTTAACATACTATTCATCCCCGCTCCTCTCTTTCCATAAACCTCAAATATCCCTCCTCCATCCCCAAATAACTAACTAAACTCTTTCAACTACTGGTTCTGATTATTATGACTTTTTTTTAAAAAACAGCAATGATATCTTTGGATTTACAAATACTATTTAGAAATGAAGAAAAAAAAGAGCCAATCTGTAAATATATACATAATGTAGACTTGGGAAGTAAAGTGCTGGGAGGAGGGTATGTCTAAATAGAATTAAGGTAAGGTGTGACTTTACTTGCTCTTAAAAATCATTTAAGTTCAAGTTTGTCACAGACTAGACTGAAATATTATTCAACCCTGCTTTTAAGATATGTTATTCTGCTTTCTAAAGACCAAAGAAAACAAGCAGCAGGGGAAAAAACAAAAGCCCCTTTCAACTGCTTCTTTTTATTCACCCACAGGGTAAGTAATGCCTAAGCAGACTCCACTGCATTGTCGTGAAACTGTAGTTCTAACTAAAGGATTATTCCCTTTTTCAAATTTTTTTAGGGCCCAGAATTTTACGTTATGCACTGAACTAACAAGTTTACTTTGGCAATACTCATGCTTAAGCACCTTAACTCACCCTTAAATCAGTCCTCTGAAAATGACAAACTCTTTGGAAAACGCTGTTCTGGAGAAGGGGAGGGTTAGCTAGCTGCAGGGTGCCCTCTTGTGGTCCAGAGGAGTGACTGGACTCTTTTTCTGCATCTGAAGAGCACAGCATTGGATGGAGTGAGTCTCAGGAAGGCCTCTAATCTACCAAAGTAAAATAATCTCCAGGAGCAAGCAATTAATTACACATCTTAGGTCTGTTCACGATTATTTTGTCTTATCAAAGTTCACACTATGTTAGTACTATAGAACATGACAAAATAAAGATGTGACCACAGGGTTTTCATCAACAATTAAGATTTTCTAAATACTCATTAGGTAAATGGAAAACTAAGTATTTTTGATGCCTTAAATAATATAATGATGAGATTAAGTGGGATCCCCCAAGTCACAGATTAACAGGACTGATAAAAAGCATTAATAAATTTAGAATACCCACTGTGTGCTAATCATTTGAAGCTATCAATCTACTAAGGAGACTAATATAAAACAATAAACTAACCAGTAATATAATAAAGTATATATAAAGATCTGTAAGAAGTCAGATGAGGAAGTATAATTCCACTGCAGACAGCAAAAGGACAATAGATGAGCATCTTTTCCAACAGAGTCTTGTCGAGGATTAGAAGTTTTTTTTAAGCAAACAGCAAACAAGGAGAGATTTTTGGAAGAGAAAATAGTGAACAATTTAGTATGCCTAACGCAAACAGCATACATATATAAAACAGAAGGACAAGAATCAAGAAGACTCTTTTCTGAGCAAAGTATTTATGATTCATTACAAAATATAACACATTATTTAACCAATCAACTGGACACATACCTCACACACAAAAAAAGCTGAAAATCACAACTACATAAGTGTATAATCGGAGGTTTTAAAAACCTACACCATTAACCACTAATTTCAAGATTTACAGTTAAAAAAGGCTAAATGGCTCAAATAATCAAAGTGAAATATACATTCTTAGCATTCATAAATATTTACCTCTCCCATTCCCCGAGATTCTAATGCAAGAGCTTGAAAATCATGATTCATTTCATCCACAAATCAAACCTGTTGAATAACAAAAACAGAATTAGTAGAAAGAAAAATTTAAATAATGGACTGCATCAACTATTTTTATATTAATTTTTATATCATATTAGTTACTACTGATGTTAGCATGAGTTGAGATGGGCAAGAACAGATTTCTCTATGAAGACAGGTTTTCCTAAACAGAGCACATGACAGCCATCTACATTAAAAACTGTGTGCTAGCCTGGCCAGTGTGGTTCTGTGGCTGAGTGTCACCCCATGCACCAAGAGGTGGCTAGTTCAATTCCCGGTCAGTGCACATGCCTGGGTTGCAGGCTTGATCCCCAGAGTGTGGGGTGCAGGAGGCAGCCGATCAATGTTGATGTTTCTCTCTCATCGATGTTTCTCTCTCCCTAAACTCAATAAAAAAATATTTTTTAAAATTGTGTGGGAAAAGAAAACCTACTAGTTTCTTGAGCAAAAGAATAGAAGGAAAATAAAGAGCAGAGAGGAAGCGAGCTCAAGTACTAAAGTGTAGTTATCTTTTTTTTATATTGCAGTTCCTATTATAATATTATTTTGCATTACATCTTTCAGTTAAGGTTTTTCAAAACTCCTCAGCATTTCATTATTTGTAGATCTCATTTCAATAAAAAAACTTCACTAAAATTACTTTAGTGATGATATAGTTCAAAGCAATGCATAAATTAATCAGCTGTAATTATAATGCTCGTTTTCTTAAGAATTCCTTTCCATCCCTCTCAAACACAAACTAAAATATGTATTTATTTTTTCCACTTCTAACATAGTTGAAATTGCTTTTTATCTTTCATATGACAATGAATATGTTCTTGAGTCAAAGGCCCTTGCCTCATAGTGTTAAATATTGCTGGAGAAAAGCACTTAAGCCTAAAATAAATGCATAGCCCTCAAAGTTTTGGGCCTTACAATATAATCCTGTTATTTTTTCCAGTCAGTTATCTCTCTCTAAAATTCCATAGCATTTTTATGTTACAAAGCACTCCTTCCTTCCTGTAATACTGCTCTATGTTGCTATTTTGTCCCATATAATTCTTTTTTACTTTCTTATGTGTCCAGTTGCTTCTTCACAGACTAATTGTCACCTCAACTCATAAATTAATGCTAGTGTTCATTTACTATTCTATCCAAAGTACTCTCTTTTCTATCCTTTCTTCTGAGCAATCTCTTCAACTCTAATTACTTTGAGAAATATATGTATATTCTTAGGACCCTCACCTCCATATTCATATTTCTAAACCAAATCTCTCCTCTTCAAAATTTCCAACTATCTTTGCCTTCAATAGAAACACACACACAGCACGAAAAATAAAATCATAGACTAGAAGAACAATATCCACAAATCACATATCCAATATAGTATCTGTATCCAGAATATATGAAAAACTTTTTAAAAATAAGGAGAATAAATAGCCCAATTTTAAAACGGGCAAAAGATCTGAACAGATATTGTATCAAAGATATGTGGTATTGCATGATCTCACTCATATGTGGAATTTAATGAACAAAATAAACTGATGAACAAAACAGTCCCAGAGACATAGAAGCATGGAACAGACTGTTGAACCTCAGAGAGAAGGAGGGGAGGGTGGGTGGGTGGTAAGAGATCAACCAAAGAACTTGTATGCTTAACCCATGGACACAGACAATAGGGCAGTGGTGAAGGTCGGGGGGGGGGGGGGTGGCTAGAAGAGGTCAACGGGGAAAAAGGGGACATATGTAATACTTTCAACAATAAATAATTATTAAATGAAAAATAAACTAAAGTTAAAAAAAAAGTTCAGGGTTAAAATGACACAGCGGACCCATGAAATGCACTGACTGTAATGTTTGTTAATCTCTATACTGTACTACTTGATAACACTGAAATAAAGATCCTCAGGATCTTCGTGGTACCAGAAGGGCATTAAAAAATGTTTTGGGTGTCTTATGGAAAAAAAGAAAAAGATATGTGGCAGCAAATAACTATTCTTTTCTCTTAACTTGTTAGGAAAACTGGTTCACCAACAGTTCTCACACAACCAACATTTCATTCATCCATTAGTTCAATAAGCTTTTACTGGGCATTTTCAATGTGTAAGATTTTTCTTTTTTGGGGGTGGGGGTGGGGGGTGGGGGGGGGAAACAGAGATGTGAGAGGGAAACATCCATTGGCTGCCTCCTGTATACCCCATACTGGGAAAATTGAACCAGAAACTTTCAGTGCACAGGACTACACCCCACCAGCCAGGGCAATGTGTAAGATTTTGTAAAGAAAACACTGAGTTAAAATATGACCACTGTTCTCAAAGAGTTTAAATTAGCCTGATATGTTTTATGGTAATTGGAGGAGTAGCTCCTACCAAACCAAACAAACCCTCCTAGAGATAACAATAAACTCTGGACAAAATAAACAAAAATAAAGCTATGATTTAAAATAAATAAATAAAATAACTGAAATCCCTATAAACAACCCAGTCTTAAAGGCTTGAAGATCCAAGTAACAGAGTTTGGAACAAAAAGAGCAGCTGGAAACTAAGAAGGGAAGTCTTAAAAAGGAGGCAACCAAATTCTGCTCAGATTTTTAGACAATCTCTATACTCCACATGTGGAATAGATTCCAAGCAGCCCGATTAAGGTGAAAAGAACAAAATATCTGCTGCTGACCACCATAGAAGTCACAGAGTTTGAGTCCCATGAAAACAAAAACAATCAGAAACCAATATTCTCCATAGAATTGAGCATTTTCAATGTAAAATATGTCTAGAACACAAACCAAGATTATTAGACATGAAAAAAAGAACAAAACCCCCCAAAATTATTAGACATATATAGATACCAAAAAACTCCATTAATAAAGACCAACCCCAAGATGACCCAGGGGTTAGAATTAGCAAAGATCTTAAAGCAACTACTATAACTTTGTTCAGAGATAAAAGAAAAAAAACATGCTACTAATCAAAGAAAAAATACAAAATTTCAGCAAAGCAAAACTATAGAAAGAACCAAAAGGAAACCCTAAAACTGAAAATAAATAAATAAATAAATAAATAAATACATTTTAAATGTCATTGGATGCACTTAACAGCAGATTGGAAATAAAGGGCTAATGAATTTGAAGTCAGATCAATAGAGATTTCCAATCTGAAGAAAGAGAAAAAGAGAGAATTAGGTGGAAAAATTATTTGAAGAAACAATAGCCACAAATTCCCCCCAATTTCATGAAAGCAAAATTTGCAGATTCAAGATACCAATGAACCCTAGGCAAGATAAATAGGAAAAACCCATACCCATGTACATCCTAATAAAAATGCTGGAAACCAAAGATAAAAATAAAATCCTGAAAAGAGCTAGAGGAAAAAACATTACAGAAAGGGGAAAGTTATATAAATGATCACTGACTATGCACTAGAAACAATCGGGACCAGAATATAAAGGACCAGACTTTAAAGTGCTGAAAGAAGAAAAAAATGCCAAACTAGAATTTTATCTGATGGAAATAACTTTCAAGAACAAAGGCTAAAACAAAGACTTTTTTTTTTAAACATATTTTATTGATTTTTCACAGAGAAGAAGGGAGAGAGATAGAGAGTTAGAAACATCGATGAGAGAGAAACATCGATCAGCTGCCTCCTGCACATCTCCCACTGGGGATGTGCCCACAACCCAGGTACATGCCCTTGACCGGAATCGAACCTGGGACCTTTCAGTCCGCAGGCCGACGCTCTATCCACTGAGCCAAACCGGTTTCGGCAAGACATTTTTAAATAAAAAGAAAATCCATTACAACAGACTTCTAGCTCCAGAAATGCTTTAAAAGAAATTCTTCAGGCTAAAGGGGAACATACCAGATGGAAATTCAGATGATCAAGAAGGAATAAAGAGCACCAAAAATGGAAGAATGTACATAAGTACAGAAGACTATTTTTTCCTCTTAATTTCTTTAAAATACCTAAGCCCATTTAAAGCAGAAATTTCAACACTGTATTATGAATTTTATAATATCTGTAGAACTACTTTACATGTACATTCAATATCCACTATAATAAATATTTCTAGCCATACCGTCATGACACTGAGTTTTAAAGCAAAACCCAGTTTAAGATCAAAATATTCTTTTATCACACAACACATACACATATACATAAAATTTTATATACATATATACCCCCAATTATCAAGGTAAGAAATCTTAGTCGGAATATGTCCTATCATTTTGTAACATATAATCTAAATTCTTTATCATAATATTAGTGGCCCAGGGCACGAAACTCATGCACATTAAAAAGGAATTAGAGGAGGTATTTTAATATTGCTATTTGCCCTTTCTCTATAACAGAAGTGTCAGATATTAAAGAAAATTAGTAAAATGTATATGAAAATCTCCCTCCTGTCAGAGTCTGGGGCGCACCACAGGACCCAGAGTCAAGTCCCCACCCACCCGTGCGGCCACCCAGACCCGGCCAGCCCCACCCCCGTCAAGCCCCGCAGGGCGGGGGGCGCAGCCTCAGGTCCCCCATCAAGCCTGTCAGGTGGGGGGCACAGCCTCAGGTCCCCTGGCTCTAGGGTGGGGGGCGAGGCCTCAGGTCCCCTGGCCCCTGCGTGAGGGCAGGAGGGCTTGACGACCATTTGCATATTAGCTCTTTATTATATAGGATTATATAGGATGACACACTAATGACTTAGTATAGTCTACTTTAAACATCTTTGATTTCTAAGTTTCTTTTTTTTAAAAAAAATCTCTCTTTAAAATATATTTTATTGATTTTTTACAGAGAGGAGGGGAGAGGGGTAGTTAGAAACATTGTTGAGAGAGAAACATCCATCAGCTGCCTCCTGCACACCCACCCCCTGGGGATGTGCCCGCAACCAAGGTACATGCCCTTGACCAGAATTGAACCGGGGACCCTTGAGTCTGCAGGCCGACGCTCTATCCACTGAGCCAAACCCGTTAGGACCCTAAATCTTAATTTACTTATATCTGTTGTGAAGGTCAAAGAGGTAATGTATTCAAAAGTTCTTTGGTGTGGCTCAGTGGTTGAGCATCAACTCATGAACCAAGAGGTTACTGGCTCGATTCCCCAGTTAGGGCACATGCCTGGGTTGGGGGCCCAATCCCCACTAAGGGCCGTGCAGGAGCCAATCGGTCTCACTGATATTTCTATCTCTCTAGCCCTCTTTCCCTAATATTGTATTTGGAAAAATATGAATCATCATCAAGAGCATCATTATAGACTACTCTAGAAAGAATGGACACTGCCTTGGCCAGTGTGGCTTGGCTGATTACGAGTCAACCCATGCACTGGAAGGTTGCTGGATCGATTCCGGGTCAGGGCACAAGCCTGGTTTTTGGGATGGATCCCCACTAGGGCCATGCAGGAGGGAACCAACTGATGTTTTGCTTTCACATGGATGTTTCTCTCTCTCAAAATCAATTTTTAAAATCTTAAAAACAAAAGAAAGAATTGATAACTTTGTGAAGCTCTTCGGGTGCTCAGTGTTTGTCTTGTTAGTATTCCAGCCTCCTGCCTTGCTGTCAGGTTAAGCATCACTTGACTTGAAAGTTATAGTACCACTTCTAATATTTCTAATTAGGTTACTTTTAATTTGCAGTAACCTATAACCTAAGATATCCAAGTATGGTAGATTTTTAAGAGTAAACAGGCTCTAAGAAGGAAATTACCTCTAACAAACACAAGAACACATTTTAAAATTACAATCCTTTAGGAAAGCAATTTGGCATCATATCTATATCAGTGCATCTACTTCTTGAACCAATCTCCCCAACTCTGATGATCAATCCTAAAAATAAAAACTAAATATAAAATACCTTTATGTACAAAGATACTTGCAGTAGTGTTGCTTGCAATCCTGAAATTATTAACTGCATAACTGTCCCACAAAGGTAATACAGCACTACTATAAAATGGAGTATCATGTAGCTTATAAAAATATTTGAGTTTATAATTTAAAAAATGCTCGTAATGTTACAAAATATTGAAAGGAAATAAAACAAAATCCATAGTTCTTATGTGATCAGAGTACACCAATTCTTTCATCTATTTATCTGAATTTTATTGCCTTTCTACAATAAATCTGTATAACTGGTGAGAGAAGGAAGATTTTTATTATTAAAAAAGAAACTTAGTAGTAGACTTAAGAAATTTTCTCGCCCTGGCTAGGTAGCTCAGTTGGTTAGAGTGTCATCCCAATACGCCAAGATAGCAGGTTCGATCCCTGGTCAGGGCACATACAAAAATCAACCAACAAATGCATGAATAAATGGAGCAACAAAAATCACTGTCTCTGTCTCCCTCCCTCCCCCTCTCTCAAATTAATCAATAAATAAAGAAGCATAACAAAAAAATTTTCCCCCAAGAGTAAAGCACTGAAACTTTACTGAAGCTCTTTTTTGCTTACTTTCAGGTTTTTATCTGTGGTTTAAATAGATGAGGTCGTAAGGTAAAGAACCTCTGGATAAATGTGATAGGTCTATTACCACTATGGATCAATTCTTTCATTTGCCCAGCACAGGGATCAACAAACATTTTCTCTAAAGAGCTAGACAGCAAACATTTTAGGTTTTGTGGGTCTCTGCTGCAGCTTCTGAACTTTGCATTTTTAGCACAAAAACAGACATAAACAATATAGAAGTAAAAGAGCATGGATGTGTCCTAATGAAACATTATTAACAGTGAAACCTGAATTTCATATATATTTAATGTGTCACAAAATTATTCTTTTGATTCCCTCCCCCCAATCATAGACAGAGGGCCAAACAAAAATGGACAGCGGGCCAGATCTGGCCTGCAGGTCATAGTTTGCTGACCTCTCCTTCAATGCATTTACTCTCTTGACTGCTTCACACAAAAAAAGTAGACAATCCACTCTCAAATATGAGGAAACCAACAGTTAAGCATCAGGGCTTCGTTTTCAACTTTTTCAATTATTCTATCTACATGCATTTTAAAAAATAATGAAGATTTCAGATCACATTTAACCAAAGGTGATTTTATTATTTTCTTTAAGCGATCAAGTAGGTTACAGGGAAAAAACTTTAAAACACTTTAGGGCAATGACTTTCTATCAGTGTGCTGCAAGAATTTTTAAAACATGCCCCCTGACTATTATTCACTGGCACTGACCCCTTTTCTTTTTCCTTAGACTGTCAAAAAAAAAAGAAAAAGAAAAAAGACAACAGCCAACACAATAATCAATAGCCATCTAGTGTGAATGAATCAAAATTACAGATTTTTTTTTTTGCCAGATTGGCAACAAATATTTTTCTGATGTGCCACAGAAGTTTAGTAATTAGCTTATGTGTGCCATGAGATGAAAAGGGTTGAAAATAATAGGTTTAGAGTGCTACCATTTATTTCAAACAAAAGAAAGAGAATGGAGAACAAAATGGGCAAAACAATGGGACAAAAAGAAAATAAACACTTTCAACTCTCCTGCAATAGCCTCCATATTCCCATAATAAAGTTGAAGGGTCATGGTAACACATATGCCATAAATGGGACTCAAAATGCCAAACTGCTATGTCCGATATGGCTACAAATGTTGGTATCATCTTGACCGGGGTCGGGGTGGAGAGTAAGAATTTGGACATAAATTTGACAAGCTTAGATCTTAGGAAGGAAAAAGAACAATTTTTTCTTCTAATGAGCAACAGAATATCTAACAATCAGTTACATAATATTGAACTATGTTTACTTACAGAAAATGTATTCAGGAGTATTTATATATAGTACACAGTACTGCTTAGGGTGTAAAAGAAACTTCCCAATATTACTTCCTTTAATAATTAAACAATTAGCATTTGCTAATATAGAAGATACATAATAGAAACTTTTCTAGGGCTAAGAACCTGTGAAATCTTGAGATAAATTTGAATTAAAGTTAGTTTTTGAGGTTATAATTCTGCTTCCTATCAAAAGAACAGTGTTTTACTAAATTCTAAAATCCAACATTACAGGCATACATCATTTTATTACAACTCCCTTTATTGCACTTCTCAAATGTGTTTTTACAATTTAAAGGCAAGACCCTTTATCAACAAAAAGATTACCACTTGCTTAATTGTGATCCATGCTTTATTGTGGTGGTCTGGAACCAAACCAAAAATATCTCCAAGGTATGCCTGAAGCTAATTTTTCTGTAAGCAGCATTATTACTAATTATGTGAGAGAAAAAAAGATAAAGTACATCAAATAACTTGGTTAAGTTCTGTCAGTTTTTAGATGTACTAATGTATGTTCCAAAACATTTACAAATAGTGTGAAGAACCAAGAACATGCATTAGTAAGTATTATACATTTATATCATTAAGAGCACTAATTTTTCTCAGTATCTGATCCAATTCCTCATCATCCTATATAATAAGATGCAATATGCAAATGGTCGTAACACCATGACACATCACGACCAGATCACAGATCAGCAGAAGAGAGGGGAGGCGGAGAGCTACGGGAGGGGGCAGGGCAGCAAGCTATTGGGGGGGGGGGGGCAGGGGGGGAGCTACAGGAGGGCGGGGCAGCAGGTGGAGAGCTACTGGAGGGCAGCAGCGAGCTACTGGCGCAGGGCTACTAGTATACCTATAATAAAAAATAAGTTAGGAGAAAAACCCATTTAGAGCTACAATAAATGGTGTTAAAGCACTTTCTACCATATTACACTAATCACATTTTCAAATTAGTTTTATTTTAAGGCCATAGTAGAAATTAAACTCTGGTTAGAGGGGGTAGGGTAGAAACTGTGTGACAGCCACCTAAATGCTCAATACTGAATGAAAAATTTTAAGATATTTTATAAAATATAAATTCAGATCATGAAATCAACTAATATCTGTGGAGTGACCATACATGTCTTCATAGATATTAAATAAACAATGCTCATTTTAATAAAGAGACAATGAATAAGGTTATTCCTCAGACTTCTTGTAATGCTGAAGACACCAACATAAAATGACCGAAAGCAACTTCCCCTTGGCACTACTTCTCCAAATTAGTCCTCTAACACCTAGAGGCTGTTGCTACCTTGTCCATGAATTACAAAATTACACAAAAATATTAATTCAAATAAATGTAAGTCAGTACACACCAAGTACTATTTATAAAATATTACTATTATTGGATAGTCATTAAAAACACTACAAGGAGGCCCTAGCTGGTTTGGCTCAGTGGATAGAGTGTCGGCCTACTGACTGAAGGGTTCTGGGTTTGATTCCAGTCAAAGGCACATGCCTGGGTTGCGGGCTCAATCCCCAGTGTGGGGTGTGCAGGAGGCAGCCAATCAATGATTCTCTCTCATCATTGATGTTTTCATCTCTCTCCTCCCTTCCTCTCTGAAATCAATAAAAATATATTTAAAAACACACACACGGAGTGTTTTTAATGAACATCATCATTGAGCAAACAAACAGGTGCTGACATCCTTAAGAAGTACCTTGTCTCTTCAGTGTATTAAATCACTTCTACAAATTCATCAAGAAAATAAATGTTTAGCAGTGCTTTTTCTTATCCATGAGAAATGTAAACCTAAATCCAGATTTAAGTATTTATAGACCATTACCCTTGAAAGATTTAACATTAGAAATTTCTACTAATTACCAATACCAAGTAATTGAGTTGAATCAAACACTTTTCTAGTAATATTGGACAAGTCACTTAGGGAGTGGTTGAGTCAAGATCCATACCAACACATTTTGATATTTGCTACTTGTTTGTCCATGTACTTCATGGGGGAATTATGTGTGCTTGTTTTACTTGCATAAAGAACAATATTACTGACAACTATATTGAAGACAAGCTAAGTTTTACGACAAATTTGGCAAGAATGTGTTATCAAGCATCTCGTGGCCTCTATGGCGCCCAGGCCCGCAATATTGGGCCTCAATGGGGACCTGGGCATGCTGGTGAAGGTGGGTGAGGAAGGCAAGGATGACGGACGGCTTCAGGGAAGCAGAATATGCTGCCATCAACTCAGGTTGCACCAGATCAATTCCTGTTTGGACCACTTGGTAGAAAACAACCACCTCCACGCCCGCCTCCAGGAGCTGCTTGAGTCCAACCAGCAGACTCTCCTTGAGCTCCAGCCCCTATGCTCCAGGAACCCCCAACCAGACCCCAACCCTGATTCCCTGGGCTAGACTCTGGACTGGGCACTCACCACCTGACTTAAGATACCTTCTCAAGGGTTGGCCTACAGGTCCCCTGGTGGCTCTGCCTGCTTGATCCACTCTTCAGGTACTCCCCTGTGTGTGTCTGGGCCAACACCACCCCCATCCAACTTCCCTCTGGGGGTCAGGTGTGGGCCTGCAACCCAGCCACCTCGCCTCCTCAATTCCTGGGCACTCTCTCCCCAATTCCTGGGCACTCTCTACTTTGCCCAGGCCTTGAATGTCCTCAACAACAAAAAGTATTATCAATATACAGACTCCCAGAAACCAGAAATCTTCAGACTCTAGTTCAAATCTTCTAAGATTAGAAATTATATTATTCCAGCACCAGCACTGAGACATTAAATAAAAATTTACCAAACACTTCTGTGCAAGATGCTTTAGCTATTTGAGGATAATCTTACAGACAGTCTCAAGAAAGCAAAATAGGATAAATAAGTATACATATACTTACATATATGCAAAATATAAGGCCAAGAGAGTTTTTCCTTAAAATTCTTTCAAGGAGAATCAGCATATATTTGAGTCCTTACAATGTATCTTGGATTATAAGTCATTGTCTCAATTTAAGAAAATATTGTTTAGGGAAGTTCCTTTATTTTAAAAAACAAAATACTGCTTTGAGAAGATCTACACACTAAACCCCCTCAATCAATGTCAGTTTTTGATGCTTTTTAGATATCTGAAAGAAGCAGGTCAAATAGATGGTAATATAGATGACACGCTTTATAAAATTGTTAGATAATACAAAGTGGCTCTAATGAGTCAAAGATACACGTGGAATGACAAAGATATATTTTAAAATGAGCCTCCCCAAAACAGTATTTCTAAATTAGCATTATTTTGTTATTTACTAATTCATTACCCTAAAAGTGGAAGCAGACATTATATGTCTAATGATGTAATTTAATGAGAAACAGCACCACCACTTATAAAGAACTGTCTCAAAAACAAACACCCCACTAACTCAGTGTGGCCCAGCAGTTGAGCATCAACCCAATAACCAAGAGGTCACTGGTTTGATTCCTAGTCAGGGCACATGCCCCGTTTGAGGAATTGATCCCCAGTAGGGGGTATGCAGGAGGCAGCTGACTGATGATGTTTCTCTCTAGCTCTCTCCCTTCCACTCTCTAAAAATCAATAAAAACATATTTTTTAAAAAACCACTAAACTTCAATCTAACTAATGAAGCTGCCAGATCTAAATACTTGTTTTATCAGAAATAGGACAGAGATAGAACAAAATCAATATATGATACATATCTATGACATGAAAGAAATTTTAAAGGGAGAGAAGACTATTATATATACAAAGAGGCTTAAAGATCAAATATGCTGTGTAAACCTAGTTTGAATCCTGAGTCTAACAAATTAACTATAAAATACTTTTTGGAGAAAATCAGGGAAATCTGAGCACAGAATGGGTATTAGATATTAAGGAAGGTGACACATGTTTTAGGCAAGTCTTCCAATTTTTCATTTTGAGTTAAAAGAAAAAATCACCAAGGAAAAACATAACATTAACCTTATGTTTCTAAACATACTGCTACCTGAAACTCTGAGAAGAAAAAACATTTATCTTGCACCAACCTATGTAATAATGCTATACAGTGTTTCACTGGAAACGCTTAAAAATATTTCCATAAATTCACCTTTTACATTACAAAAGCAATATATTTTTAAATGAAAAAATGTCTATATTGCTAAACATAAAAATCTAATGTCAGAAACAAACTTACCCAGTTATAAATACAATTATTTCAATCACATCCATCAATAAAATGGCCTCAAACTGTGAACGCCAAAGCCATGAGATACAAACATTCAGACACTTAAAATATCTGTAAGTCTTAAGAAAATGAAAAAAACACAATTTTCCTATCTTAGAAACCCAGCAAGTTTAAAGGTTATTGAATAAGGAAGCATGTAGAACGTGAGTTCAGGAGATAGGAAGCAACCTCCACTTAAAATTATGAAGATCCTGTCAGTGTCTATAAAAAGGAGACAGTCTGGGCACTGAGAAGATTGGCTCTGGACTCATACTTGGCCCGAGTCTCGGTTCAGAGTTATAATTACGTCTGCCAGCTGCGATAAGTGCCTACACAGGAAGGCAAATTATCTCTCACCATCAGAAAGATTTATAAACAAGTATGAAAGGTTTAAGCATTAATATGTGTTAAGACTGCATTATTTGGTTTATGTACTTTTAATGCCTAAGAATAACTGACCTATTAAAGTGAAAACCTTGTTAAGTCCCATTTAAATATGGCAGTAATTTAGACTGTTTTTTAAAAGTAGAATCTTACTAAATATTGGGACATCTAAGAGAACTTTGGAGTCAGACAAATTAAGTTTAAAAAACTATGTATTAAAATTTACTTTGTTTGAAGATGAAGTATGCTAACAGAAAATCTAACTTGAAATAGCTAGACTTGTGAAAGAAACTGGACCTTTAAAAGCAAAAACTAAACAGCTTAAGAACCAGGTTTCTGATATATAACTTTAATTTTTTAAATTAGAGAAAACCTTTTCTGGTACAAAAACTGCCCTCAAGGACACCAAAAGATTCTAAATAACTTAATTTTACCCAAAATTGGAATTTTAAAGACATTCTTGCAATAAGGAAAATGCCAACAACCACTTATGATGACTGTGCAGGTGAAACAAGTGATTTTTTTTTTTTTAAAAGCAGGATGTTAAACAACCAAGAACAAAAGCTTAGCCAATTAAAAATATGTATCTGTATCTTCACAGGATCCCTACGCAGAATTCCTTAAATCATCCTCAAATACGCCGGGGTCACATGGTGTGGTCATCTATTAAACATGAACCTCAGCAGTACACAGGCTTTTTAAACAGTAAACAAGCTTTTAAAATCCTTCAGTAGTTCCCTTTATTAAAACTCTCGGCATACAATACCTTTGCAGGTATTCCATTTCTCTTACGCGTTTAAAAGCATTTTTTTTCTAATAAAGCTCTCCCTAAAAACCTTTACTAGAAACATCTGTCGCCAGTTTTCTTAAGATAAAAAAATCTCACGAAATACTAAGTCCGGATTTTAATTGACACGATTGTCTAATTACACCCATTGTGTCCGCGATACTGCCCCCCCCCCCTCAAATACCAAAAGTTTAAATATGTGTTAGGAGCGTTAAGAAAAGTGCGTTTCCCCTAGCCATGTTCTCAGAAGCAGCACTAACTTTTACAAACGTGCTTGGGCATAAAACCTTCAACAATTTGTTTTCCCCTAAATGTAGCCCATGCAGACGGGAAGCTACGGCTACAAGGTCTGAAGCCTCCAATCTTTTCTTTGGCCTTAATTTGCATATCCTTGAGTCTCAGAATCTGTTCCAATAACAAAAACACAACATTCTTACTAAACGGCACCCAACCAATCGAACCCAAGTCGCCGTTTCTCTCGTACCCACACCGGTCTGCCGCCAGCTTTGCTCGGGGCCGCGCTCGGGGCCTCGCGACTGCCCACACCTCCTCGCAGACCCACTCCTTCCCCTTCGCCCACTCCCCACACGCGCGCTTCTCTGGACCCACCCGGCCTCGCCCCGCTTCCCGAACCCGCGGCCGGCCGGCCGGGCGGACCGACAGACAGCCCCGTCTCCAACCTGAGAGCAGAGGGGGTCCCAGCGCCGCGAGGCTTCGGCGCGGGGGAGGGCAGGGAGCGGGAAAGCCGAGAGCCCCCGGCGCCCGGCGCACACCCCCTTCCGGCACCCCTCCCCCTGCATTGTGCGAGCGGGCCCAGGCCGCGGCCGTCCCGGGCCCCCGCAGGCCCCGTCCATCCTCCCCCCACCCCCACGGGGGGCTGCTCCCGCCGAGGCCGCCACACAAAGCCCGAGGCGCAGCCCCAGCGGCGCCAGAGCACGGAGAGAGGGAGCAAGGGCGACTGACTTACGGGGCTGCTGCGGCCGCGCTGCCTCAGCCGGGGACACCGACCGTTGGGCACACGGCGGCGTCGCTCTTAGACGTCCTCCCCTCCTCCGCCTCCGGTGGCGGCAAGATCTTCTTTCTCCACCTACCTCCCTCCCCCCCACCCCACCTCCTCCTTCTCCTCCCCCTCCTCCTCCTCCGAACCGCCGAGGTACCGAGGGTGAGACACAGAGACTCACAACAACATGGCTGCCGCCGCCGCCTCCCCTCCCCTCCCCCCGCCCACCGGGCGCGCGCAAGGCACTCCGGGAGAAGGAGGAGGCGGGCGCTCGCCTCTCCGCGGCGTCCGACGCTGCTCCCGCGCTCCCGCCGGGGGCTCTGCGCGTGCGCACGCTCCCTGCGCTCGCACGTCTCGGCCGTCCCTCCGGCGCGCGCTCCCCGCCCTCACCTTGCGGGCTCGCGGCCGGTTCTGGGCTCCGCGGCGGCGCCTGGCTGTATTGTGCGCCGGGAGTGGGCGGCGCGGGCGCGGCGTTTCCGAACGCTGCGTTCGGCTGTCTTCCCGCGTGGGGCCTCGACTTCCGAGTTCGCTTCCCCTCCGCTTCCTTCCCGGGAGCTCGTTCTCCCCCAACCGCGATGTCCTTACTGCGCGCACGCCTCTTCCGGGGTGCTGGCACCCACAGGAGCCGGACCGTCATCCAGGCCTTTAGGTTTCACCCTTATCCTTTCTCCGCGTCAAGATTATGGAGGCGCATTTTTTTTGTTTAATTTCAGAGAGAGAGAAATACAAATGATGAGAGAGAATCGTTGGTCGGCTGCCTCCTGCACAACCCCTGTTTCGGATTGAGCTTGCAACCCAGGCATGTGCCCTGACCGCCTGGTTCATGTCGATGCTCAACCACCAAGCTCACTGGCCAGCCTCTAGGAAGTCTTAATGCTTTTTGGGAAAGAGGGCCCTCATTTTTATTTTACCAATCATACAGCTCGTTTTATTTATAAAGTATTATCTCTATTTGAGAGAAGACTTTTTTACTACCATAATTCTTAGCACCTTTAAAACCAAAACATGTATTATAAATAGATGGGGGACATACTATGCAACATTTCCCGAACAAATTTGACTCTGGAAACATTCCTTCGCAGAAAATCCCTTAGAGGTTTTGTGCTCTGCAGAACACGGATGCAAGCCCAACCCTTTAGTGATCTGACTCCACCTATCGCGCTCCTGATGCCCTAAGCACAGTGAGCACTTGCTTGCCTCTGAGCCTTCACATATGCTTTGCAATCTGGCCCTGCTCATTAAGCACCTTCTCATTATAATTGGCTTCTCTGGTGGATTTGCCTACACGGTAAGGATGCACTCCTCTGCTACCATAAATATTAGATAGTTAAGGTGAACATTGTAATTGATGCCTCACACCCATCCTGATCACTTGGGAGCTTGTGAGACATGGAGAATCTTGGCCCAACTACAGACCTACTGATTCAGAATTTGCATTTTAACAAGATTCCTGGGTCATTCCTCTACATGATAAAAAAGCTTAAGGAGCATGGGTAAACCAACCACAGTCGTTTTATTTGGCCTGATAGGAAATGGCTTTGTAATGGGTGTATCATCGGTTTTGAGACACAAAGAGGTGCCAACTCAGAGCATCTATCTATACTAATAAAAGGGTAATATGCTAATTAGACTGGGAGACCTTCCAGGAGACTGGCCAGGGAGGGTAGTTGGGGGCCATGAGGCCGGCAGGGGAGGGCAGTTGGGGGCGATCAGGCAATCGTGACCCGTCCCCAATGTGTTAGGAATGTGTCTACATGGCCTGTTGAGACAAGTGGTTTTCAACCAGAGTTGCATATCAGAATCACCTGGGGAACATTTAAAATAGATCAACTCCCAGGGCCCACCCCAGAGATGGGTGTAAGCTGAGGCCTGGATATTGATATTTTCTGAAAGCTCCTCAGTTGTTTGTAATATGTAGCCGTTGAGAACACCAGTTTAGACAGACTGCATCTTAGAGCAGAACGCCATTTTAATATTCCCTGTGCAAATGCCCTTTCCACTGGGACTGCTTATGAGACTTCTTGTAAACTTATTTTCTTTTTTTAAAAATATGTTTTTATTGATTTCAGAAAGGAAGAGAGAGAGAGAGAGAAACATCAATGATGAGAAAGAATCATTGATGGGCTGCCCCCTGCACAACCTGTACTGGAGATTGAGCCCGAAACCCAGGCATGTGCCTAGACTGGGAATCGAACCATAACCTCCTGGTTCATGGGTTGATGCTCAACCACTGAGTCACACTGGCTGGCAATAAACTTTTATAACTGAGTTCAAATCATTCCAATTTTGACTGAAATACTAATGTCCAGATTTGGTGAACACCATTATTTCCTGCATAGATACAGGTAGAAGATAGAGAGCAACATAGACAAGAGTGACGGGAACAGGAATAGGCTCAATCTGTGCTGTTTTAAAAATACAGTGTTGAGTTTGGCCTTACTTGAATTTAATAAAAGAAATAACTGAAGCAAATGCTCAGCTGCATGTTCCTTTATTGCAAGAGAGATTGATTAATAAAAGGTTCCTCAAGGTTAAACAAGATTAGGTGGGGTTCTCCCGGCTTGTTATGGTTTCTCAGGGGGAAAAATCCTGGGTATTCCTCCAATTGGGGCCTGCTGGAGAGTAGGACTTTTCTTGGCTTACAATAAGAAAGTTTAGGTCCTTAACACAGGGAGATCTATGACTGTCCAGTGTCTCTAAGGCCTGGGCAACTCTGGACCAGGAGGCTGATCTATCTCAGACATGCCACACTTCAATAATTCCCAGAGGATGACTTGCATACCATTGGGGTGACTCTGAGGCTGGGAGAAGGTGAGTCACGGAGTCAAATTATGCTCATAAATTCAAAAATAAATCACCATTAGTCCATGGTGTCAAGGAAAATTGACTGGAATCCTGTACGTTATAGACTGCCAGCAAAGTATAGTATGCTTTCTAATTTTGTCATTAAACTAGAGATACATTCCGACAGGAATACAAAATATTATAGAAAATTTCCCAGTAGTGCAGCAGGCTCACTGTGTTATCGTGATTTATAAAGTGGACGGAAAAGGGGTGCTTTAATAAATCTAACCAAAAGTAACCTCGCAGGGTGACCTGATCATAAATGCCTACCTGGGCAGGTCATGGTAGGTAGTCATGCCCCAGACATATAACTTCTTTATTAAAAGGTTGAAGCAAGCTGTGTCCATGGTTCTTGTGCATCTAGGTTAACACACCTTTGAAATGCCCACCTCCATGTAATCTTTCATACAGTTGCTCACTCCTTAATTCCAAAGGTATAGCATAAACGGCAAAATTGTCATTTTCCACAGCATTTAAGAGCTGGCTTCCCGGTATTGTCATCAATTTGGCTCACATAAAGTCTTATAAAAATTCTCTCCAGGTCTGGATGTTTCTTATGTTGACAATAATAAGAAATATATGTTTGGTCTTTATTGCCATTTCTGGAAGAGAGATCCCCAAACCCTTGGAATTTCCTTAGTGGAAGAGAAACGAAGGTATCTTTTGTTCATAACAAATCCTTTTTTAATCACACTGAGTTTATGTTAATATGGTGACTTTTGGAAAGCCCCTAAGGATAGGGGCTGGTTGCCTGAGGAGCCAACCAGGTATTGAGAGAGTTGGAACTTTCAGCCCCATCCCCCACCTCTGGAGAGGAGTTGGAGGTTGAATTAATCACTAACTGCCAATGATACAATCTACCATGCCTACATAATGAGGCCTCTATAAAACCTCTAAACAATAGGGTTCTGAGAGCTACTAGATTGGTGAAGGTGGGGCTGCTGGGAGAGTGACACATCTGGAGAGATCAGGGAAACGCTTACTACCCCTCCCCCCATTCCTTGCCCTATGCATCACCTCCATCTGGCTATTCTGAGTTGTATCCTTTCATTTTATTTTATTTCTTTCAAATTATAGGTGAGCCCTGGCCGAGCAGCTCAGTTGGTTAGAGCATTGTCCTGATACACCAAGGTTGTGGGCTCCATCCCCCATCAAGGCACATAAAAGAATCAGCCAAGGAATACATAAATAAGTGGAACAAATCAGTGTTTCTCTCTCTGCTTCTCTCTCTCTCTCTCTCTCTCTCTCTCTCTCTCTCTCTCTCATTAACCAAATCTGAGATATGTCAATAGACCTTCCCAATGAATGAGGAAGTTGGCTCTCATTCTGTGGGTTTTTTGCTTTTTAAATTCTATGATTCTCTCATATATATATATATAATTTTTATTGATTTCAGAGAGGAAGGGAGAGGGAGAGAGAGGTAGAAGCGTCAATGATGAGAGAGAATCATTGATCCGCTGCCTCTTGCCCCTTCCCTACTGGGGATTGAGCCTGCAACCTGGGCATGTGCCCTGACTAGGAATCGAACCTTGACCTGATGGTTCATAGGTCGACGCTCAACCACTGCACCACACTGGCTGGATTCCTCTCTCTCTTACGAATCAATAAATAATAAAAAAATTAAGGGGTAGTAGAAGTGAGCCCGCAGGGCTGCATGGGCTCAGAGGCAAAAGAGGCCTTGGAGCTTAGGAGAGAGCAAGGCAAAGGCAATAGCCTGGCGGCAGGGTTGGGGGGAGAGAAAGGGAAAGCAGAGCCATGCTCAGGGGCAGCTCCCAGGGAGTTCTTCACTGGCTTATTGTCTTGTTTTCCGCCCTCGAATGTAAGCTCCCTGGAGGCAGGGCTTTTGTCCTGTTTGCTGCTATAGCCCAGCTCCTACAGCAGTTCGGGACCTGGGGGAAGCACTTAAGATGTGTGGAAGGAGTGGATGAACTCCTCATGGGAAGGTGGCTGCTCACACTTGCCCAAGCATTTCTGGGAAAAGCTCTACGAGGGGTTTCCTCCAGCCCCTCTGAGGAGACACGGGGAGGGAGGGCGCTACCTGGCTGGGCTCTGTCCTCCCCAGAGTGGGCAGCGGTCCCCAGAGAAGTCAGATGAGCTGTGGGGGAGATGTTTATGTTTCTAGAAGTGCAGGCCGCTGGAAAAGGAGTCATCCAAACCTGTCCAGCGAGAGTGAGGGCAGGATTCTGCCCAGACTCGTAAAAATGAGAGAATCATGGGGGCCTCCCAAGTCTTGCTGTCCATTCCAAGTGCAACTAGCAAAATGGACATGGTGGCAGCCCATAGAGCAGTAGTGTTCTTCTTCTTCTTCTTTTTTTTTATAATATAATGCTGATTTATTTATTTTAAAATCCTCACCCAAGGATTTGTTTTTATTGATTTTAGAGAGAATGAGAGAGAGAGAACGAGAGAGAGAGAGAAGCATTGATCAGTTGCCTCCTGTAGGCACCCTAAGGATCGAACCCATAACCTGGGTATGTGCCCTAACTGGGAACCGAACCCTCAGCCTTTCGGTGCACAGGATGAAGCTCTAACCAACTGAGCCACACCCGCCAGGGCCCATAGAGTTCTTACTGAAGGACCGGGACGCGGAGATAGTGAGGGCAACGGGCCACTGTCCCAGCACACAAGGACGTAGAAGCTGCACCGTACGTACCCTGCTTTGCCACGAAACCAGTAGCTACAGGGAAGCAGGCCTTACTTTCAGAGTCACTCATTGACTCAGAAAGTATTTTTTTTACTTCGTATATGTGCCAAGCATGGTTTTAGGCCTTAGAGGACTGTTGCAGGAGCTGGAGGTTCCTGGGATCTGGACCATGGGGCCACAGGGCGGGGCCCAGGTTGGCTCAGGAGAGCGCCCAGCCTCCCTCCAGTTCAGCTCCTCCTTATTTCTCCACGGGGGAGGCAGCTGAGGACGGCCAGCCTGCCCCTCCACCTGCAGCAGAGATCAGCACGGCCTGTGTCACTGAGGCTGCCAGGAGGCACTGGGCAGCCTCTGGAGGTTCCCATCACTGCTCCTCACCAGGGGACCCCTCAGCCCCTGCTAACTGCTGCCAACTCCCCAGGGGAGGAAGGGCTGTCCCCACCACCGCTGCCCCGTGCCTGCAACCAGAGCTCCACCTGCTGATAGAGTCTGTCCCTTCGCCACCCTGGAGCTGCCTCAGGCACTGGCTCTGTGGCTTGCTGGGGGCAAGGAAGACCTACCGTTGTGTCTAGGGGGGAAGCAGAAAATGGAAGATGTTTCTTCAGGGCGGGGCATTTGGGCGAGGCGACCTCCCGTAGCGTTGGGAGGGGGCCAAATGATGAGCCAGTTGTGTGGGGAGTTTAGAATGGAGCTCAGCCCCTGACACTGGAGCCCGGGCACTGAGCCCAGGGCCAGGCTGACACTGGCAAGGGGAGACCCACAGCATCGTCAGCGGGGCATGACAACCTGAGGTCTTACAGGTGGGTCTCACTCATTCACCCGGAGACACAGGGGCCGCAGGCTCAGCTCAGACTTCCCATGGGACTGCGGGAGCGGCAGGACTTCTGTGATGACTGCCTTGTCTCTGGCAGCTGGAGGGGGTGAAATCACCTGTAAACTCCTGGGTGCATACCCGGAACAGCTGGGTGAGGCTAAGAACACCCGAAGGCCGATGTGATCTGCTTTCCATAATTTGGCGCTCGCTGCCTGGCCCATGCCACCCATCCTGGGTTTTGGGTATGACCAGCCAGGGGGGCTGGGGCTGGCTCACAGGTAGAACTGTGGCGTTACTTTGGGTCCTCTCCGGGGGAGCTTCCAGCCCTGCTGTTCTCTGACTCCAGGGAGGAGAGATATATCTTCTGGGTTTGTAGACTTTGCAGTTTCTTTTCCTCTTTTCTAAAAAAATATGTTTTTTATTGATTTCAGAGAGGAAGGGAGAGACTTCAATGATGACAGAGAATCATGGATCTGCTGCCTCCTGCATGCCCCCTACTGTGGGTGGAGCCTGCAACCCGGGTACGTGCCCTGACCAGGAATGGAACCGTGACCTCCTGGTTCATGTGTTGACGCTCACCCACTGAGCTGCACCAGCCAGGCTCCGTTTCTCTCTAAGAATCCTCTGAGCTCTGGTGCAACATGCGGCCATCAGAGCATATTTGTACATGGAACTTGTGAGAGAGCCCAGAGCTGTTACGGGGCTGGCCAGAGGTCAGCGCTTGCAGAGTCTGGGCCCCAGGGGTGTCCCTGAACAGCAGTTCTCCAGGCGGGGGAAGCTGGTGCGTGACAGGAAGAATATGTCAAACGGTCTGAGGCCACAAAATACCTGGAGGGAGGTGCTGTCCATGGGGCTTCCTCCTCAGAAAGAGGGAGGTGGGACGTAGAGGAGGATCTTATTATTATTAAAAATTAGATTAAAAATTTTTAAATGAGGCCTGGGAATTGTGGCGAGACAAGCAGGGTTGCTCCAGGTGGTCAAGAGTTTCACAAAACGGACATTTCTGCCGGGAGGCTGGCACCTCAGCATCTCAGTCAGCAGCCTTGGGAGGGTGCTGTTGGCACAGACACGCATTCTCACGAGGGGCGCACAGATGAGGCAGAGTCAGGCGCCTTCCTGCAGGACCTCGAGCAGGGGATGCGCGGGGTGAAGATGGCTGGCGCTAACCATTGGTTTGTGAGCACACACAGGGCGCTGCCTGAGAAGACCCCCTACTACCTAAGGGATGTTTGCAGGGCCCTGGAGCCTAGAGGAGGCAGGTGGGAGCAAGAGCAGGAAGTCTGACTTGGTGAAATTGCCTGTTGGAGCTGCCCCACCAGGCAGAAGCCCTCCTCACCCATCAGGCTTTAACCCAGGCCAGGCTGCCCCCCAGCATGGACACTCCCCCCACCTGCTTGGGCTGAGACACCGGCATCAGCCAGCTGTTTCCCACGTGGCCCCTCCTGACCCAGTGAGGTGCCAACATCCCAGGACAGGTTACTCTTCCTAGTAAGTTCTGGCGGCTGCAAAGTAGCATAGACTGGTGAGGTATAAACAACAGAAGACCGGAAGGCCGAGATCGGGGTGCCAGCATGTTGGGTTCTGGTGGAAACCCTCTCTCAGGTCTCAGACTGTGGACTCCTTTGCCGTGTCCTCACGTGGTGGAAAGAGAGCCAGGGAGTTCTGTGAGGTCCCTTTTGTAAGGACACGAAGCCCATTCACGAAGCCTTCACTTTCATAACCGAACCGCCTCCCAAGAGCCCCATATCCTATATCCATCGCATGGGGGGTTAGGATTTCAACGTAAGAATTTGGGGGTTGGGGGCACAAACATTCAATCCATTCCACTCTTCTACCCAGATGTCCCCCTGACTCTGTTCAGGCTCCAACACAACTATTTCGGGGCCTATGGCAGGCCCTGCCCCTCATTCCCTACAGGCATGCCTATTTTGTGAGGTGCCATCAATTGACTTTGGGACTGAATTGATTAGAAGGGAAAGAGGGGGGAAAAAGAGGAAGAGAGGTTATCTTTAACATCTCATCAGTCTTGGCAGGGACCCATTTTGTGTCATTTTCTCCCTGTGCACAGTTTTTCAAGTTGCCTTTTATTTGGGGAACATTTTCTTGCACTGTTTGTTCACTTCCCTTGTCCTGTTTTTCTTCTTTGGAGATTCCACTTATGTGCCTGTTGCATCTCTGCTGTCTGTCTTCTCCACACATTGCTGTCTTTATGAGATGTCCAAAAGCTGTATTCTGTTTCATTTTCTACAACTGGTTTCATTTCTACTCTCATTTCTACTTTTCAACGCCTGTTCATTCTACTGCTACTCACACCAAATGGGAGGGGTGTCCACACTGAACAAACCTCCAATTTTTGGTGGGCGCCAACTGGCTGTCCTGCTATTGAGCTAATTGTGTGGAGTTAGTGACGACCCCACAGGCTAAGAGTTTAGTCCCACAGAACTGCCCACTTTTCAGATGCTAATCACAATCCCAGGTGCACATCCGAAACAGCTGGGTGAGGCAAAGAACACCCAGGTGTTGTATCTGTACTTCCGACCATGGGGATTCCCGTGACCCCACCCTCATGTTTGATAATTTGCCAGAAGAGCTCACAAAATGCAGGGAAACACTTACCTTCACTGGTTTATGATAAAGGTTACAGGAGAGGATACAGACGAACAGCCAGATGAAGATGTACATAGTGCAAGGTCTGGAAGAGTCCCCAGTGGAGGAGTTTCCGTCCCCGTTGAGTTGGGGTGTGTCACCCTCCACCAACCCAGAAGCTCCCTGAAGCCCATACCTGAGGAACTTTCATGGAGGCTTGATCACTGAGGCAGAATGGATTATTAATTCAATCTTTATTCCCTCCCTGGAGGAGAAGGGTTGGGGCTAAAAGTTCTAAGCTTCCAATCATGTTAGTCTTTCTGGGGATGGCCCCCGTCCAGGAGCCCACCAAGAATTAAAACAAGCAATACTCTTTTTTAAAAAAATATATTTTATTGATTTTTTACAGAGAGGAAGGGAAAGGGATAGAGAGTCAGAAACATCGATGAGAGAGAAACATCAATCAGCTGCCTCTCGCACACTCCCTACTGGGGATGTGCCTGCAACCAAGGTACATGCCCTTGACCGGAATCGAACCCGGGACCCTTCAGTCCGCAGGCCGATGCTCTATCCGCTGAGCTAAACCGGTTAGGGCCAAGCGATACTCTTATCCCCCAGGAAGTTCCAAGGGGTTTAGTTCTGCATACAAGGCTCTTATCACCCCACCCCTCAAGAAATTCCAAGCATTTTAGGAGCGCTGGGTCAGGAATGGGCCCAAGACCAAATATCAGGATGAAAGGTGCTCCCAGGGGATTATAAGGGTTTTAGGAGCTCTGTGTTGGGTACTGGGATCAAAGATCAAATAGTAGCAGAAACTGCGGGCAGAGACGAATATACATGTTTCTTATTATTTTACATCTACCGTTCTTCTTTTACCCTTTTAGTCGTCTTCTGTAGTTGACAATTCTTTAACGTTTTCCTGTTAATAAAATTGCTGTGTGGTTCATGTCACCTGATTGGACTCTGACAGATACATGTGGCGTCTGGGTTTTGTGATATAACACATTTCCCCCCATATTTTCTTGTAGGATGTTGTTTTTACATTTAAATCCTTGATTCATTTGTTAATCATCTTGGTAAAAGGCAAGAAATATGGCTATATCTTAATATTTTTTCCAAGAGAGCTATCTAGATGTCTCAGTACCATTTATTGAAGACTCCATCTTCCCTCCATTGATTTGAAAGGGCACCTTTATTTTTAACTATATTTCCACCTACATGTGTGTCTGTTTCTGGATTTTTAATTTTGTTCCATTGCCTATTCATGTGTCAGTATTATACTTTTAATTATTAAAAAATAATAATTTATTTATTTTAGAGAGAGGAAGGGAGAGAGAGAGAAACATCACTTTGTTGTTGCTCTTACTTATCTATTCATTGGTTGCCTCTTGTAGGTACTGAGGATGGAGCCCACAACCTCGGTATAATCTTGGTGCATCAGGATGCTCTAACCAACTGAGCTACCCACCTGGCCAGGGCACTTTTAATTATTTTAGCTTTATAACATATTTTCATATTCCATAAGGCTAATCTTCCCTCACATTCTTTTATTTTAGAATTTTCTTGGCCATTCATTAGTAGGACCTTTAGAGCTTAGGAGAGAGAAAGGTGAAGGTAATGCACCATGGGGGGAGGGGGGAGGGGAGGGGTGTGGAGAAAAGGGGGGAGATGGGGGTGGGGGTGGGGGGGAAGGGAAAGGCGCAGGCGTGAGAAGGAGGGCATGCTTGCTGGCCATTCTTATTTGTTTGATTGTTTCCATAAGAACTTTAGAATCAGTGTGTCTAACTAATTAATGAAAAATTAATTAAAGTTTAATTAATCTCCTAACCTAGATCATGGTTTGTGTTTCCATTTGTTCTAGGGTTCTTTTCCTATCTCCATCAAGAAGTTTAAAAACGTTTAAAACGAATCTTGTTCATTACAGTTTAATTTGCATTCCTATATTATTAAAGTAGAGCATCTTTTTGTTTTAATTGGCCATTCATTCCCCCTCCCTCCCACACACACACACTTATTTTGTTAATAGCCTGTTTATAACTTATTGCCAATATTTTACTTGGGCTAGTTTTTTTCTTATTCATTTATAAATGTTGATTTATACACAGTATATAATCTGGATACTGTTGTCAGTTACATGAATTGGAAATATCTTCTCCCAGTCTGTGGCTTGTTCTTCATGGGCATCATTTGATTTTTAAAAGTTTAATTTTAAAATATAATAATATCTATCAATCTTTTCTTTTTTGGTTAATGCTCGTTGGGTCCTGTTTTAAAAAGAAATACTTTCCTACCTTAAGGTCAGGAAAATATTTCCCTATGCTTTTTGTCTTAACAAAGAACCGATAATTCATTTGAAATTAAGGTACCTTAGAATTCCTGTTTAGCAGGACACTAATTGCATCTGGAAGCATTCTTAGTAAGCACAATCATGAACTGGATTTATGCAGAAAAGAAATTTACTAATATGTATTAAGTAATAACAACATCAATTTCTGGTGCCAGGTAGCGGGTCACCATGAGGTTCGACCCCATTCGTGACCTTGGGTTGCAAGGAGCTGCAGCAGAAGTACAAGGTCCACTCCGTGCCCTTCTGCAAGGACAATAAGGTCCAGATGGATCGAGGACACTAGAAATGTCAGCAAAGCGGCAAGGTGAAGCAGGTGCACAGAAAGACATGTGTCATCTACATGGACCGGGGCAGCGTGAGAAGGCTAAGGGCACAACGGTGCATGTGGGCATTCACCCCAGCAAGGCGGCTATCACCAGGCTAAAGCTGGACAAACATCGGAAAAAAACTCTTGAACGCAAAGCCCAGTCTCCACAAGTTGGAAAAGAGGCAGGCAAATAGAAGGAAGAACTTACTGAGAAAATGCAGAAATAAATATAACCTGTTGTGCAACTGCGGGTTAGCTGTCGATTTTTAGCCTGCTGTGTACGCCTTTGAAACTTTTCAAGAAGTCTCTGGAATATTTTGTTTCGTTCCTGTTCTGTTATTGATAAAACCTGTAAACCTACTGTTGCTATGTTGATTAAATTTATGAATAAAATTTGGAAATGTTCTTATACAAAAGCAAAGCAAGCAAAGTGTAATAACAACACCAGTTAAGCATCACTGTCAGCATCATTTGAAATTCCTTTCATATATGAAACGCATGTAATCTTAAATCCTGGGGCCCTGGCGGTGTAGCTCAGTTCGTTACAGAACCTTCCCAATGTGCCAAGGTTGCAGGTTCTATTCCTGGTCAGAGCACATGCAAGGATCAACGAATGAATGCATAAATACGTGGAACAATGAATGGATGTTTCTCCTTTCTCTCTCTCTCTCTCTCTCTCTCTCTCTCTCTCTCTCTCTCTCTCTCTCTCTCTCTCTAAAAAAGAAAAAGAGAAATCCTGGACTCAGCAGAATGTAGTGACTGAATATAATCCTTGCTTGCTTCCCTTTGGTGACTATGCTAATGTACCAAGTAGATTTTACTGTGTAACAAATTACCTTAACATGCATGGCTTAACATGGTAACCCTTTATTAGTTAACGATTCTGTGGGTCAACATTTTGGGCTGGGTCAGTTCCTCTGGTCTTGGCTGGGCTCAGTCAAGCTTCTGTAGCCTTCTCTAGTTTTGGAGGCTTTCTCCCGTTCCCCCGCCCCACCCCCCCAACCCAAACACACACACACACTTTTCTGGCTGTTGGCAGAGGCAAACAGGGCCATTGGTTATATGTCTGTCACCATCCGGCTCATTCCCACGGTTGATGTCAGGGTTCCAAGTAGAGCAGCGAGGGCAAGCTTCAACGTGCAATTACTTTCTAAGTCTCTCTGCTTGTGTCAAGTTTGCTCTTATCACATAAAGTGACATGAAGCCTAACTCTGGGTTAGTACGAAAGAGGTCAATGGCATGAGAGCTTGAGAGAGGATACATTTCCAGGAATTTTGCTTGATATCGGTCACGGTGAAGTATTTACACATAGAAATTGCAAACAATACAAGCAAAGGCTTTCCCCCCCTCTTTCTTCCCCCAGAGAACCAGTTTACTACCATGTCCCAGGACTATCTGAGGACGTGGGTTCACAGAGAGGAATGATTGCCGCTGGTTTTGAAACGATCCCAGTGAATGTGGTCTTTTTGTATACCGGGGAGTCACCGTTTTCAAGCATAGCCATTATTGGAGCGGTGTGTGTGTACAAAGATAGTTGTGTATGTGTGGAGCAGTCAAGGGTTCACACTGTAGAGGTCACTGATGTCTTGTAAAGCGCCCGTTAGTCCTTTGCGGTAAGACCCTGCTTGAACCCAGCTAAGCCACTCTCCGTGACTCAGTGATTTATCCGAAGGACAAACCCACAAACCAAGCTAACTCAGTCAGAATTATTCCCCAGGGTTGTTTTCCAACTGGAGCTGAGGGGAAGAAAGTCCCTCTTACACATTGTGATAATATGAGCCAAGAGCTGCCAGTGGTAATAATTACACTTTTGTGGGGAACAGTCAGCCCAAGAGAGAAGAGCTAACAGATTTGCATGAAAGAGAGGCAGGAACAGAGAGAGTTGAAGGGAGACAGAGAGGAGAAGACAAAATCCACTCCATCCCCTCTTGCTATTTGGTCGTGTCTAACACCACATATACAGTCTGAAGGAGGGTGGATTAGTGTCTGTCACTTACACCCAAAGTGTTTGGGCAAATACACAAACACACATATCTTGTTGCAGGGGTGGAGAAACTAGGACAAGGACGGATCAGCATTGCTGTGCAAAGACAGGATCTGGGTCAGGGCATCGAGTTCATCCCTGGGGGGTACATTAAACAAAGGCCTTGGTAATAGCATATGTAGGGCTCCTCTGAGATTTGTAATTCTCCCCCTTCCTCCCGCCCCATGTCAGTTCAAGGTCTGGTTGAAGATAATAGAAATGACTCCAGACAACTGAAGCAGAAAGAGACTCACTACAGGGAATTCGGTGATTACACCGCTGTTGGGAGGGCAGGAGGCTGAGCTTCCAGGAACGGCTCCCCTGCCCGGAAATCATTATCCCGTGGTGCTCTGTCTCTTTGTAACCACAAACCTAGCGCCCACCATTGAGATTTCTGCTTCTGCAACCACAGAAAAAACAAACAAACAAAAAAACCCAAATATCCCCTTGGCCGTGCTCGCTAGCAGAAACACCAGCCGCCACAGAAGCACGTCTCACTTCCCAGTCTCACTCCTTACAGGCAACAACCGTTAACATCTTCATCTGTATCCTCCCAGAACATTTCCGAGCGTACACAAACACACCTGCTTGTGTGTGTAGGCATACGTATTTGTATAAAACAAATAGAAGCACACTGAATATTAGTCTGATTGCTAATGGATTTAAAGGACCTCTATTTAGATGACTTTTCTTTCTGTTGTTTGGAGGGGGATGGGTGATGCCTTTTCTAAATGAGAATGAAAGAATATGACTAGGTTTTCTTCCTTCCTTCTTTTCTTTCTTTCTTTCTTTCTTTCTTTCTTTCTTTCTTTCTTTCTTTCTTTCTTTCTTTCTTTCCTTATTAATGACTGGGTTTCATAAACATATCACTTTGATCCCTAATTTTAACATGGAATCAGAGTCCTTGGGAATGAATCTAAAATACTTAGGAACAACATTAAGAATTAACTAAATAAAGAGGCACATAACTCTTTGAAAATCACTTTAAAATAAAGTGTTCTTTTGAGAGGAAACTTTAGATTTGTATATTCACATCTTTCTCTCTTAAAAGCCAAAGTCTTTATACTTTGTGAAAGTGAAAATGTATACTTATTAATTTTTCTTTCTCTCTACTCATTAATTTTTAAAAGGGCAGAATGTTACAGTTTTGTCTAAATTCAATCTCAAAATTTACAGAGCAAAGAACAAATACATTGTCCTTTTAAAAACACAGCCGAGAGGGAACAATAAAAACAAATTTAAAAGACACCTCTAAATGCTAAAGACGGAAAAACAAGCAAACACAAAACAATAATAACAAATAACCCCAAACCGAAAAAACCCAAAAAGTATAAAAAGAAAGAAAAAAAATTCTGAATCTAAGGTAAATAGCATTTATGGGCTGGATCACACCTAAGGGATAATCAGATCAATGTATCACCTAGTCAGTGCCACTGAATCAGACTCTAGAGCTCAGCGATGGGAGACAAAGATGGGGAAAAAGAACAATGGAAGTCACTTGGCAGGGAAGGGCACCCGGCCTCAGCCTGCTCTCGGCTTCTCACGGGCACAGGCCTGTCCCACAGGCCCTGGGGGTTGAGTGAGGGACAGAGGAGGCGGGACCAGCCCGAGTTACTGCCTTTGTGTGGGGGCCCTGCTGCAGGAGCCCCATCTCGGAGTGAGATGCATTGATCCTGGTGCACTCACCACTGTTAATCATCACAGCCCAGGGCGTGGCCTCTTGAGTGTGAGCCTCAAACTGGGGAGATTCCAGCCCGTCTCTATGGGCAACCAGTTCGTTCTAAAGGCAGCATCACCCAGCTTCATGCTCCAACACTGGGCCGTCCCCCTGGCTGGCCTGTTCTGGGGCCTCATGGGGGCTGACTGGGAGGCTCAGGAAGGAGGGGTGTGGTCAAGTGAGGGCCCTTTGGCTCAGAGAATGGGGGGCCCTGAGTGAGCCCTGGGGCTTGAGTGCACTGCAGCCTTGGAGAGGAGATGGTGCTCCGGAAGGTGGATCTGGCTCCTTGTGCTGAGGGAACCCAGGGTGAGAGGGGCTCTCCAGGGGGCCTGGGGGGTGGGCAGCAGCAGGTCTGAGGGGCGTGGATGGATCTGAGGCCACAGCAAGGGAGGGCTGGCCTGCTTCCTGGTTGTGGGTGAGGAGGCGAAGACAGCCACGACTCAGAGTCCGAGCCCAGGTGACCAGGGCTTGCAGATGCCTGTCCTGGAAAGGGATCTCTGAGACAGAGAGTCGCATTCCAAAGGTTAATTGGGCAGTTCTCTTGGGATCCCTGGGGGCTGGAAGGAAGGAGGCAGGATTGGGAATACGGAGAAGTTGAGCCACAATGCAGCCCCGTGGGAAAGCTCAGCGACCCCACAGGGATGGCCCGGCAGAGCTGTGCCAGCTGGGGTAACGGGGCTGGCCTTGGTGTTCCCACACCCATCGGTCTCTGCATGGGGACCTCCCTGGGGAAGGAGGTGGCTCTGTCACTGAGGAATCCCAGAGGCATCCTGACAGCCAGGCCTTCCTGCCAGCAGCACTCCCAGCAGCTGAGGGGATAAACCCGTAATTTCTGAGGGGACCTTGGAGGCCCATCACAGTGTCCACCACAGTAAGGAAACATGGCAGGCCTCATAGGCGGCGTGGGCTCGGGGGAGGCGACGAGTGCTGTTGGGACATTCTGAGTTTGAGGTGTCTGAGGGATGGGCAGGTGGGTATCCACTGGACAGTGGGTGTATAGGTCTGACGCTCTGGAGGAAGGTCAAGGTCAGAAATACGGAATCAGCAAAAACATAAAGTGGAATGGAAGTCAGAGGGCTCGATGGGGCAGGTGGAGTCAGAGAGATGGAACCTGAGCTAATTCACTGGCCGCTGGTCCTCAGAGGGTCCTCAGAAGAGGAGGCATCTGGGTAAGATCAGCAAAAAGCAGGGAATTCCCAACCCGATTGCAGCTCTCGGAGATGAGCGAGAGCTCTGATCGCACACAACCTGATGGAGCTCTGAGTGGCTGATGCGCAAATCCAATGGAAACATGGACTGCATGCTGCGAATTAGCACGGCCCCGAGGATGGGGATGCTCACAGGGGAGGGTCTCCTTCCATCTCCCACACCCTCCCTCCTCCTTCCCCCTCTACCAGTCCTTTACTCTGAGGCCTCTCAGCCCCTCTCTCCCCTTCTCTTCTGTCTTTCCCTTCTCTGTCCAGTTCTCTCTCCTTCCCTCCCTCTGCCCATTAGAGGGCAGTAGCTCACTCTGAGCCTTTGCCTGTGCTCCGCCGTCTAGTGTGTGTGTGTGTGTATGTGTGTGTGTTGTGTGATGATGGTGGTGGTGGTGGTGGTGGTGATGGTGGTGGTGGTGGTGATGGGTGAGGGGTGCTTGAGGGGGACAAACACCAAGAATACCTCGGGCCCTCGGGGCTCCTCACCCAAGAGTCAGGCCAGTACTTGCAGGGAACGTGGTGGGAAATGCATGTTCAGTAGAGAAGGCAGGGACTGCTTCTTCTTTGCCTGCTTTGAAGCACAGAGACAGTGGCCAGCTGGATCTGCCTTGAATATGGGGACAAACGGACCTACTCAAGGTCTCTGAATGGGTAGTTCCTCTCCTCTGCTTGTTCATGGGGTGGTAGGTCCACAGAGCCACAGCAGTTGGGGCTGGGTCTTATTCCCACCATTTGTGTCCCAGGGTTTTCTTAAAAGGATTTTTCCTGGAAATAACAGGTTTCAACGTTGCCAGAGTGTCAAAGGCCCGATGCTGGTCCGTAGGTTGTTCCAGTCTACCTCCCCTGGAAGCCCCCCGAAGGCCTGGCCACCTGGGTGTGAGCCCTCAGGGGCTCCTGAAAGCCTCCTTGTGACCAACCACAAGTCAGTCACATGGTCAGGCCAAGAAAGACTACGTTTTTCCAAGTGAAGGGGGGAAAAAATGAAATAACCTGGTTGGGGAGGGGGCATGCTAGGTTAAACCCCTACAACAGCAGCTTGGGGACCGGAGTGCTTGCCTGGAGTCAGGTCCCAGCTGAAACCCCTGCCTTCTCTGCCCACCTCTCCCCAAACATAGGCACATAGACCAGCTTCAGAGCTTTGGTCACGTAAGGGGCGGCCTCGGCTCCTCTGGGCTCAGAGAGCAGCCCTGGTCAAGGGGAGGGCTGAGGAGCCAGGCCTAGGAGTGCTGGGATTTCAGTACCCCCAGACAGGGCACGTCAGCTACCCTGTGCCTGTGGAGGCAGCACAGGGATGTCATATGAGGTGGCTCTGCTTTGGAGGACCCCTTCCCCGCAGGCAGGTGGATCCTAGAGCTGAAGGCTGCACTGTGTCGGATTCTGGAAGGCCTCCTGGAGTTGCTAACTGAAGCCCACAGAACTTCAGCGTCTCCAGGTCTCCCCACCCAGGAAAACCCTGCAGTGAGCCCTTCCCCACTCTACTTTCACTTGTCCCCTCTTCCTTCCAATTCCTGCTGCTCCCAGCTCCTCAACCTGGCATTTAGGGTCCTCCTGTGTAGACACCCTGCTTGGCAAGATGAATCATTAAAAAAAAAATCTTTATGCCCTGGCCAGAGCATCATCCTGATATGCCAAGGTTGCCGATTCGATCCCCAGTCAGGGCACCTAAGAATCAGCCAATGAATGCGGAAATAAGTGGGACAACAAGTCAGTGTTTCCTTCTCTCTCGCTTGTGGGAAACCGCCTATTGTCTTCTGTAGCAGAGAGATGTGGACAAGGAGCCTGGAGAGCTGGTGACCCTTGAAGTCCTGGCAAAGGCCAGGGCTATGCACCCACTGTTTAGTGGAGACAATGGTAGCTGAAGCAACTTCCCCACCAGAAAGTCATGTCAATCCTTACTGATAAGATAGTCTGCCTGTTACTGGAACTTGCCTGCCTAAGGCCTATAGGTGGGTCCCAAACTGAATAAAAGGATGGGGAGGCCTGAGCCAAAGCGGAGTCCATCCTCTTGGGATGGGCTCTCGCCTGGCCCCCCAATTTCCAAATTATCTCTTTTCTCGTCTCTTTCATTTGTGTGCGGCCCCTCTTCCAGATCCTGAACCCTGAACCGCACGGGACGTGGGGGAACACACACACTCTCTCTTTCTCTCTCCCCCTTCTTTCCTCTCTAAAATCAACAAATAGATTTTTAAAGAAGTATTTATAAAACCTCACCATCCTTATGTTCTCATAATGTTCCTCAGGTCACAGGTATCTCCCCATCTGTGTGGTGAAGGATTAAACCTGGCCCACAGAGAGGTCTGGCCCTTGCCCTCAGCTTCTGAGAAGTAATCTCTACGTCCGTGGAATGCCATGCTTGGTCACAGCACCTGTGTTTGCCTGGGAGCCTTGGACCCGCCTGAGAATGATAATGTCATTTTGGATGGCAACTGTGGGTCACGGAATACCAGCTCGACCTCCTGATGGAAACTGAGGTTAGCCACATGAGCAGTCAACCCTGTCTGTGTGATGGGGCTTCCAGGCTCCTGACTCCACAGGGAGAGAACTGGAAGCCTTGGGTTTGGAGCTCTCTTGGATTCCTCTCCATGTCCTTCCTTTCTTGGCTGATTTTATATCCTTGGTTGATCTGTAGCCTTGATATGAAAATAGCAGCTTTTGGTGAGTTCTATGTATCCTTTTAGCAAATTATTGAACATAATGATCTTGGGAACCCCCAAACTTGCCATTGGTGTTAGAGATGAGGGTGGTTGTATGAATGGCTTTATTTATTTATTTATCTATTTAATTGATTTGAGAGAGAGAGAGAGAGAGAGAGAGAGAGAGAGAGGCGTTGATTTGTTGTTCCACCTATTCATGCATTCATTAGTTGCTTCTTGTATGTGCCCTGACCTGGGAATTAAACCTGCAACCTTGGCTTATCGGGATGACATTCTAACTAACTGAGCTACCTGGCAAGGGCTTGTGACCTCCTCTCAGACAGTTCAGAGACCTTGTCCCAGGTCACACAACTATGAAGGACTAGAGCTGGGCTTTGAACGCAGGAATCTACTCCAGGCCCTGTGCTCTTGCGCACCTGCCCCTTTCCGCTAGCGGAACAAGCTTTGCCCTGCGCTATTTGGACCCTCTTTTTCCACCATCTCAGTTCTTCGGAGTAGGGCTGGTGCAGTTTTAATTGGAAACTTGGGGAAATAAGGACTTCAGTGCTTGTCTGATGAAAGAGTTGTCGAGATTCTTAGGCTTGTCTGTGTCATTGCTCAGCAATCGGATTTTTGGTACAGAGCGCTCATCTAACTGTTATTGCTGTGGAATTGGCCAACAGGGATTTCTGCTAGAACCCCCTTTCCTTAACCTTTCCTGGGCTTCATTGACAACAGCTTCTGCAGATGCCTGTCCTGGGCTCTGGGTTGGACGGGGGCGGGTAGATCATTGAAGGCTCGGAACCTTCTACGCGCCATGCTCTGGCTCTCTGGCCTCGGGCCAAGACTCCTCAGGCGCTATAATCATTAACTGCTGCAGGACAGGTACACAGGCATCAGAGTATCTGCTTCTGCTCGAGTGCACACGGCGACTTCTGAGGTTCTGCGATGGAGAGAAGTCGGGAGAGAGATGGCGGCGAGGGGGTGGCCGGGCAGGAGCCGGGTGCTGGGAGGCTGAGGCTGAGGAGGGAGATCGGGCTGTGGAGCGGCGTGTCCCTGATCGTCGGCAGCATGGTCGGCTCTGGCATCTTCATGTCACCACAGGGGATCTTGGTCTACATGGGCAGCCCCGGGGCCAGTCTCGTGGTCTGGGCCGTCTGCGGCCTCCTGGCCACTCTGAGTGCCCTGTGCTTCGCTGAGCTGGGGGCCCTGGTTCCCGAATCCGGGGGGGAGTATGCTTACATCCTGCACACCTTTGGCTCCTTGCCAGCCTTCCTGGTCATCTACACGTTCGTGCTGGTGAGCCGCCCAGCCTCCATCGCTGCCATCTCTCTGAGCTTCGCCGAGTATGCAGTGGCCCCCTTTTACCCCGGCTGCTCCTCCCTGCCCCCGGCGGTGCTCAAGAGCATGGCCGTCGCTTGCATCCTGCTGCTGCTGGTGGTGAACGGCTGGAGCTCGAAGCTGGCCACCCAGCTGAACGACGTGTGCACGGCTGCCAAGGTGTTCTCCTTGCTGGTCATCGTGGTGGGCGGCGCGGTGGTGCTGGGCCAGGGCCGAGGCCGCACCGAAGCCCTCCTGGCCGCCTTCCACAACACGACGCGGCAGACCGGGCGCATCAGCATGGCCTTCTACCAGGGCCTGTGGTCCTTCGACGGCTGGAATACCCTCAACTATGTGTTGGAGGAGCTCAAGAACCCACAAGTGAGTCCATGACACTGCTTTGGGGGGCGAAGTCTCTGAGCATCAGCAGTTTCAGTGATTGTCCTTTGAGCTAAAACCATGAAAATTTGGCTGAAAACAGGGGTGCCCTTCCTAGGCTCATGGGAATGGAATGCCAGCCACTGTCCACTCTGATTAGTTTATGGAATTATAGAAATAATGACGTCTCAAGGAAGCAGAGGACTTCACAGCATCATCCCCAGGGTCTCATATTGCTGCCCTGTGAGGTAGGCATTATCAACCCATTTTTCATGTGGGAAAACCGAGGCTCAGAATGGAGGCGTGATGTTGAGGTCATAGGGATAGCAGGAGGCCATGCTTGATGGCTCAGTTTGATATCTCTTGGGCTGTTCTCCCTGTAACATAGTAGTACACACTTAATTCACACTTGCCATGGGAGCCACCGTAGGACACAGCGGCGTGGTTTGGGACAGGAGTGTGGGCTAGTCCTGCCTGGCTCACCCACCGGAGAACCGTGGGCTGGTTAGTCATTGCCTGGTGGGGGGGTGGGTCTGCAGCCCCCCCCCCCCATCACCTGCCTCCCAGGAAGCATTTGCAACACTTGGACTCTTCAGGTGGTGGGGGTGCCGAGGCCATAAATACATTTGCCTAGGATGCCATTTGTTTTCTTGTTCCCCTGCAGGAGTTTTAAGTTCTTACAGGATGAAATGGCCAGTCATTTCCTTTCTGTCCTAGATTGGCTTTAGGGCCCTGAGGGCTGTCAGCTCTCAGCAAAGACCCCCTGGATAGGGGTTTGGGAGACGCTGTGAGGAGTCATAAGTAAATAAATGGCTGCATCCCAATACAAGTTTATTTATAAAAGAAAGCAGCAGGCTGGCTTTGGTCCATGGGATTTGAGTGCAAGATTAAGGTACTTGAGAATGAAACCAGAAAAATCTCTGTTCTTGTGTCTTCGCCAGAAACCTGTCCGTGGCACAACTGTAGGGCTCTGTAGCTGTCACAGCTCCTTAGCTGGCGGGTGGGCTGTCCGAGATGAGTCAAGTTCAGAAGCACAACGTCTGCCTCGGCACGGGGCTGGGTCAGGCATGGTGGATGCTCACCTGCTGAGGGGACCCTGCTAGGAGGCCAAGAGGGGGAACCCAGGACTCTGCCTCACAGGGCCCAGGCAGAGCCATGTTTCCAGGACTGGGATCATGAGGAATTAGTGGCTATGTGCACACTGTGGCTGGGGCAAGTTCTTTGCCCTCAGATTCTCAGGTTTTAGAACTAGAAAGGAGATGGGAGGACCCATCTCATATGAGAATTTATTGTTACCTTATTTGTGTCACTTTCACAAGTTTTCCATGTGACCTGCTAGGTTGGGTGACCTACCATCCGGGTTGCTCAGGACGGAGGGATCCCCAGGCATGCTGGACTTTCAGTGCTAAAAGCTGGAAAGTCCCAGGCAAACTGGAATGAGCTGGCCACCCTATCTGGCCCCTGCCCTTAGGACAGGGCAGGGCAGGACAGAGGCTTGGATACAATGAAGCAGATGTGCTTGTTGGGGCTCTGCCGCCACTTGCTGCTGGAGTTCAGGAAAGGAGACCACTATGAGGCAGAGCAACCTAGTGGGCTTCCTGGAAGAGGTGGACTGATGCGTTTTGTGGCTAAACAGCCACATGGAAGCAGTAGGAATCTGAACCCAGATACCAGAAAGAACAGGGCGTTTGTGTCTGAAGGAAAAATGAGGGGGGTGTGAGGACAGGCTCTGAGAGGCTACTTCGTCCTCAGTGCCCCGTGTCCTTCCTCCCGCGCCCAGATCCAAAGTTTTCTGTGAGCAGATCTCCTCCCGGCAGAAAGCTCTGGAAATTGCTTTTCACGTTATACTGAAGAATGGAAGATACACTCCGAGGAGGAGATGCTGAATCGGGGGAGGGCCCTCTAGGGGGCGGGGAGGAGGTCTGCCTGCCCCCACAGGGACAGACAGCTCTGTGCCAGTCTGACTGAGAGCTCCCTGCGTCTTGGCGAAGAATGGCCTCCTCTGGTTCTGTTTCATGTTACATTGTAAGTGTCAGTAACATGTCCTGGGTGCCGCTTGGTGCCAAGGGGAAGGTTCTGGGTCATCAGTGCCTGCCGCCAAGGTGACCCTAGGTGAGCTCGGTACCTTTATTGGGTGACGGGGGTCCGCTGGGCACCGAGGCCTCAGCAGTGCAAACTGGTCCCAGTGCCACAGCCCCTGTTTCCAGGGCCCTTCTCCCCTTCCTCTTTGCTGCCCCTCACGCCTGGCAGAGAGGCAGACAGCGGGAAGTCCCATTTGACAGATCCCCAATGATCCCCAATTTCCAGTTGAGGAGACTGAGGGTCAGAGGAGAACCCCAAGTGTAATGGCCCTCAACCTGGGTCTGAGTCCTGGGGCTCCTGGCCTCCGGCAGGGCTGGCCTGGGGGTCCTGGAATATTCCAGCTGAAGTGCTCAGTGAACAGCTGATGATGCGACCTTTACCTGTCCTGTCTCTTCCCTGTGCCTCTGCTCTGTGGCTGCCCCTGGCAGGAGTCCCTCCCCGTCCACCTGCCTGAACCTCTCCCATTCTTCAAGGAGAGCCCAGTGGAAGGCCCTGCTCGCTCCAGACGTTTTGGTGATGGCTCCTCTCCCCTCCCCACCCCTGCTGGCCGCTCTGTGCCTCCACTGCTCTGACTGGTTAGGGCCCCTCAATGCCGCCCAGGGCATCTGCCCGTGTGTGTCCATGCGGTGGGTCTCTGAGCTCATGGAGGAGGGGCACGTGGCCTGCGTGGCCCCAGGCCCTGGCACCTGCCCTGCAGCCGGGATGAGCTCAGTGCTGTGCTCAGGGGCCTGGGAAGGACCTCACGGGCTAACATATGGCCTCCTCTCTCCGACTGTACAGCAGAACCTGGTGTGGGCGCTGATGATCGCCATTCCCCTGGTCACGGGCCTATACATCCTGGTCAACATCAGTTACCTGCTAGTGTTGTCACCCAACGAAATCCTCTCCACTGACGCTGTGGCCGTGAGCTGGGGGTGAGTTTCATGCTCCTAGGCCGCCAGGCAGACCCCAGGGTGGGGAAGGATAGTGTCCCATGGGTGTGAAACTTTCTGTGCCCAACTGGCGTGGCTCAGTGGTTGAGCGTCAACCTATGAACCAGGAGGTCAAGGTTCGATTCCCAGTCAGGGCTCAATCCCCAGTGGGGCGGGGGGCAGGGGGGCATGCAGGAGGCAGCCAATCAATGATTCTCTTTCATCATTGATGTTTCTATCTCTCTCTCTCTCTCTCTCCCTTTCTCTCTGAAAATCAATAAAATATATATCTCTCTATATAAAAGCCTAAGCAACCATTATGACTGAATGGCCGGAATGACCGGATGACCAGCCAGTAGCTATGACATGCACTGACCCAGACCTTGCTGCTGGGGCCCTGACAGCCTTGAATCTGGGTTCACCCACACCCCAGACCCAGACAGGAGGGACCCCCCCCCCCACCCCCCGTGCACAAATTCATGCACCGGGCCTCTAGTATTATAGAAAAGAATTAAAAAAACTTACTCCGATGTCTCGCTTGCTCAGTTTTCAGATGGGGCCTGTGACAGTCTTCCAGGCTGTTGCTCGAGTTCTTCCCCCTGGCCCCTCTGTCATCCTAGGAACCAGGTTCTGGGGGCCTGGGCCTGGCTGGTGCCTTTGGCTGTGGCACTCTCGACATTTGGCTCTGCCCATGGAACATTCTTCAGCGGAAGCCGTGTGTGCTACGTGGCTGCAAGAGAAGGCCACATGGTGAGAGAGGAGGTCTGGGAAGGACTGCAAGCTAAGCTTCCTCCTGCCGGGAGCCTAGCATATAGCCCAAAGCAGGACTTGCCCTCTAGACACAGCCCTCTTCCTCCGAGAATGGGGCTCAATGCATCTGCATCGGAACTCGAGTCCCTTTACTTCAGCCTTTGGAGGCTCACCGTGCTGGGTCACAGGGTGGAGCTTCTGTATAACCCTCCAGGCCACTCCTCTGGGGTCCTCTCTGACACTCTGTTAGCTTTGCTGCAATCATGCTGAATAACAGACAACCCCCACATCTCAAAGGCTTACAACCACAAACGATTCATGTTGCCGTGAGTTGATGGATCAGGCTGGGCTTGTGTTTGGACCTTCTCATTCCAAATGTGAGTCCTGGGGCATGTCTTGCCATAGCAGGTGGCAGGGGCTCAAGAGACCAAGCCAATCACACGAGCACATGTAGAGTCTCTACTCCTGCTCACACTTCATTGGCCAAGCCCAACATCAACGGGTGGGAAACTGTATTTCTCCCCCAGAAGTGGGAGATGAGACCGAGTGTTTGCTGGACAATAAAACAGCCAACCAACAATAACCCACCATCCCACTCCATGCTCCAGGCACACTTGTCCTGCCCTCTCCTCCATCCTTCTCCATCTCTCCCCAAACCCATCTTTGTCCCTCTTCCTGTCCTGGGGTGAGCAGTAGAAAGTCAAAAGACCTGGCCAGGCATCTGCCTCAGCCTCCACGCCCCAGCCCCACATACTAAGCTATTTGGGTCTTGGCTGGTCTGAGGGGACAGGCCCCTCCAACCTGCACCCTGAGCCTGGTCACCCCTGGTGAGCCACAGGCCCACATCTGGAAGCCGTGGGAATTGGGGATGGTTAGGTTGGGCACACTGGTGTCCAGAGTGAGTGTGGCAGGGAAGAGGACCGGCAGCTTCCCCAGGCAGACGTCCGCTGTGGCTCCCCTGGGGGGTGCCTGACACCTGGCTTTGCTCCCCAGCCCGGACTTCTGTCCATGGTTCACACCCGTCGCCTCACACCGACTCCGGCTCTGGTGTTCACCACGGCAGTGACTTTGGTCCTGGTCATCTCAGGGAACTTCAGCAACATCGTGAACTTCTTCAGGCAAGTGAGAGGTCCTGCCAGGCTGAGTATCTTGTGGACCCTATGTGTACACACTTATACTTGAATCTATGCACATAAATATATATATGCACACGCTGGAAGTCGTGTGTGTGTGTGTGTGTGTGTGTGTAATCTCCACTATATGTATCCACACATACACTTACACACTACTTCTGGGAGCCCACGCACACACATTTCAGCCATTCTCCTCCAGTTATGTTTCCAAAATTAAACGTGGCTTTCTCTTCTCGTGCTCTGTTTAAAAAAATTCAATGAGACAGATGAACCAGGAGGTCGAGAGAGAGGCAAGTTAAAGGCTTGTGTTGTCTTTCTCACTTTTACTTTTATTGCTGTCCCTCTATTCTGTCACTAAGATAATGTGAAAGGATATTCAGGCTTTATTCACACAATTGCAGCCCTTGGTTCTGCTGTGATTTCTCCTTTGGAGTCTGGTCTGCATCCTGGACTCTGACCCAACATGTCTCTATTAAACTCAGGGCAGACCCGCAGGCAACACAATGATTGCAGCAAAGTGGGGAGATGATCTGACCCCCTTTCTCACCTTCCCTGGGGCAGAGAGGATGGGCTGTAGTGCTATCCAGTTGTAATTTTGTAGCCTCATTTGAAGCTGGTTTCTGGGCAGGTCTGCATGCCCAAGGAGTTCTCAGGGTAATTTTCCAAGCACCACATGTCCCTCCTTTTGTTGTCATAAGTATAATGCATCTTCGGGAACAGGATATGCAGTGCCTGATGTGACTTTCTTCAGAACATTAAGTAACAGACATGGTTTTTCTTTCTTATTTTTTTCCCTGCGAGAAAAAATAAAATCATTCTATGGTGAGAATAAAATCAAATCTATGGTGACCATAGGGAGTCTTCAGACTGAGATTGGGGAGTGTGACTGAGAATGTCCCAGCCCAGAGTGAGAACGCTAGGAATTCATTGCATCTCAGCGAGGACCCAACATCTTGGTCTTGACCGCCTCAAGGGATGGCCTGACCTGGACCCTGCCTCCAAGGCTAGCTGGGGTTTTCATCAGACCTGCACCAGCCACTCAATGACCGACATGGGAAAGCAGAAGCCAGGATTTGCTGGGTGGGAGGATCGGCTACGAGGGTGCTGGTCCCTGAGAAGTGCACAGGTTTCCTTGAGATGCCATCAGACTTGCTTTTTTTGGGAAAACACAGACACTCCTCCCTCCCCGTGAAAGTTGTCCTCCTCTGTTCAGCCAGGGGCAGTCAGAGGCTTGATCAGGAACCACGTGGTGAGGTGGTGCCCCTTTGTGCCAGAAGGTGAAGGAGGCAGAATGGGCTAATGTTGACCCTCCAGGGCATCCTGGTCCTCGGTGCCCCCGCCTTGCCTTCTGTCTTCATCTTCATGGATCAGGGGAGCTGGAGGTGGCTGCAAGGCCCTGGATGAACTTGTACTTCTGCCCCAGGTTTGTACCTAGGAGGCCAGCCTATGGCAGGGCCTGGTAGTGAGTGACTCAAGTCTGCCTTTCAGCTTCCTTGCCTGGGTCACCTACGGAACTACCATCAGCTGTCTCCTGTACTTGCGAATGAAGAAGAAGAATCTACCCCGCCCTTACAAGGTAGACGTTGGGGTACCCATTGGGCTTTTTCAACCCTAAGCTGTTGTGTGAGGCTGGTTGTTGAACCACAGCCTCTGTCAGGACCCAGAGGAAGAAGGTAAGGGGTGGCCACTGTCATTTCTGGTTGAGAATTTCTCTATTTCTTGGGGTGGGGAGTGAGGGACATCTGACTCACACAGCACTGATTCTGCTCGCTGGGGATTCACTTCTCCCGTGGAAGACCCCACGGGAGAACAGTGGGAGACCAGTGAAGGAGGAGGCACACACACAGCTGGACTCACAGGGCGCAGAGAGGACTGGGCGGGTTCCAAAGCTTCTGCTCCCTGCAGGACCCTCTGTAGCCCAGCAGGTGGCTCCCCTGGCCAGGCGAGGTATCATATCCGGGCAGGGACTGGCGGGAAGGAGCTGGTGGCAGGTGGAAGTAACAGGAAGGCAGGCAGGAGGCACAGAGCCCAGGGACCACATACCGCCTCCCACGCACCTCTCACCATCCAGGGCTCTGCCGATTGCAGGTCCCCACCATCGTCCCCGTCGTCGTGCTCCTTGCTTCTCTCTACCTGGTGCTGGCACCCGTCATCGACCATCCGCAGATCGAGTTCCTCTACATCTTCCTGCTCCTGCTCAGCGGATTCCTGGTCTACTTCCTGTTTGTCTACTTCCAGCACCAGCCCAAGTGTTTGCAGACGGCCACCCTGCATCTCCAGCTGCTCCTGGAAGTTGCTCCAGCCACTAAAAATGTTGACTAATCAACCAAAGGACTTGTATGCAAGCATATAAGCATAACCAAAGGGCACAGACAGTAGGGGGGGGTGGGATATGTGCGGGGGTGTGGGGAGTGGCTGGGGAGAGGTCAATGGTGGAAAAAGAAGACATGTAATACTTTCAATAATAAAGAATTTAAATAAAAAAAAATTGACTGATGGGCTGGGCAGGTCTGCTCTGCCCTCTTTACTGCAGATGACTCTGTCCTCACACGAGTGGCCTGGCCAGCCTCTGTGGGTGGACCGCGCATGATTCTAACAAGCTCCTAGAGTGCCAGGACACGGGGTTGTGGGGTTTTGGGTTAAGCACCCAGCACAGCGTCCCCCTCTCCCTCTCCTCCCCTCTCCTGTGCCTTCTCTGAGAACTGCTCCTTCAGCCCAGGACCTCACAGCTGCACTGAATGTAAGAGTAAACAGCATCTTTGGCGCTTGTTTCCCATTAGCAGCGATCAGATCAGCATTTCACCTGTGCCAGCTGATCTGGTCAGAGATGAAAAGGCAGAGAAACACTTAGATCAGTGGTTCTCCACCTTGGCTGCACATTAGAATCACCTGGGAATCTTTAAAATCCTGATTTCTGGGCCGCATCCTCCAGAAATTCTATTTCTTCGTTACTAATGTTGTGGTCCCACCCCATAATCAAGAAACAGAATTTCTGGAAGATGAGGCCCAGAAATCAGGATTTTAAAAAGATTCCCAGGTGATTCTAATGTGCAGCCAAGGTTGAGAACCACTGACTTAGATCGTGAGACACCAATGGGGTGGGAAGAGCTGCTTGGCAGGGAAGGGCACCCGGCCTCAGCCTGCTCTCGGCTTCTCACGGGCACAGGCCTGTCCCACAGGCCCTGGGGGTTGAGTGAGGGACAGAGGAGGCGGGACCAGCCCGAGTTACTGCCTTTGTGTGGGGGCCCTGCTGCAGGAGCCCCATCTCGGTGTGAGATGCATTGATCCTGGTGCACTCACCACTGTTGATCATCACAGCCCAGGGCGTGGCCTCTTGAGTGTGAGCCTCAAACTGGGGAGATTCCAGCCCGTCTCTATGGGCAACCAGTTCGTTCTAAAGGCAGCATCACCCAGCTTCATGCTCCAACACGGGGCCGTCCCCCTGGCTGGCCTGTTCTGGGGCCTCATGGGGGCTGACCGGGAGGCTCAGGAAGGAGGGGTGTGGTCAAGTGAGGGCCCTTTGGCTCAGAGAATGGGGGGCCCTGAGTGAGCCCTGGGGCTTGAGTGCACTGCAGCCTTGGAGAGGAGATGGTGCTCCGGAAGGTGGATCTGGCTCCTTGTGCTGAGGGAACCCAGGGTGAGAGTGGCTCTCCAGGGGGCCTGGGGGGTGGGCAGCAGCAGGTCTGAGGGGAATGGATGGATCTGAGGCCACAGCAAGGGAGGGCTGGCCTGCTTCCTGGTTGTGGGTGAGGAGGCGAAGCCAGCCATGACTCAGAGTCCGAGGCCAGCTGACCTAGTGTTCATGTTGGGGTTCATGGAAATAGAGAAGTGGGGAGGAGGGGCGCTAGAGGAAAGGGGGGCATTTTACTGTGTCCAGTTGGAAACGCTGCGGGACTTTCCTGTGGCGATAATCAGGGGGGTTTGCCTATCCGGAGCTCAAACACCATCAAGGCTGAGATGCATACACAGGAGTCACGGGGAAACAGGAGCCTTGGAAGTGAATCGAGTGTTGAAGACAGTTCTCCATGCCGGGACTAAGCTGTTCAAGGGAGTGACCCACCTCATTGAAATCCGCCAGGCCTGCTTTCCCACTTCCCCACCCACCGCATGCACACGTGTGCTCACTTCCTGCTGCATCCGGTCACAACACCCACGCCCCAGGCGGCAGCACCAAGAGTGGGCCGCACAGGGGAGCTCTTGAAGAACTGTCCTCTAACGTGGGGGTGGGGCCTGGTCAGAGGATAGCCAGCTCCTTGGCCGTGTGGGGCACATTCACCACCTCCTGTCCCCAGCGCCACCTCCTCTCCTGACCCACCACACTCAGAGTCTTGGCCCTGGGTCTGGCCTGGGTGGTGTCTCAACAAACCGCCAGTGCTTGGAAGGCCGCAGGCTGTTTGGGGCCTTTGTCTCCCCGTCTTGCACCGTAGTTCCCCTGGGCCCAGGCCCTGCCTGCTGGGACCCGCTGCCCAGGGCCTGGGGTCTTATTTTTGAATGGCTCTGGGGCTGGCTCCTGTCCCCAGCTGCCGGTTTCTGGTACTAAGTGATGGACATGAAGGCCATCTAAACACTTGACCTTGCCTGTTGACCCCTGGAAACCTTTCTGAGGCTACCTGCCCACTGGTAGCTGAGGGAACCCTTGCATAGGAAGTTGACTTTTTTTTTTTTTTAAATATATTTTTTATTGATTTTTTACAGAGAGGAAGGGAGAGGGATAGAGAGTTAGAAACATCAATCAGCTGCCTCCTGCACATCTCCTACTGGGGATGTGCCCGCAACCCAGGTACATGCCCTTGACCGGAATCGAACCTGGGACCTTTCAGTCCACAGGCCGACGCTCTATCCACTGAGCCAAACCGGTTTCGGCGGAAGTTGACTCTTATACTAGCCGGAGGAGGCACGCAGGCAGGGGCAGTATCCTCTTGTTATTTCTCAGAAGGCAAACTGAGATTTGGAGCAGCCAAGTGACTTGCCAAGCGGCAAGTGAGTGGCAGAGCTGGCGAAGCAGCGAGTGGCTTCCCGTGGGCCAGCATTGTTTATTTTTCTGTCCTGTGCTCCCACGGGGCCCAGTGGGCTGGTGGGGGGGGGGGGGGGTGTCTCAGCCCCACACCTCCCTCAGTTCTAGTCCCTCACTATCTCAGGACCCCGGGCTCAGGAATCTACACCCAGCATCTCATCCACTTCTGGGGACCTTAATGGCTTGTAGGGAAGTTCCTCCTCTTGCCAAACTAGATTGGGGGTTCTGTGTCTGGTCTGGGCCCTGGCTCCGGGAGGGGGTGGGGTACAGGCATCTCCTCTGGCCTGGGGGCTGGAAAACTGGAGGCACCTGTGGGTTGGGAGCTTGGAGATCCAGCTTAGGGTTGCCAAACGCCAGCATCAGCTACTGATCTGAATCCTCGTTTAGGATCTTCTTAACCATGGCAAGAGCAGGGGTGGGGGAGGGAACTTCCTGTTTACTGCTGGCTGGTCTGGGGGAGACATCCTTCTGTGGTTACTGTGAACCCTGACATCTCCACTCTCCCCTGAGGCTGACTCATACCCTCGCCCTTTCAGGGTTAGAGGACTGTGCCCCCTGCAGCCCAGGGTCGCTCCTCTCCGCAGCTGGGCCTGGAAGCAGCCTACGGTAACAGCAGCCCACCTGGTGCCGTCTCACCTGCCCATGACTTGGGTGGCACCCCATTTCACAAAGAAAGAAGCTAGGATTGCAAACGTTAGCAAAAACTAAAATAAAAGAGAGGATGCTAGTGAGGTTTGAACTTCAGGTAAACAACTGTAAAAAATATTTTCATTGAGTTCAGAGAGGAAGGGAGAGGAAGAGAGAGATAGAAACATCAATGATGAGAGAGAATCATTGATTGGCTTCCTCCTGCATGCCCTCTACTGGGGATCGAGCCCACAACCCGGGCGTGTGCCCTGAACTGGACTCAAAACGTGACCTCCTGGTTCATAGGTTGATGCTCAACCACTGAGCTACCTGAGCCGGGCAACAACTCCTTTTTTTTTTTAGTGGAAGTATGTGCTATGATTTATCTTGAACTCTAAAGAAGCTCAAGTCCAGGGAAGTGGAGGGGCCGGAGAGGCTGCTGTGATTGGCAGGGAAGACCTGAGGACCAGGAGCACCGATGTCCCGGGGCAGGAGAAGACGAGGGTCTCAGCTCAAGCAAAGAGCGAATTCGCCCTCCTCCACCTTTCTGTCCCATGTAGACCCTCCACAGACCAGATGACGTCACATTCGTGAGGGTGATCTTCTCTCAGCCCACTGAGTCAAATGCTAATCTCCTCTGGAAACACCCTCAAAGACACACCCAGAAATAATATTATATTTACCAGCTGTGTGGGCATCCGCTAGCCCAGTCCAGTTCACACGTAACTAAAACCAGCCATCACAGCCCCCAATATCATGGTCTACTCCTCTCCACTCCAGTAAAATCTTCTAAAAGGTTTTCTTGCCTAGTTCAGTGATGGCGAACCTTTTGAGCTCGGCGTGTCAGCATTTTGAAAAACCCTAACTTAACTCTGGTGCCGTGTCACATATAGAAATTTTTTGATATTTGCAACCATAGTAAAACAAAGACTTGTATTTTTGATATTTATTTTATATATTTCAATGCCATTTAACAAAGAAAAATCAACCCAAAAAAATGAGTTCGCGTGTCACCTCTGACACGCGTGTCATAGGCTCGCCATCCCTGGCCTAGTTGGAGGCTCCTAGTATTCTTTTGTTGGTTTTATCTCACACTGTGGAGCATTTTTGAACAGGTCTCTTCACTTCTCTGTGCCTCAGTTTCCTCATCTGTAAGACAAGGAGGCTAGTCTTGCTTCATAGGAAGTTGTAAGTATGAAATAAGAAAGTGTTTGGCATGCTTCAGTAATAAGCTCCATTAACTTTAAACTTTATAAAAGAAAGACAGAAAAAAAGAGCAGTGTTTAGCAAACGCCTAAGGACTTGAGCACCTGGTGGAGGCATGTACACTCCCTTCTGGTGGCCATCAGAGGGTGGGAAAGGCTGGCTGGGCTGTGCCTGGCCCATACAATGGATCACATGAGAGGGTGGGGGCAGGGGGCGCCCTGGCTGCAGCCGTATGATCTGCTTGACTCTATGGTGTTGGAGGTAAAGATGCCACATAGAGTTTGTGGCCAGTCCCCTGTGGAAGAAACCCAATGCAGACCTTGGGTTCTGGAGCGAGGCCATGCCCTCTGGATAGAGAACTAAACGTCTTTTGAAAAACAACTTCTGCATACTTCTGGGTCCTGGGACAGACAGTACCTCTGAGTACAGGACACCAAGTGACCATGCAGCTGGAATTACCCCTCAGGACCTGAGTCCTGTCAGAACGACCACATGGGAAGGTTGAGTGGGCCCAGCCACAATCCACAGTGAGGTGGGAGGGGTGCATCTCTGAGCGTGAGTGGGACCAGAAGGCATAGCAAGCAGGAAGCTCAGAAACCCTATAGCACCCACCACAGTCACATCCATGCCCCTTCCCCATGCTCATGGCTGTATGGAGGATCTGAAACGGCCAGCTGATGAAAGAGGAAAAACCCAAGCTGGCTTTGTGGGTAGGTTCCCTTGGTTACATGGGAATCTCGAAACAGCAACAACAAGGTGTCTCTGTGTGCGCCCAGTTGTCTGTCTAGGCTCCTAATAGATCTCCAACTAACAATTTTTGTTCCTTTGGCCCATCTACCACGTAGCAACCAGGATGACCTTTTAAGAGCATAAATCTGAGTATTTCACATACTGTATTAGTCTGCTAGGACTTCCAGAACAAAATGCCACAGACTGGGTGGTCTAAGCAACAGAAACTTATTTTCTCACAGTCCTGGAGGCTGGAGGTCCAAGATCAAGGTGTTGGCAGGTCTGGTTTCTGGTGAGAACTTTCTCCTTGGCTGGCAGCGGTGGCTCTCGCTGTTCTCACGTGGCTTTTCCTCAGCGCACGTGCTCTCCTAGGGTCTCTTGTCTTATGAGAACACCAATTCAGGACAGACCCAAATCCTTTACGTGGTCTACCAGGTCTGCATGACGTGCCTCCTGCCTGCTCTCCAGTCTCATCTGGTCAACTCTCTCCTTTTCTGTTTTCTCAGCTCCTCAAACACGTGGGCTTCTTCCCTTCCTAGGAACTCAGTACCTGCTGTTTCTTCTGCTTGAGTTATTCATTACCGCCTTCCTTCACTGTGTTAGCCTGTGTAATGCCTATTGAGTCCTCAAAAATTAGCTCCTGCTTGGCTGGTGTGGCTCAGTGGTTGAGTGTCAACTCATGAGCCAGGAAGTTACGGTTTGATTCCTGCCGGGGTCCAGCCCCAGAGGTCCAGGGGTTCCCAAAGGTGTGGATGGAGACAGCATTCAGAACTCTCTAGCTCTCTTTAGTCTCCATGGATCTTCCTGTGCCAGGCTGAGGCCACAGAGAAAGATCCTGAGACAAGTTGAGCCTTTATTTTATAGTCAGAGGTAAACAAGGTAGTGGTTACCATGGTTACACTGTTCTTGTGAGTTTCACTTATTTACACTGTTCTTGTGAGTTTCACTTGTTTTTGTTCTTGTTCTTGCTGCACTTCCCTCAGGCCATGAGCTTCCCAGATAAGATCCAGGGAGCATCATAAGGTCAAGCCTAATTATGCTAAGAGGACTGTGCCCTCTAAGCTGGGACTTGTTTGTGACTTTGCCAACAGGTCAGTCCGAGGCTTAATCCTATATCAGCTCCCCACAGATTCCGGGTCAGGGTACATGCCCGGGTTGTGGGCTCTATCCCCAGTAGGGGGTGTGCAGGAGGCAGCCAATCGATGATTCTCTCTCATCACTGATGTTTCTCTCTCTCCCTTTCCCTTCCCCTCTCTGAAATCAATAAAAACATATTTTAAAAATTAGCTCCATGTTTTCCTCAAGGGAGTTTTCCTTGATCCTGACACCAGGCCAGGGCCCCCACTTCCTTTTATCTTCACTCCGCATGCCTTACTTCTCCTGTGGCATTACACCACTGTCGTTCAATCTTTAACTGTGTCATTAATTGTTTCATGCCTCTTTCCTTTCCATAGACCAAAAGCTCCGAGGTAGGAGGGACCATAGTTCTTGTGTTCACTGCTGTATCTTCAGCAGCTAGCACAATGCACTATCCACACCAAAAAGAGCCTTTTAAGGAGCTAATTCACAACGGTCGAAGGTAGAGTCCTTATTGAACTCTCAGGTGAAGAGAAGAACCCGCAAGCATCGATCATTTAAAAGCTCTCTCCCTCCACCAGCCTCTTCCTTGCCAGGAAATCCCGGCTGATGAGCCTGGTGTCATCGTGGCCTATTTGGGGAGCTGCACAGAAGACTCCGGAGACAACCCCAATGGTGAGTGTTACATTTTCGTCTCTGCCCAAGCCGCCCCATCAGGGCAGATGGTTTTCAAAGACGCTGAGGCGATTTGTCCCACGCTTCTTTGCATTGTCCCATGGCTTCGCTGCTCCTTCTGACAAGAGGGAGGGTGCACCTGTCCTGTCCTTAACCCTGGGTTGGCCTTGGGATCTGCTTTGGCCAATGGCGTTGAGCAGAAAGTGATGCTATGTGAATTCAAGGCCTTGCCTGCAAGAGTTTGTATAGAGTCTTCTCCCTCTCTCGTAGAAAGCTTCCCAAGACCACCGTGTAAGGAAGCTGGGTTAGCCTAGTGGAGGGTGAGACCAAGTGGAGGGGAGGCAAGGTGACCCAGCTGACCACCAGCACCAAGTTTCAGACATGTGAGCAGGGCCCTTAGGGCCTTTCCACTCAGCCAGTCCTCCAGCTGAAACCAACCAGGTGAGGAAGCCCAGGAGAGATCAATAAAGGCATCCACAGAATTAGGAGAATAGTAAGTCTTTGCTGGGTGGCTTGTGACCCAGGAATAGGTGAGCGGAACGTCAATCCTCCTGATTTTCCAGAATAACCCCATTTTTTCCCTTCTCTAAACAGTCATGCCCTCCCTCCTGACTCTCCTACTGTCACACTCAGTATGAATCATCAGGACACTCCAGAATGTCCTTATCTCCCACTGTAAATCTAAAGGAAAAAACAGACAAGAGAAAGGGTTCCAGCTGAGTCTGGATGGAAGGGCATTGTTTGGAACCACATTCTTGGAGTGGTGGCCACACTCACTCACCTAGGATATGGGGCCCTCAAGGTGGAAGATGAGGCACATCTCATATGCCCTTGGCTGCAGTTTCTGAACTCAAAATGCAACCCAGGATTTATGTCGCGTTCAACGCTCCCTCCTATGACACAGGTGTTTCTCCTAGAACGTCTTCTACACGTGCACGTTGGCCTACCAATCGCGCCATAAATCATTGCGGCATTGTTTCTCTGAAAAAAACATGGAAATAATCCAAGTGCCCAACAACAGGAAAATGGATAAATATCTTAAAAATGGAACCTAATAAAGGTAAAATGAGTGAACAAGAGCGACATGTATTAACATAGCTAAGTCTCAAAACACATCATCGAGCAAAAACAGCAGGCTGTAGAGGTTACGTAAAGTCTGATATGATTAGTGTGAAAATTTGGAACATTCAAAACACTCTTTAGGACACACTCATATATAGTGAATATATAAGTACATGCACGGGGATGGGAAATAACATATAGGAGGGAGGGAGGGTGAGGAGAAGGATTGGGAAGGGGTACACAGGAGTCTCATCTGTACTGAAATGATTAGAAATAAATGCAGGAAATTCAAAGATCGGCAAAGCTGGGTGGCAGATATTATTCTCTATATTTTTCTTGTGCTTCAATCATTCTGTGATTTAAAAAAAATATAGAAGTCCCCCTTCCCTCCTCTCACTGGCCAGGCATATCTTTTCTTCAGCCCATTTTTTTCTGCATTGTAAAGTCATACAACATAAAGAGGTCCATGGGATGCTTCCTTTTATTTTCTGACACTGGAGCTTTAAGTCAGAGAGTTTTAAAGGGAAAGGAAAGTTGCCCCCAGCGAGTGCTGTTTTCCCAATGTGGGCTTAAGAAATGATTACGCAGGCAGTGAATGATTTTGGCAGGACTTCCTGACTCAACTGGGCGTTGCCAGACCTGCCGGCAGGTCTCAGGGGTAACCTCACCATTGTCCCATTCACATGGCTGATTGAGTTCCTTAAGGCATGATGGCAGCCAGGTTCCAGGAAGAAGCATTCCAAGAGAGCAAGCCCTGTTGTGCAAGTGCTTCTCAAGCTGCAGCTTGCATCAGTCTTACTGATGTCTCTTGGCTGCAGCTAGTCACCTGGTTAAACCCAGACTCATGATGGGAGGGGACCACGCAGGAGATGGATACCTGCAAGGGGGGAGGGGATGTAGTTTGATGAGGGCACCAAAGTTGCAATATACCACTCAGTTCAAACTTTCTCTGACCTCCTCACTGGACTGAAATAGTCATTTTACTTGTTATGACTGCCATACTGCATTGCCATTTATATTTATGAACCGGAGCTCCTCTGAAGACAGGGACTCCTTGTAATTTCTCCCCATAACCCATTGCTGGCACAGAGCTTGTTTGCATCGTCTGTGATCGAACGAGAACAGCAGTTGTCATCACCTCCTTCATATCTGCCAAGTGCAAGGCCTGTCCCTACCTCAATTAGATGGAGGCCGGTCAACAGCTGTCTGATGCCAAGTATACCAAGTCCCCGAGTCCCTTGGAGCATGGCAGCTAGGTCCTCTACTGAGGTCCAGGCATACAGGAGGCACCTAACATGTTAGTGGAATGAATGAATGCGTGAGCAAACTTCCTAGGCATAGCAACGGGATTTCCAAGGTTTTAAAGGGAAAGGAACTCCTAAAAAATTAACTCTTATTTTCTGCAGGTAAGGCCCCCTTGATTTGTTAAAAAATGAAAGTCATCTAGTTTCCAAGGCATCCAATTCTTAAACATACACTGGGACCGAGCTGAGCAGAAGTCACATGACTCCACATTCCACAGAGGAAGCAGTCCCATCAGAGGGTTGTCCAGAGAGATTTTCTGAGTTCTCCTTCCTGACTGAGGACCCTGCGGAAGAAGTTCCTGTAGCTGAGCCCTATTCCGCTGGCCTGTCTGGTAGCTGGAGCAGAGGCCGAGGCCTGGGCTGGTGGGGTGACGTGTATCCATCAGAGCCGCCCCACAAATGTTTCCTGCTCCCCAGATTCCCCGGTTCTGAGCAGTGGGTCTGAATATAGACGCCCTCTTGTGCTATAAATAGGCAAGACACATCTTCTGTGGTAACACACTGGAGTGTGGAAACCTATTGTGAATTTAACTCCTCCCCTATTGCAAAATTCTGACCTCATAGAGAACAGAAGAAGTGAATCACCTCTGAACAAATACTCTGATTAGATCACTTGCTTTGCATTGAAGACTAAAAAAGGGAAGAGAAAAAACCTGGGTGTTATTGCCCTCTGGACTGCCCTCCACCCTGCTGAACGCTAACCCGTGCTCAGCTGTGAGAATAATTTATTCTTACCTGAGCCCACATTTCCTGAGATTCCATCCTTTGGAATATTTCATCTTTTGGACCTCAGTATAAGCAACTCACATAAAAGAAGACCTTGAATAATGAAATTAAATAAAAAGGATTTTTGTTCTATGAAAGTTTTCCCCCACTTTTATTTTTTTATATTTTATTGATTTTTTTACAGAGAGGAAGAGAGATGAATAGTTAGAAACATCAATGAGAGAGAAACATCAATCAGCTGCCTCCTGCACACCCCCTACTGGGGATGTGCCCACAACCCAGGTACATGCCCTTCACCGGAATCGAACCTGGGACCTGGGACCCTTCAGTCCGCAGGCCGACGCTCTATTCACTGAGCCAAACCAGTTAGGCCGTTTCCCCCCACTTTATGAAAAAAACTAACTCCTATTTTCTGCAGTCAAGCCCCCCTTGACTTGTTAAAAATGAAATTCATCTAGTCAGGGACCACATACTGGTTCTGCTGGCCGAATGGCGCCTACAGGTGCCTTTTCTGGACAGCACAGTAGTTGGTTTCTAAATTCTGAAATTCTCTGGCTTACTTATGGCATGTTCTCTGGTTCCCCAGTTTCCACTGCTGCCTAATGTCGTACACACAGTTACATTACCTGCGGGATCCCTTGTACATTTCAGTTTCCAGCCTCTGAGCTCTCCCTCTCATCTTACAAATGGAGACAGTGAGACCCAGGAAGGATGATTCGCCCAAGGCTGGACGGCTGGGAATTGCAAAGCCTAACACGCAGGTCTCCAGCCTCCCAGCATGAGGCTCTCTCTCTCTCTCCTGCTTTACTGCATCGACATACCACTTTCCTGTGGTTTTGGCTAAATTAACAAATGCGTGTGCCATTTCAGCATTTGCCACAGAACCAGCAAGCATTTGCTGGGCTGGATTCTGTAACGACAGCACTTATGCAATGGCAAGTTCTTGCGACCTTCCTCTTTCCTTTCTGCCCTCCCCATCACCAGGCCAGACAAGCCTCACCCCGCTGTTGTCATCAGGCAAAGCTCACGGTCTACATCTGCTGATGGCTACTTCTCCTTTCCCTCCGACGGCTCCACATAAAATCAGCACAGTGCATGTTTCAGATGGTGCAAATGGGCAGCTCTTTCTTCTGGAAAAATCCTGCTTGTTATTCAAGGCCCTGCTCAAGTGTGACCTCCTGTGTGAAGCCAGCTCCACCCTTCATTTATATATTAGTGATAGCATGTCCCACAGTGCGGTGTGTGTGTGTGTGTGTGTGTGTGTTCCCCCTTACATAAGCTGGTCCTAAGCCTTACTTTATTTTTAATAAAAAAAAATCAATTACAGTTGACATTCAATATTATATTAATTTCAGGTATGCAGCATAGTGGTTAGACGTTTATATAGAGTATGAGGTGACCCCCTAATCATAAGCCTGCCTTATCTTTTATGTCTTCACCTCCCCTTCTCCACTCCCTCCCCTAAATCCATGTTAACTGAAGTGAGAAGATTGAGGTTGATAGAAAAGTTCCAGAAAATACTTGACAAGCCCCACTTTTCTATCAAACTTGGACAAGGGTTAGTGCCAGGAGCCGGTCCATCCTTGCTGTTTCAAGGGACCTGGCATATATGGCATACTGTTCTTAATATGTTTGCTCACCTTCTTGGCACTATGTGTTTTAACCAAGGTCACCTCTCTGAGAAAGATTGTTTCCCCAGGTAGGGATTTTCCCCTGAAGTTAGGGAGGGAATAAAACTCCTTAACTAAGTGCCAGGCGGGTAATTAATCACTTTAACTACGAACAATCATGCTTAAACTACATAATCTTTACTCCCTGGAATAGAGATTAGAAACGCCCTAACCTTTGGAATAGAGATTGATAGGATTGGAATCAACTGGTATAAATACAGATGTAACAAGACAACAGGACACAGAACCTAGACACAGAACCTAGAGACAGAAGAACTTCACTGGAGAGAACATGGCAAAAGATCCTGGACAGAAACTGGCCACAGAACCTAGAGACAGAACCTAGAGACAGAACCTAGCGAGAGAACCTGGCTGAAGAACCTAGAGACAGAACCTGGCTACAGAACCTGGATAGAACATGGCAAGAGAACCTGACTAGAACCTGGTGACTGAACCTGGCTGGAGAACCTGGACAGAACCTGGCTGGAGAACCTAGCGAGGGAACATGGCTACAGAACCTGGCTGGAGAACCTAGCAAGAGAACATGGACACAGAACCTGGCTGGAGATCATAACCAGAACTTCGCTAAAGATCCTGACCAGAACTTGGCTAGAGATCCTGGCTAGGCTGCTGATCAACTGAACGCTGTCTCTGTGTCATTCCTTCTTCGCCGACTCTGTCCACACCTTTGGGGACCCCTGGACCTGCTGGGGTTGGACCCCAGAAGGTTAGATTTCGATTCCCTTTTTTTTGGAAAGGAAAATAAATCATCGTGCAACAAGGCCCGCTCAGCCTCTGTGATCCAAGAAAGCCTCTCTGTGCAGTGGTTCTCCACCCTGGCTGCACATTAGAATCACCTGGGGATCTTTTTAAAATCCTGATTTCTGGGCCTCATTCTCCAGAAATTCTGTTTCTTTGTTACTAATGATGAGGCCCAGAAATCAGGATTTTAAAAAGATCCCCAGGTGATTCTAATGTGCAGCCAAGGCTGAGAACCACTGCTATTTGTGTTTTACATAATTATCTAACCACTATGCTGTACACCTGGAAGTGATATAACATAATATTGAATGTCAATTACAATTGAAAAATAAAATTAAAAAAGAAAGCACCGCTTAGCGTTGGGATGAGAGGTGGGCAGGTAGGGAGGGGCTGCTGTTTTGGGGGACAGAGGGGAAACACTGGAGGTGCCAGGTCTGGAGAGCAGTGATGGAAAGTGGACGAGGAGGCTCAGATTGTTCTACTCCAGTGTGCATCTGAGTGTCTGTGCCCCTCTGAAACCCAGCACTGAGTTTAGGAAAAGGGAGGAAATCATACCTGTAGGAAGATGAGGGGTGCCAGGGGGGTCCTATAAAGGTGACTCCTGAGAGAATGCTGAGTGAGGGAGTATACCCAGTGAGCATCAGGAACTCGTAGACATTTTCGAGACTATCCAATAGAAATGTAATGTGAACTACATGTATAATTTTAAATGTTCTAGGTGACACATTAACACACAAAAACATAAAATTACTTTGAATCATATATACAATCTATTAAGTCTCAGATATTTAAATGCACGTCTACTATATCCAAAATATTATCAGGTCAACATGTAATTAATATGAAAATTATTAATGAACTATTTTACATGTTTTTCCTAAGTCTTCAGATTCTAGCATTTGTTCTATAGTTATAGCCCATCTCAATTTGGACGCTAAATTTGTATCAAAAATACTAAATCTGTATTTAGATTTCATAAACTTTCCAGTAGGGAAAAGCAGATTCACATACCCAAGTTGTTTTAAACATATATAAAAGTTGCTTAATAATTGAGTCAAGCATTATTTTTTTTGGTTATCCAGCATTTATTTAATTCTCCCCCCAGCTGTATGGAGATATAATTGATATGTAACATTCTATAAGGTTATGGTGGCCAATGTGTTGATTTGATACACTTATATATTGCAAAATGATTACCACCTTAACTAACATCTCCATCACATCACATTATTACCATTTCCTTTTTGTGGTGAGAACATTTAAGGTGATATTTGGTGATTGTAGTTAATAATATTGTATTACATACATGATACATGAAAGCAGATGATATTTGTGGTTAAAGTTGTTTTACAATCCTGTACATTATAATTATGGAACAATGAAGTCCAATGTTATCTAAACTATCGAGTTTCCCTAGCCTTTATCTCTTCTAATCTCTTTTATAACTTACTATTTAACTAGGAATTAATTTTTTTAAAGTGTCTATGAAAAAAGTTATGTGTGTACAAGTATATATGTGAAGAATTTCTAAAGAACTTTGTAAAACACCCGTTTACAAAAAGATTTGAAAGTAATGTTAATAATACAGCTATAAATACATTCCATGAAAGATCGCAAAATAAAAAGTCATGAAATTCATGCTTTTAGGTTAGATAAGGTTTTCTAGAATCATATATAAGATTGCCACAAGGTGGCGCTAACATCTAATGAACATTCCAGTCTGGTCTTCTCTGGAAGGAGTTGGGGGGTGGTTTTACAGACCTGTAGGGGACACTGGACAAAATGAAGACCAAATAAATGAAGCTGAAGATTGGAGATAGATAAATATCTTTCTTTTGTCTCAAGGATAATTTCCCTCTCTCACCGGTGTGGGAATCTGTCATACAATGAATCTATGTTAATAAAGTTAAATATTAAAATGATTTGTTCTCATAGACAACCAGTTTTACCCTTGCTTTTCAGTGGGAGTGTACTGGGAAGGGAGGAGACTAGCTGTCACCTAGTGAGTTTATCCTGTGAATGGAGCAGTCTTCGAAGTAGCCAGTCTCCACAGAGCTTGCATTGGACAAAAGTATCCTGGACCCAAAAAATGAAAACCATGAAAAGCAGTTGCTGCAGAACATGGATTCTTCTATTTGTTTACTTTGGCATATTTACCAACTGAATATTTTTAGAATTATTTTGATATTGAGATTCAAGCTTGAAACACCTCATATAATATATGTGAGAATCAGAAAATGAATGAATTAAATCCTTCTTCCTGATTATTTAAAAAAAATTTTAATTGATTTTAGAGAGGAAGGGAGCAGGAGAGAGAGATAGAAATATCAATCAATGATGAGAGAGAATCATTGATTGGCCACCTTCTGCACACCCCCCACTGGGGATCAAGCCCAAAACTCCGGCATGTGCCCTGACTGGAACTCGAACTGTGACCTCCTGGTTCATAGGTTGATGCTCAATCACTGAGCCATACCGGCCAGGCTGATTCTTTGTATTTCAGTTAAAAAACAAACAAACAAACATGTACTACAAACTTTTAATTGTTTGGTTTCTTAAAATATTTGAAGTTTAAGAACATGGCCAATATTTCCAGCATATGTTAAGACCAAAGAAAGTAGTATTAATAGTACAGCTATAAAAGGTTTTGACTAAAAAAAGAAACATGCAGATAAGAGTTTTCTACTAGGCCAACTGAAAAAGAAAAGACGGAAAAGAAAAACATGTCTCCACTGGAGCCCTAATGAAACTGAGGGTCTTTATGATTTTTTATTAAATTTAGCTTTAAGCCCTAGCTCTAGAAAGTATATCTTTTTCTATACTCTTCAGAGACCTAGCCTTGCCCCTGGATAGTCAGCAATCCCTGAGTCAGGAGAAGACAGCAGCTGGTCTTCATGGTCATAGGTCTGGACCTCTAGCTGCTAAAGACAACATCTTGACTTAAGTTATGTCTCAGCTCCAGAGCCCTTAGGTGGAAAGATTCCCTGGCTGCTTTCCCATGAAACCAGACAGAGAGATGCTGAATACATGAGTTATTACTCTTACCTCATCTCTAACCAATCAGCTCCCAGCACGACCTTGAACCCCCTAACCCACAGGGTCTTATGATTTTGCCCTATATAATCTGTAACCTACATACATCAGGGACCGGATTTCTTTCCCGCATTAGCTTCCCATTCTCCTGGGTGGTGCCATTCCTAATAAAATAGCCAGTCTTTCTTCACTGTAATTCTCAATGTTTGACTCTGCTAACGCCAGGTGAAGGAACGATTTCTGTTCCATGACACTAAACCAATGATCAAAATAGCTGATTATCTCCCAGTGGATCCCACTTCGGAAAAATTATTTATTTGTTGACGGTTCAGGTCCTTGGATCTGAAGAACAAAACCAGAAAGCTGGGCACTGTGCGGAGCTAATCCATTGTGAAGGAAGCACTTGGTTCTTTGGATGAGCTGTTCTCTAGGGTTTGCAGCATCATGTCTTCATAGACCCGGTTTTCAATCTGTAGTATCCAGATAGGGACCTCGACCCCAGTTTATGAATCAGAGGTGAAAACAGCAGGGCTCAGTTAGGTGATTGGGTTGGATAGTTGTTAATGCAGAGTCTGGAGTTCGAGGTAGGAGACCCCCAGAAAGTTCCAATGGGTTCCAGCACACTTAGGTGAATTCTCCAGTCACTTACCGACTTGTGTATACTGTCAGGCATTGTGCTAGGTCTCCAAGATGCTGAGATATGACAGAATCCTGGCTCTCCAACAGCTGCCAGTCTTAGAGAGGGAGGCAGAAAGATGAAGCAATAATGTGATGTCCCTCCTGTGCTGAAAAACCAATAGGCATCCCTCTACAACAGATATAGCTCCACCTGCTCAGTGGGTGCTCTAGCCCCCACCATAGGCCCAAACTGAGTCCCAACTTCCTCCAAGTGCAGCCACACTAAGCTGGTCCCAGTCGCTGAAGTGTGTCCTCCGCTTTCACACCTCCCTGCTTTTGTTCCTGGGGTTGCTCCTTCCTGGTAGGCTCACCCTGCTTCCCCTCCCCCTTCCTACGTCTTCTATCCTTGGAAATCCCTTGACTCAGTCCTCTCCTGCAGGATTCCTGGGATGGATGAATTAAGTCTTAGTGTGCGACTGGGGACGAGAGACCTCGCACCCCTCAAGACACTAATTTGCTGGGTCCCCATCTTCAAGTTTCTTCCCCCGGCCTCTTCTTGCCCAGTGGGGTGTGGGTGGTTAAATTTTATTGTACTATCTACTTCTGACACCAGAATCCGAATTAATCATGCAAACCAGGGCCAGGCTGTCTTTTTTTTTTTCCTGTTTCGTAACTTTCTCCAAGTGGACATGAAGTTCTGCATCCAGCTTCGCCCTTCCCTTTTCACTGTTCCTCCTTCCCCTAATTTCCATGGACAGACCCAGGCTGGGGGCCGGGAAGGGGGTAGGTGGTAGGACTTGGAGGAGCCGCGAGGCTGTGAGCTGGTTCACAGAGCTCACAGTAGTGTCTCCAACCACTGGGTCCAAACCTAGGGCTGCCCCGGGGAGGAACTGGATAAAGGGGGGTGGGGTGGCCAACTAGACCAGAGAGGGGCCGCTTTTAAAACAAAACAAAACAAAACAAAACAAAACAAAACAAAACAAAAACACCTTGCTTGGAAACAAACGTGTGTGTGTGTGTGTGTTTATATAAAAACAAGCCCTCGTTAAAGGTGCCGCCCTCTTCCCCCACAGGTCCGACCGCCCGCTGGGAGTTTGCAAAGAAAGAGGGGCATTTTGAGTGGGATGGAGGCGTCAACGCCCCGCAAAATGCCGCCTCTCGGCAGCGCTCGCCCAGAGCCCGTGGACTCCGGGCAGCCAGCTCCCGCCCGGGCCGGGCCCGCCGCGGAAAAGCTGCGGTGAAGAAGGGAACCCGGTGTCCCCAGCGCCCTGCAGCGCCAGCCGGGGGCGTAGACTCCCCGGTCGCTGCCTCTCCCAGCCCCGCGGCCTGGGCCGTCAATCAAGTTCGCCCGGCCCCGCCTCAGGGCTGCGGCAAACGGCCAATCAGAGCCGAGCTCCGCAGCGATGAGCTCAGTCGGCTCGCTTCCCATTGGGCGGCTATATTAAGAAAGTGGCCGAACTCTTTAAATAGCGGGCGCTAGGGCCGCAGCCAGCGTCTGCCACCGCAGTCTGGCCGGAGTCGAGTTCTCTCCCGCATTCGCTTCTTGGCGCGGCCCGGAGAGGCCCGGAGGGAGCTAGGCCGGGGCCGCTGCCTGACCTGCGGTTTGCGCACAAAGGCGCCGACTCCGGGTCCGAGGCGAGAAAAGCGGCCACCGCCCGGGAGCCGCGCTGAGACGCACAGGGCGCCCTATGCCCCCGCGCCCCCGCCGCCCCCGCCGCGGCTGCCCGAGCGCACGGAGAGGACGCGCCTCCGCGGGGCCTGGGTGCAGCTAGCGACCCTTGCCCCCCCAGCCCGAGGTGAGCAGTGAGCGGCGAGCGGGACGGCAGCGAGGCGTTCGCGGGGCCCCTCCTGCTGCCCGGCCCCGGCCCGCTCATGGCGGCCATCCGCAAGAAGCTGGTGGTGGTGGGCGATGGCGCGTGCGGCAAGACGTGCCTGCTGATCGTGTTCAGCAAGGACGAGTTCCCCGAGGTGTACGTGCCCACCGTCTTCGAGAACTATGTGGCCGACATCGAGGTGGACGGCAAGCAGGTGGAGCTGGCGCTGTGGGATACGGCGGGCCAGGAGGACTACGACCGCCTGCGGCCGCTCTCCTACCCGGACACCGATGTGATCCTCATGTGCTTCTCGGTGGACAGCCCCGATTCGCTGGAGAACATCCCCGAGAAGTGGGTGCCCGAGGTGAAGCACTTCTGCCCCAACGTGCCCATCATCCTGGTGGCCAACAAGAAAGACCTGCGCAGCGACGAGCACGTCCGCACGGAGCTGGCCCGCATGAAGCAGGAGCCCGTGCGCACGGATGACGGCCGCGCCATGGCCATGCGCATCCAAGCCTACGACTACCTCGAGTGCTCGGCCAAGACCAAGGAGGGCGTGCGCGAGGTCTTCGAGACGGCCACGCGCGCCGCGCTGCAGAAGCGCTACGGCTCCCAGAACGGCTGCATCAACTGCTGCAAGGTGCTATGAGAGCCGCCCCCCGGGCCGTTCACCCCCCGAGGACCCCACCGGACTGCCTGGCGTCCGCCTTCCCGCCCGAGAACCGGCGTGGGAGGCACCGGGCGTCCCCTTTCCAGTGTCTGTGTGCGTCCGGCTGCAGTTGCACAGGCCCAGGCGCCCCGCCGAGTGCCAAGGGGCCCCTGAGCACCCTTTTCGGAAGAGCCAAGCCTCTTCAGAGTGTGTGGCTGTATGTTCGACCCCCCCCCGCCCCCTGCCTCCCGCCCCCGTGCTACCTACCCCACCCCCGCCTCTGGTCCCGGGAGAGGAGCTTGGCGCCCCGGTGCTGCCGCGCCCCATCAGATGTGCGCCCGTCACCAGCGAGCGCCTGCTATCTCTTGTCTGTAACATAGACCACGGGAACGGCGGGAGGGGAGGGTGGGGAGGGCGGGGTGTTATATAAATATAGATATAATTTTATTTTCGGAGGTAGGATGGTGTTATTTAATGGTGGTGGTGGGTGGAGTGACAGGGCGCTAGAACAGCTCTGGGTCAGGCGCCCATCCAAGCAAGAACAGGACTTGGTCATCTTTCCAACCCCTGGGGAAGACATTTGCAACTGACTTGGGGCTGAGAGGACACAGCTTCCAGATTGCCGTCTCCTGCACGCCAGCCTCCAGCGAACCCCTCGCCAGCCAGCCGCGGGCAGGAGGAGGGAGAGTGAGCTGCGGGTTGTTTTTGCCATACGCGAACTTTGTGCCTGTCCTACAAGTGAAAATTGTTCAGTCCAAGAAACCGAGGTTTTTGATTTATTTAAAGGCTTAAAACTTGTTTTCTTTTGAAAGGATTCTTTGCACAATTGTTTCATTGACACAATGCACTTGTCATTTGTGTAAGACAGTAGCATTCTGACCACACTTGTACGCTGTAACCTCATCGACTTCTGATGTTTTAAAGAAAAATGATGATGACTTTTAAAATGAGAGTTGAAAAAGAAACCACTAATTTTTATTTTGTTTTCTTGAAAGAAAGTGGCCACACCGTTTTGCGATTTTATTTGTGCAGGTATGCGCACTGTTCTGAGAAAGGGCAGTAACGAGTATTGGGGCCTACTTAAACCCCCCTCTTTTCTTCACAAGGCAGTGTCTAAAGCTATGTGAAATTTTCTCTGCATCTCTGTACAGAGAATGAACCTGCCCCTAGCCGCCTTCCTCCCCCTCCCTTCCCCACCCAGTGGTACTTCTACTAAATTGTTGTCTTGTTTTTTATTTTTAAGATAAACTGACAAATGACAAAGTGGTGAGCTTATGATGTTTACATAAAAGTTCTATAAGCTGTGTATACAGTTTTTTTATGTAAAATATTAAAAAATTATGATGATGACATTTATAAAATGGCTCCTGTGGTTAATTTTTTCCTTTTTATTGAATTTATTGGGTGACCCTGGTAAACAAAAGTATACAGGTTTCAGATGCACAATTCTACAACACATTATCAGTATACTGTATTACATTTTTACCACCCCAGGCCAAGTCTTTTCCATCACCATTTATCCCTCCTCTACCCCTCCCCAGTCACCATACTGTTGTCTGTGTCCATGGGTTTTTTCTTTTTTGCTCAATCCCTCCACCCAGCCCCCCAACACCCCCTTCTGTGGTTTAATAGTGTGTAAAAACAACCCAGTGATTTTGGGGCAAGGGAAGAATTCTGCTAGCAAGGTCTTTCCTTCCCACCAACTCCATTCCCCTGATAGTATTTGTAATAAGTGCTGATGAAATCCCTTTGGGATGTGTGGGGGTTGGGTGTCCATGGGAGACCAGGGTGCTCTTGTCCCAGAGGAAGATAAATGACCCAGGCACCCAGTGTCAAAACTTTCATTTTTTTACTGTACATTTCCTTTATGTTAAATTTTCACTTCATGTCCTTTTTGTTTTTAAAGTGTTTATAGATTAAACAATACAATAGGCATGTATTGTGTATAAGAAAGGCTAAAACAGGGAATCATTTAGGGGTCTGGGTCAGATTAATTCAATTTACATTATTTCTAGTGGGGAAAAATGATTCGGTTTTTGAACAGCCTTCCAGGACGAATTAAGTTCGAGAAACGAGGTTCCACTGTACACTGTACCCCATGAAATTGCAGGTTGTTACTTTGGGGCTGGAGCTGGCTTCTATCACTGAACTTTCATGGGCATGGGTGTCTATACAGGACCTAGAATGCTTTATTCTAAGTACTGAGATGGCCACTGTATGAACAGAGCACTGAGTTTGGGGCTGGGGGTGGGGGTGGGGGGCAGTTACTTAAAGTTGGAGCAGTCACAGTCTAAGATTTAATCCTGATGAGCTCTAATTTCAGACACTTAGCTGGCTGAAGGGGTCTCAGAACCAGACAAGCAGACATACTCGGAGACCACATGAGGATCCTGTCGGGGCATGATGGCTCAGACCTGCCAACTCTCAGCAGCTTCGAGGGGAGGCAGTTTGATAGTGCCAGCCTCTCCCAACGCCCTAAGAAGTGTGGGTTTTGCTTTAGGAATCAGCACTTTCTGGGGACCCTAGCACTTCGTGGCTCCCCTCCTCTTCCCTCCCACCCCACTCTCCCCACACCCTGGGCAGAGCCCCACAAGATCCATTTGGAAGTTTGCTTTAAAGCTTAAGGCTTCTGTTTCCCTGTCTTTCCCCAGACATCCAGAGCTTTTGTTGAGTGAGGCAAACCTGGTCGCTGGTGACCTTTCACCCACTTCAACACCCAGGGAACAGGGCCTCCTGTGCAGCCAGGCCCATTGGCCAACAGAGGGGAATTGTCTGGGCTTCCCCAGGCTCAGAGGGGGGACAGGGCCCCGCTCACCTTCCACCTCCCAGCTCACATTTTCTTTTCTTCGTTTTAAAGACAAAACTTCCCATTGAAAAACAAAATGTGACTTGCAGATTTTACAGCTAGCAAACGCTTTCGTACCAGGGAGTGCAGGACTCAGAGAACAGCTCAGGCTTGGGCTCACTGCCCAGGACTCAGCTCTGCAACCAGCAAAGAGCCTGGAGACCCAGCCCCCCGCAAAGGCCTTTTCTGGGTTTCCTGCCTGCTCAAAGGTGCCTGGTACCTATAGTGCCTGGCTTTCTAAAATAGATTGGGAAGACAACCACTCAGATGACGCATGGCGGCCTGAGTTGTGCTTGTTTTAAAATGCATGGCATTTAATAATCCTGCCGGAACACGCTCTTCTTGCTACATTAGGATCCAACTGGAAAATACAAAGACGAATTGCTGTAGGCTGGAAAATCAATTAGGAAAAAGAGCTAAAACATCTGGTGTTACTCTTAGGATATGAAAAATCATTTTGCACATTTTAAAATAAATGTGCTGATTTCATTAAATTGCCCGTGGAACTGTTTCATGGAGGATAGTGGGGAGTTTTATTGATCCTGGGCATTTTAGAGCAAGGGGCATCGGCTTAGGTTCTCATTTAATCTTCATTTTAAACCAATCCAGATTGTATTTCTGAGTCTTTTTTACATGCGGGGCAGTGTACTTACAATGGTGGTTTTCAACCTTAGCCATGCATCCGAATTACGCGGAGGGCTTACACACTTCCCACACAGTGTGTCTGGGATGAGGCCTGAACGTTTGAATTTCTGACAAGGTCCTATGTCAGTGATGGCGAACCTATGACACGCGTGTCAGAGGTGACATGCGAACTCATTTTTTGGTTGATTTTTCTTTGTTAAATGGCATTGAAATATATAAAATAGATATCAAAAATATAAGTCTGTTTTACTATGGTTGCAAATATCAAAAAATTTCTATATGTGACACGGCACCAGAGTTAAGTTAGGGTTTTTCAAAATGCTGACACGCCGAGCTCAAAAGGTTCGCCATCACTGTCCTATGTGACGCTGATGCTGCCGGTCTGGGGACCGACCACACTTGGAGAAACACTGGCTTAGACTAAGGTAGAGCCTTGTCAATGCTCAGAGGGGGGAGGTGGTTTAGTTGACAGTAGCTCAGATTTTGGGTGATGCACCCTGTGGTCCGGACTTCCTGACTCCAGGGAGCACAGCGCTTTCACAGAGCTTCCCTGCCAGGACCAGCCACGCAGAACCCCTGTCCTCTCTCCACATTGTGCAAAGGGGGTCCCATGCCTTCTAGAGGTTTCTTTCTGCCACTCCTGAATGCAGACTGCGACAGCTCTCCGTACTTCAGTCAGCCCTGGCTTCTGCTTCCTCAGCTCTGCTGCAAGGAGGGGTACAAAAGCAAATAGCAGGGACAGGGCCTCACTCACCGTCCACCTCCCAGCTCACATTACCCCCCTTCATTTTAAAGACAAAACTTCCCATTGAAAAACACAGTCCTTGCCCTGGCGGGCTGGGCTTCCCGGGAGTACGTTCACTAAGACCTGGAGTACAGAGCGCTTAAATGAAGGCATGAGGCCCAGGGCACATCAGGAGCAAGGGAAGCTGGGGAAGGCGTCATGGAGGAGGAGACATTTGAACTGAGTCTTAAAGCTCCTAGGAGTGGGTGATGTGCAGATGGAAGGTACAGGTTCTTTGTATATTACTTTCGGGGGGGAGGGGGGAGAGACAGGGGGCTGGCCTCTGAGGACTAGAACTCACCTGGGTGAGAACTACCTTCTTCTTTTAACCCTCAGCATACATTTCTCCAATCAAGAAAAACTATGTTACCCAGCCAAGTTAAACACAGCCTCTCCCCTGCCCTCCCTGGCCACACACTGGCCAGGAGAGAAGGTTGGTGATGATGGTTTCATTGTTTTCTCTGTGCCTTCCAGGTGGACACAAGGCCTAGCTTTGTGATAACTGTGTTCTTGGGAAATATGCAGCTTGGGCTCAGTAAAGCTGTGCCACCACAAAGGGGCCAGGGTCCATCTCTGGCTGGATGAGGAATCTGGGCACTCAGAATGTCCCCCAACTCTCAGAGGCCCCCTTTCTAGCCTGAGAGGTAAGAGTCTAGAGGCCCCAGTTCATTCCTTCCTGTTCATTCTCTTAGTCAACAAATATTTATTTTTGTGCAAGGACTCTAATAAAGGACTCTGTGCCTACCATTATACCAGAACTTGGGACCCAGTGGACGAATAGGGAGGCCTGGTCCCTCACCTCACAGAGCTTTCAGTCTAGTAGTGGGTCTAAACAAGTAATAAAAATGACGGTGATAATAGCTAATACGTATTGACTGTGCAACAGGCACTATTGTAAGCTCTTTATCATTTTATTTAATCTCTGTTAATTATCTATTACTGCATAACAAATTATCCCCAAAATGAGTGGCTGAGAACAACATCTATTACTTCACAGTTTCTGCGTGCCAGGAATCCAGGCACAGCTTAACTGGGTCTTCTGGCTCAGGGTCTCTCTGAAAACTGTAACCAACGTGTTGGCTGGGGCTGGATTTATCTCAAGGCTTGGACCTCAATAAGTAGCAGTGGAATGAATTCCTTAATTAAGGAAAAGGCAGAAATTTAGAGAGCGCCAACTTCTAAAAAACCCAAGGAAGTGACACAGGTTGGGAATAGCTTCTGTGGGGAATGAGAAGAAGGTGTGTTAAGATTGGGCCCCACAAAGATAGTCCAGCAATCTCGGGTACTGGGAAAGAATAAGCAGGTACATCACCCCATTTGGACATGATTTATGTGGAATGAGCAATGACAAGTAACCAACTGTTTTTATCGCAGAAGCTGAGTCCAGGGAAGTTGGGAAAGTGCTCCTGTAAGGCCAGACAGGGCACTGATAACACCAACTGAGAGAAGGCCTTCTCGGACCCCGCCCCTGGGAGGGATCACCACGTGATTGGCCCAAGGAGCTCCCTTCAGAAACGCTGCGGGTGATCCTGGGGTGAGCAGGCAGCACGGGAGCACGTTTCCAGGGCAGCAGGCCACCTCCGATGCACCACGTGGGAGGCTGGATGTGCTCAGCTGCTGTCACTGGCCGCTGAGCTGGAGTTTTGGAGAAAGCTGGGCAGTTTTGGATTCTGGGTTGGGAGCTTGGCACAGTGGCCCATTTTTTTCATTTTAGAAATGATGACCTGGAAGTTCAATTCTAAGGGCTGTGGTAGCAGGCCTCGGGCTTTTATGACTCCCTGTGACCTCTGTCCTCTGGCTGTCATTGGAGCCATTTTTCTTCTCCCTTCAATCCTGAAAAGGGAAGAAACCAGTGTTACCAGAAGCACATGTCTCATCGCTTTGTTAATGATTGATTTCATATGATTCCAGAACTTGTTTGGCCTTCAGGTAAACAGTTGAAACCTTCTGGAGGCACCTACCCGGAATGCAGGAATGCATTTGCTATTAAATGGTAGAAAGGTTATAAATGGGACTCTGACAGAGTAAAATATATTATTTATATGGGTGCTTAAAAATAAGTCGCTTGTAAAGTATACACTCTTCAGTGATGGCCTAATATGGGAAAGTGTGGTATCTGGTCACAAAACCAGGCTGACTCTGTACATGGGAAGATCCATCCATCCATCTGCCTTTCTCTAGGTTGAGCAATCTTGTGGCTAAAAATTATTTCCAAGGAAGTCTCGAGTTATAGGCCAAATGGAGACCTAGACTTCATGCACAAGATAATAGCAAAGTAAGTTAGCCAGCCTGGGCTCTCTGAAGGTGTGGGTAGCTGTGCCAGTGGAGAATTACACACTGTAGAGTTGGTCATCTGCCAAATCTGAGAGAACAAACAGAGATGAAATGCAGTGAAGGCATAAACAACTCAAAGGGAACAAGAGTGATAGCTGTGCTGAGAAAGCCATGAGTTTTCCCGCAGGCTGATGTGATCTGACTTCCTCCTATGTCATACTGACCAATGGTGAGCTGTCTTGGCTGTTAACCAAGTGAATTCAGAAGTCCCAGCATCATGATGAGCAGGGTGCAGAGGAGGCCCTGGGACCAGCATCAGCTTGGACCATGAGCCCCCCCCCCCCCCCCCAGGTGGGCATAACCCTCTCATCCTCAGTTGGGTGATGGAAGAGATTGCAGCTCATGGAGTTTACTGGGGACCTCAAGAAACTGGGAGGAAGGTAGCATCGAGGGTGTGTTCCTCCCCTCTCCCCCCCATTATAGTATTTATCCCACTCTATTGTTCATCTCCTGCAACTGCACGCCAGGCAGTGCCTTTGGTGGGAAAATCAGGGTTACAAGCAGGAGCCCTAGCTATGTCTACAGCTATCTGTGCATTCTTGTGACCATTACTTTTTCCCTTCCCTGTCTTAGGTTCTTTATGTGTAGAGCGGAATTAGTTTTGAAGATTAAATAAGGTCAAACCAAGTACTTGGCACAAAATGCAGCTCAAAGTCCTCAATAAATTGTGATTACCTTCCCTCTAGTGGATTCATCTCAGTACCTTTATCACAAAGTAGAAGTGGAGTAAATTTTGTTGAGTAAGTGAGTGTGTAATAATAACAACTCTGTTGTTTATCAAGGACCTTTTCAACTGTAAGCTCCTCAGGGTATCACATCATACTCCTTTCTGCCACCTCAGCATCTCATGCAGGGTTTGGCACATAGTAGGGGCTTGGTTACTAGTAAGCTACTGAAGAATAGCTCAGGCTCAGAGGCTCCTTGATAAACGGGAGAGTCTCAGGATAGCATGGGCTGACTTGGCACTCAGGGAAGAAGTGCCCCCCACTTGAGTCCCAGATGTGGTGACAGCAATCAAGCCCCCTGAGGACGGAGGGGAAGCCTGCAGGGGGCTGGGGACCAGCAGGATTTCTTCCTAGGAGCGTGGTGCCCGTGAGTCCTCAGCAGGGGCTGGGTGGGCTCTATATGAGTCTGCTGACCCAAGGACACATAATGAGGAGCAAGGTGGCCAGGGTGTAGAGCCAGGGAGAGCCTGCCCAGCCTCACCCCACCGACATGGCCACAGATGGAAGGAGAGCCAGTTGTTTTTCCAGATGAAGTGAATGCCGGGAAAAAATGCTGCCCACTCCTAAGTGATCAAGAAACATGTGCTAGAAAGATCCATCCTTTAGTCCTGTGTGTGCAAGACCTGGGACTCAGGAGGCTGCATTTGTAACCCGAGAAAGCAAGTCCCTGCCTATTGTGCAGCTCAGCAAAAGAAAGGGAAAACAAAGCAATGAGGAGACTTGATCATCTGACACAGCGCCTTGGAGAGCAAGACCCCAGTGCGCTAATTCTGCAGGAGTTTACCAAACTCACCGCAAGTGAGCTGGTAATCGCTTTAAGTCTGGCCAAACTGGTTCTCCTGGCACCGAGGTAGGAGCGGGGCTTAATTAGCCTGGAGGGGGGCAGGATCAGACTGGAGGGGGGCCCTTTGTTCAGGTTGGCTCCAATTAAAAAACATTTTTTTTTTTTTTTTTACTTTCTCATTAAATAAGAACAAAAAATTGTAGCATCAGGGGCGGCAGCATAGAGCAGTGGTACAATATGGAAATTCTCCTTCAAGAGTAAATCCCTCTGTGTTCATCCTCCCCACATTTCAGCTTTTTCAGAAAGCTGAACCTGAACTTCAGTTCCTGGTAATGCTTGACTTTGACGGGATCTGCGGCTGTGTCCTGGGGAGGCCTGGCTGCTGACTGGAGACTTGGCTGTTCCCAGTTCGTTTTGGCAGTTTTCTCCATGTGACTTGGAAAGAGATGTCTAAATCCACTCAATTGTGCTAAATTTCAGGTTCTGAGGAGTCTGGGCCAAACTTGGGGGTGGTCTGTGACCTGATGACCTCCAGGTCCGGGGAGGTGGTGCGCTGGTGGTCAGTGGAGGAAGGCAAGGCCAGCAATAATCACTTGTCTTACCTTGTCTGAAAGCAGAAAGTCTGATTTTTAGAGCTTGCGCTGAAAACGAGTCTGGGATGGATCCCTGTGTGGGCTTTTGACACAGGCTCTTCAAACCACACCAAGTTTGCCAGGCTCCTCTTTGGTGACAAAACCAAGAGTTAAAATGCCAGTTGAGTTCAAGGAGGCAGGCTTGCACTGGACCTGAACTTGCTTCCTGCAGGGCAGCGGACTGACCACTGATGGTCCAGGCATTGGCGAGGCTCAACTGGTGAGGGCCACCAGGAACGGGTTCAGGCCCCGAGGAAAAACTTCCTGGGCTCCTTCTCAAGGACAGACAGGCCAAGGACTTACATGTGGGATTTGATCCGCCACCCATCTGGACCCCTGAGCCCTGGTAATTGGTACGGTTCCCCCTATCGTCAGCAGCCCTGTGACCTGCCTATGCTATGTGTGTGTGTGTGTGTGTGTGTGTGTGGCTGGGGCAGGGGTGGGCAAACTTTTTGACTCGAGGGCCACAATGGGTTCTTAAACTGGACCGGAGGGCCGGAACAAAAGCATGGATGGAGTGTTTGTGTGAACTAATATAAATTCAAAGTAAACATCATTACATAAAAGGGTACGGTCTTTTTTTTTTTTTAGTTTTATTCATTTCAAACGGGCAGGATCCGGCCCGCGGGCCGTAGTTTGCCCACGGCTGGGCTGGGGGCTAGCGCTAGTGGCAGGGCAAGGAGGCAATGCTAATGGGGTGGGAGCTGGAGGGTGGGCTCAGGATTCAGAGCCAGGGGCATTTGAGAGCCCTTCCTCTGGATAAGCAGAGTCTTCCTCTTTTGGGGAGACCCTCTGCCTCTTCTTATACACAGTCATATGCCTTCAGGAGAGAACGCCCATAGCTCATCTTCAGGGGCATCCACTGCCCTGAGCCCAGAGCCAGTGGGAGGAGGAAGCATGGAGGCATAACCTCTCCCACCAGCTGCCTAAAATGAAGGTCTTGTGCCCATGCCATGTCTCTCACCTCACCTGGCTTCACCAGCTTTGCACAGCGAAGCTGACTGGAGAGCATCAGGACCCAAAGGCTGCCCAGTCCATTCTACACATGTGGGCTGCACGCCTACTGTACGCCAGGTCTGTGTGAGCAGGTGCTGGGGCAGATAGCAGAGCACCCGGCTCAACTCCCATCCCTGGGTGCTCTCTGTGGACATGCTTCCTTCAACATCTGGGTATTTCAGTAAACAGGGTAAGGGCAGGGGAGTCATAACTGGAATCCTCCAGTATTTTTGTCTTTTGGAAATAAACATGTGCTTAAAGAGCAATAGTTTTTCAATTTGGTGTGGGTAGTGGACTTTGGGGCCTAGGCCATGGGGATAAATATCGCCTCCTATGAAAGCCTTTCCTTCACCTCTTAGGACAGGATGGGGTAACCCTCCGAGTTGCTCTCCAGCCCCTGCCCATCATATTCCAAAAGCCGCCCACCAGCCCATGAGCCCCTGAGGTTGAGGACTGTGCCCAGCACACTGGCTGGGACATGGAAGGTGTGCATCGAGCGTCTGTTGAGTGAATGAGTTGAGTGACCAAGTCTGTGTGGGGCCCCAAGGGCAGAACCAACAGGATACATTCAAGAGGCAGATTTATCCTGAAAGAAGGAAGAATACGATAGCAATCAGAACAGTCCCCAAAGATATGAGTCAAGGTCATGAGCTCACTGTCATTGAACATATGCATGGCACAGCTGGTTAACCGCAGTAGAAAATACTGCAGAGGGAATTTAAGTATCAGATGGTGGCGCTCTCAAGAGGCAAGACCAGCTGAAGGTGTTCCCCTGCCAGGAAGGGAAGGGAAGGGAGGTGGCCTGCAGTTAGCTAGGAGGCGCTCCTGGGAGAGGTCCCAGGGGAAGGGACATGCCTGGGTTTTGTTTCCACTAGATCTTCAAATCAGATCTCAAACGTCATCCGCCTTTCCTGACTTCCTCTAACTCCCTCTTCTGCTCAAAACACATTGTTCCTTCTTTTATTGCCAGTCCCATACCTTTTTATTGTAGCTGTTAATTAATTATATGGCTCCCATCTGAAACGTGAGCTCCTGGAGTATGGGACCCTGTCTTATAATTCTTCTCTCTCTCTTTTTTTGTTACTTGCTTTTTGTTGTTGTAGTTTTTTGTTTTGTTTGTTTTGTTCTTGGAAGGCAGCTATGCTCACCACTATACCACCAATGCCTTTGTTTGTTTTGTTCTTGGACCTGTCTTATAATTATTTGTCTCCTAGGCACCTAGAGCTGGGTGGGCCTGGCACCATTGAATGACAAACTCAGTGAGGACCTTCCATGTAAGAGAAAGAGCTCATGGACTTGCTCTGGAGGCAAAAGTAACACATGTGAAAAAAATCCAAGGAATCGTCTCATATTGAACTGCATGACTTTCTGGGACAAAGGTTGATTCATGAGGGAGCTACCTCAGAGTCTGATGGCCTGCAAGCCATCTCAGAAAGGTTTGGGGGAAGGTCTGAAGCAAGAGGCTTCTTCCCCTGCTTGAATGGAAGCTCCAGGAGGGCGCAGCCTTTATTCACCACTGGGTGCCTGGCAGGAGGTAAGTGCTCAGTTCACATTTGTGGAGTGGAAGCACTTTGTCTGTTGAAGTTTATTTTTCTGAAGCAGAAAGAAACCGTGTTGATGATTAATTTATCCTCACACTTTCAAGGTGATCTGTAAAGGGAAGAAGGACTCACACAGAAGCAGACACTCCCCAGAGAGGGTCCGGACTCATGGGCATGAGACCTGCACAGCTGAACCGAGCCCAGCACCCAGGAGGGCCCTGCGCATAGTTTAATGCGATGCTATTGCCAATTCGAAATTCTTAAGTTTTGAACAGGGAGCACACGCTTTCATTTTGCACGGCGTCCACAAGTTATTATTATGATTTATTCCTGAGAAGGTTTCGTTACACACAGAGAGGAAGGGAGTTCAGTCCTTCTTGGCCATCGCCTTCCTCCTGGTCGCCAGGACATTGCTCAGCTCTTCTCTCTTCTTCTTGGGGAGGATGTGTGTCCCACCCTTTTATTGATGAACTTGAAGGCCTGCTTGTCTTTGAAGACCTTGAGCAACTCCATGGCATGCCACCCACAGGGGTCAAAGCCACCCACCCCTCCCATTACGTCTTGCATGGACTTGGTGTGCTTGGTGAGGCGCCATGGCCACGGGGTATCCCAGAGCCATGGCTGCTGCTCTCTAGTGGCTGCCGTGGCCTCCGCAAGTTATGTAGCCAGACCTGCCCACAGAGTGGACACTGTGAGTCTCCAGCATGGGCCAGCGGAAGCAAGGAAGAACCTTCTGCTCCAGACACCCACCTGGCAAACTGACTTGCCCTGTGGGCTCTGGGCAGCCATGCAGGTGGTGTCTCCTTTTTCTTGCCTGGCCTGGATCTGCAGCTGCTTCTGCATGGCTTGGCTCCAACCATCTGAAGTGACCTCAGGGAGTGGCGGAGCAGCCATAGCCAGTGACCTCACACCTCTTGCTGCTGCCAGCGGGCTGTCACTGGCCTGGGGATGGCTCTCTCCCTAGGAGTCTGACACTTTTATGGCACATTTCGTCAACAGTGGCCTCACCAGTGTGCTTCTCACAGGAACTTCCCACCCTACCCTTTCAAGGAATTTGGGGCATTTCGCTGGCGTGGTTGGAGGACATTAAGTGCCACCCCAGAGTACTCTTTGCTGATGTCAATCCCTTCCAGCTCTTCAGGGCTGAGTCTAAGGAATGTTCTAGCAAAGAATGAGTTTATGAACCACTGGAGCACCTTCTCAGGGTGGGGGTGATTCTTCTCTCCCTTTGGTTCAAGGACTCTGATCTTGGTGGGCTGGGGCCCTCCCGAAGCACCCAAAGCCCTCTTCATTTCTCTTGTGGAGACCAGCAGTCGTCATGCCTCTAGGGTACCTGGGGGCAGGGTCTCACAGGGAGACCGCTCTTCCATCCCAAGGATCTCTGCCCGCGGTGTGTCTGGCAGGGTGGGCTGGCCACTGGAGGGTCTCACTCAGCCCCGAGGAAAGCCACCTTCCTCTGCTCCTGGGACACAGGACAGGTCGGGTAGCTGGGCTTTGGAGAGGGGACCCTGAAAGCCAGACCCATGACGCCCAGCTCCGGCTGCTCTGGATGGAGCCTGGGACGGCCAGCAGGGCTCCTGGTCTCCTGGGTAGGCTGCTCTGTGAGTCTCCAGGTCTATTCAGTGTCCCTGCTGCGGTTCTTCCCTGAACGCTCCTGGTGGAGGTCAGGGCTCGCTTGCAGGACAGGTGCGCATCAGACTTCGGAGGAGCCAAGAGTAGTTCCTAACCTTTGCCACTGCTTCCTGGAAAATGAAAAAAAATGGGAATTCAAGTTAATGAATAGAAAACAAAGATTGTGAAGGTAGATTTTTTTTGTTTTACAGTTTAAAAGGCTATGTCCAATAGGAGTGTGAGGACCTGTGCTGGGGGGGGGGGGGGGGCGCGGGGCAAGCTGGGAGAGGTCAATGGGGGAAGAGAGGGGCATATGTAATACTTTCAACAATAAAGATTTAAAATAAATAAATAAAACACTTTACCACACACACAAAGACTTATAACTTTTTTTCTTTTTCTGTGAGACACTACTGTTTTAAATTTTACACGTTGTCAGCATGTGAGGGAGACCAGACATCATCCAATCCAATGCCCTCATTCTAACGACGGAAAACCGAGGTCTGTGAAGGCTGGGGCTGCCCACGGGCACATAGCTCATGAGGAGCTGAAGTGAGAGCACAGGTCACTTCCCCTCATCCCCAGGCCTCTGTTCTCTGTCAACAAAAAGTTCCTAAGGTATTTTAGCTGTTCACTAGACATTCGTAGATATGTGTTCAGTACGAGGGCAGTGTAACCTCAGGAAGTTCTCTGAGCATCTGTTCTTTCATCGTTCATTCGTCATCAGCTCTTTATTGAGCAGTTGCTTTGTGCCAGGTCCTGTGCTCTCCTAGGAATACCAAGTAGAACCATGTACGGTCCGTGGCCTTAAAGGCACTTGTACTAGGAGTGCGTGGGTGTGTGTGTGTGTGTGTGTGTGTGTGTGTGAGCGTGTGTGTGTGTGCGCGCGCGCGTGTGTGAGCCCAACTAGAAGCCCCCTGGTACAATCCTGAACAAGAGATCACTTGTCTGAGTTTCAACACCTCTAGTTAGGAAACCTGCTTTGAGAGCTCTTGTGCAGTGACTTTGAAATCAGAGTGGTTAGCAATCCCAGTGTCGTGTCCCCTTAGTGGAGGTGTCTTTCTCTTCTTTATTTCAAGCCAGAGCTGGAGGCAGATTCAAGGGACCGGAGTAGGCTGTCTCAGTGGCTGGTAGAGGTGTCTATGCAAATGACCAGACATGACTGATGTGAAATCTCTCTCTCTCTCTCTCTCTCTCTCTCTCTCTCTCTCTCTCTCTCTCAGCATGCAGAACCAGTCTTAAGAGCACAGAATGTCAATTCTGGTTCGTATGTTCCTTCTTTGTCAGATGAGAAGTGTCAGACTCAGATCAGTTGAACTACTTGCTTAATTAGTTAATAACCTAATCCAGAGAGTTGGTAGATTCCTTAAAGGATGTAAACTTTCAGTTTATTCAGGAACTGAACAATGGGAAGCAGCTTCCCTTAGAAATGACTTCCTCTGAAATGTCACTGCGCCTCAAATGACATCTTGGGGAGGCATCAAGGCGGCTGTGGTCTCCTGAGGCTCCTTCATAGAATTTCAGGAAGTCACGGCTGTTACGGAGGATTCTCAGTGTCTGAAGTCAAAATCAGATGGCCCCCGATGCCAGTTGCTCCCCCCTGACAAAGGCCTGAGACACCCCAGCTGGAGCCGGAGCAGGTGTTGGGCAAGTCTCCAGCCCAAGGGGTCCCCAGGAGCTTGCTGGGTGGCGGGAAGGATCCAGGGCGTGTTCAAAGCCCAGGGCCCCCCCAAGAGATGTTTTGGGTTAAGCATGGGATTACGGTTCTCCCTTCAAAGGCCATGATAAAAGCTGCTCAGGATGCCCTGAGGGCAGGAGGCTTTGATGCTGGGAGGACAGGCCCCTCCCTCTCTCTATAAGTAACTCAGCCAGTCCACGGACTCAGCACCAGGGCTCCTTGAGCCGGAGAGGCCTCCAAGCAGACCAAGCCCAACTTCCCATTGATGGGTTCTTTCCAGAATATTCTGACCCTGCTTGCACTCCTCCAGGGAAAGACAGGATGTGGTGCCTTAGAAAGAGCGCCATTTCCAGCGTTGGACAGGGCCTTCTCGTCGGGAACGGCTGCCTTCCTGTAACGTCCATTTGGGGGCCTCAGCCCTGCAGTCTGGGGCTCATCCTGCTCTCTGCTGCCCTGTGAGGTGTGAGTCTGATGTCGGCTTTGCTCCAGACCAGCCACAGGGCAGTGCTGGGCCCTCCCTCCCCGGTTGGCTAGGAAGTCCTGGGCCTCCTCTGCACGGGGAGCTCCTGAAAGGTGAGGTCCCGACTGCTGGGAAGCCCAAGGCCCAAAACGCCAGTTGCAGACGGAGCGCAGCAGAGCTCACTGGACCATTTCTCCCTGGCTCAGGGACGGCTCAGCAACCTGGAGCGTGGAAGCCACTGCGTTTGGATTTCCCACCAACGGCCTTGTTTAGCCACCCCAGGGCTGGGCTCTGCTCTGTTCCTCTCTGATTCCTCCCATCTCAACACGAGTTCTAGCTGGAGGCAGACAATTTTCAAGGTGTTTCAGAAATAGTCGAAGTATGAGCCAAGGTGCCTTCTGCTTCCCTTGGTTTTGGGAGCTCCAGCTGGGGATCAGGGCACCAGGCTTATTCAGCAGTTTTCTGGGAATGAACCCACTTAGGGCTGCTGGTCGGGTGAACAGTGGGAGGAAGCGGAGATCCGTGGGCTGGGCGAGGGCCCCCAGCTCCATCTCATCGCAGGCTCCACCATTAACTGCTCGCTACTCCGGCTTGAGTCTGGATAAGAGGCAGAGGTTGGGCTGTGTTGCATGGCAGCTGGGGGAGCGCCCAGGGTAGAGTGTGACCCTGACACCCCACCCCCACTCCCAGGTGACCCCAGAGGACTGGGCAGTGTTTGCCTGGAGTGTTCTTTACGGAGCTCACCCAGACACATGGCCCTTCCCTTTCACCTACTCAGCAGCATTTATATTCAGCAGAGCAATCCTGAGGTAATGATTCTTTCATTGCCTGCCTAACTGGATGAGCCAAACCCCCAGGGGTTATTTGGACAAGAGGATAAACCATCTCAGGAATGTGACCCCTCCTCCTAAGTACAGGGGAAAATAAGAAGAGCTTCTGGAGGTCTTTGGGGATTAAGGAGTGGGACTGGGGGTGGGTGGATGACTCTGTAATAGGTCCTGTTTCTTATGCACCAATAGGGCACCCCCTTAAAACAGGAAGAACAAAGGGCGCTCACCTGCTCTGCAGCCACCAGGGGAAGCTGGGCAGGCTGTGTGCGCTAAGGAAAATGCTGTTTACACTTCCCTTCCACACACAGTAATGATTGGGAATTAATGTTTGTGCTTGGGGGATGTGTGTGTGTGTGTTGAGCTGATCACTATGCATTTGATGACCTGAAAGAATGAGGAGGCTTTTTGCCCCATACACTGGTGGGGAGACCTAGACAAGACCCAAAGTAGTGTTCCGAGGCCCAAGCCCAATGTCAATTAACCCGCTGATCAGGAGCCCACCTTGAATCATCCTGCCAGGCCAGCGATGGCCCTGGACTGGAGCTACACTGAATAATTCAGACTGGGGATCGAGTGCCAACGATTCCGGTCTCCCACATTACCTACTTGGCGAGGAAACTGGAAGGGGTAGGTCACCCTGGGGTCTGACTGCAGTGTCTGCTCAAGGGGACGGCCGGGGATTGCCCTCAAGTAGGGAAGGAGACTTGCTCCCGTAGACTTGTTCTTAGGGAAAGTCAAGGGTCTGAGCATGAGCTCAGTTCAGCCTGGGGTCTGTGTGAAGAGGAAACGCCCATGAACTTGGCCTCTGCCTCAGACAGGGTGGGGACCCTTCCCCAGTCTGGAGACCCTTTTTAGTGGCAATTGCCCTGTCTCGATCTCAGCCTCCCAGCCCCAGGCTGCAGTCCCCATGCCTATCTCCCGAGGAGCAGAGACGCGGCTACTGTGCTCATGGGCCCTGCCAGCGATCAGCGTGTCTGCACACCGCGAGCAGGCCGGTCCGGGTCCGAGCAGAGCAAGTTCATGTGCAGCCTGGAGAGTCGGTTTCCAGGGCTCTGTGATGGCTCTGTTTCGCAACTTTCATCTCCAGCTCCAAGAATGGAAGCTGGTACAGCCTAGATCAGTGATGGTGAACCTATGACACGCATGTCAGAGGTGACAAGTGAACTCATTTTTTTTTGGTTGATTTTTCTGTGTTAAATGGCATTTAAATATATAAAATCAAAATCAAAAATTTAAGTCTTTGTTTTACTATGGTTGCAAATATCAAAACATTTCTATATGTGACACGGCACCAGAGTTAAGTTAGGGTTTTTCAAAATGCCGACACGCCGAGCTCAAAAGGTTCGCCATCACTGGCCTAGACCCTCCACACATTTTTGCTGAATGGATGGATCAAATAATACATAATGAGCCAACTTCTCCACCTCAGTAAGCAGACACCACAGCCTTTCCTTGGTGACTTCTCAAATTGCAGGGTCCCGAAATAACCACCATTAGCAAATGCTGCGGAAGAACATTAATTATATCGCCATAGAGCACCCTAGTTATAACGTGGCCTTTTCGTTTTTGCTTAGGATCTGTTTTATTTGCTGCTAAACAGAAATATGATCTAGGAAACATTTGTCTTGTTGATTTTATAGTTCTTTTCAGAGCTCTTTGTGTTCACACGTGTCTCCGGCATCTGATCTTCGTGACGGTCTTGGGCGATAGGAAGGATGGCTAAGCTTTGTTCTTGCTGCTTCACTTTGTTCAGCACGTTGAGGCTGACTGCATTCCCAGACCCACATAGCTGAGAAGGAGCTGACCTGAGGTCCAGGCCTGAGGCCTGTGCACTGCCCTACGCTGGGGTGGCCGGGCCATCGGAGTGTGTAATTTTCCTTTTGTTCCACCAAATGAGAGGGGGCACTCAATCTGGTCCTTATGGAAATGCTGTTATAAGCCAGATGCAGGCCCCGAACGACTCTGCAATTACCAGGGAGAGGGTGTAATTTGGGGAACTCAGCCTGGGTGGGCTTTATGCTGGAAAGCTCACTGTGATGAACTCTGCTATTATCAGACAAGATTCTGTGTGGGAACCAGAAGCGGTGGTTCTGACCCTGCCCTGGCTCAGAGTCAGGCTGCAGTCTGCGCCCCTGGGTCATTCCTGGATTCTGTGTCTAAGGCCACTCTCCCTGAGCTCCGTGTGAAGGCTGCCAAGGGAAACCCAGGCATGCTGGCCCCGTGGTGACCCCAGCCCCTGGGGCCTGGTGATGGCCACTCTCCCCTGGGGATCGGGGCTGAACCTGACACGGTGCTTCCATGGCCCGCAGTTGGCTGCTGCTGGAGAATGCTCCTCTCCTGTGCCAGCCCTCAGGCACCGGGCCGCGACTCCGCACAGGAATCCCACTTGCAGCCGTGGTGGGTGGCTATCTCGCCTCTGATTTTCACCAAAATGCACTGACCTTTTCTGTCCCAGTTTTTGAATCTGTAAAATGGGTGTTTGAACAGCAGCTGTGTGATACTTCCAGGGGGTGCCATGGAGCTCCTGCTCTATGTGCCACTTTATCTGACTTATTCTTCAAAAGCCACCCTCTGGGTAGACACTCCTACCCCCATTTCGTGGATGGAGAAGTTTATACATGGAGAGATGCAGTCACCTGCAGGAAAGGAAAAGAGGTCTGCTCTGATGTGGGAAAGCCGCCCCTCCATTCACAGCTCAACCAGCTTTTCTCCTATTGGATCTTGGCAACCTCAGGAGACGCCAAGCAACCTCAGGGGATGCCAACCTCACACAGGGGCACCTGAGACCAAGCAAGGCCACTTCATCATTTTGTCTTAGCACAGACAAAAACAATGTCATATGCCACCCACAAAATACACGCCCTACTCCCAGCGACAACGCGTGACTACAGCCGCCTTACCAAGTACAGCTTCATCTGGTCATAGCCCTCCTTGCAGAAGATTTATTGAGACGCCTGGTCATAGACTCGCCCCGCTTTCTAACAACATCCGGTCAAACAAACTCCCGATTCCTTACAGCCCCCTCAAGCCACCCCACCAAACCCAAACTCTATCATTGGTCCTTTGTAACACCCTCTTACTGAGACCCCCTAGGTGTGAGGGCTCCCTCGCTGCAATGAGTAATAAGCAGGTGTGAGCTTGGTGGCCTGGATGGAGGGCGTGGACCCTTGACCAGGGGCCCACAGTTGATGAAGAATGAACAGTGGGTTCAAACTGAGGAGTCAGGCTTTTCTGATTCCGGAGCCTGTGTATTGTCATGTGGACCTCCTGTCTAGGAGAGCTGTGAGAACCAGTCATATCTGCACAGTCAAGTCCTCTGAGACCTCAAGGGAAGGACCATCAGAGCGCATGGTGGCCTGGACCGTGGCATTTCACTCAGAACTTCCCAAGTGCTCAGAAAGCATCGCCGCTAGCTAACGGCGTTCCACTTGCTGGTTGTTTGAAAGGGGAAACAGTGAACGCAGACGCCCCTAATCTATGTGGTCACACCCCTTGGATGGGCCAGCAGCATGGGGACGCCCACAGCCTGCAGAGTGACTGCCCACCCCCCACCCCCGACACACCCCATGGCCCAGCCTCTTGGTGCCTGGCACATGGAGGCTGCCATGTGCTCTGTTGGCAAGGACAGCTGAAAACCTTTCCCCAGTATTGTCCTTTGTTCCTGATGCTGTCCCTACAGCAGTGTCCTTGATCCCAGCAGGACATTGGCCTGAGATTTAAGGAAACGGCTAGCTGTTCTCAAGGCCCCCTGAAGCCCAGTGGTCCATGCACCTGATGGCTCTTGGCCTAGACTTTGGCATAGCTCCCACCTGGGAGCATCTGGCACCAATAGCAGGGAACCAGCCTTGCCTCCGCAGCTGCTAAGATAATGACAATTATTGTGGTTGCTCATTACGGGCACCATTCATAGTGATTGTACTGTGTCAGGACCTTTTTCCTACTTCTCTGATCCTCATAAAAGCCCTATCGGGTGGCTATTATTATTCCCTGTTTACAGATGGATAAACTGAGACTTGGGAAGTTTGATTCAAATCTGAGCTGACAGATTGCAAGCAGCAGAGCCAAGACTTGGGTCCAGATCTGTCTCCTAGACTCTCTATTCCCCCCCCACCTCCCCTTTCTGGGCTCTGACTGTCTGGCTGTCCTACACACACCCGAGAGCCTGCACAGATCATGCAACATGGCAGTGGACACAGTGCAGTGCCCGCCTAGACCCCCATGGGGACAGAGGACTTTTCTCCTAGTGGCTGGGACTGCTGCTGGCTGACGGCACCTCCCTGGGAACTGCCCTTTGCTGAAGCCTTGCCCAACGGGACAGCCCACATGCCACCTAGAAAACTTTTAGCTCGCTCTCCTTCATCACAGTCTGCTTCTTGGGGACCCACCTGTGACCAGGACATCTTGCAAGATTAGCTGGGGGTTTGTAGATTTACCCACTGGTTTTTGCAATGTCTACAGGACGGTGGTGTCCAGAGCAGGAAGGATAAGCATTCCCGTGTCCTTGGCATCCGTCAGCGAGGGCTCTAGGCTTTAACCTGCTTAAAAGAAGTTCTCTGCCACACAGGATTGCTGAATATATGTTTAGCAGGGAAGCCCACAATTAACCCTTTCTTTAAAAAAATAAAAATAAATTCTCGCCCGGCCGCTGAGGCTCAGTCGTCCCACGTACCAGGAGGTCAATGCCCAGGTTTTGGGCTCGACCCCCGGTAGGGGGCATGCAGGAGGCAGCCGATCCATGTTTCTCCCTCATCGATATTTCTCTCCCTCTCTCTCCCTTTCTCTTTCTGAAATCAATAAAAACACATTTTAAAAAAAGAGAGTAACTGCAAAAAAAAAAGAGTAAACAATAATTTCCAAATTAGAGGGCCTGACAGTCCAAGATTATTTTTAAGGTAAATGAAGAATATTTGCCTTTATAGTTTAACCCTAAAGCACAATAAGTCATTCATAATGCCTTGACTAGAGTAAACAGCATGGTAGTGGAGATATTATTACCTGATTCTACAAATTGGCCATCTCTTTAGTTCTATATGCCAGCCTCTGTGGTGGGGGTTAGGGAGACAGAGGTGAATCAAACCGTTTCTGCATTTTGAGGAGCTTCCTATCTTGTAGGGGAGGTTGATATCAAACCGATCACAATAAAAAGTACAATGATAGCTTTGAGGTCCAGACTTTGGTTTAAAATTTTGGGAAAAAATAACTAGGCATTAATTTCCATACCGGTTCAATGAAAATTATGAATAGGCCAATACAAACTGCTAGAAAGAGGAGAATGATTTAGGAGTTTGCTCATCTTTCCCACTAGGTCCAAGCAGGCCGTGGCTGTCACCGCATGGGGCTGGGGGCACCCAGGAACTTTATGGGAAAGCTTCTTGAGCATGATTTGTGTGTGAGAGTGATTGATGACTTTGGCCCCTTCAGGCTACCTGCCAGCGTCTTAAGAGTTATTGCCTTCAATATTAGTTGGTTGTATTTCTTTCCTACTTAAAAATCTGTAATTCTCCTCCCTTCTACCCCCATTGCCTCCTGGATAAAGTTCACCCCCTCTTCTCCTACTATTCCCCATAAAACTTTCCTTTGTGGTCCAACTGGTCTACTCACTGAACCCCAAAGTCAGGGGACCTTGTAATCATCCGGGTCTCCTTGCCTTTGCTCATGCTAGTCCCTCTCCTGGAATGCCTTCTCTGCTTCTCTTGACTGGTCTAACTAGTGCACATCCTTCAGGCCAGCCAAAATGATTCCCTGAAAACGCCAACCTGAAGTGACCGCTTGCCTCTGACAGGTCTTGTATTATCTGTTTGCAGGACAACGAAGCCCAATGACCATGGTGACCCTTCCTCATGGCCTTGACCTACCATTTTATTTTATTTTACTTTTTAAAATAGGTTTTTATCAATTTTGAGAGAGAGAGAGAGAGAGAGAGAGAGAGAGAGAGAGAGAGCTGGAAACATCAATGTGAGAGAAACACTGATTGGCTGCCTCCTGCACGCCCCCTACTGGGGACTGAGTCTGTAACCCCGGGCATATGCTCTGACTCCGGGAATTAAACCACAACCTCCTGGTTCATAGGTCAATGCTCAACCACTGAGTCACAGGGGTCGGGCTTGACCTGCCATTTTAATGTGTCCTGTCACTCAGCTTTCTGGGAAAACCTGTGTCCCCAAGAAGACCTTGAACTAACCTGGAGGGTTGGGCTGGGTGTCCCGCGAAGTGGCCTGTGGACCTTTTTTCTTTTTTTTTGGGGGGGGGGGGAGCTCATTGCTTTCCTCCGTGATGCGATTCATTGGGCCAACCTGGAAATGAGAGGGAGCCGTTCCCTTCATCTCTTTACGAAATTTCGGCACATTTGGCGCCTCGAATATTGAACAGAATCAAGCCTGCTACTTGGGGGAAAGAGGCAGCATTTTTCACTGTTGAGAATACTTTGCTCCAAGTTCCTTTTCTTTTTAAGGAACGCAGTACATCAAGGGGGAGGAAAGAGCCTCTGTGTGACTCTGCTTGTTTTTCTGGGAACAGTGAGCAGAAGCTGGCCTCGGTCCCAAAGAAGGAAAGAAAATGCTTTTCATAATGCGAACGGCCTTGCAAACTCGAGATCCGTGTGTGGTATGTGTCCTGATGTGTGTGTGTCTCAATGTCTGGTCATACTGTTCTTGAACTTTCCATAAGTGGAAAACAGACCTGGAATGGTGCAACCAGAACTCCGCAAGGAGCCCAGGCCAGCCCTTCACGGTCCAGGGCAGGAAGTGGGCCTGCACGGAACAGGACTTCTGAGGGACACAGTGATCAGCGGGACCCTGGCTCATCTTTATTTTTTTTATTTATTTTACTTTATTTTTTTAAATTTTTATTGATTTCAGAGAGGAAGGGAGAGGAAGAGAGAGATAGAAACATCAATGATGAGAAAGAATCATTGATTGGCTGCCTCCTGCACGCCCCCTACTGGGAATTGAGCCTGCAACCCAGGCATGTGCCCTTGACTGGAATCGAACCCAAGACCCTTCAGTCTGCAGGCATACGCTCTATCCACTGAGCCAAACCAGCTAGGGCAGCTGGCTCATCTTTAAAAGGCAGACACGGAACCCACCAGAGTACAGCCTGGCTCCCAAGACCAAGGCTGTGCCCAAGGGGCAAATTACACTGCTCCTTGGCTGTTGCAGCATCAGCAAAAGCAGAAACCACAGCGCTCCCTCCCAGCGCGGCCAGGAGGCCCGGGCCCCAGCCACTACTGAAAGGCCCCTGTCTGCCTGAGCACCTAGCCCAGACTGTGAACATGTCCATTCTCTTCTGAGGCTGCTTTGGTCTCTCCTGCTAGGGCCCTGGCCTTCCTGAGACGGCAAAGAGGAAACGGGAGTGCCCATCAGTTTGCAGGGTGTCTGTCGGCACTTTCTCTGGAGAACCTTTAACCTTGGGGTGGGAGGAGACTTGGACTCACAGGGGGTTCAGGTTCAGCGAGTGGAGAGGGACGCTTGGGCCTGGATCTTGATGGCACCCCCAGCCCCAGCTGGCCCTGGAAACTTGGCCTTCATGCAGGAGAGAGACCTGATGGGGTTCCCAAGGGCTTGCCCCAGGCAAAGGAACCCACTGATTCTGCTTCTGCCTCCCTTGCACCCCCCCCCCCCCCCCATCCAGCCCATCCAGCCCATCCGGGATCAGAATGCACCAGACTCTTGTCTGGGGGTTGTTAGCTAGCAACCCTCCAGCTGCCTGGGCTGGTGGAGACAGGGAACTTCCTCAGACAACCTGCTTTGGAGGAAACAGCCATTTCTGGGCCAGACGTGCACTTTAGCTCCCACTCTGTAATTAAGTGTGAAACAGCAATGAGCAGCTGGGCCCGCGGCTGCCCGGGCACTCGGCTCTCTGCCCGCGTACTGCCCGGCCTGTGTCTGGCCACGTAGCGGCTCAGCTGACCTCACGTCCCCCCCTCCCCTCCCTCCCTCCCCTCCCCTCCCTCCCCTCCCCTCCCCTCCCCTCCCTCCCTCCCCTCCCTCCCCTCCCCTCCCGAGGGGCTTCGGGCTTTACTCCTAGAGATGCTGGGTTGAGGCAGAGAAATAACGGAGTCTCTTGTGGGCACGGGGCATCAGACCCCCCTCAGGGCCCTCGCCTGGGAGCCCGCTTTCACGTCCTGCTAATGGGCCCCAGGCCACAGACCCTGTGCAGCTGAACTTCTGGCTGGTTGGTCCTTCCATGATGAAGGGCCAGAGACCAGGGCTTCCCAACTACGGCAGGGTAGGCCCCCGCCTGAGGCATCAGAATATTGCCTTGGTCTCCAACATGGGCTCATGGAAGGAGGCAGTCTGGACAGGGCAATCAATGAGGCGCCTGGGGGAGTCCCACGGCCCACCGCGGGGGCCACGGAGAAGTGTCTATACAGGGTCTCCCCATTGGAAAGCCCTATGTTCTGTGAGCCCCCTTTTTAAGGAAATCAGTGGGACTGATTTCCAACTCCTGAGTGCTTTCTGCGGCTCTAAGAGTCTGAGCAGCCGTTTTAAGCTGCCCCTGAACAGCTGGCTGGGGGGTGGGGAGGGGTGAGGAGAGGGAGAGGAGGGGAGTGGGGGGAGGTGAGTGAACAGGAGGAGGCTGACTTTTGAGAAGGATCCGGTCCAAACTTGGGGCTGTGGACACCGGGCCCCCCCAGTTCTGTGCTTTTGAGGTAACGGTTTGGAGGCCATGTTTTCTGGCACCCCTTAGGGAAGGAAGGACACTTAAGAATTCAGGCGTTTGGATGAGGGGCTGTGGCCCTCAGACGGCAGCCTCTCAGCCTGCAGCCCCGCCCGGCCTTCCCACGGGCACCCACTCCCAGGCCTGTGGGGTGGGGGCAGGAAGCACACCCAGAGGGAAGTGTGCAGCCCAGCAGCAGTGCCTGCCTGTGTGAGGGAGGGCCAGCTAGAGCCGATAGATTTGAGAGCCCTCCCCCCTGCCCAGCTTCTCAGGAAGTGTTGACAGATTGGCTGCATTTGAAAGTTTTCGGTGCAGTTTTTTATCAGGCAGATGAGGGAGGCCTGTCCCCACGGCCCCTCCCTCTTTGTGTTGTGCAGCTCGGGAGACTGAGGCCGGAACGGCCAAGGGTCCTGCCCGGGTCATGCATCGGGGTAGGAGCTCCTTGGCCCTGAGGTTCTTGGGCAGGAGGCAGGGCTCGCTGCTGCTGAGACCCGGTCGTTTGCTGTGCGGGACCCTTGACCCTGCTCACAGGCCACCTCTTGGGTGGGGTGTCTGGCTGGTCCAACTCTGCACTTACAGGACAGGCCGGGGGCTGCTGTCCAGCATCTCGGTTTGCTCAAGGCCTCAGCCTGACCTCTGGGTCCGGGCAGGGCGTGGCATGGACTCTGGCGTGAGGATTGTGGGTCCCGATGACCCGGGGCTCAGGTAGCCTACAGAATACTTCCACTGACGTGTGAAAGGGATGGAGCGCGGGGCTCTGTCCCAACAGGTCTCATGGCCCGGGGTGCACCTTCTCTCCCCCTTGCTGACTCTCCCTCTCTCCCAGACAACAGTTTGAGCAAACCTAGCCTTTTTGACTACTTTGTCTGAGGACAAACTTGTAGGCCAAGGGGAAACCCAATTACCGTGTCCTTTTGTCTTTTTTGAATTCCTCCCTAATCTATCTATTAAAAACAACCTCGAGAGTGGGAGCGTCGGCGACAACCCCTTGGCCTCGCACGGGAGGGGGCGACGCTGAGATGGGGGCGGCGGCCAGCGGATCGCACTCTCTTTGTGGGCAACCTGGAAACTAAAGTGACCGAGGAGCTCCTTTTCGAGCTTTTCCACCAGGCGGGGCCAGTAATAAAAGTGAAAATTCCAAAAGATAAGGATGGTAAACCCAAGCAGTTTGCATTTGTGAATTTCAAACATGAAGTGTCTGTTCCTTATGCAATGAATCTACTTAGTGGAATAAAACTTTTTGGAAGGCCCATCCAAGTTCAGTTTAGATCAGGAAGTAGCCAGGCCTCACAGGATGTTAGTTTGTCATATTCCCAGCATCATGTTGGAAATTCAAGGCCTACCTCCACATCTCCTAACAGACATGAAAGGACTATGGATAACATGACTCCATCACCACAGATAATTCAGAGATCTTTCTCTTTTCCAGAAAATTTTCAGAAACAAGCAGTGATGAACAACGTTTTGAGACAGATGTCATATGGCGGGAAATTCGGTTCTCCACATCTTGATCAATCAGGATTTTCCCCATCAGTTCAGTCACATAATCATAGTTATAACCAGTCTTCAAGCTCCCAGTGGTGTCAAGATACACCATCATCACTGCGTAAAGCCAGGCAGAGTTCTCATCCCTACCTAGCAGACAGACCCTATAGCCGTGAGCAGCATTACAGAGGACACAGAGATGATTACTTCTATGAAGACAGGAATCACGATGGCTGGAGCCATGACCACGATAACAGGAGAGACAGCAGTAGAGCTGGAAAGTGGCATTCATCTCGAAACTAGCAAGTGTTCAAAGGACATTGTTTTTATAGGGTCATCCTAGGCCCTTCGGACTAAGTTGGTCTGGAAATGTTTTGTTAAAACTGTACAGAGCAGTTTTATAAGATGCCACATTTCTTTATAAAACTTTTAAAACATGTAGCTATAGTCTAATACAGAAATGAGAAGACTTGTGATTACTGTTTTTACATTAATAACCTTTCACCTCAGGGTTTCATGAAGAAAAAGCGTTCAATGCGCAAAAGAAAGTTCCGCAATTTCTAATCTTTTTAGAAATTGAGGAAGGCATGTGTTATATGTATTGGTTGTATCATAAAGCAAATATTTTAATGATCTATTCTCTATTGTATTGCAAGGACCTGCTTATTAGTGAATCACATTTTGTGTATATAATAGAAAACATTCAAGTTGGTAGTCAAAAATACAGTAGTATTTTGTTAACAAATGAGAAAATGTAATTTCAATGATTCGTTTCACTAACATTTGAGGAAGATTATTGATAAAGTTTGAGAATAATCATATTGTTTAACTTCATAGAGAATGTAGGTGTATAAGGTCTGTGACATGCTCTTTGAGTCTTGCTCTAATTGGATATCAAGTGTAAATCTACACTTCCTATTTCATTCTAAAATATTAGAATTTTCTCATTAAATCGTGTTTGACTGAATAACTGAAGTCACTCAGGAAGTTAAATATCTGTAAATGTTTTTTCTTTTTAATTAAAAATTCAGTGTTAGTGTAAATTCTCCTTTTTAGGAAGAACAAAAATGCAAATACAGAGTCAGATAAAATGATTTATGAAAGCATGCTTGTTTGGGAAAGGTTCACAAAGCCTTTAAGTGCTGCCTCTTACTCAGGGTATGTGTGCAAGGACACGTTTTATTATAGGGGTTGTACATGTCTTTCTGTTTGAACATTTGAAAGAGTTAAGTCTTACACACTCTGATTTTAAAATGTTCAAATCCTGTTAAAACTTTTATGTATCAAGATGTTTCCCTTTAATTGTAGAACTTAATATACAAAATCACTCTTTGATATATTTTAATCCTTTTTAATAACTATAGCATTTTTATACTGTTACTTTTTAATATATTGAAAACGTAAAAAAAACCCCAAAAACAACCTCGAGTGGGCTCCTCACTAAATGGGCTTTAAGCAGAGGCATTAGCCACGTGACCCATCCTCCCTCGGGGCAGACACGCAATTTATCTTTCAGAGAAGCACAGGGCGGCTTAACACACCAGCCTGAGAACAATGGCCATCGCCAGGTCTGTCCCCATGAGGAGGAAGAGGCAGAGCCAGGGGCTCTGACCCCATTAGGGGGCAGCTTCCATAATGGTGACAGCTTAACTGCAATGATTTAGTAGAGGCGGCAGGGGAAGGAGGCACACAGGATCGCCAGGGGCTGAGCAGAGCTGGCAAGGGGTGACCCCTCCTTTTCATGGAGGAGCCTGTACAGATGGGCTCAGCCTCTTTCTTCTCCCTCAGTGGCAACCCCCCGCCCCCCCAAGTCTCCTTCCAGGTGCTGCGAGGAGGAGGGTGTCTCATGGGATGTCCACTCCCCTGTGTGGTCCTGGGTGCAGTTTCCGGGGCTGCCTCGAAGGGGTGGGGGTGGAGGGGTAATATTCCTGTGGTTGGCAGGAGGTTGGCACCTGGGCACTTTGGTGGCACCTAAGCACTTGGCCCTGTAGCCGTTGCTGCCCTGCCCCACAACCACTGAATCGTGGGCCGGACCAGGCCACAGACACGGAATTGAATCCATTCTTTTTTCTTCCCAGAGGAAATGGGTGTAATTGCTCTTCCTCAGCCGAACTTGGGAGAAGGCTGACTCTTGCCCTGGGACTCGCAGCGCCAGCCCCTGCCCTGGGCCAGGCAGAGTCAGGTTGGGCACACGCTGTGAGCCAGGCTCTTTCTGCCAGCCCAGGGCATCACCCTCTGCTCCCTGCTCTGCCCTGGCCCTGTCGCCAGGCCCAGTGCCCAGGGACCTATTCAGGCTGCAGAGGTGGTACTAGGAGCAGAATTATGAGTAACGCTTCCCAGAACCACAGAGCCTCAGGAAAAAGAACCACGTAGGAATTTAAAGCGTTCTGATGTCCACGTAAGAAACGTCCAAACCTGTAAGAATTTTTGTGAGTTTATTTGAGCCAAACTGACAATTGCCAGTAAGCAAACTCTCAAAGGATTACGAAAGTGCTCCAGGGAATGGCAGTTCTGCACCTTATTTTATGCATTACAATCAAAGGAGGGGGCAAAAGGGAGAAACAAGAAATCCATTGGTGGTAGATTAGGGAGGCAGGAGAAGGCAAAGGGTCGCGTGGGCATGGGGAAAGGGGAATCTCTGGGATTGGATAAAAAGTAAAAGGAATAGAAATTATTACGTTGGTGATTCTAGGGTAGTTAACAGTTAATTGACATGATAACAATAACAGTGAGGGGTTTTGTGCTCTCTGCTCTGGCGCTGAGATCGGCCCTGAGGGGTCTGGAAAAAGGAAATTACGCTGACATTCCAAAGGTTGGTATCACAGATGCAGAAGGACAGCAGACAGGTTCAGTTAAGGTAGAGACTGACCTTTGTCGCCCAGCCGGTGTGGCTCAATGGTTGAGCGGCTACCTGTGAACCCAGAGGTCGCAGTTTCAGGGCACATGCCCGGGGTGTGGGCTCCATCCCCAGTATGGGGTATGCAGGAGGCAGCCTATCGATGACTCTTTGCCATCATTGATGTTTCTATCTCTCTCTCCCCCTTTTTTCCCTCTCTCTGAAATCAATCCTATATAATAAAAGGCTAATATGCAATAGACCAAATGGTAGAACAACTGAACAACCGAACAATCAGTCGCTATGATGTGCGCTGACCACCAGGGGGCGTGTGCGGAACATGGCGGTTGTTGGCTGCAGTGGGATGGTGGAGCAGGTGAGCGGGGACACCAGACCAAGGTGGGGTGCCGGTCGCTGTCATTGGGGCAAGCCTCTGGTGGTTACGGAAAATTCTTTGCTCCCATGCAAAGCCATCCCGCCTGGCACTTGCACCTGCTGTCGGCGCTGGCCCCGCTTGCACCCACTGCTGGTGCCAGTCCTGATCCCTTGGTGCCATCAGCGGGTGCGAGCAGTGGGGGCTTCTCTACCTCCCCCTGCTCCTGAGGGGCGATTGCAGTGGCAGACAGGGGACAGGGGGCTGCAGCTGGAGAAGCCTGGTGGGGTCACGGAGGATGGGCTGAGACCCGCCCCTGTGCCTACCGCAGCCTCACCGCCTACAGTTCCTTTCAAGGGGCACGAATTCGTGCACTGGGCCCCTAGTAGAGATATATTTAAAAAAATGAAATTTAAAAAAAGGGTAATAAGCGAGGGTCAGGGTGCCCTGGCTATTCCTGTGAAGAACCAGCTTGGCAAGCCCACCACTGCCTGGGAGGAGCGGTGACTTCCCCTGCGCTCACAGGGGCCAATGCTGACTCTGGGAAGGATTGTGCTGCTTGATTTTTGCAGACACAGAAGGGCTTGCTCATGCTTGGCTGCACTGCAGGGAGCTCAGGCTCTGGCTTCCTGGGGGCCTCTAGGCCAGGTCCTCAGCTTTTCTGCCCCAAATCCACGCACCACATCCCCAGGCGCGGCCTCCTGTGTCGTGGGCCTGACTGGGGCTCCTGGAGAGGAGGCAGCCAAAGCTGGGGACCGGGAATCCATAACTGCTGGGCACCGGCCCCGGGAGAGCCCGGCAGGCCATCCCCAGGAACAGTCTGTCAAAACAGGGCCCCCGATCTTTAGGAGGGAAGGCTCCAAGGCTGACTTTGGGGTCTCCTGCCCTGTCCTGGGAAAGGGCTGACCCTGCCAGAAGTCTGTGAGGCCTTAACCCAGCTCTGTGGTCCTGGAACCCCTTCTTCCCGGCCCTCCCCTCCGCCCAAGGGGCCCTTCCACATTCCGAGTGCTTACTCAGGACGTAGAGGAGCAGGCAGCTTCGTCCTAAGGCTTCCCTAGGCTCAGCACTGCTGTTTAAGGCCATCTGGCTGGTCTGATATGCTCAGCTCCAATCTTGTCCAGAGTCACACACACTCCTCGTCCCCCTCCTCCTTCTTTTAAATTTATTGACTTCAGAGAGGGAGAGAGAGATAGAAACATCAGTGATGAGAGAGAATCATTGATTGGGTGCCTCTTGCCCACAACCGGGCATGTGCCCTGACCAGGAATCGAACAGTGACCTCCTAGCTCATAGGTCGATGCTCAACCACTGAGCCACATTGGCCGGCCTAAAAAATTTTAATTATGAAATGATTAAACATACAGAAAAATTGAGACAATGGTATAATAAATCCCTTATGCCCATTGTCTAGATTTAACAACAATTAATATTTCGCTATATTTGTTTCATCTATATTTTTACTTAAGTATTTAGGAACAAACTACTGATACACATTTTACCCTAAACACTTCAGTTTGTATCTCTAAGAGTAAGCTTATTCTTATTCTGGGATTGGATAAAAAGTAAAAGGAATAGAAATTATTACGTTGGTGATTCTAGGGTAGTTAACAGTTAATTAACATGATAACAATAACTGCCGGGAGCCGGTCCATGCTTGCTGTTTCAAGGGACCTGGCATATATGGCATACTGTTTTTAATATGTTTGCTCACCTTCTTGGCACTATGTGTTTTAACCAAGGTCTCTGAGAAAGGTTGTTTCCCCAGGTAGGGATTTTCCCCTGAAGTTAGGGAGGGAATAAAACCTCTTAACTAAGTGCCAGGCGGGTAATTAATCACTTTAACTACGAACAATCATGCTTAAGCTACATAATCTTTACTCCCTGGAATGGAAATAAGAAACGCCCTAACCTTTGTAATAGAGATTGATAGGATTGAATCAACTGGTATAAATACAGATGTAACAAGACAGCAAGACTCAGAACTTAGAATACAGAGCTTAGAACACAGAACTAAGAAGACAGAACCTACAGACAGAAGAACTTCGCTGGAGAGAACATGGCAAAAGATCCTGGACTGAACCTGACTACAGAAATTGGCAAGAGAACCTGACTAGAACTTGGTGACTGAACCTGGCTGGAGAACCTGGAGAACCTGGGGAACCTAGCAAGAGAACATGGACACAGAACCTAGCTGGAGATCTGAAGCAGAACTTCGCTGGAGATCCAGACCAGAACTTGGCTGGAGATCCTGGCTAGAGATCCTGGCTAGGCTGCTGATCAACTGAACGCTGTCTCTGTGTCATTCCTTCTTCTCCGACTCCGTCTACACCTTTGGGGACCCCTGGACCCGCTGGGGTTGGACCCCGGCAAATAACAGTGAGGACCCCGGCAAATAACAGAAGAGTTTTGTGCTCTCTGCTCTGGCGCTGAGATCGGCCCTGAGGGGTCTGGAAAAAGACCATATCATTGTTGTAGCATCAAAATGAACAATTTCTTAATATTGTCTAACACCAAGTCTGTATTCAAGTTTCTGCAAGTGTCACAAAACTGTCTATTGTGGTTGGCTTACTTAAACTAGAATTCAAGCCAGATCTACATGCTGCATTAGGCGGTGAAAACTCTTCCATCTCTTAAACTAGGTCTGTGCCACCCTTCCCATGGCATAGTCACGTTGGAGAAACCAGGGCAGTTGCCCAGGTCATACCCGGTCTCAGGACCTGTGGCTTCCGTGGGCAGGTGCCAGGAGAGGCCTTGCCCTGCCTGGGCCACGGGAGTCCCCTGCAGGCATCACTGAAGAGGTCCAGGGGCACTTCCTTAAAGCCCAGAGATGCTGGCCCTCCGTGGGGAGCTGCTGTGACATACAAGACCTCCCAGAACAAGAATAAAGGCTTTGAGGCCCTGGCGGTTACACCAGCCCGCCAGGGAGAGAAGACTACGTAGAGGCTCTGGGAAGGACTTTGAAGATGAAGGTCAGTGACTCAAGGCCTGTCAGGGCCATGACTCTGGAACCTCTGCTCCCTCTGAGGGCGGGGCCTGCTGGAGCCCTGGCAGCCTCCCACCCACACTGTTTCCTTTGATGGATGCTGGGCCCTGCCTTGGGCTCTCCGAAGGTCCCCTCCCTGGGATCAGCTTCTCTTCTGGCTCCAGTGTGTAGCAGCTGCTGTGGCAGCTGTGACGCTGTCCAGACCCCTTCCCTGCTCCCCGTGGGGCTGCATCTCCCGCCCCACCCCCCACCACCTCCTTACTTAACCCGTTCTCCAGGCTGCTCCCAGGCCTGTGGCTCTGCGCATGTTCACTGCAAACAAACAGGATTTCCCCAAATCAGTCTGGCTACTGGCATCACAGGGGAGGCCAGGCGTGGCTCGGGAGGAACTTGTAAAGCAAGGCTGTAAATGAAGAGATAGCATCCCCCCCCCCCCCCCCCCCACCGTTAGATGGGAAAAAATAATGTAAAGGTTATAACCTCCAGCGTGGCCAAGGGTATGGGAAAACAGTCTCTTGCTTTCTTGGAAGAGGATGATTGGCCAGCCTTTAGGAAAAGAAATTGACCACATCTTTCAACATAAAAAATGTGCATGTCTTTTCATCCATTCTTTCATTCAGCAATATCTACCGAGTCCCGCTGTGTGTGAACACTGTTCTGGTTGAGTGTTGGGGACACAGCAGTGAATCAGACAGACGAGATATCTGCTCCTGTGAAGCTTGTACTTTAGTGGGGAAAGCAGATTCTAAACAAAGCACAGAGAAGGTAAGCCACTTGCCCAAGATCACACAGCATGTAGATGTAAAGGTGGAATTCGAGCCCCTGCATTCTGACTCCAGAGTCTGTGCTCTTAAACATCGCACTGCATTAACAGATAGGCCCTGAGATTTTAATGTTCTCGAGGTCCGATTTGCTATTTCTAGAGTGGAGTCTTGAAAGTCCCCCCGGGGCATCTTGGCATTCACGGGAGCAAGAACAGCTGGTAATGCCTAGCTCTAGTCTCCTTCTGTGGCTGAGGAACTCGTCTCCCTGTGCTGGGATGGAGAGAGTAATCCCGTCACTGTCCAGCTAATGCCCGCGGTGACGCGCCACTACATTGCAGGCCTGGAGGGCTGCTCCAGGGTGAGTGAGTCCATTCTAGATTTGGAGCAGGGTTGGGGGGTGGGGGCATTCAGGAACAGACTACACAAAACTCTTCTCTCTCCCTTACTTCCCATTCTCTTTCTATCTCATTAGGATGAAAAGACAAAAGCAATTCCAAGGAAATGCACCAGAAGTATCCCTTCAGCTCTGCTCATGTCCTGGCAGAAGGCTCACACCACACCACACCACGCTCTGGGTCTGGTGCCCACCTGGAGACAGGTTGGGGCCCGGGGCGCCAGGCACTGCTCTGGGGTCCCCGGGAAGCTCGAGGAAGCCGCATGGGGTATCTGGCTGAGAAGCAGGCTGCTGCCAGGCAACTCTGCGCATTTGGTGGCTTCACTGGATACTCATCAAAAGCTTGGCACAGACACTTCCCTCCTCCAGTGACAGCTCACACTTTGGAAAGCATCAAATGGCTCTGAAATGTGATAATGGCTTCTATCAATTTCTGCACACAGGACGAGATATTCCACAGCAAGACTATTTGTCTCGGCCTTCTGGAACGGTCTGGGCTTCCAGACTGACAATCCCCTGCTCCTCGGAGCAAGGTCTGGTGGTAGATGGGGCCTAAGTGGATGGGACCATGAGGGGGAGAAGAGCTCGCAGGAACGGCCACCTCTCCGCACTCCATTTGTGGGGTGGGGGAGGGGAGGATTCGGGGACATTCCTTAGCCAGGCAGCAGGCACAGCTGTGACCGCAGCAGCTGCAGAGCCCAGAATGGGTCAGAGCGTGGCCTCTCCCTCCTTAGGCCTGGCGGACGACCTCCTGCCCCATTGCTGGCTTTGGGTGGTAGGGGCAGGGCTCTCACTCAGGTTTGAGCAGGCGCAGAGGGAGAGGGTGTCTTAGGAGGTGAAGGACAGTGGGAACAGAAGTACAGAGGTGGCCGCCTGCCTGGTGCTTGCGGGGAATGAAAGGAGGCCGCGCTGGTTGTTTTGATGCATTTGTGACTGAAGCCTAACTCCTGCCTAGCCTAACTGCTGGGATAGGGCATGCTGGGGGGAGCACACCCTGGAGGCCGCGTGGTGATCCCGGTGGGGGCCATATGGGCTGGACAAGGAGGGGTGACGGGAATGGAGAGAGGGGAGCGGTGGACGGTTCGGTGGCTGGGCAGGCACATAGGAGTAGGGCTGTGCTGCTTCCCTCTGTCCTCCATCCTGGTGCAATAATATGCACAGACTATCCCTCCCCTGCTGGGAGCTCAGTGAACCCTCAAGTGTCCTGGAGAATGTCTGGGCTTTGTAACCGGGAGCCTAGTGAAGTGTCTCTTAGGAAAGGTGAGGATTCTTCTTGCATGATGTCCTGCAGATTAGGGACAACGGAGCATCCGTCTGAGTGAGTCATTCCTGGGTTGGAATGCTGGGTGGGTCCTTGCCCTGAGCCACTGCTCGGGTGTCCCCAGGCTCTCCCAGCAGCCCTTCACCCAGGCTAGCGGTCGCCAACCGGTGGTCCACGGACCCCTGGTGGTCCGTGAGGTCCGAAAGATTGGCGACCGCTGACCTAGGCCATCAGCTGGCAGCCCTGGGTTGTAAGCGTGTGTGGTGTGCTTTAACCCATGGCGGTATTTCCCTGTTTATGCTCAGCCGTGTCTCATTTTCAGCTGGTGGGAGCTTATTCAAATTAGCTCTTGAGTCCTTTGGCACCATCCCACAGTTTTGGTGTTGGTTTGACAAGAAGGCTCTTGGACACTTCCTTCGTTGGACCTGAAATCGGCTATTTCTCTAAGTGGCCCTGGTTCCTTTTAGGGGGGCATGGTACTTGGAGACCACAGTCTAGGTGTGTTTGTATCCCTCCAACAATAACATAATACAAACAATTACAAACCACCTAAACGGCAACAGGGAAATAGCTAAGGGTCAACAAGAATTGACTGATTAAATGGCCACTAAGAAGAACACTGCAAAAAAAAGGAAACTGTATATCTATATTCAACAACATATAATAACTCTGAAAAAGTGGAATAAATGGTATAAAATAATATGTATAGTACATTCTAACATATACCTATTCATGTAAAATAGCACACACATAATCTGGACAGAGACATCTGGTAGGATGCATATCACAATGTTAATAGTATACGGTATACAACGATATGCAGCATATAATGGTTTGCAGCATATAATATAGAATAGTATACAGTGTGTAATGGTTTGCAGTCTCTAACAGTATAAAACAGTATATAGTATACAATAGCATACAGTGTATAACAGTACATAATAGTATACACTATATAATAGTATGCAATATATAACAAACTTTTAGGGAAAAAAAACATCGGCTAAATCTTCATGATCTAAGGCTAGGCATGGCTCTTAAACTTGACAACAAAAGCTTGACCCATAAAAGCAAAAATTGATGCAGTGGACCTCATCAAAATTAAAAACCTTTGTGCTGGGAAAGACCCTATTAAGAAGGTGAAAAAATAAACTACAAACTGGGAGAAAATATTTGCAAACTGCTTAGCCAATGAAAGACTAATACTTAGACTCCACGAATAACTTAAATTTCAACAGTAACACACACACACACACACTTAGGTTAGGAAATGGGTAAAAGACATGAAGACAGGTTTTCCTAGAAGAGGATAGAGAGGTGAAGAATAAGCCTAAGAGAATAAGAGAAGCTATTCCTCACCATTAGCCACCAGGGAAATGCAAATTAAAACCACAAGGTGATATTGGACCTGCCTGTCAAAATGGCTAGAATGACAGTGACAACACGGTCACACGGCGAGAAAGGGGTCTCCTGGTGCCCAGCCAGAGCTGCTCTGCAGTCACGACAGGGAGGACGTTCCAGGGCAGGCTCGCCTCTGGAGAATGAGCTGCAGGGTCAGGCTGGCCTCACTCTAGCTGAAAGCCTGGCTCCCGGCCCCACCTCCCTGGACAACTCAGGACAAGCTGCTTCTAAAGTGAAGGATTTCATGGGGACTGCATAGCTACTTTCCCTTCTTTCATCTTACTTTACATTCATGCTACTTATGACATAAAGCATATAATATTAAACGGACAGATGAAAGTTTTAAAATAATCTTTAAAACTGTTTTTGTTGTTGTTTTGTTTTGTTAATCCTCACATGAGGATATCTTTCCATTGATTTTTAGAGAAAGTGGAAGGGAGAGGGAGAGACAGAGAGAAACATTGATGTGTGAGAAACACATCGATTGGTTGCCTCCTGCACACATCCCGGCCAGGGCCAGGGAACCTGCAACTGAGGTACGTGCCCTTGACCGGAATCGAACCTTGGACTCTTCAGTCTGCAGGCCAATGCTCTATCCACCGCACCAAACCGGCCAGGGCTAAAGCTATTTTCAATTCAATAAAAATAATGGCTTGTCTGTGTGTCAGGCCTATGCTAAACCCTTTGTGCGATTACCTGACTGGGCTCCTCCCACCACTGTGTGAGTAGGTAGCTTATTCTCTTTTGACCAAAGGAGAAATGGCTTCAGAGAGAATAAGTTACTTGCCTGAGGTCGCACAGCTAACAAGTGGCAGGATCCAGACGTGAACCCCTCCATACCTCATTCCAGACGCTCCACCCCAGCCTCCAGGCAGAGCAGATAAGATGCCAGTGTCACTGTCGCTAACTCAGGCAAGATTTATTGCCGGGACACACAGACCCGCCTTTCAATGGTAAACACATTATTCCATTGGCCAGACCTTAGGTGCTTGGCCCCCACCTAACTGCAAGGGAGGGTGGGAAGTGTGGACCCACTGTGTGCCCAGGACACAGGAATTGGTTAACACATAACGGTGTCTCAGCCAAAGCCACTTCCCAGTGATTCCTTTTCATTCTTCACCTCATGCTCAAAGTCGATGTCAGGATGCCCTGACCAGGATGCAAACCAGCCAAGAACAGAAAAGCTGCTTCTTGTTCTCGGCAGAGCCAGGCAAGGCACCACGCTTCCTGCAGAAATTTAAAGGATATGTTTTTAGTTCCTTTTGTCCCGCATCCTTTCTTGTCCTTACATAGATAAGCTTTGTGGGTCAGGCTGGGCTGGAGGCTGCACAGGAGTCAAAGAAGCCTCTACTGCCCCCTCCTGCCTGGGCACTGGGCTTATGCACTCCTCACTCAGTGCTCCATCCCACCGCTGAGCTCCTCGCTCCACTTAGCCAGCCTGCACCACCCAGGCACTGGTACCCACCTCACTGGGCACCCACTTCCCCCTTGTGCCCACCCTGCCAGCCAAGGGCCTGCACAAGAACAACCCGAGGAAGGGTCTCCAGCAGCCCAGGCAGAGGTTCCACGAGTTCTTTGCTGCTACCTCCTCTGCCTCTCTCTGCCTCTCTGGCCAGGCTAGTCAGCCTATTTCATAGCAACTCAACTCTCAGAGACGTCAGGAACCTGCACTGATTTAATCAAGCAAGTACCCTCTCAAGTGGCAGGAAATGCCTGGACTGTACCCTTCGATGCATGGAGCAGGACTGTTGCCCCAGATTCTGATGTTTGGTCTTTAAAGGCAGCTAGGAGCTCGCCCAGATCATGCCTGCCTCCCTGCAAGGTTGTATTCCAGAAGCAATGACCTGTCTTGGAGGATCATCTTGGTTCAGCGGTTGCCAGCCGGTGGTCCGTGAGGTCCCTGAAAGGTTGGCGACCGCTGACTGGTTCATACATTGGATTAGGCATGCTGTGCACAGAGCTGCGGGCCAGGAAACCCGGTTCCAGGGCTGGCTCAGTTATGGACTCTTTGTGACCCTGGACAAATCCTTTGTGAGCCCTGGGCCTCAGTTTCCTCACCTGTGAAATGGGAATAAGTAATGCCTGTTCTTCCCACCTTGCAAGGTTGTTGTAGACAGGTTTGGGGGGAACTTCTAAAAAGTAGCCAACACATACAGACAGAAGACTGGAGGTCCTGATTGTCCTTGGGGCAGACTGGCCACATGACACGGTTCTGGGCAGTGACACACAGGCGGGGTGTGCTGGAGGCTCTCGGAGGACTGTAGCTCTCCTGATGAGAAAACGACAACGGAGCAGACAGGGCTGACCTGGCGCTTCTTCCTTCCTCTTTCTGCCTTGAATTCTGAAGAGATGCCAGGAGTTGGGGTGTCATCTGGGACCATGAAGAGACTTAGGGCCTCTCCTAACCAAGTATGACCCCATCTTACTCAGAAACGACTGTGTGTGTGTGTGTGGGGGGGGGGGTGGTGGGGGGGGCGGGGGGGGGTTAGTATCCTTTCTAGCCCAGGGAGACTGACTCTAGAAGTAGACAAATGAGCTCAAGTTCTTTGGGTCTCTGCCTTCCCAACCTTCCCCCCATCATCCTTGGAGAAAGGGCTCCTGGTGGACTCTGGGGTTTATTCTTAGAAAGCTGGTAATATTAAGCAGTTTCTATTTTAGAGGAAAATACTTTCACAAGGGATCTTTCAGCATTTTCCATTTGATACCTATTTAAGGAAATACCAGACAGTCCCTTCAAACACAGCTTGGGAGAGGAGGCACTCTCCACTCTGCCCCCCCCGCCCCCCCGCCCCCAGCAGGGGGATGTTCTGTGCAGCAGCACTGGCTTCTCAGGGACCACCCTGGCCTGAGGGAATGCCATGGGCCAGCCCTGGTGATCATCTGTCAGGTGATCCCACCCTCATGCTCACTCCTGCCCTCTGGCTGGGTCAGAACCAGAACCAGCAGCAAGTGCCTGCTGGCGACTCCAGGAAGGGCTGGGCACGCCCACAGGGACCCCCGGCCTGCAGTCTCTCGGACCTGTGGACCTTGGACCCTGACCCAAGTCTTCTGGCTTCAGATCCCTCCTCCTTGTCTTTGCACAGCATGGTTCCTGAAGATGAGTGAATGCATGGGAGGGAGAAGTAATAAGGAACAGTCTATGAACTTACTTTGTTAAGTCTTTACCCACTTCCATCACCAGACCCAACTCTGAAGTTCCAGAAGGAAAAGAAGAAACGAAAAGAAAAATGTCACATTTCAAATGGTTCCCACAGTAACTCATTTCAGAAGTGGGGTTTCTTCCTTTTTCAAAATGGAATCAATACCGTCTTTCATGAAAACAGCCTTTCTTTCCCCCTTCGGCGGCAGCCCTGACCCACCCTTTTTGGCTCTGCAGAAGCAGAGAAGGAAGCCAAGGACCAGCTCTCCCCAAGGGCCTGGCCTGACCGGCAGGCAGAGCAGGAGGGGGTGCTCTTAAAGGGGAGGAAGCTGGAAGGATCCTCTTGTTTCTTCAGGGGGACCCTCTACCATTGATAACCTCATCCACATTGAATTCCAGGCCCTCTCCCCACCCAGGAAGCCCAAACACCAAGCAGGGGACTCTAGAACTCACGCATCTTCTTGGAGCACCCTGGCCAGCAGATGCCCACATGGATTCCATCACCTTGGGGAGACATTTGGGTCTTTCCTCCAGACCCCCACTGGGGAGGTGCGGGGGTGGGAGGTGCGGGAGATCAGTGGACAGTGTAGGCAATGGCTCATGAGGAAGTTTATTCCAATGTCTCTGTGTTTTTGGGGGGAAGGGATGAAGAAATTCAAATGTCTGCCCTCTGTTTGCCATGGTCTGATGCCCGTTGGAGTGTAGTTAGAATATGTGCCTGTACGGAGCACTTACCTTGGATGGGAAACGAACACACTTAGGTCCATTCACTCGCCTCATCAGCTTAATCATTTCACAGGACGAGAGGTATGTAAGTCCAAGAGGGGCACTTCGTTCTAAATGCCCCTCCACTGAGTGTCCCCTACCGAAGTTCAAGCTGTGCTGGAAAACGCGCAGAAGCTTTCCCGAAAGACAAGAGGACAGTGTTCTGTGCAGAGGTGCACGGGAGCCAGCAAGCGTGGTCTGCTCGGAACCTGGCAATTAATTCAACCCTGCTGGGCAGCGGGAGCCTGTGGAGTGGCAGGGCTGCGGTGGTAAAGGGCAGACCGTGTTAGGTCTCATAAGCTACATGGAGACGTTCAGACGTTACCCAGGGGTGCATGGGCGCTCTGGAAATGACAGAAGGGGAATGAGCTGCTGAGATGGACATTGCACAAGAAATCTTAAATCCTCTACCTGAGAGGATAGCTGCAATTTTCCCTTTTCTCCAAGGACTTAAAATGCTTCTCAGATCATAAGCTGGACTGTGATTGTCCAGGTGACAAAGGATGACTTACCGATCCCCCATGGGGAGAGAGCCCCGTCCGGCCTGTGTCTCTCTCTGGCAGGGCCTGGCATGATGGGCCACCCAAGCAGATGCCACCGAGAAGGGGCCCGACCCGAACCCCCTTTGTTGACAGTCTTGAGCTAAGTACAGTCTTGGCAACAAAGGATGATGGCCCCAGATGATCTCAGATGTGAGAAGACTCCAGGGGAGAAGAGCTTGTCCTCATTCTTGGGTCATTGAGTTGGGTTGGCTAATGAGTTGGGTTGAGTTTGGACTTGGCCAGAAGAGATAGCAAAGAAGAGAGGAGGAGAAAAGTGGCCCTGCACATGGGGGTGGGTGCAGAGGTGGTACTGCCCCTCTCCCTCAGCCTCACCCTTTGTGCTCCAAGACCCTGGGAGCTTTCCCAGGAGGGGCTCAGAGCCCAGAAGAAAGTCCTTCCATTTCCAGAGCTGTAGGCCCACACTCGCCTTTAGCCCACACGACTGCTACCATCTGTCAGTCCAGAGGCTACGGCTGGTGCCAGGTCCTATATCCAGGGGCCTACCACCGTGCTGGCCGCCAAGAGGGCATCTGTGAAAGTTTGCCAATCACCTGGTTGGGGACAGGCCCCCTCTTCCTCGTCCTGAGCCTCAGGTCTCAGAGACCCCTTGGGGCCCAGGACACAGCTCTGGACCCCTCTGTGGTTGTAGGACTTCATGCCTATGAATCACCACTTGGCCAAGAGCCACATCTGCCCTCCCTCCCACCCCCACGTTCCTACCATGATGTCCATGCACTCCCCTTTGTTTTCGTCCATTTTTCCTGCTGCCAGAACTTTCCATGCTTCACTAGGAGGGAGACACTCCTGTCCTTTCCGCTCCCTGCCCCTTCCACCAATTTCCTTTTCAGGTGATACATTTGTTCCTTGATGAGCTTCCTGAGGACCCAGCCAGGACCCATTAAGGCCTGTCCCTACCTCCACCCCTCAGGCACTGTCCTGGGCAGCCAGGACCTGCTGTCCTCCCCGGGGATCAGCAAGCAGCACCAGGCTCCCAGGGCCTGGAACCTATTTGGTTTAATCTCACCCGAGACAGAAGCCGGGGCCATGCCTTTCTCCCCCAGAGTTCAGCACCACGCCTGCCCGTGTCACCGTAAGCAGCAACCGCCCTAGTAAGTACCCCCCTGTGAAAGCTGGCAGGAACCTCACCAGGCAGCAGGGGAAATCTGAGTGCAGGGGCTTGAAAGATCAAAGTCAACCGTGTCTTTTGCGGGGCGGGGAGGTCAGGTTGCAGAGACTTCCGAGAGGGAGGAATGAATCCTGCCTTTATTTCGCTGGCACTGGTTCTTTCATCTGGGGCCAGGGGTGTTCTCTCCCTATTATAGCTGCTTCCCCAGATGGAGAAGAGGGTGTCATTTTCTTACCCTGAGAGAGTTCAGCTCTGAATGGGATACCGTTCCTAGTCTGCAGGGAAGAGGCAAGGCTTGATGAGACAGCATTTAATGGAGCCCACCCCATGGCAGCCATGGGGTACGTGGTCAAATCCCTCCCCTTCCAAGTCCCCCCACCCCAGAGTGAGGCTGCTTCTTATACAAGGGGAGGCCAAATTTGATTTTCCCTCTTGCCAGTGGAATAACTCAAGGCAAGTTCTGATCCTAACCTCACCTCCTTGGGGCCAATAGTTGGCTGTTCACCCCACTTTGGATGCTGTTCCCTCTCCTGCCAAGGGGCGCACAGTCCCTGGGACAGACCTGAGGAGCATGAGATGTCACTGAGGAACAAGCGACAGAGCTCAGTGAGAGAGACCTGAGTTCCAGGTCTGGCTGTGTGACGCTGGGCAGATACATGTCTTCTCTTCCCTGAGTTAGTTCATCATCATCATCATCATCATCATTGTCAGCAATGCCATTTACTGTGCACTGTATGCCAAGCAAGTATTAACTCATGCAATTCTCAAAACAGCCCTATAAATAGATATTCTTATTTAAGATAGAGAAACAAGCTTCACCCCGGCATGGCTCAGGGGTTGAGCATCGACCTATGAGCCAGGAGGTCATGGGTTCCATTCCCCGTCAGGGCCCATGCCCGGGTTGAGGGCTCAATCCACAGTGTGGGGCTTGCAGGAGGCAGCCAATCAATGATTCTCTCTCATCATTGATGTTTCCATCTCTCTCTCCCTCTCCCTTCTTCTCTGAAATCAATAAAAATATTTTTTTAAAAAGCAATGAGGTGCAGGGAGATGACTAAACGTGAGCAAGGAGTGAAGACAGGATTTCAGCCTGGCTCTGTCTCATTCCAAAGACTGTGTGTAATGCACGTTGGATGGTGGCCCCTAAGAAGATATGCCCCACCCTATGCCCCAGGCCCCAAGCGTGTGAAAAGGGTCTTTGCAGATGTAATTGGCTGTGGATCTTGAGATGAGATGATCATGGGTTGTCAGGTGGGTTTGAAACGCAGGGACGAGTGTGCTTGGGAGAGACAGGCGAGGAGAAGACAGAGGATGAGAAGGCACGTGCAGAGGGAGGCCAGCTCGGAGTGACACCACCACACCCCAAGGAGTCCCTGGGGCCACTGAGGCTGAAGAGGCAAGAGAGGAGATTCCCCTAGAACCTCCGAAGGGACCACAGCCCTCCTGACACCTTGGTTTGGGACTTCTGGCCTCCAGAACGGAGAGAATGTACATTTCTGCTTTAAGCCATGGAGTTTGTGGTTATCTGCTACGGCAGCCCAGGGCGCGCTCAGACACTGTCCAATGCACACAACGGCCTTTGCTTGTTATCAAATGGTCATGGAAAGTCTCCTTGCTGCAGCAAACAGTGGAAAAGTTTCTGAGGACTCTTAGGTCCTCCCAGGCTAGCTGTACCCGCTTGACATCAGTCCTGCTTAGCACATCCAAGTGGCCCTGAGCCACCTCCCTTGGGAAGCCTCTCTCTGCAGGGACAGAGCGATTCCCACAGACGGAGCCAGCCCGGGCCAAGCGCTCGGTTCTCCTGGCAGCCACCCTGCCTTGGTGCTGCCCACGGCTCAGCCCGCTTCTAGTTGGAGCCTCCCTCTCAGTGGCGGTGCTGCAGAGAGCGAGCGAGCCAGGCACCTGGGGGTGAGGTGGGGTGGGGTGGGGGGACGGGACATCGGCAGGAACCAGTGCTCCCAGGCTATTAAGGAGCCTGAGTCACTGAGAAACATCTCTTGACTCCTGATTGCCTGGGAATCAAGTTCAAATGCTTCAGCCTGGGATTCAAGACCCTATGAACTGGCCTCAGGCTGCTGCCAGATTCCTGGTCCCTGGGGATCCCGGATGCTGACCCAGCTCCTGAGGCCTGGCTCTGTGGCCCAGATGACCGCCTGTGCATCCTCACCGAGCTCCGCTTCCCGTCCCGCCCTCCGTCATTATCTCTGTCTGTGAGGCCAGAACAAGTTGATCCAACACATCTTCCCTGGGGCTCCTCCTCTGCTCCAGTGGGACAGGCAGGGGACAGCCTGCCCACGTCCCTCCTAGCCCAGGAGCTGCTCAAAGGCAGTGCCTGCTCCCCGTCAGTAACTGCCCTGGCTCAGCACACAGTAGGTGCTCAATCAGTGTTTGTTGATGGGAACGGGGCTGAAGGAATCTGAGGGAGCCTCCTGCCCAGACGGAGCACGAGTGCTCTCCTGGAGGGCTCACGCTGCCCCTGTGCTTGCAGCTTCTGTTCTCCCTCCCGTCTCCTGCCTCTGGTGCCATCTATAGCTCAGCTCACAAATCCTGCTTTCCCGGGGCACCGGCACTGAGACCATGATGTGAGTGCCCCCTGGAGGGGTGCATGGTCGTCGCCCAGGTGCATTCTGTCTCCCCGTGCGGGGCCCAGCTCAGGGAGGTCAGAGTCTGCTTTTTCTCCCTGGTGCTTTTATCCCGCCCAGTGCCCCCAGACATGGCCAGGGCCTCCTCCTGAGGCTACAGAATCTCCCCGCAGGTGCAACCAGCCTCCCTCCCCCAACCCCCCCTCCAGGGGACACCTTGTTCTCTGTTTCCCTCACTAATCATAGAACTAGATGTGTCCTGAATCAGGTCAGCCACCAGCTGCCCACATGCTGGGTCTTCAGCCTTAGTGAGGTGACAAACAATTGCATGGTCCTAACTGGGGCACTTTTAGAGGGACACGGAGCCTGTGGTATTCTTAGTCCAGGTCAACAGAGTCCATCCCAGCCCGCCTGACACCCCCTCTGTGACATTTCTCTACTCAGTGGAGAGGGAGAGCACCTGCAGGGGTTGGTCATTTTGGAGGAGAGAAGGGAAAGGCAGGGCCACAGCTCTCTGGGGAGGGTCTCTGGGTCCCTGTGAAGGGACTGTGTGCCCAGCCTGTTCCCATCCCAGCTGACACATGAACCCTGCAGCTGGAGGTCAGGCACCTGGGAGTTAGCCCTGGGTCCATGTACATGAGGCCAGTCACCTCCCGGCCTGGGGCTTGGTTCACCCCTTTTGCCACCTGGTGTACTCTTCCTGCCACACGGAGCCTTGAGAAGCCTCAGGAATGATGCGGGTGAGGGCTTTTGTGCCCTGCAAGACATGCTCACTCTCCTTTTGGTGTCTGGGCGAGAGGCTCTGCTAGAGGACGAACAGATGCAGGGCCACTTGCAGGCCCGCAACCAACGCTCTCTCCCACTATTTCCTTTTGGGGACCTACCCCTGAGCGCATCTCTCTGGGGGGTTAAAAATAATCTATATCATTTCTTCCTGAGAGCATTCTGGATGCAGTGGAATAGTACAGGAGCTGGGAGCTGGCCAACAGCAAGAGCAAAAGCAACTGAGCAACTTCCACAGGCGAGCGGGAAGCAAGCGTGGAGAGGGCCGTGGGCCAGCAGTCAGGAGGGGAAGGAAGGGAGGGAAGCAGCAGACCTGCCTCCTCTGGGGCTGGCATGTGGGCCTGGGCGGGGGGCTGTCACAGGCTCCCAGAGGGCCTCTCAAATGGACCAGGACAGGAGAAGGCCGGGGAGGGCTGCGGTCAGCGACACTACCATTCACTTTCTGATAATTTTAGCCACCCAGGGAGGAGGCTAAATCTATCCGCAGCAATTGTCTTCAGTTTAAGTGGGCCCCCAAGGGAGGCTCACAGCAGGACAGGAAGGCCAGCAGAGGTGGGAGGGACTCCGAGGGTTAACAACAGCCACTGGCTGCCTGGGCCCCAGGAAGGAGCAGCCTCAGATCCATCCCAAGGAGGCCCAGGGGGTCACTTTCTGATCTGCAAGGCCGAGGGATGGATCACGGGAACGGAAGCATGGGAAACACGGCCAGACTTAGCAGAGAGGGCCAGCTGGAATGGACTGTCAGCCCATGCACTTGGGGACTTTCCACAGGACAAAACAAATGTTCTCTGCACACAACGCGGGGTCAAGGGCCATAAGATTGAAGAGTGTTTTGTTTGCCTACGGCCCTGTAGCCTCTCTGTGTGACCTCGGGTGGGTCCGAGGTGCCAGCCCCTGGCCACTCCCCTCTCCGTGGGGCGGGGGCTCGGGCTGAAGACTCGGCGGGAGTGAGGGCTCTTAGCAGTGTATCACCAGGCACCTGTTCACGCGGGCACAGTCTGCCGGGACTTCAGTCTGTTTAGATCAGTGATGGCGAACCTATGACATGTGTGTCAGAGGTGACACGCGAACTCATTTTTTTGGTTGATTTTTCTTTGTTAAATGGCATTTAAATATATAAAATCAAAATCAAAAATTTAAGTCTTTGTTTTACTATAGTTGCAAATATCAAAACATTTCTATATGTGACACGGCACCAGAGTTAAGTTAGGGTTTTTCAAAATGCTGACACGCCGAGCTCAAAAGGTTCGCCATCACTGGTTCAGATGAAGGTGTTCTGATCTCTCAGGTTTTGGCCGCCCTCAGGTATCTGCTCCATGATTTACATCTCAGTTCAGATTCGCCACGGGCTCAGGTGAGCTAACAAGGGTCGCCTCTCTTCTCAGAGCAAGTGCTGTGGGACCAGATGCAGGAAGACATTGCAGGGCACATCAGACCTGTGTCTCCCAGCAGATCTGACTCCAAATACTCTGCCAGGGGTGCCGGCCAGGGCAGGTCCTTGGGAGCACAGCCAGTGGGTCCAGCTAGTAGGCAGCAGAACTGGAGTTTGGGTCCAGATCTGCCTCGGTTGGGAGCCTATTCCCTTTTCCCTGGAGAAATATTATGGGAGACTCTCAGCGGCCGGCCCTTGTCACTGGTGATTCCTGACCCTCAAATCCATAACCCAGACAGTCGTGTCATCTGCTCAAAAAAAGCATAGAAATTTATATGGATTCCATTTTATGATGAGACAGGACCACAACTGACCAAGCCAGGAAAACCCAACTCTGTCACCTGCTTGCTGTGACCTCAGGCCAGTCACTTAACCTTTCTGAGGTTTGCTTTAATCAGTTGGTAAAAGTCAATACTCTCTACCTCCTGTAGTTGCCTAGAGAAACACACAGGATATATTTATAAATTGTAATTGAAATAGACACTGGTACACAGGTTTTAAAAAAAATTAACTCTTATTCTAAAATTATCTCCCCCTCCACTCTTTCTATAGGGGATAAGTACAGCTTGACTTACATACCGTATATCTCTCCATTTAAACCATATCAGCATCTGTGGGTGACTCAACCCTTCTGTCTGCTAGAAGAGAATAAGCCCCTGACCCATTTCATGTGGCTGCTTTGCAGGATGACTAATAACTGTGCTTATAAAAACCTCTGCTAAATGTCAGATCCGCGAAGACACCCGAGGACGTAGGATTCCTTCGAGACCGCACACCCAGCTGGGGACAGAGAAAGGAGGGCGTAGCTTGTGTGCGAGTGTATGTCTCATTCATTTCAAAACTTCGCAGGAAAAAGAAACAACCCCCAGGAGCCTGACTTCTGATCCTCATGGAAGCCCAGGCCTGGGAGGTTGGAGTTAGCACCTGCCTGTGAGAGGGGGGAGGACTGATCGGTCTGCGGCTCCTCCGCATCCTTCCCGGGAGCTCCGAGACACCGAGGCAGGGACCCACGAGGCCTGCTTAGAGTCCTCAGTGCCCTGGGAAATGGGCTCAAGGGGCTCTGGGATCCATGCCAGGCCCCTGGGATTTTAGAAAGGAAAGCCTTCCCCAGGCCCCGGGGAGTTGGGGAGTTTGGATGGACAGGGAACTCACTCTCAGCACAGCATCCTGTGGCATGTGTCGTGTGAGGACAGAGGCTCCAGGCCTGTGAAGGGGGTCTCTGCACAGCCCACCCCCTGTCCAGCCCTCCTCACCCTGAAAAGACTATGGGAATTGGCTCAGGTGGCCTGGGAAACAAAGCCCAGCCCAGTCTGCATCCTGAGATTTTTCCCTTCATGTTGTTTTGTAGCCCATTTTCCTCTATCGCTGATCAAATAACAGTCAACATGCTTGAGTGCCTATTCTGTGGCAGGCACGGTGCCAAGGACTTCGTGTGTGAGTTGGTTCTCTTAAACCTAACAATTCCCCGAGAGGTGCCTTATCAGCCCCGTTTTCCAGGTGAGGAAACGGCGCGATGGAATAACCTGTGCGGTCACCCAGGACTGGGACCTGGCCTGGCACTCAGGGGGTGTCTTGAAAATGTTTAGTCCCTACCTAACCTCAAGGTCAAAGTGCAATCCTGAAGTGCATTGAGTCTCTCACCAGACAGATGGATCCAACCGACTTTATAAACTCTAGTGAGACCAGGCTTGCTCCTTCTAGACTTATAATCTGGACAACAGAACCAAAGGGTTCTGACATGAGAAAGGCTGCACAGATTGTGCTAATATCGCTGTTTGAATTGAACACTCCTGAATTTACTATGTTACTTGGTGCCTTGCCCAAAACATTCCAGGATGGTGCCGTCAAACTCCTGCATAACCACCTCAAGAATTCCAGTAACACCAGTGTGAGCTCTCCGAGCAGCACCATTGGCCGGACTCCCTCCCGACACAACAGCAGCAGGGCCAGCCCCCTGACCTCACCCACCAACGGTTCCCATGGGGGCCTGTCTCCAAGCCTGCTGGACAGAGAACCTGAACTCTGAAGAAATCTGTAGTTCTTTGCGTGGAGTTCCAGAGCCATTGAAAAGTTTAGTTTTTGAAGCCAAGAGGATCTGAATGAGCCAATTAAATGAGATGGCAAGAAGGACTGTGAGTGTACGGCCAAACCACCCTGAACGGGCCAGATCTCGTCTGATCTCGGAAGCTGTGCAGGGTCGGGCCTGGTTAGTACTTGGATGGGAGACCGCCTGGGAATACCAGGTGCTGTAGGCTTAAAAATAAAAATTAAAAAAAAAAAGAAAGAAAGAAAAGGAAAAGAAGGACTCTGATATTGTATCCCGGGATGGTGGAGTTGCGTCCCTTGCCACTGAGGGCCGGGGCAGCAGTCACGTGGTGGAAGGAGGCAGAACAGCTCTGGACAACAAGACCTCCCTGCTCAGCACCCAGCCTCCGCGCGCCTTCCCGGGGCCACGGGCGCGCGGCTATAACCTGTACCCCTACCCGGACACCATCAACACCTATGACAAGACAGCCCTGAAGAAGGCCGTGTTTGACAATGACATGGAGCAGCTTCGAGATGTGCCCATTGACCATTCGGACTTGGTGGCAGACCTTCTGAAGGAGCTGTCCAACCACAACGAGCGCGTGGAGGAGCAGAAGGGTGCCCTGCTGGAGCTGCTCAAGGTCACCCGGGAGGACAGCCTGGGCATCTGGGAGGAGCACTTCAAGACCATCCTGCTCCTGCTCCTGGAGATCCTTGGAGACAAAGACCATTCCATTCGCGCTCTGGCGCTGAGAGTTTTACGGGAGATTCTGAGAAACCAGCCAGCAGGATTCAAAAGCTACACCAAGCTGACGATCATGAAGACTCTGGAGGCCCACAAAGACTCCCATAAGGAGGTGGTGAGAGCCGCCAAGGAAGCTGCGTCCACTCTGGCCAGCTCCATCCACCCGGAGCAGTGCATCAAAGTGCTCTGCCCCATCATCCAGACGGCCGACTACCCCATCTACCTGGCTGCCATCAAGATGCAGACCAAGGTCATCGAGAGGATCACCAGGGAGTCCCTGCTGCAGCTGCTGGCTGACATCCTCCCGGGCCTGCTGCAGGTTATGGCAACACTGAAAGTAGTGTGCGGAAGGCCGGTGTGTTCTGCTTGGTGGCAATTTATTCCGTAATCGGAGAAGAGCTGAAACCTCACCTCGCACAGCTCACGGGGAGCAAGATGAAGCTACTGAACTTGTACATCAAGAGGGCGCAGACCACGAACAGCAACAGCAGCTCCTCCTCCGACATCTCCGCGCACAGCTAATGGCAGCGCGGGTGTCCCAGCCGCAGAGCAGCCGCGGTGCCTCTCAGACCTTCCCGCCCCCTCGTAGGCTCCCGTCAGGGCGAGGAGGCCACACATATTTATTACAACCAGTATTTGGTCCCTTCCAGCTTTTGTGTAGAATCTTACTGGCATTGAATGTAAGGAGCAAGGCCTGTTTGGCGTCCTCACACACAACTGCAGGAGTGAAAGAGCCATGCGGACTCCAGCGCCGAGCGGCCCTAGCGCGCTGGTGAGCAGAGGGTGTGGCGGTCTGTGTTTCTCGTTCACCTTCGTCCTGCGCTCTGGATGTGGCCGTGTGGGGCAGGTTCCCTCCCCGCCACCCCAGCCGACGCCATGAAAGGGTTAGTTGTGCCTCTTTAAGTTGCATGTTGAGACCTGCTAAGAATGTGGATCGCGTGGCAGGATGGAGGGAAAGCTGCGGAGGGCCTCTGGCAGACCCCGGGTGTTGCTTCTGTACCTGGGCCAAAGGCTGCTGCCCTCGCGCTAGTGCTCCGGTGCTGCCCCGCTGCCCGCGGCTCCCGGGAGTCTGCGGAAGCTTCTTCAGGGGCTCCTCTCGGGCCCTGGGTCTTGGTCTTTCTGACTCGGCGCTGTCGTCTGTCCCTCCTGTTCCCCCCACCCCCAGCGTTTGCTTAAGCTGCGCAGTTCTGAAGCGTTCTCAACCTGGGCCCGGCTGCCGCTTTCTGCCACTGCCATCCTCAAGGACACTCCCCTCTGGCCCAGCACTCGCTTCCAACACCCTCGGCAGCTAATGCAACGGGGTTTGCCTCATCTTCTTCTCTCCCTGCCGCCCTTTATTTATCAAACATAACACACGTCAAAGAACAGCAAGCAAGAACGTTGGAGAACCCCGCAGGACTCTGCTGGCAGTGACGTTTGGAAGTGAAAAAGAAAATGCTCTAAAAGATACTGTGAAGGAAAACCCCTATTCTGTAAAACTACTGTTTGGAATTCTCTGCTATTCTTTGGACGGCCTCTATCTAATTTTGAAAAAGTAACTTTGCCTTCTAGCCTGCTTGAATAGCGGGGGAGATAAACTTAGCTGTCTGACCTTGTAGGCCAGAGACTAGATACACCCAATGCCATGCCAGGTGCATTTTTTAATTGGATAGAACTGTGTAGTTTTCAAGGCCGCCGCCAGCAAGCACACAGAGGGCTGGCTCTTCCATAAAAAGGGAAGTTCTGCTTGTAGCTTTGCTTAGAATTTGGATTCCTTTCCCTAAGCCCACCGCGGTGAATAAAGTGTAACTCCAAACTCTCAGAGCGCTGTTTGGTTCTTGTCCGGTTTTTCTGTAACAATACCGGCCACCAAATGTTTGGTCAGCGCTGTGTGTGCACGCATGGTCCCACACCCCCAGGTTGGGTTTCTGTTTTTTGGTTTTATTGGGGTGGGGGGGCTTTTTCACGTTACATCCATACCTGTACTTATATCTTCTTTGTTTCACTCTCTAGTGCGGGGGTGGGGAACCTTTTCTTGGGCCTTATTCAGCCCTCAGGCCGGACGTTCCCCACCCCCGCTCTAGTATATCACGCAAATGTATAGACTCTTTTGTTAATAATGTAGGATTTGCTAAAAAAGAAAAAGAACCCTTTTGAGTTTGATGCTGTTCTAAGCGGTTAAGTGACTTAATTCTTCTAAGAACCCTGTGAAGCAGGTGTTACCCTTATCATCCCTGCTGCACCCATGTGGAAACTGAGGCACAAAGTGTCCAGAATGTGCCCATAGCTACACTGCCCAGAGTGTCAACTAGAATCTGTGTGTAATCACCACACCCTGCTCCAGGGGGGGACTGCCTTTTCCCTACTTCCTGCCTCCTGGAGCGAAGGAGACCTTTGGGACAACCGAGGCCCCTCCTAGCTTTCCTGGGATGGCCCAGGCGATCGCCTGAGCGGTGTTTACATTTCTGACACCATCCTATAAACTAGACCAGGAGACTCCCGAAAGCTGCCCTCTGACCCCTGCACCCCCATACATGGATACCCGACAGGGTCCAGGGCTCAGATGGTGACTCTGGCCTCGCTGGGGGAAACCAAGGGCTGTGCGGGTCGGGCTGATCCTGGGCTTTCCCAAGCTCACATTGCTGCCTCGATCCCCTTGGCCTGAAGGTTAGGGTGCGTTCTCACTCTGGGTAATGCTTCTGAGGCCAAGATGAGATGGGAAGCATCCTGGGTTCTGTCCTGACTCTGCGGGTGCAACTAGATCTTGATCCTTCCTCCATAAAATGTCAGGGCTGGTCAAGTATATCTCATTCTGACAGTGTTCTCTACTATTTCCAAACGGTGTTCCGTGGAACAAGGCATTGCTCCAACCAGGGGTTCCATAGTCAATGAAGTCTGAGAAACACTGCCTATCCTGGTCCACTCTTAGAGATCCATGGTGCATGTCAGCATGTGCTCTGAGAAGTCCTCCCTTAAAGGCATCCATTCATCTGACTTAAATCAGCATCTCTCGTTTGTACGTAACCATGGAACACTTTTTATAAACATAACATCTCTTAAGCCTTTTGCACAGCCGTTCCCTTAGTGCAGTGGTCGGCAAACTCATTAGTCAACAGAGCCAAATATCAACAGTACTTCTTCAAAATAGACTCGCCCAGGCCGAAAACCGACTTCTGCGCATGGGCCACGAAGTTTCAATCGCACTGTACGTGCGCCTGCACGTGGTATTTTGTGGAAGAGCCACACTCAAGGGCCAAAGAACCGCATGTGGCTTGTGAGCCGCAGTTTGCCAACCACGGCCTTAGTGAATCCCACTTCCTCTGGCATTGACCTGTGCTGTGCTCCTTCCAGAAAAGATCCAGGTGTAAGCCCTGCCCTCCAGCAGTGAAAGGCCTGGGGGGTGAGGTGGGGGGCGGGTATGGGACACCCACAATCTGGCTTAAGAGCTAGAAGGGAGTTTAGGGAGGAGGCTCAGACATTCCCACTCAGGCATCAGGGAAGGAGAGGAGGTGGCCTGGGAGGCAGGCCTCGAAGGCCTCGTGGAGCTGGCTGGACAAAGACGTCTATGTCTTGGTCTGCCAGGCTGAAGGTGCGGGGAAGGGAGGAAAGGGCCCAGTGTCTCCTCTGTGATCTCAAGCGCCCTGACCTTGAGCCTGAACCTACAAACTCCACTCAGCAAAGCAAAGCCTTCCAGTTAAGTGGGCTAGGACAAATGATCAGCCATCCTTGGTGACTGGATTCACCCCCTCTACATCAGTAGTTCACCCATGTTCTCCAGTACGTTCCAGTGATATTTTAGTGCTTGTTAAGGAATGGAATCTAGCGCCCCTCATGAATCTAGCTCTGACAGGGGAAGAAGTTAAGGTATTAATGTCTCAGGTGTACTGGGTTTTGTTCACTTATTTTTTTTAGTTTTTCAATCAACAAACACTGAGCACTTACTCTGTTGTTCATTCATTCTTTGATTTTTTTTTTCAATCAACAAACATTTACTGAGTTCATACTTACTCTGTTTAGGTGTTATGCTAGGTGCTAGGGATCCAGAGTGGCATCAAACATGTCCTTTTCCTTAAAGGATTCCAAACTAGTGGGCCTCAGGTAGGCATTGCCCTTGTAATATGACTACGAAGCTTCCATGTGTCACAAAAAGAACTTGTGAGAAGCTGCTGGGTTATCGTGTGAAACTGATGAACGCAAGCTAGGGTGTCAGGTACAGGAACCGACAAGCGTACCAGCGTCCTGGGCACTCCTGGGAGAGAACCCGAGAGCAGGCCAGGCCCAGGGACTGCTCTGCGGGAGGAGACAAATATTCACGATAAGGAGCAAAAGGCAGTCCAGGCAGCGGGATCAACCTGTGCAAAGGTACCGGGGCATAAACAGCTGGGGTGTGAAGAGCAGGGGTTGAGGGCCCAAATCTTGACGTATCTCTGAAGCACGTTAAGGAGTCTGAACTTTATCTCGAGGGCTTTTAGCAGGAAGGAGACTTGATAAAATACATGTCTTTGTGAAGATCTCTCTGGTGTGGGTGAAACATAGTCAGCCAGCAGGACAGTAGTTGCTAGAACAATGAGATACTCCTACTTGGCTTGGGCCCAGCACAGCGGGAGACAATGATGCTCCAAAGGGCCGGGCCAGCCCATGGGTTTGGGGGAGACCTCTGAGACAGGTCAGGGGCCAGCTGCGCTGGGGAGATCCTGGGAGCGTCCACCCTGATAGGCACAGCCCTCTGCCCGCTAGAACCTGACAGGCAGTGAGAGCAGAGAGGGCACAGTTCCTGCACCACAGCACAAACAGAGGCAGGAGCTCTCGAGGCACGTCCAGGGGCATGTTTCTGTACAAAAGCGGGCAGTTTCTGCCCTGGGACAATCCCTTTGCAGTGTTCAGGCCATTAATTACTCCTTATCTCACCCAGTAAGGGCCCATGTGGAAATCACGCCCATCCTTCTGCTCAAATGTTAGGCTGCTCTTTATTCTGAACAGGAAAAGAGCAGAAAATAGAACTGTTTTCAGAATGGATGCCAATTTGAGATTTCCCCCTTTACTTCTGAGTGGTGGAAAAGGAGGAGGGGGCGGGGGCCCTTTCTCTGGGGCTGCTGGGGTGGGAGCTGGCAGCCCGAAGTGGGTGTGCTCTGGGGAGTGACCTCCCTCGCCCACCCCGGGGAGTGGGGGGCGGGGGGCTCTGAGAGGCCACATGAGCCGGGGCCCCAGCATCTGCCTGGTTTGTAGGAGATGATGATCCCCACACGGAAGGGGATCGTTTTCTCTATTTTACAAATGAGGGAGCTGAGTGGCCGAGAAGTTTGTTCACCTGCTCCAGGTCACAAAGCAAACAAACAGCTGGTGATTCCAAAGCTTGTGCCTGAGCCATCGAGCCACTGGTCTCAGGCATCGCTCTGCAGGCCAGGGTTGGGTCTTATGGCCCCAAAGCCAGGGCTGCCGGACATCTCTCTGAGGACGGCACCGCAGAGGCTCCTGGAAGACAGGCCTGCATCAACTCTCGGTCTCGCTGTCTGTGGCACAGCCAGCCAGCAGGCAGGCCCAGGGCCGGCTCGGCCTTCAGAGCTCCGTGTCCGCATCACCTGTCCCAGGGGCTGGCCAGGGCAGGCCTTAGTGAACAGTACTGAGTGTATGATGGGACTGAGACAGACAGGCTCCCTGAGCGTCTAACTCCAACAGCGTTGCATGCAGGCCACAGGGCTCAGAAGGTGGGTGGGACCCTTGCCGAGAAGGTAGCATATCCTCTGCTCCAACAATAGGTCCAGCTCTCCCCTGACCAAGCCCACACTGCTGAGGGCGAGGCGGCTACTCCTCCCAAGATCCAGGCATAGATGCTACTCCTCCAACAGCCAGGCATAGATGCTACTCCTCCTGGCATCCAGGCATAGATGCTACTCCTCCCGACAGCCAGGCACAGACACATTGATGGGCTGACCCAAGAAGCTCACCTGGAACCAGACTTTGGTGGGTTGGGCAGGAACAGGCGACAGGAGGGAAGCCAGAGGGCAGGTGGAGTCTGGGCTTGATGGCCTGGTAGCAGGTGTGGGGGGCAGCAAGCGTGTCTGGTCAGAAGGCTCGAGGGTCTGGACAGGTGGCAGGAACTGATGACAGGAGTCTGGCCCTGGCAGTCAGGTCCTGAGGGCCTGAACCCGGGGCAGAAAGCCAGGCACACTGATGTTCCAGGCGCGCTATAAGGAGCAGCGGGTGATCTGCATTGCGCCGGCCCTGGCCACATGGACCTGGCCTTCAGACCATCCTGTGTTCAGCTTGCCCTTGGCTGTTGAGCTACCCCGAAAGCCAGCCTGCTGAGGAGGGCATCCCAGACCAAACCGTAGCAGCCACGCTCCCCTCCGCAGAGCCGCAGTGATGGCCACAGGGCTGGCACTGTGGGCAATGGGCACCTCTGCACGGGGTGCTTTGCGGAGAGCCCACATAGGCCCCGAAGAGAAATGGAGCGCTTGGGCCTCAGCCGGAGGGCTCTGGTGGATGCGTGACAGGTGGTGTCTGAGGGGCCGCAGCCTTCGGTAGAAAGCCAAAGCGGGCATTTCCAAAGAGGAGGAGTGGGCTGAGCGTTGGACTCCTCTCTGGCCGTAGCAAGCACACAGTTTGCCAAGGATCAAGATTGGGTGCCATGAGGGACAGAGACCCCCACAGGCCTTCTCGTGCAGCTCTGGGGTCTAGAAGGACTGAATCTGGCCAGGAACTACGAGGTGCCTGTCCTGGACATGAGGCTGGACATGTGGGGGCCTCTGAGCCTCCCATGGGGGCCTGGGGGAGGGGAACGGGCCGTTGCTGCTTCGTGGTTCCAGCATCTGTTTGGGGCGATGAACACACTTTGGAAATAGTGGCAATGGCAACGCAACATCGTGAAGGCCATTAATGCCACCGAATTGTGCACACGGCTAAAATGGCAAATGCTATGTTGTATGTGTATACATTTTGCCACACTAACAAAAAAGAAAAGCCTTTTTGAGGTCCTGGGGAATAAAGAAAGACTGGGAAACTGTCCCGGATGGAAGGAGACTATGGAGGCATGGCAACCAAACGCATCGTGAAACCTGGGTTGGAGCGTGGAGCGGAGAGAAGGACCATGAACGCCCAGGAAGGAAAAACTGGTGGAAGTCGCCTAACGTTTCTAGTTCAGTTAGTAACGTTGGACCAATGCTCACTTCTGAGTTGTGACAAATGTTCCACGGTTATGTAAGATGTTAACATGCGAGGAAGCCGGGTGATGGGCCTGCGGGAACGCTCTGTACCATCTTTGCAACTTGTCTGTGAGCTAAAATTATTCTAAAATATAAAGTTAAATAACACACCACAGAACAAAACAAAAGTAGGACCTGGGTACCCAGGAGAGCTGGGGCCTGTGCGTGACAAGGGGCCTCCTGCTCTGCTCGGGAGGGGCCGGGGTGGCAGGCCTGGCTCTCAGCTGGCCGGAGGGTTGCTGCCAACTCTATGGAGAGGGGCCTGAGCTGGAGGGGAGGCAGGCAAGAGCGGGGAGCATTCCCCAGTGCCCGAGCCCAGGTCGCAGCTTGTCTGTGAGCTTTGCTGGGTTTCTCCTGTTCCCCTCTGTGTTTGCACATCTCCGTCTCTGCCTACCAACACCGTGGGCCCGGGCACAGGGACACCAGTGTCCCGAGCTGTGCTTTCCCGGCACAAAGTGGTCACGCAGCCAAGACTGGCCACGTCCTCTGAGGACAGGCTGCAGGCGAAGTCCTTAGAGCAGGATCCCTGTCCCCAGTCACTTATCCGAGGACAAAGGGGGAGGAGTGTTCACAGTGCCAGGCATTTTATAGGTGGTTCTCCTTGATCTCTCTACAAAGTGCAAGAGGAGCATGGCCATTCCCACGCTGCAGGTCAGCTTCAGGCTGAGAGAGACCAAGGAGCTGCCCGCCTACGTGTGTCAGAACCAGGGCTCGAACTCCTGTGACTGCTGGGCTCCAGATTCTCTTTCCCGCTCCAGGCGGTGGGCCCTTTCCAGCTCTGCAGGCCGGGGCAACGGCCAGCCTGCGGGACATCCTGAGCTTCCAGGATCGGCAGGTGACAGGACAGAGGGCAAGCTTGGTGACGTCATTCTCTGGAAGGGGGCAGGGCGCGTGTCTGCAAGGTCAGAGTTCCTCTGGACAGAGGGGCAGGGCGAGGGAGGAGGAGTCAGAGTAAGTCATGTGGCGGGGGGGCGCTGTTTGGAACTGGGGAGGTCACAGCCCCTGGGGTTCTGGCAGGACCTAAAGTGGAGCCCAGGCCTCCTTGGAATGCCTGCCCCTCCCCCGCCCCCACACCCCATGGCTTCATCCGTCACTGTGTTGTCCTTGGAGGGAGCACACATCCCAGCAGAGGCCCTGGATGCAGACACTGGACATTTCCCCTGTCCCCTCTTACCGGCCATCCCCCGGGCCTTGCTTCCATCTGCCCACGGCCCATCCCCTCGGCAGAGGCTCCCTGTGCATGGCCCTGGGGATCACTACCCCTTGGGGAACGTGCCTCACCCTCAGTCATTGCCACACCCACACCTTCAGGAGGGTCTCCTCAGGGGGACTGCTCTCACCAGCACTGTGAGCCCCAGAAAGCCCAGGGGGTCTTTTTCCCCCCAATATTTAATTTCTTTATTGATTAAGGTATTACAAATGTGACCTCATTCCCCCCATAACCCCCGCTCCCCCACTCATGCCCTCACCCCCCTGTTGTCTGTGTCCATTGGTTGGGCTTATCTGCATGCATACAAGTCCTTTGGTTGATCTCTCCCCCTTACCCCCACCCTCCCCCACCTTCCCTCCCAGGGGGTCTTCTTGTCCTCTGTCTCCTCCACAAACTGGTCCCTGAGCTCAGGGTTCAGCACAGAAAGAAGAGCAGGGCTGGGCCTGCTGGGCATTCTGGCCAGAGACAGGAGCCACACGTGGGAGCCCCGGCTGCAGCCCGGGCCCAGCCCATCTCGCTGCTCTGAGCGCAGGCTCTCCTCTGAGCCCCACTCCCCCCGGCCCGAGAGCACGGTGAGCCCAGAATGTTCTGTGATTACAGGCTGTGGGTGCTGGCTGCGACTGTGCAAAACGGACCAGTGTATTTCCAGAAAACACAGAGTGATCTAGAAAGCTATGACCACCCCCTCCACAGTTATTCTTAGAAATCCCAGCAAACCGCTGACTGGCTCACCCTTGGAAACGGGCCTCGAGCAGAAGACAAGGGGTGGGGGACACCCCCACGTCCCTGTCCTGAGCCAGAGCAGCCTGGGGCGGCTTGAGAAGGCAGGCTGGAGGGACAGGTCGCGGGGTCTGTGTCTGTGGAGCACTGAGGTGACCCAGGCCCTCCTCCCTGCCACCGACTATCTTTGTGACTCGAGCCTGTGTCATCTGCTTGCCTCTCCTTTCCAGTCATTTTGTCCAGGTTCTCCTGGGCCTCCCTGGAGACCAGAGATCACGGTTTGAGGTCCCTAACCCCAATGCCTTGCCTTTGGCCTTGGGGGAGTATGAGCCAGACCACAGCCACCCTGGCTTCTCCATTCAGCACAACAGCTTGGGGTGGGCGGGTGGGTGGGTGGGCAGGGGGACAGGGAGACTCAGACACTGTCTGTGGCCGCTCCGAAGCTCAAGTGGCCAAATCGAGTGTACAGATAATTCTGCAGCAACAAGGGTGAAAAGGGCCCGAAAAGGGGGCAAATCATGGTAGGATGGTGTGGAGAGAGAAGTTTGGTACAGCTAAGCGGCTGGGCATGCTTCGTGGAGGATATAAGTGAGATCTGAGCAGCTGTGGGCAAACTACGGCCCGCGGGCCGGATCCGGCCCGTTTGAAATGAATAAAACTAAAAAAAAAAAAAGACCGTATCCTTTTATGTAATGATGTTTACTTTGAATTTATATTAGTTCACACAAACACTCCATCCATGCTTTTGTTCCGGCCCTCCGGTCCAGTTTAAGAACCCATTATGGCCCTCGAGTCAAAAAGTTTGCCCACCCCTGGATCTGAGGGATTTTTTTTTTTTTTTTTTGGTCTTGAGTATTGAAAGAGGAGCAAGCTAGTGACGACCCTGAAATGAACAGCCGCTGAGGGGAAGCGGGGCGAGGCCCAGACTGTGCCAGGCAGACCTGGTCTGAGTACCCTTCCTGAGGACAGGCGGGTGGCAGGAGTGTCCTTCCTCCCCGAGCAAATTTCCTCACCAGGAGAGAAGGAAGGTTGGGAGGATGCGGTGAAATGACACATAAGAAGATCACCTGGCCTTGGGCGAAGGTGGGGGCGGGGGGGGAGGGAAGGGGCCCTGGGGGCCAGGCGGTAGTCACTCTCACTTGAGTCTGAAGTGGCGATGTCCTGCAGAAGCTCCAGGCTGTCCCAGGAGGTCTAGATAGTTCACTCACTGGTTAGAAGAGAATCGTTGGACATCAAACAGCTGAGCTCTAAAATGCCACCCTCGGGAGAGAGGGATATCACTGCTCCTGGGCCCCTTCCTGAGGGCAGGTGACCGGGGCTGTCTGCTCATTGGGGAACACAGCCCAGACCCTGTGTCTCTGCCCTGCTCTGTAGGAAAGGTTGCTGCCACTCCAGTCCTCCTCCTGACAAGAGATTCCTTCCTGTGTCCTGGCTGGAGGCACCCCAGCCCACCCCAGCCAGGACCCCTCCCACCAGGAGTAATTTACACTCAGTAAAGCAACCTCTGTCTACATCAAGGCCCTCTGCACCTCCAAGTGGCCCCGGGCCGGGTTCTGAGGGTGCGCAGAAGCCTTTTGCTGTCCCTGATAACCCAGCCAAATTTTCACTCCAATCCATGGGGCACTTCATAGGAGCACACTTGGGTTAATGGCTCTGTGATCTGAGATAGCCCTTGGCCAGGGAGGGCTATGTCGTGCTTGCGCCCAGGAGAGAGGTGAGAGCTGAGAGAATGCTGACTGTCCACATCTGCTCCCTCAGGCTGACAGCACTGTGCCTGGGGTGGACTCAGCCACCTGAGCTAGGATTTCACAACAGCTGCCCCTTAGCAGGGCCTATGCTCTGCAGAGCACACCCACACTAACTCAGGGAGGAAACTGAGGCCCAGGGAGTTGGTGACCCCCCTGAACAGAAGCCAGGACCCCTCCCACAGGGCACACTCCACACCCACCTCTGACTGCGGTAGGAGCCAGAGCCGGGTAGGGGTGGCAGGATGTGAAAGGCTGTGGGAGCCCAGTCGAGGAGACAGACCTGGCCAGGGCCGGGAGAGGGGTCGGGAGCCTGGGGCTGAGCAGAGAGGAGCTTAGGACACCTCTGAACTGCACCAGCGGTGGCCAGGGGTTAAGGAGGGGTGGGGCGGGAGGGAAGTGGCTGTGGCCATAAAAGGGCAACATGAGGGATCCTCGCTCTGTGCTCTGGGTCTTGACTGCGTCAATGTCAGCTTCAGGGTCCTGGCCGCGATATCTGCACCATGGCCCTGTCCGGAGCACACAGGGTCTCTCAGCATTATTTCTCACTCATGTGCATCTACGATGATCTCGAAATTAAAAGTATGATTTAGAAAAGAAAAAGAGAACCTCTGAGCTGGGTACGCAGAGGGGTGCGAGGGAGAGGGGCCAGCCAGGAGGTGACACAGAGCCGAGGGGAACGGTGTGCCCAGCATCCCTCCAGACACCGAGCCTGCCCTGGGACAGGGGTCCCAGGCTCTCGGCTGTGAGCACAGTGACTTCTGGGCCCAACAGAGTGAGCATCTAAGAGCAAGGAGCAGAGCTGAGGAGGTCAGAGAGGATGCTGCCGGAGGAAGGGGGAGGAAGCACCGGAGACCTTAATGAGCAGGGGTGCCTGGGCGGCAGGCAGGGGTGGTGTCTACCCACCGCCCAGTCATTCCAGCCCCAAAGGAGTTGCCAGCCATGCTGAGGACAGGAGGACTGCCGGCGCCTCTACACCAAGAGCTATTTACATTCCCACAGGGAGGACACACCCGATGTCAGGCGGGCTTGGCGCAGGCAGCGCTATCAGAGGGTGCCCAGCAGACTCAGGGCTCTGCTGCCTGTAGCTTGGACAGGAGCATGCGGGCTTCCCCGGCTTCGCTCACTTCAACCCTACTGAGCACCCCCAGGGTAGCAGGAGCTGGAGGAGGCGCGTGCGCACTGACCTCTTCGCCAGCCCTGTGAGCCCAGCAAGCCCAGGTGGTCTTCTTGTCCTCTGTCCCCACCACGACAGGGCAAGGGCTAGTGTCTGATGGTGGGGCAAAGGTGTAAAGGCCACAATGGGAAGGAATCTTTAGACCGAAAAATGCAGCAGGTAACTCCATGCAATATAACAGAATTTATTATGTGGGAATTTACTTATAGAACAATGGGGCTGGAGCGGACAGACAACCAGCCGTTTCTGGCAAAGTGTTCTCTACCACCAGACCCCGGTTACAGTACCGTTGTATAGTAGAACTCGGGTACTAATGATTGACAAGACCCAGGGACAAAGAATGCAGTAGCACCCGCCAGGGGCCATCCCTCCTGGTGGTCTTGTGATCGATAATTGCTTATAATCAATACTTTTACTAGTTTGATATTTATGTCACGCCATTCTGGCTGTTGCTAACAAAAATAATGTTACAGCTCCATTTTTAAGGAACACAGATAATCATCAACTAGAAAGCTTTGATATGGTTGCTAAGGACAGTGAATGTGGTCAAAGGTCACAGCCTTAAACTTAAAAATAAAATGAAATCCGGGACACAGATGGAGTAGGTTTTGTTCACATCTACATCTGTACAGGCTAGTGCAGCCGTGGGCAAACTACGGCCCACGTTTGAAATGAATAAAACTAAAAAAAAAAAAAAAAGACCGTACCCTTTTATGTAATGATGTTTACTTTGAATTTATATTAGTTCACACAAACACTCCATCCATGCTTTTGTTCCGGCCCTCCGGTCCAGTTTAAGAACCCACTGTGGCCCTCGAGTCAAAAAGTTTGCCCACCCCTGAGCTAGTGACACAGAAAACAGGAAGATGACTTTGGTAGCAGGTGAGATGGACTCTGGCAAATGGGCCAGGAGCTCTGTTCAAAGGCACAAGGTCTGTGACTTGCAAATGACGATTCATAGGTTCCCTACACAGAGCCCCGTACTGAGGTTCCCTTCTGTCTCCCCAGCCCAGCTTCTCTGGGTCCCCTAGTTTGCCTGAGATGCCCTCCCACATCACCAGACCTCCACCTTGGTTTCTCATCAGCTCCCTACTGTGCCTCACACTCGGAATTCCGAGCCTCTCCTCTGGGCAGACGCAGTGCTGGCCCTGGGCACACAGACATGCACAGACACAGTCCACCCCTTGAGGGGCTACAGTCTGGTGGGAGAGACACGCATAATTAAATGAGGCTCTCAAAGAGGGTCAGGCGGGCATGCCCCCCAGATGGCATCTTAGCTTCCGGGTCTGCCAGTGACTGGGACATGTTCCAGACCAGGCAGGGGAGCCCAGCACTGAGGACTCATTCTCCAAGGGTGCTGAGGGTGTCTGCCTCTGATTCGGGTGCTGCTGGAGGAGCCCTTTTGTCCACTGGGGCAGGGAGACTGACGAAGCTGATTGTCCTTGTCCCTAGGGCCTGCCCAACACTCCACAACCAGGTCTGCAAAATTGCCATCAACCCTGCCTTGTGCTTGATACTCAGGCAGATTCAGGGATGGGGGCAGATAGGAGATGGAGGTGGAGAGACCCACACACTGCCCCACATAGCTCCTGGCCAAGCAGGTGCCATGTGAACTCTCAAAGCCAGAGACAATCAGACGGTGGGGCTGGTGGGAATGCTGACATGGGGGAATTCACTCAAAGGAGAAGATTTGACCCACCTTTTCCATAGTTGGGGGATATATTTGGAGCAGGGAAAGCTACTTTAGAGGAAGAAGGAAGGGCTGAGCAAATGGTGTGGTGTACAGGACAGCCAGGAGACTCCCACTTACCCACCTTGACTGAGCATTTCCTGGGCTGCCTCGCCACCAAGGAGGCAGCGTTACCTCCAATGCACAGAAGATGAAAGCGAGGCCAGAGAAGATACACGACCCACCCAGACGCTCAGAGCCAGTAGCCAGAAGAAATCGGCTTCTCAGCCGAACTAGACGCAGGGCAGCTCGGAGGGCTGGAGAGGAGCATGCTTCTGGAGACACACGGAAACATGGCTGGGACGCGGGCCAGGGTCTGACTGTGGAAAGTCGCTGACCAGGGGGTTCCCACAGCGGTGCCGGTTGAGTGCTCCACATTTCACACGTGACTGAAAAGGCCTGCCCCATCCAGGGACTCTCCCTGTTGCTACTGGCTCGAGCTTTGCTCCTGGGGGAATTTTCTGGAGCAGCAGGTACATGCGAGAGCACAGGCCCGGGCCCAGCGCTTGCGAACTGGGTGGCCTTGAGCAGATCACATAAGCTCTCCAGTCCTCAGTTACTTCACTGTAGCACAATCGAATAACACGCTGCCAGCTGCTGCAGGATTAGTGGCACTGTATGCAAAGCACTGGGCACATGATCATGCCCAGTAATGAGGAGCTATTAATATATGTCAGCTGCTGGCTGCAGCCGCCTCCTCGTCAGTGGTCCCGGCTTCAGTTCCCCAATCACCTCTGCTAATGCTGCCGGATGGAGATCAGTCTCCCAAGGCCGGGCCCTCCGGGCTGGGAGATGCCCCGAACATAAGGACATGGAGTGGCTTCCCCCACCCTGCATCCACACATTTCACACAGCAGAGGAGAGGAGCTGCCGATGGAGACAGCTGGTCCTGCCGCGTTGCCTCTCTCAGGAGCGATTAGCCGTGTCATATATCCATTTGTAATGAAATGGAAGTGTTTTGATTTCTCTGGGAAGCCGGGTTTTCTCCCAAGTCCTTGCTGCTTTCATCCTTGGACTTGAAACAGCCCATTCTAATCTCAGAGGGAGGGGCAGCGGTTATAAGGTGCCCCTGATATCTGATCACCAACTCGGCGCTGGGTGAGCGGCAGCTTTGATGGCTGGGAGGGAGCGAGTGGTCCCCAGTTTGATGCTAATAGCCCCCTGCATTATTGAGGAGCTATGTTTCAGTGGCAGACACACTCGGGGAGGCATCCAGATTGCAGGCTGGCGTGCCAGCTGCTTCCCTCACTCCTCGGCAATGGAGCTCTGTGACCCAGCAGAGACACTAAAAATAGGCACCTGACCGAGCTGTCTGTGCAGCACGCCCACCCTCACCACAGACGGGTTGGAGGGCAGCTGCCATGGAGCGAGCAAATATGGCGAAACCACCACTTTCCAGTTCTTTCCATTGCTGCTCCTCTCCAAATGTCTGAAGAATGACCAGCTGCCCAGGGGGCACTCCCAGGAACTGTATATCTGAGACCTCAGCTGACTACGGGCTGGGCTGCGGCCTATGCTATCATACCCCTCCGAGTAGCACACTGATACCAAGGCGTTGGGGCCGTTGGGTCAAGGCAAAGGTTGGGACTCAATTGTCCCTGAGAATTTGCTGGAAATGTTGAGAAGGGGTGGGCAGGCTAACTGTGCTCATTCTCAGGCATATGTTTGAACTGGATAACCTAGCCAAACCCTCTTGCATTCATTAAGATGATGCCGGGCACTGAAGATACAACAGTGAGTGAGGACAGATGGGAGTCCCAGGTGCGGGAGGCAGCCTTAGAGATGGCCCACAATGACCCCTGCCTCCTGTATTTATGCAGGTACATAGCCCCGTCCCACATTGATTAGGACTGAGCGGTGTAACCAATAAAATATTATGGAAATGATGGAGTGGGCTGTCTGTATTGCGGTTATAAGAGACATTATGGCTGCTGCCTTGTTCTCTGAGGGAAGCCACCACCATGCTGTGAGGACACTCGAGCAGCCCTGTGTGGAGGCCCAGTGACCATCTGAAAGTGGATCTTCTAGCCCCAGCTAAGCCTTCCGATGACCGTGGGCCTGGCTGGCACTTGACGATAACATCATGAGAGACCTTGACCAAGAACCACCCAGCTAAGTTGCCCTCGAATTTCTGATCAATAGAAATTGTGAGATAATAAGTGTTGATTTAAGCAGCTATATTTTGGGAAACTTTGCTACATGACAATAAATACCTGATACATTGGTCTTCAGTGAAGATCACAGTCTGGAAGAAAACTAGACATTGATCAAATAATTAGACCAATAACCATAAACATAAAAGCATGAAAGTTGCTAGAAATGCCTCCATTAGAAGGAACTGACCTAGTCAGAGAAGTTGAGAAGGCTGCCGGAAGTGACAACTGAACTGAGGCTGACAGTTAAGTTCAGGTAAAGTAGGTGAAGAAGGTGGGGAAGAGCATTCCAGGTAAAGAAGCAACTTAAACCAAGGTCCTGCCAGGCTTGGGAGGGAGCCAGACGCATGGACAAGTATCAAGGAGGTTGTGAGGAAGAGAGATACACGGTGGGCCCAGAAGGGTAGAAGGGGCCTTCTACCACGGAAGGATTTACTCAGCCTAACTGCTATGCAAGCCCCCAAGGGTCTATGGAATGAGCAACATGCTCAGATCTTTGCTTTCAGAGGTTAGTTTGGTTTTATTGTTTTGTGTGTGTGTGTGTGTGTGTGTGTGTGTGTGTGTGTGTGTGTTGTTGCTGTTGTTATTGTTTTTTGTTTTAGTGAACATGGAGCCTGGCCGGGAGATTTGAGGGTAGATGGGGCGTGTGGCAGGAACCCAGGAGAGGGATGGGGTATGTAGAACCAGGTGGTTTACTTGACATGGGGATATTGAAAGATATTCATGAGGTTGAGGGTACTTGGTAATGAAATTGCATTGGGGACTGAGGGAGAGGAGGTGCCTAGGAGGAGTTCTAGGTCATACAGCCACGGGTGGTCTAGGGATTGAACCATCGGAGAGATCCAGAGAAATGCACTTAGGCCGGGGTTCCGTGAGCCTGCCAAGCTGTCCAGGACATATGTGCCCCGTGGTCTCGAAGACATGGGTCTGCCCACCCCCTGCCTTTGGGCATGGCCCAGTCCTATCAGAGCTCACAGTCCAAGGGAGCAGAGCCATGGAGGGCATAATGAGGGGTTAGCAGGTTGGTTTGCTTCCTTCCAAATGGTAGATCTGACAGGACACGGTCTAGATCAGGGGTGGGCAAACTTTTTTACTCCAGGGCCACAATGGGTTCTTAAACTGGACCGGAGGGCCGGAACAAAAGCATGGGTGGAGTGTTTGTGTGAACTAATATAAATTCAAAGTAAACATCATTACATAAAAGGGTACGGTCTTTTTTTTTTTTTTTTTAGTTTTATTCATTTCAAACGGGCCGGATCTGGCCCGCGGGCCATAGTTTGCCCACGGCTAGTCTAGAGCAATGGTCCCTGTGGGGCCTTGAAAACTTTTCAGAGGGTCCAGTAGGTAGAGATGATTTTCATAACAATACTAAGACATCGGTTACCTTTCCACACCCAGTCTTTCTAATGATGAAGCAGAGTGTTCCAGAATCCACATGGCTTTGCAGCAGAAGCAGATTCGATCAACTGGCTGTTTTCTATTGATTCAGACGTTAGAGACTTTTGCAGGACTGTGAAGTAGTGTTGTCCTTCTCACCAATTGTTTTTGTTTTGGGGAAATACAGTTTTCATTAAAATACACAGGTTAACACATGTAATAATTCATTATTGTTTTCAAATAAATTGATAATTAAAATGTCTCTGCTTTAATTGCTAAATATTGACAGTTATAACCCACCTAATCAGAAGCTCTGAAGACTTTTTTAGGAGTTTAAGTATATATTTTTATTGATTTCAGAGAGGAAGGGAGAGGGAGAAAGGGATAGAACATCAATGAGAGAGAATCATTGATCGGCTGCCTCTCGCACGCCCATACTAGGGATCGAGCCCCCAACCTGGGCATATGCCCTGACTAGGAATTGAACCCTGACCTCCTGGTTCCTAGGTCGACGCTCAACCACTGAGCCACGCTGGCTGGGCTAGAGTATTTTTAGAAACAGGGATGAGAGACCAAAGGGTTTGAGAACTGCTGACCTAGAACCAGGAGGACCTTTGCAAGAGGAGGCTCCTCTTTCATCAGCAGCTGAGCCCTTAGGCGTCATGGGGTAGTCCAGCTGTGCTGGAAAGTGCACTTTAGACATGAATGGCTGTGGTGATGGGGGGGGGGATTACCTCCCCCATCCCTAGCGGTCATGAAACCATTTGCTGGGTTGGTAACACATACACAAGTGCCACTTGTCTGCAGGCTGAAAATGTGCTGTGGAAGGCAAACATGAGGAGGGCCACGGCCCTGTCCTCGAAGGCGTGCCTAAGAGCAACGCTTCTAAGTGCTGCTTGTCCTCCCTACTGGAGGAGTTTCCGGTCACCTCCCTCTGGTCACTGACACGCGCCTGTTAGACTATAGACACTGATCTTCCTAAACACACTAGAGAGATGGATCCTATTCTCCCCCGCCCCTCCCAAAAAGATCCTTCAGCTGCTCCAAATCCACTTGAGAAAATTAAATTCCAAATCATTAAATCATCAAGGCGCTCTGTAGTCTGGTCCTTCTCAGATCACTACTTCCCCCCAGGCCCACTCAGCTACGGGCAGGTTCTGGAAGTCCCAGGAACTCTTGTTTACGGGCCTTTGTCTATGTGGTGTCCGCCTTGCACCCCACTTGTGCCTGAAATGCCCGCCTCCTTTCTTTCTTCTAGCCCCACAGGATCCAGCTTAGCAGCATCTCCTCTGGGGAGCCCCAGTGACCCCCCTCCTACCAAGGCCAATAGGATGCTGTGCTCACAGCTGCATCATCAGCTCCAGGGCTGAAGGGTCACCTGTGCAAATCAGAATGTATTGGTCATTTATGGGCAGTGACCATGCTGATTGGTCAGTTTCTTGTTCTGATTGCTTGTTGCCCGTGCCATTCTGGTAGTTAAATATTTTTTAAATCACTGCTTTCAAAGGCCTTGAAAGGAAACACTCAGTAAATGTTTGTTGAATGAATAAGCAAACAAAGTGCCCTGGACTCCAAAATTACAAAATGGGTTGGCTTAGGGACTCAGCACTCTGGGCCCTGACCTCAGGGCTGGTGACTAAGGCGCTTCTCCTCTCCTCCCCTCCTGCCCTTCCCCCCAACATCCTACATTTCCCCAAGGTCTGAGCCTCTCAGTCAATTGATAGCTTTCTCTGAGCCACACAATAGCAATTGATCAGAGTCTGAACTCCTTTAATGGGCACTGTTTCCCCAGCAGGCTGGCTCTGCACACACCGCTAGAAGCAGGGAAAACCCCTGCCTGCAAGGAGATGCATCCTATGGTTTCTTGGTCAGACACATCCTTGGTCCAGAGGGATTATTACCGAGGCCTCACCCTTTGCAATTGTAATTTAACAGCTCACATTACAGGTTAAGCTCCTGACTGAATGAATTGCAAAATGTTCCAATTACTTGAAACAATTATGCATTGCAGTCAATACCCTTTTATGAATTGCTGGGAAGAATTGTATTCTAAATCCAATCCAATCATTACCTCCTTGTGGAAACACCCAATAAAACCCCAGTGGCTCTGGATCAAGACACTTTCTCACTGTCCATCACACCTACTCTCTAGGGTCACCCCTGGCCCAGGAGAGAGTATAACAGTCATTTGGGTGTAGCTGAGCCATCTGCTAGAATAAACAGCAGCGCCCCAGCACAGAACAAGTCCAGACTCCTTTCCCTGGCAATTAAGGCCTCTTATGCTCTCCCCTCCAGCGTTGCCGAACCAAGTCCACTCATCCCTACACACAAAGGTCAAGCTCGCCATCCTGGGCGTGACTGTGTGCTGGGGCTGGGCGTGCCTATATGAACACTTTCTCAGTATGTCAAGAGGCCCACTGAAGACTTGGCCACCAGTTATATAATCAAACAAAGAAGAGAAAATGACAAAATTAAGATCAGAAATACCCACACTGGCACCCAATGCTGTTTGACTGCCTATGGCTGGTAGATGGCAGATGCATTGTAGCCTCATTTTTTTCATTCATTTGACAAATGTTTACCCGCTGCCGGCTAATGTGCTAGGCTCTCTGTGGGTACAGGCCCCAGCACATCACACACACACACACACACACACACACATAGTTTTCCTTGGAAAAATCAGGAAACACAGCTTCACAGGAATTCTCACAACAGTAAAAACTCTCCGAAGAGGGATGTGTGGGAAGCCTGTTTCTGCCCAGCTCGCCACAGACCATGAAGACAAGCCTGGGACACGCGCTTTTCAGGGGGGTCTCAATTTGGTGCCTAGGAGGGAAAGGGGGGCCTGTGTCAGCCTCTAGAGGTGGCTCAAAGCCTTCTGGACTCTCCCCCGGCCGCCCTCTGCTCACTGCAACGGTGGTCAGGCTGTCAGGCCGCCAGGCGTCAATGCCCCAGGACAGCAGGCATGTCCTGTTGGCAGCCCACATCCTGGGCGCCGCCGGCCAGGCCCATCCCCGGAGGAACTCTGAGCTCAGCCAGCCCCTCCGCAGCTGTTCCGAAAAGGAAAGCCAAGGAGAGCAGTCTCGGATGATTGATGGGTGTGTGTGTGTTTTTCTCTTGCTCCTGTGGATTTTTCAGTAAAAAAAAAGAGGCTTATTTCTCCTTGTTTGTTGATTGTAATACGGATCAGATCTCCACTCCTCCGTGGCCTTCGAGGAATGATGTGAGGAGCTGCTGGGTGTTAACGAGAGAGGCTGCGAGGAGGCAGAGGAGGCGATAGGTCGCTGTGTGCCTGTGACTTCCGCAGCCGGCTTCAGGGCTGGTAGACCCAAAATGAACCCATCTGCGGGTTTCAGGGGTGGCGTGGATACGGGCATGGGGTAGTTTGATCTCCAGGTGAGCCCAGGGACATAAATGCACAGTCGTATTAAAACCTGGAGGGTCTGGCTCTATCCACTGCCAGGTTTGGGACTCCAGGTGGCCTATCTCCCTACCCTCCTGCCAATTCTCTGTTTCAGCTTTCTCAGGAAATCCTTTTTGGTGCCTGTTTCACCTGTGGCATAGTCAGTGCCTTCCGACCTGGAGGACTGTCTTCTCACCTCCCGTCTTGTTCCTCCTCATCACCTCTTCCCCCAAACTGGGCTCTGCCTCTCGGTGTGAACTTGGACCCATAGCCAAGTCCTCTGGGCCTCACCTTTCTCCTCTCAAGTGGGGAGAGCAGCATCGGCCACAGGGCATTATTTTGGGGAGGCAGAGAGACAATGTCAGGAGAGCACCCGGCTATGCTCCGAGCAGTCAAATCTCAGGCGTTATTTCTGTCCCCAGCACCACCTCCCTCTCCACCAAGACAACTGAAGCAAGGGGTTCGAGCAGAATAACTAGGCACGGGCGGAGGCCTGACATGCCATCCCGTGGGGATGGGCTCTGTTCTAACCAGTGACATGACGGTTAAGTGATGAAGGCCCTGTCCCGTTTCCTGGCTGGAAAGAGATTACAGGAGAGGCCCGCAAATTTGACTTTTGAGATGAAACACCCAGAGGTTTTAAATGAACAGCGTTGGGGCCCATGGCCCAGAGTCAGACATAGTTGGCCTGGGATGGGTGAGGTGTTGACAGAGGTTTGGAAAGTTGTAGAAGTTGGTGAGTTTGAGTAAGATGGGGCAGGGAAGAAGATCTTAATCCACAGAGCAGGGCCCCTGGCTACTTATTCTATACCATGGTCCTCTGTGGCCTCTTCCTGGGGTCACTACAGGCTCCTCACAAACCCCGGTGGCAGGGGCAGGTGGATGGAGGAGGGGGCATCTGTCTCTGTGTTCCTTAGGCCCAATCTTTATTTTTAATTGAGTTGATTGGGGCTAATAAAATCATATAGGTTTCAGGTGGACAGTTCTCTAATCCATCATCTGTATATTGTATTGTATGCTCACCACCCCACCTCAAGTCTCCTTCCATCACCATTTATCCCCACTCTGCCCTCTACCTCTCCCACCCTCTTTCCCTCTGATAATCACCATACTGTTATCTATGACTTAGTCTCCATCTTAAATATATCCTCATAGTTTTCTCGTAGAGACGCCGACATCCAAGGCCTGGTTTCTCAATCGGTACAAACTCTGAAATACCCTTTCCTGCAGATCTCACAGCCTTCAGCTCCTCACTTATATATACAGATGTGGTCCAAGCCACATTCCCTGAAACATATTTACAAACATGTCAAGAACTGTGAATGGCCTGAGATATTCCCCTACTTGCAGGGTAAGGGTGAGCCTGCCATAGTTTCTGTGTGGGAGGAACCTAACCTTGACATTACTTAGTTCACTTTCTTTTATCCACTCATGAAAATTCTTTGGGCACCTACTGTGAGCCTGACCTGGGTATCATGCAATGGTACCCCTACTCTTCAGGAACCTGCATACACCCACAGTAGAGATATGGAAACTCAAATTGCCACTGCCTTCCCTACCCCACACCTGCATGGCTACCTGATCACGCACCCAGACCTGTCCCCTTCCCTCAGCTCTTCCCCTTCAAAGGCGTGAAAATGTACTAGGACTGTGTGTTCCTGGTCAAAGTTCCGAAGCAGAGGTGAAACAGAGACGCGAAGAGTAGAGAGTGGTGCTGAGTACCTTCAGTGTCTTGCCGCCGCCCAGTCCCACCGCCCGGAGGAAACCAGTGCTGCTGTTTCTGTTTACTGTCTGGTGGCTAGCACCGCAGTTCCAAAGGCGCTCAGACCTTGCTTTCATGGCTGGTTCACTGTGGGCGGTGCTTACTGACTTCCTGCCGCGAAAAGGGATCAATTTAGCACAGCGATTTTCAACCAGGGTGCTGCAAGCCGTTTTAAAACGTGTGACACCTGACTATTTAGCCAGAGGCACGGACCTCTTTTTCCTTAGCTTTCCAAATAAAAAAACGACAACGGCCAACACAAGAGCCATTGGTGTGAATGAATAAAATGAATAAAGATTATACTTTTTTTTTTTGGTCAGATTAGCAACCAATATTTTTTGGTGTGCTGCAGAATTGTAGTACTGAGTTTATGTGTGCCATGTGATGGAAAAGGTCGAAAATCACTGATTTAGTAGTCTACTTCTTTCCCCCTCGGCTTTCCAGTTCTTTCCTAGTTTTGTTTTTAGTTCTCCTATGAGTGATTGTTATAGCTTTAAATAATGTGCTTAAAACTTAATGCTCCATCAGCTTTGCCCAATGTATCCAGGCTGCTCGCTTTGTAGAGGGAAGGAAATGGTTACTGCCCTTCCACCTTTCTCTCCCGCAGCCCCAGGTACACGCTCCCAGGAAAGGCCCATGTGAGGACACAGTGAGGAGATGGCGGCCGAGGGCAGCCAGGAAGAGGGCCCTCGCCAGGACATGACTGTGCTGGCACCCTGATCTCAGACTTCCAGCATCCAGACTGTAGGAAAGAACTTCTGCTCCGAAAGCCCAGCCATTGGTCTTTCCTAATGGCAGCCGAGCCAGACAGCACCCTAGTGGTTCTTTGCCCTACAACCCCATGGTGGGCAGCAGGTGGTAGAGCTGGGAGGCACCAGGCCTGGGGAACAGCCTTCCCCACCTTGCCCAGCATGGGGTCTGCGAGGGCCGCTCACCTCCTCCCCACCAGCTGAGAGTGGGTGGGAAGGGCGGTCAGAAGAGGCTGCGGTGGTTCTCCCAGGTGTTTGCGATGGAATTGATGAGCAGCAGGTGGGGAGGGGGCTGCCCGTGCACACTGACACCCCCACCTGGCAGTGTCCTGAAGGGGTAACGAGAATAGCGGTGTGGTTTTGGTATTTATAAAACGCCATGGCCTCTAGATGCTCACAGTGAGGCAGGCAGGAGAGAGATTATTCACACATACCCATTTGACAGAGGAAAACACTGAGATCCAGGAAAGGAAAGGGACTCATCTAAGGTCACACAGCAGAAAATACTGGGATTGAATCAGAGCCAGGCCTCCCAGCTCTTGCCCTTACCCCACCGCCTTCTGCAGGGCCCACGGTGGCAGCCCCATGGAGGGTAGCACAGGACGCTAATGTTCTGTCCCTTAACATCGAAGCTTCAAGAAGGGAGTGGTGTGATGGTGACAGAGAGGAAGAGAAAGAGGAGGCTGGAGCCCTAGGGCTGGGGCCAGTGCGGTGGGGCCTGGGAATGATGTTGGGGAGCAGGGGCCTCTTCAGCCCCCACAGGATAGGGCACATTTAGGCTAGGGTTGAGGGAGGCAGAGAACTCAGAGAGAGCAGCCGGAAGAGCCCACCCCACCTGGCAGCCTCTCCAGGCTCCTCATTCTCTCCACGCACCCTGCTTCATCACACCTCTGCTTTTGCCCAGGGTTCCTTGGTCTTACATCTCGGGGTCCTGCCAAGTGCCCCCTCCTCTGGGTTGCGGTCCACCCTGTCCCCCGAGGTGCCCTCATGGTCCTGCGCCCTCCCCCTGCACCAGACCCCAGGAGGCAGACACCATGTCTGGCTTTTCCCGTCCCCAGCACCTGGCTTGGGGCCTGCACAGAGCAGGTACCCGATACACGTGTGGAGACTAAATACACAAATGGACAAAATAAAGAGTAAATAAATGGGCCTCGTAACATGGGGCTTGGCTACAGTAGGGCCCCAAGAAGGGTTTATTGAAGCCAAGCAGAGAGGCACTGAAGGCTGATCTGTCTTTCACACACACACACACACACACACACGAACATCCTTCAAGAGCACTCGGAACACTTTGAAGAACTTCTGCTTTGTCTAAATAGCCCTGCCCTGGGCACTAACCCCCCAACTCTCAAAATGCACACTCCCAAGGCCCCTGCCCCCTCCCTCTCCCCTATGCGCAGCTCTGGGTAGAACCACTAGGACCATGATCCCTCCTCACCCCTGACAGACACTCAGCAGAACTAGGAGTTTTCTCAACTTCCCACATTGATTTCAAAAGACGCTGATCTTTGTCAGCTGCATTAATGACTCACAGCCTGGGTTGGGCCAGCCTTCCTAAAAATAGCCGAGAAGCCTCCATGAAGAGAGAGATGAAGAGAGAGATGAAGAGAGAGGCTTCTACGGCATGTGCATCCCAGTGGAGCCAGCCTGCCCTGCCCAGGCTTCCCCGGCATCCCCCCACCCCTCCTCCAAGGCCTGCTCCCTCCTGCTCTGAGCCCCAGAAGCCTGCATTAGCGGGTGTAAAGCCACCTCCAGGAGAGCCGTTAGATCTGCTCCATGATAGATGGGGAAACTGAGACCCAGAGGGCGTAGGGCCAGAGGCTGAGGCCTCCTGGCTCCCAGTGAGCAGCTCTGCAGACTGCAGCCTCTGTGGTTAGCAGCCAGCTGGGGATGGGGAGATGGGGCCTCCTCCTTATAGAGCCCCTGGCTGGGCTGGTGCCCTGGAATGAGCCCTGGTCTAATGGGGCTTCGGCCACACCACAGATCAGTAAAGAACTTCTGCAGGGACGGAGTTCACCAGAGATAGGTGAGGTAGGGGGAGCTTGCACAAGGGTTTATGCTCCTCAAGCAGGGAAGACTAGGAATGGCCCCCACGATGGAGAGTGGTGGGTTACAGAGGCGAAAGAAGGGTCCTGGGAGCTTAGGAGAAAGAAAGGCAAAGAAAACGCTCATGGGGAAGGAGAGGGGAAAGGCTTGGGTATGCTCCAGAGAGAGAGAGAGCCCGGTATGCGTGAGGCAGCACCGGGGCCTTTGTCTCAAGGGCTTTTATCTGGTTTCCAAAGGCGAGGCTTTATGGGTGATCTCAGGGGGAGGATCTCCCGAATAGTCATCAGCTTTTCCAGGTGTGTCGCCTCAGGGTTGTGGTCTCCACCGATTGGCCAGCTCCAGGGCAGGGATCGTTAGTCCTTGCAGCTGGTCCTGATGTCTGCCATGGTGTCACCTGGGCTGGCCTCCTGCTTTTCCGGGCCTGGAGCTGAAACACAACTGAGGCCTAGATGTTAGCTCTAGTTTGACCAAAACTTTGTCTCTATGTCAACAGCCTTCTTCTTAAAAAAAATAAATAATAAATAAATAAAATATTTTTATTGATTTCAGAGAGGAAGGGAGGAGGTGAGAGAGATAGAAATGTTAACGATGAGAGAGAAAGATTGATTGACTGTCTTCTGCATGCCCCACACTGAAGATTGAGCCCGAAACCCGGGTATGTGTCCTGACCAGGAATGGAACTGCGACCTCCTGGTTCATGGGTTGATGCTCAACAACTGAGCCACAGCAGCTGGGCTGTCCTGCCTTCTTCTTAAGGCAGAAGCTCTTCTGAAAATGGCTTTCCAGTCCCAGCTTGGGCTCCCACCAGGATGGGGAGCTGCCCACCTCTCAGGCAGCCCATTGCAGGGTGCACGGCCATGACCGGCTAGGCCCGCCATGACTGGCTAGGCCCCCTCTGTGGAGCCGACCCACGCCTATGGCTCAGCTGGCCCACTCTTCAGCTCTCAGTTCCCTTGGGGCTGCTGGCAACCAGGCCTGTCCCTCCTTTGATCCTGGACACCCTGCCACTTCATTCTTCCTCTAGTTCCAGAAATAGCCTTCCTCTTTGTGTGTGGAGAGCCATTTAATGGCTATTTCACCGAGCGTGGCGGCAGGGAGGAGGCCTCTGTGGAGGCAGACCTTCCTCCGGAGGCTTCGCTGAACTGGCCTCGTTCCATGCCTTCCTCTGGGCCTCAGACGAGTGGGCCCCAGGCAGATCTGGGTAAGTCAGAGGCACTGAGAGTGGCGCTTCCACGGGCCTTCGAAGGTGCAGACCCTGGTGCCCGCTCAGTGCAGAGGTGCTAGGCACGCTGGTCGGCTCGCACAGTATCAGCCCTTGCTAGCGGCAGGGACCAGGGGAACTGCAGGGAACTGAGGAGAGTGTTCCAGGGAGCCCTGTTGCAGTCAGCAGGTGTCCCTAACCTCTGCCCCCCGTCCCCTTGTTTGGTGGAGCTCCAGACCAGCACACTCCTGCCCTCTGGCCACTTCCAATAGCCCAAAGGCACCAAACTCACATTCATTTAATCCTCTCCTTGACATTATCTGGTGAGCACTGTTAGCCCATTTTACAGATGACAAAACTAAGACTTAGAGTTGATGTCACTGGGAGAAAGCCACCTCCTTACGCAGCAGTGCTGGGATCCAAACCCATGTGGGTGACCCCCGGGTTCCAGTCCTCTCCACAGGCCAAGCCACATCCCACTTAAGGTGCTCCTTCTGGAATAAGAGGCAGAAGTTGGGGGCACTCGGCTTTGCCTTCAACCTGATCCCTACGAGACTATCAGAGGCCAGGGGCTGCAGAGCCCTGTAGAGGGCAGCAGGGACACCAGCCTCCGCACCTCTGTCCCCACCCCACCCTCACCCCAGCTGGTCAGACAGTGGGGCCGAGGAAGGCAGAGCTGGCAGCCAGACAAAGGGGTCTGCATTCAGCAGCCACTTCCTCCTGCACAAAGCCCGGCCCCCACCCCACAGCCACAAGGACCCCCAAAGAATGCTTGGAATGCAGCGGGGCTAGACAGCCTCCTGCAGACAAGGAGAGGCTGGCTTTGTGCCCAGTCTGCCAGGACGACTGACCCCCAGTTAGAAAGGTCACTCCCCGACCTATGACCCTACGCTTTCCTCCTGTCTCTGGGGGTGGCTGGACTTCCCTCCTTGGGACCCCAAGTGTCCTTTTCATGCCAGTGGGACCTGGCCCCAAGTTTGCAGCAGCTTCGGGAAAGAGAAGAGGGAAGTCCCCACAGACAGAAGCTCACACTAATGGCCCCCGAAGGTTGAACTGTTCCCTGAAGTCGTGTCTTGGCTCCCCCCTCAGTGTGGAGGCTGCACGGAGTCCTGGGTGTCCCCCCCTCAGTGCAGAAGCTGTCCGGGTTCCCTGGTGCACCCCCCCCCCCTCAGTGCGGAGGCTGCCCAGGGTCCCTGGTGTCCCCCCCTCAGTGCAGAGGCTGTCCGGGGTCCCTGGTGTTCCCCCCCCCCCAGTGCGGAGGCTGCCCAGGGTCCCTGGTGTCCCCCCCCTCAGTGCCGAGGCTGCCCAGGGTCCCTGGTGTCCCCCCCTCAGTGCAGAGGCTGTCCGGGGTCCCTGGTGTTCCCCCCTCAGTGCAGAGGCTGCCCAGGTCCCCAGTGTTTCTTTGCACAGTCAGCCCCTAGGCAGTGGCAGGTCCAGTCCCCACCTCACCTGCTCCCCCAGGGCTGGGCTCGCTCAGGGCCAGAGCCTCCCTCTGGCCTCGCCTGCTGGGTGCCCAGCTGTCCCAACGTGCATGGGAAACAGACAGTGAGATGAAGCCTAAGGGAATCTTAGAAGGTGAGGCATGCTAGGGAAAGAGAAAGGCGGTGCTGGGGGTGGGGGAGAGGATTGTGATCTTAATCGCCAGGAGTTCGGAAAGGGGGCCATTTGAGAGAAGACGAAGGAGAAAAGCCTTGTGGGGAAGAGCATTCCAGAACAAGGACGCAGGGTGAAGCCCTGCTTATCCAGGGCCCACAGGAAGGGCAGAGCCATCAAAGGGAGGCTCCCAGGAGCGGAGGCCGGGAGGTGATGGGGCCCCAGGGCCCACGCTGGGGGAGACGGGTGCCCCCGGGGGGTTTGAGCAGAGGAGCCTTGGGATCAGACTCTGGGGTTTCACAGGGGCCTCTGCTGCCCTGCAGACTAGACGAGGGGGAGGAGGGAGGAAGCTGCAGTCACCTGGAGGCCCAGGCCAGCACCCGGCACACATCTCTGCCTGTCCCATGGCAGCCTGTCCCCCAGGCCGGGGCGAATAGTTGCAGGGTGACACCCATTCCACGCTCTGCTGGGGACCGACAGCACGGAGACACTGTGCTTCTCTCAAAGAGCCTCTTGCTGATGCGGAGACAGAGCAAGGTGGCCTCTCCCAGCTCTGAGCCCAGGGCGCAAGGCTGAGACTCTCTGGGACACACCACCCCTCTCCTTCTGCTTCGGTGCCTGCCTGCCTGCCTCGGCCCCCAAGAGGCCTTCCTGCTGCTCTGGCCTGTGACGTGAGCACCCAGCACCCTCCTCCAGGGCACAGGCGGAGCTGGGCCAGTGGTTGGTGTTAGGTCTGATCAAATAAGCGAATCAATATCCCCTCACCTGGGAAACTGACCTTCAGATCATTTCGCAACTGACATTCCCTTTCGCTTAGACCAGTGGTCGGCAAACTCATTAGTCAACAGAGGCAAATAGCAACAGTACAAGGATTGAAATTTCTTTTGAGAGCCCAATTTTTTAAACTTAAACTATATAGGTAGGTACATTGTTATTAACTTAATTAGGGTACTCCTAAGGCTTAGGAAGAGCCACACTCAAGGGGCCAAAGAGCCGCATGTGGCTCGCGAGCCGCAGTTTGCCGACCACTGGCTTGGACCACATTCCATTTGCTAAGACCAGTCACTTTCCCCTCTGGATGTGCCCAGGATCCAGGCCGCCCAGAGAATTCCCCCCAAAAAAGCCCGCCTAGAGTCCTTTAAAACCTGGCTCCCCATCCCTGGGTGCTGGCGCCATTTTGGGGCTCAGCCCATTTGGTACCCATATGACCTAATAAATTTGGCCTCATGTGTTCTTCCCACGGCGACCCCAACTGTTGGGAGTCAGGAGAGTCCCAGGGGCCCGGGAGCTGGTGGCCAGGAGGGACACGGTCAGGGGTTCTTGGTAGCCCTAGAGCCCGGGCCCAGTCCCACCCGGCCCAGCCCAGCCTGGGCCAAGGGAAGCTGAGTGAAAGGCCGTGGGAAGGAGGGGGAAAGGGGGTCCACGTCCACACGACCCCCAAAGCCAGAGAAACATTCCCAGCTTGCCCGTGACTCACACTTCCTCAGCAGAAAACTTTGTTTTTTCCTTCAAAATCACAGACTTCCACTTTCAGACAATACCGTGTTCTCAGGAAGTGAACGTGTTTTGTTTTTCTGTGCAAGCTGTTGGCGGCGGTGCTTGTTTTAGAAACCTTCTACAGTGATGGGGTCTGCAGGCCATGCTGCCCTCACACCAGGCTGACACTACACCGAGGGGCCACATTTGCCAAATAAGAGAACTGCTCCGGCCCTAGCCCATTTGGCTCAGTGGATAGAGCGTGGGCCTTCTGACCGAAGGGTCCTGGGTTCAATTCCAGCCAAGGGCATGTACCTCAGTTGCAGGCTCCTCCCCACGCTGGGCCCTGGTTGGGCTCGTGCAGGAAACAACCAATCAGTGTGTGTCTTTCACATCGATATTTCCCTCTCTCTTCCACTCTCTCTAAAAATCAATGGAAAAATATTCTCAGGTGAGGATTAACAACAACAAAAAAAGAGTACAGCTCCATTTGAGTCTCAGATGAACAACTAATAATTGAGTATGTCTCATGCAATATTTGGGACAAACGTAGAGTAAAATAGTTATTTATCTGCAATTCAAGTTGAACCTGTATTTTACTTGGCCATCCTCCCCCTAAGTCCACCGATCATGTCACTCTTGGCCACTAGCCTTCGGGGGTCCCTGAGGCCTGTCCTGCTTCTGCTCACCCTAGAGAGGGTCCACTATTCTCCAGCCACTGGCCCAGCTCTGCCTGGGCCCCTAGAAGTGGGCAGTGGTGCCCTGAAGTCATAGGCCAGACTGGGGCTTTAGAAATCCACGAAGCCAAACCCAACATATCCCCTAACCTTGCCCCCAGCCCCCATTTGCTTCTCACTGCTCCTTCCTTCCACGTTCAGGAAAGACTGGCAGGAGGTGCTGCCCCCTTCCCTTTACAGCGTCCCTCCCTGACTCAGGACCTCCATTTGGTCTTTACGGAGGAGTTCTGTCCTCGCCTCGACCCCCTGAGGGAGGCAAGCCAAGAGTTGGCCCTTCAGAAGCGGGGCTGCCCAGCCCCCACCCTGAATCCCCACACCCCTGCACCCTGTCACAAAGTCCGGACACCCAGAGCCTGCTCCCCTCACCAGCCCCTGCCTCCCAGGGCAGCTGTGGAACTGGGTTTTCTCCCGTCTTTCTGGCTCCGACACGAATCTGGAGTCCTGCTTCCATTGGAAAGCATTACATCATGACCCAAAGGCATGTGCTTGTCCAGCTTTATGGAGTCCTAGAGCTTGGGGGTCATTGACCCCGAGGCCTCGGCTTACTCCTCTGGAAAGGGGCTCTGGACACCTGCCCTCAGAGTGGCCTCGGGCAGGGAAAGATACGAAGAGGCTCCCATGGCCTCGGAGCTCCGGCTGGTGAGAGGGAGGTGGGGCACGTCTCCTCTCCATGCGGTGATTCCAGGCTGAGAGAGCAGGGCGGGCCTCCCAGAGGAGGCAATGCCTTAACCGAGTCCCCAGAAGTTAGGAGGAGTCTGCTGGGGCAGGAGAGGAGAAATGGTGTTTTGGAGCAGGGCGGGGTGGGCAAAGGCCTGGAGGCTTGGAAGCCAGCAGCTCTCTGAGGTAGAGGGGCGGGGAAGGAGGCCAGGAGGGCTGCAGGCACATCATGGAAAGCCTTGACTGGCAGCTGGGGGCTTAGAAAGGCCCAGGTTCTAGGGGCTGGGACCGTCTCCTTGACCCTCCCCCCCCCCCCCGCCCCCCACCACCACCAACACACACACACACACACACACACAGCCCAGGCCTTGCATGCAACAGGAGCTGAGCGTTTGCTAAGTCATCTGGGGTCAGAACAAACAGGAATCTCTGCCCTTAACAAAGAGAAAGACAAAACTCAGGCCTGACTCCGGAGACAGCTGCTCCTCAGCCCTTCCCACCGGACACCCCTTCCTCAGGCTGCAGCCCCTTCTCCCTCCGTGTTTTTCCACCTCTGGGCCCAGGTCCCCTCCCCTCCATGGATGCCCAGACTCCTGGAGCCGGCCGCCTGTTCCCATCTCTTCCTGCTAAACACTCCCCACATTGTTGGCCTTTGTGTCCTTCTTCCTGTGCCTGGGCCCTTCCAACGTTACTGCCCTGGCTCTCTCAGGGGTCATTCGCCAAACTGGGACTGGCGCCACGGGGTGGGAAAAAAAGAGAGTCCCTTGAGCCCCTAGGACTGAGAAGAAAAGACAGCAGACACCCCCCACTTCCTCCTCCCCATCCCCCCAAGACTTGGCAGGACCCTCATTCTGGTGACAGGGACTCCCGCGACCATGCCCTGGGTCCATGGTCACCCGAACTTCATGAGGGCATCCTTCTCTGGAGCCAGCCTGAGTGCCCGGGGGCAGTGAGCCCTGCAATGTCCCTGGGTCCCCAGGCAAAGCCAGAGCCGACCTCAACAATAGCAGGTGTCACCTCATGAGCTTGGAGCGGAGCCTGCCACTCCCAGGGACTGGGCCAGAACACACATCACTAGGTGACATGGTCCCCCCTCCACGTCTCCTCCTCTGGCAGGCAGAGTGCCGAGGACAGACCTGCAGACCTGCGACCCCTCACAGGTCCCAGCATGTCTGCTCTACTCTCCTTATTTCATCACCAAGGAGACCAGGCTCAGAGGGGTCGTCCTCTAAAGTCCCAGAGCTGACAGCCAGGACTGGGACAGGGACTGGGACTGGGACTGGGACTGGACTCCTGCTTTCCCAGCCTGTGCTCTTTCCCCTCCAGGGGCACTGGCTCCTTGAGGGGCAGCGTGGGCCCAGGGAGAGGCCTGGGGATCGTGGCACAGGCCTGGCTCTGCTGCAACTTCTTCTGAGGTTCCCGCCAGGCCTTTGCTGGGCTTGGTGACCTCCTTCCAGCTCAGAACCCCCCCAGGTGTCCAGGTTTGGGCCACTTCCTCTAAGATTCTCTTCTTGACCAACTCTGTCAGGCTCCTCTGAATTCTGCTCAACCAGGCCCTGGCTTTTGGGCCTCCATGTTTCACTCTGCGTTGTCCAGTGTTAGCAAGAATCCCGCGCCCTTGCTGTCTGATCACTCTGGATATCTGATTGGGTTCCTCATCCCGCAGGTGATGTGTGACCGCCTTGGCTGCCTTCAGCAAGAATCCTGTTTGGTTTACCCAGAACCCCCTTACTTCTGATGCTTTCTCAGTAATTTTCCATCCGCTCATTCCCCACCACCCCATTTCTTGGCTCTACATCCCCACTTTTCCTTGCATGCAGAGTTGAGCCCACTTTCACCCTACCCCATGGCAATGGTCCCCATAATGATTGTGAAATCTCCCCAAATAAAGTCTGCCTGACTGTTCTTCAACAAGTATCATGAATACATTTTCCTTGAACATCTGTGTTCCCACCCAAATCCCCTTCCACTGCCCCGCCACCCATGACCCAGGCCACAGGGCTACAAAAACTCTGATTCAGGTCTTGAAATCATCGGCACCCTCCTCCACCCTGTGCCTGTGATTTAGAACTCCAAGTCAAAAGATGGTGAGAAAACCAAGGATCTTGTCCTCGAAGCAACCCCAGTTCTTATTTTGGTTCCATTATTTAGTAGCTGTGAGATCTGGGTCAGGAAACGAACACTCTCTGAGCCTTACCTAGAGATGCAGAATTGTTATGACTCAATGAAATAACGAGGAAAAGTACCTAGAACATAGAAGGTCCTTCATAACTGGACCTGATTATTATAACATCTGCGCCTTCCTCTTGTTTCCAGCAGGGAGCTAGAGCCCTAGTCTGTACCCCGCAGAGGTCATGGGGCCTGCCCTGAGTCTGTGGACAGGCACAGGTAGCCCTGCTCTAGGACTGTAGACCTGGCCCCCCTTTTTTCTAACTGCCTCCTGCCACACCCCCAAGGGAGCAGAGGTGCCGTGCAGCCTGGCACCCAGCACATCTATGACTCCCCAGTTCCCAGGGTCAGAGTCCATGGTAGCCATCAAAACGTAGGGGAAGTAGTAGGCAGAATAATGTCCCCCCCCCCCCCCAAATATCAGGTCTCAATCCCTGGAACCTGTAAATATTACCATTGTAGGTTGGATTGTATCCCCAAACGATATGTCTGAGTCCCAACTCCTGGTACCTGTGACCTTATCTGGATGGCTTTGCAGATATAATTATATTAAGGATCTCAACAAGAGGCCATCCTGCATTTGGGGGTCGGGGCTGTCCAATGGCTGGTGTCCTTATAAGAGACAGGGTGAGATCTGACACATACGGGGAGAAGGCCATGTGGAAATAAAGGCAGAGATTGGAGTGATGTGGCCACAAGCCATGGAATGCTGGCAGCCATCAGAAGCTAGAGGAGGAAAGGAACAGACTCTCTCCCAGAGCCTCCGGAGTGAACGCATCCCTGGCGATGCCTTCATTTCAACCTAGTGAAACTAATTTGGGAATCTGGCCTTCAGAACTGTGAGGGAATAAACTTCTGTTGTTTTCAACCACCAGGCGTATGGCTACTCCAGTCATATGGCTACTCCAGTCATATGGCTACTCCAGTCATAAGGAATGAATACAGGTGTGGCAGGCAGGGGGCCAGCAGAGCCCTCTCCTCAGGGGCTTATCCTCACTCAGGGTTGTCTCACCAGGTCAGCATCCTGGCCAGCCCTCACCCTCTTCCCTCAACTCCCAAGCCCCAAACAGAAAGGTGGTCTCGCCACTAAGCCTCTTCCCACAGAGTTGGGCTCATGGTGTGGGGTGTGTAGGTGGACATGCAGACACCTCTCTCCAACCCCAGTTCCCAAGGTTTCATATGAACCTGGGTGATGCCACCTGGGACCTGGGCAAGTGCTGCCAGCCTTGGGTCCAAGAGCCAGGCCTTGGGGTCCTGAGGACGGGAGGCCCAGCGTATCCGGAAACCTGTCTGGCCTTTCCCAACCTCATCCTTCCCACAGAAGAACCCCTCTCCTCTTCAACCCTGCGATGCCCCACCCTACCCTCGGGGTCTGGGGTCTCTCGCTGAGGTGTGCTTTGTAACCCGTTTTTCCCAGGAAAACCCCAAACCCTGGACTCAGGCAATTTAATCCCGAGACCCACACCGGCCGGCAGGATTTGAGACACCGTTTCTGTAGACGGGAAACCTGAGACTCAGAGCCTCCCCAAACGCGACCAGGTGGACCAGCAGTTCTAAAGGAGCTGCTGGCTCCCAGCCTTTGCTTGTGGAGGCTGCACCAAGTCCCCAATGCCCAGGGGGTAGCTCAGTAAGGAGCGAACGGCTTCCCCTTCCTGTCCAGCGATTGGCTAGGTTGTTTGCTTTCTTCTGGTCTGCAGGGAACAAAAACAAGTCATTTTCCCTTAAAAATAACACATAGCAAAACCTCCAGCCAGAGCCAGTAACTCATGTTTCTCAGGGGACACAGCACTTTGACCCCCCCGAGGCGAGGAGAGCTGAGGGCGTGGCTGTACCGCACGCTTTCACGGGGACAGAGGTGAGCAGGGAGACCCATGTCAGACATGAAAGCACGTGGTTGTGAAGGCCACGGAGAATGCCCTCCAAAACCCAGGGACACGCGTGTTCTCAGCAGGGAACACAGCGGCACTGATGAGCTGTGCTTCTGTCTGTGCTCACACTCTCCGGACTTCGGCGGGCCCTGCCGAGAGGCCACCGGCCAGACGGACCTGCAACCACACACAGCTTTTCGGTACCAGCTGTGTCTTGTGAGACTCAAGCAAGACCGTTAGAATGCCACTGCTAAATGGCCATAATCAGAAATCAAAGCAGAAGCTCCTAGCTAGCTAGCAGGGAGCTTCGGAAATAGATGGGCCCACAAAAATCACAATTCAGGAGTTCAGCAACTTCTCTTTTGCGGCTAAAAATATCCGCCTGTGGAAATCTCACGGCGTGGGAGGAGATGGAGTCAATTGCTGAGGATCTCCAAGCGGCTTGTCCGGCGCTACCTTCTCCCTCCCACCGCTGCAAAGGGCCCCAGGCTTGGCGAGCAGGGCTGAGCGGGCCTTGGCGAGGGAATGTGGGAGACCTCGATCTCAGGCCCCAAAGGGCCAGGGCATCAGCAGCAGGATAGGCATGCTGCATGGCTGGGGAAATGTGTGGCTGTAGACGGGGAACATGGCCAGCCTGGGCTGATGGCAGGACCAGGGCCTGCCCGGCCCCTTCCTGGCACCTGGCCTTTGAGCACCAGCACTCAAGGCAGCGTCGCTGGGCAAGGCTGGCCCCCTGGCCCCCTCACAAGCGAGTCTGCTTCCTTCCCCGGCTGATTCCGCCCTGGGAAGCACAAGGGAACCAGACAAGACCGTCTGTGCTCATCCTGCCCTTGGATGGGTGCAGCTGGCCCCATCACGCTGGACTGGAGAGAAGCCAGAGTACTGGGTTCGAGTGCTGACTTTGGTGTTTACTAACGCGGGCACCCACCCGGTGGAAGTCAGGGGCCTCTTGGAACCTCAGTCCCCTCAGCTCTGCACCGGGATGTGACTGTTGACCTTGTTTGGGTTTTGCTGGGATGAAATGAGAACATGGAGGGGGAGGTGGCTGTTATTACTGGCAGAAAAAGAGCCATTTCCCTGCTCCGTAATGTGGAAAATGGAAGCGTCTGGATGCCTAAGGACAAAGGCCCACCAGCCCTTTCCGCCTCCTCACTCCTGCATTGTTGGCAGTGTGTTTTGCTTTCTCTGGGACTTCCAGAACAATGGGTTCTGGGGGTTGGTTCTGTAGCTATTCACAGCCCCAAAGGATGCGTGGGCTGAGGGTAGGGGGCCTGGAGGGCCTTTACCTGGCCCAGTCCTGCTGCCCCAGAGGCCACGCTGGGCAGGAAGTATGGGGACGCACAGTGTCAGCCCCCAGCGGGTCTCCAGCTCAAAGCCTTTCGGGCTTATTTTAACCCAGCAGCTGACGCGGTCAGGAGAGGCCAGAGGTGCCCCCTCCTCCTCCAGCTCTGCGCTCCAAGTCGCCGTCTGCCCTCTACACACAGGCCCGAGCTGCAGGCCCCCCTGCTCCCCAGCCACACTGCCCCCACCTTGCCGGTCCTCAAAGGTAGTGAGCCCCTCTCCCAGCATCCCTGGAGCCCACAGCTCCAGGCGAGGGCAGGGCGCCGGGGAGGGAGCCTCCTCCCTCCTTTGCTCTCCAGGCTCAGGTGTTGACTCGGGGCCTCAGAGCATCTTTAGTCCCAAGCCTGGTGCCCATGGGCCTGGCTCTGCCACAGAGGCCCCTGGTCCATGCCTCCTCAGTCGCGTCTGTGCCACCGCCTTCCTCAGCCGCCACCCCCCTCCCTCCAAGGAGGCCAGGAACAGCTGAGGAATTAACTTAAAGTGTGAGTGACTGTTAGGCCCCATGCCTGCGCTCATTAAAAGATAACTGCTTGCCCTAGAACAGTGGTTCTCCACCTGGGCTGCACATTAGAATCACCTGGGAATCCTTTTAAAATCCTGATTTCTGGGCCTCATCCTCCAGAAATTCTGTTTCTTTGTTACTAATGTTGCGGCCCCACCCCATAACAAAGAAACAGAATTTCCGGAGGATGAGGCCCAGAAATCAGGATTTTAAAAAGATTCCCAGGTGATTCTAATGTGCAGCCAAGGTTGAGAACCACTGGCCTAGAAGTTTCTGACAGGTTACTTGAAAGGGCTCCCAAATCCACCCCATTCCATCTTTCTCTAGCCAGTCTTTTCTCTCTCAATCTTTGCTCATGTTCTTCTCTCCATTCAGATGCTGCCTGTTCCTCCTGTTCTCTTGTTCTCAAAGACTAGCCAGAAGCCCACCTCCTCCAAGAAGCCTTCCCTGCCCAGACCCTCCAGCCACTGGAGTCACAGTCCAGGCACCCCGTGCTCTCTGGTCTCCCCCCTGGCCTGGGACCTCCCCGAAGAGAGGGCCTGGTCCTACAGCCTCTGATACTTTCTGGCCATATGACCTTCTCCCTAAAGCGGGGACAGTGTGCCCTGCCTCACAGTGTTGTGAAATGCCGGGCACAGAGCAGGTGCCAACAAGCATTGCTGCCGCTGATACTCTGCAGGGCAGGAGGCCTTAAATGGTGCCCTCCGTGGGAGCCCGAGGCACGCACCACAACAAGGATTTTTCACTTCCCAACAGAAACGGAAACTGATCCGGTCACACAGAGGGTGTGCACTGGTTTTGGGGCCTTTTCTGCGTTCTGGGAAGCAGAACTTATTACGAGAGGGAAAACGCGGCTGAAGTTTCTGTTTCTGTTCTGTTGTCGAAGCAGTTATTTTCGAAAAACCAAGACACCCAGTCATACCCTTTTGTTCAGCGGAACACGAACAATGGGGTCAGAATTCCCACTAATGAACCTCTTCCCGTGGGATGTCCAGGGCGGGTGTTCCTGGGAATTCCCTGCACTCGTGTGCTGGGGGTCTCCAGTCCCTGGACAGCCTCTTCACCTGAAGGTCTAGCTCAGCCGTGGGCAAACTATGGCCCGCGGGCCGGATCCGGCCTGTTTGAAATGAATAAAATTAAAAAAAAAAAAAGACCATACCCTTTTATGTAATGATGTTTACTTTGAATTTATATTAGTTCACACAAACACTCCATCCATGCTTTTGTTCCGGCCCTCCGGTCCAGTTTAAGAACCCATTGTGGCCCTCGAGTCAAAAAGTTTGCCCACCCCTGGTCTAGCTCCAGACGTGACCACGCCAGAGGAAGCCAGGCCTGTGGTGGGCAGTTAGACGGACATGAGCCTTTCTGCAAAGCTGAAGTGGCTGTGCTTTTGAACCTCAGGTGAGGTCACATGCTTAGAGCAACCACCCACGCAGGCAGAGGAGGCCGTGTGAGAGGAACGGACCAATCAACAGCTCCCAGCAATGGGGCCAGTGGGCAGGTCTTCTGGAGCCTGTGGACCGCAGGTGAGTAACACAGGTGCTGGCCATGTCAGAACCACCTGAAAGACATTTCCAGGCCCCGCCCCAACGTGGCCTCTTTCTCCCAACCTCTCCAGTGTGATTCTTTTAAGTAATTATTTTATATATATATATATATATATATATATATATATACATATATATATATATATATATATATATATATATATATATATATATATATACTTTTTATTGATTTCAGAGGAGAAGGGAGTAGGAGAGAAAGATAGGAACATCAATGATGAGAGAGAATCATTGATCGGCTGCCTCCTGCATGGCCCCCACTGGGGATCGAGCCTGCAACCTGAGCATGTGTCCTGACCAGGAATTGAACCATGACCTCCTGGGTCATAGGTCGATGCTCAACCACGGAGCCATGCTGGCTGGGCTCCAGTGTGACTCTTCGATTCCTTCACAGTTGGGTGTTTTGTGGCGGGGGCTGACCATGAACTCGTAAAAGCCAGGTAACATGTCCAGTTTCTGACGATGATCCACCAGGCTGGGCACCTCTGGAACAGTCAGCGCTGCGTCATTTCCCCCGAGGGCACTGCTGATCGCTGGCGCGGGGCACAGGAAGAAGGCTCAGGGCAGTGCTCCCGAATCTCGTGGTGGAGGGTGGAGGCGGGGTGGCGGCCTGTGGGGAAGGCTTCTCTTGCCCTGAGGCTGGCAGCTGCCCCAGGGTTGGCCAGGTACAGTGTGTGCAGGAGGCGGGGTGGGTACAGTCAATGTGGAAGGGGCCTTGCCTCAGTGGTTTCTGGGCCCGAGCCCTGGGCTCCTCTCAGCTGTGCCCAGGGCCCCGAGGGCCTGGACTTTCCCCGCTACAGTGTTTCTCTTCCGCTGTCCTCTGCGCCATCGCTCACCATGGTAACCATCCTGTCATGAACCCCAGCAGGAGCTGGCAGTGACACCACTCAGGGCCTCAGACTGACGGGTGGTTCTTAGCCCTGAGGCTCTAGCAGGTGGCCCATCCTATCACCTGCATCCGGGGACAGGTGGGCATCCCCAAGGAACGTGTTCAGGCCATGAGCCAGTGGGAGGTGAACCAGAATAGAAGCCCAACAAGGAGCATCTTCAACGCTTCGGGGGAATGGAGAGGAGAGAGGAGGCTACGGCTAGTGAGGGCCGGCCACACAGCAGGCACCGGCCTATGGACACTCACGTGCCCTCAACAGCCATGGCCAGACCACCATCCCATTTGATAGAGGAGGAAACTGAGGCTCAGAAGGGTAAGTCCTGGCTCAAGGCCACAGTTAGTGAGTGTGTGGCTGTGTGCCTGGAGCCATGATCTGTACCAACCAGTGGGGGCACTTTGATCCAACAGCAGTAACAGCCATGCCCAAGTTCCCAGGACTGAGATGGCCTGGGCACCACGTGGCTTTCTGTTACTGAAATTCCTGCTGAATGCGGCCAAGTGGAAAGTCCGGCCCTTGTGCCCGCCCAGGCCTCCCAGGCTAAGCCAGACTTGGCGGCCACCCCAGCCCTCGGCTTCCCACCAGTCCCAGGTTGGTTCCCCTTAGGGACCTCCTCACGCCCTTGTTTGGGGCTCCTCTCGAGCGCAGGGAACTCCACCGGACACAGCTGAGGCTGGGCGGCCGCCACACGTGCTGAGCCTGGAGAGAACGAAACGGGGCTTTCCCTGGGCTCCGTGAGCACCGGGCCTTGGCTCTCTCTGCCCAGCACTCGCCGCCCACCTCCAGGAATTCCCTCAAGGTCAGGGGACCTGGACTCTGGGCTGTGAGTGGGCGGCCAGCTTCCCGGGACTGTCCAGTGCAGGGCTTCCCCAGGCCAGCGGTGAGATCATCTGCCCTTTCAGGCTGAGCTGAGATCCTGGCCTCCACGGCGGGCTCGGGAGATATCCTGCCTGACTCATCGGTGGGCCACGGACCAGGGCTTCCGGCCGCGGGAGACACCAGACAGAGGGGGCCATTGTTTGCCCGGAAGCCTCGCGGGCACTGCAGGCTCAATAGGGCCACTTGTGTCCTGTCGCCCCCCCCACCCCCGCTTCTCCATAAGCATAGCCCTTCTGGGAAGAGGGGGGTCCACCAGGCCTGGGTCCCTACAAGGGGAGAAAAATCAATATCCAGTCCCCTTCCTCCCCCCATTCCCCACACCCCAAGTCCCCTAAGAATACCCCTGACATGGGACCAGGCCAGGTCTGGGAGGCAGCAGACATCCTCTCTCCCTCCTGGCTAAAAACAAAAAATCAAGTAAAAGGGTTGTGGATCAACAGGCAGAGAGACAGCTCGGATCTGCTTCTACCATCATCTCTACAGACCCTCCCTTATCCACTGTAGGAACACCAAGCTCCCCACCTGTGAGGACACACACCCATGGGGGCGGGGGGGCGGCGGATAGGAGGGAAGGGCTGAGCATCTGCCCCTGGGTTTGGACCAAGCTGGGGGCCCTTGGACCCCTCAAGGGGAAAAGAGCAAAAATCCGTTTTGGAGAGGAGTCAAAGACAAGGGAGAGAATTTGCAGAAAGGAAGACCTGGATGACTAACAAGCTCAGGAAAAGGCTGTCCACCGCCCCAGTAATCAGAGATGCCGATGAAGCCAAGGAGACACCATGTTATACCCGGGAGGTCTGCAAAAAGGACCGAGATGGGTACCATCAAGTGCTGCCCAGGATGTGGGGCGAGGGAGCCCTCGGGAGCGCTGGTGGGAGGAGACCAGGCAGGCACGCGATGGGTAAGCAGGCAGGTTTTACTGAAAACCATTACGCAAGTTCAGTGTGCACGGACAGGTGCAGGGAAGCCACTCCAGCCGAGCTCACCCCCCGGGGCCTGGCCCAGGGCCCAGGATACCACCGCGGGGGGCCCATCCCCAGGTGAGTGTCAGGCAGGCACTCCTGGCGACACCCCTCTCCAGCTCGCAGGCTTCTTTTTTTAAAAAATATTTTTTAATATTTTTATTGATTTCAGAAAAAGATGGAGAGGAAGAGAGAGAGAAACATCAATGAGAGAGAAAATCATCAATTGGCTGCCTCCTGCACATCCTCCACTGGGGATGAGCCCACAACCTGGGCATGTGCCCTGACCGGGAATCGAACGGCGACCTCTTGGTTCATAGGTTGATGCTCAACCACTAAGCCACGCCGGGCAGGCTAGCAGGCTTTCTTCAGCAAAACCTGGAAACCGGCCCCCGTGAGGGCCCTCAGCCCAGGCCAGCTCTGGCCTCCCGGCCCGGAGCCCACATGGCCCAGCTGCTGGCTGCGGAGCTATGGGGGGTGGGAATCAGGGCTCTGACCCCGAAGAAGGCAACAGCCCCCACTCACTGCCCAAGCTCCAGCCCGACATCCGACCCTTCCGCCTCCCTGCTGGACTTGTTTCCCACGGCTGTGTAACAAATGACTACCCACTCAGCCGCTTGAAACATCACCCCGTTATCATCTTGGTTTCCCTGGGCCAGGAGCTGGGGCCCGGCTTAGCTGGGCCCTTTCTCAGGGCCACACAAGACTGTCATCAGGTGTGAGCCAGGCAGTGCGCTCCTCTGGAGGCTCAAGTGGGGAAGATCTGCCGCCAAGGTCATGGGTTTCCTTGTGGCAGTACGCCCAGGCCTCCTTCGGTCTGTCAGCTGGAGGCCGCCCCCAGGTCTTAGAGGCCACTGGGGTTCCTGACCGGGCATCCTCCATCCAGCTGTTCCCTCCCTCCAGCCAGCAGGAAGGCTCTCAGCCAGGACGGGCCCCATCCCCGCTGGAAGGCTTTCACCTGATGAAACCCGGTCCACACAGTCTCTGCTTTGATGAACTCAAAATCAGCTGATTTGGGATCTTCCTGACACCTGCAAGATCCCGTCACCTTGGCCATCGTCGCCAGCCAGGAGCAAGTCGCGGGCCCGCTCACACCCAAGGGGAGGGAATTATACTGAACACAGGGCAGGGGTCATGGGGCCACCCTAGGGTCTGCCCGCTACACTGACCGCCTTCCTGAAGGACAAGGCCCCCAGTCTGCTGAAAGGAGACGAACCCTCAGGCAGCACAGAACAGCCTGGGAGACACCACCTTCCCAGGGCAGGGTGGGAGAGGGCAGGGCGCTGAGCCTCCAGGGCGGGGCTGAGTGTGGAGGAGGCTAGGAGAGAGGAGTGGGAGGTCCTGGGGGGAGGCCTGGCCTCTCAGGCAGTGAGGAAAGGGCAAGGGCAGCAGTGAGCTCTGTGGGTACCGTGGGTACCACTCAATTTCTCCAGGTCCAGCTGAGAGGGCACAGAGAGAGGCCCTCTCCCCTCCCGTGTCAGCCCCTTGCATCAGAGCCTCTTGCTCTGCCCCCACCATCCTTGCCTCCCACTCCTTCTCCACTTGGCTTTCACAGGCACCTAAGAGGTCGGCTCAGGGGCAGCTGGGAGGCCGCTGTACAGTCGGCTCAGAGACAGTGGGAGGATTGTCGCTGGGCAGACGTGACCTCACCCTGCCGGGCTCAGCTCATCCTGCTGCAGGGAGGAACACTGACCACCAGGAACAAGCACCCACTATGCTGGGGTCAGACCCAGCAGGGACCCTTGCAGGGGTCAGAACCTCTGACGCCTGGGCCCTGTCCTGGGGGCACACGCTCCTGCTGAGGGACAAGGTACTAAGACGTGGTGGCCACGCAGGCTAGAGCCCTCAGACGTGCGTCTCCTGCCCAGCTGCCTGCCGCCCCCAGGTCTTGAGTATTTCTGTCAGTCCTGTCTCTTGACCCCTTTTGATCCCTTCGTACCTTCCAAGCTGTGGGCTGGAATTGGGGGCCGTTGGGATACCTGCCTGTTCTGACCGGGCCGAGGAGGAGTCCCAACCTTGTGAAATTCACCAGACTCTGAACTCTGGACTATGGGCCTGTCTCAATGGCCCTCTCATTCTGGCCTCTGTCTGTCTAACGAGCTCCCAGGACCAGCTCTCGCACTCAGATCTCAGACCCTTGGTCACCCCCAGCTTCTGCTCACACCCTAAGCAAGCTAGGAGTCTAGGGTAAGGCATATGCCATTGAAAGGGGGGGCGGGGTATGCTGACACGGATGACCCCTCGGTGCTGTGCTGAGCAGGCTCTCTCACCACCCAGGCCTTGGCACAGGTCAATCTGCTGCACTTGGCCTTCATATGCAAATCACAGACTACCTTTAGCTCACTTACTTGGGAAAAGACCTTAACAGAAGGATACTGGGTGGCTCAGTGGGTTATCAGGAAGGCTGGAGAACCGGGCTGGGAACAGGCAGGGACCAGGGAGGGGGCACAGCTGGATCTCAGTGGGGACAGCGTGCTAGGACCTGCCACCCCTGGGCAGAAACTGCTGGATTCTCAGTCCTTCCAGCCTTGCAGGTTTAAAGTCCCAGGGAAAAGGCCTGATTGGTCAAGGGTAAGTCCCAGACATCACTCTGGCCGAGGAGAGAGGCGGGGACAGCAGCCCCACATCACCTTCCAGGCTGGGAGGAGGGAGTCACCTTCTTTGGGAGCCCTCTAGCAGAGGGAAGGTGTGGCCACCACACTCCGTGAGCTCCCCTTGCCTTGCCCATCCTGGCAGGCAGGGCCCAGCGCTGCCAGTGCACACCCGGCCCTGCAGAGCAGTCAAGGTCCCTCTGTCCTGTCTGAGGCAGGCTGGAAGGCAGGCGCTCTTTGCCTACAGCCAGCACACTGTTCCATTATGGTGATGGCCAGTGACTGCGGCTAGTCCCAGACCTGGGCCCCCCACCACGCTGTCAGGCCATGCTTCAGGCCAAAGTCCCCGCGTCTCTGACCTGTGTTCCCTTACTTAAGGTTCCTGCCTCTTGCCATATTTGGTACCTGCTCACACACTTAGGCTTAACGAAGAGGTTTGTTGTTGTTGTTGTTGTTTTGTTCCTTGAGCAAATGGCCACCCTCACAGCCATCGAATGGGGGCTTCTTCTGTGACTTGAAGAGACTCCCTATTCAAGTGCTTGGCGGCACTGAACAAGGACACAGAGCTGTGTCCCCGGAGAATCCCTGGCTAGGCTGGGCCGGGTGGGGGTGAAGAACTGGAGCAGCAGCCTCCCCAGCGGCCCCCCTGAAAGCAGCCAGGACCTGCAGGGCTGTGCTGGGAGGCAGGAGACACAGCTCTCTGGGTCCCCATCCAGGGGGGTATCCTCTCTCCACTGCTCGGGGAACTGGCCAGGGAACCATGGCCTGTGCCCTCACAGTTCTGCTGCTGGCCTCTGGCCATGCTGACTCAGCCCGCCTGCTCCAGCGATGTGAGCACTGGACCTGGGATGGGTCCCTGAGCACCCCCCCCCCCCCCCCCCACACACACACACCCCATAAGGCTCTGGGGGTCTGAAGAGGAGCAGAGCCAGAGGCTGCAGCTGTAAGAGGTTCCCTCAGAGCCAGTCCAGACCCCAACACAGCGGGTAACAGGCTTTCCAGGGCTGCCCACCTTCCAAGGAGGAATTTGCCCCCGAGAGAGAGGGGATCCAATTGCACATTCCTGAGGCCTGAGTCACTGGGTTCCGGCTCTGGCTGTAGGAATGTGTTTATGCTGACAGAGCGGAGGGAGGCTGAGGGCCCCCCCCCCCCCCCCCAGGGTCTGCGCACACCACACTTTTGTTCCCTGTATCCGGAGAGAGAGGAGGGGCCCTGAAGGATGAGGGGACGAGGCTGTGACCTCTGGAATAGCTGGGATGCTGTTCTGCAGGGGCCCCAGAGGACCACGCAGGGGAGGCCAGAACTGAAGGCTGCGCCTGGTCCAAGCTGGCGTTAACCTTCTCCCGTGGGACAGAGTGGAGAGGGGCTGGTACAAGTGGGGCTTCCCCTTGGGTGCCCTGGGGAAAGGGACTTGCTCCCTCACCACTTCCTCCCACAAGGGACAGCCTTCCAGAGGGTCTGAGAGCTTGCGAGGCTCCCGCTGCCCCTGGCTCTGCCCTGAGTTGAAGCTGTTGAATCCTAGCCCCTCACCCCACCCCACCCCACCCCAGCCCACCCTGTCCAGGGCTCTGTTGAGAAGTGGATGCTTCTTTTCTGTCTCCAGCATGGGCCACCCAGCTGGGGAACGAGTCCATATGCTCCAGTGACACCAGCTACGATCACCAAGAGCATGTTCAGCGCTGGTCACCACGCTAAGCCCTTTCCTTACACAGGGTGACCATGTGTCCTGGTTTGCTTGGAAGTTTGTTGGACAATTACTAATAGCGCCTCCTTTCATTCTCAAAGTTGACTAGTTTGGAAGTTAACTATATATTGACCCTAACTTTATAGATATTATTTTACTCAATCCCCACAATGCCCCACAAGAGGGGCACTGCTAGGAGCCCCCTTGTATGACCCAGAAATTAAGGCTTAGAGAAGAGAGGTCACTGGCCCAAGGTCATACAGTTAGAAGTGGGAGATCCGGAAACATAAGAACTCGGCTCTCGACTTCAAAGCCTCCTTGCTTAGCCACAACATCAGATTTCCTCTCCTAAAATCCTTTGATGCTTTGAAGGCTGAGAATCTAGTATCTCCAAATAGTAGAAAAACAACAATTAAAGTCCTGGAGTTATCTTGGCTCCCTTCCCAGGCCCCACATTGGCCATCTCTGCCTTGCTATTCCCTTTCTGAGAGATCGCGTGACAAACCTGGTTGGCTCATTGCCAACGGCAGCATCACTATCATCAGATGAACGAGCCGCATTGTGCCGACGGGGTGCCAGGCATTGTACAAGGTACGATCATCTAATCTGCACACCAACCCTACAAGTTGGGTGTTGGTCCTCTTTCCAAAGAAAGGAAGCGCCCCAAGTTCAAACAAGGAGGAGGCAGAACTGGACTAGAACTCGGGGTCCCAGTGAATTCCCCATGGTGTGCCATCTTGGTGCATTGGCTATGGAAACTCAGCAATGGGTTGCTGTTGGGGCTACAAGGGAATGGGGTTCTAATGGGTCCACGGTAGAGTTGGGAATGGCTAAATCAGGTGTATGGACCCGCGAACCCACAAGGCCACCAGGCAACCTGGCTACCAAGGAGCCAGGATTGTCTTGCTCAGGGGGAGTTGGCCTGAGGCCCATCCACAAATGACCTTCACTTGCTGATGCCTCACTTAAGAGTTTTTCTGATAGCGTTTTCATTTCTTTGGTGGGAAAGATCAGATGTCTCTCGGAATAGAGCACGGCCACCTTGAAGGTAGGCAACAGCCATTACTGGAGCCCAAACCTCTTCACACCAATGTCTTACCCAGAGACCATCCCACCGAGAGCCTCTTCCAGCCCAGCACGCTGGCCTCGAGGGAGGACATATGAGCAAGCATGTTCCAGATGTTCCAGGGAAAACGGGATTTGGGAAAAGGATGTTTGTTCAAAATTTACCAAAAATAGAGAACCGAGAAGAGGAAGATGCAACCTCTTGACCCATTTTAAAGGCTATTTTCCAGGAACAGACAATGTCACCAAAGGAGAGGCCAGTGGCTTTGACCATATGAAAATACAAAGCTTCGGTACATTAAAAACCACCAAAAACAAAAATAGAAGTAACTAACCCACTAGTAAAATACACAGGCCACAAATACCACAATGGCAACGTATAGAGAGCCCATAAAATGCTTTTAAAATAAACCCATCAAAACCTTGTTAGATAAACAGGTAAAGAAAGCAGATAACTGACCCAAAAGTTTTTAAATGGTTTAATAATTATGAACATTTTTGTTTCATTGATGACCATATTGTTGTAGGCGGTGAGAATGGTACCAGGTGTCTGACCGGTGGGTCCAGACCGGACCTGGGTTCAGCAACCTCGGTACTTGAGTTGAGTCAGAGCCAAGACTCAAACTATTTCAGCTCCAGCCCCAGAAAATATCCATGACCAGCGATGTGCTAGGGGAGTAACAGTCTCCCTGGGGACGAGGTCCAACTCTACCGTTGTCCTTTGTTAGACCCTGGGGACTTTCCACGCTGGTGACCTGTTCCTGGCCTGGCCCATGGTCCTTGCTCTGCATGTCTGTCTAACTGCCCACTGCATCATATGATAATTTTGAAATACCCTCATTTGCCCTTTAGCTAATAGGATTTGCCTCACTGGTGTCACCATAAGCTGGTGCAGATCCACGGCATTGGATCTCTCAGACCATATGAAAAGACAAAGCTCTGGTACATTAAAAGCTGGTGGCAGCATATAAGCCAGGGGCAACCATCCAGAAACACTCTGACAGAATTGACCAAGGATAGTTCACTGGGAAACGTAAATGTTTTGGCATTTTCTCTGGGGAAATAATTAGAAAATCAAACAGAAAATTATGGACAGCCCTAACTGGTTTGGCTCAGTGGATAGAGCATCGGCCTGCGGACTCAAGGGTCCCCGGTTCGATTACGGTCAAGGGCACGTACCTCGGTTGTGGGCACATCCCCAGTAGGGAGTGTGCAGGAGGCAGCTGATCGATGTTTCTCCCTCATCAATGTTTCCAACTCTCTATCCCTCTCCCTTCCTCTCTGTAAAAAAAATCAATAAAATATATTTTTAAAAAATTATGGACAAAGATGATTTTTTTTTTAATATATTTTATTGATTTTTTACAGAAAGGAAGGGAGAGGGATAGAGAGTTAGAAACATCGATGAGAGAGAAACATCGACCAGCCGCCTCCTGCACACCTCCTACTGGGGATGTGCCCACAACCGAGGTACGTGCCCTTGACCGGAATCGAACCTGGGACCTTTCAGTCCTCAGGCAGACGCTCTATCCACTGAGCCAAACCGGTTTGGCGACAAAGATGATTAATAAAGGCAATGTTCAATAGCAAAAATGGACCCTCAAAGGCTCCAAAGTAAGATAAAGAAATACAGTACATGGCCACCCAGAGTCCCCACCCTGCCCCTCACTCCCCTCTCTCAGAGCACGCAGTGCTGTCCAGCGCAGCTTCGCCAAGCAGTGCAGGGCCCCCCGGGAGGGACACCAGCCCCAAGCATGGTCCTGCTGGGGCCCTGGAGCCAGCCAGCTAGGCTCTGAGAGCTGACAGCTGCTCTCACAGTGCAGGAGGCAGAACCAGCCTGCCCCCCACTGTCCCGTGTCCCCGCACTCGTCCCTTCCTCCAGGGAGCTGCCAAGAAAGAACCCTCTGTTCCCACAAATGCAGACAAAGTGGTCCCTTCCCGCCTCTATGCTCGTCCTTCCCACCATCAGAGTATTCCTTTGATGGTCCCTGAAGGCCCCTTTTTCCTGCAGTTCCCACATGGACCCTAGAGCCCAGAGTCCTTCAGAGCCTAGTCTTTCACCTCTGCATTCCCTGAGGGAGGCCCACGTTCCCTGAGGCAGCCTAGGGCCTCAGCGACTGGACTCTGGCTGGGATTTGGGCCCCTTGCGTGTGTCCAGAGTCCGGCTCAGGGCCTCCCCTCATGGCCACATAACATGGCTGAGCCTGACTCATCCCTAATCTCCACTTGAAGAGAGAGATCCAGAGGAGGTAGGGCCTGGAAACCGGCCACCCAAAGGTGCCTCATCCCCTATCGCAGGGCCGCTGGGCTCCCCCATGTTATGGCATGAGCTTGGAACAGGGGGTTACAGGCGCCGGGCAGGGTGAAGCCCTCACTCACTCAGCCTCAGCCCTGGCATTTACCCAGCCCAGCAGCACACAGACGTGTGTCCAAGACCATGGAGCCAAAGGCCACTTCCTGGGCTGGGTCACCACAGCAACATGGCTCCCGCAGCTTCGGACTAGCGAAGTGTCCCCATAAAGCTCTACTTCCGTCCAGCTTAACCGTGTCAGCCTGCGGAAGGACTTGGCGGGGTTCGAGCCCTGGCCACATTTCCAGCTGTTCTGGACAAGCTTGGATTTGCCGCTGACTTGTTGGGGGGCTTTAGCAAGCGGCCCCCGCGCTTCAAGCCTCTACCTCACTTTTCTCAGCTGCAAAAGATGATGATGATTTCGAGGAGAAGCGGTTAAAACCGGGCGGTAGGAACTCGGGGTCTCCACAGACGTTACAGTACCTCTGCCAAGCGAAATACTTTGCCTGGAGAAAGCTTCTCTTACTGATTTTACATGTCAGACGTGGTCAAGCTTTGGGTAAGATTTTTTCTCACTGATTTAAAGAACATTCTGAAAACTGCTGGACATGGTCTCCATGCATCTAGAAATCCCAAGTGAAGCTGTAGAAGGTTCTCAAAGGTTTCCTGTTTTCAAGACTGTCACCACCTTCCCCAGGCGTGGCCAGAGGGCCCACAGCCTCCTCGGTCCCGCCCCACGAGCTCTGGGCCAGGAGCAGCTCTCCCCCCGACCCCCCAGGTGTGTAGAAAAGCCCCTTTCTTCCCTGTGACTTGTGTCCAGTGCCAGGCTCTCTCTCATGAAGACTAACTTCTTCAGCTATATCACGGGCGGCTTTAAGCTTTTCTTTCAACGTCTCTCTTCCTTCTCCAGTGGGTGTGCAGTGGTCAGTGGAGTGTCTTCCTTGTGGAGGGTCTCAGATGCTTGGAGGGAAGGGACAGGATCTGGGGAGGTAAAGAGGAGTGGGCAGTGGTGGGAGTGGGTGGGGGTGGGGGTGGAAACCAGAGATGAACACAGGAACCCAAAGCCTGAGCACTGTCTCTGGGGGCCTGTGGCCTCTGGGAGAGGTTTCCCTGCCAGGAAAGTTTCTGTTTTTCTGCTCGGACTCCTGGCATCGTCCAGGCCAGCCCCAGGGAGATGTTGGGATACTGAACCAGGAGCCAGGCGCGAAGATGGAGGAGCTGTCACAGCCCCGGGCTGAGGGAGGACTTGGTGGCCCACACTCCCAGCCACCCTGGGGCCGGGGACATGCACCCTCATGGGCAACCCTGCCACCACAAGGAGACAGCTGGCCCCATTCACGCCCAGTTGGCGACATGGGCCTTCGTCACCCCAGTTGTCCCGGCCACCAAGTCAAGCAGATGAGATCTGGGTACAAACCCAGGCAGGAGTGCTGCGGTTGGCGACAGAGGCCACGGGGGCTTTGAGCCTTCTCTGCCATGTCCTGTTATGTTTTTTGTTTGGGTTTTTTTTTTTGGCAAGAAATGTATTGATGGACTACTTGGGTGATAATGAAATAATAAAGTTTGGTTTTAAAAGGTCAGACTTAAAGAACTTACTGTAAACATGTCAATTGTCTCACAAGAGACTCACAACATGTTTGCAGAGATGGGGACTGCCTGGTTCACCCAGTGCTCCTCACTTACTGAATGCTGTGGTGTCAGACCTGGCTCCTGGGCGTCAGTTTCCCCATCTGTACCATGAGGAGGTGTGCCCGACAGTCTCTAAGGTCCTTCCAGCCCTGACATCAGGTAACCAGAAGCTTTGGGTGTGAGGCAGCGGCAGCCAGTCCCCGTCTGGGGCTCCCCAGGCCTTCCCTGCAGAGGATGAGGGCGGGCTCCCCTCAGATGCAAGCCCTCAGAGGCGTGGGCCATGGGCTGGGGAGGGGTCCCAGGACCGTGGGCTGACAGCAGAGCCCCCTGGGGCTCTTTGGGCAGGTGAGCTGAGCTGTTTTCCCGAGGACAGTCAGGACAAGTCCCAGAAAGCCTTCGGGGTCCCCCAGCCTCAGGGCAGTCGGAGCAAACGCTGACATTGCCCACTTCAGTCTTCGCTCTCCCTGAGTTTGGGATTCAGCAGCCACGACCTGCATGTGTTATTGACAGAGATGGTCTGGTTGGGACATGGCCCCGGTGACCCTGCCCCCACACCCATCGCTATGACAACAGCTCAATAGGGTTCCAAGGGCCTAAGAATCCTGCTTCCACTGAGATGGAGGCTCGCTGAGGTCAGACAAAGGGGGATTAATAGAGCCCTGTTCTCATTAAGCCACAAAGCGCCATTATTCCGCGTTGCAACATCCTACCAACCAGGAGACGCCTCAGCCTTTCAGAGCGGTCCCAGACTCACCCCAAGCCTGGATCAGGGAGGGGGAGGGAGAGCAGAAACAACCAGCATGTCCAGCAGACGGTTAACGTAGAGCATGGCACAGGCAAACAACCCCACAGTTTACAGTCATTCAAATGACAGCGTTGATTATATTTAATACATTAAAGTCCTCATGATACACAGAAACAAGTCACGGAAACTGTCAACAAGATGCCATTTTTTGTAAAAAAAAAAAAAAAAAAGTCATGTACAAATGTACACACAACAAGAATGTAGGAGAAAGAATTTCAAAATGTTAGTATTGATTATCTTTGGAAAGTGCAATTATGTTCAATTTCTTTTTTAAAAATTTATCTGTATTTTCTTTATATATCAAGGGTGTCCCAAAATTCACGCAAGGAGTAATTTTGATAGAAAACACAAGTTTATAATTAAAAATTGTAAATTTTTTATTGATTCATAAAGTATACAGTATAGGGTTATGTATGGAATAGCATATCGGGTAAATGGCCTCCACGGCTTTGCTGGCACATACGCACTCTTTTGTTGAAAATTTCCATGACCGCTTTGCATAAATGTGGCTGAATTTCGTTGATACAATGCTCAATTTCCTCCTTCAAGGCGTGGGTGGTCATGGGCTTGTTGGAATAAACCTTAGACTTCAAAAAACCCCAAAGAAAGAAGTCCAACTGTGTTAAATCGCATGATCTGGGCGGCCAATTCTGATCACCAAAACGGGAAATTACATGACCAGGAAATGACTTATGCAGTAATTGAATTGTTTCTTGGGCTGTATGGCATGTGGCACCATGGAGGCCATTTACCTGATATGCTATTCCGCACTGACCACCAGAGGGCAGCTCCCGCATTGAGCGTCTGCCCCCTGGTGGTCAGTGTGTGTTATAGTGACCAGTCATTCCCAGTCTTTCTGCTGTTAGGGCCAGTTTGCATATTATCCTTTTACTATATAGGATAGAGGCCTGGTGCACGGATGGGGGCCAGATGGTTTGCCCTGAAGGGTGTCCCGGATCAGGGTGGGGGTCCCGTTTGGGTGCCTCGCCAGCCTGGGTGAGGGGCTGATGGCTGTTTTCAAGCTGTCCACACCCCCTTTATGGTGGGGTCCCCACTGGGGTGCCTGGCCAGTCTGGGTGAGGAGCTGAGGGCCGTTTTCAGGCTGGCCGGAGACTGAAGCTCCCAGCCTCTCCTTTTTTTCTTTCTTTTTTTTAATTCTGGGATTTATTTACCTTCTATAATTGAAACTTTGTTGCTGTCACTGGAGCTAAGAGCCGGCTCCTTGGCCACGGCCGGCTGAAAGCAGGTATCTGGGGTTTGTTTAGCTTCTATAATTGAACTTTGTTTCTTACGGAGCTCAGAGCCAGGCTGCGGCAGGCGGGGAACCTTGGCTTCCTCCATCACTGGAGCAAGCAAGCCTCCTGCTTGCTTCAGTTGCCATCTTTGTTGGCGGCTAATTTGCATATCTCGCTGATTAGCCAATGGGAAGGGTAGCGAAGGCACGGTCAATTACCATGTTTGTCTTTTATTAGATAGGATATAGGATGTCCCTATTTTCCCCCTTTTGCCCCCTCTACCCAGCTCTTGCCCCCCACTTCTCTCTGGCCATCACCATACTGTTGTCTATATGTTGTGCATATATTTTCTTTGGCTAATCCCTTCTTTAAATTCACTTCTTTAAATTTTTATTTTCAGATAAGTGCTTATAACTGCACTATTATATCATTTAGAATTAAGATATTTTTAAATTGAACCCTTGTAAATTTTAGCGCAATTTAATAAATTATGCTAGAAGCAATTAGAAGATTTTTCATGTAATGCAGATACATTTCAATTAATATTTTATTAATTTTAAATTTTTTAATATTTTAATTTGAAATAATCTCATACATGTAAAAAAAACTATAAAATACCACAGCATATTATATGTACCCTTCACCCAATTTCTTAGGTGTTAATAATTTAAACATAACCATTATACAACTAACAAAATCTGGAATATATTTTTCTTACAATCTCTTCAATGTTACTTGATCCATTTACTTTGTTTTTGTTAATCTTCACCCAAGGATATTTTTCCATTGAATTTTAGAGAGAGTTAAAGGAAAGGGAGAAACACATTGATTGGTTGCCTCCTGCACATGCTCTGATAGGGACTGGGGATCAAGCCAGCAACTGAGGTATATTCCCTTGACTGGAATTGAACCTGGGACCCTTCAGTCCATGGGCTAATCCTCTATCCACTGAGAAAAACAGGCTGCAGCTTAATTCATTTACTTTTAATCTATATGTGTCTTTATATTTAAAGTGGGTTTGTTTGTGATTCACCCTGCCGGCTGATGGGGGCTTCTGGGTACCTCTGGGTACTCAGCCTTTCCTGGAGGACCCTGGCGGGGGAGGGGGCACCACACTGTACCCAGCCCACCCCTGCCAGCCCGTCCACACTAGGGCTCCTCTCCTCTCTCAGGCGCTCCTGGCCTCACCGTGACCTTTCTGCCAGAGCTCCCAGCCAGGCCTGCTCTTGCTGAGGCGGGGCTCCCGCTAAGGGCCCTTCTTGCCCGTGTTCCCCTTCCTCACCCACATGCAGAGCCGCCACAAAGACCAAAGAAGCGATGGCTTTTCTCTGTCCCCTGCTGCTCTGAGGGGAGGAGGGTGAGTCTCCTGAGCCACTCAGATGGGAAAGTCCCAACTCAGCCCCTCCCTCCTCAGCAGCCCCAAGCTTTACCCTGATGCAGCAGTCACCCCACCACTCACCAAGCCCCCCCCCCCCCCCAGCCTCCTTGGCACTCAGCTCAGGAGCTGCTCCTAGTAGTTGGTTCATCCGTCCTCCCCCTCCCTCCTCCCTCCCCTTGGTGCTTACTTGGCTCCAGCCCTCCAGCTGCAGCCTCTGGGGAGAAGCAGCCCCCCTTCTTGTTCTCCCTCCCTCCACCCCTGTCTCTGCCAGGGGCCTCCTCTCAGTCAAGCCTCAGAGCAGCCCTGGAGACAGGAGGGCCATGTTAAAAGCTTGTTCACAGTTTTAAGAAGACGGGGGGTGAGGATAGTGGTGGGGGGTCTGGCACTATCTCGTCATTGCTTTAATCCCAGCAACACAGGTGGCAGCTTCTCTCCCACCCTCCCACCCAGTCCCTCTCTCCACCCCTCTCTTCTCCTTGGTAATGAAGTCTATTTATTGGCGAAGGAAACAGCTGCTGCTCCTGCTGCTGCTGGGACTTGCTCCCCCGTCTCTTCTTCGTGACCTTTCTCCAGCCAAGGAGGGGAGAGCCAGGAGTATTGGGGCTGGGCCCTGGGCCCACAGACCTCCAGGGGCCCCTTTGCTTTCCTGTGTTCGAGCTGCCCACCATTTCCTCTCTCCCTGCTTTCTACTCACCCTTCCTCCCTCCCTCCCCGCTGTGCCCTGCCTGTCCAGCCCTGGCCCTGCAGTGTGGAGAGACACATAAGCCTTACTGTTCTCTGGGGGCAGGAGCCGAGCCTTTTTGTTGCTCCGCTCCCAGGAGAGTGAGGGTGACGCAATTGATTAAAACCATTTTGTTCTAGGTTAAAAAAAAAAAAAAAAAAGCCCCCAGCAGCCGGGCATGCCCTGCCGCCGTGGAACCCGCCGATCTCAGGTCCTGTGCATGGCAGCAGGGCAGGGCACACCCGCCTGCTGGGGGCTTCTGTGGTGGGCATGCCTTCCCCGGTTGCCGGCCTGCCCTGGATGGCGGCGTGCTGGCGGCTGGCGCTGTCCCGCCCTGCCTGCAGTATACAAATTAGCCGCCATATTTGTTGGCGGTTTATTTGCATATCACCCTGATTAGCCAATGGGAAGCGTAGCGAAGGTACGGTCAATTACCCTTTTGTCTTTTATTAGATAGGATATACTGTATATGAGGCCTCTAGAACCGTAAAAAATGCAAAAAAATTAACAGTTAATAACTCATTCTTGAATTGCCCCCCTTAAAAATCAAACTTCCCCCCTGTGTGCATGTGCCCCACATTGGGAACCACTGATCTAAATAGACATTTCTCCAAAGAAGACATATGAATGGCTACTAAGAACAAGCAAAGGTGCTCAGCCTCACTGGCCATCAGGGAAATGCAAACCAAAACCACAGTGAGATGCCACTTCACATTCAGGAGGACGGCTACAATGGAAAAGGCAGGTATGAACAAGAGATGGGGAGGCTGTGAGGCGGCCCCCCAACTTCTCCATCTCAGACGTCACGCAGGGAACCCCACCCTACAGAGGACTCTGATTCTCAGGACATTCTCAGGCCTCGCCTCTTGTGGACGCCTGCCCTCCGGCTCCCCCGCCCCCGCTCATTTCTCCCCACATTCTGGATTCTTCGCAGCCCAGGCTCCTCGGGGGTGACCCTCTCTAAACCTGAGCTTGGGGGCTTCCGTTTAAACTCCCAAGCGAGGAGAGCAGAATTATGGATGTTCCCAGCTCTAAGCCTCGAGTCTCTCTCAGGACGCCTCTCGTTGCCAAGGAAAATGAAACAGATGTCTTGGCAGCAGCTTCAGTGCTTCCTGCCAGACCAGGGAGAGCTGGTCTCCAGCGCAGATGCGGCCAAGAAAGACAAGCCCCGGCTCATGTCATTCCCAGGAAACACGCAAACACACACACGGGCTCCTCAAACCTGGGAGGCCGCCCTCCCAGCAGCCTCTCACCTGGATTTCAACATCAGCTGTAGAAATGGGCTGCCCCCCTCCCTTCACTCACCTCAGGCCTTCCATCGCTCCCCCGCCCCCATTTCCCACCTCCCCCTGCTCCTCATCATCTAGTGACTCTGGGACCCCTTGGCCTGGCAGGGAAGGCCACCTTCCTTGCTGGGCTTGTCCCCATCATGCCCTCTGAACCCCCGGGGAGCGCCCTATCCACGGGTTTGTGGCGGCATTCCCTGTGTCTCAGTCATGTGGTCCCCCCTAGGCAGGCGGCATCTCTCCCCGCTGGCCCTCTCCCTCAGTCCTGAGCATAAGGGGCCGGGACAAACCTCAGACATGTTGAGGTCTTGAAAAGCAACTGGTTTTCAGGGGCCTGCGAGGTCAGGCTCGCTGAGAAGAGCTGTCTGAGCTGCGTGGCCAAGAGAAAACCAAATCGCGGTTCTTGCTGGCCTGACTGGCAGGAGCCCAGAGAGACCGACGGCCATCCAAGAGACACAGGTGTTTCAGGGCCCCTGCTCCCTGGTAGGTGAGCCTGCTGCCTGGGCATGGAGACCCCTATCAGTGGGCAGGATCTTTTTGCCTCCTTCCCTCTTGGCAGGAGGGGGATCCTGTAAGTGCCCACCTTGATGCCCATGCCAGGGAGGCCAGGCACGTCTATGAGGACAGTGACTTGAGCTACAAAAAAGTGGGCTTGGAGCAGAAATCCAGCGACAGGAGCCAGACAAGCCCAGGACTGCGAGCGAATGCGAGGTCGCATCCTCCTGGGAACCCGCGGCACCGCTCTGAGACCAAGCCGGAGACCAGCGGGGACCTGCATCCACGACCGACACCAGCTGACCGCCGGGAGAACGGCCAACCTTCACCACAGACGGAGACCTACAGTCTCCTCCCAGGACTCCGAGGAACGTAACCATTTAACAATGACAGATATCCCACCACCATAATGTGTGTGTAAAAACATCAGTTAAGCGTTTGTAATCTCCGTGGAGAAAGACTTTTACGTGACAGGGAGTAGAAGTCACAGGCTCCCATCCTCAGACCCTACGACTAGAAATAAATGACAAAGGACAACAAGAATAACAGTGACGAAACCTGGGTAACAGAAGCACAAACATACCGACACTCCTAGGATGCAAAACAGTTGTAAACAGGAAGTCAACGCGACAAATTCAGACCTCGTCAAGATGAAGGAAAATGAGGTCAGTGCGTGATAAAATCGACGGGAGGCGGCCGAAACGGCGAGAGGAAATTCTGGAGCCTTTAATGCTTTGATTAAAATCAACCACAGAGAGAAAAATAAATAAATAACTGGTGTCATTCGAAAGGAAAAAAACAAAACACCTTAAAAAAGGAGAAATGGATACGAAAATAAAAATAGAAATGAATTCATTGGAGGGGGGGGTGGGAGGGGGGAGAGTGAACTAGAGCTCTAAAACCAAAAACGGGGTCTCTGAAAAGATGAATACATTTCTGACAAATATAACCAATAAAAACCAGACAAAACCCCTGAGAGAGGAAGATGAAGCCAACGGTCGGCTTTATGAACCGCCAGTCTATAGATGAGACTATAATCACGACGACGACGGCGATTTACAAAATGGTGAGAGAATACGGGTATAGTGCCCAGGGCGTAGATAAGAGGAAATGAGGCACCTTGTGCAAATCTCCTAGCATGCGCTCCTGCAGAGCGTGTCCACTCGCACGTGGCCAAGGGACAAAGCTAAACCTGCCCCCTCTCTGTCCGAAGCCTGCGGCAGGATGAGACTGTCCTGGGACACGGGGGCCCCCACCAGGACCCTGCCCTGCCCTCCAGCAGGGCCTGGGAGCAGTCTGGCTCTGGCCCTTGAAAACAGCACGTCCTGGAGCCCAGCCAGCTAAGTTCTGTGCACTTTCCAACGCACAGGGAGGGCTTGTGGGAACCTCCAGGGTTCCAGGGGACCACGACGCACCTCCCAGGATGCTGTTTCTTGAGGCCCATGGTAGCCCAGGCCCCTGGAGCCCGATGAGGGCTTTGGGCTCACCTGATTAGATTTTCCTGCCCCCGAGTCCCCTCCTCGTCCTCAGGAGCCAAAACCACAGTTGGAGCTCAGCTGCAAACCCAGAGCCCAGTGGACCTGGCACGGCCTCCCTGGCTCCCGGAAGGGCGGCTCACCTCGGGGTCCTGGGCATAAAGCAGCAGCTCAGAATCCGGGCTCTGGCAGGAGTGTGGCGGCCAGGACAGGGGTGTGCACAGGTGGACAGGCTGTCTGGTGTCCAAGGGCCGCCCAGACTAGTCCCTGCTCTAAGGCGCTGGGAGGTGAGGTCTGGAGAAGGAAGAGTCCTCTTGCCCAACAGGTCCTGGCTGAGCAGTTACTGCCCCGCGGACTCCCACCGGGCCCGGGCCCCCGGGGCTCAGTGTACACAGCGAGATGCTCCCTCTGCCTTCACTCCACGCAACGGGAGGCCCGGGTCCTGCACGGGCAGCTCCTCTTGTTGAGCTCACTGCCACAGAGACACCCCGCACTGCCCCCCATCGTCCCCGGCGCAGAAAGGAACACCCCGACAAGTGCTGGAAGGAGTCACGACAGGCTTTATTGTAGAACTGGCGTCACTGGCTCACCAGCAGGTCAACAGAGATGCCTGGCGAGCACCAGGGCGCCGAGGAGGCGGGGTCGCAGCCGAGGAACTCACACCTGAGTGGCAGGTTCTGTCTGTGACCCCCAGAGGGCCAGCCCCGCACAGGTGCGTCACAGGTCAGTGGGAGGTGTGTGTGTGGGGGGGCAGACAGGGAGGGGCAGGGCGCTGGTATGGGGTTCAGAGTTGAGAACTGGGCAGGTAGGAGCCCAGGCAGAACTGCCTCCCTCTCCCACCATCACTCCATCCCCCCTGCCTTCAGCAAGGGAGTGGGCAGGGCTGGGCAGGGTGGGAAGGCCTGGCAGTGAACAGGAGTGGCACACAGGCCTGAGGCTGCCCCAGAGCCACTCAGGGCCAGGAGACGGGGCCCTGGGAGCTGGGTAAGGCAAAGAGGAGGGGGAATCCAGCTCCCAGCCCCCAGCCCTGCCGATTTCCTCTCCCTCTGGCGCAGGTGGAGGGTAGGGACAGCCTGTCCAGGACTGGACAGCTGATGGGCGAGTGCGACGCACAACAGGTCAGACGGAGAGCTCCCACCGCCCTGGGTCCCGGTGCAGGGACAGGGGACTAGAGGCTCTGATGGCAGCCAGCCCCCGGCTCGGGCAGGGGGCCTCCCTCAGGGTTGTCTGCTGGCCCCAAGCAGGAAAGGTCTGGGGTCCTGGTCTCACCCCCTCTTCCAAAGCCTCCGCCAGGCAGGACGAGCCAAGGGACAAGAGTGATTGCATTTCACAAAACACCTGTTTCATGAAAACTGGGTCCGAACGTGAAGACTCGATCACGAAAAGGTATTCTTTGCTCATTAAACATTCATTCACGGAGGGTTCCTGAGCAGCCGTGCGGGGCGAGGGGTCCGGGAGGAGTCTAAGGCACTGGCCCTGCCCTGCACAAGGCTCCTCCCCCCGGGAGGGCAGGGAGGCCTGGCAGCACCTGCCGCTGGACAGGGAGGCCTGGCAGCACCTGCCGCTGGACAGGGAGGCCTGGCAGCACCTGCCGCTGGACAGGGAGGCCTGGCAGCACCTGCTGCTGGACAGGGAGGCCTGGCAGCAGCCGCCGGAGCGCGTCCTGCCAAAGCCCACTCGGCACAGGAGGTGCACGCCAGGCCCAGGCCCGGCCGAGCCCTGCAGGCGCGGGGATCGCAGCTCAGAGCTGCGGGCTGGCCCTGGCTCTATGGCCAGAGGCCCTGGGGGCCAGGGTCTGTCTGGCCAGGTCTCCCCTGGGAAAGGAAGAGAGGAAGACCTGGGCTTGCTGGGCACCCACACCCCAGGAGGGCTGGCCTGATATCTCTAAACTGGACACAGGAAAGCACCCTGCTCAGTACCTGGGAACCAGAGGGGACTCAGGGACGCCCCAGCCAGCCAGGCTCCCCCAGGCACCTCTCAACGTCCCTCTCCTGGGGGACCCTCCCAGAGCCACCGGCCCAGGAGCCATGCTGCCCCCAGCCCCACCCAGGGTGGCAGGCCCTCCATCCTGTGCTGAGGAGGCAGAGCCGGTGGGCACAAGTGGACACAGTCTCCTGCCCTGCATGAGCCGCTCTGGGCTCCCCGTCCCAGTCCATCCTGGGGCCACCTCCCGTTAGCCAGGATCCCCACCAGCTCCCCCTCCACATGCTGTGGCTGAGGAAACTGGGCTCAATTCCTCTGGGGACCCCCGCTCTATACCCCGCAGGGGCCCGTGACCCCACCGGCCAGAGAAAAAGGCACAGATAGGACAGGGGTCCTGTGACCCCGGCTTCCACCCTGCCCCCCTCGGCACTAGAGGTCCAGGCCTGCAAGGCACCGTCCCCACCTCCGCACAGGGGAGGGGCTGCCGGCCGGGGCCAGCACAGGGCAGGGAGGGTCAGAAGAGGCTGGGGGCGGTCTGGCCGGGCGCGTCCTGGTCCCGGATGTACTGCAGGATGTCCATCTCGTCCATGGCCTGGATCTGCGGCGGCGGTGGTGACGGCCTGGCCGCGGCCTCGGACGGGCCCGCTCTGGGGGGAGCAGCGGGCTTTCGGGGTGGCGCTGGCTTAGCTGCCACGGGCGGTTTGGGCTTAGGCGGGGGCTGGGGTTTGGTCTCCGCCCCCAGGTTCAGAATCTGGTCCAAGTCCTCTTCAACTCTAGGGAACCAGAGGGAGACGCCCTGAGCACAGCCTCCTAGGGCAGGAGCCAACTGGGGGCGGGCGCACCCCACCCACGACAGTGAGGCCCCTGCTCCCCGCCTCCTCCAGCTGAACTTGGTCCGGAGGAGAGCTCAGCCCCTGAAGTGAGCGGACCCAGGTGGCCGCACGGGCCCCCTTTCCGAGCGCCCCATTGCCAGCTGGGCTCTGCGTCCCGGGTGATGGGTCCCACGGACGCAGTGAAATGTCTCCCCCTCAAGCCACTTGTGTGCTCACCGGGTGCCACCCTGGCCGTCCGGCCACGGGGCCCCTTGGAAGGTAACACCTTTGGAAGGCAGCTATGCTCACCACTATACCACCAACGCCACACTGAAGGTAACACCTTTGGACACCCCCCGAGGCTGTGGTGTAGACCCCAGGCCTGTGAGCGCTGCGTCACGGGATTCAGAATCAACTCCGCCAGGAGCTGCCCGCTGGGACAAGCCGAGTTCCAGGGGGCAGAGGCTCCCTGGGTGGGACATACCCCACTGGGCCTGCTGCCACCGGAGCTGACCCCGTCCTCCGCTTCCCTGAGCCTCAGTTTCTCCCCTAAACTCAACAACAACCCCGGCTCCTCCGCCTGCCAGAACGCAGGGGCGAGGGCACAGAAGCGTGAGCAGATGCGGGGTGCGGGGAGATGCAAACGCGAGCAGCAGCCCCCCGTGGCGTGGCTTGGGCGGCGGGGGCTGCAATGCCCGCGGCTGCTAACGCAGTGCCAGCCAGTCTCCCGGGCCAGCGCCTCCGCCTCACGGTGGTTCCTGCAGAGACACAGCTCAGCGTCCCCTGAACCGCCAGGCCCGGCTGCATCCCGGGGCCCGGATGATGCGAGGCAGAGACGCCCGGGGCTGAGCACTCTGAGCCCCGGGAAGCTGCCGCCCAGCCTCTCCTCGTCCAGGCGCTGGAGGGTCCTCAAAGGTGTGGGAGGACGGGACACGGGCAGGGGGACCTGGGAGCCAGTGCACTCAGAACTCCCACCCTCCATTTCCTATAAAGCGGCGGTAACGGCCCCCAGCGGAGCAATGGGGGGGACGGAGGTCAAGGCCGTGAGCAGTACTCTCCGTGCGCACACCGTCTGCCCATCCTCCTCCTCAGCAGACTTGCCTCGCTCTCCCCGGTAAGCCCTACTCCTGGGCCTGCTGGCACGGCCGCTGTCCCGGTGAGCGGCAGCTGCCAACGGTCGGCTTTATGTGCTCCCAAGCCCTTTTATGCCAGTTGTACTTGCCCTTGCACTTAAAACACTGTTATTCTTTACGTAAACTATTGAAGTATGAGTGTGGAAGGGAAAGAGAATGACTCAGGCGTCAAATTACCTTCCGGGAACCCGCCGAGCTGCTGGACCCGCCGGCCCTCACTGGGTCCCATCGCTGCCCCGGGGGCCAGCTGCCACCCACCGGCACCTGCCTTCCCAGGCCAGGACCCTCCCGCAGAGGCCAAGGCTGGCGACACGCTCCCACGGTGGGCCAGGTCTGGGCTCGGCCCAGGCCCCTCGCAGAGCTGGGAAGCACGCCGGGGACGGGGTACCTGAACAGCTCCTCGGCGGCCTCTCCGTAGCCCAGGCGAGGCGCGGGCCCTCCACTCGCAGGTGCTGCCGGCAGCAGTAAGGGGTCACCCAGGGGGACGGCCCCACCGAGGTCAGGATCGTCAAACAACTTCAGGGCTGCAGAGAACGTAGCAGCAGAGTGATCAGAGGGAGTCCTGCCCATCCTCAGCGGCCGGGGTGGTGGGGAGGGGCGCCCAGCCAGGGACAAAGCAGAGCACAGAACCAGAGGAGTGGGGCCAGGGTACAAGGGCCAGGTGCTCATCGGGACCAACACACTCCCACCCCCAGTCAGCTGATGGCACCACTCGGTTCAAGTCCAGGTGGACTTCCTGGAGGAAAAAGCCTCCTGCCCCGGCTGGACCTCTTAGCTCAGCCCCATGGCTGCACCCCCGTTTCCCAAGTGCTTCCTGAGCACCAACCACTGGCTAAGGGCTGCCACCTGCGGGGATGCAGGGGTGAGCTGACAGCATTCTCCCCACAGCCCCTGCCTTCTAGGAGCCGGGGTGCACCCCCTATCTCTGCTGCTCTCAGGCAGGGACCACAGCCGCTCCACCTGGAAGAGCCTCCTTCTTCAGCAGACCAGGAAAATGGCGCTGACCTTTCGGGATCCAGCTCAAGTAGAGCCTCCTCCTACAGGGAGCCTTCCCTGATGTCGCCACTCAGACCTGTTACAGACTCAGGCTCTCCTCTAATTGTCGGGAGATGACCTGCTCCTATGGGAGGCCCTGAGAGGCTGGAGTGTGTCGTCCTCAGCATTATGTTCTCGGGCCCAGCCCAGAGCCTGACCTTCGGGGGGTGGTCACCAAGTGTCGGGTGAATTAATGGGTGACATCGATTTCTGGCCCTGGGAGAGGACCCGGGCGGGGTGAGGAAAGGTCATGCCCAGGGGCAGGTGTAGAAGTCCTGAGGACGCTCAGCTTCCCTTTTCCATCTCTGCCCAGAACCCTCCAGTGGGGTCGACAAGGGTGACAGAACCTCTTGTCACAATTCCAATCCTGGAGCTGCAGAAGGAAGGCCCGGGGCAGTCACATCCACTGTCCACCGTGCCCGTGTCCACCAATCCCAAACCACACTTCCCAGCAACAGAGCAGAGTCCCCTCCCTGCCAAGCGATGAGCAGAGTAAACACACACAAGCCCAGAATGTTCCAGGTTGTGAGAAACGAGGCACGAGCAAGATTTCTCCAGCAGAAAATGAGCTGAGTCTGTGTCAAGTCGAAACCTGTTCACGTGGGGCAGGTCCCTAGCCGCTCACAGAGGCGGGTCTGGTCACCCAGGGGGCACCAAGGGTGACAGGAACACACTGGGGCTCTACTTACGGTCCCTGGGGCATGCGTCCTCCGCGGAGCCCCCGGCGGGGAGCTTCCTGCTTGGGCTGAAGAGCCCTGCATCAGGGTCCACTTCCTCGTCAAAGAGGGTGAGCCGTGGCGAGGGTCTGGGCTTCGCAGCTACTTTGGGGCATTTTTTTGGCTTCTTGGAGCTAGAGAATCACAGGTAAGAGTCAAGGTTAGGGCATCTGAGGACAGCCCCGCCAGTCGGCCCAGGTGGCCATGTCAGATCCACACAGGTACTGGGTGGGTTTGAATTTGTGTCCTGAAGGACCTTTCTGAGGACCTGACTTTGGAGGTGGGAAGGCCCTGATACCAGAAGGGGCCACGCCCAGTGCCCGGGGAAACACTTTCCGGGTGCACAGGAGGAGAGGGTGGGTGTCTGGGCTACATGGCCGGTGGCCAGAGGACCCGCAGCAGGAAGGACCACTCAGGCCTCAGGCTCAACTGCATAGTCACAGGCTGTGGGGGTGGCTGACCTCAGCGCTCCCTGGGGTGAAACTCAGTCACTCTATGCCGCTTGGAAACAAAGCCCGAGGCCACAAACCTCAGAACCCAGCCCCAGGAGAGAGAATAAAGAAGCCTTAATAAATGTTCCATTTCCCATTCACATCCTCCCAGCCCTTGAGTGGCATAACCTCAATCTAAGGTGCTGTACTCAGAGTGTCCATAAGAGGGCATTATTGCAACTCCTTCATTATTGGGTGCTGTTCTCAGAATGTCCACAAGATAGCACTATTGCAACACATCCCTAACCAGGATGCTGACCTTGAAATGCCCACAAGAGGGGCACTACTGTGCCTAATCCCTTACCAAGGTGCTGCTCTCAGAATGCCCACAATAGGGAGCTATGGCATCTAATCCCTTACTAGGGTGCTTTTCTCAGAATGCCCACAAAAGGGCGCTTTTGAGCCTAATCCCTAACTAGGGGGCAGTTTTCTGAATGACCACAAGAGGACGCTATTGAGCCTAATTCCTCACTAAGGTGCCGTTCCCCAAATTTCCACAAGATGGTGCTACTGAGCATAATCTCCTATCAGAATGTCCAAAAGAAGGGAGATTAAAAATGGCCACAGAGTAAGTGGATGTTATACAGACATGGGCTCAGGACCAAACTGGAATTACAACTACAATACAAAAAAAAAATCATCCTGAATATTCCACTCAAAACTAGCTTGAGAGAACCCTGATAACCAAAAACGGAAATTGGAGACTGCATAGAGACTTGTAGGAAGGGTGGAGGCCCAAAAGTGCTGGCTGGACTCAGGTGCTATTTAGATCAATTCCTTACTAGGGTGCTGTTCTCATAATGCCCAAAGGGGGCGCTATTTAATATAATCCCTAACTAGGGTGCTGTTCTCAGAATGCCCACAAGAGGGTTCTATCGCGTCTATCACTTTACTAGGGTGCTGTTCTCAGAATATACACAAGAGGGCATTATTGTGCCTAATCCCTTACTTGGGGGGAGGGGGGTGGAGGAGGAGGGTCTCAGAATGCCCACAACAGGCACTATTTCTCCTAGTCCCTTACCAGGGTGCTGTTCTCAGAATGCCAACAAGAGAGCACCATTTACTTCCATCCCAATAAGCAATGCCCACCTTCTTCAGGAAGCCCTTCTGCTACTTGGAGCCCCACTAGGCTCTGTCACCCCTAAGGGGTCCTGCTCTGGGCCAGAAGCTGCTGAGGGAATCCAGGAGGGGGCAGCAGGGAGCTCTGGGCGGTGGGGGTGCTCTCTCCTGACGGAGGTGGGGGGTGGGGGGGTGGTTGCGTTCATAGTGCACATGCACATTCTCGTGGACTGACTGAGCGCATAGTTCTGCTCACATCACTGTAGGTTACGCTGCCAGTGCACAAATAAAGAAACTTGTGTTTAGTTTAACAAGATGATCTAATCCCTACCCCTGATGCCTAAATGAGCCACTTTAAGGTTCCTGAAAACGAGAATAAGCTTTTTACTGGAAACAGGATTTCTGGTTCGACTGCCTGCCTGGAGGGCAGCTCCCCTGGACAGAGGTCACCGTCTGAGCTCCTGTTGGCAACACTACATGGCGAAACTGCGCGTGCAGGCTGGCTCTGCCCCAAACAACGGTAAGACGAACCAGCAGCAGTTAACAGTGGCGGAGGGCGGTGCAGGGGGCGAGGTGCTGGAGGCCACCATTCCCACGGTCTGCATTCTGAGGCCTGGGAGGGTTTCAGGCTCCCAGCTGGGATGGGGAGAAGCTACGAAAGCCAGGAGCACCTGTTGGAAGGTCACAGGGCGGAGTGCACCTCCGCACTCAGGGCCGAAGCCCTGGCCAGAGGGTCTGTCAGGCTCACTGGGCAGATGAAGAAACAGTGGTTCAGAGATGCGAGGGGTCGGCTCAAGGCCACACAGCAGGCAGGGACACTGACGAGAACCGAGGGTGGTCACGGTCAGTCCTCTCCTCCTGCCCCTCAGAGTGCCCCAGGAGCAAGAATGAGACACAGGACAGGGTGGGACACAGGCTCGATCCTGCTGCTTGGGGAGACAGCAGCCCATTTTGAAGGTAGAGAGGGAGCAGAGACAGGGAGGGGGCCGTGCCAGGAAGCCCAGGCACCCAGTTCCCTGTTCTCTCTCTGTTCTGGGCACAAGCCAGATGGGCTCAGGTCACAGGCCACCAGGACCACATCTCTGCCTTGGCTCCAGCCCCAGGCCCTGCCTGGCTACCGGGAGAGCCGAGAGCCGCCCAGGCCCCTCCTCACAGCCAGGGCTTTCCCGAACCTTCAGCGCCGCCCGCTCACACCTGGGAGAATCAGGGCGGCTGCTGACTGTGGTGCTTCCCCCTTTTGCCTCACGGTTCAGGCAGTTAGTCCATGACCCACGGCAGTGGGAGCCAAAGACAGGCCGTGCTCTCAGGGCAGGCCAGCTGAGAGGGCCCCGGCTGGCCGAGACCTCCTGAGCCAGAGCCCCGGGGGCGAGTCGGGAAGTTGTGTGAGTCCCCGTGGAATCGATGATCAGGCAGGCGTGGCAGCCACCGGACCAGCCTGGGGCCTGCGGGCTCTGCCCACCGCTGTCCCTGCTCCCGGGACAATGGGGATCGCAGCAGGGAGGGCCCAGGGAGAGCCGGGCCCGGGCCCACCGCCCGGATTCTAGCTCCTGGAGAAACAAGCTCGTGTGCCACCCAGCAAAGGCCCTGCAGCAGCGGCCAAGGCTGCCCGGGCCAGACCTGAGAGGCAGCGTGGAGGAAGGAGCCGCTGGAGGACAAAGGGAGCGAGAGCGAACGTGATTATCTCCCGTGAAGCCACACGGAGGTCCCGCCATCTCCCTTCTCCCACCGCCTTCGGGAGCGAGAGCACAAACGAGGCCTGACTCCCCTCTGCGGAGTTCTGCTCTCAAACCGAACTCCAGGAGTTCCTCCCTGCAGAGGTTTCCATCTTCCGCTATCGGGTTCAGTAAGGTGAATCCCGGCCCATGGGCTGCACAGTCAGGCACCCCGTGCTCCGCCCCTGCCGCCTGGGCCATGCTCTGCTCTGACTGAGCAGGAAGTAGGGGCCGTGGCTGGCCGAAAGCCCGGGGCCCTGTCGCGGTGGGTCCCCAACCTTCAGTCTCTGGGGCTCAGTAGCGTGCCTGGTCCAGAGCAGACACTTGATAAATATTAAGGAAAAAAAGAGAATGGACGGATGGACGAATGGATGGACAGACAGGTGAATGGATGGCAGAAGAAGGAAGGGGAAAAGAAGGACAGACAGATAAACAGAGATGGACAGAGAGGTGACAGTACATCCTTCGTCCAGACTGATTTCTTCCTGCTCCCCCAGGGAGGGGGGGGAGTAAAGAGAGAGGGCTCCCGGCATCGCTCGGAGACACGGACACGCGGCTAGAAAGCCCCTGGCTCCCTGTGCCTCCTCCGAGGCTTGCTCAGTCCCTCGAGCTGGTCTCGCCACGGCCCTCGGCCGTCCTGGGAGCAGTCACCCTGCGCGCAGACCCAGGACTCCCGAGGCACCTTCCCCAGGCGAGAACCTGTGCCAGGCGATGACGGCAGAGATGGGTGAGAACCTGTCCCCGGCCTCCCAGCTGAGCAGCCAGACACGCACAGCACACCGACGATTACACGCAGGCAGCGATTCCAGAAGAGGTGACAGAGACGCTGCAGCAGCCGGGGGGGCTAAGGGGGTAGGGAGGCACAGGAGCCGAGACCCTCATTCCGAGAGGGTCTGGGGGGTGTGACTTGGCATGGCCGGAACCTGTTCCCGTGGAAGCTTTGCTCATGGTCCCTGGAGAAATGCTCAGGGCCTGGGGAGCTCGGGGGGGGGGGGGGGGCAGCCACTGTGTGTGGGGGGGGGAGGGGGGACAAGACCAGAAGGCAAAGTGGTTAAGTCTGGGCTGCTGAGTGGTCAGCGGGCGGGAGAGGCGTGCCCAGGACAACGCCAGGTTTCTGACTCGGGCGAAGGGTCAGGGCCACAGGTGTGAGGTGAGCCACTCCCTCCCAGCCCAGCTGCTTCCTCACTCCGTTGTGTGCACATGGCCGCCGGCTGCACCCACGGGCGAGGGCCTGGGTCCCACTGTCCCCCCCCCCTCCCCCCCCCGTCCCGCGACCCTTCCCCATCACCATCCGCCCAGCTGTCTGCATTCCCAAGACGCATGCCATGAGTGTGGGGAGGCCAGGCCTCTAGGACGGCGTGCTGTGGGAACCAGCCTGTCCCTAGGGCAGGCGAGAGTCCTCAGGGACTGGGGCCTGGAGGGGTCCCTGAGTTGGGGGAGGCAGAGGGGGTCCTGCAGGCAGGGTTCGAAAAGGCAGAGGCTTCCCCGACAGAGTGTGAAGTCCATGCAGAGCTACTGGGAGGGGCACGGCCAAGGCCCTGGCAGGAGCGGGGCAGGGTCTGGGGGGGAGCTCAAGGGCAAAACTACTCTGTCCGTGAACAAAATCCCTCCCGCCTGTGACAGTAAAACCTACGGAAAACATGGCGCCGAGCAGGAGCCTGGCAGCCCGCTGGCGCGCTGGCCTATGGACCAGCGCAGAGAGAATGCAGGAGCCGCTGATCCCCCTGCAAAACCGCGCCTATGCGCTGCAAAGGCAAAGCGAAGTATGGGATGGCGCTGGGACAGATCCCATTTGGCAATGAAACAGGAAGACCCAAAGCAGACACCTTCCCGGCGAAAGGGCTTCCAACTGCGTTCCATTTCGATATGCTCATCGCATCGTCTCCAAGTCCTAATGGAACCTGTTTCTGGCGGCATCGTTCCAGCACAAGGCAGGGCTGTTCCGGCAGAACTCCATCCTTCTCAGAACCGTGAAGCCCCCGAAATAGGAAGTTAAATACAAAAACCACGTACGACATGGAAAGCGATCCTGAGAGGCCACCAAGTGAAAAAACCGCACAGAAAGGCACGCGTGCTAACGCCTGCAGCTGCGTGGATCGCGTGGGTCGCGCTGGGCCAGGGACGCACAAAAACCCCACAGCCGGGGGCGCAGTGTCGGGATGGGCCGGGTGAGGGCTTTTTCTATCTTGAAGCGCTTTCTAATGGCTGCGAACTCATCTTTTCCCTGATCCAAACCAGGTCTGAAAGACAAAGAAAAGCCAGGCCGGTCCCTGCTCCCGGCTTTGTGCAGGCGGCTCCCAGCCTTCCAGCGGCGGAGCAACAGCGCCCTCCTGTGGCCGCGGCGGCGAACACCGGGCGGGAGCGGTCCAGACGCGCGCTTGGGGGTGTGGGGGCGTGGGGGCGGGGCGCAGCACAGCTGGGAAGGCGGGGCTGCAGCTGCAGAGGAACCGAGGGCACAGGGTGGAGAAATACTCATGCAAAGCGTAAGTCACCTGCAAAGAACACAACGTGCCCCACCAAAGGACAGGGTGGCTGCACTGTGCAAGCAAGCCAGCAGGCCACCTCGGTGTCCCGGGAGAGGCCAGGGGACATCGACTTCAAGGTGCTACTGCCACACAAAAGACCCTGGGCAAGTCCCCACTCAACTCCGTCCTCAATTTCCCCCTCTGTGCAAAGGGGATGATGCTAGGGCCCGGCCCAGCTCTGGGACCGCAGAGAGAGTGGAATCGAGGGGCAGTGCAGGGAGGTGGCCCTGAGTCCCTACTCGGCTGCTTGTGGCTGAACCTGGACGCCCAGCTTCAGCTTCCCCAGACACAAACTGAGGCCACGCTGGTAGCGGCCTCCATCCCCCAAACCAGACCCATTGAGGAACTAACAGCCATTGGTGCATATTAGAAAAATAAGAGAAGAAATAGGACAGGAAACACTTATTCCCGTCAATTCTGATCAGTTCCCAGCATTTCATCATCTCTCAAAAAACGTTAGCTGTTGTCATTCCTGAGGTGTCAGCACTGACTGTTGTCACAGTAAACGAAAGGCCGGCAGGCGGTCTGCAGCCTCGGGGACCCCTTTTGGTGCTAAGCTCTCCTAGGATTCAGAAGCGAGGCCCCGGAGTGCAGAGCTAGGGATGGTGTTTGGGGACAGGTGGTCCCAGGATGGTGGATGCATGGCCCAACCACCTGCTACTGATGCAAAGAGGAAAGCCAGGTGGCCATGCCAACCCCAAAGAGCATTTTCCTACATGTCCTTCTGCCAAAGGCTGGCACAAACTACCAAGTCTATCTCAGCTTGGCACTGTGTGTGGCAACTCAGAGCAGCAGAGAGCGCGAGTTCAAGCAAAGCCCTGGTCCCGTTTTACTGAAATAACGCCCCAGAGGGCGTGCGGGTCACGTAAGGCTGATAGGAATGTTATGGCATGCCGGGGTCCAACCCCAGCAGGTCCAGGGGTCCCCAAAGGTGTAGACGGAGTCGGCGAAGAAGGAAGGACACGGAGACAGTGTTCAGTTGATCAGCAGCCTAGCCAGGATCTCCAGCCAGGATCTCCAGCCAAGTTCTGGTCTGGATCTCCAGGGAAGTTCTGCTGTTTATTGTCTTGTTACATCCGTATTTATACCAGTTGATTTTAATCCTGTCAATTTCTATTACAAAGGTTAGGGCGTTTCTTATCTCCATTCCAGGGAGTAAAGATTATGTAGCTTAAGCATGATTGTTTGTAGTGATTAACTACCCGGCTGGCACTTAGTTAAGGAGTTTCATCCCCTCCCTGACTTCAGGGAAAAATTCCTACCTGGGAAAACAACCTTTCTAGGAGAGGCATCCCCTCCCTGACTTCAGGGAAAAATTCCTACCTGGGGAAACAACCTTTCTTGGAGAGGTGACCTTGGTTAAAACACACAGCGCTAAGGGGAGCAAACATATTAAGAACAGTATGCTATATATGCCAGGTCCCTTGAAACATATGCTGTGCAGATGTTTCTTTCCTGCAGCGACTGTGTCAAGCAGCAAGGATGGACCGGCTTCCGGCAATGGCAAATTTCTCCAGTCGCTCTCACTGCTGCTCTCAGCCAGTGTGTGTGTGTGTGTGTGTGTGTGTGTGTGCGCGCACCTGCACATGCTTGCTTGTGTGTACATGTGTGTGCACATACGTATAAAGGGGACACACTCCACTGGCCAGGGCCCCTGGCTCACTGTACCCTCTTGAATCACACACCGTTGGCACCTTATGGATCACCAATTCCCTCCGCACATGTAATTCACGGGAGCCTTACACCCACCCTGTGGGGAGGCGGGGCCAAGGGAAACAGCCCTGCTACAGCCGTGACAGCCCAGGGCGCTCCAGTCACCTGCCCAAGTCACCGGCTGCCAGGGATGAGCTGGACAGAGAAGCCAGGCCTCTGGGCTGGCGGGTGGGGTCCGGCTCCCTGGGCTTCAGAGCTGCTGGGGGGTTGGGGGCAGCTCTGCCAGGCCTCCATGCAGAGCCAAGGAGCAGCGGTGGGGGCCACCTGTGACCAGGGAGGGGCAGGTGACACCTTAGCCCAGTCCCAAAGACACTGGTGATGTGAGGGTGAGCAGCCAGCCCGTTCCCCCAGCGCACCAGGCCATACAGGGTGGTGGCCCAGGGAGATGCAGGGAAGGAGGAGCCATCCCCAGAGAGCCTGGAACCAGCCAGAAGGGGGCGCTCCCCAGATCGGGGAGACCTACCGCATGATGCCCAGAGGGTCCAGTGCCTCCTCCTCTTCCGAGGACTTCCCTGCGTCCTCTTCCTGGCGGGGGGTGGGCGGCCGCTCCGCGCCTTCCTGCTGCTGGAAGAAGTCGAAAGCCTCCCCATCGTCCCCGGCCTGGCCGCCTGTGTCCAGGACAGAGACACCTCTGCTGCTGGGGTCTGCCGCCCCTGGGGAGCTGGTGCCTGTGGGGGAGCAGAAAGAGGTGTCTGACCCCGACTGCAGGGGACCAGTGCCTCCCCACACCCTAGTGGCAGGACCCGAGGGTGGATGGGGGCAGCCAAGCCTCTGAGGGTTGGCGGCCCTGGCGAAGCCTGGAGTGGAGCGGGTACAGGGGAGCCTGGGAAACCCGGCGCAGGCAGGGGCTCCTGGACCACTGCGGCCCAAGCCCGTCCAGGCCTTGCTCTGGGCCAGGGGAGCCCGCAGGGACCTGGGACAGAACCTCGGTACCTAAGAATTCCAGCAGCTCTGGGCTGGCAGCCAGCTCCGCGTTCTGGGAGACACAGCGCAGGATCTCGTGGAACACGGCTCTCCTTTCCCGGATGTCGGACTCCCCGACGAACAGGACCTTCCTGGGGAGCGGGGGCAGGCTGGCCGCTGGGTAACGGCCGCTCAGCTTCTGGTAGAACTCCTCGATCTCGCTGTACTTCTTGGAGACCTGGAGTGAGAGAAGCACGTGGGTCCCTGAGTGCAGACAGGAGAGAGCTCCTCCCCTGACCCAACCCGAGGCCCTAAGAGGGGGCGGGCTGTTCAGAGTCCACCCAGGGAAGGCCCTAAGAGGGGGCGGGCTGTTCAGAGTCCACCCAGGGAAGGCCCTAAGAGGGGGCGGGCTGTTCAGAGTCCACCCAGGGGCAGCCGTCCCAGGAAGTGCGCCCTGGCTGTGCCTCCTTCCTGACGCCCTGCCCAGCTGCCTGTCTCAGGCTCCAGGCCTTATCCCTCCTGATCACTCCAGGCTCAGCCATGAAGGTCTTAGGGCCCCAGGAAAGGGCAGTCATGGCGGACCCGGGCCCTGACTGTCACAGGCCCAGGCAGAGACGGTGGATAGGGGGAGCCCAGCCTGCAGGTGCCCATGGCCACCGCTTCCCTTCTCGGCCGTCAATGCCTGTGTGATGACCTCAGGTCTGGCTGGCCGTCAGGTCATCTTCATGCGACAACACGAGTCCCTTTTCTCATCACCGGTCTCTGATCACTCTCCTGGGAGTTCACTGCAGCCTTCCAGCGGCCAAGAGCCAGATGCTGCAAAGTCAGCTTCTCTGCCATCAGCCAGGACCCGTCTGCACCCCGGTACCTCGAGGAAGCATCCAGGGCGCCTGCTGGCCATCGGAAGGCGTCCTGCCCGTCGGAGTCACCCTGGGGCAGCGCGCAGCTTCCCGCAGAGCCGGGGTCTGATGGCGGCCTCCTCTCAGCCTCTCCCCAGAATCCATCCCGCAGCTAGGTCTTGCTCTGGCTGCCTGCTTCCTCCCAGCGTGTCTCCGCCCCAAGAGGCTCTGGTCTCACGAGGGGGAGCTGCCACCATCGTGGTCTGTAGGACCCAACTCGGTGCTCAAAGGAGAGTCACCGGTCTGCGCCCGACCCCACCCCACCAGCGGCCTCCCCCCCACCTCCCGTCCTGTCCCCACCTTCTCTGTGGGAGCATCGAGTAAGAAGACGCAAAAATTCTCACTTCTACTCCCAGGCCAGGGCTGTGCCTGCAGCACCCGCTGAAATGCTGGCATAGCTGGTGGGCTGCAGGCCCCTGGTGCAGAGATCCCGTAACCATATGAGGGAGCCCACAGCCCTTTCCCAGACCCTCTCCCCAGGGTAGGCTAGGAGCCCCTCTTCTATACTCCCCCAGCCGCCGTGTGCTCCTGTCACCGCCTGCATCTGTCTCTTTACCAGCTCATGCAGTGCCGGCACACTCTGGCCCTCTCAGGCCCTAAGTGACGGCTGGCTACAGAAGTGCCCGCTCCCCGATGCTACCCATGCCCTGGCGGCGGATGTGCCTGCCCACCTGGACCCCGGGCCCCCTCGGGAACACCCTGGCAGAGCCCCCAGCTCACCAAGAACTGGACCACATCCTCGGGCCTGTGCTTGGCCGACTTGAAGGCAGCCAGCCGGGTGACCACCAGGATCTGGTACTCCACGTGGCCGGACATCATCTTGCCCCGCACCTCCTGGTGCTGCGGCACGGCCAGGTCCAGGCCCGTGTGGACATTCTGCACTCGCCTGCCGGAGGGGAAGAAGGCAGAGGAAGCTCAGCCTCAAGTGCGCAGGCTTCCTGAGCGAGACAGGCAGGGCCCGGCGTGACGCAGCGGGCCTGGGTGCCAGGCTGCTACCCTGGCCTGGCTCCGTGGTCACAGCGCCAGGCCCTCAGAAAGCCTGGCTTCCCAGGCCGGAGCCCCCGTCTTCGGGTGGTTCAGGGACAAAGGCTGTTCCCAGCAGGAAAACAGGTGAGAGCAGAGAAAGTGGGCTCCTGGAAAATCAGGGACAGCTGAGCGTCCTGCACAGGCACAGAGAAGGCCTCGTCGAAGCTCTGCTGGATGAAGGTGTGAGTGCTCCTGGTGATGGTGGGGGGAGGCGGGGCCTTCCTTGGCACATCCCTGCAGGTGGCCTTGGCACATCCCTGCAGGTTTGCTGGTGCCTGCCACCAAGAAGCCAGGGCACCGAGGACCTGACCTTCACCTCCAGCCCCCGGGTCCTCGCAGGGGCTGCTGTGTGGACCCAGCATCAAAGCCACACCCCCACGGGTCTGCCAGCGGCTGAGAAGGGTGCCTGCTGCTGCCCTGCGCCTCTCTGCCAACCTCAAACCCTGTTCTTACACAAAAGGAAACTGAGGCTCAGCGAGGCGGTGACTTATGTGGCACCGGGGAGAGCTCTTCTGCCAGTGAAGCCGTGACCTGCACCCTCGCTGTATTTTGCAGAGGAGACCAAGCAGGCTCTCCCATCCGGACTTACTTAAAGGATCCTGTTTTCCAGACCTGGAGTCCCAGGGAAGTTCAGTTACAGCTGGGAAAATAACATTCATTTGTGCAATAAAATTGGCGTCTTTGCTCACGATTTCATGTAGGGGGAACAAGGGTGGAGTACGTGAAAATACGTGGTGAGTCACTTTACAGATGTTGAAAGGCAGGAAGGAGCAGCAGAGTAAAAGTGTGTCCTGAACCGCCTTTCCGGGTCCATCCTGCCCGGGGTCCTCCAGGCCTGGACCAGGGGGTGGGGGTGGTGGCGGGGGGAGGGGGGTGGGGGGTGGCCCAGGCTGCATCCTCCCCTCTGGGGCCCCTCCAAGGCCGCTGCTGTAACTTGCGCTTCTCCGGAGCTACCTCCTTGAGCAGCTGCCCCTTCTTCCCACCCCTTCCCTGGGTAACGTCCCCCCTTCCTGCAGGGCTGGCCTCCTTCACCCCCTCCCAGAAGCTGGGTACACCCCTGCCCTGCGTTCCCACGGCAACCTGGACTTCCTCCCCCTCCCAGCACCTGTCCCTGCGGTTCTGCGTGCATCTCCCTGGGTCCCCCTGTCCCCAGTGCTGAGCAGCTGAGCACCCACGGGATGCAGGACGAGATTTTTGCGCCAAACTGAAATGAACGGGGGGGGGGGGGGGGGGCGGGGGGGGCGGGGGGAGCGTCTTGGGTGAGCGCGCTACCCTCCGGGGCCTTCAGTTTCCCCATCTGTAAAACGGGGACACCGGGTGCCGCCCACTCTCTGCAGGGCGGTGCAGGGGCCGAGCCCAGAGAAGTGGCCAGAGCGCTGGCGAGGCCGGACGGACGGCGGCGGGTCACCCCCGGGGGCCGCCGTCCCCGCCGGCTGCTCCGCCCGGGCGCACGGGGCCGCGGCTCGCGCGTCCCCGGCCTCCACGACGCGCAGGACGCGGCCTCGGGGCGCCCGAGCCTGGCTCACCTGGAAGTGACGAGCACCGGGGGGCGCTGCATGCCGGCGGCCGGGGCGGGGCGCTGTCACGGGACCTGCCGGCGCCGGCGTCGCCGCGCCCCGCCCCGCGCGCACGGCCGACTCCTGCTCTCGCCCGCCCCCTGGTGGCCATCGCGCTGGACCAGAGGCGACGTTCAATTACGGACCTTTCTGATAATCCGGCCCTGCACCCCCTATGATTATACAAACAATGGAGCAACAAATCAGTGTTTCTCTCTCCCTCAAAAATCAATTTAAAAAAATAAAAAAGTTATCTTCAGCTCGTCAGAGGCTGGGACCTTGCAGTCCTTAGTCAGATCCAGGCTACTGTTCCCTGCTATCTCGGGGTTGTTGATTATCCAGGGGAAAACCTAGGTCCCTGAAGGGGATATATATATATATATATATATATATATATATATATATATATATATATATATATATATATATATATATATATATATATATAGAGAGAGAGAGAGAGAGAGAGAGAGAGAGAGAGAGAGAGAGCGCTATGATTTCCGGAGCTGGGATTTAAACTTAAATTTAATCAAGGTCATAAGGACCCTTGGTTTGCTGGTGTCACTCATAGGAGTTCCCAGAATGTCCTGGTTCAAAGAGAAATTATCTGGTCTCCCTGCCTTGGGGAGAGTGTTGGGGGAACAATGCCACCAGTGCTCATGTCCCTAGAGATGCTCAGAGAGATGCTAGGAGGGTCAAATGGGGGAACATATAACCCAGCAAACAAGATAAACTAGACCCCTGTGTGTGTGTGTGTGTGTGTGTGTGTGTGTGTGTGTGTGCTCATGTGTGTGTGTGTGTGTGTGTTGGGGGGGGGGGGGGCGGCAGCTAAAGAAACAACAGCCTGACTCCAGAGGCCTTCCAGTGGCTCTCCTGGAGGAGGCTAACAGGGAGTTCTCAACAAAAACTGAAAAAACAACAACTGTCTTTCTTCTGCTAAAAAAAAAAGTTATTTTGCCACGTGTTAAAAAGGCGAGGCAGACTTTATTCAAGACTATTGCAATAGGAGAGAGCTGAGGCTCAACTCTGAGCCCCGCAGGGACACGTGGGGATTTACAGCCACGGAGCAGGGAGAGGACCAGGGGAGGAGAATTCCTGGAGGGGACACCAGGGGAGGGGGAGTCTTGCTAAAGGAGCCTGGCAGGCATCTGCTGAAGGCAGGCCAAGGACTCAGATGTCGAGGAACCTGGTCAGAGATCCAGGCTGATCAGATATCCAGGCTGGGGGATTCTTTCTAAAGTTGACTCAGCATCATATTTGCAGAGTGGCCCAGGCAGGACAAAGTGTGTGTGGGGCGGGGTGGGGGTGGAGAGAAGGCGGGAGGTCAAGGTCTAGTGGAGAAGGTGCTCAGAGGAGTCTACACTTTGCCAAGGAGTCTGTCACCCAAAGCTTCCCTCTCACAGAGCCGCTCACCTCTCTGTGTGCAGTCCCCTCTCCGGGTACCCTCCTGCTCAGGCCCTCCCTTCCTAAGGACACCCCCTCCCAGAGCGGCTCCCCACACTCTGGGAAGAGTAGGTAGGGCTTCTGCTTGACTGTATTTCCCCAAAGAACCAGCCTCCCTTTCCCACCCCACCGCCCTGGAACTCAGATCCACAAACTTCCCACTTCTTTGCAACCACCTGTAAAATACTCAGCCCAGGGCCTGGCACAAAAAGACATTTAGTCATTGTGTTTGTGTTGTTCTAATGTTTAGCAACTAAGAAGACAAGACTCTGCTCTGTTTCTTCTCCTAGTTGGACTCCATCACAAAGCTACTCTCCTCTCTCTCTCTCTCTCTCTCTCTCTCTCTCTCTCTCTCTCTCTAGGCTTTCTTGGTCGGCTGCCTCTTGCATGCCCCCACTGGGGATGGAGCCCACAACCCGGGCATGTGCCCTTGACTGGAATCAAACCTGGGACCCTTTAGTCCACAGGCTGACGCTCTATCCACTGAGCCAAACCAGCCAGAGCTCTCTCATGGCTCACTCATTCATTCATTCACACATTCAATAATACCCGCTGATCTGGGCCTCTCTCCAGGCCCGTGGAGGCTCTGGGCGTCTCAGTGAGAGGACCCTCCTGCCCTGTGCTCTCAGTGTGTCGGTGGACCTGCTGCCTCCAGGTCCCTGTCCTGACCCTTCTGCCTCCTTCCCTCTGTGGGCTCACTCGCTGTGCCTGGCATGCCTCTGATGGCTGCCGTTGGGGCTACAGCTGGATCAGGGCAAGGGGGTTTAGAGGTAGAGGATGCAGGGTATGACAGACCCTCTCATATGGACTCACCTCACCATGGGATGAGAAGCCGAGACCCTGACACCTGCCAAAGTGGCTCCGGAACGGAAAAGCTGAGTCTGTAAACCTGGCCCGGGAAACACGCAGACCCTCTGCCCTTCCCGCCTTCCCTCCATGGAAAGCCCCAGAGATGCACAGCAGAAGCTGGGGTGTAGTGGTAGCACACATTACCGGTGACCAGCAGATGGCAGTGTCCGCCAGCCCTCTGCATTTGTCCCAAACAGAGGGCTCAGAGAGGTCCCCTGTGGAACTTCGGGGAAAGAACCCACCCTCCTCCCTTTTCTGTCCCCTCCCCTCCCCCATGCAAAGGCCCAGAGCCCAATGGCAGGTCAAGCCAGTGGCAGGTCAAGCCAGTGGCCCTGAGCCTGGCTGCAGCCCACTGGGTGTAGATGCCAGAGCTGTTGCCGGGGGTAACCTGGAGCAGGGCAGCCCTGGGAAATTCCTCAGAGCCCAAGGAAACCCAGCCCCAGCATCAGACAGGAAGTCCAGCCAGAGCACTGCTGGAATCTTCCCACACCTGTGGCCCAGGCAGCCCATCCAGGCCTTTCTGGGGGAGACATTTGCAGCACCTCTTGGCTGAGTGGAGATCAGTACCACCAGGTGTAGTGAGGGCCAGCAGGCAGCTGCCTCTGCAGGTAACATCACCACCTTCCCTCTCCTGCCCTCCCAGCGATACCTTCCTCAGGGCAGAGCTCCAGCCTAACCCTCTCTCCAGCTCTGAGTCACAAAGGCCAGGGGCCATGGTAGGTCCAGACCGAGGGCAGGCTCCTGGCCGGGTGCCTGGCAGCGGCCCCATGCCCACATGCCCTTCACCTCTCACAGGTGAACCCTCAGTGGACATTTGATTGTCAGCCTCACTGTGCATTTGAGGATCTAAAGCTAGTTAGGGCTAAGGGACTTGCAGCTTGAGGTTAGAGGCAGGATTTGAATTCTGGTCTCTTTAAAAATATCTATTTGTATTGATGTCAGAGAGAAAGGGAGAGGGACAGAGAGATGGAAACATCAATAATGAGAGCGAATCATTGACTGGCTGCCTCCTGCACCCCCCAAACTGGGGATCAAGGCGGCAACCCAGCCATGTGCCCTGACCGGGAATTGAACTGTGACTTCCTGGTTCATAGGTCAATGCTCAACCACTGAGTCACGCCAGCTGGGCGAATTCGGGTCTCTTGACTCTCAGGAGCACCAACCAGTCATGGCCGGGGAGCACCTGTTCTGTCTTCTGAAATAATGCTTTTTTGCAGGGACCCCGCACACCCCAAAAGTGGACAAGGCAGAGGCTGAGTCCTCATTACGCCTTGTCTACAGGGTGCCCAGGGCAGAGCTGTGGTGAGACCTTCTGTGCTGCCTGGAGAACAAAGGAACAGGAGCGCAGAGGGGACCCGCCATCCCAGGAGGCTGTGATGCCCAGTAACAGCGTCTGATCACTTGCCCACCTTGGGGACCTGGCTTCCTTATAACCTTGCACACATCTGTCTCTAAGGGACGTCCTTGTGCTCAGGGCATCAGACATGAGGGACTGGGGTTGGGATGTGGCTTGAAGCTGAGTAGACTGTCCCTGCAGCTGACCCAAGTTCTGGTGCTTGAAGGTCACCACAAGGTGACCAGCCGGCAGAATCCAAGACTAACTTCCCAAGGGGCTTGAACTCATGTTCCAGACGCGTGTTTCCAGGTGGCATGTAAATCCCCGCTGCGAAGTTGCCTGGGAGATGCTGTGTCTCTCCTGGGTCTGCTAAGACAAAACATGGTCACGTTCAGAGCTATCAGAAGGCCGCCTGGGGTTGGGGCGCCCTGTCCCCACAAGCACTGCCTGGGTAGCAGTTTGTTACAATTCAGGCATGGCATGGAGGTTGGTCTAGACCCGTGGTCAGCAAACTCATTAGTCAACAGAGCCAAATGTCAACAGTACAACGATTGAAATTTCTTCTGAGAGCCAAATTTTTTAAACTTAAACTATATAGGTAGGTACATTGTTATTAACTTAATTAAGGTCCTCCTAAGGCTTAGGAAGAGCCACACTCAAGGGGCCAAAGAGCCGCATGTGGCTCTCGAGCCGCAGTTTGCCGACCACAGGGCTAGGCCCTTATCTTCTTGCCTCAACTTGAATATGACTTACAGAGAGGCATTTTCTTGAAAATTCTAATAAATTACCACTTCCCTCCTCTACCGGTTCTCTGCTGTTCCAATTATAATCCCTGCTACAATTCAGAAACGGAGACATGGTCTGACAAATTCATCATTAGGTGATTTTGTCTTTGTGCAAGGGTCATAGAGTGTACTTACACAAACCTAGATGGTATAACCTGCTGTATACCTAGGCTCATGGTCGGCAAACAGCGGCTCGTGAGCCACATGCGGCTCTTTGGCCCCTTCAGTGCGGCTCTTCCACAAAATACCACGTGCAGGCGCGCACATATAGTGCGATCGAAACTTCGTGGCCCATGCGCAGAAGTTGTTATTTTGTGGAAGAGCCACACTCAAGGGGCCAAAGAGCCGCATGTGGCTTGCGAGCCGCAGTTTGCCGACCACTGCAAACTGTGCATTTTGTCTAGGCCCTAGACAACCCCAAAGTTTCTTCCAGATCCTGGGATTCTGTGTCCTGAATCAAAGACCAAATCCTCAGAGAAAGCAAACAGCTTCTGCAGGGGAGGGATGAGCAGCAAAAGTGTTCTCCGAGGTAAGGACCTGGGGTGAGAATGTGGGGACCAGCCCTCCCCACCTCAGTCAAGAAACACCCTCAACCCCACTCCCTATCCCTGTGGCTTTCCTCCTCTTCCCCTGTTGGAGCCAAACTCACCTCCTCTCTCTGAGACAGCAGGAGTCTGGGATTCTGGAGGTTGGGGGTGGTCATTAGACCGATGCAGGATGAAGTTAGAACTCCGGTGCCAGTTTGCTCCCAGCCTTCTCGAAACTTCTTGCACCTGCCTCTGGGCTCCTCAACAGCTGCCCAGTGACTGCTGGGGCAACACAGAGGCCAGAAGAATTTCCCTTCAAAATGCGCTTAGCAGCAGGTCGAGCACAACGTGCAGGTCTCCCTCCTGCCTGCCCCTTTCCCCCACCACCAAAGGCCCCTGCAGCCCCCAAGAGGAAGCCCCACGCTGAGCCTTGATGAGCCCGACCAGTGGTGGTGACTCTAGCAGGGACACCTGTGGCGATGCTCTCTGACCAGTCTTGGCCATCCCAGTTCCACGCCACCCTTGCTGCCCAGACCTTCCCAACCTCATCTCACGCCTTTCTTCTCCGCCCACCTGATGGGCGTGGGGTCTGCGAGGAGTGACCCTCACCAGGCCTCTCCTGCCCGTCCTATGCCCCTGTTTCCCAGTGGCCTTGTCTCCACAGTGGCCGGGATGGGCCAGGAGTTCGCTTGGGAGGGAGCGGCTGATGCAAGGGAACTGTGTCAGAGTGCAACGCGTCGGTGAGAGTGGCACCTGCACCTCCCGTGGCTTTGGGTCCTGAGACATCGCGTTGACGCTCATCTCCCACTCCAAGTGACCGTGATGCCCCGCCCCCGCCTAGATTTCCAGTTCGGGAGCAAATGCAATTTTCAAGGAAAAGGACGCACCTGCCCCGCTTCGGGCGTCCGCTGGGCTCAGCCCCTCCGTCTGCCTAACAGCAGCCCCTCATTCCGCCGGAGGCTCCCGCACTCAGGGGAGTTCCGGCTGCCGGTGGAGCTGAGCCACACCCGCCTACGACCACCCTCCCCTGCTCCTGCCCCTGAGTCTTGGCCTTAGGAACTGCCCCTGCCGCTACGGACACAAATGCCCTGCGCCCGAGAGAGTGCGCTCCTGGGAGCCACCGCCGCTGGGCGCCCCCTCCAGCAACCCGGCTCCCAGCGAGCGACAACCGCTGCGGGGGGGGGGGGGAGTGGGGAGAGGAGAAGTACAGAGGCACCCTCCCCCTGGGGGTCTTCGCGCCCACCGGCTTCTGGCTGCACCCCAATATACCCGGTGGCCCTTTCCCGTTAGCCAGACCCGTAGAGGGCTGGCAGGAGGTCTTCACTGTCAACGCACAGAGAACTTGGGGCGCCACTCCCGCGCGGGAGTCTCCTGTCACCCCGGCGCTGCCTTCGTCATTCCTGTGCTCTTTGGAGATCTGAGCTCCAGCTTAAGCGCACGTCCCGCGCCCAAACCTTTGCTCTCCGAGCGTCAGTCCGCATCCTTCTGTCTTTCCCGCCTGCCGGTCCAGCTGCTCGCTCTTCCTTACGGGTCCCCTTCCCTGCTCCGGCCGCCGGCTCTGGTCTTCGGGGCTGTGGCAGGCGCGGGGCACAGCCGAACTGGTTATCAAAAAACGCGCCTTCGCGGCCGGCCCGCGCGACCCCGTGGCGTCTCGGTGCGCCTTGGCCACGGGCTCTCGGCACCGACGGGCGGGGCCGGGCCGTTCCGCCGCCCCAGCCTCTGGCGCCCGGGCGCTCGAGGAATCGAGCCGGGAGGGAGGGCGGCTCTCCGCAGGGGAGTGGGAGGAAGCCGGGTGGGGCGGGTGCCGAGATTCCCGGAGTCCCCAAACCCGGGGGGCGCGTTTGGCTCGGGTGCGGCGCGGGCGGAGGGGGAGCGGGGTCCCCAGGCCGCGGGGCAGGGAGGCGGGGCCTGGTTTCGTGCGGGAGGCCCTGGCCGGCGTCCCCTGCGGGTCCAGAGTCGGGGCGCCGCGATCCGGTGCGGGGTGGGGACGCGGTGGGAGGCTCCTGCCCCGGACTCCGCGTCAGGCGGGAGTGGGGGGCGCGGCGCGGCCACGAGAGCGTTCAGCAGGGGGCGCTGCTCCGGGCGTCGGCGGGGGTGGGGTGGGGTGGGGTGGGAGGGGGCGCTGCTCGCCGCGCACACGTCCCCCATTATTAAACACTATGTTCAAAAGGCGCCGGGGGACTTCCCGGAGCCACGGAGCTCGCGCCGCCCGCCCGCCCGGCCCACGGAGCCCATGGACCTGAGCGCGGCCGCCGCGCTGTGCCTCTGGCTGCTGAGCGCCTGCCGCCCCCGCGACGGGCTCGAAGCCGCCGCGGTGCTGCGAGTGGCGGGGGCAGGGCCGGCCGAGGGCCCGGGGGGCGGCGGCGGCGGCGGGCGCACCCTCGTCGCGGCTGCGGGCGCCTCTGCTGCCCCGGCCGCCGCGGCTCCCGGGGCCCGCGCCTCGCGCCGCGCCGCCGGCTCCGGCTTCAGGAACGGCTCGGTGGTGCCGCACCAGTTCATGATGTCGCTTTACCGGAGCCTGGCCGGGAGGGCTCCGGCCGGGGCCGCCGCCGCCTCCTCCGCGGGCTCTGGCCGCCACGGCCGCGCGGACACCATCACCGGCTTCGCGGACCAGGCGACCCAAGGTACTCGCGCCTCTGCTACGCCCGTCCATCCCGTCCCGTCCCGTCTCGCTGGAGACCGCCGCCGGCGCCGTGCCCCTGCGCCATTCCATCCCGGGGCGGCCTGGCCCAGCCTCAGGTGTTAGAAACTTCGCCCGGGCCCATGCTCCCAACCTGCGGCGCCGGGATCGTGGCGAGAGACGCGGCAGCTCCCGGGCCGGCCGCGGAGGGCTGGGTCCATCCCTCTGGGTTGCCCTGGCCCGGCGGCCGGCGGCCCCCTCGAGGAGGCAGGCAGGCTGAGCGGGAGACCCGGAGAACCCGGAGGAGGGGTCTGGCTGAGAGGGACTGCGTAGAGGTAGCGGTGGTGGCCGCTTCTTCGTTAGCAGCAACCTAGGAGCAGCTCCCAGTCTCTCGGGGGCTGTACGAATTGGGGGTAACTCAGGGGCATGCGAGAGAGAGGCAGGCATCAGACCAAAGCAAATGGCCCTAGAGAGGCAGGCGGCATCACCAGGTACACAGAGGCACTTCTCTGCCGCGTCTGGGTGCAGGTGTGTGGCTGTGGGTTCCCGTGCTGGGCCCCTGGGCCCGCTGGTGGTCCGGGACTCCCAAGGGCCCAGCGGTGGGGCAGGAATGCAGGCCTCTCTAGGACCAAGCACCCCACCTTCCTCCCTCCCTCCCAGGCTCTCCAAAGGTAGGGCCGGGTGAGGCCGTGGTGATTGCTGTGTCATCTGGATTTTATTAATCTCTATTGATGTCATTAAAGCAGATAGATAGGGGAGATTTAAGTAATTTCAGCCTTAATTCTAAACAGCCAGAGACCCAGCATAAAAGGCAGGAGGGAAGGGAAGGCAAATGGGGCTGGAAAGCAAGTATTGGCCCTGGCTGGGAGCAAGTCACCCACCCTGCCCAACACACACACACACACACACACACACACACACACACACACACACAGGCTGCTTTACTTTGGGTGCAGGGACAGCTTGGGCCCAATGGCCCTGTAGTCTGGGGAGAACTTTCAAGCATCCTCTCAGGGCCTGGCGGGCGCCCAGGACTGGAGGCTCCGGTCCTCATCGGAAGGCTGGGTCCTGGCGTACAGGCCCAGGGAAGCCCCAGCCCCAAGGCTGCTGTGTGGGCTCCCTGTTAGGGGAGAGCTAGGGTGTGCAGGGCCCTAGGCTGGCAGAATCACCAGACCCTCTTTCTTTGGTTGTTGGGCGTGCCTCAGCCTCAGCCAAATCCTTTCCTGGGCCGCCAGCTTGGCTGTTAAGGCAGGTAAGGCGGTGTGTCCTTCCTCCCTCTGGAGGGAAGGGCTGCAGTGGCAGCACCTTGAAGCAGGGAGAGGCTGTAGGGCAAGGTCAGAGAAAGTGCTCCAGAGCCAGGCCTGGGAAGAAAGCATGCCCGGGTGTGTGTGTGTGTGTGTGTGTGTGTGTGTTTGTGTGTTGGGGGGGAGGGGAGTATTTGCTCATTGACTCTGCTGCCTCCCTCTCCATCCTGAGCTCCAACGTAGAGCTGGGCTTCTTGAGGCCTCTCAGGAGGCCACTGGCAGTGCCCACACCTCGGACCTCAAGAGCCCAGGGCCTGGCCACGGTGGCTGGTGAGCAAACATGTCCACTGGTGGGGAGTCTGCACCGCCTCTGTGTTTGGGGCAAAACGAAACCAGATGACCCCCTTCAAAGGGAGCTCCTTATCTGCTGCTTGGTGGAATGTCAACTTTTTTTTTCTCTGAGCCCCCAAAGACAAGAGTGAATACGACAAGAAATAAAATTCGGAAGCCCGAGATAAGTCATAGCGGAGAGAAAGAGTAAGCCAGCGAAGAGACGGGGTCCTGGAGGCGAGAGACCTCATGTAGCCCACTGCCCTCACTGCAAGGCAGTGGTCACGCTGCCCACACCCTTCTGATAAGGCCCCTGGTGCCCCTTTGCGGCCTTCCCGCCTCCATCGGAGGCGGAGGGAACACTGGGAGAAGCTGAGCATGGAGCTCCGCAACGCGACCCGCAGCGTTGGGGCCGGATCCGGGTCTGTTTTCCGTGGGCGAAGCGAGGAGGCTGGGCGCACTAGAGGGACTCTGGAGCCCTGCTGACGCGTCCCCTCCGGACGAATCTGCCTGGGAGCCGGCTGGACCTTTCAGACCGGGCTGAGGGAGTGAAGGGGCAGTTTTCTGGGGACAGGAATTATCCGTTTCGTGCAGCCGGGACACCGCGGCTCCTGTAGGTGCTTGGCAGACCAAACAGGAGCGGTCCCGTATCGCTCGGGCTCCCGGGCAAACCGTCTCCGGGCCTTGGGAGGGGCGCACGACTTCCGAGGCGTCCACCAGGCCCACGTCCGCCACCAGCAGAGAAAGTCTGGCCTCCGACTTAGTCCCCGCGAGCCCGTGGCTCTGGGGCAGGCGGCGGTCCTGCAGTCTTGGTCTAGGCTGGGGGGGTGGGGGGTACGCTCCTGGCCGCGCCGCTCAGCAGTAAGTGGATGCGGGCGGGTTGTCGCGGTGGAGGGCCTTTTGGCTCCATGAAAGTCGGACTTCCTTTCCCCTGGACCCGGCTGGCAGCTGCGGGCTGGGGCCGAGACGTGGGGGCGGGCGCCGGCTCCCGCGGGCCTCACTCCCGTCTCTGGGTCTGGCCCTTTGCAGTTAGGCGGCCCGACGGCCAGGAGTGCGAACTCCGTTCACAGGCGGCTCTTTCTCTGTGTCTCTGCCCGTCCCCTGCAGACGAATCGGCAGCCGAGACCGGCCAGAGGTTCCTGTTCGACCTGTCCAGCCTGGCCGACGCGGACGAGGTGGTGGGCGCGGAGCTGCGCGTGCTGCGCCGCGAGCCCCCGGAGCACGGCCGCGGCCCGCCGGCGCCCCCGCCGCTGCTGCAGCTGTCCACGTGCCCCGACGCCGCGCGCGCGCCGAGCCTGCTGCACTCTCGGGCCGCCGAGCCCCTGAGCGGGGAGCGCTGGGAGGTGTTCGACGTGGCGGACGCCGTCCGGAGCCACCGCCGGGAGCCGCGCGCCCCCCGCACGTTCTGCCTGTGGTTGCGCGCGGCGGCGGGTCCGGCGCGGGGGCCGCTGGCGCTGGGACGCCTGGGCTTCGGCGCTCGCGGCGGCGGCGGCGCGGCGGCGGAGGATCGCGCGCTGCTGGTGGTGTCCTCCCGCACGCAGAGAAAGGAGAGCCTGTTCCGAGAGATCCGCGCCCAGGCCCGCACCCTCGGGGCCGCGCCGGCCGCCGAACAGCCGCCCGACCCGGGACCCGGCGCCGGGGCGCTGACTGCTGTCCTTGGCGGTCGCAGGAGGCGGCGGACCGCGCTGGCTGGGGCCCGGGCTGCGCCGGGCGGCGGCGGCGGCGGGGGCGCGGGCCGCGGCCACGGGCGCCGGGGCCGGACCCGCTGTAGCCGCAAGCCGCTGCACGTGGACTTTAAGGAGCTGGGCTGGGATGACTGGATCATCGCGCCGCTGGACTACCAAGCGTACCACTGCGAGGGCGTCTGCGACTTCCCGCTGCGCTCGCACCTCGAGCCCACCAACCACGCCATCATCCAGACGCTGCTCAACTCCATGGCGCCCGACGCGGCGCCGGCCTCCTGCTGCGTGCCCGCGCGCCTCAGCCCCATCAGCATCCTCTACATCGACGCCGCCAACAACGTGGTCTACAAGCAATACGAGGACATGGTGGTGGAGGCGTGCGGCTGCAGGTAGCTGGCGGGCCGGGCCGGGCGGGGAGGGGGCAGCCGCGCCGCCGAGGACCCCCTGCTGAAGAGCAGCTGAGGGCTGGGCCTGGCGCCGAGGGCGGGTGCCGGTCGGTCGGACTCTGGCCCCGCGCCCGCACGGAGGAGAGAACGCGCAGGTCCACACTCACACCCACAGCTCGTTTACTCACGCACCCATTTACCGTGACTGCACCGGAAAGCCCGGGGTGGAGATGACCGCGCTAGGGATGTCACAGCCACGCACACTCGGTGAACAGGTTACCGATGCACCCGCTGCCTCCTCTGGGGAGAGGGTGGCGTTTGTGTTAATGTTAAACAACAGACACGAAATCAGGTAGGAACAGGCTAGGGAATTGCCGGCTCCAGAATGGGTGAACTAAAGGGGTACCTGCTTCAGTTTTATCTCACCCCTTTATGTTTCTGGCTGGGTGGCCGGTTCTGGGGGTGTGGGGCCCGGGGTCCGCAGGGTCCTTTCTGAAGGTCTGGGGCACGCCGAGGCCAGCCATTCTGGGAAGGAGCAGCTGCAAAGGCCTTGTCTCTGTTCTTTGACTTTTAAGATGGAAGGTGTCCCCTCCGTTTTGACCGGGAGCGTTTGTCAGAGCACCTGGTGGGCCCTCCTAGATCTCTGCCAAGGCCGGCGCCCTCTCTCTCTTTAAAAACCAGTTCCTATTGGGAATGATCTAGAAAGCAGAAAAGATATTCTTCTTTAGGAGGGTGAGTGAAATAGGGGAGAGGTTTTAAACGGCAAGTCTGATCTGATCTGAAAGGGGTGAGGTGCATCTGCAGCTCCTGAGCTGGGCAGCCAGGGGTGGTGGCCGTGCCTTGGGGGGCTCCCAGGGAGAGGCTAGTGCAGTGTCTGGGAATGGGGGTGGGAGGAAGCCATGGCTTTTCCTAGAAACCTGCCAGGAGGTTTTCCTAGGGATCTGCGAGGAGGGCTTAGGACTGGAAAGAGGCAGGGCCGCCCTGGGCGGGCTCCTGCAGAGGATTCTGGGGGCAGGCGCAGCCCCTCCACCACGCTTACTCAGAGTGGGGACATGTGCTTGTGCTTAGCTATCATGCCTGTGTCGGCTTTTACACGCTGTCACTGTGTTGTTGCTGTAGTTTTTGGCAGTGTGATAGTAACGGGAAGTGAAGCCACACAAAGGTGCTTTTGTGAGCATCCAACTCCCCGAAACCCGGTGGTTCAGAGCAGGAGGAAGGTCCCCGCCGTCCTGGCTCTGTCCTGGGGCATTTGCAGGGGGGCTGCTGTGGCCCCTTCGGGAGGTTCGGGCCTTGGTGTGGGGAGCAGAGGCGGAAGTCTATCCCCCAGGCCCTGATTTTGCCACAAAGCGTCTTGCAGATGGTAGAAGGCCTGTCCACATAAAAGGGTAGCTCACACACGACAGCCTTCATAGTTTCAGCTCTGCCTGGGAGGCCTCTGTGGCTGTGTAAATGGTGGGCGGAGGGGAGAGAAATAAGTTGGGGTCCATCTGTCTAGGGCTGGGAGGGCTGCTTTGAAACTCCCCGCAGCTCCTGAGTGCGCCTGTTTAAGGCCGTGCTGGGTGTTCGTCTTTAGGGTCCCTGAGAGGATTCATTCTACCCTTCTTGTTTTGGGTGCTGAGGTCCAGGAACAATTATACACATTTTCATTCTCAGTGATTCCATTCTTACGGGGGAGAGAGAGGGAGAGAGAGAGAGAGAGAGAGAGAGAGAGAGAGAGAGAGAGAGAGAGAGAGAGATGAAAGATTTAGATACAGCTGATTTAAGGGCCCCACCCGAGTCTTTTTTATCCTGTAAAATTCCCCCAAAGGAAAAGAAACACATTTATAATGTGAATTTCTATGCTGTGGCTATGTGGGTAGCTATAAATAACCAGAAAATGCAAGTTTCTTCAGGTTAAAATCCCAACACCACCCCCCCCCCCCCCCCCCCCCCACCAAGTGGCTGCTACACTTCACGTCCCTCCCGTTGCAGTGGCTGGGCCTAGATAGCCCTGTTACGTGTATGGATTTTTGCCAGAGAAGCCCCACTCCTTTGCAAACTCTGATTTTAATAACGATTGCTCCGATACCTGTCATGTGAAGACTAAAAGCTGTAATGTTAGAGGTTTTAGAAAGGGAGCTAATGAAAAACTATAGCTAAATATTATCCTGAAGCAATTCTAGGGGACTTACTATCTTTGGACAAAAGCAAACATTTAGATATTTCTTCAGGGACTAGAAAAAATGTGGGAGAAGAAATTAGGATTTAGCCTGAGCTTTCTGTGGCAGGAAAAACTCCATTTTCTCCATTTCCTTCTGACGATCTCCTTCTACCATGACCTACATGATACGGGGGAGTGGTCTTCATGCATCTGGAGTCCAGGTTGCACCTGGTGAGGGGGTGGAGGGTGCTGTCCTTGGCCAGTGACAGTTCCTTCGTGGCCCCAATGCCTTCAGTGTGCTCTTTGCTCACCACACAAAAGGAATGCCTCCTGGGTCTCCCCTGGAGCCGCCTGGAACCACAGAGACCACCCGTGTTCCGCGGCAGCTCTGCTCAGCCCCCGGTGTCTCTGAGTTAAACGTAGGTGAATGGAGAGGATGTGCTTCGCTATAGAAATGACAGCAGAAGGGCCGCCATGTGTGGAGGCAGCCGGTTGTGGCTGCTGAGATCTGATCAGACCAGCTTTGACAAGGTGTGGAGAAGGGGTTCTGCCAGGACAGTTGGTAATGCCCTGGACTGCCTACCCACCTGTCTTCTAGGCAGGGGGGGCACCACTGGTGGGTGAGTTGGCTGCTGGCAAGCAGGGTAGTGTGTCAGGACTGTGAGTAAAGGCAGCCCCCCTCACCGCAGTATTCCTCCTGCAGTAAGTGGAGCTTTCCATGTTGCTGGGGAGAACTGGGCGCTCCTGTTGAGATCATCTGAACCACTCTTCCTGCTAGAGAGGAAGGCTGGGCAGCCCAGCTTGGCCTGAGGGGCTGGTGCATCCGCCAGACACTGACACGGTCTGGTCACTGCTGCTGGAAACCAGGCTCCAGGAGGAAGGGAGAACCCTACACTGGCAGGCGGCCATGCCCACCGATGCCCAACGCTTCCCCGGCTGAATGCTGGCTTTCCAAGCTCTGGGGCTGGGTCCTGCGAGGGCGTGGCGGGCTGTGTCCCCTTGGCTTGGGGACGCCTTCAGTGTGCACACGCCGTCCTTCACGTCACCGTCCTGGCATTTTCTGCCTCATGTGGCATGGGCAAGAGAGCAGGGGTGATTGTGTGACAGTGGAGCCACGCCCACCAAACCCCGTGCAGTGACTTCTCCACGACAGTCTCCAGGTGTTGGCAGGAATGGGAACCTCGCTCAGTGCCGGAGAGAGTACTGACCACCCTGTGGGTGTAGTCGGAGGAGGATTCAGATCCTACAAATCATGGGTCCAGTTCGCAGTTCCATTCACTCAGGGCAGAAAAGAGCTGGGGATTGCAGCCTGACTTTCTCCTTAGAGCAGGGAGAAAAACGGACGCTTGCCCAGAGCTGCTTGTGCCCAGAAAAAGGCAGACCCTTACCCTGCTTGAATCTGGTCTCCAGGAAATCCTGTGAAGGGGACAGCACCACAGCTGCCTCTGGCCACCAAAGTCATGGGGGGCAGGGGGAGCCTTGCTGATTCCCGGGAGCAGCTGTCAGCGGGGATGCAGACCTTCCCCAGGTGGGAAGCAGGGCCCTGTCAGTGGGCTGCGGGCCAGGGGCCTCAAGTGGCTGCCAGGGGGCCTGGCGGATGGACGGAGCTCTGGAAAGCAGCGGTGAGTCCAGGGAGGGCAGGGCCTGCAGTGTCCTCTCAGAAAGTGTCAGGGTTGGGAAGGAAGGAGTCAGCAGACACGTGAACCCAGCAGTTAGAAAAGGTGGGGAGTGAGCATGTGAGCGAGAAGTGATGGATCCCTCCGAGGGTATCTGAGTGGCGCCACAGTCCGGCCTGCTGTGGGCTTCGTGTGCCCCGGGGTGAACTGCCCTACAGCCACCTGCCCGTTCAGGGCTCCACAAGGCACTTCCTGAGAGGTCTAGACAAGCCGTGGGCAGTCTCCTCCCTGCGCCGAGCGTCAGCTCAGTGCCATGGTTCTCGGGAAAGGTCCCCTTCTGACCCCAGCCCTCTCACACCATCACAGCTCTTGCTGCGTTGACTTCCATCCGGAGGCAAGGCCAGCGCCGGGAGGCCAGGACCTCGGGGGTGGGGCTCAGCTCACCAAAGCCAGGACCTTTCCTGTGTCCCTGCTGAGGGGCATTGCCAACCCAGCCCAAGTTTCCCTGTGCTCACGGAGCGATGGGCAGAGCCACCCTTGGGCTGGGATTGTCCTGGGACCACGTCCTGGGAAGGCTCCACCTGCTGCTGGTGCCTCCCCGGGCAGCAGAAGGAAGAATGGGCTGTGCCTTGTTGGCAGCCCAGCCAGGGACCTGGTCTGTCCCAGAGCCCCTGGGCCAGGCAAGCCAGCCCGTCAAAGGGTGGACTGCTCCACCAGGTCCCCAGCCCATGGCTATGTCTGGACCAGCTTGCCAGGGAGTGAACCAGGGGCAGGTATCAGATGGCTTCTCTTTCTCTCCTGCCTGATGGCCTGGAAATGGGGGCGGACTTTAACATGAAGAAACCATAGAAGGGGGAAGCGAAAAGATGCTGTTTCTAAGTTCTCAGGCAGCTGGGCCTTCTGGCCAGTCAGGCTGGAGCAGGCTCCTCCGTTTGTGCCGGACTCTTATCCGTGCCCAGAGCGTAGGGCTGCACAAGCAGGTAACCCCAGGGAGGCTCCAGGTGAGAGAAGCCTGTTCTTCCCAGTGGCCTCCTGGGAGGATGGGGCTGCAGGGAGAGGGTCGGAGGTTGGCCTCCATCATCTGTGGGGGTGATTGAAGGCTTGGCGTCTGCCCTGTGGGCTTCATTCATTCAGGGGTGTTTTCCGCTCATGTTCACACAACCAGCTTCACCATAATCACTGGTGCCGGGTCGACAGCGGGCCTGGGACTCGGCTGTAGACTCTCCTGGCCAGGAAAAGTTCCGGTTGGTGCTTTGTGGCAGCAGCAGTAGTTTCAGCAGAGCCACCTGGGATGGTGCAATTGCAGGGCGTGAGGTCATCGAGAATTAGTTTGCATTTCAGGTCAGGTTTATACTTAAAAGTGCATGGTCTGTGGGCGATGGTTGGCTTCCTCCTGCCGTGCACACCTCCCGGAGCAGTCCTTCTGGCCCTCCCTGCATCTGTCCTGGCAGAAGAAAGGGCTGCCTTTTCCCACATGCACCCCGTCCAACGGCAAGAGGGCCGCAGAGTTCAGGCCTCTCCTCGCCAGGTGCTGCTGCAGGCGGGTGAGTGTTGGCAAAATGGCCCAGCGGGCTGGTGTCTGAAGCACAGTTTGCACTCTTTGTTTTTTTTGCCTGACACATTTCCTTCTGCGGAAACTTTTTATCCTTTTTTCCTAACGGGACATGAAGTAAGTTGTCTAGAAAAGCAAGGAAAAGCTTCTGACAGTGGAATCCCAGCGCCGTTAGGCCTGCCGGTGCGGACCTTCCAGGAGGTGGCCAGCTGCTCGCTTTGGCATTTCTGTGCTCATCCACCTTTTGGGCGCTGGCACACAGGCGTGTGGCGAGGCAGGGGCTGGAGCTTTGGCCAGGCTGGCGGTGGGCCAGGGGCTCTTTTCTTCGCAGGATGATCTGCGCTGTTCTACTGACCTGCGGTGGCAACCACCACACCCAGGCAGTTGCTCCATCGTGAAACAGGGTGAGGTGCCTGTTCTGGGCCGAGACCCTACTCAGACATCTGACAGCCAGCATCTAGGGCCCCCACAGAACCTTCCAGGGCTGAGGTGTGCTCGTGGCTGACAAACACCAGGCTCCCTGTGAGGCTTATTTATAGGAGTCCTGCTGATTAGAGGTAAACACGCCGATCCAAGTGCGTGGGCTGCACGTCCCTCGAGGACGCTCCCAGGGCTACTGGCTGGGAAGGGCAGCACCCAGGCCAGCAAGCTGGTGGTTTGGGGAAATTGCACACAATTTGTACCTGTTGTACGAACTGTCCTACTATCGAGCCTGGCTTTGCTCAGACCTCACACATGTGGGCAGTCCTCACCTGCATTTGTCAGTGGGTCAGTGAGTCTGAAAAGCAGGGACAAGGTGTTTTGAAGGGCTTTTCCTTGTCTGCATGCTTGTCTCTGAGTGACTAAAGGCTGCCAAGGGCAGAGAAAGATACTCGTGTCCGTGTCTGAGTTTCTCCCGTGGCTCGGGGCAGCAGCTTGGCTTGAGGTGAGCAGGCGGCTTGAGGAAGGGGTGCGCCCACGAGTCGGGCTTATTTCTTGGCAACTTATATTTCTGGGTCAGGACCTGTCAGAGTCAGAGCAAAGGCAGCCACTCAGCATTTTGTTTAGAAAATGGTGATCCAGGCAGCAAGCAAGCCGGGGATAAAGCGTGTCTGGCCGGGCAGTACTCCACAGAGACGCTGGACAGGGCACTTCTCTGGCATTCTCCACCTCAAACACGTCAGAGAGAGAACACCAGCTTCCTTAGAGTCTTCTTCCTCTGCACTTTATACTGTGGTGCAAACAGCTCTTATGTTTTCTGTGACAAAGAATCATATTTGCATCGCTTTAGGTCTTTTAGCTCAAAGTATTTCACCTCAAATGAAAAGTTAGTGCATTTTTTACAAGGATTAAGTTGCTGGCCCTGGGGCCAGTGTTGCTCAGTTGGTTGGGCACCATCCTATGCACCGAAAGGTTGCCGGTTCCATTCCCGGTGAGGGCACATGCCTGGGTTGCAGGCTCCATCCCTGGAAGGGGGCCTGCAGGAGGCAGCTGATTGATGGTTCACTCTTACATCGATGTTTTTCTCTCTCTCCCTTTCCCTTCCTCTCTCTCTAAAAATCTCTCTACATACATACACATACACACACACACATACTGACCGCAACTTGCCCTTTAGCAGATGACAACAGGGGATTCTGAAGCTTTTTTTTTCTAAAAATATATATAATGAAGCAGCTGTTTTCTCCATAACGGTTTCTGCAGAGCTCCTGCACCAGCGTACCAGGTGGTACGGTTTCCACGGGTCCTGGGTGGGCAGCAGCACCTGACACAATGGGTACCCCACCCCTTACCGAGCACATGCACATCAGTGACTGACGCCAACACTGTGATTTTAAGGAAATGGGCAAAATGCGAAGGGACAGCAGCGCCATCACAGCTCAGTAACATGCCATTCCCTCAGCCGCTATAGACAGAATTAATCATTTGGGGGTGGTTAGAAATCCCTTGCATTTGGCATTGACACTCGCTGTTTCCCTGCTTGGCTCTGGAGTAAGAAGGGGAATGGGTGTGGTTTTTAAACCCTCATTTAACTCCAGCCGAAATCACCTTTGTGGGCAATCTTCCAGAACTGGTTTGGCCAGAGCAGGACTCCAAGGCTGGAGATGGGGTTGTCTCCTGGCCCCCCAGCCTGGCCCTTGGGGCGGCAGGAGCTGACGTTGTGAATGCCGCCCGTGCCCAGGCCAGCCAGCAGGGCAGTCTTCAAGGGCAGGTACAAACCCACTGTGTATATGTATTTTCGAGTTTAAATAGATTGTACATATCAGAATGTAAATGAACTGTAAAACAGCAATCTCTATTTTTCTTGATAATGACATAGCAGTATATATTTGTTACACACGCTTGTATACTCCTCAGTAGCCATTTTGATATTTTGTACAGATAAGTTGATTAAATATTTTATGGATAAAACTGCTCCTGACTGGTCTTTGGAGAATGACCTTTTGGGGGCTTGTTATTCTGTGTCAGATGCTCGGCCCGGAGGACAGTGTCAACCACGCAGGCGCCGGACGACTGCATGAAAGCCAGGCCACCCGGGAGCTCTGGGTCCACCAGTCCTCACGCTGGTCATTCCCCCTCGAAGCAGCTCAGGCTGCAGCTGCTGCTCCCTGGGTCCTGTGACTTGTGTGATGCCGGGTAGGACCTGACACAGCCCCATGCTCTACGTGCCACTGCAGGGTTCAGCGGGGAGGGGCCGACACGCAGTGAAGGTTTTCTCTTTGGAAAGTGAAGCGGTCACCTGTAAGGAGTGAGTGCTGCCACTGCCAGCAGCTGGTGTGCGTGTGTGTGTGTGTGTGTGCGTGTGTGTGTGCATATGCGTGTGTGTGCATGTGTGTGGTGCAGAGCTGCTCCGAGTGCACACAGCCTGCTGCCCTGGGACCTGTCTCAGTTCAGAGCGGGAGCGCCCTCCGCAGGCTGTACAGTTGTGCCTCTGAGATCCGAAGCCCGAGGCCCAGCTGTGGCCACCTCCTCTGCAAGGCCGACGGTGGAGCTTAGGGACACCAGCAGGCCCTGCAGCTTCGGCAGGGTCCTTTCGCTCAGCACTCTTCCAGACAAGTACAAGGATCCTCGCCCGGGGACACGGCCTGGATCCTGCGGCATCACTCCCAGACCGGGCGGCAGAGGACCCTCCGCACAGCTTGCCGCGCCATCGGCCCACAGTGACTTTTCCTACAGGTGACAGGAGAACCTTCATCTGTTCCGTACGCATTTCTGGGAGAGGGTTAGTGACGGAGCAGCGGCTGTGGGAAGGTGACAGTTCTTGCCCTCACAAGGACCTGCTGCCAGGATGGCCCTGCGGGATGTGGGTGGGGCCTGTGTGACCCAGCACTTGGCTGAGTGATGGCAGCATGTGCCCGTCCTGTGTGCTCCAGTGTCCCCGAGGGCTAATGCCAGTCCCTGCGGCCACGTGTCTTTCTCTAGGGAAAAGCTCAACGAATCTGCTCCCTTTTTGTTCCTTCATTTCATTACTACTAATTAAAGGAGTCTCTTTGGGATAAAAAGTATGTTCCCCTTTAACCAGCTCATAGGTAGGAACGATAATTGTATAAGCTCTATGACCCTGCCATCAAAAAGTATAGTCTTGCCCGGCAGGCGTGGCTCAGTGTTTGAGCATCAACCTATGAACCAGGAGGTCAAAGTTAAATTCCCGGTCAGGGCACATGCCCTGGTTGTGGGCTTGAATCCCAGTGTGGGGCGTGCAGGAGGCAGCAGATCACTGATTCTCTCTCATCAGTGATGTTTCTATTTCTCTCGCCCTCTTCCTTCCTCTCTGAAATCAATAAAAATATATTTTAAAAAAAGTGTAGTCTTGTCATGCTTTGCTTATAACAACCGTCGGTCAGCTCTTCGTTTTCTTATTTTCCAGTCTCTACTTGACCCAGCTGGCATTCTGTGGTTAGAGGGAGAAAGGAAAGTCGGGTGGGGGGCATTTACATTACCCTACTTCCCAAACACGGATGGAGCGCATCTGAAAGGCCCTGCGATGCCTGATGTGGAGACTGGCTTCTCACCCCCTCCCTCTCCCCTTTCGCCTGAGGCCTGATCACTTCCAAGGAGGTGGGGGCAAAGATGAGCACCCCTGAGGACAGGGTTGCCTGCCCGGGTCACAGATGCGCCTGCTCTTGTGTCCGGGAATGCCACCTACTCTCTGCTCAGGAGGCACGGTGATGGGGAGAAACCCGTCCATTGCGACGTGTCACCAGCGCGGAGCCACCGGGAGCCTGTGGGCGTCTGCTGAGCCCTAATCACATGCAGGTGCGTGGCCGTCAGCGGTGGCCACAGAGGAGGCCCAGATGTTCCCGGCCAGCGGGGAGATTTGCAGAGGCGGATCCCAGTCCCTCCATGAGGGAGGGAGCCCTGCAGGTGCACCCGCACCCCTGGCTGCGACGGACGCCCAGTCACAGGGTCACATTCCCCTTCCCGGGAAGAGGAATTTTCCCAGGGACTTACCCAGCAAGGAAGGCTGTCCGGGCGTGGGGAGGTCAGCGCAGGCCCCTCGGCCACAATGTCTGAGGAATGCACCAGAAAATGAAAACACAGGGTGTCCCAGAGCACAGTCTCCTGTATTGTGGATGTAATTCACACTTGGGGGGCTGCCTGGGGTTAGTGCTCCACAAACAATAACCACATATTTGGTAGTTGCTAATCCCCAGACCCCACAGCTTTTCTAATCTTCATGGGAGAATGGAAGCAACAGTTGCAGCCCGAGGGGGACAAGAATGGGCCATGAGGTATAGTGGCCTTGCTTTCCTGTCACCCCCCCCCCCACCCCCGCCCGAACCTGTGACTGACCCTCGCATCCTCCGTCCGCAGGCACACTTTCTCCGAATGCACTGTCCGAGGCGTTTCCCTCCCCCTGAAAACCGACCTCTTACACCTTCCCTTCTTTTAAAACTACTCACTTATATCCTGCCACCTACTCTTCACTTCCCTGCCGACCTGTCTCTCTTTTGCCCCTCTTCTGACTCCCTTCCTAACCCTCCATGCCTGCCAGGCTGCCCACGGTTGCCTCCAGGAGGCAGCATGAGGCCGTGGAAAGAAGGGGGTGAAGGCCGGCTCTGGAGTGGAGGCCTGCATTGCATCCCAGCTGTCAATCTTGAGCAAGTCACTTACCTTTGCACCTGTGTGGTCACCTGTGATGTGAGTATAACCATAACCTCGAAGGGCTGTGAGGCCTAAAGGGGACACCCTGAAAGTGGGCCCTCGCTCTTCCTTCCCCACACCCAGCCAGGTTCGCCCTGTCCTTCTGGCACTGGGAGCAGCCTGCCCCCATCCCTCAGGAGCTGCTCTTAGAACCGTGGCAGGCAACCCCGAGCCTCTGTGACCTCACCCGCCCTGCTCTGGATGCCTCGCATCTGTGGAGGAGGACAGACCCAAGTCCTGCATCGGCCCCCCTCACCGGGACCCATGAGATCACTCACCGACATCTCCGTGGGGCGCAGGCAGGAACCTGTCCCCTTGGAAGTAGACAGCTTCTGACCTCCGACTCCTGCAGGAGGGCCTCGGCCTTAAGGCTTCAGAGACGGATTTGTTCACAGAGCAGTTTCACATGTGGGTAGTTCGAGCCACGGATGGCTCCTGAAACCCCGCCTCCAAGGGAAGGAGGAGCCAAGTACAAGAGAAGGCCAGGAACAAAGGTGGTGTCTATTGTTACTTAAGAAATGCTTGGCTTCCCACACCTCTTCTAAGTGGACTGTAAGCCCCCTGAGGTGATGGTGGAGCATCCTGGGCTGTGTGTGCTGGAGGCCTGCATGGCCGGGGGGGCCAGAAGGCTGAGCCAGGTGAGCAAGCATCTCCCCTCACCCAGCACAATGAACCAGAGATGCAAAGACTGCAAGAACGAAGTTTCAGGCTGCGTGAAACTGCAGAAACTGAGCTATCACGGGGTCCTCCACTGTACCAAAGAGAAGAGAGAGTGAAAGAAAAACAAATTTCCTTTAGGTACCATTTTATAGAACATCGACCGTAAGACAGGATGCTCGATGCCATATGCACAACCTCCTCTGCCCACATTTAAAACAAACAAAACCCTCCCCAAATCCAAAATCCCAAAACTGAAGCAAGTACTTTCATAGACGAAGAGACGGGTGGGGGTGGAGGTGGGGACTGGGGGAAACTTGGGGAGCGGTTCAGGGATGCTAAGCCTATGTGACATCACAAACCTATGAAAGGGCAGAAGCAGGATTTGAAGCCCGGTCTCCATTTACTGCTTAGAACAGGGGTCCTCAAACTACGGCCGGCAGGCCACATGCGGCCCGCCAGAAACATTTATCCGGCCCGCCGGGTGTTTTTGCCGCCGCTGCCTGTTGCTTAGCAGCTGACTAGTTTTTTTTTTAAACTATAGTCCGGCCCTCCAACGGTCTGAGAGACAGTGAACTGGCCCCCTGTTTTAAAAGTTTGAGGACCCCTGGCTTAGAAAAAGGAATTCACTTTCTGGAAAAGAAGCAATGAGAGACAGACACAAAAGGAGAGAGCCTGCTTTTATTCAAATAATTACTTTTACAAATTTCAAAACCATCTGGAATTTACACAAAGGTTGCTAGTAAAATGCAGGGAACATATTCCCTCGGAGCCATCTGAGCGAGCGGACCAGTGCATCTCAGCGCATACAGGGCTTTCTCCTGCTTCCCCACGCCCCAGCCCCTGCACACCCCTGCCTCCCAGCTCAGCTTTAGACCCCATTCGAGGCGAGCAAATCGTCCCAACGATGGATTTGTCATAAAAACATCGGGTCCAGAACCAGGTGTTGCTGTTACTGTCATGTCTCCTTAGTGTCTTCTAATCTGGAATTAATTTTTTTGATTTTAGTTAATCCTCACCAGAGGGTATTTTTTTCCCTTGCTTTTCAGAGAGAGTGGAAGGGAGGAAGGGGGGAGGGGGGAGTGAGAGACAGAAACATCAATGTGAGAAGGACACATCGACAGGCTGCCTCCCTCAACCACCTTGACCAGGGGGCGGGAAGCAAACCCACAACCCAGGTATGTGCCCTTGACCGGGAATTGAACCGGTGACCCTTCAGTGCGTGGGCCGACACTCTAACCACTGAGCACACCAGCCAGGGCTGGAAATGAATTTAATTTTGATACAATGTAGGATAAAGAAGAATCAAGCCTTTGGAGGTCACTGGCTGTCCAGGGGTTGAGTGGGGGAGCAGACGGCGAGGGCCCTGGCCACCTTGGACATCAGACCACGAGAGCCACAGGGGCTGGCTGCCTTTGGAGAGCCCCTCCCATGGCCCAGAGCAGACTGAGAACCGAGGGCACTAGGTAACCTGAACGAAGTTAAATCTTTGACAAGGACCACCCATGTGGCTGACTGGGGCCTATACGCAGAAATGCTTCTGGAAAAATAGACTTTATCCACCATTTATCAATATTAGTCTTTTATTTTCACTATCATGACAATATTTATTATTATTATTATTATTATTATTATTGCCAATCTTGATCTAGATACTCTTGGTCAGGGATTGTGCTAAATGCTTTAATGTTGTCATCTTCTTTAATTCTTCCAACAATCGGAGGCATGCATTGTTATTAATTCTATCTTACAAATGAGGACAGCGAGGCACTGAGAAACCAGATGAAGTTGCCGAAAAATCACACTGAAGGCCAGGCCTCGGAGTTCACCTACCTTATCCCCTCCTACCCATGCATGGAAACATGCAGTCTTTTGTTTAATTCCTAATGAAATAAAATGAACTTCATTCTCCTGAAATCTGATCCTTCCTTCTCTAAGACAAATACTGAGAAGAGAGGCTTTTCGGCTTCACAGGGAGACTTTGACCCGAGTCTACCTCAGAGAACTGTGCAGCTGGTACCCCTCCTCCCCCAGCACACGGCCACCGGGCCAAGCAAGCTCATGAGCGCTGGTAAAGCATTTATTTCAAAAAGTTATTTGGTGCTTAGACGATAAACAGGAAATAAGAGCCAGTAATACTTTACTTTATCATTTCGCTTTTAACCAGTTTTTAAGTCCTGAAGAACAAAATGAGATACAATTTCATCCACGTGGGCTTTGGAACACAGAGGCATGTGGAATAGTGACACTGAGAGAAGCTGGGATGCTAGTCTGCGTTTCCGTGGGTACGATTCTCCCAGGACTTGCTTAAGGGCTCAAGTTCATACCACTGAGCGTCTCCTGTCTGCCAGGCACGTTGGAGCCACAAGTCCCAGCTGCTAACACCAGAATCTAGAACAAGCATGTCAAACTCAAAGGCTAACACGGGCCAAATAAACGAGGCATGTGGCCCACGGGCCGTGAGTTTGACATGCTTGGTCTAGAAGGCCTCCCCACGCAGATGCCCTGAGGAGGCAGTGTGCAGCCTGAGCCAGTGGCCTGTGTGTGCCCGGCTCCTCTTTGGAGCCAAGAGCACTCCTTGCCTGGAACTTGGATCCTTCTTGTCCAAAAAGTCATTTGCTCTGACGCAGAGGCCCTGACTGCTAGCAGCTTGTCCAACACTCACCACGGGGTTGGCAGCACATCAGGACTGACTCTGCCATCAGGGGGCTTAAGGTTTTGTGGGGAAGGCCAACGCCACATTGTCCAAAGCCCGAGGGATTTCCCCCGGAGAAAACCTAATGCTTCTGATGCAAGACTCAGTGCGAGGTGTTGGCTCCTGGCCCAGGATGAGTTGATTTGGGGGAAGGCAGCAATGCTGTTAGCCACCCTGGGCCAGAGAACAAGCTGCTTCTCTCCTGGACCTCAAGGTGTCCGGAGAAGGCAAATTTACATAATTAAATGGCTAATTTTGGTTCATTAGTAAAACAATTTCTTCCCAACTAATATGCTAATGCGGAAACGGAACAATCATTAATGGTTATGCTCTATTGAGCAATTTAAGGATGCCCTTTTGGAAAGTACTTACTAGGAGGTTGTCAGAAGAATCATAATATAGCTAAGACTCTCCTCAATGCCTAGCACAGTACCTGGCTCACTGCTTGGTCCTCAGTGGAGTTCCATTGAAGAAATTCATAGAGGGGACAACTGATGGTAGGTCCGGGCTGATGAGAGGCAGTCGGGCCTCCCCAACCTTGCTCTAGGGGAGAGGAGCCGGCAAAGGAGCTCCCCACCCGGCAGGCCCAGGCTCGGCACGGAGCTGGCTGGCCGTCGTGTGGCTGGAGACATAGCCAGGATCCTTCCACCTTAGCCGGTTAGTTGAGCAGAGAGATGCCTGGCAAACTTTAGTCTGGCTGATGCACATGGACCAGGAATCACACTCCTCAGGGAAGCTTCCCAGAGACGGACGGACACAGGCAGTGCCTGCCCCGATGCTGGGTCTGCGTGGGGCTGGGCCCTGGTGGCCAGACAAAAGGCTGACGTGCCGATGTGTGACATAGGTCTGCAGGCTGTCCTGGTAGTGATGGTCTTGGCAAGACCCCGGCAAGGTTAGTTTGGGCTGCTCTTCGGCTTCTGTCCTGAGGGAGACTCAGGTCCCCTGGCAAGATGCACTGCACACCAGACGCTCCCTGACCTCTTATGTTTCCTAGTAGGCATTTCCTAACCTCCCCTAGCAGAGCCTCCTCTACAATGTAAGTCAGTTAGAATCACTGCATTTAGCCTTCCTCTGGTCTGCAAGGGCCCTGCCCACCAAGACAAGCTGCATGGCGCCCCTGGGCAAACATCAGAGACCTGTTAGGCCACTGTGTTCCTTAGCCTCGGAAAACATGCGGTTGAACCTATGGAATATTTCGTCACCGTGTTTACTGCAGCCAGTAGTGTGGGACGTTGGGAGTGGGTAGTTTTTAAGCCAAGAGGGTTTCACTTTTTTCTCTTTTCCATAATCAAACACCGAAATTAAGCATTGACCTACGGAGTCTACTAGTTACTACTGAGAGTCAGTACACCATGGCCCCTATGCACCAGCTGTCAGTCTTTGCTTCCTTATGTCACGATGTCCACTTTGGACAGGTCATCCTTCAGCCAGTCCGCGACCATGTCAGCCATTTCCTGGTATGAACGGAGGATGAAAGCATGAGCTATTTTTTTCTCACAGAGCCGAATATCTCCTTCTGGGAAATCTTTCTTTATGTCTTCATAGTACTTTGTTGGACACCAAGCATCTATAGTTCCATAGTAAAACGTAAGCTAAAAGACAAGACAAAAACATGGATTAGAAAGCACTTTCCCCTCCCAGCACAGATATGACACCAGCAACAGGCAAGCAACCTGCTTTACCAGCCCCCGAGCCTGGCCCTGGGAGCCCGTCCCAAGGCTCCCTCTAGAGAGTAACTCTCTCAAGGCTGTGAGCCTTCACGGCTGTGGGAGTGAATTAAAAGGCATCTGATGGGAAGAAACCCATGTAGGGAGAGCCTTGTGTGACAGACCACCCACGAGTCACAGAAAGGACTCGCCAGCAAAGTCGTGTATGTGGAGGCTGGGCTGGCCACTGGAGAGATGGCAGAGAGAGCGCGAAGAGTTATCGAGACAAAATCACTGCCGAGTGACTAGTGACCATACATCACACACTTAATAGTTTCCATACAGCCACATGGTAGGCACATGGGACATGTTTGTTGGATGCATGCAAAGATGAATCAGACAGACTCAGGCTTCTCCATGAGGCAGGTGAAATGTGACCAGAACACCAAGCGTGTCTGTGACATTTCCACAAATAGGCTCGTATGGCAGGAGTGTATGTTGACTCGGTGGGGAGGTGTTATAATCATACTTTGGTGACAGCGAGCAGGCTGGAGACAGAACCTCCTGTGAGGCATTACTAAGATTGATCTATATCTGCCCATGACACACATACACACGTATACGTTTGTACACACATACAAACGTGTATATATGTACACATGCATGTGCACATATGTATGGGTTCATGCACACACATATGTGTATATATAAGTACACATATAAACATGTATATTTATGCACACATACACTTATAATAAATACATACATATGTGTCTAGCTTTAGGCTGTTCTTCACTAAAAACTATGTTCTAGTTTTGCATTTCTAAAACAAAAAGGCAACAAAAGTGATATCTTATTCAGAATGGCACATAGTGGACATCTATACCAAAAAAAGAACTAAGTTTTAAGGACCCTATGCATCTGTTATAACCGAAAAACAAACAAAACACTAGTTATTAAGTGGCCAGTCACACCCACTTGTAGTTTCCATAATGTATCAAATTCCCTCACTCAAACCCTTATTCATTAATCTGTTCAGCAAATATTTAATGAGCATCCGCACTGTATTAGAAACCTGGGAAACAGATAATAAGACGCAGTTTCTGGTGGGGGAAGCCTAGAGGCACCACGCACATAGGCAACCTCAGAGCCCGGATGAGGGATACTGGCAGGAAGCAGTGGCCAGGAAAAGGTTCCCCAGACAGCTGATGCCCGAGTTGAGTCTTCAAGTTGGGGGAGCACACTGTGGGGAGCAGGCAAGCAAAGCAAGCAAAGTAAAGAGTCTGAAGGAGCATGGCATGCTTGGAAAGTTAAAGTTATTACATATGGCTGGAATGTAGGATGGTGGAGATAAGACCAGCGAGGCAGAGAGACAGAGTCATGAACTTCTGTATTGTGCTAAGGAATTTATTGGAGTGACATTGGTTAATAAAATTATATAGGTTTCAGGGGCACAATTCTATAATACATCATCTGTATATTGTATTATGTGTTTACCATCCCAAGTCAAGTCTCCTTCCCTCACCATTTATACCCACTTACCCTCTCCTACCTCCCTCCACCGAAAGGGCCCTCTGGTAATCACCATATTGTTGTCTGCCTATGAGGTTTCCCCCTTAATCCCTTCACGTTTTTCACCCTGCCCCAGATACCCACTCCCCTCTGAGAGTGGTCAGTGTGTTCTCTGTATCTATTTCTATTGTTTGTTTGTTTATTTTGTTCATTAGAGTCCACATATGAGTAAAATCACATGGTACTTGTCTTTCTCTGATGGCCTAACTACTACTTGAAACATCTCCAATGGGAGGTCCAGTTTGGTAAGCCTCAGCACTGGGAGATGCTACACCTTCCCCGTGTGTGAAGGAGTCAGCCAGGTGAGCACGAGTAATACATGGATTACTGTGTGGGATACCTTCGAGATCAAGAGACCAGTCATGTCCAAGTTGTTATGGGGTGCACACGGCCCACGGCAGGCACAAGGAACTTGATGCCCAAGTTGGTGGAGGAGTCTAGATTGCCAAGTGTGCCTCTGATTTTCTCTCTCGATCCTCCTTGACCAGTAACCACTGAGAGTGTATTTGGTTAAATCTCTAAGTCCAGTGGGGTAATGTCTTCGTTTTTCAAATTCTTCTTCAGGCCACAGTGACTGAAGGGCTCGCTATGAAAATCTTGGCTTCCAAGTAACAACACATGGTTACTTCTAATGTCTTTACATACACTGGCTCAAGATACTTCCTGTTCCCTATAGATTATTAGTCACAGGCAATTGATCTGAACAGTGGACTCTGCATCTGTAATCCTAAACAGGAAACTAAAAAAGCATGGGGTGTATGGAGGTAGTAGGGGAAGGGAGGACAGGTGACGGAGAAAGAGAACTGGACACCAAGGCACGGTGGTTAAAAGCGTACACTATTAGGATGTCAACATGTAAAAACGCGTCACAATAGATAAGGATGAACTGATGGAAACTGAGAGCAACGTGCCAGGCTCTGTGCTCAGCTCTGTACACACTGAGTCCTAATTATAATATTATTATAATATTTGGGGAAGGTATTTTACGTACAAGGAAACTGAGGCTCAGAGAGACCAACTTGCTTACATTGAAACAGTGAGTTGTAAAGCTGGGCTACATAAATCCAGAGACAGCATCCCCGATCAGCATCTTTCACTACTGCTTACAATCAACAACGCACTGATCAATGTCATTAAAACACAAAACCTGAAGCCCAGGAGGTCTGACACCAGATGTGAAAACCGACCATCGACGGGGGCACAAATGTGTAGTTCTGGGCGCTGCCTGCCACGGGGCGAAGAACGCTGTGAAATACTGGAAATGTTAACCAAGAATCTCAGGCTATCAGCAGAATGTCTACATTCAGAGGCTGATAAGAAAAGTGATTTCCCGTAGGTTACTTCTCCCCGGCACTTGCTTTGATATGCATGGGAACTGATAAAAGTCACACATTACTGAGATGGAAATTACTGTGCTCCCAAAGTGCTGTCATATTAAGTAATCCATTTCTCTATTAAACACACAGTTTAACTTTCCCAGTCCGAGATTGGGATTCCCGGGAGGTGGTTTGCTTTCCTCGTGCGCTTTCGGCAAGAGGCGGGATTAGGGCTACTCTGGTCTCGGTGCTCACCACGTTATCTATCTTCCTTTCACTCCCCAGGCTGCCCCTGTGGGGACAGGGCCCTGCTAAACGGCCCCTGCAGACTGCTGCAGCCGCCGCCACACAGAACCCGCATCTGCCGTTCCTCGTGTTCTATTTTCTTTTTCTTTTCACTTTTTGCTCCTGAAACTGACAGTCACCAACGACTCTAGACTTATCTCCATCTGGTGGTGGCTAAGTGGTTGAAACTCAGAAGCCAGACATAATCATCTCCTACTGAATGCTTAGTACATGCCACATGCTCTGGCACCATATGTATACGAGTGATGGCGTGATATTTTCGGAACAGCTGTATGGTTTAATGAAATTAAACCATTTCACTGTTGACAAAAGGAGGCACAGTAACTTACCCAAGGTCATCTAAGTAGCAAGTGGCAGAGATGGAGCCTAAAGCTCAGGCTGTGGCTCTCAGGACTCTGTTCCCCAGTATACAGCACGCTCCCGCCCCCCCCCCCCCCCCAATCACGCTCCACCAGAGAACTCTTGGGTAGGCTAACATAAGTGCCACGACGAAGCTCTCAAGGTCAAAGTGACTCAGATATTTCCAGGATGAGTCTGACATTTGGAACAGGCTTCACATTAAACAGGCAGAACTAACACAATCGGTTTCAGAGCGAGGCCTGGCGGCAAGGCAGTCCTGGTGAGCTGGTCCTGGGCGCGCTCCTTACGCTCCACTGAGCAGGACCTGCGCATGTCTGAAGGATTTGCATGCTCAGATCTGCAAACACTGCAGAGGTTTGTTCCCAAGACAACATGCACCTCTGGGCTCAGGTGGGCCAAGCAGCGTCGGGAGAGAGCCACGCAGAGGCATTCCTGTTGCTGGGGACACCCTGCCCCTTCCCCACACCATGCTGTCACCCTGGCCTGGCCCTCTGGGGCCAGAGCAGCACCACTCTGCAGGCAACCCTGCCAGCGCTGCCCACCTTCAGCAGAAAGCTGTGTCCCATGTCTTGGCTGGGAGCAGCTCCAGGGCCCTGTGGACCGACCGCAACGCTCAGGTTCAGTCTGGCGGTAGCGCACACAGCTGTTTCCATAGGCCTAGGCCAAACGTGGTCACGCAGTGTAGAATTTCCCTCCTAAGTGAGTTTTAAATGAAAACTTCAAGTTTCTAAATCAAACACAAATTCACTTCCCTAGGAATGAGACACACATCCCTTACAGCTCAGAACAATGACAGAGCCCGGGAATGCTGACCTCCCACTTGCCTCGGACACGCCAGGTGCCTCATAAAGCGGAGCATACCCCAGAGGCTCCCAGAAGAATCGGGGCCGGGTGGCGAAAATGTACAGGTGACTCTCTTACTCTGGTTTATTCCATCCTGGTTCTCATTCCTGTCCCTCCCCCACCACTTCCGTCTTATTCAAGAGCTCTTCTCCCTCCTCCCAACCTTCAAGCTCTGTTCCCCAGAGCAGGCTTTAGACTATTCTCTCCCTGTACCACCGACTTCCTTAGGTCACCATGGCCCATGCTCAGGCTTCCGATACATCCTCATCACCCCCAAGTCAAACCCAGCCCAGGCCACTCTTCCAAGCTACCCATATGTCCAGCTACCTGCCAGAATGCCCACGTGACAACAGAAGTGCCCAAATGACCACTTTATCAACCATCTCCCACAACTTGCTTCTCCCCCATATTCCCTATCTTGTCACCAGATCTAATACAGAGAAATAACCATCGACTCCTCTGTTGCCATTCTCATATCCCATCAATACTAAGTGCCTTTGATTCTACAGGTCTTTAGGTCCATGCCGGTCAATGGCTAGAAGTGGTGGCGAAGTGTGTGTGTGTTTGTGCGGGCACATGCAATGTAAACTTGGATGGAAAAAAGATTACATCTTTATTTTTGCTAACTTATAACTATAATTTAGTATTTCCTTCAATTATGAATATAGGCAACAAACCACAGTAGTATTAGTAATACCTATATTTTGTCACCTATAAAATTTTCAAATGACAATAAGCTCATTGTAGATAACAGAAAGTAACTTATACTCATCAGTACAAATTTACCATAGTAATTTTGACTGCTATTGTATCTCATTATGTAATGTGTTAATAAAGATGTACATATGATATATATATATCACATATTCATTTTAAGCTATTTTGATAACTACAATATAATTTCTTTGTAATCTCATACACTTATTTTATGCATGCAATAATATTATTCAAAGAAGGGGACCATACACAAGAGCCAAAGAGACGCATGGCACAGTAAAGGCTTGGAAGCTAAGCTCTCGTGGCTTCCCCGTCCACCCACTAGGGTACATGTATTGACTGCTCACCAGGTATCACCCACTGTGCCAGGCCCTAGGGATACTGAGATGAGTAAACACAGCTCCTTCCCTCAAGGTGGGCGAGGGGGAAGGCAGACCACTTAAATACTGTGTGATGAATGCAACACCAGAACTTGACAGAGGGAGGGAGCCATGGGGACCAAGGGAGGGATATCTAACCAAAACCAGAGCCCGGGGAAGGCCTCTTGGAGATGACAATGGAGCCAAGTCTTAAAGGACAGGTCGGGCTTAGTCAGGTGAAGAAAGAACACAACCACCATGTCACAGGCCACAAGTAAACTCTCCTGGAAACAATGTGGGTCTGAAATACTTGCTCCAGGAAAGGGAAGTAACTTCATGTAATGCTGAAGCGCTGCACGTAGGTTTGATGCTGTATATCAAGTCTCAAGACCCAGACAGGAAGGAAGGAAGGAAGGAAGGAAGGAAGGAAGGAAGGAAGGAAGGAAGGAAGGAAGGAAAGAAGAAAGGAAGGAAGGAAGGAGTGAAGGAAGGAAGGAGTGAAGGAAGATAGGAAGGGAGAGAGGGAAGGAGAAAGGAAGACAACCAGCCCAGTAGAGTTAAAAGGCCAATTTTTCTCAAGACGACAACAAGTTCTCTTCGTGTGGACAATGAAAGCCCAGAGGCAGAAATCTGAACTTGGAACCAAAGCCTACTGATGGTCGATAGTTTTGTGGTGGGGCTGCAGGGACTCAAAAGCCATCCACACGATGCAGTAGAGAGACTCTTTTTAGGCGAACTTTCCTGGGACTTCCTGACGGAATGGCACAAGGATGTATTTTTCAGACTTATGTTGAACACAGAATAACTGAGATACAGTGAATGATTTTTGCAACAAAATGTGTGGCTCCAAGCCTTCCCGCTGGGCAGTCCCAGGCAGGTGTGCGCTTTCCGAACGGTCACGTTTGGGCTGCGGTGGGACAGAGCATCCTGAGTGGAACACCTAGACTAGGGACCTGTCTAGTCCTGGGAAGTGGTTCTCAGTGTGACTCACCGTCAAGGTGGTTGGGAAGGCGGAGTCAATGCCCACTATCTTCCTAGAACTATACGCCCTTTTGCATTTCCTTGTTTTCTCAAGCAGATGGGGACGTGAGCCGACTCCACTTCCCCCAGTATTCAGTTACAGCATGCTTCCTCTCTTTTTCATTACAGAAACAAAAAGTTCCTGTTTCTGTACCTTGTTTCACTTAGGAATTGGAACTTCGCTGTTACAAAGGCTAATCAATGAATTGCGAGGCAGTTTTGCCCCATTAAACAAACCAATGCCCTGCTTCCCCCAATTCCACCAGTACATTTAACGCTATCTTAAAACCAAAACAAAGCCAGTCCCGTAGCTGGGAAAGTTTATTTCATGACTGACTGTTAATGTTGACCTTGAAACGCCTGCCATCTAGCATTCTATCCCCATGTTTCTCTCATGAAAAGTTTCAGTAAACTTACAGTCCTGACACGCAGTTACCACGAGCAGGCCTCTATCTGGGAATGATTACGCCTGCATATGGATTTAACTTAGGGCAGGAATAAGTTAGCACCTGCCTTTGACCTCTTTCTGAGCACAGCATACAAAGGGAATCCAGGAACGATGAGTATTTTACAGCAGCTGGCTCCCACAGGTGGCAGGATGGGCTTGGACTCACGAGGGTCGAGTCAGTCAGCAAGTGTGAGATTTGGAAGCGAGCATCTGCCAGTCTTATTATTAACTGGGAGTTGAGTTGTTTTTATGAACTTCCAGCCTTGAGAACTTAAATGCATTTCTGAAACAAATTCACTTATAATTTAATGGCAAAACAAAATCCTGTTTTTCTTGTAGTTTCACATCCTTCAATGGCTGAAAACAAGTTGAAAGCCCTGGAGACAGGTCCTTCTGAGGCCCCAACCTCCCCGTTCAGCTTGTGGGGGTTTCCTTCTAGATCCAAAATTTCAATCTCTATGCAACTGCCATTCGAGAAATATGATGACGACCATGGCCAAAGACAAACACAAACTGGCATTTCAAAAGTCCTCTCTGGGTGATGCTATCACAAATCAACCACTGAGCCACACTGGCTGGGAGTGAAACTGTTTTTTTAAGTCAAATGTCTCAAAGTTTATGAAGGGACTATAAACCCATATAAACCCAGTAGGTTTCCCTTGCAGACAGTAGGCTCCTGGGCCTGTAAGATGGCTCTGTACCAGCTCAGCACTAACCCCCAACCTCCAAGTTAGAGAGTCCAACACAAAGATAAAGGCATATGCAGAACTTAAACATTTATAGTAGCTACATTAAAAAAAAAAGTATAAAGGAATGGGTAAAATTATTTTCAGTAATATGTTTTACTTAACCCAACAGATCATAATATATCATTGCAACATGTAATCAATATAAAAATATTGATGAAATATTTTACTTTTTTTGGTACTAAGTTTCTGAAATCCAAGGTGAATTTCACAGGCTCAGTGCATCTCAATTCAGACTAGCCACAATAACCATGCATGGATGGACAGTGCAGCTCTCCCCTACCAGGATGGACAGACAAATGATGCCATGCAAGTACCAGAGCCACCTACAGGCTAGGGTGCTTAGACCTCACAGATTCAGAGGTTGGTGCTTCCAAATGTCTGTGTGGGCTTCTAGTATTTGCTGTGGAAACTCACAAAGGCTCGATGTTTCCATCTTTGCCTTTCTGCACCTGCTTGTATAGGAAACTGGTCTTGGTGTCAGCAGGACACTCCTACTCTAATGCATTGGAGAATAAGAAAGACAGGCTCACTGAGTCATTGGGTTGTAGTAATGTTAGTTGTCTTCCAATGTTTTACTGACATTTTAACATAACTCATTTACTCTATAAGTATTCCTGAGAATCTTCTCAGGACAAGGCCCTAGGGAGGAGTATGGATTCTAAAAATAAACCCAACAAAAATAGTGTCAAAATATATTTAATTGTGCAATCAGCTTCACTTACTTTCTATGCAACATTCAAGGAGAACATTAATTTTTTAAAATATATTTTATTGATTTTTTACAGAGAGGAAGGGAGAGGGATAGAGAGTTAGAAACATCGATGAGAGAGAAACATCGATCAGCCGCCTCCCACACATGTCCCACTGGGGATGTGCCCGCAACCAAGGTACATGCCCCTGACTGGAATCGAACCTGGGACCCTTCAGTCCGCAAGCTGACGCTCTATCCACTGAGCCAAACCGGTGCTGGCGAGAACATTAATTTTAACTAGACGTAGAACTCTATCTGGATCTAACCCTTGAGGCATTACAGAGATCTGAACCAATTTCAGTCTCTCATCTTCAGTAAGTATTTCTGCCCATTGACTTACTTCATTACAGTACTAAAGTGATTACCTTAGGTAAGTGTTCCTTTATGGTTTCGTTGTCTCTCTTCACCACCTCCATCATTTCCTGGCCCCCAAGGTAGGCAACATTAGCTACATTAAAAAAAAAAAAAAAAAGCCAAACACTTAAAACAGACTGGACAAAACAACTGTCAAATTAATTTCAGTAAATTCCCATCCCCCCTCTTCTTTTAGCAAGTGCTCCCTGATGGGACAAGGGAGGCTCAGACATGCATGTGAGGCAGGCAAGGTGCATGTCTCTGGAAACAAGAGCATGTCTTTCAAAAGCACCTGTGCTCACTTCACCTGGCTCTCTCATTAGCCAGTGTTAGCAGGATGATGGCCCAATGTCAGGCACCACAGCAGGTAACGTGTGCAATTGTACCCAATGGATGTTTTTATGATGTAAGGATTACAAGCACAATTTTTTACAGATAAATCATTGGAAGCACACATCTTTACAGATCTTTGACAAAGGTAGCATTTCAGAAGAGCAAAAGATGGGTGGTCTGTGGTAGGCAGAATTCTATGACAGAAATATTCCTTGCCCTTCTGTAATCCCCTCCCTTTTGAGTGTGGGTAGAACCTGTGAATATGATGACACTAGAGTCCCGGTGCACAAAAATTTGTGAACTGGGGAGGGGGTGTCCCTTAGCCCGGCCTGAGCCCTCTCACAGTCTGGGACCCCCTGGGGGGTGTCCACATGCTGGCTTAGGCCTGCTCCCTGGGGGATTGGGCCTAAACTGGCAGTCAGAGGTTCATCTGGCAGCCCGGGAGCCCTCAGGGGATGTCCACTTGCCAGCGGGGAGCTGGCCTAAGCTGCAGCTGGACATCCTTAGCGCTGCTGAGGAGGTGGGAGAGGCTCCTGCCACTACCGCTGTGCTGGCAGCCATCAGCCTGGCTTGTGGCTGAGCAGAGCTCCCCCTGTGGGATCGCACTGACCACCAGGGGGCAGCTCCTGCATTGAGCATCTGCCCCCTGATGGTGTGTGTCATAGTGACCAGTCATTCCCAGTTGTTCTGCTGTTAGGAGGGTCAATTTTCATATTACCCTTTTATTATATAGGATAGAGGCCTGGTGCACGGGTGGGGGCTGGCTGGTTTGCCCTGAAGGGTGTCCCAGATCAGGGTGGGGGTCCTGCTGGGGTGCCTGGCCAGCCTGGGTGAGGGGCTGATGGCTGTTTGCAGGCTGGTCAAGCCCCCCAGCGGGGACCCTCACCCCATGCGGGTGCGGCCAGCCTGGGTGAGGGGCTGATGGCTATTTTCAGGCTGGCCACGACCCCTGGCGACCCAAGCTCCCAACTTCTCCTTTTTTTCTTTTCTTTTTTTTTTTCAGCACCTCCTTGAGCGGAGGCCAGGGCAGGCTAGAAGCAGGTATCTGGGATTTATTTATCTTCTATAATTGAAACTTTGTAGCCTTGAGCCCAGGGCCGGCCAGGGCAGGCGGGAAGCTTGGCTTTCTCCATCGCTGGAGGCAACCCAAGCCTCCTGCTCACTCCAGCTCTGTGGCCAATGCCATCTTAGTTGGGTTAGCTTGCATACTCGCTGATTGGCTGGTGGGTGTGGCTTGTGGGTATAGCGGAGTGGCAGAGTGATGGTTAATTTGCATCTTTCTCTTTTATTAGTGTAGATTACTCCCAGACCAAATTACGTTTTATAGTGCAGATGACTTTAAGGAACGTTATCCTGTGCGGCCTAACCTAATCACACGAGGCCTCCAGCATCCGAGTTTCCTCTGGCTGGTGCAGGAGGGAAGCCAGAGATTCACGGCACCAAACGGGTAAGTGCACCACTGCTGGTTTGAAGATGAAGCTCGTGTAGGAAGGGCCTGACAGTGACCTCTGGGAGCTGAGAGGGACCCCTGACTGACAGCCAGCAAGAAAAGGGGACCTCAGTCATAAAGCCATGACCTGGATTTTGCCCACAACCTGACTGAGCTCAGAAGTGGATTTTTGGACACGCAGGGGCTTAAGGGAGGCTTCTGAGAGCCAGGCAATGGTGATTCCTGAGCTGGGTGAGAGTTATGTGGGAGGCTTGCTTTATGCTCATTCATGGAGGTAAACATTTATGTTTTAAGCACTTTTCTATAGTATCATTGTTGAATCAGAAAAAGTTTAAAAATTCAAATAACTTGTAAGAAATCACATTTTTAAGAGTAAAATTTTCATCAAGGAATGTATCTCACCCCACCTTTAATCCTACTCTTTTATCCCCCCCTGATAATTTCTCACCTAAGCATACTTTTTAAAAAGACAGTAGAATACCAGTTGGCCTTTCCAGTGATTGCCTCAAAGAAAGAAGTCATCTTTTTCATTCCTCAGAAATGCTCACAACACAACACAGTGATCAGAAACAATACCAAATAGAAGTGTAATTTCCTAAGGGGAAAACACATTTCTCTTGGCAAAGACTCTCAACAGCATTCCTGGAAACCAGCAGAATTCAGAGTCTCAAGCACCACAGTGAAGGAAATATCTAGAAGCAAGAGTAATGGAAACAAAAACACGAGAGACAGAGAATGATTTAGGAGAATCTTAATTGTTTACTTTTGTTTCATTACAAATCTAACTACAGGTGCTAAAAAAACTCACCAAAGAGTCTAATATTCTTTTGTATTCTCTACTATCATCTGCAATATGTGTAATGGCCGAATATTACTGTAGGACTTCAACTCATGGTAGAGTGGCTCACAGTTTAAAATAGCTGAGTGAGGGCTGAAGGTGGAGATCAACAGGACTCTCTTCTCACAGGTCAAATGCCATCACTGAGTTCTCCAATTACATATAATCCACAAAAGACGGCTGCCTTCTGCTTAGCCCAATTGCCCATCTTATGCCATTTTGTCTGAAAAAAACCCCACTCGTCTTTCAGTCCAATTTCATTTATTTTCTCCTCCCTTACTTATCTCAATAGATCTCTGCTTTCTTGGTACCACTCACGCCCTGTATCTGTGTTCATGACAGCCCTTACTGTCACACAGTAAAATTTTCCACCCTTCTCGCCCTACTCTGCGGGGAAGTAACTTAAGGGCAGGGCTATCTTTCATGTAGTCTTCCCTCCAGTGCTCCTCTAGGTGCTGGGTCCATGGCAGGTATCAGTAAAGGTTGTAAAATGGGAAGGGACTGAGGAGGAGGTAGCTGGGCTGGTTGCTGTTTTTTTTTTTTTGGGGGGGGGGTGAGGGGAGGGCAGAGGGGTCTGGAGAAAAAGCCCACTGCCTTCTTTGAACGGATGACAATGGAGGCCAGAACTGGAGGCCGAAGCACCTGACTTTGGTAACCAAGCTGGCAGGGACGGGTGTAAAACAGGGACAAATCATCGCAGGCAAGAGGGAGAGCCGAGGAGCTGCTGGTAAGACTAACCAACCACGAGGCACATAACCCACTGGTCAGTGCAGCAGAGGAAATGCAGAGGGAAGCAAAGCCACATGAATGATAAAATAAGGGGTTTGGGAGAGTATGAATACTTTCTGAATAGAATTTTGGGCAGGAAACCAGGTTTCCTGCAGTTTGGTGGTATGTAGATTCCCTAGTAGAATGCCCCAATTTGTTTGGTTTTGCCATTATATCGCAGAGACAGGGCTATTGGTGCTGCCAAGGGAATTACTGAAGATGGGCAGTTTAACGGGTGAAGTCTGAAGGCAGGAAATCGGCCACAGGTGGCCACACATGAAGTCTAGAGGGGCAGAAGTCATCATGTGAACCTGAGATGACAACATGGAAATAAAGGTCTATGTGCAAGAGACAAAAGAGTGAAAATCTAGAAAGAACCCACATCCCCGATGGCCCATTCAGATGTTAGTTACCTCTAGACTATCTACCTCTAGATTTCCTGGTGCCTGAGAAAGATAAGTTCCTGTTTAGGCCACTGTGATATAGCTTTCTGTTATCCATAGCTAAAACCAATCCTAGCCGATTATAGCAAGAAAAGAGGGGGCCTTTGAATTTCCTGGGTCGTTCTGGTCATAGCACAGGGGTTGCTGCTGTTCTTAACCTCCTGTGAGATCCTGGTACTTGACTGGGGGAGAAGGGTGGCATCATGCCTTGTCTATACTCAGACTTCCCTGCGAGGAGGCAGAGGGAGGATCTGACTGAAAACGAGCCTTTCCAGGGGCGGCCCCTCCCAGCACATCTGACTGGTCACGAGGCTGGCAGATGTTGCTGAGTGCAGGGGAGTGAGGGAGCTGCAAGCCAAGCAGGGCCGCGTGGTAGCAGAGGGATTGAGGACAGACTGTGGAACGGGACAGCCCTGAGACACGTGTGTCCCTCCCTCCAGCAGAGCTGCATCCAGACAGGTGCTCAGGCGGAGTGGCTGGCCCTCCGAGGGCACACACCGGAGAGCTGGGCCGAAGGTTAAGCAGGACCCAAGATGCCCAGAAACCCAGGGCAAGTCTTCTTCCAAGGGGAGCTCTTTGGTGTTCTTTATTTTTTTTCCAGATTGTTTTCCAAATGTGGCTTTTAGCAATGTGAGAACCAGACTTAAAAATGTAATTCTCCCATTCCAAATTTCTGCAGAACTTAGAGGAATGTTTGTTATCCACACAGTGTATTATGTGTTTCTCCATAATCCAAGAATTTGGCTATTATAACCATCCATTTAGTCTGTAAACAGATAATCTTATCTATGTGACAGTGTATGATTTTTAAAAAAATAATATAAATTTTTTTAGAGTGGCAGATAATTTAAATATATAAAATTTTCTTTAGAAAAAAATTAGTAAAACCTCAAGTCATTTAATTCTAAAACAGGTGATATTCTAGTACCATAACTAATCACCTTTTGCTCTTAACCCTAATACAGACCACATACACACACACAAATCTTTCCTTCATTGCTGAATTGTAGGCTAAACTTCCATGAAGCATTAAAGTTGCAGTTGGCTTTCATAAATGGATTCTCCTAACCTACACACATCATGAGAGAAGAGGAAACATGGGAGTCTAGTTTTGTTTTATTAAAAACATTATTCTGGCCCTAGCCTGTTTGGCTCAGTGGATACAGCGTCAGCGTGGGGACTGAAAGGTCCTGGGTTCAATTCTGGTCAAGGGAACATGCCTGGGTTGCGGGCTCAATCCCCAGCAGGGGGTGTGCAGGAGACAGCCAATCAATGATTCTCTCTCACCATTGGTGTTTCTATCTCTCTCCCTCTCCCTTCCTCTCTCTGAAATCAATAAAAATATGTTACAAAAAACCCACATTATTCTGGGATTGAGTTAGATATATTCTGAGGACTTTGTGATTCTTCAGTGCAGCTTATGTATCAGCTCACTGAATGGTTCAGTTCCTTCCATATCACTGTACGTGTTTTCAGAAGGTATTTCCATATTGACTAAGGAAAGGAAAGTTTCTTTTACAAGAATGTCTACAGGAGAGTAATGTAACCTGCCAGGAATACCTCTGTCTCTGCACTGTTTTTCTAGTTAGGTAACTGAAAGGAATTAAAACACCAATTTGGCCTAACTAAGGGAAAGACCCTAGAATATTTTTTAAAGTTAATTATCTTGACCTGTGATACTGCTAAGCTAAAATGTATTTGCTTTTAGCTTTGATCAGAAAATCCAATTTAGCTGTCTCGGTGAAAAGTCTATTTCTCATGAAACAGAACATCTATTCTAAGGAAAATATGTAGTAGCAAACATTCCAGCATGAAAATTAAAGAAAACCCCCACATATTTTCTTTAAAAAGAACACTGGAAAAAATCGAGTGACACAAGTGAACGGATCGGACACTGGTAAAGTTTCCAACATATGCTAACCGAATGCGGCTGCTCTGCTCTGAAGGCTGGGTGGGAAATGAGGCTTCAGGACTCAGCTGGTGAAGAAGGTCAAGGCCCATAATCTCAGTTTGGAGAAAGGGACATGCCAACTTTGCCAAAAGGCAACAGTATTTGAAATGTTGGTTCCTTGAAATTTTCAGACCTTACAACAACAACAACAACAACAACAACAACAACAACAACAAAATGTGTGCATAAACTGAAGGCTACAGAAAATCAGTTTCCATCTTGACAGGCAGGATTTATTATCCACTACTTGGACGGGCAAACTTCCTCCATTTGTTTCCGTAAGATTTCTCCCGAAGCACAGACATTACATAATGTGCAAACACCGCAAGGCCTAAAAGTCAAGCTGGCATGTTGAAGGTCATTGCCTGGATGTAGGCCACAGAGAAGCAGGTCTGCAGGGGGGCTGTCCAGAGGGCACAGTGAGAATGGCCCCTGAAAAGGATCTGGGCCTGGTCTTCCTTTCTCTTGATAACCCCTCTCTTTGTTTAACCTGAAAACCAGGCTGCCAACTCAAGTGGCAGATCACCTTCACCATTCATGGGATACAAGCTTGGGAAGAGTCCACGAATCACCTGCAAGGGCCAGTGTCGTATAAGTATCGTTTCCTCTCAGCTGGGACCTTCTTCTGTTTGTAATAAGCAAGGTAACAGGAATCACTTAAGGGATGGCCAGGTCAAGCCTGAGCAAAGGTGGCTTCTGTTGTAGTTGTTGCAAGAGGAGGCGAGGGTGACATGGGACTCAAAGGGGATGCTGGGAATAGCTGGCTAGGAGGATTGAGATGCTTGGTTAAGGAGCATCTGAGAGTCACTACTAGGAGACTGAACCAAGCACCCTAAGAAGAAAGAAGACAGGTATTCTTGCCCCTTTATCTTTACCCAAGGTTACAGAGACTGGGTGGCCAATGGGGAAAAAATACCCAGAGATCACTGAAGTACTGGTTACCTGAACTTCAGAAGGCCAGGTCTAGAATGAAGAGGGGGAAAAAAATCAGAGGAGGAAGGGTTGCCAAAAATAGGAGGGCTGTGCTCCACATATTTGTTTGCAGGTTGGTTGTTTGGATCAGAGATGAAGCAATGTGGCTGAGCATTCGGTTTGATTTACACTTACAGGGTCTGCTTTGCACATAGTATATCTACTATGGACGTGTGGGAAAGGAATCCCAGGCTCCTCCAAGCAACAATGCATATAGCTTGGAAGGCTCTAGCTGCTGAGTCACAGAGAGGAATGTGTCCTAGTCTCCTAGTCTTCAAACTGTCTCGCTCCTTGATGCCTGCACGTGGGGCTACTGGAAGATGCAGCAGGCCAGTCACTGCAGCTTATGAAGACTACTTCTCTCAAGCTGTACTTTCACAATACATTGCTAACCTGTTTTTACTAACCAGAAGAAATTCAGAGGATTTTCACATAAAAACAAGACAAAAAACATTACACACTAATGTTGGTCTTTTGTAAAAGTGAGGTAGCGTAACGCCCACTTTTGGAAAGTCTGAAGTCTACTGTCTGATACAGGTCTCCCCTGCTCTCTGGAAGTACAGCATTCCTTTCTCTCAAGGGCAGCTTATGCAGTCTACTTCTTTACAAGGGTGTTTATAGTTCTGCTATAGAAAAACTGGAAAACACCTTTAATAATTACCTGTTTTAATTAAAAACATAAAACACTTGATTATTTGTTATAGGTAACATACTACAATCAGCCCTCTGTATCCATGGGCCACACCTCTGCGAATTCAATCAGTCTCAGGTAGAAAACATATTTTTTAAAAGCACAGAAAGTTCCAAAAAGCAAAACTTGGATTTGCTATGTGCTGAACAGTATGCTAAGTCCACTCAAATGAACTGAGGTGTAGGCATACCCTGCAGTAACCTACATGCAGATATAGGTTACATGCAAATATTACATCATTTTATACAAGGGACTTGAGCATCTTGAATTTTGGTATCTACGGTGGGTCCTGGAACCAATGCCCTATGGATACTTCAGGACAACTGTATATAGGCCATTAAATACACATAGAGAAACAAGTAAAACTTTCTTGTATCCTATGTCCTGATTTTGGTTTAGAAAATGTTTTTAAGGAGACATAAGAAAAGTACAGGTTGTTGCCAATCTAATGCCTATAAAAAATCCTGATGTTTTGGGTGGAGTGTTCTATAAATGTCTATTAAATCCTGTTGGTGGATACTATTTTATATATATATATATATATATATATATATATATATATATATATATATATTTTATTGATTTTTTACAGAGAGGAAGGGAGTGGGATAGAGAGTTAGAAACATCGATGAGAGGAAACATTGATCAGCTGCCTCCTGCACACTCCCCACTGGGGTAGCGCCCACAACCAACGTACATGCCCTTGACCGGAATTGAACCCGGGACCCTTGAGTCCGCAGGCCGACGCTCTATCCGCTGAGCCAAACTGGTGGATACTATTATTGAATTATCCTATATCCTTGTGAATTTCCTGCCTTGTTCTATTAATTGTTGAGAGAAGGGTGCTTCAGTATCTATCTATGTTTATAGATTTGTCTATTACTCCTTTCGGTTATGTCAGCTTTTGCTTCTTATATTTTGTAGTAATCTTATTTGGTGCATACACATTTAGGACTGCGATATCTTCTAGATAGATTGGCCCCTTTGTTACTATTATGTAATGTCCCTCTTTGTCTCTGATAATTTTCTTTGCTCTGAAGTCTGATACAGGTCTCCCCTGCTTTCCAAAAGTAGAGCATTCCTATGAAAACTTTCCTAAGCCAAATGGCACAAAGTGAAAAGTATCTCCTGCTTTCTAAAGTTCCTGTTGTGCCACTTCACTTTTACAAAAGTCCAACATTACTATGGTAATTTTTTTGTTTTGTTTTTAAGTGAAAATCCTCTGAATTTCTTCTTGTTAGTGAAAACAGGTTAACAATGTAAGTATTTTGTGAAAGTGGTGCAATTTGAAATTTGGAAGTGGGGGATACCTGTATTAACACAGTCAGTCATTCCTGGTTCCTTTTGACCAACATTTGCATGATGTGTATCTTCCCATTCTTTTACTTTCAATCTACATAAATAATTTTATTTGAACTGAGTTTTCTGAAGACAGTATGTAGTTATTTTTTTTATTTCACTCTGCCCATCTTTGTCTTTTAATTGATGTATTTAGGCCATTTACATTTAATGTAATTATTGATATGTTAGATGTTGTGTCATTTTATTATTTGCTTTCTATTTTTTTGTTTCTCTATGTTCTTTATTTTGTCTTTCTATGTATTACTGAATTTCTTTCTATTTTGTTTTGTTAATCCTCACTCAAAGATATTTTTTTCCATTGATTTTTAGAGAGAGAGGAAGGGAGGGGAGAAACAGCGAGAGAGAAACATCCATGTGAGAGAGACACATCAATTGGGTGCCTCGTGCATGTGCCCTGACTGGGCCAGGGATCGAGCCTGCAACTGAGGTATGTGCCCTTGACTGGAATCAAACCCAAGACTCTTCAGTCCATGGACTGATGCTCTAACACTGAGCAAAACCAGCCAGGGCTACTGAATATGTTTTAGAATTCCATTTCTATTTACTTGCGGTGTTTTACAGTATCTCTTTGTATAGACTTTAAAGTGGTTACTCTAGGTATTGTAGAGTGTGTGTATATATATATGTGTGTGTGTGTGTGTGTGTATATATATATATATACACACACACACACACACACACACACACACACACACACACACTAATAAAAGAGAAAGATGCAAATTGACCATACCTTTGCAACGCCCACCAGCCAATCATGAGTATGCAAATTAAACCAACAAAGATGGTGAGTTAATTTGCATACGCAGGTGCCAAGCGGCCAGGGGTGGGATGCTTGAGTCGTCGCCATGGCGAAGACACAGGCGGTCCGCTCCGCCCCAGCCGCTCCGGGCCTCTGGGCAGAGTGGGAAGGTGGAAAGGTGGCTCTGGGCAGAGCCAAGGCGGTGCTGGCAGCCAGGGGAAGGAAGGCCCATTCTTGCACGAATCTTCGTGCATCAGGCCTCTAGTATACATACACACATATATATATATATATATATATATGGTCTAATGGTATTGATGTCTTACCAGTTCCAGTGAAATGGAGAAACCTTACTCCTTATTACCTTTTTTGTTCCTTTACCCTCCCCTACTTATAATATAATTGTCTTAAATACTTCTGTATACATTTAGAACCAGTGTTACAATTTTTGCTTCAACTGTTAAAAATAATTTAGAAATCTCAAGCGAAGAAAAATATAATTCCTCACTTTTTCTTCTGTTTTTTCCTTTCTTAATATTTCAAGATTCCTTCTCTTATCACTTCATATTTAGAGAACTTCTAACAGAGATTCTTTTATGCTACATCTTATAGTTACAGATTCCTTTGGTTTTCCTTCATTGGAAAATAACTTAATTTCCTCTTTTTCCCCCTGAAGGATATTTTCACTGAATATATAATTCTGTATTGATGGTTCTTTTCTTTTTGCACTTGAAATATGTGTCATATGTGATGAGAAACCAGCTGTCATTCAAATAGATTTTCCTCTATAATTAATGTATCATTTCTCTCTTGGTGCTTTCAAGACATTTTCTTTGTTTCAGCTTTTAAAAGTTTGGTTATGGTGTATTGTGTGTGGTTTTCTTAGGGTTATTCCGTTTAGAATTCATCTAGCTTCTTGAATCTGTAGGTTTATGTCTTTTGCCAAATTTGGGAAATTTCTATTTATACTGTTCTATCCTCGTGTCTACCAATTCTTTCTTTTGTCCCTTCCACTTTCCTGGTGAGCTTTTCCATTTTCAATTTTTAAAATTAGTTATTTTTTAATCTTACTGTATTTTTCAGTTCTAAAATTTCCATTCAGTTTTTCTTTAAATCTCTTTCCTGACGCTTTCTATTTTTTTCATTAGTTTCAAACATGTTCACTAATTGCTCATTGAAACATTTTATAATGGCTGCATTAAAATCTTTGCCAAATAATTCTGTCATTTTGGTGTTGGCCTCTATTGTCTTTTTTGATTCAAGTTGAAATTTTCTGGGTTTGATTCCCGGTCAGGGCATATACCTAGGTTGCCGGTTTGATCCTCAAGTATACTTTGTACAGAAAAATTCTTTCTCACCTTTCTGCAGCTAGAGCGGAGAAATAGCAGGATAAGGTTTAAACTTAACGTTTGAAGAGTCTTTTCTATTTATCAAACAGAACTCCCCTCACTCTATTCTCATTTTATTTCTAGTTTTAAACTTTTGGAAGAAAAAATCCAACATAGAATTCCTTGGTTGATATTCATCCATTGTCTGAAATTATTCTCTTAATGCTTTCTGATACAAGAATAAACCCATACATTTTAAATGTACTTACCAAGGCAGAATGGTTCCAGCACACTAAGGACCGAAAATTCACTCTGCAGGTTCATCCTTTGAAGGGCCATTTTGATCAGCCAGGACTTGATTGTCTCCGGACATGGTTTAAGTAATAAGTAGCTAGAAACATAGAGAGCATATCGAAGCCAGCACAGAAACGGAGTGGCAATCCTGCCGTTGGGTGACTCGGACATTCGCTCAATTGTTGGAAAGAGCAGAAAGGAGCGAATTATCTACAAGAGAAAGCATATGTTGATGAAAAGTTTCTTAAGGGATAAATAACCTAATGATTTATTGTTTCTTCTATGTAGCATCGACAAATGACTGGGTTTTGGAATATGACTAAAGATTTGTTCAGACTAAGAATCACCACCCACTGCCATCTTAGCCCACAACCAATTTGGGTAGGATATTAGGATGTCCCTTGAATTGGTGGGGTTAATTTTCAGGGTGAGGAGGAAATCAGATTCCTAGGTAACTTCTTGACTGTGACAGCAATTCAGAATTCCTTTGAAGGGTTGATGCAAATAGATATATACTATTTTAGTAGTTATAACAACTCAGAAGAAAGTAGAGCCACATAAAAACTCTTTATCTAGTCAGCCTTTCTTTTATTGATTATATTTGGGGATAGTCCACTTTTGAAAACCTCCTCTAGTTCTTAATCTTACCAGCCAAAGATAATCTTTAATAAGACCAAATATATTTCTAACAACTGATTCAACCTTAATAAAGTGCAGGCCAGGGACAAGTGAAGCTGGAAATCTCTATCTACATGGGAAAATGTTTAAGGGCAAACATATCATTTCAACTGAATTCCTTATAATATCAGGAAATATATTTTAAAAATATCCCAGAAGAAAAAAGAGCATCACTGATCTTAAATTTATCATCATTAATATTTAAAAATTAATATATAAAAATAATTTTTATTAGGAATTAGAAGTCAAAACAGTAAAGCACAATCCCCTACCAAAAATAAAGTAACAAAATGGAATAGAGCATCAATGTTACCAGATTGTACAACAGGAAATGAGAATGAACACAACAGTTTTGCTTTTTTTAAAAAAAACAACCACCACCTCTTATATTAAGTATAACACATACTGAAAAGTACACAAAATTTAAATGTGACATTTAACAAATAATTTATAAGATGAATGGTTATATGGGTCAAGAGACAAAACATGGCCACCATGGCATTTTCTAATCACAACTCCTTTTTCTGCTCATACTTTAGATAACCTCTATCCTGACTTCCTGACTATGCTTTATATGAATACATCCCTTAATATTATAATCACTTCCTTGTTTTGCTTTTCATTATTACGTTTCATCCTGCCACAGAATGAACTGTTTTGCCCCAAATGTATATGTGGAAGCCCTAACTTCCAATGTGACTGTATCTAGATAGGTAATTAAGGTTAATGAGGTCATAGGGTGGGGCTGATAGGATTACTTATCCTTATAAGGAGAGACCCCAGACAGCTGCTCTCTTCCTCACCACACACAAAGAGGAGGGCTGGTGGCCTGGTGAACACACACAGGGAGAAGGTGGCCATCTACAACCCAGGAAGAAGTCCTGCCAGAAACCATGCTGGCATGTGGCTCTTGGACTTCCAGCCTCCAGAGAAAATAAATGTCAGTTGTTTAAGCCACACAGTCTATGGTATTTTGTTATGGCAGTTCCAGCAGACTAATACATATCCCTTAATACTATAGTTAATTTCTGTCTGTTAATGAACTTTCCATAAATGCAATCATACACTACATTTTCATGTTTTACTTCCTTGACTCAATATTGCCTATAAGATTCACCCATGTTGATATATGTAGCAATAGATTATCTTTGCTATATAGTTTTCCGTTGTATGAACATACCTCAACTTATTTAGTTTACTGATAGATATTTGGGTTGATTTCAATCCAGAGGAACTATAAATATGCTGCCATGAACTATATATTTTTATACATGTCTCTTGGTGCATGTGTGCATGTATTTCTGTTGACTCTGTCAGCTCGAAGTAGAAAGAGTGGGTCATATGGTATCCATATGTTCAGCTTTAGTAGATAATTCCAAATAGATAATTTCTATTTAGTAGATAATTTCTAAGGTAGTTGTACCAATTTACTCCCCTAACAACAGACATGAGAGTTCATACTGTTTCCTATCTTCACCATTATCTGGTACTGGCAAACTTTGTAATTTTTACTAACCTGATATAGCGGTATCTCATTGTGGTTTTGATTTGTGTTTCTGATGAATAATAAGGTTGGATAGCTTTTAAATGTTTATTGGACATTTTCTATATCATCTAAAGTACTTATTCAAGTCTCTTGCATATGTTTCTATTAGGCTTCCTGTCTTTTTTTCATATTGATTTGTAGGAGCTGTTTTTTATTCCACATACCAGTCCTTTTTCTTGTGTCAGTCCTTGGCTTGCCTGTTCAACTCGTATTTTTCTTATTTTTTTTTCATAATGGAGAGAAGTCCTTCAGTTTGATGCAGTTGAGTTTAACAGTTTTTCTTTTATAGTTATTGTTCTTTGTGCCTGGTTCAAGAAATTCTTCTCTAACCTCAAATCATGAAGATATATTTTCATTCAAAATGTTTTAGGAATTAGATAATGCTACCTCTTATCTGTTCTACAGTGTGGGTTTAAGCCTTCGTTGTGTTTAGCTTCAGTGTGAGTCTGTTCCTGTGATTTCAGGTATCAGTCACTTGCCATTTCCCTTACATGTTACATTCCTCCCTCTGGATGGGCTGAGTGCACTTTTCCCGTCAGAATCTTAGAGAGAAGGTGGGTTTTGGTGGACTTGGTCTCTTGTCGTTTTTCATAGTAACCTGTTTGAGGGCATTGCCCAAACATTAAAGTTGATCAGGTAGCACCTGTAATTCTGCCTTCATGTCTCCCTTATTAATAGAGAAAAGGGATTTGAGGGTGAAAGCTGTGGAGGGCTCTTTTCTTCCTAGCCATATCCTCTTATTTTCCCTTGGTCGTATCTGTCAGCTAACTGCTCAGCCATTTCCTGTAGACTTTTCCTTTGCTCTCAACAATGACAGATCATTTTTGGTCACAACAACTCGACCTCTACTAGATTTCCTCCTGTTACGTAAGTAAGAATGTACTGTTCCCTGAACACCAACATGACCTTGATGGAGAACAAAAGACGTTCTTTGGGAGCAGGGAATCACAGCCTTTTCAGGTGATTTTTAAAATTCTGGCTTGGCAACAACAGATTGCAAAATACTCGTAACACACTTTTCAAATGGATTCAGGGTTTCAGCCAGAATACAGGAGTTTCTGCCACCTTGGCATCTTCTCAAGCACCAAGCAGAGATGCTGGATGGACTGTTCTTAATAAAGGCCTCTGAGGCATCCACGGGAATTATAATGATATCACTGTCCACTCCAGAATGTCAGGGATGATCCAGAATCCTCCCATCAGAGCCGGCTGCCGGAAGTGCAATGGGTTTATACAAAGGTCATATACAGTTGACCCTTGAACAATGCGGGGTTCTGGGGTGCCCACCCCCGTTCAGTAAAAAATCTGCATGCAACCACTGACTCCCCCCAAATTCAGTCGTCTCTTGATATCCAGGGAGGACTGGTTTCAGAAAACCTGTGGATACCAAAATCTGCAGATGTTCAAGTCCCCATATAAAATGTAGAACATGCATACACTCAGCTCTTGGCATCCAAGGATTCCCAACCGTGGACTGAAAATACTGTTCTTGATTATGGGTAAGCGGAGTATGTAGCACAGGCATTATAATGACAATTACCTTCAGCTGCAGGAGCACAAGTAAAGAACCTAACAGCTTTCACACGTCTCCGGTTCTCTCCGCTCCTGTATAAAGTGGCTATGTCACCGCTTCATCTTTGCATTTTAGTCCCAAGACATTCTTCAGGACTTCTCCTAATGCCTCAAAGACAAGTGTGACTGCCGTCTCAGATGTGCGCAATGTGCCCTTCAGAGTGGCAAATGTTAAGAAATCTAACAATACAAGTAATAAAGACGTGGGTCCAAAGGACCTCTTACACACGGCAGGGATTGTTAGACTCCGCTCTTCTGTTTCTGAAAGGACAGTCACTGCAGTGGGTGTCTGGAGCTCACACAGAAAGTGACTTTTCATCACACTGTCTGTTAGCAGTTCAGTCCAGGGAGCTGGCATCCCACTTGGACACCAAGCAGCATGCTTTACAAATGTGAGAGATAGAAATGATGGCAAGTTTGCCAGCATCTGGAGTGCTGCCGCAATTAAGCATGGATGCCACCCCTTCACCTTCAGAATTCTTCTACCATCTTTTGGGTAGTTCTAATAAATGAGTCCTTTTATTCCTGCAAGTGATATTGGACTTAACAAAACTTGAGAGATTTAAACAGGGGTGGATTCATAAAAAGCAATCTGTGGTGTTAAGAGAGGTAGCATTTCCCATTACCCTGCCAGGCCTCCCAGCTGAGGGGTTGAGAGAAGCCACCTTCCCTATCCTGGGAAGAATTCTCCATCAAGGATGAGAGTAGGCTTTTTGATAGCAGCTGCAGTGGCAGCAAAGGAGATGGTGAAGAAACGGACTTCTCAGCCTCGGTCAAGTGCAGTCCCACCTGGATCTATAAGCTATGGTAAAGAAGCCAGGTTGGTCAAGTTCAGTCACTGCAGGCTCCTTGGCAGCCAACATTCTTCAATAATACCTCTAAAAGCTCTATGGTCTAGTCTTTCACATTTAGGTTTATAATCGACCTGACAGGAGTTTTTGTGTTTGGTATGAAATATGGGTCTAATTTAATTCTTTTCCTTATGGAAACCCAATTGCCCCAGCACTAAGTGCAAAGTCTGCCCTCCCCTGCTTTTCTGCAGTGACACTTCTGTCGTAAATCCCGTGTATATGCAAACAGGTCCTTTTCAGGGCTCTCCAATCTGTTCTACCAGCCTGCTTGTCCAACTCAGTGACACGGGCACAATGCCTTATTTACTAAAGCTTATAATACACTTTGATATTGGGTAGAGTAGGTTAAACCCCATCTTGCTCTGCAAAAATGTCTTGGGTAGTTTTGGCTCTCTGCATGTCCATATACATTTTGGAATTGGCTATTCAAGTTCCACAAACATCTTTTTGAGATTCTGATTGGGACTGTACTAAATTTATAAATTAATTTGAGGAGAAATAATATCTTTACAATATTGAGTTTCCTAACCCATGAACATGCGTAGTTCTCCTTTTATTATAAATCTTTAGTGACTCTAAAACGTTTTATACATTTTACAGGTAGCTGTCATGTTTAACTGTTGTCACATAATTAGGCATTTATTATTTTTATGCTTTTGTAAATAGGATATTTTAAAAATAACGTTTTCTGAGGGCTGTTGCTTATATAACATAGAAGATATTTGCTTATTGATCCTGTGTCCAGCAACTTATTAAAGTTCCTTATTAGTTCTAATAATTTGTCTGTAGATTCTTTTGGATTTTCTAAGTACAAACTCATATCATCCACAAATAAACAGTGCTGTTTCTTCATTTCAAATCACTATCTCTTTTATTTATTTTTCTTACTTTATTAAGTTAGCCAAAATCTTATTATAATACTCACTAGAAATAATTCTTGCTCCAACCTAAAAAATATCTTCAATATAATCACCATAAAGCATGATGTTTGCTAAAGGTTTTCTAGAGATAGACTTTGTCAGACTGAAAAAATTTCATCCATTTGTAGTTTGCTAACTGCGTTTGAAAATCATAAATGGTTGCTGAATTTACCAAATATCTTTTCTGTACCCATTGAGGTGATTGTGTGATTTTTCTCCTTTTATTTATTAATCTGGTAGACAACTGGTTTTCTAACATGGTTGGGATTGCAGATAAAGTGAGTTAGCAAGCTTCAAATGAGACATCCTAAACCATGGGGCTCTTATATTCTTTGGGCTTTTTAATTTTGAAAGAACAAAGGTAATTTTGCTTATGTTCAGGTTTTTCAACTAAATCCTACAAATGATACCTGGAAAATTAGGTATCACTGAATAATGCAATCTCCCCTAACTGGAATTTAATCAACTCTCAATCTCATTTTCTTCTCCAGGTTGATTTTAGTAAATAACCAACCAACTACTCTCAGGGATATGGTTAAAAATAATTCCAAGGAATAATGTGAGGTCAGTACATTTAATCCCAATCCCTTTAAATAATCTATGTTTGTAACAGCACTGCAGATGATAAGAGAAATTATTCAGACTAGGACTCTCAGGTGCTACAAATTCTTCATTGGGAAAATAAACTAAATTATTGTACTCTGTTTATGAAAGCAGAAAAAGATGCTAAAACACAGTACAAATATTTTAAATGGGAGAGTTAGAAATAAATGTTTTCGTGTTCCCCGATTCCTGAACAATCAACCAAGGAAAAAGATCTGTTTCCCCAAAAGCCTGGTAATTTAGTCTTTTATGATAACTCATTGCTCAATTTAGTTTCCAGTTTATTCACTTCAAAATAAGGCTTCCTTGTGTTTATTGCAACATCTTCAAAGACTTAGAGAACATAAATGGTTAATACAGTTACTGTCACACTAATAAATGCACCATACGGATTCCATACGAGTTCTGTAACCCACAGTACATAAGGAACTTCAGACTGATCCAATCAGCTGGCAGAAGGAGGAAGCAATCCATTACTTCAGATAAATGATCCATTACTGTGACCCATGTTAAACAAAACTGCATGCAAGGGAAACTCTAAAAATACATGAGCAACTACAGGGTTGCATTTGGTTGATCCATATCAATAACAAATTGAGAATTAAAGTGTACTCTGAAATCATGGGAATGCACCGAAGCAATGAGGAAGTTCTAATATGTGCTCTGAATGCATCATTGCCTCTCAAAAACATAAGACCAAATACTGTTCATCACAACTAATATTTAGTTGGTGAGACTGGGTTTTCCTCTTTTGTCTTTGGAGAACAACAGTTATTACCTGTTGGGTGAAACTTATACTTTTCCTAGATATCATAATAATAATTTCAGTGAAATTTATAGTCCACATTTGATAGGATAAGTCATAGTAATAAAAACTTCTTTTATTCATATAGCAACCTATTGGCCAAAAAAATCACCGAGGTCAAGGAAGTATACCCAATTTTATAAAACAGCTGTGCAGAGAAGGTTTCCAAATCTGTGTACATGACAAAACATTTTCTTATGTTACTGTCTCATTAAAGAAAGAACTAGACTGGCCAATTCATTCTACTCTAAGGAAACATTTTCTTATATTTCACATTCTCATCTAAAATCTACCAGAGTCAGCTTTTGATAATGAAGCACAGCCATGCTCTCTTGAATAGCACAGGAAAGTAAATACACACACTGGGGCTTTCTATAGAGGGCACTTTCCTGGGGACTTGAGATAGTACTTTGATGTTAATTTTTCCTGAATTTATTATTATTAATCAATTTTCAGAAAGGAAGCTAGGAAACAACTTAAAGGTAAATAGTGTGATGTTCACATGTGGTTTGTGTGCACTCTGTTTCATTAATAGAGGCATTTAAAAAAAAGTAAAATCTAAAAAAACATCAATAAACCTTACTATTCAGATAATTTATTACATATGCATCCATTTTCTTCCTGGGGTAAAGCAATGATGCCCATGTTATGAAGCCATGATAAATACTACTTCCACATCTTCAAAAGAACAGCATTATTGCTACTTTCCCTATCTGCTGATTAGCTCAGTCCACCTGCTGCAGTAATGGCTAGGTGCTTCCCCTCTGCACAAGTTGGAAACAAGAAAACAAAGCACACAGTTTTTCCTTTTATATGATTCCTTTTATGCATTGGTAAGACCCATTAGAGAACATGCAATATAAACCAGAGAGCCCTCAAAGATATAGTTGCTAGTAGTCAAAGCATAGACCTACAAGTAATCTCAGTTTAGTTGATCTCTTCTCCCCATAAGGCCATGTTTTCCTCTTGTTAGGATAAGACTACTCACCTTATTTAATCATCTGTATGCAGTTTATAAACTGCAAATACAGTTCTATTTGAATGGTCAAGAGCTTGCTTTTTGAGATGTTATACTGTCTTAACAATTTCACCCATCAATAAGACAGGAAAATGTCCCACCGTAGGGAAGTGCTTAGAATAATAACAGTAGTGATAGCTCACTATCTTCTAGAGTCTACACCAATACACTTTATATATATTATCTCATTCAACACACACAACCATACCAAGTGTCTTTATTCCACAGATGAAAAAACCAAGGTTTAGCTGCAAAATAACTAAGATGAGGTATTTTAGAGCCCATGCCATTAACCATTATAAGCACTACGTACTTGCATACAAAAGAATTTCTGAGTAATAATTATCATTTGGTGACATAATTCCCAAGGGTTAAGCCAATCGCTACCATTATTGTTAGAGATAGGCCAATACTTACAAGAGTTTCAAAACATTCAGCTTCAGAAACAATTAACTCCATACCCTATGAAGTAAAGCATGAGATGCTTCAACTATTGATTACTGTTAAAAAATTATGCTACTTAGGACTGCCTGACCTGGCGCCTGCCCAGCCCCAAGGACAGCACATTTGGTGCTGGCCAGGGACAACTGGCTCGGTGCCCGCCAAGCCCCAAGGACAGCGCTGATGATGCCGACCAGGGACACTCGGCCCAGCACCTGCTCAGACTCAAGGACAGTACCAATGGTGCTGGCCAGGGACCCCCACTTGGCGTTCTGTGGAGCCCCCAGGACCAGGCTGGTGGGGCAAAGAGGAAGAAACTAGGGCACACCATGTTCTGGACACTGGGGCCCTTCAGTGAATTGCATGCCAGAGGGCTCTGCGGCTTCACAGGGTGTCGCACATCAGAGGATCTGAGCATCTGTCCCCAGCTGACCCTGAGCACCGGCAGCAGACAACTGAGGGACCAGAACCATGGAGGAAGAGAATACAACTCAGAGCAGAGACACTAAAGACGTGAGACTCAAGGCAGTCCCAGCCTCTGGGCTAAAGACTCCTGGGCCATTGGACGACTAAGGGCTCCAACTTCTCGGACCTCAAGCAGGTCGTCCAGGTACTGAAATTGTCAACAACACACATTACATAAAACAAATACAAAGGGACAGCCAAAGTGGGGAGACAAAGAAACAATCCCTAGAGGAAAGGAAAGGAGGAATTGCCAGAAAGGGTAATAAGTGAAATGGAGGCAAGCAATATGTCAGAGAAAGAATTCAGAGTAATGGTAATACGGATGCTAAACCGTTTGAATGAGAAATTTACCAACATCTGTAAGAATCAAGAGGAAATGAAGAATGACATAGCTGCAATAAAAAACACAATGGAAGTTTTTATCAGTAGACTAGAAGAAGTGGAGGACCGAATCAGCGACTTAGAAGACAGAGTAGCAAAACACCCAATCTGAACAGCAACTAGAAAAAAATATTAAAAAGCAGGAGGAGGATTTAAGGGAACTTAGGGACAATATGAAACAAAGCAACATCCACATAATAGGGGTGCCAGAAGTACTTGAAGCTGAGCAAGGAATAGAAAACCTATTTAAAGAAATAACGACATATTTAGGTGCTCCATAAATAAATACCCTTTCCAAATTAAAAAAAAAAAAAAAAAAGAATGACAGAAAACTTCCCTGATTTGGGAGGGGAAAAAAAGTTCCACAAGTACAGAGAGTCCCATACAATGGCAAACGTTAAGGACAAAGAAAGAATATTAAGAACTGCAAGAGAGAGACAGAAACTTACCTATAGGGATCTCCCATTAGTCTATTAAATGATTTCTCAACAGAAACACATCAGAAGGCAATGGAATGAAATATACAAAGTAATGAAAAGCAAGGGACTGAACCCAAGAATACACTATCCAGCAAGGCTATCATTCAAAATTAAAGGGAAAATCAGGAGCTTAACAGGCAAAAAAAAAAAAAAAAAAAAAAAAAACACAACTAAGGGAGTTTATTACCACCAACCCAGCAATGCAAGAAATGTTAAAGGGACTGCTGTAAAAAGAATAGAAAGGGAAGAAGGAACACAGGAATAAAGAATAAAAATGACAACAAACAAGTACCTATCAATAACAACTTTAACCATAAACGGATTAAATGCTCCAATCAAAAGACACAGGGTAACTGAATGGATAAGAAAACATGATTCTTATATATGCTGTCTACAAGAGACCCACCTCAGAACAAAGAACTCACACAGACTGAAAGTGAAGGGATGGAAAAAAAATTTTCAGGTAAATTGAAAAAAAAAAAAAAAAACTGGGGTAGCAATTCTTATATCTGACAAAATTGACCTCAAAGTGAAGGCCATAACAAGAGACAAGGAAGTCCACTTCATAATACTAAAGGGATTGATACAAGAGGATATAACTCTGGTAAACATATATGTACCCAATGCAGGAGCACCAAATACAAAAGAAAACTTCTGGAAGATATCAAGGGAGAGATAGATAGCAATGCAATATATCTAAAAATCATATCAAGCATCTTCTCAGATTACAGTGGTATAAAATTATAAACCAACTACAATAAAAACAATCAAACACTTGGAGGCTAAATGCTATTAAACAATGACTGGATTACAACAGAGATCAAAAGAGAAGTAAAAAACATCCTGGAAACAAATGACAATGAAAAGACAACAATGCAAAATCTAAGGGACACAGTGAAAGCAATCTTGAGAGGGAAGTTTATAGCATTACAGGCGTACCTCAAAAACAAGAAAAAGTGGCAATAAGTTATCTAAACCTACAACTTAAAGAATTAGAAAGAGAGCAACAATGCCGGGAGCCGGTCCATGCTTGCTGTTTCAAGGGACCTGGCATATATGGCATACTGTTCTTAATATGTTTGCTCACCTTCTTGGCACTATGTGTTTTAACCAAGGTCTCTGAGAAAGGTTGTTTCCCCAGGTAGGGATTTTCCCCTGAAGTTAGGGAGGGAATAAAACCTCTTAACTAAGTGCCAGGCGGGTAATTAATCACTTTAACTATGAACAATCATACTTAAGCTACATAATCTTTACTCCCTGGAATGGAGATAAGAAACGCCCTAACCTTTGTAATAGAGATTGATAGGATTGGAATCAACTGGTATAAATACAGATGTAAGAAGACAGAACCTACACTCAGAACCTAGACACAGAACCTACACAGAATCTAGAGACAGAACCTAGCGAGAGAACATGGCAAAAGATCCTGGACTGAACCTGACTATAGAACATGGCAAGAGAACCTGACTAGAACTTGGTGACTGAACCAGGCTGGAGAACCTGGACAGAACCTGGCTGGAGAACCTAGCGAGGGAACATGGCTACAGAACCTGGCTGGAGAACCTGGAGAACCTAGCAAGAGAACATGGACACAGACCCTGGCAGGAGATCCTAAGCAGAACCTCTCTGGAGATCCAGACCAGAACTTGGCTGGAGATCCTGGCTGGAGATCCTGGCTAGGCTGCTGATCAACTGAACACTGTCTCCGTGTCATTCCTTCTTCGCCGACTCCGTCTACACCTTTGGGGACCCCTGGACCCGCTGGGGTTGGACCCCAGCACAACAAGAAAAGCCCAGAGTAAGAAGAAGGAAGGAAATAAAGATCAAAGTGGAAATAAATGACATAAAGACCCACCCCCAAATAAAAAAACACACACAATAAAACAAAAAAATCAATAGAAACAAGATTGTTGAACCTCTAGCCAGGCTCACCAAAAAGCAAAGAGAAAGGACTCAAACAAAATCAGAAATGAAAGAGTTTGCCGGGAGCCGGTCCATGCTTGCTGTTTCAAGGGACCTGCCATGCCGGGAGCCGGTCCATGCTTGCTGTTTCAAGGGACCTGGCATATATGGCATACTGTTTTTAATATGTTTGCTCACCTTCTTGGCACTATGTGTTTTAACCAAGGTCTCTGAGAAAGGTTGTTTCCCCAGGTAGGGATTTTCCCCTGGAGTTAGGGAGGGAATAAAACCTCTTAACTAGTGCCAGGCGGGTAATTAATCACTTTAACTACGAACAATCATGCTTAAGCTACATAATCTTTACTCCCTGGAATGGAGATAAGAAACGCCCTAACCTTTGTAATAGAGATTGATAGGATTGAATCAACTGGTATAAATACAGATGTAACAAGACAGCAAGACTCAGAACTTAGAACACAGAACTCAGAACACAGAACGAAGAAGACAGAACTCAGAAGAAGGAACCTACACAGACAGAAGAACTTCGCTGGAGAGAACATGGCAAAAGATCCTGCACTGAACCTGACTACAGAAATTGGCAAGAGAACCTGACTAGAACCTGGTGACTGAACCTGGCTGGAGAACCTGGACAGAACCTGGCTGGAGAATCTAGCAAGGGAACATGGCTACAGAACCTGGCTGGAGAACCTAGCAAGACAACATGGACACAGAACCTGGCTGGAGATCCTAACCAGAACTTCGCTGGAGATCCAGACCAGAACTTGGCTGGAGATCCTGGCTAGAGATCCTGGCTAGGCTGCTGATCAACTGAACACTGTCTCCATGTCATTCCTTCTTCGCCTACTCCATCCACACCTTTGGGGACCCCTGGACCTGCTGGGGTTGGACTCCGGCAAGAGGTGAAGTGACAATGAACCCCACAGAAATACAAATGATTGTAAAATACTACGAACAATTCTATTCCAACAAAACTGGACAACCTAGACAAAATGGACATATTCCTAGAAAAATACAATCTTCCAAAACTCAATCAAGAAGAATAAAAAAAAACCTGAATAGGCTGATAACAACTGATGAAATCGAAGCAGTAATCAAAAAACTTCCAGTAAACAAAAGCCTTAGTCCTGACAGCTTCATAGGGGAGTTTTACCAAACATTAAAAGACAAACTAAAACCTACCCTCCTCAGACTATTCCAAAAATTTCCAAAGGAAGGAACACTTCCAAGCTCTTTCTATGAAGCCAACATTACCCAAATCCCAAAACCAGATAAAGACATTACTAAGAAAGAGAATCACAGGCCAATATTCCTGATGAACATAGATGTCAAAATCCTCAACAAAATATTAGCAAATAGTATCCAGCAATACATTAAAAAGCTCATACACCCTGACCAAGTGGGATTTATTCTGGGGATGCAAGGCTGGCATAATATACACAAATCCATAAACGTGATACATCATATAAATAAATTGAAAGACAAAAATCACATCATATCTATTAATGCAGAAAAAGCATACGACAAAATACAACACTCTTTTTTGATAAAAACTCTCAGCAAAGTGCGAATAGAGGGATCAGATCTCAAAATAATAAATACCTTATATGACAACCTATAGCCACCATCATACTCAATGAGAAAATACTAAAACCATTTCCCCTAATAATAGGAACAAGACAGGAATGCCCATTTTCACCACTCCTGTTCGACATAGTATTGGAAGGGCTAGCCATAGCGATTAGATTAGAAGACATAAAAGGCATCCAAACCGTAAAAGAAGAAGTAAAACTTTTATTATCTGCAGATGACATGATATTGTACATAGAAAAGCCTAAAGACTCCATCTAAAGACTACTAGATTTAATAAAGGAATTCAGCAACATAGCAGGATACAAAATTAACACCCAGAAATCTATGGCAATTTTATACATCAATAATGAAACTCACAGAAAGAGAAACTAAAAAAATAATCCCATTTACCATTGCAACAAAAAATTAAGATACCTAGGAATAAACTTAACTAAAGTAAAAGACCTGTACTCAGAAAACTACAGGCCATTGAAAAAAGCAATAGAGGAAGACATAAAGAAGTAGAATATACCATGTTCATGGATTGACAGAATCAACATCATTAAAATGTCCATACTATCCAAAGTAATCTATAGATTCAATGCAATCCCCATAAAATACCAACGGCATACTTCACAGACCTAGAACAAACTCCAAAAATTAATATGGAATAAAAAAGACCCCATATAGCCGCAGCTATTCTGAGAAAGAAGAACAAAGTTGGAGGAATCAAAATACCAGGTATCAAGTTATATTAAAAAGCCACTGTTCTCAAAACAGCCTGGTACTGGCACAAGAACAGACATATAAACCAATGGAATAGAACAGAGAACCCAGAAATTGATCCAAGCCATTAAGCTCAATATTTGATAAAGGAGGCAAAAGCATACAATGGAGTCAAGACAGTCTTTTCAATAAATGGTGTTGGGAAAATTGGACAGATACATGCAAAAAAATGAAACTAGACCACCAACTTACACCATACACAAAAATAAAATCAAAATAGATAAAAGACTTAAATGTAAGACAGGAAACCATAAAAATCTTGGAAGAATCCATAGGCAGCAAAATATAGACATATCCTGGAGCAATATGTTTACTGATATATCTCCTAGGATAGTGGAAACTAAGGAGAAAATAAACAAATGGGACTATACCAAAATAAAAGCTTTTGCACTGCAAAAGAAACCATCAACAAAACAACAAGAGAGTCTACTGCATGGGAGAATATATTTGCCAATGTTACATCCGATAAGGATTTAATTTCCATAATTTATAGGGTACTTACACAACTTAACAAAAGGAAGATAAACAACCCAATCAAAAATGGGCAAAGGACCTAAATAGACACTTTTCAAAAGAGGACATACAGATGGCTGAGAGACACATGAAAACATGCTCAAAGTCACTAATCATCCGAGAGATGCAAATCAAAACAACAATGAGGTACCACCTCACACCTGTCAGAATGGCTATCATCAACAAATCAACAAATGACAAGTGTTGGAGAGGATGTGGAGAAAAAGGAACACTCGTGCACTGCTGGTGGAACTGCAGACTGGTGCAGCCATTGTGGAAAACAGTATGGCGTTTCCTCAAAAATTTAAAAATGGAACTCCCATTTGACCCAGTGATCCCACTTCTAGGAATATATCCCAAGAAAACAGAAACACCAATCAGAAAGGATATATGCACCCCTATGTTCATAGCAGCACAACTTACAATAGCCAAGATTTGGAAACAGCCTAAATGCCCATCAGCAGATGAGTGGATTAGAAAACTATGATACATATATACAATGGAACACTACGCTGCTATTAAAAGAAAAAAAAAAAAAAAGGAATTCTTACCATTTGCATCAGCATGGATGGAACTGGAGAGCATTATGCTAAGTGAAATAAGCCAGGCAGTGAAAGAAAAATACCACATGATCTCACTCATTTATGGATAATAAAGAACATTATAACCTAATGAACAAAAAGATAGATACAGAGGCAGAGAAGCATCGAATAAGACTGTCAAATTACAGCGGGAAGGCTGGGGAGTGTTGGGGGTGGGGGTGGGGGTAAGAGATCAATCAAACGACTTATATGCATACATATAAGCATAACCAATGGACACAAGACACTGGGCGGGGTTGGGGGGGATAAGGGCATGTGTGGGGTTTGGGGAGGCCAGGGGAAGGTCAATGGGGGGAAAAAGGAGACATATGTACTACTATTTGTGATACTTTAAACAAGAAAATAAAAAAGAAAGAAAAAAGAAAAAAATCATGCCATTTCAATAAGCTTTGCTTAAGATAAATGGCATTCATGAAACTGACCATTTTTACCACTTTCCATTCATGTGAATTACTCTCAGACCTCTTGGGGCAGAGATTTTCCTATACTTTAATTACCTTAATATAAAAAAAGCCATTTCATGCATTTAATCTACATGTCAGTGTTGCTAATTACATAGAATGCTTGCATATTTACAGAGATATTTATATAACTTATGATTACACTTAATGGAAACATAGCTTCAATATTTTCCTATAGACTATTCTTCTTAAGTTTTTGCCATTTCTTTTACTTTTAATGCAAAATGCTCTTCTCAGCTTACAATTTCCTGAAATGCACTCTGAGTCCTTCAGGTTCAGAATCTCTAAGAACTCAAACAGAAAGAAGAGTGTCCACAGTCCCGCTGCAGATCACTCTTCACAGCTGCTCTGGTCCCACAAGCTACTACAGAGCATCTGTCATTTCAAACTGAACCGTGTTCCCCAGACAGCCTCAGAATTCAGTGATTGGAGACAATACCAAATGCACCCTCATGCCTACAGCTACAAAACTCCCACATGATACTAGCGTCTTGGGCAATATCAGCTTTTTCTTGGTTTCCAAAGGCAAAGCTACACAGAATTTGAAAGGATGACTTTGCTAACTGAAAAACTACTCTTTGGCAATTCCCTAAACTTGGAGCTGGAGTACTCTATGTGGTCCAGAAGCAAAACACTGCATTGTTTGACAACGGGTCACTGATTTATCAATTAAAAAATACTCCATGGTATCTAAAAATGCTGTATGAGGGAAATGGGAATCAGGTACTCTGTTACCAGTTCAAATATTAGTGAGCAACTACAAAGTCCATTCATCTCAAAAGGGGTAAGGACCCTGATATATTATATTCAACTTACACTCAAATGGTTCAGAAAGAAACACACACACACTTTTGTCCCTTGGTATCCGCGTGGGGAATTGGTTCCAGGAACCTCCAGATTCAAAAAATTCACAGATGCTTAAGTCACTTATATAAAACTAGAGGCCCGGTGCACAAAAATTTATGCACTGGGGGGGGGGGTCCCCTCAGCCTGGCCTGTGCCCTCTCACAGTCTGGGACCCCTTGGGTGATGACCACCTGCTGGCTTAGGCCTCCTCCCCAGGGGATTGGGCCTAAGCTGGCAATCAGACATCCCTCTGGCAGCCAGGCAGCCCTCGGGAGATGTCCACTTGCCAGCAGGGAGCAGATCTAAGCTGCAGTCGGACATCCTTAGCGCTGCTGAGGAGGCAGGAGGGGCTCCCATCACCACCGCTGTACTGGCAGCCATCAGCCTGGCTTGTGGCTGAGCAGAGCTCCCCCATGTGGGAGCGCATTCACCACCGGGGGGCTGCTCCTGCATTGAGTGTCTGCCCCCTGGTGGTCAGTGTGTGTCATAGTGACCAGTCATTCTCAGTCTTTCTGCTGTTAGGGTCAGTTTGCATATTATTCTTTTACTATATAGGATAGAGGCCTGGTGCATGGGTGGGGGCCGGCTGGTTTGCACTGAAGGGTATCCCGGATCAGGGTGGGAGTCCTGCTTGGGTGCCTGGCCAGCCTGGGTGAGGGGCTGATGGCTGTTTGCAGCTAGTCACACCCCCTTCAGGGTGGGGGTCCCCGCTGGGGTGCCTGGCCAATCTGGGTGAGGGGCTGAGGGCTGTTTTCAGTCTGGCCTGCGACTGAAGCTCCCAGCCTCTCCTTTTTTTTCCTTTTTTTTTTATTCTGGGATTTATTTACCTTCTATAATTGAAACTCTGTTGCCTTCACTGGCGCTCCCAGGTCTGAGGCCGCTGCTGGCTGAAAGCAGGTATCTGGGGTTTGTCTGGCTTCTATAATTGAAACTTTGTTGCTTTCGGAGCTCAGAGCTGGGCCGCGGCAGGCGGGGAACCTTGGCTTCCTCCATCACTGGAGCAAGCAAACCTCCTGCTCACTTCAGCTGCGTGGCTGCCGGCATCATCTTTGTTGGCAGTTAATTTGCATATCTCGCTGATTAGCCAATGGGAAGCGTAGCGGAGGTACAGTTAATTACCCTTTTTGTCTTTTATTAGATAGGATAGGGTTGTTGCATATAACCTATGTACATGCTCCCATATACTTTAAATTATCTCTAGATTACTTATACCTAATACAACGTAAATGCCATGTAAATAGTTGCAATACAGCAGTAATGGCGAGCCTATGACACGCATGTCAGAGTTGACATGCGAACTCATTTTTTAATTATTTTTTTATTGCTTAAAGTATTACAAAGAGCATTACATAGGTCTCCTTTTTTTTTCTCCCCTTGACATTCCCCCGGGCTCCCCTACCCCCCAGTGCCTTATGTCCATTGGTTATACTTATATGCATGCATACAAGTCCTTCAATTGATCTCTTAGCCCCCCTTCCTGCCTCCCAATCCTCCCCAGCCTTCCCACTGTAGTTTGACAGTCTGCATGATGCTGCTCTGCCTCTGTATCTATTTTTGCTCATTAGTTTATAATGGTCTTTATTATCCATAAATGAGTGAGATCATGTGGTATTTTTCTTTCATTGACTGGCTTATTTCACTTAGCATAATGCTCTCCAGTTCCATCCATGCTGCTGCAAATGGTAAAAATTCCTTCTTTTTCACAGCAGCATAGTATTCCATCGTGTAGATGTACTATAGTTTTCTAATCCATTCATCTACTGATGGGCACTTAGGCTGTTTCCAAATCTTGGCTATTGTAAGTTGTGCTGCTATGAACATAGGGGTGCATATATCCTTTCTGATTGGTGTTTCTGTTTTCTTGGGATATATTCCTAGAAGTGGGATCACTGGGTCAAATGGGAGTTCCATTTTTAGTTTTTTGAGGAAACTCCATACTGTTCTCCACAGTGGCTGCACCAGTCTGCATTCCCACCAGCAGTGAATGAGGGTTCCTTTTTCTCCACATCCTCTCCAACACTAGTCATTTGTTGATTTGTTGATGATAGCCATTCTGACAGGTGTGAGGTGGTACCTCATTGTTGTTTTGATTTGCATTTCTCGGATGATTAGTGACTTTGAGCATGTTTTCCTATGTCTCTTGGCTTTCTGAACGTCCTCTTTTGAAAGTGTCTATTTAGGTCCTTTGCCCATTTTTTGATTGGATTGTTTATCTTCCTTTTGTTAAGTTGTATGAGTTCCCTATAAATGTTGGAGATTAAATCCTTATTGGTGATTACATTGGCAAATATGTTCTCCCATGCAGTGGGCTTTCTTGTTGTTTTGTTGATGGTTTCTTTTGCGGTGCAGAAACTTTTTATTTTGATGTAGTCCCATTTGTTTACTTTCTCTTTAGTTTCCAATGCCCTAGGAGATGTATCGGTGAAGAAATTGCTTCGGCATATGTCTGAGATTTTGTTGCCTTTGGATTCCTCTAGTATTTTTATGGTTTCCCATCTTACATTTAAGTCCTTTATCCATTTTGAGTTTATTTTTGTGTATGGTGTAAGTTGGTGGTCTAGTTTCATTTTTTTGCATGTATCTATCTAATTTTCCCAACACCATTTATTGAAGAGACTGTCTTGACTCCATTGTATGTTCTTGTCTCCTTTGTTAAATATTAATTGACATTTTTTTGGTTGATTTTTCTTTGTTAAATGGCATTTAAATATATAAAATAAGTATCAAAAATATAAATCTTTGCTTTACTATGGTTGCAAATATCACACGGCACCAGAGTTAAGTTAGGGTTTTTCAAAATGCTGACACGCCGAGGTCAAAAGGTTCGCCATCACTGCTATACAGTATTGTTTCGGGATCAACTCTCTGGAATTCTTTTATTTTGAATATTTTTGATCTGCTATTGGTTGAATCCACAGATGCAGAACCCGCAGATGAGGACCAACTGCATATACACTTGCTCTCTCTTCCCCCATCATGTGTGTGTGTGTGTGTGTGTATGAGGGAGAAAGAGAGAGAGAGAGACAGATGGAGACAAACAGGGAGGGGGAGAGGCAAAGCAAATGAGGTTAAATATTAATAGTAATAAACCTGGGTTAAGTGTATATGGTGTTCTATGTACTATTCTTATTCTTGTAACTTTTCTATGAGTTTGAAGTTATTTCCAAATAAATTGTCAAAAAATAAAGTACAGTCCACCACTGCCCTCTATCCCCCAGCCATGGCACTTCCAATCCCCTTTATCTTGCTTCCACTCTTCTTATCAAGGGAGTATCACCTTCGGACACACTGATTCATGCATACCTGTATGTTGATTACCATCTCCCCCTTAGCAGACTGAACTCTGGGGGGACTGAGCTCCCTTCGTGCTCTAAGTCTGGAGCGGGTGCAGCAGCAGTGCATGACACATGGCAGCGTGAATGGGTTTGGTGAGGGGCACTGGGTCCCGCAAGATGACTGCCTCGTCCTGAACCTCCAAGCGAGTCCTCCTCCCCATGCCAGCTCAGGCCTAGAGGGTTCTGTATAAAATTGAAGGAGAGAGCTTCTTGACCTGGGTACACTGGGCATAGAGACAGGGGGCGGAAAAGGCCACCATGAAGAGGATTAAGTGAAAGTCCAAACACTAAGTGCTGACACTCCCACCTAAAGACCCAGACTCCTGTGCTGTTTTGCTTCGATGATGCTGCCCTCAGGCAGGAGATCTGAACTTTTTTCTGTCGTTTGAGAAACTGAATGGCTCCAGAGAAAACCATACAGATCACAACATTGAGGAACAGCACCCAACATGTCAGGACACCTGTCCAACACCCTGCAGTGATGCTGACTAGCTGACCAGACTCACTTCCACCCAAAACCTCCCAGGATTTTCACTGCTTCTTTCTTAAATAGAAGCAGATAACGAAGGAATGTCAGGATTTCAGGAAAGCTTCAATTACAGTAGTCAGATTAACACAAACAAAACATGAGCAAAGGGATTCAGATGAATAGAGACAATGCAAGAGTACAGCAAAACTCCAAATATTTGTCGTCCTCAGAGAGTGTGAGTGAGCCATGAAATAATAGAAAGGATAACACAAAACGGGAACAAAAAATAAGAAATTATCTCAGAAAATATTTGCATGAAGGCTGAAATCCAAAGTTCAATGAGATAAATTCCAAGATATAATTGGGAAAATAACCCACATTTCTCATTGAATACAACCAAAAATTAAAAAACACACCAAAAAAACAGAGATGGACAATGGAAACCAAAATAAATCCAGAGAATCATTTATGGAGAAAACAAAGAGAAAAAAAAATACTAGAGAAGTTTTCAGTATGTTAGCATGCCAATTTCCAGATGAAAAAGGATAAACAATCCAAAAAATATCATTGTAAAACATAATCATGGGGATAAAGATTCTAAAACTGTCCAGAGGAAAAACAGGTCCCCAAAAGAATACAAAACTCGAACTGGCATACTTCTCGGTGGCAAAGCCTGAAGAACTTGAAGCTAGACAACAACAGCTGGTAACAGTGGATGCGGGGGTGGGGATGGCAGCCCAGCTACTGCAGAGCAATCTTCCTGCCAAGAACATTAGGAAGGCTGGAAAAAGTATTTATTTAAAGTGCTTTTGAAAGCATCAAAGGCAGAGGTGATCCGAAAGGCCAAACCTCTAGAGAACAATGGAACTCAGGGAGGTGTGCTGAAATAGCTCGTCTTCATTATTGACCGATTTGCGAGCAACAGCTAAAAGAGCAAGAAGCTAAACGGGGTTTCTAGAAGTTTCCTTTGGCTCAAGTGTCAAAACGTGGGTGCTGGGTGCCCAGTGAAAAGAAAGCACCCTGGGCTCTCAGTGGGACCCAGTAAGGGGCCACCTCCAGGCACAGTGATGAACGGGAAGCAGACCCGTCCTCACGGAGGGAGCTTGGTTTCGCCCAGTCCCGAAGGCAGTAAAGTCACTGGTCCTTACTAAAACTGCTGGTCAACAGCAAAAGCAAATCCGCCCTGGAGGAAAACAGGAGCCTCCTATTGTCAATACAACTTTTCATATATAATGATAGGTATTCAATTAAAAAAACAACCACCTCACCAAGCCGTGATGGTTAATTTTCTGTGTCAATTTGACAGGCCAAGAGTGGCCAGATATGTGGTCAAACACTATTCTGAGTGTGTCTGTGAGGGTGTCTTGGATGAGACTAACATCCGAGCTGCGAGGCCAAGCAGAGCAGATTGCCCTCCCAATGCTGGTGGGCCGCATCCAATCAGTGGGAGGCCCAAATAAGCAGAAAAACCATGAGAGAGAACTCCCTCTACAGCTGCCCCTGACCTGGAAACTGCCTTTTCTTCTGCCTTTGGACTCAAAGGGAAACATCTGTTCTTCCTGGACCTTGGGCTTGACTGCTTTGGCAGTGATGCGAACCTATGACACGCGTGTCAGAGGTGGCACGCGAACTCATTTTTTTGGTTGATTTTTCTTTGTTAAATGGCATTTAAATATATAAAATAAATATCAAAAATATAAGTCTTAGTTTTACTATGGTTGCAAAGATCAAAAAATTTCTATATGTGACACGGCACCAGAGTTAAGTTAGGGTTTTTCAAAATGCTGACACACCGCGCTCCAAAGGTTTGCCATCACTGGACTAGAGCGTACACTGCCAGCTCTCCTGGGTCTCCAGGTTACTGACTACAGATCTTGGCACTTGTCAGCTTCCGTAATGGTGTTAGCCACTTCCTTCTAGTCAAATTCTTTCTGTAGATATACACACGTCCCATTGGTTCAGTTTCTCTGGAGAACCCCAACTAGTACAAAACTACACGAGACTTAGATACTAGAATGATCAGACACAATCTTTAGTTTTATTTCAAATATGTCATCTCTGAGTTTTTATATTTTAAGAATAAAAAGTAATTGTACTTTTAAAATTATTGACAGTACAAAGGAGAATAAAGTCAGACATAAACTTTAAAATAACTGCAATTAATGTAATCAAATTAAGTAACAAGATGTAGAATTTCAGGAACTGGTAACTATAAAAATAACAAAGTGGAAATTCTATAAGCAAAAAAATGAATAACTGAAATTGAGAATGCCAGAGATGGGTTTAAAAGCAGTTCATACATAGTTAAAGTGAGGATAAGAATATGTCTAAATTGAAGTAGGGAGAGAAAAAAGTTATTGTGTGTAAGTTATACCTCAATTTAAAAAAGAAAGCCTCAAAAATTTAATAGGGAAAATCAAATAAATATGCAATGCCTATCATACAAGGTAGAATATATAAGAATTATGAGAAAAAGGGTTACAAAGGAAGGATGGTAGAAATAACGGGAAGAATTGGGAAAAGGGTTCGCATAGGAGTTTGCATTTGAGATGACTGATTTTAAAAGATGAACAGGGGCACCAGTCAGGTGGTGGTAGAACAAAGCAGAAAGATAGCAGACAACAAGAAATAATAATAGTTAGGAGGCAGCACTAGGCATGTCTAGGGCAGCGACAGGGACTGTGACGGAAGGAGACACCATGAGGCCACCTTCCTCAGAGGACCTTGAGAAGAAGTCCCCTGGCACCCAGATAATTGGGATCTGTCCCTAAGTTTTTATGAAATAATCATTCTTATGACATTGCTGAAGCCCTCAGAGCCTGTCTCCTCTGCACCAGGGCACCAGGAGTCCCGGCATGTTTCTGAGGGTGGTAGGTTATGGAAGAGGAAAGGCTGGGTCTCTAACACTTGGTTTGGCTTACTGCAGAGGCTCCCATAACTCACTGGTGAGGAGATAAATTAAAATTGTTGAGATGGAGCTTCTGAACTTGTTGACAGACTTCATTGATGTGTACTCCCTCTGGATCTGTAGGGCTGACACTGGGAAATGATTTACTGTCTGGTTTCCTAGGGACAAGTTGCCAGAAATGATGCTGGTTTCAGTCCCTATCCATTCATCAATATACCTCTCCGAGACCTGATAATCTGGCATTTCCCCAACCAAACCCAATCAGCCTGACCTGGCCTAGAATGCAAGGTCTTAAAGCAGCCACGTTTTATTCTTGTGAAGCATCTTTCACACGGTGCCTGCTAGGCTTTTTCCACTTCAGGGAATTTTTGTGTGGCCTACGATGCATATTGTTCACAGATTTTCCACCCGAGCAAGAAGGGAGGGTGAAACAGCCTCATGCACACTGGGTAACCATATCAGACAGCCCTTTCCTTCCTGAAAGAACACATTCATAGTTTTCATCTCTACAAATGGATAGATCTAAAAAGAATCTTCTCGCTGGGATAAACAATAGCCACCCAAAAAATTTCACAGAATTTTGCTCATCTGTTTCCACTCTCTTCCATGTTTATCTCTTCTCTGTTATGCTCTGTCCACTGAGACTCTATGAATTTGCTCTTCTGTGAACACCCACTTAATTAGCATAACAATGTCTAAATGTAGCAAGGTGCCAGCTATGTTTTCCAGACCTGTATCCATCCAACTGCAAGGGTATTCAAAAAGACAACACCTGCCCTAGATGGTTTGGCTCAGTGGATAGAGCGTCAGCCTATGGACTGAAAGGGCACATGCCCGGGTTGTGGGCTCAATCCCTGGGAGGGATTTAATTTAATTCTCTCTCATCATTGATGTTTCTATCTCTCTCTCCCTCTCCCTTCTGCTCTGAAATATCCTATATAATAAAAAAGAAACATTCAAATTAACCATCCCTTTGCTATGCTCAAGCCACGCCCATCAGCCAATGAGGAGTATGCAAATTAACCTGACAAAGATGGTGGGTATTTTGCATACACAGAGCAGAGTGGGAGAGCCGGCAGCTGGGGGGTGGGCGTGGCTCTCTCGGTCACTCCCTCGGTCACTTCCTTGGGGGGACATGGCTCCCTCGGTCACTGGACGGAGAGCAGAGCAGGAGAGCTGGAGACGTGGGGGGATGTGGCTCCCTCGGTCGGGGAAAATCCAGAGGGTGGGGAGCACCAGGAATTCTGGGAATAGTTTTGGTGGCAGCCCCAGGACCGGAAGCAGAAGCCCAGAGCGCAGGGAGCACCAGGAATGCTGGGAATCATAGTTGTGGTGGCAGGCGGATCTAGACACTAGAGCAAAGTGAGCCTGGAGCAAGTTACTGTTGCAGTTGGGGATGGAGGGGAAGCAAAGGTGAGAGACATAAGTAAAATCAGAGTGCCTAGGAAAAATTAAAGGGAAGATATCCTAAAACTTTCAGGAAATCTCCACCAATGAAGCAAAGAAAAAAAATCCCTCTATTATTCTGTGAGCAACAAACCAAACTGAGTTGGGGGAGTCTCAGACAATTCATTCATATGATTGCAAAGACAGACAGAAATTCCCAGATTGGAGAGAGTGCAGGTTGGGCTGAGGGACCCCCCCCTTCACCCCCTCCTGCCCAGTGCATGAATCTTCGTGCACCAGGCCCCTAGTATATTTATAAAAGACAACACCTCTGTCTTAGCATGGGCCACCTATTCATATCCCAGAGCCTTTAAAGTCTTTACCTCTATGAACCTCATGATCTGATGAAATGTGAACATGCCTGTATTTAAAAATGTTTTTATTTATTCTAGAGAGAGAGAAAGATCAATGAGAGAGAGACACATCAATTGGCTGCTTCCCACAAGCCCCCCAGCAGGAATGAACCTGCAAACTGGGCATGGGTCCCAAATGGGAATCAAACCGACAAATCTCAGTACATGGGACAAAGCTCCACCAACTGAGCCATACCAGCCAGGGCTGTGTTTTTTGAATACGGTCTGTTTCTGTCTAGTGGTAGGATGAATGATGATGCCAATCCCAACCTCCAATTTTGTTATCACATTCAAGTAACAATCATGAGGCAGGTCATCAAAAGGCATGCCTGCCCTACAAATTGAGTAGAACAGGAAGATTAGGTAAGACAGGGGAAGAGGCTAGGATGGCTGCTACTGGCAAAAATGCTGCTCCTGACTTAGTGCCACTCCTGGTCTTAACGGTGGGTTTTACTGCAGAGATACCATGAAGTTCACCTGAGCAATTAATTTCCCTTGTATTTGTTATCTATTGTGGTGTAACAGATGATCAAAACTTTCTCCTGAACCAGCTTTCTGCTATGAAGTCATACATCAAATTGTGGGTTTTTTTTAAATAAAAAAATGCATAATCATTAAATAACTATAATAATGAAGAAATATCTATAATAATAAAAGTGTAATATGCTAATTACACCAGGCAGCCAAACAACCTTCCAGATGAAACCACAGGGGTGGGGGGGCAAGGCAGAGGTGGTTAGGGACAATCAGGCAGGCAGGCGAGCAGTTAGGGGCATCAGGTGGCAGTCGAGTGGTTAGGAGCGATCAGGCAGGCAGACAGGTGAGCGGTTAGGAGCCAGTGGTCCCGGATTGCGAGAGGGATGTCCGACTGCCGATTTAGGCCCGAACCGGCAGGGATCGAGGGATGTCCAACTGCCAGTTTAGGCAGTGGTATAACAGATGATCAGACATCCCCCAAGGGGTCCCGGATTGCGAGAGGGTTCAGGCTGGGCTGATGGGCCCCCTCCCCCGACCCCGTGCATGAATTTCGTGCACTGGGCTTCTGATATATATATATATATAATAGAGAATTAAAGGAAATTTAAAAATTAAATAGAAAAATAATCACCCCAAAACTCACCACCCAAATACAGCTACTATATTCATTTTGGTAATTTTATTTTCAAACTTTTTAATGTATGTTTTCTTTTGATATATATTCTCTGTGTAGCTTCACATCTTTGTTAATATTCTATAATTAACTTTTATGTATTACAGGGCCTTTTGAAAATATTCTATATAATAAAGAGCTAATATGCTAGTTAGCAGCAGAACGACCTTTGGACGAAGCCAGGGCTGCGAGGGCTGGCCAGGGCTGCGAGGGCCAAGCCCCTTGCATGAATCTCGTGCATTGGGCCTCTAGTAATGTTAATAATTCACATTCCATACTCTACTTAACCTTCCCTTTCAAGTCAGACTTTAGGATGTTTTCAATTTTTTTGTTACAACAAATAATATTTTTGTACCCGAGTGTTTTTTATCATTAAGATTTTCTTAATATAGATCCCAAAGAAAATAATTAGTAGGTTCAAGGGGTATGAACACATTTTATAGGAGTTATTTTTTTCTGATAACACATGATCATTGTATAAAGTAGAACCAATGTAGAGTCTCCACCTCCAATACACCCTTACCTCTAACTCCAGAGATCACCATTATATGCCCCCTGGTGTTTACCTGTTCAGACTTTCTACAGAAGTATACACACACAACACTGAACTTTTCTTTTAAATACTGCAATAGTAGCAGCTCATTTTGATAACTGTCGAGGGACACTCATTAAACATTAGGAAGTACTACTATACTTAATAAGTAGACATTAAGTACTACCATATGTTAATTTATTAAGTACTATGTGACACATGGTGCTACCTACAGAGTATTTGATAGATTTTTATTAGCTATTTCTTCAGTGAGTTATCTGTTCATGTTCTTTGTACCTTTATCAAAGAAGCTGTTATAATAAGTTAATGTTTTAGCCTAGTGGCTAGGAACATGGACTCCGGAGTCAAACACACGGGTTCAAATCTTAGCAGATGCTTACTTAGCTGTTTAACCTTGAGCAAGTTACTTTTGCCCTTTCTAAGTCAGTTTCCTAATGTACACTATGGGAATAGTTATAGCCCTCCCAGAGTGGTTAAAAGGATTAAATAAGATCCATAAATTATAACTGTATTAATATAGTAATAACCATAGTAAATCGGCTAATAATTCAATCTTTACTTTAAATATCTACAAGAGAATTCAGTATCTTAAATAAATATTTACATCTTGATAAAAATAAATAACAGTGCAAAACCAGCAAGTTTATCCTTTTTTTCTTATCTTTATTATCTTCTCTGATCTAAGCACAGACACTCAGGGACAGGTTTTAAAATGACCCATATAAAATCACAAACTCTTACACCAGATTTTTCTATAACAAATACCTTACTTTACACCATTTCACATTCTGCTTTAAGAAGCTAGTTATTGAGTTATAAAGGCAATCTGTGGTAGAGTTAGTATGTTAAGTACTCTCGATACTACAGTAATCTTCAAAGGCACATTTACTTTTACTTACTTTCCCACTTTCCTGAAATTTACAAATACATTAACTTTTATAACTGGAAAGAAAAACCTTTAATTTAAAGAAAGATCCTGCAAACAGACTGTAAAAAGACATTTAAGGACAAAGAAAATCTGATCTGGGCTGTATCAGCTGATATCAAAGCACTGCCATTAACTTTATCAGGTGTGATAATGACATGACAGTTATATAAGAAAAGTTCCTTTTAAAAGATGCACACTGAATTACTTAAGGGTGAAATATTTTTGAGGGCTATATTTATTTATGTATTTGTTAATCATCACTGGAGGACGTATTTCCATTGATCTTTCAGAGAGAGTGGAAAAGAGAGGGAAAGAGAGAAACACTGATGTGAGAGAAACACAAACCCCGACCAGGGCCCGAACCAGGGAGGAGCCTGCAACCAAGGTACGTGTCCTTAACCACAATCGAACCCAGGACCCTTTGGTCAGGAGGCCAATGCTCTACCTACGGAGCCAAACCGGCTAGGGCTATGAGGGATATAATTTACCAGAAAGTATTTAAGAAAAAAATGAGGCAAAAGTAATAAAATATTAGTAGCTCTATTAATCTGGATAATGGATATCTGAAGATTCATTACACACTTATTTTTATTTTTCAGCTTGAAATTTTTCATAATAAAAAATTTAAATGATCCATTAAAAAAGAAGGAGTCTCTTTCCTTTCCATCTAGAGTAGCTTAGATAGCTCTATTTATGCTTCAGTATGATGGGCTACAACTGAATAAACCTTTAAACTCCTTACACACCTCTCCTTGACCAGGCCTGAGTTCCCTATCCTTACAACACACTGGGGCACCAGTGATTAGCTAAAGGCCCTCATACAACAGACTAGTTACTTCCATCATGAGAAGAATATTCTGAAAATCTGTTACACTGCCACATATTCAGCTACCTCAGTGCCAAAAGACAATAACATAGACACCAGAGCTTGCTGGAATGCAGGAGGCCACTGCAAAACATAAGATTGAGAACTTGTGCACAAAAGCTCAGGGCTTAAATCAACTTCTGCTGACATACCTCTGCTACCTTTGCTGTTTAAATATAAGCATAACCAATGGACGCAAGACACTGTCGGGGGGCGGTGAGGGCATGTACCAAGGGGTAGGAGAGGCAGGGGGAAGGTCAATGGGGGAGAAAAAGAGAGAGATGTACTATTATTTGTAATACTTTAAACAATAAAATAAAAATTTTTTAAAAAAAGACTTCAAAGAAATGAAAATGAAACCTATGGTCCCATCCAGGTTTGACCGTGGTAACTCAAAGAAATGAGAAAATACGTCTTGGTAGTGCCATTTCCCTGAACAAGCGGATGTCAGCACCTTCATTCTAAGGGTCGCTGCGCTTGGAGAGAAGGTCATGGGTGGAAAGAGCCAGAATACATGAACTATGGAAAAACCCTCCTTTAAAGGACTTGATTGGCATCCTCCTCCTTCCAAGGGATGATCTAAGGCAGAACTGACATGTTCTGGAAGGATTAGGACAGACTTAACTGTCCACTGATCTCAAGACAGCCCATGTTCCAAGTCTTTGGAAAGCCCAGGCTTGGTGGTCCTCAAACTTGAGCATCCAACGGAATCCCTGGCAGCATTAGTCAAAAACACTGATTGGTGTTCCCAGCCCTAAGGTTTTGGATGCAACAGGTCAGGGTGGGGCCCAATAATCTGCATTTCTAACAAGTTCCTGAGTGACACTGATGCCACTTTGAGAACTTCTGGCTTAGCCAGCTGCACGAGTGCCTAGTGTCCTCCATTTCAGCCTATTCACAGCTACTCACAGCTACTCCTGGGCCAGGAAGAGGTGGTGACAGCATGTGTTCAGGCAGTAAATGCAAGGTTTCTCTGGCTAGCAGCCACTGCACTTCATTCGCCCTACCTGTCCCTTTAAACGCACTCACGAACTCCCAGTGTCCTGGGCCTGTGAGAGGATGAGGGGGATTTTCCACATCTGACAGGATCACGGATACACAAATACTCAAGTGGTTCAATATTTAAATCTGAAGAGTGTTCAGAAATTCTCAGATGAAATGCATTAGATAAAGCACTAAGTATTAACATGCATGAAGAATGTTCTATTATAAACCCCTGTTTTCACTTTCTTGCAGCTTTCCAAAAAATTAGCCCTTTGTGGTGAAATTTTCCATGCTTGGTTTCAGCCCAAAGGTGATTTTTTTTTCTCAAACTTTGAGAAAAATATATTAAATCGTTCTCTGAGTTATGAAAAGATGAAAAAAGCCCACACAATTTTTCCACTTTGAAAGCAATTTCAGGATTTTAAAAAACACGCAGATAACTAAAAATGGCTGAAGTTGAAAAGTTGAAACTTTCCATGTGTCTAGTTTTCAGCAAGGCAGTCTCCTGGGTGGTTCAGAAAAGATAATGTGTGTGCACACTCATAAACATAACTATATCTTGAAATAAATCCATAAGTGATTGAATAGCATTTTATCATACTCAATACAAACTTTCCTCAGGATAGGGGATTTATTGTTTTCTGAAATTGAGAGCCTTTCGCAAACCAGAGTGCGTAGTTGTTGATTACCCGATCCCTGTGGTTTCCACACGCCAGGGGTCACTAATGGGCCACATGGACACAACTGTGGAACTACTATGCACTGTTCTGCAGAATACTCCAGTTCCCGTCACACTCTATCTCCCCTCTGCCCCCAGCTCAATTCTAGGATTCTGAGCGCTGTCTTCTGAGTTCAATCTCTGCCCTTGGCCCATGCCTCGACACCAACTCCCTTTATCTTCTCTGCTCCAGCTCGCTCTCACATGTTCACATTTCTCCCTGAAAGCATCCCCTACTTCCCACTGAATTCCTCCCCCACTCCCACCCCTCGTATTTGAAGAACTCAAATATTAAAGAACAACAGTAGAAATCTTATGGTTAGGTCAAACAGATTTTGGTGGTTTGTCAGGGTAACTTATTGTAGCCATCTATAACCATAACCCTCCTACCTAACACTCCACCTAAAAGCAGAGAATGGAGGGTTAGGAAACAGAATGCAGTGTCTCAGTTCTGCCATTTACTAGCTGACTGACACGTGGGTAGACACATAACTCCATGGAGCTTCAGTCTCCTTATCTGTGAAGTGGGAAAATTAGGTTATTAAATGACCTTGTTACATGTGAACATGCTTTGCAAATTTCAAATGAATGCTGGCTATAATTGTTAGTAATGGCATTGCATCAAATTTAAAAACTGTTTTAGGTTTCTAGATTCAAATGAAGAACCAAGTATAAGGTGAAAAAAACACTTTTGCAAGGATGCAAAGATTAAGAAAAATTCAATTTTCCTAGTCTTCAAGTGTGTTTAAAAGACAAACAAAGGAAATCCACTCCAACAAACGTTCCAACATCTTTCTCTGCATTGGCGACTTGCCTCGGCATATGTTAAATTACCTCCCACTTAAGGACAAACATATTCTTTTGACCAGCTTCTTCCTTGTCATTTTGTCTTCTCTTCATTACTGGCAATTCCTGGAAAACTACCCATTTATCACCTGCGACTTCCTCTCATTATTTCACTAAAAATGCTCTCTTTGAGGTCATCATCAGTGACCTTCCAATGACTAATACCAGAGGCCTCAAGGTCCCTTTCTCTTTACCTTTGTTACACTCAACTCTGCAACCTATTGCTACGTAACATGCCATCCCTCAACTTATAGTTTAAAACCACTGATGATTATTCTTTCTGATTTTGTGGGGTCCAGAATTCAAACAGGGTTCAGCTGGACTTCGGCCCCACATGGCTCACTCCCATGGCTGTACTAGTAGCAGATGGATAGGCTGGAAGGTCCAAGGTTTCACTCACGGGAGTGCCTCCTGATCTGCTGGACTTCTTACGTGGCAGCTGGCTTCCAAGAGGGAGGACACAGAAGCTCCCCGTACCCTAGACTTGGAAGTACCAGAACATCACTTGCACTGCATCCCATTAGTGAAGCCAGTCACATGTCCAGCCCAAGTTCAAAGGGGAAGGAAAAGAGACTTCACCTCTGGAGAGAGGAATGGCAAAGAGTCTGTGGCCATCTTTAATCTACCACATAGCCACAACCCTCTCGACATGTTCTTTCTCTTCTCTTAGCTTTTGTGGTATATTCTAATCTATTCCTTTTTTTTTCTTTTTTTTACAATGACCCGCAGAATGATATATATTCTACATTTGTAATCTAGGACATCAACACACTCCTAAGAAGTGAAACAAAAGTTTCACAATACCTACCTTTATTATAACCTCACACACTCTAATGTTTTCTATTCTTAGTTACTCTGTGTGTGTGTATGTATGTACGTGTGTGTGTGTATATCTATATATCTATATATCTATAATTTTTTTTTCAAATGCTGTTTTGTTCGCAAACATATGCTTCTCTCCTCTGAAGAGGAAAAGACTTCGCAGCCCATTGGTGGCAGACTTGGTCATGTAAGTTGCTCCATCCAATGCAGTGTGAGGAGTGACAAAGTCCCTTCCAAGCAGAAGTTTCAAAACACAGTGTGTGGTTCACTGTTTCCTTTTTTATCCTCTGCCATGAGACTGGAATATTCCAGAGAGAAGTTACTCCATCAGTGTGGATTCTGGAATAAGAGTGCATGGAGAGAACTACCTGGGGGCAGCCTACCCTCAAAAGACTTGTATCATGAGCAATAAATGAATCTTTATTGTTAAAAGCCACTGTGTAACTGCAGTGTAGTCCTCCCTGTCTTGATTGATCGCTGGTTGCAACCCACTGAGGTGATTTCAGGAGCCACCAATGGACTGCAGCCAATAGTCTGGAAAATTATGATACCTTTTGCCTTTTCCTCTTCTTCAGACTCCTTGCCACCAAATAGTCATTCCCCTACTATGCATCTACGACCTGTTTCTTTTGTCTCTTAACAACTTCCCTTGGCAAATCCCATATGCTGTCTTATTTCTCATCTGGATTAGTGAACTCGCCTATCACTTGGTTGTTCACTTTTTATTCTACACTCTCTTCCCATTTCATTCTTCTTTTTCAGTAGCGATTACTTTACCTGATGTGGGACTATCATCATCACTGGTCCTTCAGTCGCTCCTTGCTGTTCAGAAAGTAGAGTCCAAAGCCCGTAGCCCAAACTCTCTGGTCCTTGCACTTCTATGGGCCTAGGTTCTCACCGCCCCCACACCCATTGTGTACACTATGCTGCGTCCCAATCAGACCATTCACTGCTCTCTTCATGTGCCCAGTGATAAAAACCATTTCTCCTTTTTCATACTGCTTCCACTTCTTACAATGCATAGCAACTCCCTATCACCAAAATATCAAATTCTCTTCTACTCTGACCCGTCCTTCTCCAGTTCAAGCACCTTTGTCATCACACTTTGTCGGATATTCCCAGACAGCCACCTCTCTCTTTAAAACACTCAGAGTCTATGGTACTTCCTCATCTTCCTCATTTACTATGTGTGTGTGTGTGTGTGTGTGTGTGTGTGTGTATATACACACAGAATCAAGGGCTTTTAACTCCCAACCTTGAAATTTATAAAAACAATTTATTGGCAAAATCAGATGGTCCATTTTAAACATATGAAGGATTGATCTTGAGAGACAGAAGATTCTAGGTAGAGGGATAGGACTCCTACTTCTTTGTTTCTATGTTACCTCCTAGCCCCGCCCCAACTGCTAGAGCAATCTTCATGGGGTCTCTCATTCCTGGAGCCGAAACGTGATGAGTCACATGAGCACACTCCGGGAACAGCTGTAGGCTCTGCTAGTACCCCAAGGTTGAAAGAGCTATCAAACGGCTTCCTAGACTCTCTGTACCCACAGCTAATATAACAGGCCCCACCCTGGAGTCAGACAGAGCCAAGGCTGAGTCCTGGCAAGGCACTTTCCTCACAGTTCCCATCTATAAAATGAAAGATGGGACTAGACCGTCTCTAAAGCCCATCTCAGTGCTAAGATCCTGAGTCTAAAATCGTGTTTATTATTGTAACTCATGACAGCTACTATTTAACAGCCCTCTAATTACCTAGTTTCTCACGCTCTTTTAAAATCCTTCCTTCTGAACTTTACTGTCAAAGCACATGAAGAATTTCTATAATTCTATGTATCAAATTTGCTTAAAGAAAAAGATACTTTAATGCCAGATTTTTAAAAGAGCTATTTTTTTTTTTAGTATTTTAAAATATAGGTCAGACTATGTTAAAAATGTGCAATAATTCTCTAATAATGATTTTAAGACCAAAGTTTCCTATAATTAGTTACAAAAATATAATAAAGAACTGAACCAAAATAAAACCAAGCAAACCAGCTACTAAACTACACATATGTCCTTAAAATCTTATGGGAGTCAAATATTCCAGTAAAAATAACAGAAGAGATGGAAACACAAGTTTCTTATTATCACACTTCATATGTTATAAAACATAACAGTTAACTTATTTTTGGCAAAATGATTAGGGATTGCAACACTGGCTTACACAAACTTATTTGATTGTCAAATGCATCTTAAATGGAGCGTGTCATGCTAACTTCAGGCATGCAGGCACGGTGCCGTCGTAGAGTAGCCTAGAGACACTGAAATTTCAACACTTCGGCAGGGATCATACCACCAAAATTAACTGGGCCAGGTGTCTAAAGAGGGTTGGGGGGACTTCAACAATGTAGCTAATTGAAACCAGATAAAGCTTTTGAATAACAAAAAAAAAAAATCATACAGATGGTCACCCTTCACCCCGAGTGACCTTTATGGACAATTTATTGCACGAGTTATTTTCTAAAATACACCCTTCTTAAGAAAACACAGTTTCACATGTCTCTCTGAAAACTCTATAATCAGAGCGTGAGTTATGTGTCCACAAACAGACGAGGTTAAGCTCGTGTTTTCTCTTCCTTTTCCCTTTTCCCTACGATTCCTACAAAAGCAAGAGCACCTGAAGGTGGAGCAAGAATCACAAAGTCCTAAAGCTGAAGAAGTCCTAGGAAGAAGCTACACTGACCTTCAGGTGCCTTGTACTTCTTCCCCGACAGACATTGTGAACGAGAGTCAAAAAGGGAGGTGGGTTCCGAACAAATGTGTACAACAACTCTTCTCACAGATGCATGAGGGAGATGATGCACTACATGCAGAACGGGTGTGGAGCGAACAGACAAAACCCCCAAGTACAGATCTGTGATTAAGTCAATAAACTGAAGGACACAGGCGGGAATATTTTCTTCTCGGTGTTTATACGATAGTGTACTACTCATCAAGGCTCTCCAGAGAAACGGAAGCAATAGAAGATACGTGGAGATGTATCATATATATGGAGACTTAGTGGCGGGCCTGGCTCATGCAATTAGCCAATCTGCCCTCTGCAAGCTGAGAAGCAGGAAAGCCAGTGGTGTAACCAGGCTTCAGAACTGGGGGTGCCACCGGTGTGAGCCCTGGAGTCTGAAGGCTTGAGAACCCGTAGACCCAATGACCTAGGGCAGGAGAAAGTGGATGTCCCAGCTCAAGAAGTGAGAGAAAGAATTCACCCTTCCTCAGAGTTTTTGTTCTCTTTTGGCCCTCAAAGGATTGCATGATGCTAGACCACAGGGAGAGGATCGGTCTTCTGTTCTCAGTCTACTGGTGCAAACAATAACCTCTCCTGGAAACGTCCTCATAGATAAACTCACAAGTATGTTCACCAGCTATCTGGGTGTCCTTATCCCAGTCAGTTAACACATAAAATTAGCCATCACAAACAGTAATGCTATTATTATTTCAAATGTGCAAGTACTCTTTTAAAAATGTTTTTTAAAGCTTTAAAAAAACCCAGAACAACTAATAACGAAAATTTTATTTCGTATCAGTTTGCTACATTTCACTTGACAGGACCAAGTCACTTCCTAGACTGGGAAATAAATTATGTGTGTGTTTCTACATGCTTGATTGTACACCACACCAGTGAAATCCTAACTGTAGGAGTGGTGGGACACGGCCCCCAGGGAGCCTTTCCTTGAATGTTCATGCTCTCGTGTAATCCGCTCCTCTTCGGTGGGGGCTGGACCTAGTGGTTTGCTTCTAACAAACAGAATACCGTAAAGGTAATGGGACTATCATTTCTGTAATTAGGTTACAGTTGTGACTTCCATCTTGCCAGCTGCCAGGAGCCGGTCCATGCTTGCTGTTTCAAGGGACCTGGCATATATGGCATACTGTTCTTAATATGTTTGCTCACCTTCTTGGCACTGTGTTTTAACCAAGGTCTCCTCTCTGAGAAAGGTTGTTTCCCCAGGTAGGGATTTTCCCCTGAAGTTAGGGAGGGAATAAAACCTCTTAACTAAGTGCCAGGCGGGTAATTAATCACTTTAACTACGAACAATCATGCTTAAGCTACATAATCTTTACTCCCTGGAATGAAGATAAGAAACACCCTAACCTTTGTAATAGAGATTGATAGGATTGAATCAACTGGTATAAATACAGATGCAACAAGACAGCAAGAGTCAGAACTTAGAATACAGAACTTAGAACACAGAACTTAGAAGAGAGAACCAAGAGAGACAGAACCTAGGCACAGAACGTTCTCTAGAGACAGAAGAACTTCGCTGGAGAGAACATGGCAAAAGATCCTGGACTGAACCTGACTACAGAAATTGGCAAGAGAACCTGACTAGAACCTGGCTACTGAACCTGCCTGGAGAACCTAGCAAGAGAACATGGACACAGAACCTGGCTGGAGAACCTGACTGGAGAACCTAGCAAGACAACATGGATACAGAACCTGGCTGGAGAACTTGGACAGAACCTGGCTGGAGATCCTAAGCAGAACCTCTCTGGAGATCCAGACCAGAACTTGGCTGGAGATCCTGGCTAGAGATCCTGGCTAGGCTGCTGATCAACTGAACTCCGTCTCCGTGTCATTCCTTCTTCGCCGACTCCATCCACACCTTTGGGGACCCCTGGACCTGCTGGGGTTGGACTCCAGCATCTGGCGCCCGAACAGGGACCCCTAGGTAAGCCCCACTCTCGGGATGGATAGGACTCCACCGTAGGAAGAGGGTGAATAGTCTTTGCCGACTCCGTCCACACCTTTGGGAACCCCTGGAACAGGGTTCCCCTAGGTAAGCCCCCCCCCCCCATTGAGAACCCCCACATTCGGGACGGATAGGACTCCACCAGGGTACTGCAAACCCCCCTATAGAGGATAAGTAGGGTAAGAAGGTGGATAGTACAGAACTTAGATTGAGAAGATGTGCCATACTGAGTCCAAAGAAAGAAGACTCTGTATTGATCTTTAGATTAAGAAGATGTGCCATACTGAGTCCAAAGAAAGAAGACTCTGTATTGATCTTTAGATTAAGAAGATGTGCCATACTGAGTCTAAAGAAATAAGACTCTGTATTGATCTCTTAACTCATATGCTTGCTAGCAGAGGAATTAAGGTTACTCCCAGTCAGACAGAATGTTTTATACAAAGAAGTATGTCCATGCTTTTCTGAGGAAGGAAAGGTAAATGTAAATGCATGGGAGAAGGTAGGCCCAAGGAGCCTTATCCTTAACCCCACTGCAGCCTTTCCACCCTGGGAAAGTGCTTTTCTGAGGAAGGAAAGGTAAATGTAATGGCATGGGAGAAGGTAGGCCCAAGGAGCCTTATCCTTAACCCCACTGCAGCCTTTCCACCCCGGGAAAGTGCAGGATTGGCAAGCTCTCCCTGGGGTGATAGATCAGGACTCAGGTAATAGCAGAAAGTGCCAATCCTACTCTTAAAATGGATACAAGAGAGCATTTCGGGGTTTTCTTTTTAATGCCCGCTTTTAAAAAATAAAAAAGGGGGAATTTGCCAGGAGCCGGTCCATGCTTGCTGTTTCAAGGGACCTGGCATATATGGCATACTGTTCTTAATATGTTTGCTCACCTTCTTGGCACTGTGTTTTAACCAAGGTCTCCTCTCTGAGAAAGGTTGTTTCCCCAGGTAGGGATTTTCCCCTGAAGTTAGGGAGGGAATAAAACCTCTTAACTAAGTGCCAGGCGGGTAATTAATCACTTTAACTACGAACAATCATGCTTAAGCTACATAATCTTTACTCCCTGGAATGAAGATAAGAAACACCCTAACCTTTGTAATAGAGATTGATAGGATTGAATCAACTGGTATAAATACAGATGCAACAAGACAGCAAGAGTCAGAACTTAGAATACAGAACTTAGAACACAGAACTTAGAAGAGAGAACCAAGAGAGACAGAACCTAGGCACAGAACGTTCTCTAGAGACAGAAGAACTTCGCTGGAGAGAACATGGCAAAAGATCCTGGACTGAACCTGACTACAGAAATTGGCAAGAGAACCTGACTAGAACCTGGTGACTGAACCTGGCTGGAGAACCTGGAGAACCTGGCTGGAGAACCTAGCAAGACAACTGGCCACAGAACCTGGCTGGAGATCCTAAGCAGAACCTCTCTGGAGATCCTAACCAGAACTTTGCTGGAGATCCAAACCAGAACTTCACTGGAGATCCAGACCAGAACTTGGCTGGAGATCCTGGCTAGAGATCCTGGATAGGCTGCTGATCAACTGAACGCTGTCTTCGTGCCATTCCTTCTTCGCCGACTCCGTCCACACCTTTGGGGACCCCTGGACCTGCTGGGGTTGGACCCCGGCAGCCAGCAGACTCCTTCTCTGGCTCTTCTCCCACACTTGCTCTTCCCAAGCGTTAAGGAACTGACGGTGGCATCCAGCCAGCTATCAGGGATGAACCAAGACCCTCAGTGTAACGACCTTCGAGGAACTGAGTCCTGCCAACAACCATGCAAATGAGCTTGTAGGCAACTCCCTCTCAACTTGATTTTTCAGATGAGACCTTTTGATTAAAGACTTATGAAAAGCCCTTGAGCAGAGGACCCAGATAAATCATGGTCAGGTCCTCTAGACGCACAGAAACTGTGAGAAAATAAACATATATTGTTTTACATTGTTAGGTTTTTGGAGCAGTTTGTTACACAGCAGTAGGTAACTAACATAGCAGTAAACCTAGTAACGGAGGTAATGATCCACAGTCATTTCCATAACAGTCACTAACACCTACAGCAAACTTTTAACTTCTAGGCACCCTTTCTAATTCGTTATATCACTCCTCAAAAAATCCTTTGAAGGACATATTACCCCCACTTTATAGATGAAGAACAGAGGTACAGAGAGACTCAATAAATTGCCCAAAGTCACCCTGACAAAAGATGACAAAGCAAGTATTTGTGGATATATCTGAACTTCGGTGTTGTGCCAGGGCTCACAGCAATTGTGCAAACAGGACCACTAAGTGACAGGGCTTGTAAAGATGGTAACCCCTTTTTTTCTTTTTCTTTTTTTAAAAATATTTTTATTGATTTTTTTACAGAGAGGAAGGGAGAGGGATATAGAGTTAGACACATCGATGAGAGAGAAACATGAAAGAGAAACATCGATCAGCTGCCTCCTGCACAGCCCCCACCGGGGATGTGCCCGCAACCAAGGCACATGACCTTGACTGGAATCAAACCTGGGACCCTTCAGTCCGCAGGCCGATGCTCCATCCACTGAGCCAAACCAGTCACGGCAAAGACGGTAACCACTTGCCCTAGCCGGCTTGGCTTAGTGGATAAAGCATCAACCTGAGGACTGAAGGGTCCCAGGTTCGATTCCGGCCAAGGGCACATGCCTGGGTTGCGGGCTCGATCCCCAGTAGGGGGTGTACAGGAGGCAGTCGATCAATGATTTTCTCTCATCATTGATATTTCTCTCTCTCCTTTTCCCTTCCTCTCTGAAATCAATAAAGAAATATATATTAATAAAAAAAAAAAGATGGCAACCTCCTGACATAGAGGAGAGTCAGGAGGCACAGAAGAGAGCAGAAGCCATGCAAAAGGAAGGAATCACTTCCTACCTTGCCTCCTGATGACCAGGTTCAATGGCACTCATGCTCCCATACACCCTGCAGCTACTTAGCAGTTATCACACCCATGGCTTAGTCTGTCTCCTCCTTCAGACTTCAGACTCTCTTACCTCAAAGACTGCCTCATTCATTGGGAAGTTCTCAAACCACAGCACGAGGTCTGACATATGGCAAAGCAAGTATTTAATACTAGAGGCCCGATGCACGAAATTCATGCAAGAGTAGACCTTCCTTCCCCCGGCTGCCGGCACCCAGGCTTCTCTCACAGCCCCTGCTTTGTCCGGAAGGTTGTCCAGTCTAATTAGCATATTACTCTTTCATTATTATAGATGTTTTTTGAATGAAAAAATAATTTATGTTGTGAATCGCATCCATTCAATGGGTTATTTCAATGGTATGTGTTACTGAAAGTATGAAGTTTTGTTTTGAAGTCTCTTGTAGTTTCACTCTCTCCTGAGCACTTTCAATAGGTCGTTATGTCTCCAGTGTCTCTGGCACATAGTGGCACCTAATTAGTGTTTATGAATGAATGAATCAATGGATGAATGAATCAATGGATGAATGAATCATAAGTGTCTCAAAAAGGCTGCCATGCTATAAAACTGATAATAATTCATACTTGGGCCTAAATAAATTAAGATTTTGTGTTTCATAAAGACAGCTGTTTTCCTATCAATGATGATGATACATTTTCTTCCTTTTATAAAGAGGCATGAACATTTGCAATCTCTCCCACATAAAGATAGATTCTTATCTAAGTCTTACCTAGTGACTACTCTTAAATATTCCTTCATAAAAGACAACAAGTTACATGCAACTAAAGAATTCCAGTTAACCCTAGATTAAAAGGCATTCAGTTGGAAAATTCCTACCTCCTTCAGCATTATTTTTTCAAACATGGAAATAGCATGACCATACACTTGCACAGGCCCACAGTAATATGGGGAAAAGGATAAAGGCAGCTGCCAAGTATCCTCTCTCTGTTCCATTTGTCAATTAAACAAGAGATACAAGGACAAAGGAAAGCCGAGGGGATCTGTGCAAGTGCACAGCCGGGTGCCCACAGCCGCCTCCTGGGGCACACTTACCGGGAGCTCAGGCGCGTGCTTCAAAATCTGAAGGGCAAAATAGCTGCCTATTGAATGGCCGATGACCACCAGCTTGGTTTCCTTTGGTACATGAGTTCTCAGGAAAGCGACCTTGTGTTCTACTTGACCACGGAGTCCATAGATGTCCTTAATTTCTTGAGCATTTGGATCTAAAACCAAAAATATAAACATGTTTTTTATTCAATAAGTAAAAGTAATAAATTCACTGGGGAAAATATTTTTAAAATAACAGTAACAGTAACAGTAATTACCAATTATGTGACGCCAGCAGTGTGCTAGCTAGCATGTTAGGCACTACTTAGATTACCTCAACAACAACCCCGGACAGGAAGTGTCAGTATGTTCATTTTACAGAAGCTCACAGACATCAGGTGATAGAATGACAGACACATACTAAGTAAGAGGGGGAGACTCAAACCAGGTCTCTCTCTCCTCACAGTCCATGAATTTTCAAATATTCCGAGACTATTCAAATATTCCATGGCTATTGCATAAATATTCAAATATCCCTATACTACTGTTCGTTCAGGCCAATGGATCTCAGAACGCTCTGCAGGGTTTGTTATAACATTGACCGCTGGGCCCCACCACAGAGTCCCTGATCCAACACGTCTGGGTTGGAGCCTGGGAATTTGCATTTATGAGTTTCCAGGAGATGCTGAAGTTGCTGGTCCTAGGGTCATATGTTGAGAACCACTGTTTAGGCTAATTTATATTCTCCATAAACAACTAAGAAACCCCATGACACGCTTCATTTTTTAATATAATCTTTGTTTGCCTGAAGAACTCAGACTGTGGAAATGCTGTAAGCTGTTTCTTTTAACCAGCACAGTCCTGACCTGAAATCGCCTCTCTTCCTCTCAACAAATGAACTGTCCTCTAGATTCCTCAAGACTAATTAACACTTTATCTAGAGCTAATCTTCAAGAAAAAGAAATGAGCCTTCCTTTGCGTTTAACCAGTACTCTGCTCTGACTATAGCCCTTTGCACAACTGTACAGGTGCCTGTTTATTTCCTTTCTTAGGCTGTGAGCTCCGTGAAGGCAAGGTCCATCTCTTCATCTCTGCGTCCTCTGTGACTAGCACAGGGTAAGTATTACTTATTTAATTAACAAAAATATGTAATTAGGGCAGTGTTAACTATCTAAAGAGTAGTGAATAACAGAATCTTAGACTGTTATATAATTGTCCTTCTCTATAGTTTAAAAAAAAACTTTCTCAAAATAAAAGTTTTAAATTAAGAATGCTGTTCCTAGCTATCCCACATTAATTTTGTAGGGAAACCACCAGTCACTTCTTCATTACTCCCAATGGAATACAAAAGCGCCTAAGGACTTTTCTAGGTTCGTGCTAAACACGGGAGGCAGAGGACGAGCACTGTCTCCAGTCCTTTGCGCTTACTTAAGTCACCAGTGCAAAGGTCTTCCTTTCACGACTGTGCCTGGAGTTTTCTAAGCTGATGAGAAAGTACACTCTCACCTTTAGGCCTTGACTGTCCCCAGCTCCCCAAGTATTCTGTAACCTCCCTGTACCTGAACATTGGTGGGAGTCTGTTAGCCTTCAAGGCATGGCACACAGAGAGGGGTTGGTAGGCAGGCGCTATACTTAAAACCGCCACCTTACTTAAAAAACAAACAAAAAACTCTGTAAACTCCAAACATGTCTTATAGAATAGTTTTTAATTATTATTCTCCAAACAGATGGTGAAATACAGGGTAATCAAATTACACTTTCCACTTGACTAAAACCAATGGTCTGGAATTTCAATGGGGGAAATGATGGGGCTGGTCAGAGAGAGAAAGATAGTGAGAGATGGACTGATTCAGCGAGGAGAAGATAATTTTATAGACTTAGCAAATAATAAAAGCAAAAGGCATAAAAGTGCGAGGTGTAATTTTGGACACAGCTATGATATCCATGGCTGTCTGTGGTTATGGGAAGAGGCGGAACAAATAAGGTTAGAAAGGAAGGCAGAGACTGGATCCAAGAGGACACTGAACATCACCAAGGAGTGTGGACCCCACAGTGTGAGCAGTGAGAACATATCTAAGGACTGTGACTGGAGGGGCAGCGATCTGGCCAGTGTCACATGACCTTACAGGCATTGCTCCTCCCTAGTCCTGCTGTGCTTCCTCCTTCTGTCTTCCCTGAGGCTCTAACAATTTGCTTGTTAACTCCTCCTACCTACTTAGAGATCTCCTTGTTTATTTCTAGAGGCTTGATTGTCTGATGTTCTCTGCCTTGGGCTCATCTAGTCATTCCACTTTACGTCCAAGTCCTTCTGCTAATCACAGTCCTGGCAAGAGAGAAAGCTCTACTGGGTTTTCTCTCTCTCTCTTTCAGGTTTGAGGGCTGGAACTGGAGTGGTTTAGTGTTTCTTTGGATAAGCACGACCCGGGTTCATCATTAGTTGAAAGACTGTGTAACTTTTTTAGATGTTTTATCAGCTGAAACTAAACCACCATGATTTCCAGCTTTTATGTTATACTTTTTGAACAAATGACTTCAAATAGTTGATAATGAATCTGCCATCCAGGAAGCTGACTCTACAGTAAATCAAAGCCAGAAAGAGCTTATACTTCTAATTCCTCAAATTTTCTTTTCACACTCCTTTTCTGAGTCACCCCCTTCTGACATTGGTGAACATCTGTTCTTCCAATTATACTCAATTTATGAGCGTGATAATGTGGTGCAGCGAGAATATTATTTCCAACTGTTCATAATTCTAACATGTGCTAATATGAAGCAAAACATACTTTTAACACTTGATGTGTGGTTACAGCTTATGTCCTTTCTCTCAGTGATTACATACATTTCACACCATAGTTTGCACGTCAGAAAACCTGTACTTTAGAATAATAATCTTGGATGATGAATAATATATCTGTCCTGACTATCCAAAGCAATGTCCTCTAGCATGCATTTGCCAGCATAACCTCCAACATGTAAAACAGATGAAAGGGGAACTGTTCTGGGTGAATGGGGTACTAGGGAGGCCTGGAGCTCCACCTGCCCTTCCCAGAACTTTTGGGCCAGTCAGAGCACAGATGGACCGTCACTAACTTGAAAGGCGGCATTTCTACTCCTGTGTAGACCTCTGCAGCTCCACACATAAGAACCTAGTAGGCTGTCCATAAACCCTTGATGTGATGAGTTGCCCTTTCACCCCCTCTAGAAACCACAGCTTCCTTGGCCCTGTGGTGGCCCTTTGGGCTAATGCCTCTAGATGGCACTGTTCTCATGAGGTAGCAAAGGACCCACGCTTTAATTACTAAGTTATTACCTCAATAGTACATGGGCAGCCTAAGCAATAAGCATACTCAAACTAAAGTTATACATAACAAGATGTCAATTCAAACACGAATTAAAGGCATTTCCCAGAAATTCAGGTACGTACCAGGCCCCTTTCCCTGGTTTTCCGCACCAGCGTTTACTGGTGATGGTCTATGGCAGAGGCTCTGAAAATGTGGTCCCAGGGCCAGCGGCATCCACATCTCCTGGGAACTTGTTAGAAATGCAAATTCTCAGGTCCTACCCCCACACCAACTGAAAGGACCCCTCAGGGGGTAGCGCCCTGTAATCTGTTTTAATAAACCACCTTCTGGGATTCTGACCCATGCCCAAGTCTGAGAGCCCCGGATCTAGGGTTGCCCTTCAAGAATCCATTTTCAGCTTTCCAAGTTGCTATTCATGTTCTGCTTGAATGATTGCTTTATTGATCTTAAAACTGTCTTTGGGCATATATCATAAAGTAACTTAAGACAATAAAAATGTATCTTTTACAATATTTCATAGCAGAGCAAGTATTTGCTGTACATTTTATTCACTTTCAGTCACATTTCAATATGATGGGTTGTTGAAATAGATGTTTTTAATCAAGGCAATAACTGAAATATTCAGTGAACTTAGAATCACTCACTGCTAGGTAATCAATGTCTACCTACATTTCAAAGTATATACCCTAGTCTTTAAGCAAAGTGTAAACATCTCTTAAGTAGGCTGTATTCCCAGAGGGATACATACATACACGGGCACATACATGTAAACAGAGAGAAAAAGACACTCTGAAAAAGGCACATAGAAGAGTGTTTATGCAAGCACTTGCAATGAGTTCCTTGTTTCATCTACACTCCATTTATCCTGTCCCCTTTACGAGTCACAGCAGGAAAAGGGTCACAGACTAGAGGGTATAACTTGCGACCATGGAAGGTCTAATCTAGAAATCAGCCTCAGCCTCATTAGTACCCAGCACGGCCAACTGAGATGACCCACCAGCAGCACACGCTGAACTGAATACTGAAGTGCTGGCTTCCTGCTGAGGTCCTGCGACTCACTAGCAGCCCATTTAGCTCTGCTGGGTCTTTCCGTCCTTGAAAAATAAGGGTTCCAGGTGGGATTTGATGGAGACACTTTTAGGTCTAAGATTCTATAATCCTTCTTTATTTCTTGAAAACTATTTTTTTTCAACAGTGGAAACTTTCCAACATACACAAAAGTACAAAGAGTAGTATAATAAGTCCCCATGTACCCCGTGTCTATTTACTACAATTATTTTTTTCTCTTTTTCCAGCTTTCCTGAAGTATGATTGAAAAATACAAATCATACATATTTAGGTTGTACATGTGACTGTTTTTAACCCTTTTCGGTCCAACGTGGAGGCTGACTTGACACACCAGGCGCTAGGAGCAGGTCCAACGTCGAGGCTGAGGTCGATACTGCAAACCGGTTTAACATTCAATCCCGTCAATTAATTTGGACCAGACTGTTTGAATTCCAAAAATAAAACTGGACCGCAAAGGGTTAAAGGTGCACAGTGTGATGACTTAATAAATATATACATTGAGAAATGATTACCTCAATCCAGTTGATACATCTATCACCTCACATAGAGCAGGTGAGAGGCTGGCATTGAGGCTTTGATTAAGGAGGCCTCCATTTCCAAAGACACTCATCTTGAATAAACACCCAGCCAGCTGTATGTCACAGAGACTAGCAAAGAGCAGATAAAGAACTAGGCCACCCCACCCATGAGGTCCCTAACTCCACCAAGTCTTTTGAAACCCACACGTGGCCTCTCCTTTGTTTATGCCCTAAGTCCCCAGGTGATCAGCAGGCCTGCTTATCACTTATTCTAAGTGCCAGTAAGAGCTTCTTTAAAGTAAGGACCCTGGCTAAGGAGTATGGTTTACAATAATTTTTCTCCATCACTCCTCCATAGTACCACCCTGGAAATGCAGAGCATGCTCAGTCAATATACGGCTGATTACTGGTTGGTAAATAGAGGAGTCCTAGACAAATTGTTTAATCTGCCCAGATTTTTACAGAAAATTACCTGTAGAATTGACTCTAAAAACCCTAAAATTACTAAAATGTGGCATCTTGGGCCCAATGCCACAGGCACTGGTGTAACTCTTAATCTTAGCGGGCTCTCTGGAAAGACAAACACTCCCTCACTGTAAAGGAAAGCACATGTTGATAAAGACATACCGTCTGAAGCGGCAAGAATCTTCTTGTCTTTGGGGGCCAGAACATGGCCAGCATGACTGATAATCCAAACTGGGAAGCGCCTGTTTACTGAAGAGTATAAAGCCTTTGCAAATGGCACATAAAAGGCAGAAAATCCTGGGTTACCTGAGAAAAGAAGCACAGGCCTTAGATTAACCAAAGCAATAAAACTCACATAAGATGATGTGCAGAATGGAAAAGGATTTTTTTCTCAACAAATCCGGTAACATTTACATACACGTCAGTTTTAATATCCTTTATACTTTAAGTCTGGGAATGATCACTTAGACAATATCTACCCCTGCTTTGTTCTCCAACTGTTTCACATCAATTCTTCCTCCCCATGCCTCAACTTAATAAATGAAACCACCAATCATAACCCAAATACTCAAGTCCTAACACCAGGAGTCAGTCTTGGTTTCTCCTTGTTTTTCACATCCAGTTCACCAGTAAGTACTGTCAACGTGGCTTCCAAAGTACATTTCAACCTTGTCCACTTCTCTCCCTTCTTATTATCACTTTCAGTTGGGTTTTCTGAACAGCCTTCTAAATGGGTCTTCTATCTTGTCCCCTTGAAGTCCACTCTTCAGAGCACCCACAGAGATATCGTCAAACCATAGCAGTTCTCTACTTAACCACCTTTCTGTGGCTTCCCATTGCCATCTGCATGGTCTAAATCATTAACGCTGCCTGTGAGCCCCTTCAAGATTTGACTTTGCACAGTTGCCAAGCTGCATGAAAACAAGTTAGTGTTAAGAATCTTTCACAAAGAGAACTTTAAGGAGGCTACTAAATGTTTCCTTGTCATTTATCACAAGTATTTACATTGTAAACAGATGTATAGTTTGATCTTTTGGGGAAAAGACCATCAAGTAATACAAGTGGGTTTTTCTTGTGTATGTTCAGAGGTATTTTGGACGTGGGTATGCTACAGAGAAAGAACAAATTAATGGTCAGTTAAAAAGAGTCAATCTGATACATCTTTAGGGAGAAAAGACAGTTAAAATGGGGTTTTCATCTTGGGATCATCATCCTTATGTCTTGATAGATACTAGTCGATTTCCTTCAATATCTATTTCTCCAATCAATTTATCTGTTCTTTCTCCTATTAGGTTTTCTCCTCTTTGCACTCACATGACATGGTTTTGCTGCACTGATTTCTTCTTTATTGTCTGTATCTCTTAGTTTCCTAGATAGGTAATGTAGCCAAGTGGATTAGGGCACAGACTCCTGGGCTGGAATCCTGGCTTTGTCACTGACTATTTGACCTTTGGCAAGTTATTAAACCTCCATGGGCCTTGGTTTCCTTGTCCATAAAATGAGGATAATAATCATACTAGCTCATGTGAGAACTAAGTGAATTAATGTAGGTAAAGCACTTATACACTGCTCAATGCATAAGTGCTGGACAAATGTTAGCTATTCATACTTTTCATCACAGTCTACTCATGATGATAATGTATGATGGCCTTATCATCCATACTGCTCTTTTGTTTCTGTCACATTCTAGTTCCAAATTCCTTTTTGTGATGGTGTTGGTACCATCTTTGCTAAATAGGTGAAGATCTCCTCAGGTGCAATAATATGCTCTTTGCTCAGCTGACTGGCCACCGTGCAGCTAGAGAGAAAGAAGGGAGGAGGGGTGTATCAGGATGGGGGCTCTTCCAGTATGGTGGATGTGGATGACTCTGTTTCATGTTTTATTATTATTTTTAAATATATTTTTATTTATTTCAGAGAGAGAGGGAGAAGGAGAGTGAGAGACAGAAACATCAATGATGAGAGTGAATCATTGATCGGCTGCCTCCTGCATGCCCCCTACTGGGGACCGAGCCCACAGCCCAGGCATGTGCCCTCGACAGGAATCAAACCAGGACCCTCCAGTCCATTGGCTGATGCTTTTTATTCCCTGAGCCAAATCAGCTAGGGCCATGTTTTATATTTAAATCTTCAGTGAGTGTGGGATATTTTTTTTAGTGTAAAGTACAAAGTAGCAATCCAACTTCTTTCCAAGTGATTAGCCAAGTGTCCCAAGTCCATTTATTATATAATCCATTCTTTCTGCATTGATTTGAAGTGTCTTCTGATCCAATTCTGAATTCTTACACTAGCTTGCTAATTCTGATTCCAAATAAATTCCACTTATTTTTTTCCTTTTCTCCTCTGCCAGCACCAGACTGTCTCAATTACTGCATTGTGTTTTGAAGGTACAGCAAATCCCTTCTCTTTATTTTTTTTCCTAAATTTTCTCGGCTGGTCTCCTAACCTTGGAAATTATTTTCATGAGTTTCAATTTTAAAATAGCCCTTTGGAATTCAGATTGAAATTTCATCTCATTTATACATGAATTTAGAAAGATGTGATATTTTTTTTTACATTACTGATTATAACTTCAGAATGTGTTATGTTTCATATTCAAACATCTTATGTTTCTCAGCAAAGTCTCTTAGTTTTCTTCATACAGCCATAAAATATTTAACATTTTTAAATGCTATAACTTATTACACAACAGGCAGTACTTAAGTGCTTTACATATATTATTAACTCATTGTTCTCACATGAGGTACTACTATTATTTCCATTTTACGGATAAAGAAACTGAAGTCCAGAGAGGTTAAGTAACTTGCCTAAGGTCACACAGATGATATGTGGTCAATAAATATTTGATGACTGAAAGAACATGCAAAACAAAATATTAATACTGAATTTAAAAAAGAATATAAATTACCTGCTCTAGGATCTTTTACATACCCTGTTTTAGTTAATCTTACAGTAGCTCTATAAAGTAGTTGGCATTATCATTAGGAATAATAAATGGACAGCCACTTGAACAATACCAGGCACATAGCAGTTGCTAAATAAATGGTAGCTACTATTACTGTAATTATTATACTTAAAAAAACTTTTTATTGAATAAATTAGACATGTAACATTCTGTAAGTTTAAGCTGTTAGCATGTTAAAACTGGTTTAACATTAAGGAGAATCCAAAGATAACAACTACATAATTTAGATGCAATAGTTACCATGACAGGACATATAAAACCATAAGTACCAAATAATGGAGCTGCTATAAAACAATATTCTTTTAGTTACCAATGATTTATTGACCACTTACTCTCTGGAAGTCACTGTGTTAGGCACAAGATAGAGAAGGGCCTCTTTGTAATTCACATTTTCATAGGAGAATATATACACATAACTAAATAAGTAAATAAGATAATTCAAGAGTGTGATAACTCTATGAAAGAAATAGGATTGTCCTGCTGGTGTGGCTCAGTGGTTGGGCATCGACTTATGAACCAGGAGGTCATGATACATTCCCAGTCAGGGCACATGTCCAGTTGCAGGCTCCATCCTCAGTGGGTAGCTGATCAATGATTCTCTCTCATCATTTATGTTTATATCTCTCTTTTTCTCTCCGTTCCTCTTTGAAATCAATAAAAAAAATGTATTTAAGGAAAGGAAATAGGATCATGTGATAGAGAAGGAAAGAGATTAGGGTGGCCTGAGAAAAATGTCTGAGAAAGTGGCATTTAGCTAAGACCCAAAAGATGAGAGAAAATCGATCCTGTAAGGATTTGAGAGAAAAGCATACTAGGACGGGAGAAGAACAGGTGCAAAGGCCCTGAACAAATAAAGAACTTGGCTCTTAAAGAAACAGAGAGTCCACAATGCCAGTAACATGACGATCCAACTTGTAACAGAGGTGGACAATGTAAGGCAAACTGTTTAAATGCCATTGCATACTTCATCACTTAAACATTATGGCTTATGTTACACTTTATGAACCATGAACTAAACTTCCTGGGTAGGAAACCACAAAGCAAATTAAAAGGGTCTTGTTTATACAACCAAAATCATCAGATATATGTCTGTATATATAAAAAACTCCAGGTGTAGAGATGTTTGAAAACATTCCAATACAGTAATACAAGTAAAACATTTTATCAAAGGATATCAAAATGTGTTATAAACACATGTGTGAACACACACACAGTCAAATGCTAGCCTGCTTTGAGCAATGTCTAGCAGAGCTGTGGTGACCATCGTAGTAAACTCCTAAGTACTCAGCATGGCATATACTAGTACACTTAATGCCTTCCAGTTACTCCTGCAGGGGACTAGCTTCCATATATCAAAGCAATGTGGCATAGCACCTCTATGGAAGGTTGTCACATGGACAGAGCCTTCTGCTCCATCTCTAATCAGTGTACTCACAACACAAGACATGTCCCATGGTTCCACTATCCCCATCTGAGATTTACAATGATCCAATATATTCTACAGTGGGTTCTCAAATTGCCTTCCTTTGCTCATTTTACTTCTTAAAGAAAGTCCAAGGACAGTACCACTTAACAGAAATTCTGCAACAAGGGTTCACTGGAAAAGATGAAACTAAATGAAAAGTTCTTCAATATGTGGATTCACTCCTCATTAACGTTGCTAATTTAAAAGTGATGAATTAATTTTGCTAGCTGCAAAAGCCAAGTAATTTAAAATGAAACGTTATGTCAGTCTATTCAGAGATGGATTAAACATGATGTCTGTAGTGGTTTAACAAACCTTGAAATACTGTCATCCGAAATTTCCCCAAAGTATAAAGAGACTAGCCTCCCAAACCGCTCCCCCCCCCCCCAAACAATTCTGAATCCCACCAACTATTGAGCAGTACCAGCCTATAGCTCCCACGAACACCAAGGAAAAGGGCCAGGGGCAGCAATGAGAATAGAAGGGCAGACATAAAAGAACACTAGGACACTAACTGTGACCTGAAAATGCCAAAGCACTATAGAATAACGAGACTACAAAACAACAAACGTTTTCAGCTTCCCTTTCTCCAGATCCTCACCCTGGCTCTTCTCTATGCGGGACTCTCTTCCTTCACTACTCTCTAACACCTCCTAAACCTCACTGAGAGAGCAAAGACTTTTGCAACACAGTATTCCTAGCACCTCGAACAACTGAGTGAGTGATGAATACCTCTGAGTGGGAAGGAGAGTGAGCCGTCTGCTCCACTTACCAGTTCACCTTATAACAGCCTCGCCTCCTCTAAGACGGGAGTCATCTATCAACTCTTTAGTCATTCCCACACATTCCCTGAAAGACTTGACCCTTCACTGACAGTTTCACTTGCCAGTCCATGACCAAGATGATTTCACAATCTGGGTGGACTGGCTGAGCCAACACCTGTGTTCCATAATTGAAATAATTCCGAAAGTCACATCAGTCCCCTGCTGGGCTGGTTAAACACAGCTTGCCCCGTCCCGCGTTTCTGGTTCAGAAGGTCTGGGATGGGAGCAAGAGCTTGCATTTCTAACAGGTTTACAGATGATACCGCTGGTCTTGACACCAAGTTTAAGAAGCACAGGCCTAGAACTTTTCATTACCCAGAAGTGGTTAGCAACCAAAGCATGCTACCTTACTGCCGGGGTCCAACCCCAGCAGGTCCAGGGGTCCCCAAAGGTGTGGACGGAGTTAGTGAAGAAGGAATGACACGAAGAGGGCGTTCAGATGATCATCATAGCAAGGTTCTCTAGCCACGTTCTGGTCAGGATCTCCAGTGAGGTTCTGGTTAGGATCTCCAGCAAGGTTCTGTGTCCATGTTCTCTTGCTAGGTTCCCCAGCCAGGTTCTGTAGCCATGTTCCCTCGCTAGGTTCTCCAGCCAGGTTCTGTCCAGGTTCTCCAGCCAGGTTCAGTCACCAGGTTCTAGTCAGGTTCTCTTGCCAATTTCTGTAGTCAGGTTCAGTCCAGGATCTTTTGCCATGTTCTCTCCAGTGAAGTTCTTCTGTCTGTAGGTTCTGTGTAGGTTCTGTCTTCTTAGTTCTGTGTTCTAAGCTCTGTATTCTAAGTTCTGTGTCTTGCTGTCTTGTTACATCTGTATTTATACCAGTTGATTCAATCCTATCAATCTCTATTACAAAGGTTAGGGCGTTTCTTATCTCCATTCCAGGGAGTAAAGATTATGTAGCTTAAGTATGATTGTTCATAGTTAAAGTGATTAATTACCCGCCTGGCACTTAGTTAAGAGGTTTTATTCCCTCCCTAACTTCAGGGGAAAATCCCTACCTGGGGAAACAACCTTTCTCAGAGACCTTGGTTAAAACACATAGTGCCAAGAAGGTGAGCAAACATATTAAGAACAGTATGCCATATATGCCAGGTCCCTTGAAACAGCAAGCATGGACCGGCTCCCGGCACCTTACCAGCTGTTCAGCTTCATCTTCTCCCTTTTTAGACCTCACTCCTAACACACATGCTATTTGGTCACAACGCTGCTCAAATTTTTTCTACTTGTTTTTTTCGTCAATAATTCCTTTCATCTTGCATATCTGCTATTTTCAACGCTGACCACTTTCCTCAAAGCCCAAACCCACCCTATGCCAACCTTATTATCAACAGATCACCTCAACTCTTATTTATTTTAGAGAGAGAGGGAGAGAGAGAAGCCTCAATGCCGGAAGCTAATTCCAGCATATCATAAATGCAGGAAGTTTCATCAAAAGGTTGATGGAACTTGGGGATTCAGCAGAGCTGAATACATATTACCTGCTTCTGGAATAAGGGCATTTCCCCACACCTAAAGATCTGTATATATTATTGCCTGTTACCAAACAGCTGAGGGCATTTTAATCTACATGTTATTGCCTTCTGCTGGCCAAACATCTGAACAGCCGAAGGCAGTTCCCCCAAAACAGACAATCCCTACTGTATACTAGACCTTAACCTTTGATATCCTATATAATAAAAGAGAAACATGTAAATTGACCATCCCTCCACAACACTCACCAATTAATCAGGAGTGAGTATGCAAAATAACCGGACAAAGATGGCGGGTTAATTTGCATGCACAGGCGCCAGGTGGAGAGCAGAGCAGGAGAGCCGGCAGAGAGTGGAGCGGCTTGGGGAAATTGGCTCCCCAAGCCACCAGATGGAGAGCAGAGAGGGAGAGCTGGCGGCTTGGAGGGCTTGGCAGAGTGGGAGGCCATGGTATGGAGACAGAGCAGGAAGGGAAAACCAAGATTGCGGGGAGCACCAGGAAATCTGGGAAGAGTAGTTTTGGTGGCAGCCCCAGGACCGGAAGCGGAAGCCCAGAGAGCAGGGAGCACCAGGAATGCTGGGAATCATAGTTCTGGTGGCAGATGGATCTCCTAGACCAGCCGTGGGCAAACTACGGCCCACATTGTGGGCCGGATCCGGCCTGTTTGAAATGAATAAAACAAACAAACAAAAAAGACCGTACCCTTTTATGTAATGATGTTTACTTTGAATTTATATTAGTTCACACAAACACTCCATCCATGCTTTTGTTCCTGCCCTCCAGTCCAGTTTAAGAACCCATTGTGGCCCTCGAGTCAAAAAGTTTGCCCACCCCTGTCCTAGACACTAGCAAAGTGAGCCTGGAGCAAGTTACTGTTGCGGTGGGGGATAGAGGGAAAGCAAAGGTGAGAAACATAAGTAAAATCAGAGTGTCTAGGAAAAATTAAAGGGAAGATATTCTAAAACTTTCAGGAAATCTCCACCAATGAAGCAAAGAAAAAAAAAACCTCTATTATTCTGTGAGCAACAAACCAAACTGAGTTGGGGTCTTAGACAATTCGCTCATATGATTGCAAAGACAGACAGAAACTACTGGATTAGAGAGGGCTCCCCTGAGAGCTCCCAGGTTGGAGAGGGTGCAGGCAGGGCTGAGGGACCCCCACACCCCGCAGTGCATGAATGTCATGCACCGGGCCTCTAGTGTATATATACTTTGCCTTGGGGCAATTTGTGTTAATAACGAGCAAGGGGTCCAGAGATTCAGAGAACTTGGTTCCTACAGCTAAGCTCCTCTGGCTCCACCATGGATTACAAATTTATATTATATTTCTAGTCTCTTTATTACTTTATACTACAGCACCTTCTCTAGATTCCTGAACCCTTCTAGATGCAGAGAAACACCCACTGCACCTCAACTTATTGTTCTACACATTTAGGCATTCATTGGTTGATCCTTGTATGTGCTCTGTCTGGGATCTAACCCACAGCCTTGGCATATTGGGACAATGCTCTAACCAACTGTGCTACTGGGCCAGGGTCTCAACTCTTAATTAACAGAAAAAACAGAGGTCAGGGAGCAGGAACTACTTCGAAGACTTCCTTCCCCCTGCTCCATGGCAGTAACCAACTTCACCTCCTTTATTCTAGCCTCAGGAGGAGAGCCCTCCCCCAGTCCAGGATATTGTTCCTGCTTATTTTCTCAATCCTATATTGGGCCGTGGCCTCCAAATCTCTGCTCCATCAAATAGCACTTGTCAAGCCTCTAATTTCAAGCTCTCCCTCACCACTGGCAGAGCATATGCATTTTTAATGTCAGTAGATACCAGCAGACTGCTCTCCAAAAGGGCTGTTACATTGTGGCAGATGACTGGATGCATGTTTCCAGGAGAGGTTAACCTGAGGAGAGAGTTGGGGTCAGGACCCTTGCCCAGCTGAGAACAGAAGCGCCCGAACTGTGAAGACGTCAGATTACATGCTACTAAACACAGACTTTCAACCTCCTTTGCTCTCAGCACGTCAGCAGACAGGCTTCGCCCGCTCCTCACACGGGATGCTGGGAGATTTCTTCCTGGGAGCACGGAGCAATCCTAGAAACGGCTGCAGATACTGAAAGTTGGACACTCTCCAATGAAATGCTACTCGGTCCCTACTCAATACCCCAAGCGGAGGATGACCTAGGGCAGGGACGGCGAACCTATGACACGTGTGTCAGAGGTGACACGCGAACTCATTTTTTTGGTTGATTTTTCTTTGTTAAGTGACATCTAAATATATAAAATAAATATCAAAAATATAAGTCTTTGTTTTACTATGGTTGCAAATATCAAAAAATTTCTATAGGTGACACGGCACCAGAGTTAAGTTAGGGTTTTTCAAAATGCTGACACGCCGAGCTCAAAAGGTTCACCATCACTGACCTAGGGTGACCGACCATCCTGTTCTGCCCAGGACTATTGCAGTTTTAGTAGCAAAAGTCCCATGTCCTGGAAAACCCCTCAGACCAGGATGGCAGATCACCCTAGGCACACCTGCTGATAAGTCCCACCCCTAAACACAGAGCTTCTAATCATTTTTGTGTCTTCCTTTTAGAGATGAGAGGGCAGTCAAGGATTACCAAAACATTTGAAGGAAAGCAAATAATAATGCAAATAAACAGATTGAGCAACACAGAAAAAACTAACAAATGCAAGAAGCCAAAGACAATGAGAATGTACTCACAACACAGGAGACTATAAAAAAGAAGAGAGCAGAACTCTTAAGATTGAAGTATATGAGTTTCGTGTTTAAAGGAGTCCAATAAAACCCAAATGTAATGTAAGGAAAAACAATCATACCAAGGTCTTGCACTGAAAAGTTTCAGAATCTGAGAACAAAGATCTAAAAAAAATTTTTGGTGGGGACTTCAAATACAAAAGATCAAAAATCAGAATGATATCAAGGCAGCTCTGAATTCTGGGAAACAATAAAAATGCCCTCCGAATTTTAAGGAAACACTATCTCCAACCTAGATGTCTAAGTTATTTTCTGACATGCTAGATCTTTTAAAGGATGACTACTTCCCACACATCTCTTCTCAGACAACTACTGGAAGATGTGCCCCACCAGAAATAAGGAATAAAGCAAGACAGAAGAAAATATGGGATCCAGGAAACAGGGAATTAAACTCAGAGAGAAAGACAGAATCCTCAAGTGGTTTGTGCAGCAGTCAGTGGCCTGGGGAGCAATCAATCCAGATTGGGGCCAAAGAACAAAGTCCTAGGAGGGAGATCACCCAGAAAAAAACCAAACTGACTGATTCCTCAAATGCACTGAGGAGATTTTTTTCACTTGTAGAGAATAATTTTAGGATAAATTAAGAGATTAAAACATAAAAAAACTAAGCAAATGAAAGAGACAATCATTAACTCAGAGAAAACAAAAATTTACAAGAATGTAATCATAATACCCTATAGACTTAGCTATATATATGATTGATACAATATAATAAGCTATAACATATTTACAGTTTCATTTTTAATCTTTAAGGATGAGATAGACATAGCGATATATATCTATATCTATCTATCTATCTATCTATCTATCTATCTATCTATCTATCTATCTATATAAAAGGCTAGTATGCTAAGTGTCCCTCTGACTGTCTGACCAGTCACTATGATGCACACTGACTACCAGGGGGCAAAAGCTCAATGCAGGAGCCGCTGTGACATGCACTGGCCATTTACAAAGAAACAGCACCGCAGACTGGCACCCACAAAGCAATACTTGGCTTCCTCCAAGTGAGACAGAGGCCCCACCACCACCCCAGAGCAACACCCCACCAAATCGCACCCAACGCTGCCAAGACCCCATGGTGCAAAATGCAGCCCATAGCCCAGCCGGGCCCGAAAATGGTGGCTGCGAGCACCGGGTAATGACGTTACATAGCAACTCCCAGCTTCCTCTCCCTAGCAGCTAGCCTGCTTGGAATTTCTTCAACCCAGGAACACGGCTTGCTTTATAGCCAGGTGCAAACATTTCACACTTTAACCAAATGTCTGTGAAGTGTTTTCCCATGCCTCATCTCATTTGATCCTCACAGAAGTCCTGGAGTAGGTAGATAGGAGACTCAGTAGAATCCTATTTTCTTTTCATTAGCCGGAAAACAGAGATTTAGAAAGTTTAGAAACTTGACCCGACTGAAAAGAGGTAAGAAATGGTGGAACTTGAAAATGACTTCAGGTTTTCTCACTGTGCAGAATATAGTCAAACATTGCTACAGTTAAATATTTCACCCTTTGTTCTCCCTGTGTCATCTATAATAATAATCTGTTTTGTGTTGATATTTACTGCTGTGTTGCTGACAATTACCTGAAAGAGAAGTTGGGGTGCTTCACTGGGCTGGAAAAAGTTTAGCTAAATCAGAAAGCAGGTCTAATTAAGCAAGTTTATCTATATATATAAAGCTCTCGCTGGCGCCAATTGCACACATGTGTTTCCATCTGTCATTGTTGATCATGAATTTGGTTGATGCTTCTATTATAAAGAAAGGGCGAATAGTGATAGTAAAATATTTATTCTAATTAATTTCCTTTCAACGTGCATGAATTCGTGCACCGGGCCTCTAATATATATATAATGTATATGTTTGTTTATTTATTTTTCAATTCACTTACAATTCAAAAAGTGCCTTGAATACCTACAATCAAGTATCCACCCCATACATTCTATTGACAGTGATCCAGTAAAAGTCACAAATGACACAGTTGCCAAATCCCAGAATAAGTAAACATTCTACACTAAACTCATAATCATCTTGAAACAAGACAAAAAAGTTAGTTAGAAAACTTTGAAAAAATGTTTGACAAAGTTCTAATTATTCTAAAAATTGTAAAATGTGAAAATATTCCAAAATTAGGTGTATGTATACTTACAATTGTGATATCTATATAATGAACAACATAAATTATATAAAAAAATGCGTACAAGGAAAAAAAAGCTCAGCCACCCAACTACTAAGGGTGGTTGTTATCAATGATTTGAGTGATTTTATTTCCTTCCATAAGCCTTTTCATATGTACCAAATTCTCTTTGAGATCAGAAGTAGTTATAAGTATCTATACAGTCTCCTCATCCAGATCTTTAAACTTACCAGGAATAATGAAAATGAGCAGTTTAGGCCTGTTGGCACTTTGATCATTAAAGAGGTTAGTCCAGGGCCCACATTTTAGAACCTGGGTTTCAACTCCACAACATAAAGTGAATTCCTCATGCACAGGAATTTCTTCCTTGATTTCTGAGTTCATTTCTAAATAAGGGAAGAAAAACAATAGCAAGTGTCATTAAAATGTAAAACCTGATGCCAAAGACAATATTCAAGAATAAAAATGGCAAATTTTAACATACCTAGAAGGAATGCCACAAGGAGATATGGGAGATAGATGACTACTCAGCTACTATGGATTATAGGATTGCATAAATATATGAATGAAGTAAACACCACAATTCCAAAAAGAAGCAGGGAGACAAGTCCTTGATGAAATAAGACTACTGAGGAGTGTGGATCAAAATCCACACTTTCGTACAATTCTCCTCTCCAGTCTAACCAGCGGTTGCCAACCTTTCAGACCTCATGGACCATCAGTGGTCCTCGGAGACCACCAGTTGGCAACTGCTGGTCTAAACTGACAATAACCGTGGACAGCTGCCACTTTCCCTCTGCTGACATTCTTTTTCTTTTCTTTTTTTTTTAAAATATATTTTAATGATTTTTTACAGAGAAGAAGGGAGAGGGATAGAGAGTTAGAAACATCGATGAGAGAGAAACATCGATCAGCTGTCTCCTGCACACTCCCTACTGGGTATGTGCCCGCAACCAAGGTACATGCCCTTGACCAGAATCGAACCTGGGACCCTTGAGTCCGCAGGCCGACGCTCTATCCACTGAGCCAAACCGGTTAGGGCATTCTCTTAGAGCTCGGAGCTTTGCCAGTAAGACAACCCTGCCTTCACCTGGTGAGAAACCACAGGAGTTGTGGCTTGCCCTTTTACCCTCCCAGGGAGAATTGTAACGAGGGTCAGTGACCTTGATGACCTGTTTTCCTCTATTAATCCTCTCACCCTGAACTGTGTAAGCATATTTGTATGCATTTGTCAAGCACCATGTTATCTACACTAATAAAAGAGAAACATGCAAATTGATGTCACTCTGCTACGCCTACCAGCCAATCAGGATGAGTATGTAAATTAACCCAACAAAGATGACAGTTAATTTGCATATGCAGGAGCGGAGCAAAGACTGAAGACTGAAGACACTGAAGACTGAAGACGACTGAAGACTAAAGAGGCTTGGCTTCTCTGCTGTGGTCGAAGATGAGAAGCCTTCAGGCTTGGCTTTTCCGCTGCAGCCAGAGCGAAGGCCTGGGTCCCAGTGCCGGAGGAAAACCGGTGCCGGCAGCCATCTCTTCGTGCAATGGGCCTCTAGTTAAATTATAAAATGGGTAGGTGGAAAACAACAGGATGAGACAACACCATGAACGATTTCCTGAATCCTCCAGGTATGTGGAAAGTGCAGTCCCAGTGATTTACAACACTCCTCCACCTCTGCTCTGCCTTCCCCGTGTCCATTAACAGGACCACGTCTCAGGCGTTCAGTGTTCTTTCTATCCTCCTCCTCAGCTATCCTCCATTCATTCCAAGTTCTCCAGAGTCCAGATTCCCAGCCCCTTAGGGCTTTTTCTCCTCTGACCCCTTTTCACCGATCTTGCACTCTAGTTTGTCCTCATGCTTTTCTGCTCCTGTAACTTTGCTAATCTTCTGTTGCTCTGCTACTTCTGGAATGCTTTCCCTGCTTGCAGTTATGAATATATTGCCTCAGCTCCAAATTCACTCTTCATTGCCTTCTCTGGAAAAATGGATCTGGGCCTTTTAGATATGTCTCCTCTGCCAGCTGACATCATGTTAAGCTTCGTCAGAAGAGACACGGCAGAGGAAGGGCTTTTCTGGTTTCAATGTATCTCCCGGCAGGTTTATGGAGTGCTTCCTTCCCTCTTTCCCCTTCTGCTTCTCAGGCTGTGAAGTCTCGCTAGTGCAGTGGTTTCCAATTGGAGACTACTGTGCCCCCAGAAGACATATGGCAATATCTGGAAATAGTTTTCATTGTCATAACTAGGGGAGGGGGTACTACTGGTGTCTATTGGGTAGAGGCCAGGCATGCTGCTAAACATCCTACAATGTATAAGACAGCCCGCGTCCCCCCACAACAAAGAATTATCTAGCCCCAAAGTTCAAGAGTACCAAGGTTAAGAAAACCTGCTCTAGTGGAACCTACAGAGTACAGCTTTCTCCAGCATTTGGCCGCCTGCTACATTCTTTCTCTCTCCAGCTCTCACTCAGGCAGCAGCAAAGTAGCACAAGTCCAAGGTGTAGGCTTGTGCCCCAGATCAGGTGGCTGCTCCCCATACCCTCGCCTCAGCCCAGAGTCACATGCTGGAGACAATGCCCAGATGGCCTTCTAAGAGCCACCTTTGTGACCTTTGTCCCCCACAGCAGCCTGGACCTTGCCCAGCAGTGCTCTAGGTGGCTGCAGAGGAATGACCACTGTGGCAGTCTCCACAGCAGTGCCCCGAAGTTCTCTGTACCCACCTCCTGCCTCCCTCACCTGCGTCCAAGGTTTACGACAGTGGCCCTTCCATCACAAATTATTGGTTCTAATTTACCCATCTGCTTTCTAACATTTCTAACAGCTCACTTTTCTAGTCTGATGTTATGTTGCCTCTTCCATTTTCTTCATTTATGCCTTTATTACTTTTACTATCATTTTAGTGGACTTAGGAATCCACTGATGTTTCAACCTCCAAGTGTAACCAAAAGTTCAAAATTGGTTTTCTTAAATAAAACTACTTAGAAAATAAAAAATTCTCACTTAGAAAGTGCGGACTCCTCTCCATTCAAAAATATAGTGACTGACTAAATAAAAGCATCAACTCACCCTTTCTTATGGATTGATTTTTACTTCACTTAATAAATGCCACTGTAGCCCAAACTCCAAAACTATCACAAAACACAGTATAATTATGAAGGTCCTATGACATTTATAAAGTTAGAATCAGTATAGATTTAGCTGTTATACACAGTATTAAATTAGGAAATTGGCCGAAACCGGTTTGGCTCAGTGGATAGAGCGTCGGCCTGCGGACTGAAAGGTCCCAGGTTCGATTCCGGTCAAGGGCATGTACCTGGGTTGCGGGCATATCCCCAGTAGGAGATGTGCAGGAGGCAGCTGATCGATGTTTCTCTCTCATCGATGTTTCTAACTCTCTATCTCTCTCCCTTCCTCTCTGTAAAAAATCAATAAAATATATTAAAAAAAAAAAATTAGGAAATTGACAGAAAAGGCACTGACCAAACTTAATACTTGCACCTGGAGAGAATCAAAGTTATTAACCTATTCAACTCACAAACACTTAACTTCAAGCCCAAGGCATTTCAGGAGTTTGATTAGCCACAAGATTAATGAGAAATCAAGTCGATATGAAATTTAAACGCAGTCTATAAAAATTAGAAAACAAACTAAAAGCAACTAGACTCTAAAACACCCTGATTACATATGTAACTGAGAAACATGGAGTTAATGTATTTATTTGTCAAGTATCTTATTCTACTTCACTCTTATGCTTCTGAATGCCACACAGCCAAATAAAAAAGCGAAGGAAAACAGGGTATGAGAATTCAGATTATTCCTTACCGAAGAATCCAAGGTAACTCAGTCCTGCAAACAAGTGTCAGATGAACAAAGGACAGTGCTCTAATTACATACTAATAAAGGCTGATGGCCCCACCTTCAGCCAGTTTTGATAAGCAGCAAGACTCAGGCTGGATAAAAACCAAGTGTGGATACAATCTGTACAACTTACGCAAGCCTGACATACCTAGATATCCGGGTTCGTGTGCTTATATTAATGGGGTTCTAATGTTATTTAGTAAAATAATTTTTTCCAGTTATATCTTATACAAACCTAGGCAACATATAAAACTGAAAAAGGCCGAAACCGGTTTGGCTCAGTGGATAGAGCGTCGGCCTGTGGACTGAAAGGTCCCAGGTTCGATTCCGGTCAAGGGCATGTACCTGGGTTGTGGGCACATCCCCAGTGGGAGATGTGCAGGAGGCAGCTGATCGATGTTTCTCTCTCATCGATGTTTCTAACTCTTTATCTCTCTCCCTTCCTCTCTGTAAAAAATCAATGAAATATATTTAAAAAAAAAACACAACTGAAAAAGACTTTGATCAGTATACATTTTAGAGATTCAAATTTATAATATCTATTTATTATAAAGCCAGCCAAGGAGAACAATGAGGCTGTACAAAGGAACAAAAACATTTGAAAGTGAAGTTATTTCACTTCAGCATGCAGTATTGTCTGCATTTTACTTTGGCTACTCGGCTTTACCCATTCACATAAGAACTACAAATGAGAAAAGCTTTTTAAAACGTGTTTCAATGTTCAGTAGTTTTCAATTAAACTACATTACACTTGAAAGAGAGGCAGTGAGCTATTTTTCATATATATAAGACAAATAAAAAGTTCCTGAAACTTCTTCTAACGATAAAAACTTTACATGTAATATTATGAAGTGTGTGGCTGTGTTATTGATCCATTCTTGCACTGAGCAGAGCATACACCTGGCATGTGTCTGAGCCTTGATGAAATTAATTTTTGTGCTATTCCTGGGCACTAGTATTAAACCTACTTGTAAAATATTTAGTGACTGGACAAGTGAAGATTAAAATTTTAAAGGCCCAGGGAAGAGACACAAAATGTGTAATTGCTATCAAAACACAATAAAAGAAGTACAAATATATACAAAAAATGGCAGTGGAAGCTTTATTTCAAGTTCCATTTTTAAAAAATTTAACCTGTAGCAAACATGAAGATGCTAGTGATCTCTACATATTGAATGTTTGTTATATAACAGAGGTGAATCTGGGAGTTGTTTTAATTAGAGGGGTTTGTGTTGTTTAAAATGTGCATACATTAAAACTAAGTTTAATCTTGCTTTCACAAGGAAAGTCTAGCTTGTTTTGAAACAACCTTCCATTGAGAACAATCTGAAAAGCCAGAGAATTTATTGGGGGGAAAAATTTGTTCAGAAAACAGTAACCACTAAAAGAATTGTACCAGAATATGTAATAACAAGTTGATAAAACGGGAAATAGAAAACATAATATAAAAATGAGAAGAAAGCAGAAAATACTGACAGGTATAACAAATAAAGAACAAATATCAGCAATAAGTTAAATGTAAATAGACTATGCTTATTACATAAAAAGGTAAAGATGGTTAGGTTAGATAAAAATAAAACAACTATATGCTTATAAAGTAACTTATAAAAGATACACATTAAGAATAAGGACAGCCCTAGCCAGTTTGGCTGAGTGGATGGAGCGTTGGCCTGTGGACCAAAGGGTCCAGGGTTCACTTCCAGTCAAGGGCATGTACCTTGGTTGCAGGCTCTTCCCCAGCCTCTGTCTTTCCCTCTCTTTTCCACTCTCTCTAAAAATCAATGGAAAAATATCCTCAGGTGAGGTTAAAAAAAATGACACACAAGGAAATAAAGGGAAAAGATCTACACTAATAAAAGAGAAAGATGCAAATTGACCATACCTTCATGACACCCACCAGACAATCAGGCGTGTGTATGCAAATTAATCCAACAAAGATGGCAGGTTAATTTGCATATGCAGGCACCCAGCGGCCAGGGGCGCTTGCCTCGTCGCCATGGCGATGAAGCAGGCGTCTGCACCGCCCCAGCCATTCTGGGCCAGAACGAAGGTAGAAAGGCAGCTCCGGACGGGAGCAAAGGCGGTGCTGGCAGCCTTCTTGTCGTGCATGGGGCCTCTAGTATAGAATAATATACCATACAAATACTCATCAAAGGAAAGATGGTGTAGCTATACTGAAATCAGACTTAAAACATAATCTTTAAAATAAGAAGTATACGAGAGATAAACAGACACTTCACAATGACAGAAAGCCAATCCATCAGAAGACCATAACAATTATATATGAACATGCACCTAATACCTTAGCCTCCAAAGGCACAAATTAAAAACTGACAGAAGTAAAAGGAGAAATAAATGAAACCATAATGTATAGTGGAAGATTTAACAAGACTCTTAGTTCCTGACAAGATAAGCAAAGAAAAAATATCAGCAAAAATAAAGAAGATTTGACTAATGAAATAAAAATCATCTTGTTTCAAAATTGACCCTACCAACCCTACAGCCTGACTTCCCTGTTTCCATACAGAGCAACATTATTCCTCCAGACACCTAACTTAAAAGCTTCTTGAACAGCTCCTCCTGTATTCTGGAGGAATACCCATACACAAGAAAAACAGAAGCCAGCAAAAGGATGAAAAGGAACAATTAGAAATGGGCATGAACTAAGATACATAAAGCCATGTAAGCCAGAAGGGAATGTTTCAAGAAAGGAAGGGGCTGGTAATGAAAAATTAAAAAAATATAAATGTCAAAAAGAGCAAGAGAACTGAGGCAAGAGTAAGAACTCACATTTTAAGAGTACTTTTTATCATACAGGCACTGTGCTAAACACATTATAAATATTGTGTCATTTAACCCTGACAACAGTCCTATGAGATGGGTACTATTATCTGTCTCCCAACAAAACATGTGAGGAAAAACCTGATTGAAAGACACTGCTTAAGGCACACACTAGTAAATTGGAATGTGGTAGAACCAGAATTTGAACCCAGGTGTCTGAATGAGCTCATGTTCTTTGAGGGAGGTTAGTTGAATTATACAAGGGGACCTCCTTGTAGATTTTTTTTTTTGCATTGTCCTGTGCATCATAATAATTTCAAATGTTTTTAAAACCCCAATAACACATTTATTTATTGTAATTTGCATAAGTAGAATGAAAAAGTGGGAATTTGACCACATAGCCCTACAGACCTCAATACAGCTGGAGTCAACACATAAAACAGATGCAGAAACAGAACATCTCTCCCATCTTTCCCCAGAAGAATATGTCAGAGGAAGTAATCACTTGCTGTATCCTGACATGATGCTAATCTCACTGCCTGCAACAAAACCACCTTCTTCTTCTGTAGTTTTTTCATTTGTGAAGTACATTCTCATCCTTCTCATCTTCGTCATCCTCATACAGCAGGAGCTTTTCCAAGTAGGCAGTACAATCAATGGAGTAAGACATTGAAAGTTAAAAATTGTATATTATTTGTCTGTGGTTATAGGGCTTTAAAATGGCCCAATCAATTCAACCATCTTCTGACTCCTCCGCTAGGAATTCCCAGTCACATACTCCTCTGAAATTTTATGCAATACTGCAGAATCTGAGAAAGAAACAGCATAATATTGTAGAGTGGGGATGGGTAGGATGCGCTTCACATCAAGATTCTATGAAACAGTCTCTTGCTCCTGCTTAATAGGTGGTCGTGAGACTAGTAATTCCACAACTTTTACATTTTGTCTAACTTTGCCAGTTTAATGACAACATACTAACCTCCAGTAAAATTCTTCTCAAACTTGTGCAACCGGGTCAGAAGCACAAGCTTATACGATGAATATAAAATTCATCACCACTGCTGAGGAAATATCAAAACTAAACCACATACTATACTCACAATGAACTTTCTGAATTAGCTTTACCTGAAAAAGGGGAAAACATTTTTTTCCCCATAACTCCTTTGCTTCTTCTAAGCCTGTGAATCAAGGAATAAAGTGTCCCAATCGGCATCCTGTCTTTTAAAAAAATATATATTTTTTAAATTGATTTTTTTTTGAGAGAGAGAAACATTGATGAGCGAACAAAACATGGATTGGCAGCCCCCTTCATACCCCTGCCCCCTAGCGGGGATCAACCCACAACTCAGCATGTGCCCTGTCTGGGAATCAAACCATCAACCTTTCAGTGCACAGGAGGGAGTCCTCTTCAACCAACTGAGCCACATCGGCTATAGCTGTATCCTGTCTTTTATAGAAAAATAAAAACCCAAGGGTGAGAGTTTACAGTTAAGGTGTTAAGGATAAATGAAAAGCAGTGTGAGCACTAAACGCCTGCTGCAGAAAACAGAGCTGTGAAGTGTGTGTGTGGGGGGGGGGGGGGGAGGGGGCGGGCGGGCTCATTCTTTGAATGCTTATTAAACCACTGTTCCAAAGGCTAGATGAATTACCTGTTGATAAAACCTTATCCAGTGGGTACGAATGTAGCCTCCCCCCCACCCCCCCAATTCACAGATGAGAAAAACGGAGGCACAGACTGCTCCAGTAAAACACCAAGATGCACCATAAGGGGTCCAGGCAACAGAAAGCCCCAATGTTTCCCCAAAATCGCTGCGCTCTGAATCGCAGGGAGCAAGCTCGGTTTGGACTTGGGCGCCCTAGAGCGTTATTGCAGCAACTGCTGCTGCACCGCACACCTGTGGAGAGGGCGCGGCAAGTTCAGAGACTGGCCCGGGGGAACCCAGTGTAACAAGTGCAGGAGCGACGAGGGGGAGGGGACGGATCCTCCCCGGCACCCCGAGATTGGACCAGCCGCTCAAGGACTCAGCTGATGGGCACGTGCGGAAAGGGAGCCCCTGGGCAAGAGGGGCCGCCGCAGGGCTAGTCAGGAGGCTGCCCTGGGAAAAGGGCTCAGCTCTTGGCCACGTCTTCCCGGGCAGGTGCCCTGCGTCCTGCCCCTGCTCCCCCGCGGGCCCGCAAGAAGACGCCCACATGCATGCCGGTGCTGGGTCAGGACGGAGCACAGAGGAGCGACTGCTGGGCCAGCAGCCAAAGGGGGTCTCGGCCAACGTGGCCGCGGACCTCGGGAGGCCGCACGCTGGCGGCAGGGGCTCTGCGAGGAGCCAGAGAAGGAAGGGCACGCACGGCCGGCCTTCCCCTGGCAAAGTCACCCCGGCGCGGCAGGCCCAACCTCACCTGTGCGCCGGCAAGGCCGCGGGCTCCGCCGTGGGGGTCCGGGAAGGCGTCACAGGCGGAAGTCCCGCGCCCTCTGACGTCACAGCGCCGCGGCGCGCGCAGCTCCCGGGGGCGGAGCCTTCAGGTGGCGCTCGCGCGCGCCGGGTGGCCGGGAGTGGGAGGTGGGGGTAGTGTGGTCCCGCTGCAGGGAGACCGCTGGGAGGGTGCCGCTGTGTTGGAACTTACTTTTCATCTTTTCTTCTTTTAATGGTTGTTCTTTCTTTTTTTTCAAGATTACTCTTCCCTTTCATTTGCATTGCACCCCCCCTTCTCTCAGTCACCCATAATATACTTCTGGCTTCCCTTCCCGTTTCGCCCATGTCTCCCTCGGCGTTTCCTCTGCCCATTGTCCTTTTCCTCCTTTGCTGGTGGCCTCTCTTTTCCTTCCCCACGTGCACAGGGAAGTGGATTCTCAGTTGACTTTATTAGCGTGACTGTAGCCAGCCCATGGTACCCAGACTCCACGAAGACAAAGGTCTTACTCGTCTTGTGAACTGTTGCATCCTCAGCATCTGGCACATAGCAAGTGATCGGTATATATTGGCCAGAAAATGCAGTAGTGGGTATGATGTAGTGTTATGGGGGGGTGGGGGGAGAGTGCTGTGGACAGGTAGACCAGCCAATCATCAAAGACTCTCACTTGCAGGTAGAAAGGAAGCCTTGTTCCCTTTGCATTCAGCATCCCAGTGATAGGAAGCACCATCCAACTGGTTGTTGGAAGTAGACTGGCCCTTTACTTCATCACCTCTCTCCTTTTTCAGTTTGACTTTCTAAATATAATACGTAACACCATGGATTTAGAAAAAGCCACTCACCATGCTAAGAGCTTTTCATGAATCAACTCGGTTTTAGTCCTCATAGCAACCCCTTGAGGTCAGAATTAATATGTGATCACAGAGTCGGAAACATAGACAAATACACAAAATAAACGAGTGAGATGTTTGAGGTGTGGCCCCTCCTTACTAATGCACAGTTCAGTGTGTGTGTGCAAAAATTCCAGTGAATGTGGTTCGCAAATGCAGCATCTCTTTCAATCCTTGCATATGCATCTGTGGTGCGTCGTCTCAAGTGATTTATGCCTCTGATTCCATTACGTAAGCCTCTGCTAGAAAAATTAACCAAGGGGATGCAATGTTAGGGAGTCCAGCCTAGCTGGGAGGATCTAGTTCATAGTCTTTCTTGATTGCAGCCAAGATGGTTGGTCAGGGCTGTAGACATCAACAGAGTTCCACTGAGACTGAAGAATCTACTGCTAAGCTCAATCATGTAATTGTTGCCCAGACATTGTTTCACACTGGGAGTTGGCTAGAGGCTGACCTATTTCAGGGGCATCTGGGGACTCATGATAAAAGCACTCCATGGCTGACTCTGCATTTCATTGATCTAGCATTGTCCACAGAAAGATGCAATGTGGGCTTTCTGATTATTTAACTTCATGGCTGGGTAGCAAAGAATAATGTATGGAAAGAAAGCTTCAAAATATAAGTTGAGCCTGGCCAGCATGGCTCAGTGGTTGAGCATCGACTGATGAGCCAGGAGATCATGGTTCGATTCCCAGTCAGGGCACATACCCAGGTTGTAGGCTTGATCCTCAGTATGGGGCATGCAAGAGGCAGCCGACCAATGATTCTCTCTTATCATTGATGTTTCTGTCTCTCTCTACCTCTCCTTTACTCTCTGAAATCAATAAAAATATATTTTATAAATACATATATATCTATAATAATAAAAGCATAATATGCTAATTAGACTGGGGCTATTCAAGGGAAGCCTGGGTGGGGGGGAGCTGGTGCCACTGCTGGGGGAAGGAAGGCTTACTCTTTTTTAAAAAAATATATTTTATTGATTTTTTACAGAGAGGAAGGGAGAGGAATAGAGAGTTAGAAACATCGATGAGAGAGAAACACCAATTAGCTGTCTCATGCACACCCCCTACTGGGGATGTGCCCACAACCAAGGTACATGCCCTTGACCGGAATTGAACCTGGGACCTTTTAGTCCACAGGTGGACACTCTATCCACTGAGCCAAACTGGTTAGGGAGGAAGGCTTACTCTTGCACATTTGTGCACTTGGGGGGTCCCTCAGCCTGGCCTGTGCCCTCTCGCAGTCCGGGAGCCCTCGGGGAGCAGCCCTAAGCCTGCAGTCAGACATCATTAGCTCTGCATTCACCAGCTGTGAGCCTGGCTCAGGGCTTCTGGCTGAGTGGCGCTCCCCCTTGTGGGAGCGCACTGACCACCAGGGGACAGCTCCTGCATTGAGCGTCTGCCCCCTGGTGGTTGGTGTGCCTCATAGCGACCGGTTGATCCACTGTTTGGTCAATTTGCATATTAACCTTTTATTATATAGGATATGTTGAAGCTTATGTAGAATAGGCTAATTATGGAATGCTAAGGAATGTAAATGACCAGAGGAGAAATTTTTGTCAAATAATAGTAACAGGTAATCTTTATCAAACACTGTGTGCCAAGTTTTGTACTAACTGTTTTATATAGGCCCAGAAGGGGAAGAGACGCTTGAGGACAGACTTCAGAATGATAGTCTCAGGTACATGGTCCCCCTTTTGCCCAATCCACGGAGACTCATGTCTGAGTCCTAGGGAAGAAAGGATTATAGTAGGAAACGGAGAGAAATCATTTTTCCCATTCAATCTGAGTGATTTTGGGATGCCAATGCAGTACTCCTTAGGAACCACTATGAGAATATAGGACCAAGGAAATCTGCTTCTTGTTGATCAGAGAAACCTCATGCAGAGTGCCATGGATGTGAAATGATTTCAGGGGACTGTCCACCCCATGCAGCACACATAGGGAGGAAGCTGCAGTGGAGGTAGTGTCAGAGACTCTACCATTGCATGGGCAGCACCACTGTAGAGGAAGATGGGGAGAAGGTTGCATTTCTGATATGGCCTGGATAACTCTGCAGGGACTCTTGAAAACAATTCCTAGAAACAGCCACAATTGTTGGGGACCGTTTAATGGAGGTAAAAGAGTTTGCAGGAGAGATGGAAGGACCACAATAGCAATGAGAGTGAGACAGAGAAATGGGTAATGCTTAGATCTTTATGATAGGAAAGAATATTTCTGGTGGATGTTATGAGTGTTAAAAGGACCTGCACTTATTAATAAAATGTGTTCCTATCTTCCTTACTATTCCATTATACAGGAAGTTCAAATTATTGTTTTAGACACCCTTTGAACTAGGATATATAGGTTGAAGATTATTTAAAAGGGAACAAGAGGGAAAAAAGAAAAAAAAAAGAACAAAGACATAAGAAAAAAGAATAATTTAAAAAAAAAAGACTTTCAAGGTCATTCACCATATATTATGTAATTGCAATTCCAAATGTTTTGTTTTAATCTTTCAATATGATCCACTAGGCCCTCCCCCCTGCACTAAAACCACAACATAAAAGAAGCTTTTAGTGGCAGGGCAGGGTAAAGGTAAGAAAAATATGGGAGATGTCATTCAACTATCTCTATACATTAAAGACATGCAATGAGAGCATGAAATAAATCTTTGTTGCTGTTAACTGTTGAGATTTTGGGGATATTTATTATTGCAACATGACATAATCAAAACTGCATGTATTGAATAAATATATGTGTATATGTCCTATTTTCCTATATATATATATTTATATGCTATATTACATACACATATTATAGAAAATATGTTATATACACACATCTTATATAAAGTACATTACATATGCATGTTATATATAAAATATACGATATATCATGTATACCTAAATGTGATAAAATTATATCTTTTGAACAAATAATGTATAAGTACATGTTTTGGAACTTGAGATATAATGTATGCTATTTAAATTATTATAAAATGTGCAATTGTGTGCTAACATGCTTTGGTTTATGACCCATTTATGGTGACAGCCAAGATTTGTTTGATGCCAACTCTTTGGTCCAAAACATTTCTCCATTACAGCTTTATTTCTTTGAGAAAATCCCACTGCTCTATACTCATCTGCTTTGGAACATGGTTCTAGAAATTTACTTGGATGTTTGCAGTTTTTTAATTCCGGGATTTTGTTACTTCTTAAACCGGTGGAAATGACTTGTAATTAGTGACATAATATGTCTTTATAAATGTTGTCTCTTACAGAAGAAAAAATATAGTTTCCTGTAACCATCAGTCATACAAACTGTAAGAGATATAAAGATAGTTTAAAAAATTTTTTTAAATAGGGAAAAGAAAATATTCTAATTTTTTTCTTTAAAGCATTATCAAGAAATCAGGAGGTATTCAAACTCCAGAACATGCATCTTATTTTACACCATAGATTAAGAGTTGTGCCTTAGATTTAGCAAGTGCTCATAGAGTTTTGCAATTATTTTAATATTGTCTTATGGAACACTATTTATTGATAGATATAAGCAAAAACATAAGATGCCAACAGTAGCCAAAATAGTATTTTTTTATTTTATACCCTCTGCCTCCCATTGTCATTATTTTACGTGGCAAAGCTGGCATAAGCGAAAGTTTGGTTAATCGTCTAATTTTGTTCTTATAAACCCCAATTCTCTGCATGTTAGAACAAATCTGAGTTTTAGTATGCTAATCTCTGAGTAATCAAATATGCCTTGGAAAAAATAATCTGCAGGGAAACTCCATCTATGGACCATCTGATTTGCATTATTAGTATTTTCCATGTAATAATTCTACACATTGTTATCATTAGCAACACTATTTCAATCACGAATATCACCAAGTTCAGAAGAAATCATTTCTGAATTGACTCTATTAGACCATGATCAAGAGGAAAAAATACAAGACTGAGTTTTCCTTTAGTGTTGTATCTGACATTTTTAAATAGACTCATTTTCTGTGGTTTCATGTAACCTATTACATTTGTCACTGGATGGCAAGGAGGCCTGTCTCTCATTAGCACTTCCGCTAGTACTTGAGAAAAATATCCTGGAAGAAAAAAGATTCAATTTTCCTCCCCAGATTTGGAAGCATTTGATTTTTTTTTTTTTTTGGAGAATTTCAGTGAATATCATCTCTAATTTTAGTTGAATACCCCTCACCATATGATGTTACAAGATATAACTAACATACTATCCGCCTAGAAATATGTTTCTCTTTGATCCTAAAAATGGCTTTTGATTAAAAAATTGGCTCTCCATTATGTTAAGAGTGAGATAGCATTTAAGTGGTGCTGGAGGAGACTGATCTATAAAAGACAGAACAAAAGAATAGGTCAGAATTAAACCCGTTACTTTTTTTTAATCCATCTCTTAATATTTTCCCTCCTTTATGTGTATCTGAGCCCCAAATTTCCACAAATTTGGAATGTGTTTGTACTGGGTTAGGTGTGTGTGTGTGTGTGTGTGTGTGTGTGTGTGTGTGTTGTCTTTGCAGGGAGTTTTGGAAAGTGTTTTTAGCCCAGCTATTTGCCTTTCCCTTCCTTCCTACTTCTCCCATCACCAGAGATGTTCTTAGCATCTGTTGGTGACTCTCTGTTGGGATGAGCCAGTTAGGATGAGACAGTATTTCCCTGCACCAGTCACTGATGAACATTTTCTAGTGTGTTTTCAGGTGTGAAAATCAGATGTGTCACTCCAATGCCTAAAATTGTTCATTGGCTCCCTCTTAAAATCCACACTCCCCTGTCCAGCATACAAGGTCTTCATAATTGTGCCCTAATCTTCCATTTTGCCCTTATACTCCCTCTCCAGAACTCTGAACTACCTAGAGACCCTCTACAAGCTATATTCCAATCCCTCTGTCTTTACACATCCCATTTGTGGGGCCTGGAGGGTAATTGATTCCTTTTGTTCTGTTTCTTTATATCAAATGTTAAACCTTTTCAGCGAAGCCTTGCTTGCCTGCCTCAGAGATTGACGCTGTGAGGCTACCTTAACAGCTGTGGACTATGTACCTCTGAAGTTCTTTTACCTGAGAAATATAGGGTTATTTATTGTGTAAACCTGCCCTTACATGCATGAACTCTAAGCTTGACTAATACATCTGCAATATAGCAAAATGTACAATACTAGTCTATATCTCTATCTCTATCTCTACCTCTACATCTGTATATCTATATCATCTATATCTATATCTTTATCTATATCTATATCCATATCTATCTATCTTTCCCACTGTATCATTTCCCAGTAGGAGAGGTAGGGTTACTTGTGTCCTAATCTAATATAAGTATCATACTGAGTCCTGCCAGGGCATGACTTTTTTTTAAAAAATATATTTTATTGATTTTGTACAGAGAGGAAGGGAGAGGGATAGAGAGTTAGAAACATCGATGAGAGAGAAACATCAATCAGCTGCCTCCTGCACACCCCTCACTGGGGATGTGCCCGCAACCAAGGTACATGCCCTTGACTGGAATCAAACCTGGGACCCTTCACTCCGCAGGCCGACGCTCTATCCACTGAGCCAAACCGGCCAGGGCCAGGGCATGACTCTTGAATTGAGAGTCGGGGTCAGAGTAAGAGTGTGCTCTTCCCAAAAGGTTATTCTTGGTGTCTCTCATAATAGATAAGAGGCAAACATAGGACAGAACAACTGAGAGAGGGAACTCAGTTGATAAAAGAAATAACTGGGTCTTTCTCTCCTTCAATGAGCCTGAACTGAGGAGGCTGTGCTTCCATAAGGACATTTTCAGGTAAGGCATGTTCAAGGTTTCCTTTTTACCCCTGGGTGCATATAGGGAGGACCTAAACTGAGTGGGGCATAGTGGATTACAAAGTAAGAATGAGCAAGTCATAGCTTATAAGTCAATTTATTGCTCTCTCTGTGAATTTTAAGTGTTTAGCTGTGCCCCAAGCATTATTCAGGAGAGCGGAGGCAAGAACCCGTGTCTATCTTGGGCCTGTGGGTATGCAGAGTCCTTCTGAAGTCAGCGTGTTGGTAACTACAAGAATCAACCATGGACCACAGAGTAAGGGAGGACTCAGGAGGAAAGAGTGAGTGAAGGAGCCAGCCACCCCTTGCACCAAGATTGCCTGCTTCCAAGGCAAGATTCTCCAATAAGGAATATTGAATTTTCTACAATTATGAACATGTGTAGTGTTAGTTTTAGAAAGCTACACAGAGGGCATTTAGTCCAACCCTCTCAGTGTACAGATGGGGAACTGAGATCCATAGAGGTTGCGTGAACTCACCTATGTCAGTGGAGAGCCAATTCAAAGTTCTTTCCACCATGCAAGATCAATACCAGGTTATGGAACAAATACATTTTCAATAAAATAAAATATGTTCTAAAAAATCGTGTGTTTGTGCAGTAGAAATGTTTGAGGAGTAGAAATCCTCAGTTTTTAAAATCAAATTTTCAAGGGCATCAAGAGCAATGGCATGAATAGTAAAATGTTGGGAGGATGGCAGTTTTCATGACAACTTCACCTGTTTTTCCAAGTTCTGATGAATGAGAATCCATTCAGTAAGTCTTTCGCACCCACCAACTCTAACTACCCACTGGTTTTCTCCTGAAAAAAAGTAGCTTTTATTCTCACTGAAAACATCTTCTTTTGATATGTCACCTTACTTGTACTTAAGGCTTTGATGAAAAATACCTTTACTACATACAGTGAGTGTTCAATTCAGAAGCATATGAATTTTTCTGTATCTGATCCCACCTGTCCAGAGATGAAAGTGGGTTTTTATCAGTGATTGCATTGAAGGCACCAGTACTTTTCAGGCAGTTCTGACATATATTTGTTCTTCATAGTGTGTACTCAGTTCAAAGTGACAATTTGAACTTGGAAACTCTCTCATTCACTGTTTCTTTGAAGAGATAAACAAGGTTGACAAACCTTTATGCAGACTCATCAAAAAACAAGAGGACCCAAATAAATAAAATCAGAAATAAAAGAGGAGAAGTAACGCTAACTCCACAGAAATACAAAGGATTGTAAGAAAATATTACAAACAATTATATGCCAACAAATTGGACGATCTAGACAAAATGGATAAATTCCTAGAAACATATAATCTTCCAAAACGGAATCGGAAAGAATCAGAAAATCTGAATAGATAGATTACAACTAATGAAATTGAAGTAGTAATTTAAAAAAACTCCCAGCAAACAAAAGTCCTACACTGGATAGCTTCATAGGTGAAATTTACCAAATATTCAAAGAAGAACTGACATCTATTCTTCTCAAACTTTTCCAAAAAATTCAAGAGGAGAGAAAACTACCAAGGTAATTTTACAAGGTCAGGATTATCCTAATTCCAAAACCAGATAAAGATACTATCAAGAAGGAAAATTATAGGCCAATATCCCTGAATAACACAGCTGCTAAAATCCTCAACAAAATATTAGCAAACTGGATCCAGTACTACATTAAATAGATCATACACCATGATCAAGTGGCATTTATTCTGGGAATGCAAGGTTGATACAATAGATGCAAATCAATAAACATGATACACCACATAAACAAAATGAAGGATAAAAAAAACCCCCACATGATTATATCAATAGATGCAAAAAAAAAAAAAACCTTTTGATAAAATCCAGCACCATTTTATGGTAAAAACTCTCAGCAAAGAGGGAGTAAAGGGAAGATACTCAACAAAATAAAAGCCACATATAACAAACTCAGAGCCATACTCAATGGGCGTAAAATGTTTTCCTTGAGACAGGGATGTCCACTTTTACCAGTCTTATTTAACATAGTACTGGAAATTCTAGCCACAGCAATCAGACAAGAAGAAGAAATAAAAGGCATCCAAATCGGAAAGGAAGAAGTAAAACTGTCACTATTTGCAGATGGCATGATACTGGAAACAGCCCAAATGCCTATCAGTAGATGAATGGATAAAACAAAACAAACAAAACAAAACAAATACCTGTGGTACATTTACACAGCATACATGGACCTGGAAAGTACTGTGCTAAATGGAATAGGCCAGTCAGAGAAAGACAAATGCCATATGATTTTATTTATTTGTGGAATCTAATGAACAAAATAAACAAACAAAATAGAAGCAGTCTCATAGATACAGAAAACAGACTAACAGATGTCTGAGGGGAGGGGATTGGAGGACTAGGTGGAAAAGGTGGAGGGATTAAACAGGAAAAGAAAAACTAACCTTAGACACAGACCAAGGTATGGTGATTACAGGAGGAAAAGGGGATGGGGAAGGTAGAAGAGGGTAAAGGGGAATAAATGGTGACAGAAAGAAACAACTTTGGATGGTGAACACACAATATCATATACAGGTGATGTGTTATAGAACTGTACACTTAAAACCTATGTTATTTTAGTAACCAATGTCACCCCAATAAAATCGATAAGAAATAAAAATAATAAAAATATAAATATTTGTTTAATAGAGAAGTAAAATCCAAATGATTTTATTAATAAGTTAGAGGTAATTAAATTGTCCTTATCAATGTACAGTGTATTCACTAGGTCATTAACTTTTAGAAGGCATCTATACTGCTTGTGCTGTGATATATAATTAACAAGACATAGTAACCTATATTCACCTTATATTTACTGTATACATGGCTGTTTTATAGCAAAAACAGTGCCATATTTCACATAGTAGCATTTCCATTTATTAGCAATATTATAGAAGAAAACAAAACTCAGATTTTCAGAAAATCCCTCTTTCTAGTCTTGATATATGTTCCTGGACCCCATCTAGTGCAATCGTTGTTCCTGAATCAACTCCACAGATGTTGCTCTGAGCAGTTCTACACACAAGTGCAAAAGATTTTACACAGGCTCCATCCAAGAAAAGCTTAATTTCCTTTCAGCTGATTTTGAGTCTCCTCCCCTCCAAACTTCATTGTATGTTCTCTTATGTTCTGGATCAGCTAAAAGGTTTTAGATGAGCTGTTGGTTAAGAAAGAAAGCTGCTAGGATTTCTACCAGACCAGACATAATCTCCTTTGCCAAAGACTCATTTTGAAAACCATCGTAATTTTTAATGATGAAGTGTGGAACTCTGAAAAGAAGCTTTGCTTAAAAAAAAAAAAAAAAAAAAAGGAAAAAATTTCCCACAACATCCTCCAAAAATTCACAATCGATGAAGTATGCTCCTCCTTAATTTACTCCTCACTCGCTTCCTAGTTCCCAGAGGCTGCATGGTCTCTGCAGCTGGTATTCTGTGGTGTTTGCTACATGAGCATAGGTGAACTGAAATAGTAACCCAATGGTAATTGACAGGACACTGATGGTCTGATTCTATATAGCTTCAATCAATGTTCATATGGAATAACAGCCAGGAAAATCTTTTGTTCCCAGATGAGAAAGCTGTCTTCGCAGTTGGCTCTAAGTACTGCAGGAAGCACATGTAGCAGTAAGATTATTATGAAGTTAATTCTAAGAATGTGAACTATTTGAGGGCCAAAGCTATGAATAATATCAAAGGAAACTGAGTACATCGAAACGATATGATGTTTGATGTGAAATATCTATGGAAAATTTGAAGCATCCTTTCCTTGCTCTGGCTCATGGTGGGTTTTCAATTGATTTCACAGACATGGTTCCTGTCTGAAGCTCACAGCAGTCTCAGGGGGCAAGTGGCTCAGAATGTGTGCCCTCTGAGGGGAGAGGAAGGATTAACTGACCTCTACGTTTTCCAACATTATTGGCAGGGTCCAGACTGAAAGACAGCCCTCTGGACTTTTCACCTGGTGCTCTTTCCTGTGACAACCTCAGGAGAAGATAAAACTTAAAGCACAGGAGGAAAGAAACAGGGAAATAAGTCTAATTTCATTACAAATGATAGTTTTATATTAAAAATATTTTCAAATGTAATAAATTTAGTGAACATTGGATAAGACTTCCTGGGGAGAAAATGTCAATTTTTATAAAACAAAATTAAGAGGCCCAGTGCACGAAATTTGTGCATGGTGGTGGTGTTGGTGGGGGTCTCTCAGTCTGGCCTGCATCACAATCTGAGGCGTTTCAGGGGATGTCCGACCGCTGGTTTAGGCCTGATCCCGCAAATTGGGCCTAAACCGACAGTCGGACATCCCTCTCTCAATCTGGGACTGCTGGCTCCTAACTGCTTTGCTTACCTGCCTGATCACCCCTAACCGCTTGCCTGGCTGCTTGATTTCACCCCTAAAACTCAAGCTTTTTCTTTTTAATATTTATATTTCTTCTTTATTTTTTATTTTAAAAGTCAAGCTTCTTGAGAACATGAGGCGTTTAACATTATTCCATATTCCTTACAGAGAGCTAAGCATGGTAAACACAGCAAACACTTAATACTTATGGGCTTCTATACGGACACTTTCCAGCCAGGAAAAATGTTTTAATAGGCAGTCTCCAAAAACGTGAACTGGAAAACCTAAAAGTAGAGTGCTCAGATTTCAGGCATCAGGTGCTATTAAGAGGATTTCTATCCCAATTAAACTCTAATTCTGAGCTCTCAACAATCTGGACAAACTGCCCTTCACTGTCTCCAAAGTTTCTTATTCATCACTATCCCATTTTCCTTTTTTTTTTTTTTTTTTTTGAGTTCAATGTTTTATATCCACATCAGTATCAACGCACAACACAAAACCTACCTGCCAGCCGGAGGTATAGTCCTCTAACAGAGACTTAGAGGTACAAAGACTAAGAGAGAGAGAGAGGACAGAGATGGGGATAGAAAGAGTGACAGGAAGAGACAGACTCAGAGAAAGCAAGAGAGACTGAGACAGAGAAAGATTCACAAAGAAGAGAGAGAGACAGAAAGATGGAGTCCTGCGCTGTATGAGCCCGCGGGCTGCGGGGGCGGGGGGATGTGCCAGTGTGACGGTAAGTGCATCCTTGTGTTGCACGAGGGAGGTGTGCTGGTCATGCAGCACCAGCTCCTTCAGAGACCCGTACCGGTTGTAGGGTTGTAGGGCTCCGCAGAACCCAAGCCAGTGGCCCAGTGGTAGATGACACAGTGCTGGGTATCTCCGTCCACCATCACCAAGCAGGCACCGCAGCACTGCCGGCTGCTCTCACGGATGAGGAAGGTACCATCCCGCTTGCTGTTCAGCATTTCCTCAGCCCGCGAGCAGTTGATCTTGCCCACATACCAGGTTCGTTCCTCATGGCGGGGGAGGTCATCCTCATCTTCCATCAGTGCATACTGGTCGTCAGGCTCATTTTTGATTCCCAACCACTCGTTGATTTTCTTCTGCCGGGCGCCTTTCTGGCTGAGCCATACCAGGTCCTGGTCTCGGATCTTGCGCAGCTGCATGAGGTCTGGCTTCAGGCTGTTCATGCGCTGATCGATCTCCCAGTTGTCCAAGGCCTGTGTCCGCAGCTCCTGTTCCAGCTTCCTGTGGCTCTCGTGGATCTCGGCGATGCGAGACTTGCGCCGTTCTGAGCTCAGCAGGATCCTCTGCATCTCGTTTTCATGGCCCTCGCGCCGGAAGCGCTCCACATACTCCCTCCTGCACTTCTCTGGAGTCTGGCCCTGCCCTTCGAAGATCGAGATGGTTTCATTGGAGGCTTTGATTGCGGTGCTTCACCGGCAGCTCCTGGGAGGTGCGTGTGTGCTCCTCGTAGAGCTGGTCCTACTCGCGGCTCTTGTCCTCCACTTCAAACCAAGGTAGCAATTTCCTGCCAGAAGTCACGTCCAAATGCTCTGAGACTGAGGACTATAGGGCTGACTACGTGCAGTAACAGGCTCACCTTCTAGCCCTGGGCGCCCAGGCGTCCTCCACAATCCCACCATCCCCTGGGCGCCCAGGCGTCCTCCACAATCCCACCATCCCCTGGGCGCCCAGGCGTCCTCCACAATCCCACCATCCCCTGGGCGCCCAGGCGTCCTCCACAATCCCACGATCCCCTGGGCGCCCAGGCGTCCTCCACAATCCCACCATCCCCTGGGCGCCCAGGCGTCCTCCACAATCCCACGATCCCCTGGGCGCCCAGGCGTCCTCCACAATCTCACCATCTACTGGTCGCACACTTCCGGTTTCTCTAGCTTCCCCTTAAGTGGTGTTTCCTTCCGTCGCGTTGGTCCAGGGCCTCTAGTTGGAGAGGATTTTTCTGTTCTTTGGCGTTGATAGCTGTTTGCTATTTGGAACCAGTGAAGTTTCGGGAGCACTGCCGCTGCCGTGAACATGTTGGTCCCAAGCGCACGCATGAAACAACCGGCCATTCAGTCCACGGCCTGCGCCGTCCTGGTCGCAATGAGAAAGGTACTGTGCTGAGCGGTTTTCCAGTCGGATCTTCCCCTTCCTTCCCCAGCACCCTCCACACCTACGCCGGGCGACCACGCCACCCCGCAGACCCTTAAGACCTTCCCCCATCGAACTCGCACCCTCTATCGCGTTGCCCAGGGGCGCCCCTAACCGCTCCCCCGGGGGCGGGCCAGCCTGGGCGAGAGGCCTGGTGTTTCTCTGATTGTTCTGGTCGTTGCGGCGTTATGGTAGCAGGCTTTAAATATATATATTCAGATATAAGGTGAAAATAAGCTTTGTGGACTAATAAAGCCCTAGGGGGAGGAAATGGTAACATTGACTCTGCTGGCTAGGTGAGTCTATTTTAGAAGCTCCCCCCCTTTCTGACTTGGCTGGGAGTTTGCCTAGTGGCTTGGTGGCCGTGCTCTGGGTCACCAAGGTGGGTTTGTGCTTACCAGGAAGCCTGAGAAACCTCCTGGGGCTTTCCTTGTAGGCAGACCAGGGAGAGGAGATGCTGAACAGAAGGCAAGGCTTTGAGAGGACTCGGGAGGCACACACCTGGCTCCCATCATTGTTTGAAAATCTCCCGATGCAGATGCGAACCTAATACCATTGTCCACTGTGGCACAGAAGTCACTTTCCAAGGTCCAGGTTGCGTCTGCATTTTTTTTTATCCTCGGAGAGAAAATGAACAGGTAGAAGAGGTTCCCCAGCGTGGCAGATGGGAAACATATTTATGTGGCTGTGCTTCTGTCTGTTTCCAGACATGCTAGGGCTTGTGCCTCTTGAACTGTAGAATAAAATCCCCATTCTTACTTCTTGGCTTTTAAGAAATCACTCTAGAAATTCATTCTCTAGTGCATCTGGTTACATGTGGTCAAAATGCTTCAAGAACATGTGTGAAAGGCAGTGAAATACAACAGCAATTAAATCAGCACTCTAAGAAATGGTTTTGGGTAGTTAAATCTCTTGAATCTTGATGAAGTGATTAAACCATATTCCAAGATAAAACTTAGGGACTGTATGAGACCGTAAGAGTCTTTTACCAATCCCACATGAATTTCATAGCATGGTGGCTTGTGTTAACAGAGTTGTTACAATGCAAGTTACTAAGAGCAAAGCCCGGGAGAGGAGCTATGCCAAGTTGAGGCACTCTTCCTTTGGGTCCCTCAGAGTTAAGAGAGCTTTGCATTTCCCCTGTATCTGGGGCTGGAGCATGAGCCAGGCCCTGTGTTGACACATAAAGCAAACTCTTTTAGATCACAGAAGGGGCTTTAGGAAGTTAAGTGTAAATGTAATAATGATGAAAAGGAATCTCATTTATGATAAATCAGCACTTGTGAGTACAAATTAGACCAAATCATTGAGCTACTTCCTTGAACAGCATTAGTTTTATTCGCTCTGAAGTAGGGTTGGAAGAGTACATCTCCTTTCCCAAGCTCCAGATTGGTAAGTCCAATGCCAATTAGACATCTCTACCTGCATGTCTCCAAAACACCTCAAATACATGTCCATGATCTTCCTGCCAGTGCCCAGTTTTCTTTTCCTGATTCTGGCAGATGTCATCACCAGCCACTTACACTCCAAATCCTGGAACCATCAACTTCAATGAGTATTTGTTGACTGCCTCCCTTGGATCTCGCACTGGGAGAATATTTTGATATGCATTGTCTAATCTTTGACTTTTCTTCTTCTTCTTCATACCAGCCCTTTACTCCTACTTTCCCATATCCAACCTGACTTCAGTTTGATCAGCTTGATTGCCACAACATTTCTTCCTGCTCCTCATCCTTTCAGCAGCTGGCATCCTAATTATTAAGTTTTTAAAACCTCTCCATCCATAACAAAGTCCACGTCCTACTTGCCACCCCAAATCCTACATGATCTGGCTCTGACCCAATTACCTCCCTTTCCCTACTTCTATGCCCCACCCAAAAAACTCAGTCTTCACCAAAACTAACTGGGCCTTTCTCTACCATGGTGTCCTGACCAAGATGTTCCATTTTCTTGGTGGGCCTTTCTCTTGTTCTAAACTTTCTGAATTCTACCCAGCCTTGAAGGTCCAGTCTTCAGTATCTCCTTAGATTATAATCTGCCTCTCCTATACTTCCAGAGTGCTTGCTTTGTATTGTGATGGTCACAGCCAGCTCAGAAAAACTCAGTGTGATGTGCCAGAGGGGGCAGGCTCTATGTAGAGTCTGTCTGGTTCCACTACTAATCTAAAATAGGGCAATACATCATTGATCATAATCCCCATGATCTTGGATTATCATGCCCTGAATCTGTGGCTGGAGAGTATCCCAGACCAGTGCATCTTCAGGAGCTTTGCTGCTTGATTTAGCTAAAAAGGAAAAAGTTATTTGGAACACATAAATGTCTCGTGAAAACCAAACAAAGCAAAACCTTGGGCTAAGTACAGTAAGATCATCGAGGGAGCTCACAGGGAAAGGTTATGGAGCAGCTAAGTAGGCTGAGGAGGGTGAGCTGAGGAGGGTAATAAATGAAGTGACTACAGCAGTGACAACATCAAGGCAGATCCCGAAACAATTGGCACAGTATTTGTTGGGCTGCATTAGGTAATCGTCCTACTTTGCCACAGCTGGTATGAAATCCAGTAACTTGGCCAAGATTTCTGTGCGAAAACATGGAGGCAATCGTGGTCACAGGTGGTGGTAGAACTTTATCTGAACTCAGATGACGTTTAATCCTGGGTAAAGTTCAACAGGGTGAAGAAGCAAAGGAAGTAGAGCAAAACTGGGACCCAAACAACATCAACATTTTTCTAGTAAAGCAATGCTCTGTGTTAAGTAATACTGACATTTGAAGTCATTTATATGATGAGAGATAAGAGTATTCACTAAACTAGTGGTGCCACTGAAATGGGCAAATGTTTCTCCCCTGAAGATACTGTTGTTTGTTTATGAGGACACCTCTGTGAAGGTGTCCCTACTCCCACGGCCACCCTGCCCAGGTAGCCCCGCCCTCCTCTGAAACGCATGCATCAGTTACAGCATTTCTCAGACTGTATTTATGTGTTAAGTGTTTTTTGTTTGTTTCCCCTCCGGACGGAGGGCTCTTTAGAGATTCTCAGGCCATTCCTTAAGTGTTTTTGCATTTTTGCCTGACAGTGAAATTCTCAGTTTCGTTTTGTCTTTTAATAGTTACTGTTCCTTAGTGAGGCCAGAGAGCAGAGTGAGAACCAGGAGGAAGAATGGGAGCCCTTTCAGCTGGAGGCCTCCTAGGCCAGAAGGGAACGAGAGGAGAAAATGTAGATCAGACAAGGGAAAGCTTGCTGGTCCTTCCATGAAGAGGGGAGTCCATGGCTTCCCCTTGTGAATCTGGGTGACTTACCCATTCAGGTGCTTGCTGCCTCCCCCAGGCCCCCACAGTCTACTTCCTGCCTCTATGAATTTGCCTCTTTTTGGTATTTCATTTAAGCATAGGCACACAGTATTTTTTCTTTTGAGTCTGGCTAATTTCACTTAGCATAATGTTTTCAAGGTCCATTCACATTGTAGCATGTATCAGAACTCCATTCCTTTTTATGGCTGAACAATATTTTGTTCTGTGTATATACCACATTACGTTTATCTCTTTGTCCATCTACCGATGGACACTTGGGCTCTTTTCACCTTTTGGCTGTTGAGAATAATGCTACCATGAACATTGGCATTAAATATGTTTGAGTCCCTATTTTCAATTTTGTGGGGGCATATACATATGAGTGGAATTGTTGGATCAAATATTCTAGGTTTAGTTTTCTGAGGTACTAACAAACTGATTTCTGGAGGAGCTCTGCACTATTTTATACTCTTACCATCACCACACAAGTGTTCCAATTTCTCTACATCCTCACCAACCCTGCTATTTATTTTTATTTTTTGATTATAGCCATCTAATTGTGATTTTGACTTGCATTTCTCTAATGACTGGTGACATTGAGTATCTTTTCATGTGCATATAGGCCATTTGTATATTTTCTTTGGAGACATACCTATTCAAATCCTATGCCCATTCTTAATTTGGGTTTGTTGTTGAGTTGTAGGAGCTTTTTATATATTCTGGACATTAAGCTCTCATCAGATATATGATTTGCAAATATTTTCTTCCATTCTATGGGTTGTCTTTTTACTCTATTGACAGTGTTCTTTGATGCACAAAAGTTTTGTCCAATTTATTTTTTCTCTTTTGTTGCCTGTGTGAGTGTTGGTTTAGATTTTTGGAGAGATTATTTGTTGATGTTAGGTAAGCAGGATGGGCTTTGCTGAACATTTAGAACTTTGATCATGACTAGACCAGACTAGAAATAAACTTGTTTATGGAGCTGTTTATGGACCCACAGCACAGACGTTCACGCTGGATGGCAGAAGTCTGGAGAGTCCAGATGTCACCATTGTCTCATCAAGGGATGCTCTTTGGGACCATTATTCTTTCAACGAGTCCCAAATGGCCTCAGTTTATCTAAGTGGTTGACTCAATTAGGGGGAAAATTATCTGCAGCTTGTTTTAAATGTCAGTTTTAGCTGAATTGTCCTCAATATCCTAATGCCTATAAGAGGCATAGCATCACCAGTTTTACAGTCGATTTTTCTTTCTAGAGATGACCTTGGTTGTTTTTTTTTCCTGTTTCTGAAGGGGACAGTAAGCTTGGGCAATATGTGCATGTATATGTTCATGTGTGTGCATGTGTGTATGTGTGTGTGTGCATTCATATAAAGGCATTGGGCTCTGTGGATGCAGGTGAATTCCCCAAGTACCCGAGAAACACAGAAAGCCATCTTTGCCTTTTCTGGACTTCACATATAATTTCTTGCCATGTTTAGGAAGCAAAATCACAAAGTGCATCCAAGAACCTATGGAAAAATTTTGGGGGCAAAATCAGCTGAGTAGGGTCCACGACAGATACCCTTTCTTTCATAGTTTGTGGAAACTGCCGGCATAGTGACTTAATCAGTACAACACTTTAAAGACACGAGCCATATGATTTCACTACATTCATCTTCCCATGCAAGCGATATCAATGTGGAAGAAGTGTCTGAAAGAGCAGAATTGGAAAATATTTAAATAAGCCATTAGTCCTGCCAACTCAACACCAGGGCATCTTGACCGCACATTTGGAACTACAAGAAACAAGTCATAAACCTCTGAACTCTGGGAATGATTACATCTGGCACGAGAAGAGGCAGGGTGGGGCCTGTCAAGCCAGCCACAGCTGATTCTGGGGTGCTTTTCCAGCTCACTGGGAGAGAGATAAGTGAGGCCAAGGAGCCTGGACAGCCATTTATCAACTGAAGGAGAAGGGCAAAGGCCACAAGAAAGGTTAAGAAGGAAAAGAGAAAGAATGGGTCCAGAACCAAAATGCTGTGCAGATGAAGGAGAATAACAGAGGAATAGGGCTACCACCCCTCATCCCTCCGCAGAGCCACCTCACTAAAAATAAACATGGCTGTGAATAGTGGGAGCGGGAGAATCCAGAAATTTTATAAATTGGTACTTCTCCAACTTGAATGTGTTTCAGAATAACCTGAGGGTCTTGTTAGGGTGCAGATTCTGATGAAGGTGGCCTGCGGTGGGGCTGAGTTTCTATGTTTCTATCAAATTCCCCTGTGAGTAGCAAGGCTATAAGTTAAAGATCAGGTAGAAAAAGAATGAAGAGGGAAATGAAGGAGGGATGGAGGGCCTTAACCCCAATACTATTCCTGTGGCTCATGCCATGGAACCACTCCCTGAGAATGTCCTTTGGATTCTTTGCAATAGTATCTCCTTAGTAGTGTCCATGACAGAATTTTCTCTTGTGAGAATTATAGCCATTTACTTCTCTTGAATTTGTGTGACAAAAGGTGACACAGAATGTTGGCATGATCCATTCACCCCATTTCGTGGAGGGAGACACTGTGACTTTAGGGTAGCAAACCCCTCACACCAGAGACATCAGTGTTCCATGGAAAGGGCTGGGACAGAATAAGCTACATGAAATCTAAATGTCTAAGTGAGCAGAAACTCAGCCCCACCCCAGACCACCTTCATCAGAATTTGCATTCTAAGACATTCCTCGTAATACCTAGTACATTTTTGGGGGGTGAATCTGATGAGTTAGAGCAGCGATTCTCAACCTGTGGGTCGCGATCCCTTTGGCGGTCGAACGACCCTTTCGCAGAGGTCGCCTAAGACCATCCTGCTTATCAGATATTTACATGACGATTCATAACAGTAGCAACATTACAGTTATGAAGTAGCAACGAAAATAATTTTATGGTTGGGTCACAACATGAGGAACTGTATTTAAAGGGCCAGAAGGTTGAGAACCACTGAGTTAGAGGAATGCATATCCCTCCAAAGAAGCACTTGTGTGCTGCTCAGGAGAGCCAGCAGGGGCTTACCTGCCCCAACACCCCCCAGAGAACAGAGCGCAGCATTTTTCTGCCTTTTCGTCCCTCTCTCTCCCTCTTCTCACCCCAATGCTGAAGGAGCTATAAAAGGGCAGCTATGAGAGTACCTGAAGGCCAAGCTCTACCCTCTTTTCATGTCTCTCTTTGATCATATACACTTCTAAAACATGCTTTAACACATCTTTTACTGTGAACTTGCATGTTCATAACTTTTGCCAATTTTAAAAATTGTGTTTATATTTTCTTATTGATTTGTAAGAGCTCTTTATATATCAATACAATTAGGCTTTTCTTGTATGTGTGTGGTTAAAGTTTTGGACATATGGCCTTCAAAGATGCAGATTCTACTTATGCTCTTTGGGGGTCAGTTCTGTGGGTCACTGGAGTCCCACAAATATTAAGGCTGCATAACAAGCACCCCAAACTAAGTGGTGTGTTGAGAACAAGTAGAGGTTAAATTAGCCTCACCAACAGGTGGCTAAAGATTTCATGAATATTTAGTGCCTCATGAAAATTTGATGTATCATCTTCTTTATGAATATTGAGTGCCTACTTGGTTCTTCCATCCATTCCAATCTGTTTAAGCATCTGTATGTTCTACTTTTTTTGCCTAACGTTTCTCACATGATACCTATTTCTAAACTAGTGTTATCTTTCTCATTTATTTGTTGCTCTATTTTTTTATTGTAGAGTTGAATTTTTTTTTAATTGCAACCATTCATTACCTTCCCCAAGGCAGTTTGCAAAAGATTTGGGATGCGATATAAGAGGCCCATTATACAATTAAAAGCTGTCTTTCTTTCTTGACTTGGTCTCTTGTGTTAGGCACCAGATAGCCTGGCTAGGGAGATCAGCAGTATTCCTCCTGTCAAGGCCCGGTAAAGCCCACATGTTAAGTGCCAGGAGAATTTGTATGTTCTGACAGCAAGATGGGGGCTCCTTGGAGGCCATCCTGAGGCCATTCTGGCGCAGCCTTGGTGGAAAGTATGATTGTCAGAAATTAGCACGGTTGTGAATGGCACCAGATTCTCACTGCGCACACCTGCACTCTGGAGGTGGTGGAAGGGTGCTTGGTGGCACCCCTACTCAGTTATGTGTTCATTCTGTATAAAGAGAAAACTGTGTTTGAGATAAAGATTGGAAACATACACAAATCCCATCTCCAAACATTTGTGACATCCCATATAATGGCACAAGTGAAAACTTAAATTGCCCTCATAAAATGAAAGTAGTTATTGAAATAAACGTTATTCCTCCCACTTAATAGGAATCATTAGGCTTTTATTTTACATGGAAAGGGGGGATCAAAGGCAATAAAGACCCATTATTTTATGACAAAGCAATGCTTTATTGAGTTTTCATGAATTAAAATAGGTCACGGTCTTTTCAAAGTTCAGAAACAAAAGTGAGTAAATTTAGGAAGAGGATGTAGCATGGAAGGGAAGAAAATGAAAATACCAGAAGTTCTATACTTAAAATAATAGTTCTTTGCCCCTCCTCCCACTCTTGTGCTTGATAGAAATACAGAGATGAATCGTTTTCATTAGCTAAGCATATTCTAATGTTCTATTGGCTAAATGGAAATCTTATTATAGTCCCTGGTGGAATAATTTAAGCTAGTATTCTTTATGTGGCTGTGCATATAAATATCTAACTTCAGACTTTTAAGCAAGATCCAAATCAAACAAAATTAGTTAATTTCATCTTTCAGTAAGACATTGTTCAACTAACACACAGGTGTACTCTTTGGAAAGAAGCCAGACAGAAAAATACTTGAAACAGACTACAGAGAAATTACTAGAATTTACTAAAGACCATAGGCTACAGTTTTAATTACTTAAAGAGCAATTTATTCAAATAGCCAGGAGGGTTTAATCTCAGCTGAAAATGTTTGGGTAGGTTCCATGTTAGTTTCACCTTATTCTAGAATCTAAATCTTATATATTTTTTTTCCTTCCCAAAGTACCATATTGCTTTTTGGGTGATGCCAATAAATACAAAGTTCTTATTAGTTGAAATATGGGCAAACAAGAAATACTCACTCACTGTCTAGATACTCTTGATCTACATGTCTAAAGTACTTAGGATAAATGATACCCATGCCTCTTTGTTCTGCAAAGAGAGCCGAAAATCTCCAAAGATTAGACTTTCTTGCAGAGCTTCCAATAATAATACTTGATTACACAAGCAATTGATGTAGTAATAATTTCAGATAATAATAATGCTCAGCACTTAAACATTTGTCACCTTCAAAGTGTTTTAACCAGTTTAACCCTCCTAAAACCCCAATGAAGTAAGGAAGTTAGCAAGCAGTCCATTATTCTTACTGTTCATAGTCTTGAACTCAAACCACCAAAGTGTTTGCTTCCTCCTGTATCACTTGGATCCAGCCAGGTGGATGAATTGGGAAAAACATTTGTTTCACCGTTTCATTTTATCTCACATAATCCAGGAAGTTGACAGAGCACTGCTCTGTTCATATTCTTAGATTTATTTTTTTACATGATAAACATTAGTTTAATTATCTTAATGTCACAAAAATATCTGGTGGGTACCTTCGGTAACACACCTGAAACACAACTGCAAGGCCTCTGCCTTCTAATTCTAATTCTAATTCTAATTCTAATTCTAATTCTAATTCTAATTCTAATTCTAATTCTAATTCTAAGAAACTATATTTGGGAGTGTCCTCAGTTGTTATGGTAAGGCCCTCTGCCTGAAAGACAGTTGAGAAATAAGAGAAACTTTGAAGCCCTAACCGGTTTGGCTCAGTGGATAGAGTGCCTTCCAGCAGACTGAAGGGTCCTGGTTTTGATTCTGGCCAAGGATACATGTCCAGGATGCAGGCTTGATCCCCAGTTGGGGGCAGACAGGAGGCTGCAAATCAATGATTCTCTCTCATCCCTTTAAAAAAAAAAAAGAGGAACTTTGAAAGCATTTTTTTTAAATGTTTTTATTATTTTTTTAGAGAGAAAGGGAGAGGGATAGAGAGATAGAACTGGATATAGAGAGCATCATCGATTGGCTGCCTCCTGCATGCCCCCCACAGGAGATCGAGCCTGCAACCCAGGCATGTGCCCTGACCAGGAATCGAACCAATGGCCTTTTGATTCCTGGGTCAGTGCTCAATGGTTGAGCTACAATGGCTGGGCTGAAAGCATTTAAATCTCATCTACATGGAAGAGTTTGGAGTTTTAAACAAAATTATTCAGATTTAAGAGGAAAGTACTTAAACATTTTTGACAAAATTGAATTATTACTTGACTTTTACATCAATTTGAGAAAAGACTAATGGAATGCAATCATTGCTCTTAAAACCTGCTCCTCTTGATGCTGAGTTTAAAACTCTACTTGAGGCTTGGTTTAGAGAATTCCAAGGAATAGTTACTATGTTAGCCACGATAGAATAGAATTTGCGGTGATAGCAAATTAATTACAGGATCTCAGTGGCTTACCACAACAGAGTATCACCTGTTCCTTGTGAGTCAGCAGAGAAGTGGGATGGAAGGGGAGATCTGCTCTTGGGTTCCAGCTAATGGGTGCTCCACCATCATGTAGCCACACCCATTTGGAACACCCTTTATCCATCAGTGCAAAGGAAGAGAGAAACAGAGAAATCACAACTGCTGTTCTATGATCAGGTCTGAAAGGGACAAGTATTATTTCTAACCAGAATCCATTGACCAGAAGTAGGCTACAAGGAGAGCAAATGGGCCACATGGTGAGCATTATTGCCTCTGCCATAGTTACTATTAAACCTTTGTTATATTTTATGCATACATCATATTTTATGTAGATGTGCTATATGTAATATATATCAATTTATAGACATAAAGCACATTGCATGTGTTTTTACTTATATTTAAATGTAAAGTAAAAATGTATATTTCCCCTCTGATTTCCATGACCATTTTAGGGGAGTAATCCCATCAGGAAAACCATTTGCCCCAATACAAATACAAAGAACATTGAAGAACTGACTCTAATGTCTGGGTTAAGAACACTTACCTTCATCACTGTAAATCTATTGAGTGGAGAGCTTATCCCATATTCTTTGCATCTTCAACCAAAACCCACACTGCACACTCTCCTACCGAGACAATTCTGACAGTGGAGTTTAATGATATTGATGCTGGAGCACAGAGGGTAAATGCTATGTCCCAACCATTCACCACATTCGATTGAGAGACAAGCCAGGATTCATTAATATTTTGGCTGCAGCATGGTATCCACAAGCTCAGGGTCCCATATCATGAAAGTATGTGCTAAAAAATAACCTTATTTAACGGTGGTGGTGGGGGTGGGGCAATGGGATCTATTTTCAGGCCATTGTAAGGTTGGTCAAACCACTGAGGGAGCAAGGCTGAACACCAATAGATGCTAACTGGAGCCTAGTGCTGCTAGTTGAGCCCAGACCATGGTGATGGCTCTCTCTGCCTAGCATTTCTTTTCCCTTCGCCCCTCTCTTGGGTTAGCCCAGATGCCGGCAGTCCTAAGAACTGGCATGACTGTAAGCCAGACCCAGCCTGCTCTTCAAAACTCTCCCCTATCCCCTCCCTCAGGGAAGACCCCTTAACCTCCCTCTCACTCTTGTTTCTTGAGGTTTTCTGTTCCTCAGAGTCTTGCCCGAGGTCTGGGGTTTGAACCGTGTTCAGACACTGGGAAGCAGAGGTTAGGAGCCCATGGCTGCAGGTCTGAGGAGCTTTAATTAGAGGCTTCTCCAGACCACCCGCCTGCCAGCCTCTCCAAGCCCCTGCCGTCTGCATCCCAGAGGGGCCCTCGCCGCTGTGGGTGGCAAACCACAGCAGGACCCCCGAAGGTAGTCAAGTGGGCCTGAGGAGGCCATCAGACCTCAGCTGGTTTTAATCCTATAAGACCGAAACTTAACATACGAGGCGGGCAAGATAAAAAGTGCTTTGGGGTGGCATCAGTGTTCCATGTTGGACTCCAAGCCCCATTGGGCCATATTCAATGACGATAATAATGAGGCTGATATCAGTGATGCCAGCAATCATAACCACCACATGATGGTAACAGAGCAGAAGCCAAGGGAGAATCCTGATCCTTGTCTGGGGCTGCCTGCTGCATGCGTGTTGTCCTTGATGACTGAACAGGAAGCCCAAGTAAATGGCATCCAGGGACTGCGGGGCCTCCTGGTCCAGCAGCTCTGCTGGAGGCGCTGCCCATGCATCTCCATAGTCACCCTCAGGCCCATGTCTGGTTGCCCAAAGTTGAGCCTGGGAGTCCAGCCAACATTCCGCTGACTCCTCCCCAGCAGAGTTGGCCTGAGGTTCCTGGAGACACTGGCCTAGAGAGTCCAGGAGCGTTTGTCTGGGTTTCCTCCCAAGGAGACTTTGGCACCTGGAGACAGGATGACCAATTCACAGCAAGAGCCAGTGACCCAGAGCAGACAGATGACGCACCAGAAAAAGCATGTTCTCATTCCCTTGTGTTACTTGGTAAGCTCGGTACAAAAAAGACAGCCCTTCCTCAGAGCTCTGCACGCCTTCTCCTGCCCCACAGCGCAGCCCGGAGCTTGGTCACCATGCCACACAGGCTGCCTGTGTACCTCCCCTCTCCTCAGAGCTGTCATCTCCCCTCTACACCCTCCTCTCGCCCACTCTGGTTTCAGAGGACAAGCTGGGTCCTCTTCCTTTCCAAGGCCAGTCACTCTACTTTGCCCTTGGCTTCCCCATTTCCCCCATTTTTCCTCTTTTCGAACCATCCAGTCTTCTGTTGTGTATGTTTAGCAGCTCTGCCCACTTGGCCTATGGACATGCTCCAGTCATTCTTAAAACAGAACTTCATGATATCATATCTCTCCCATCTACATCCTCTCTTCTTTCCTTACCTCCCACTTACATTCTAGCTGCCCCATTTTTTTGCTGTTTTATTGTTGTTATAAAATATATGTAAAGTAAACTTTACAATTTTAAGTGTACAATTTAGTGGCGGTAAGTAAATTCCCATTGTACAGACATCACCACCATTGGTCCCTCTCTGAGCCGCTGTAAGTTGGCTGTCACCTGCACCACTGAACCGCACCTGCTCTTGCTGAGCTCATCAGCAGCCTCCTGGTTGCTGGATCCAGTGGAAGGCCATTTACGTCTTGTCTAACCTCTTTGAGGCATGTGCTGCTGTTTGAGGCATTGCTTCCTTTTGGAATGACTGCTGCCTGGCATTGTGGCCTCTCAACGCCTCTCGTTCTCACCACCCACCTGGCCACACCCGCTGTCCATCACAGGTCCTCTTCCTCTGCCTTAGATTCTGCAGCTCCTTGGGAATGCGCCCCCAGCTCCCTGTGCTTCATTCCACATGTCAGTTATCTCTTAGTTCTCTGGCTGGGTCCCTTCCGTGCAGGACCCCCCTGTACTAAGGCTGAATGTCAATGCCCAAAGTCTTTCTCAGCAGAGAGTTGGTCCAGAAAATATTCTGGAACATTTCTCACCTCAAATGAACTTCTCTAGTGTCCATAACCCAGTAGCAACAGGTACCTGAGGAGTGTCTGGTTGGTAGAAGAACTGGACACGTTGGGAGAGTTGGTGACTGACGGCACAGACAAGTTAATTTTGTAGTCCTTATGAAGCAAAGAAGAAATCCCCAACTCACTGCAGGCAAAACAGATGGCCTGCAGATGTGGGAACATATACTGACCTCCCATCTTTGCACCATCCTCAGGACTCTTCCTGATTCCTCTAAGCAGAGCTGGGTTCTGCAGCTGCCAGCCTCGTAACCCGCTATTTTCGAAGACAGGAGGAGGGAGTCCCTGTGTTCAGGGAAGCACAGTGTGAAAATGAAGGCTTTCAACACCCCTGAGGGGAAAGAAAAGAGGACAGAGGATAGGCGTGGGCAAGAGCACGAGCTGGTGAAAGGCCCACAGGGGCCCACTTGCTTCTTGTCTAAATTTAACAGTAAATGGCATTAACCCCGCCATACAATGACCAGGAATACACAGGCCCTGCCACACACGGGGGCTCGGAGGCCTCTGTAGAATGAGATGGACCTGGGAGAGTTTTCCCTGGGGACTTGCTGACTCAGGGCCTGATGACTGCAGAACCAGCAACAGCCACCCAATGTCAGAATACTGTGGCTACACTTAGCCAGCCCTGGCGGTAACTGCTGGCATCTAAGGGAAGGATTTTTGACGGTTTAATATAGTTATAATTGTAAACTGTTGTATGGTCAGTTCCCACAGGGACCAGGAAAGACAAAACCCTTGGGAATGATTGGTGATCCTATGTAGGGAGCACTCTTACCTTCTCTCTCTGGACAATTCCTGCTGATCTTTCAAGACTCAACTTATGTGTTCCCCCACTGTGGGAGGTCTTCCCATCCCTGACAATGAGTTTCACAGGCCCTCTTCTGTGTGTCCTGGGTATGCCCTTCTGCCGTATAATTTTTTATTACATGTGTCATAATCATCTACTAATCTCTCTGTCCCATCCATTGGACTGGGTACTCCCTGAGGGTAGGGCACCTGTTTCTGATGCCTATCAGAAAAATCTGGATAAATAAATGAGTGATGAATGAAGATTTGAGGTGACTGGTTCTCAAGAGCAAGACTGGGAAATTGTTCTCTACAATGGACACACATTGTTGGGTGTGTGGGAAGCCCAGATGGTGAAAAAGCATCTGGAGCTTACCAAGCAAGAGAAACTCTGGGTTGTGTAACCAGGGCCTCAGAAGGAGCAGGTGTTATTTTACCAAATGCTCTCTGTGAAATGGCGGGGAACATAAATTACTGGCACTGACTAGGTGAGGACCTGTTTCCAATGTATGACCCAGACTTACATAGCATTAAGCTGGACAGGCAAACATGTGTTTGTTTTGTTCTGTGTTGTTCTGAATAATTTTATTACTTTTTTTCTCCCCAAGAGACCAGTCGACTTAAGGAGAGCATCTCTGATAAAGGCATCTCTTTAACCTAATGAATTCACTAAAAACAATTAAAACCAATTGCAGGTCTTTGTCAACAACTATGGCCAGTATTGATTCACTTATCCTGGGTCAGACCATTGCTTGGTCTGAGATAGAGCCCAGGATTGCCAATGTAGTACCCCCTCCATCATACCAAAGGGTCAGAACGTAGGTCCATGGATGGAACAAACATTAGGCCTTTCCGTTGTTATCAAATCAGTTGTTTTTTATATTTATAAAAAGCCCCCTTTGCAAGCCTATAATGACAGGAAAGTTAGATTTTCTACATAAAAGAAGGAGGCCCTAGCAAAGGGGAGAAGACATTCAAGTTCTGTGCATGTTGGGGCAGAAGGAGGTAAAGATTGATGGGGGAAGTGAAACCCTATCATCCTGGCTCTGAGACCCAAAGGCTTGTCTGGAGCAGGGGAAGAAAATAGACCCCAGCCTGCAAGCCTGGTGGGCTACTTAGCACCCCAAGTTGGAAGATCCAGGGCTGGAACATTCTCACTGCTTTTGCATTATTTCATTAGGCTGTTGACAAATAAACACATGGAAACAATCCACAGCCAGGCACTGATTGCATTTTCTTTCAGAGGCATGGCTGGCCCTAGTCTTCTGTGAAAGATTACCTTAATCCCTCATTGACATCTGACCCAGCCTCACATTTTCCGAAGTCTCTTAGTCATGTTTTCAGAGGGATTTGACTCCTGTTCCCTCTACATGACTTTGCACACAGTGTTCACCTCATGGTCCTTAACAAAGAAGCCACCCCCTCCATGGTGGCTCATGCAGTAGCCCCACCATCCAGGAGCCATGTTTTCCAGAAGCAGACTTAGCTCTTCTTTATTGATTATGTGTACAAAACTAGAATCTTCTCCATCAGAATGTAAACACTTAGGGTATCACTATTTCTGTATGTCCCATCCTCCCTAACATTTTGCTGGCTACACACTGGGTCTCAGTCTACACCTTTTCACTCATTGAGTGAGGGTCTAGCAGCCTCAAGCCTATGTAATAAAAGGCTAATATGCAAATTGACTGAACAGCTGAACGACTGGTTGCTATGACGTGCACTGACCACCAGGGGGCAGACGCTCAATGCAGGAGCTGCCCCATGGTGGTCAGTGCTCTCCCACAGGGGGAGCGCTGCTCAGCCAGAAGCCGGGCTCACGGCTGGTGAGCACAGCGGCGGTGGTGGGAGCCTCTCCCATCTCTGTGGCAGCACTGAGGACCCCTTGGGGGGATGTCCAACTGCCAGCAGGCAGACATCCCCCAAGGGGTTCCGGACTGCAAGAGGGTGCAGGCCGGGCCAAGGGGGACCCCCCCCCCGCCCCCCACTGCACGAATGTTGTGCACTGGGCCTCTAGTAGTATATGGTAAACTAATTTCTCTTGTATGCATTTGGAATGATACTAGTTATGCCCCATCCTTAGGAGACTAGGAAAATGGTCATTAATTTTCTGAGTTCTGTGGTTCAGATGAGCAAGGCTGGTTGAGAAAGGCAGGCAGAAGTTGGGGTAACCAGTGGCAGAATGAGTGCTGAACCATTGAACCTCATTCTGTCCACAAGGACGGTAATTGAACTCCTTCCTTGCACAAGGCAGAGCAAGGTTCACTAAGAAGCTAGTGAAGCGTAGGCATCATGGTTTCTCACTTGCATAGGGGCTCCTTCAAAGGCGCAGTACTTAATCTTATATTTATAATTTTAAAATATTTATCTTAAAGGGACCTTTCTCTTCCCTCCAATTAAAAAGACTTCAGTCCTCACAAGACCTGTTTCTCCCCTGCTGCCTGTGCTGTGCTATAAGGGGTGAGGGTCTGAGAAATGTTGGTGCAGGTTCTGCCTCTCCTAGGAAAGAGATGGGACATGGACATCAAAGATGAATAATTACCAGAGTAACTCCCAGATGTTTGGATGGTGCCTTTCCTACCCAGGATAAGTTTAAGAGCAGCTATTTCTGTTTCAGCCAGTTTGACTTCTTAGAATTGAACACCCCCATCTGGTACAGCCATTGCCTGCAGTGTCCACAGGATAACTGGAGGGAAAAACTTCAATCACCTTGGCCTAGCCAGTAAAATCTATTGATCTTGGAAAGCCATTGTATTCGTCAATGTAACTTTCAATAACTTTTCTAACAAAGGATCCTACAGACTCAGCTGCTTAACCCAACACAGCTCCATTTCTTGCTCACATAGTCTGATGTGGATTGGATGGCTTCTCTCACATGCACTCTTCCACACAGTAACTCAGGGATCCTGGCTTCTTTATAGCATGATGCTGCTATTTAAATACATCGAACGAGAGAACCCTGGTGAAGGCACACCAGCCCTTTACTGTCTTAACCCAGAAGTGGCCCACATCACTTCTGCTCATATCCATTGGACAAACTCCATCATATGCCTCTACGTAACTACAGAGAAGGCTGGGAAATGTCATCTTTATGCTCTGGAGGAGAAAAATGAGATCATATCTGGAAAACACGGAAACAGTTGTTTCTCATTGCCTTGAGAATGGTGATGGGTGGCTCTCCTCACGGTGTGCAGAGGAGGGAGCTGGAGGTGAGGAAAGAATTGTTGGCTGCACAGGACTGGTTCTGGAGAGAGACTGCTAAACTGAGGAGCCCTTTGTTGATCTGAGATGCGATTGGTGGGCTGTGGCCCAGATAACCTCTCTTCTGGAATGAAACCATTTCTCTGACATATGAATCCCAGAGAGCTTCAAACCCTAGTCCTCACAGATGTGCCGCCCCGCCCCCCCCGGAGCATTTTCTTGGCGATGTCTAGAGATTGGGGCCATGTCACCAGTGCCTTTCAGAACTGATGTTGGAGAGTTCCTCAGGTTGAACTATTCACTCCCATAGTGTGAACAGTAGCCTAGAATCAGGTTAACTTAGCAACCTGCACTGCAGTTTTCCACCAGATCATCGTGAGCGGGGGCAGGAGGTGTTTCTTGGGCGTTCGTCATTCCGTATGTGTTTGCACAGGCTTTCCTTTGAGAGAGCATGCCTCCTCAACCTGACCGTCTATTTATGCACAGGCTTCCTGATTCACTGTGCACTAGTTAAAATGTCCAGTGTGGAAAGTATTATGACAGCTATGCAACCACCATAGATTAGAAGCAGCTATTGCTTCAGATAGGATCTGAGTTACCAGAAAATTGGGCACTGACTGGATTAACAACTTTATTCTTTTCTCTGCTCTTGTTTATCATTTTTTACTCTTGGGAGGTGAGTTCTATGTGTTCCTCATGGAGTGTCCCATGGCATTGACATCGGGGATCAGATACATGGCCACGCAAAAACTATTTATGGCAGCAAGTGAGCTTTTGAGCATTGAACTTTTAAAATGTTTCATTCTCAAGCTTTGGCTCATTACTCAAGAGGTGGAGATCCCTTTGACAAAAACAACAAAGCACAGCTAACTAAGCATTCAGACAGCCCATGTGTGGTGACCTTGACTTTGTGTGTTTTGAGTCCCTTAACTATCCATGATTGTTGAGTATGGAACTTTGGCCTCCTGCAGGTTCCCTTGTAATCTTATCTTACAATACAACATGGTTTTGTAATGAAAGGTAGTCGGGTTCCCACGAAGGGTCATACAGTTTGTGTGAAGCATGAAAGCGCTTGGCCAAGCAGGTTTGTCAGGCTGGAATGCAGCGCTCCCTGCTCTCTGGTCCTGGGCTGTGTCAGCCCAGAGGATAGGACACCTTTATGTAATTCAGAAACGGCACCCCTTAGCCGAGAAGCACCATACAGTGTATCTGCCATACCCCTCACCATGCCTGCTGTTTCCAATGCCCTCAGCTTCCAGTTGACATTCGAGTTTCTTTAGTGACACCCAAGGAGACAAAACCAGAGGTGGAGGAATGTCTCCCCAAATACAATTTCTCTCAAGTTTCCAAAATCCTCTATTTACTTCCAGCTTCTTCAGTGATATTGCTGCCCACAATATCCAGCACACATGAAGGATTCTCTTGCACATTCCACCCTATAGAACAGTGGTTCTCAACCTTCCTAATGCCGTGTCTCTTTAATACAGTTCCTCATGTTGTGACCCAACCATAAAATTATTTTTGTTGCTACTTCATAACTGTGATTTTGCTACTGTTATGAATCGTAATGTAAATATCTGATATGAATCGTAATGTAGATATCTGATATGCAGGATGTATATTCATTGTTACAAATTGAACATAATTAAAGCATAGTGATTAATCACAAAAACAATATGTAATTATATATGTGTTTTCCGATGGTCTTAGGCGACCCCTGTGAAAGGGTCGTTCGACCCCCAAAGAGGTCGCGACCCACAGGTTGAGAACCGCTGCTGTAGAAATGTGATGTACAACATGACAACATTTTGTGACATTAACTTCTGTTTTACCTCCCCATAGGGTTAAATATGATCTCCTTCCCTCTCCACTCAGCCAATTTGAACAACCAGGCTATTCTGTGCTCAGTCCCCAAGGACAGGGATGGGAAATCTAGGCAGCAGAGAGAAATCAAGAATTGTCTTGATGTGCATTTCCAGAAGCTGATACTTTGAGGGAAGTGGGGAGGACTCTGTGTGTAGACTAGATGGGAGGACACCCTGAATGAGAGCAGAGATTCCCACTCCTGGTCTTTAGAGAGGCTCTCCCTGGTGAAGGAGGTCTGTGGTCTGCCTGTTGGTGATTCTGCTGGGAGGATTCCCCTGCCCCAACATGGCACCAAATAAGCCCCAAGCTCTCAGAGTGGCACAGGAAAGCTGGGAGAATACTCATATCTAAAGGGTCTTATGCCTGGAATGAGAATGCTCTGAGGACCTGTGGTACCTGAAAACGGTTCACCAGATGGAGTGATGGCAAATTAGCACAGGCACGATGCTTCCTCCCACCCAGTCCCTTGGCATGGTGTAAGCTTCCCAGAATACAGACACAATCCTGAGGAAAACAGAGGTGCTTGAGACTAAACTTCTGCCACTGCAGGGGAATGACACTCAAAATAAACAAAGTTATAGAGAAACAGGTGAATTGCACACCTCACCACTGAGCAGGGATTCAAATGTAGGAGCTGTATACATCCAATCCTCTTCCCACCTTTCCCTCCCCACCACCCCTGCACCCCCATCTCTGTCCTCCTTTCTGTATTTCTATCATGCACCCACTCTCTATGAAGGAAACCAAGGAATGCTGTGGGCTGCTGGGGTGGTGGGTGGGCGTGAGGGGCCATGGGGCTGAGCCCAGATGTTACTGAACATAAAACTAGTTTGAGGAAAAGCATCTGGGAGTGTCAGCTCAGCTTGAGTCTTCTCACGTCCTGTAGCCTGTGGCCAGAGCGAGATGCGGGCTCCGGTTTTAGCATGGAGCAAGTTCTCCGGCCCTGCTGTCTCAGGTATCCGCCCATGGAGGTGTTTTCTGGCTCTTCATGCTATCCTTCTCTGTTGGTTCTTTTTTTCTCAGTCCGTAAACTCCACGGACATAAAACAGGAACCTTAAAGCCCTCCTCTCACATGTTGACTTCTAATTAGCTTTCAGCCTCCTTTCTCCCTTCTCATGCCACTGTTGCCAAGGATTGCTAAGACCCTCCATTGTTGTACTTCCTCACATTTCTTAATGCACAGGACTCCTGCTTCTACTGATCCATGAACTGCTGGGGTCCAACCCCAGCGGGTCCAGGGGTCCCCAAAGGTGTAGACGGAGTCGGCGAAGAAGGAATGACACGGAGACAGCGTTCAGTTGATCAGCAGCCTAGCCAGGATCTCCAGCCAAGTTCTGGTCTGGATCTCCAGAGAGGTTCTGCTTAGGATCTCCAGCCAGGTTCTGTGTCCATGTTCTCTTGCTAGGTTCTCCAGGTTCTCCAGCCAGGTTCTGTAGCCATGTTCCCTCACTAGGTTCTCCAGCCAGGTTCTGTCCAGGTTCTCCAGCCAGGTTCAGTCACCAGGTTCTAGTCAGGTTCTCTTGCCAATTTCTGTAGTCAGGTTCAGTCCAGGATCTTTTGCCATGTTCTCTCCAGCAAAGTTCTTCTGTCTGTAGGTTCTGTGTTCTAAGCTCTGTATTCTAAGTTCTGTGTTCTTACATCTGTATTTATACCAGTTGATTCCAATCCTATCAATCTCTATTACAAAGGTTAGGGCGTTTCTTATCTCCATTCCAGGGAGTAAAGATTATGTAGCTTAAGTATGATTGTTCATAGTTAAAGTGATTAATTACCCACCTGGCACTTAGTTAAGAGGTTTTATTCCCTCCCTAACTTCAGGGGAAAATCCTTACCTGGGGAAACAACCTTTCTCAGAGAGGAGACCTTGGTTAAAACACATAGTGCCAAGAAGGTGAGCAAACATTTTAAGAACAGTATGCCATATATGCCAGGTCCTTTGAAACAGCAAGGATGGACCAGCTCCCGGCAATGAACACTACTATTGCTAACGTCACCATTAATTTTCTCATTCCCCAACCAGACTTTTCTGCTGCATTTGACAATGTTCCTCATTACCTCATTCATTCTTGAGGCTCTTTTTCATTCATGAAACCTTTTTAGATCTTCCTCATGAGCCCAGTGTCCTCAGTTCTTTGATTTCCTAGAGTTCTGTCTCAGGCTGCCTTCTCTTCAGACAATAAATACATATTCCAAAAAACCTCATCCCATAGTTTTTTTTTTTTTTTTTTTTTTTTTTATTGCTTAAAGTATTACAAAGGGTATTACATATGTGTCCATTTTATCCCCCCGCCCTAGACAGTCCCCTAGCCTCCCCTATCCCCCCATGTCTTATGTCCACTGGTTATGCTTCTATGCCATAGTTTTTTTTAAAAAAAGTCTTTTTTAAAAAGAAATCTTCAGCCCATACATACACGTCTCTGAGCTTTTGACGTCAATTGCCTGCTGGGCATTTCTATTTAGATGCTCTGTGGGCATCTTACTGAAAACACATGCAAACCTTTATGATCTTATCTGCAAAATCAGCATCTCAACACTTAGCGAAGATGCTATTCCTTTCTTGTTGGACCCTGGAAGTCATCCTCATTCCTCCTTTTCCCTCACTGATCAAGTCAGCTGGCCACCAAGTCTTGTCTCTTACTCTTCAACATTGCTGCAGGCCAATCCAGGCCTCATCACCTCTCCTCTGGCTACTGTGTCACCTCTTTCCTGGCTCCCTGTGTGCAGCCTTTCCACAGCAAACCCATCTTCGCTGTTGCAACCAAGATGTTTGTTTTAAAGCGAGGCCTTTGTTTTTATTATCATATTTTGCTTTTATAAAAATTATGGTAAAATACACATATGACATTTACTATCTTAAGCATTTTTAAATGTATGGTTCAGGGGCATTAATTACATTACATCGTGTGCAACCATCCCCACTATCCATTTCTCCAACGTTCAACTGAGAATCCACCATGTGATAGAGGCTCAGTATGTGTTTGATGAATAAATGACAGAGGTGACAAAATACCTCTAGAGGAGCAGTTCTCAAACATGGTGGTCTCAAGTCCCTTGCAACTTCAAAATCATTGAGGACCTGAAGCTTTTAGTTAACTATTAACAGCTACCATATCTATATATATAAAAGCCTAAGTGACCATCGCAACCAAATGAATGACTGAACAGGCTGTGTGGGGCGACCAGGCTGGCAGGAGGGTTAGTGAGGGGTGACCAAATGACTGAGCAGCAGGCTGCTTGGGGCAACTAGGGTGGCAGGGGACTTAGTGAGGGGTGACCAAATGACTGAACAGCAGGCTGCATGGGGCAACCAGGCTTGCAGGGGGGGCAGTTGGGTCAACCAGGCCAGCAGGGGTGGCAGTTAGGGGTGACCAGGCCGGCAGGGGGGCTAGTTGGGGATGGCCAGTCTGGAAGTGGGGGCAGTAAGGGGTGACCAGGCTGCTGGGGGGGCAGTTAGGGTGACCAGGCCGGCTGGGCGGGGTAGTTGGGGGCGACCAGGTTGGCAGAGGGGGCAGTTAGGGGCAATCAGGCAGGCAGGCAGGCAGGTGAGTAGTTAGGAGCCAGTGGTCCCAGATTGTGAGAGGGATGTCTAACTGCCGGTTTAGGTCGGGCCTAAACTGGTAGTTGGACATCCCCTGAGGGGTCCCGGGTTGGAGAGGATGCAGGCTGGGCTGTGGGGACCCCTTCCCCCATGCACAAATTTCGTGCACTGGGCCTCTAGTTATAAATAAGACTGAAAAGTAAAAAATTATTTAATACACTAAAAAATACCAATCATAAACATTTACATGTTAATAAAAATGTAAAATTTTTTACATAAATGCAACTCCTTTCAGAATAAGGCTGATGGAAGACTGCAGTTTTCATATCTGCTTCTACATTCAGATCGTTGAGTCATAGTATTCTGGTTGAAGTGAATTAAGGAAATCCAGGCATATAGTTGGGAAAGGAAGGAATATTTTAATGATCTTTTAGATAATTGTGGATACTCTTCTGTGATTCTACACCAAAACTCAACCAGCGGTGGTTTCTTAAAGGCTAGCAATACCATGGAATCTGAAATAACATGAATGAACTTCTTGTACTCTGTTATACGCTCCTATTGGTCTGTCTTGCTCTTTGAACAGAAATTTTACACATGCACAATTTTGTAACATATTATTACATTGGTCATTTTGAAATCATTGGTTGGCTGAATTAAGCCAATCTTCCACATGCTGACTGAGACGTTTTGTTACACGTTATCAAAAATCACATTCATTAAATCATCACCCATCTTCTTAGAAAGGTATTTAGGTATTGGAAACCTTTCAAGTTCATTATGACAGATGAAAGATTTCCAAAAGTCTGACTTTAATTTAGAAGCTTGAATTTTATCATTGAGGACCAAAACTGTGAGTTCTCCTTTAAATGATAGCCTCATTTCATTCATTTTCTTTTTTTAAAAAAAGTATTTTTATTGACTTCAGAGAGGAAGGGAGAGGGAGAAAGAGATAGAAACATCAATGATGAGAGAGAATCATTCATCGGCTGCTTCCTGCATGCTCCCCACTGAGGATCAAGCCCATAACCCGGGCTTGTGCCCTGACTGGGAATTGAACTGTGACCTCCTGGTTCCTAGTTAGACACTCAACCGCTGAGCCATGCTGGTGGGGCTCATTACATTTTATTAGGCGTCCAGGTCTTCCCTTTGCTCTCTGTGGACTCCGGAAGGTAACTCTAACATCTTTCTTGGGGAAGGTGTCTGAGTGACAGAGAAAGCACATTTTTAGTTGTGCTGTGGCCCTCAGCTGACTGCCTCCTCGCCCTGCTCTGGTCAGACACGGAGCAGCCTGCCTCACCACCCAATTGGGTTAGCTCAGCCATTAAACTCTGTTTGAAGTTTTATTTCCCTCTATGCTTGCTATCTCAATGGGCAATCGCTCCCAGGACATTTTGTAACAAATAGCATTTTCTGCTGAGAACACAGGGCTGCAGCCGGGTCCCATTTGAGAGCCTGGCCCGTCCCTTCCCCCAACATCTGAACCTCATTCTTTACCGCTCCTTGTTTTTTTCTCTTTAACAATGTTACTTATTCCTGAGGACCTCACGTGTACAGAACTGAGGTATCCATAAGCCTCAGTTCATGTCGCACTACCACCAAGCCTTCCTTGTTTTTTGTTTATCCCGTCTCTATCCCATCCTCTCCCCCTGCAGGAACCCACTGGTATTGTAAGGCTGAAATGCCATGTGCTGCCCTGACATTGCTGAGGCTCACAGGACCCCAGAGGCCTAGCTGTGGGCTCCCCCACAGAGCGGGAAAGGCACCCCTCCTGTCAGCTGGACCGGCTGCACCCCACCTGGTCCTCACCCGGTGTGTTTCACCTCCCTGACAGCCTATGGAATTATTCAGACAAGCCCATCACATCCTCCTGGGGGACCCAGGCGCTCCACGCCCCCACCACGGCCCCTCTGGCTCACTGTGCTCCTGAGCGCAGCCCTGGGTGGCCCTGCGTGGCCTGTGGTGCCTCCCCCAGGCTGAGGCCCTGTGACTGATCACTGCCATTGGTCTCTGCGCAGTGTCGGGGAGCCCTCCTTCACCAGAGGGCTGGGCAGCAGGCGATGGGAACAGCACTCAGCTTGTTTAGTGCCCCTACTTCCAAACCAGCTTTCGTCATTTTACCTAGATGAACGCATAGCCATCTAAAGTGCACGGTGCGCTTGGCCGTTGCATGCGGTGTGATGCTGTAGAGCTCAGTTTCGTGCTGTAGCTCTTGCTCTCAGGGCCGTCACATCTCTCTGCCCCTCACGGATACTGCGCCTCTTGTGTCCTTTAAGAGTGGTGGGGCAGGCTGGGAGTGCAGGGTGATCACCCACCTCCGGCCATCGCCCCTTCCTCCCTCCCCCGAGCAGCCCTCAATCAACAGTTCTGGGAACACCCAGCTTTCTTACAACTCGGGTGCGCTGGGCAGTTCCCCTGAAGGCAGAGCCTTCCCTGCTCAGCAGCTTGCCCAGCAGCTTGCTCAGCAGCTCCTCAGACGCCTGCGTCCTGTGAGCTACCACTGGCTTCTGGGCAGGGGGCATGGCCTTCTCAGCTCCTGGGAACCCGCTGCTTTGCTAATGGTTTGCTGCCAGGGTCCTGGGACCTCTGGCTTTAGGACAGCTGAGCACAGGTGAAGCCTGCACTCACTCTTGGGGTTTTAGTCCATATGAAAGTCGCCTCTCGTCTGAGTGGGATGGTCTCTTGGGAGAGGTGGGGGCAAGGAATGGGCAAGGCAACGCCACAGCCAAGAGGAGCTCAGCTGGGAAACCGAGGCCAGCTGCCTTTTGCGCATCTAACAACTGTCCTGTTTGCATTCATGGTTTTCCAGACTCAGGCCCTAACCAAGAGCCTACAGGTGGCCCCGGATGGAGGAAAAGGGGACAGTGCCCAGCCTGAGCCCAAAGAGCCCGGAGGGGTAGAGCCAGTGTCCAGGGGCCCCACAGAAGCCCGTGTTTTCATTACTAAGCAACTTTAGGAGGAGTGTGTTTGGGGAAAGAAGGGTGGTGGGGTAATAAGTCTGCAGTAATGGCTGCCATGTGGAGAGAAGGCAGTGTTACCCAGCTCCGAACTAGAAAACATGGTTTATATTTTCAACAGTTGGAGAGAGAAATGAAAACGGAATATTTGCTGCACCTGTGAAAACATATTTGATCACGATGGCAAGTCCAGCATTCTTAGTGTGGGATTCATATTTCATAACTCGTGTTCAAACAAGAAAAATGATTATAATGTTAAGTATTTCCTGAGTTTATTTTGATGGATGACAGAATAAGTACTGTATCTTTCACTCATTAAAATACAGATTGGTGTAATTTAATAAATGAACTTAATACACAGATGTTCCAGGCTGTTGTAGCGGTGTATATTAATCAACTTCTTTATATATGATCCTCTTTTATATTTTTTAAAGAAACTTGCAGGAGCCAAGAATTTATTAGATTTGCATGCTCTGGGACGGGGATCCGATGTCAGGTACATGCAGGAGTGTATTAAGATGAAACGGAGCCAGAGTCTGCAGAAGGGCCAGGCCCCCCAAAGGTCATCCCCGGGCTCTTGGCGGGCGCTCGGGGTTGTCTCACAGCCTGCCCCGCACCAGGTCTGCTGAGTTTGCTTGCTGCCGCCACTGTCCCACGGCCGCTCAGAGGTGCCTCTGAAGATCCAGGTGGGAGGTGGTGGCCTTGGGGACTTTGGTAGCCCAGACTGGACAGCGGCTCTGCCTGCAGAAGAAGCCTGCAGCTCAGAGGGGCCCCCAGGACCTTTCTCAGGTTCTCCGGCCACCCCCAATGGCCCGCCTCCCAGGGTGTCACCCACCCTCTCTTTCCTCGCTGTCTCTCAGCAGCAGATTTGGGAGGTGCTTTGTTCTCTGCGTGCTGGTTTCACGGGAGGGAAGCCTATCTTGCTAAGGAGACCAAACTGATGACCGGAGCTGTGCCTTCTCCAGCTCCTACACTGCTCTCGGTGAACCCAAAGGGCCTGTACTGGATCCATGTGTCAGAGTCAGGCCCTGCCTCCCAGCTGACGAGGCTTGGGTGGGGGACCCCGGAACGCCGGCTCAGCCACTGTGGAGAGTGCAGGTTGGGACAGGGAGGCCATGCGAGGACGCATCACCGCTCTAGCGAGGGACAGAGAAAGGATGAGAGAGGCGACTTCATTTCAGTCACCCTCTTCTCGCACATCCTGGTGGAGAGTGACCTCAGGGTCAGGGGAGTGGTCCCTGACGGTGGGGGCTGGGGGAGGTGTCTCGGCAGCTCATGCTTGCAGCCTGCTCTGTCCACACAGAGCACTTAGCTGCCTCTCAGACCCCCTTGGACACTCTTGGTGGTTCTGGAACTATACTTAGATTGTCTGATGCACCTCACTGGACAGGGACCCCTGCAGGGCCAGGGGCCACAGCTACCCAGTTTATTTAGGCCCTCCTCCCTCATCAGAGTTTAGCCCAGGCCTCCCCCAGCCTCCCCCTTTGCCCAGGTAGGTCGCGCAGTTGGTTTGTCCAGCACATGTGAGATGAGCCTGCCCCCCAGAACTCGGGCACTGGTGCCCCTCCAGCTCCCCCCAAGGATGGGTGCTCCCTGGCAGCTGCAGCCGGAGCCAGCCCTTTCCCCCTGCAGCCCCTCCGCACCCCTCGGGGGCTCATCAATCACACGGCAGGTCCTGCGGGTGGGTAGTGGCGCTGCTGTCACATGCCTGTTTGCAATAAGCCCCGGCCATAATCATTAATCATTCATTGAGGCTGTGGTTAGCGGCCCTCCGTCAAGTGGATGGTTTCAGGTTTTCCAGGCTAAGTGCCTCTCCAGCATCCTCCTCAGCCCTTTCATGTGCAGCCATTTGATGTTCCCTGCACGCCGGGCTGGCCACCAAGCCCTGGCTCTGTTTTGGAGCATTGGTCTGCAGGCTTCCCTCAGTGCCCGTGGGAGAGCCCTGGGCCCCAGCTCTGCGGCTGCAGAGGACATGGAGCTGGGAGGACATGTGTGTCCTGGGCACTTGCCGAGTGCCCAGTTCCCTGCCTGGCCATGGGAATGTGCGGGAAGGGAAGGTACTCACTCTGTCCTCTGCCCCTGTGCAGGGCCAGAGATCACGCAAGTGAGACTGGGTTTATTTGGGTTAGGAGGACTGCAATAGGGTTTCTCAGGAGAATAGATACTAAGAGCTGGGCAGTGGGGTGGGGAGAGATGTAGGAATCATGGGAGCAGCAGCCACAGGTGGGGAGCTCTGTGCAGTGCTGCTGTGTGGTCCTACTCTGTGGTCTAAGCTGGCCCTGAATGAGACTGAAGCCATTGGATGATGACCTAAAAACAGCGGCGACAGTGAAAATCTTTTTGGCTGGAAGAAATGTGAGAAACACTAACTTTACATCTAGTCTCAAGGGGACTGTTTCCTTACTTGAAAAGATGCCCAGTACAGAGGAATGGATGGAACTGCGGGAAGTGGGACTAGCGCTCACCTGGGTTCAACCAAGCCTTCCCAAGCGCCTCCAAGGCGCTAGGACCTTTGCCACAGGGAGAGGAAGCGCCCCGGAAATGCACAGACCAAAGTGCCCTGGACGCGCACTCCCACCCAGGGCCCCGCCCCACTGCTCAGCTCCCTGGGTAGGCGTCCTGTGTCCGGAGCCACCAAAGGCAGGGGCTGGGGGCTGGGGGTTGTCAGCCCTGTTGAAATGTGAAATTGACATTTCATTTCAGTCTGATGTTACGGAGGCTGATACAGCCCCCATGTCAGTGTTCCTCCCAGAAAATGTTTCTTGCCAAGAAATATATTTACCATGTGTTCATCCATTGAGGTCCTGTTCTGAACAAGGAAAATGCTGGGTGTTCAGAGTCGAGAGAGACTGCACCTGGGTGAGGGGCTCAGGGTGGCTACATATGGCAGGTGGGACTTGGCAGGGCCTGGAAGGAGAGGGATGACTCTCCCAGGCAGAAATAGGGTAGAAAGAGCTGCCAGGTGGATGGCTTAGGGGCACCGTCTGAATCGCTGGCAGCCAGAGTCCTGTGCCAGATGGAGGGTGGGAGACTAGGCTGTGAGCGTAGGGGAGTGGGAAGCCTGGTGTGCCAGGCTGAGTCTCTAGCCCTGGGGAGCCGTGTTCTGCTCCCAGATCACCACCCTGCTGGCTTCATCCCTGTGTCACCCACACCTCTCATTCCTGCCACACAAGATATTCTCTGCCACCGGAACAGCTGTACTCCTAAGACATTTCTCTCCTTGCTTGTCTTGCACTGCCTCCTCCACTTGTGAAACTTTTCCTCTCTTTGTCTCCTGGAGAATTTTTCTTCATCCTTCAAGATCCAGCTAAAATGCCACCTCCTCTGTGCAGCCTTCTCTGATTGCCACGATCTGCAAGAATTACCCCTCCCTCTGGAATCCCACACCGAGGAGCTGGTGTTGCTGTTCATTCACTGAAAGCAAGTTTGGGGTTGGGGGCTGGTGAAGAGATCTGTTTCTGCCATGCACTGCCCGGGTAACCACCTCTAGACCCTCATCTGGAAGAGGAAAAAATATTGCAAAGAGTTTTGAGTAGCAAATAAATAGAAGAAATCAAATGACACGTGTAAAGCCTGCTACAGAGCCTGGCCTGGAGTAGCCGCTCAAACCAGGCCCTGCATTCTGTCGCTATCACCGTCAGTCAGTTACAGTAAGTTTCCACAACGAGGCTGTGAGACCCGCGGGGAGATCCCCTGTTCCTGGTACCCTCGGCGTCTCGCACAGTAACTGGCAACCTGCCTCAGCTGCATTCCTTCACCTTGGAGAAGGAGCGAACTGCTCAGGGAGATTGTAGATGTGGGAATCAAGTTTGTTTGTTTGTTTTCCTTATGACTGTTCTGATTAAGCCAGAAACTTCCTGAAGTCATACAATTCTCCTATCCCCAGAGAAGGATTTGAGTCAAGTATCCTCTTGCTACGAGGAAAATTAGAGATAATTAGGCCAGTGGTTTTCAAAATTTATAAAGGACTGGAACCATTTTTTTTCTAAATGAGATTTTATAGGGAAGCTTAAGCTACACAAGCAGATGAAGTATTATTTATGCATAAACAGTATTAATATTTATTATTGATTAATGATAAATTAAATCACTTTTTCAAATGTATTTATTTTATTTATAAAAATATAAAAGCTCAATAAGATTGCTCTGATTTGCACAAAAATGAGAAATTAGGCCTTACAGTGATCCTTCTTTCAGAATCCAATTCATTTCCACATTTCATTTTGTTTTCACAGTCCGGAATAAAACCTTAATTCACAGCGATGAGTAGATCCAAACGATTACTGTTTGGTAATCGTCTTGCAATTTCAATGCCCTTCAGCTAGTTAGGTAGGTGGCAGGAGGAGCTCACCAAAAATGGTTACATAAATGATCCTCAGTCTGCACAGTGATAAAATGGCTGTCCCGTCTTTCGCACTTTTATCAGGGCTACGTATGTTTTCTAAATACAAAATTTTAAAATAAAACATTTCTGAGACCTCAAAGTAACTTCTTGGGTCCCTAGAGCCCAGAGCGTGTGATACGAAATCTCAGATAAGTAAACTGAGGCCTGGGCTGTGACAAGGTCACATCAAGGCCATACAGAGGACGGCTGGTGGGCTGGGGTGAGAACCAAGCATCTCACTGCGGGGCTCTTACAACTCCATTCTCCATCCCTCTGTCCTCATTTGTATCAGTAAAAGAGGGCTTATGTTGCTCTTTGTTTTTTTAATAAATTAGAAACTCCACCTCGAGAGCTTGATTTAGATTCGAGGTCTCCTTAGATCCCGGTGGTGAGCACAAAGTAGGCTGCTTCCTGGAGTTACTGGAGGGGAGCAGACACGGAAATCGGCTGTATCTGCTCTTTGAGGATTCTGCCCTGGTGATGGCTCATCGGAGTGGATTCGGCCAAGGGGCCTACATAGTAATGTTGACTTCATGTTTGTTCATCTGTCAGAAAAGTAGAAAGCAAAGCTGGTAATTTGTGTTAACTAAGCTCTTTCATTATCAGAGCTCCAGGGAAAGGGTGGGGCACAGCACATTTTCTCCCCAGCTGTCCCGGATCCCAAGGATGATTGGTGTCGTTAAGGAGAAATTCTAATAATGTGGAGCGTATGGAAAAGTTTAAGGCAATGATGATGGGTCAGTTTCCAAGTGTTCGGGTTGCATATCGAGAGCTGTGCAGGTTCTTTTCCCAACTCCGGCTTTTCCTGGCGGGGCCCACCTCCCAGTGTTCCTCCGGGTGCTGCGGTCGTGGCCTCTGTGAATTCCCAGCTCACGGGCGACACCTCCCTAGTGAGGAAGAGAGTCACTAACGGACCCCACATTTCCCGCTCTTCACCCAAGAAGGCAAGAAAAAGCCTTGCTCTGGAATGTGTTGGATGCTTACTCCCAGCTGCTACAGTCTCTTTTTCCGCCTCTCACTCCTGACCTTGGTTTCTGATTGGCAGGTGCTCAGCACCCAATTCCAGGCAGCATTTTAAGGGCGACCCTTCTGTGTTAAGGCAGCCCTTTCTGGGACTGTTTGCAGGGAGAACAGGTTAACGGTCTCCCTCAGACCCCTCCATCCCCAGGCATGCTTTCTTCTGCTCATCCGAGAAAGCTCGAAACCCTCACCAGGAGACAGCTTCTCTAGCCGTCGCTGGAAGTGAGGTGGGAGATGCTGATGCCTCAGATGAGGGAGCTGAAGGTCTGATTGCCATGGGGGGGCAAGTGGCTAGCATTGCCTCTTCCTTGAGAGCAGATATTTCTATGGAGTCTAGAAATCATGATGGCCCCGAGAGGCCAGAATTGTGGAACAGGATCACGGAGAGGAGAGGAGAGGAGATAACAGGGAAGTTTGAGGTCCTCAGATGGACTAGGCCTCCTGACCTATTTTGCTCCAGGAAAAAGCAGGAGGGAAAGAGCCTGATGCTGTGGAGCATTGTGAGGTGAGGCTGTTTTCTGCCCCTCGGGACAAGGGGGTCAGACCATCCTTCAGTAACAAGAGTGACGCTGACCAACTTTCAGCAGATATCCTCTCTTCGTAAAAAGGCTTTGAGCTGAGTTTTTCTAGCAAATTTCAGACAGGATTTGAGTCACAAACACAGAAAGTGATTTACCCTCACACCTCCAAGAACACATCTGTTATGCAAAGCAACATTCTAATTCGGCCTCAAGAGTAAATGCAGAAGAACAGATTTGATTCCTTGTTAGCGAATAAGGCATTTCTTCCATATAAATAATCTTTGTTAATTTGAATGATGTTGCATTTATCTCATAGATGCAGGGACCTGTAGTTGAAGAGGGTGAGAGGAATGCCAACTTATTGGTCTTCAACATAGTCACCCCATCGATCTTGAGTTTCAGCAGGTCCAGTATGGCTAAAGATACAACTTGGGGTGATGTACTATAACCAAACTTAAAGGAAAATGTCACCCTTCGAGACCAATATGTGCATCAGTATGGGGGCTGCTGATCATGGCTGTGGATGACAACACCTCCCCCACAATTTTCTTGGCTAATTAGGAACATCTCAGTATGGCCAAGTCTCCCAAGCATTTGGAGACAAGGGAAAGCTGAACGCCTCTCCCTTTATCGGATCAAATCCTTTCTGTGGAGGTTGCACATGAAGAGTTAAAGGCAAGCCTGACAAAATAAACGGGGGTCAAGATGTTTGCCAGTGAGTCTTTAAAAAAAAGAATTGCTCTTTCTCTTGGAGCTTTGGTTGACCTTTATGTGTGAGGGGGTGGAAGTGTCCCCAGGAAATCTCACAAAACCCACAGGAAGCTGTTGACAGTCTCCCAGCGAACTGGTTGTTTGTTTATGTTCTGCAGGCAGAGAGCAACAGATGGGCTTTGACAAAGCTCAGGCAGAGGAGCACAGTCTTCCAAAGGCAGGTCTCTCACCTTGTGTTTTATCACTGGTGGAATTACAAGCCCACCCTGCAGTGTTTCTGGGCACCATGGTGGGGTTTGGTGGCCATTTTTAAGAAATTATAAAGGGCAGCCAATGGGAGTCAGGCACCCTGTGTGCTTAGGCAAGTCACATAACCTTCATCCATGCTTTTCTTCTTGGTGAATAGGAATAACCAAAAAGCCCCATTTATGCCTGACCAGCATGGCTCAGTGGTTGAGCGTCAGCCTATGAACCAGGAGGTCACGGTTTGGTTCCTGGTCAGGGCATATGCCTGGGTTGCAGGCTGCAGAAGCCGATCAGTGATTCTCTCTCATCATTGGTGTTTCTGTCTCTCTCTCCTTCTCCCTTCCTCTCTGAAATCAATAAAAATACATTTAAAAAAAAGCCCTATCTACACCACTCTTGTGAAAACTGGGTGGGACACTGGAGCTGTGACCACTTTGTAAATAAATCGGAGGCTGTGATGGCACAGCTGTGGGAACTCCGTGGGGCCATAACCGAGAGGGCAGTCTGGGGAGAGCTGTGATATCACAGGGCTTGATCTCAGGAAGCCTAGGTGAGCAAGGAGCCATTGCATTGACTCCGGAGAGCAGAGACATTGTCTGTGACTCCAGACATAATGCTGTCTTCATGGGAGGTCCACGCTGCCTTTGCATTCCAGCCTTAGAGGTCTTCTGGTCCAATAGGAACAAAGAGCAGCTATGAGATAGACCCACCGTGCTAATCTCCCCAGGGTTCCCTGAGCATGTGACCAGAGGCAACACCTCCTTTCTGAAATGTGTAGGGTCCAGCACATTGAACCAGAGGTCAGAGGAACCCTCCCATCCCTGAAGTCCTTGCTGCCCAGTTCTTCCTATGGTCCTGGGGCAGTGCATGCTAGGACATCCAGTGAGAACTGCAGGGGTGGGCTCCGTCAAACAAAGCACACCTGGCAATAGTCCAGAAAAACTTTTGAAGGGGGCTTGTCTTTTCATTGACAATTAACCTGAAATGGAATCATGAAAGTTGCTGAATTCTGTGCAGTCTGGCTTCAGATATCTAACCTTGTCTCCAGTGTTCAGTTGGCTTGGCCATGACCCAGGATCATAACCACTAACTTCTGTGGGCCACCAGAGCAGAGGCTGCAGAGCCTCTAAAATCCAAGTCTGGGCTGACATTGGGGCCATTCATATTTTTGAGATTCCTGAAATTTCTGGGCTGGGTATTTGGCTAATGGAGGTGGTCAGCATCAACCCTTTCCTCTCCATGCCACCACCATCAGAGGAATCCAGTACTCTGGTCCAGTTAATTCCCCAACAGAGGGCAGAGTTGGAGCTCTCCAAGGTGCTGATGGCCAGGCCAACTCCCCCAAAGGGCATATTACAGTGCAGATGTGCCATGGAGCCCACCTAAGTCAGCTGGGGGACCTTTCTTTGCCTCCATTCTTAGGACACAGAGGACTTTCTGATATCCCTGAGTGGAAGAAGGTGGAGCTTAGGTTCTCCACTTTGGGGTGGGAAGACTGACCAGAAGCTCTGAGCAGACCTGAGAATGTCTAAGGTACATGGAGGAACCTGGTTTAGGAAATATTTTGAAAGTAGCTATCCTTGAGCCAAATTTGACCACACCAGTCTGTTCTCATAACCTTTGAGAAGTAGAAAAATGCTTCTTTTAGCAAGAGTCTAACATGAGGGACAACTTGGGACATCCCCTTGATAGACTGTTGGTGTGACCACTGAAATCAGTTGGGGGCTGTTTGCATAGTTAGGCCAAAGAAGTTCTGAATTATGGAAATAATTTTATCACTGGGAGAATCCTAAGAGGCAACATCAGCAGGTCTTGGTGATTATTGGATGTGGCAGGGGGAGGAGAGGAATGATCCTTGACTCTCAAATTAATGGCTTGGGAAAACTGGGTAGATGGTAATGCCCTTGGCCAGGAGAAGTATCAGGGGCTTTTTTGGTGGGAGGGGATGATTAGTTTATTCATGTTGAGTGTGAGTTGCTAGTGGTACTTCCAGAAAGAGTTGGGTACATATTTCTGGAGCTCATCAGAGAGGTCAAGGCCAGCAGTGGAGATAAGGAATCATCCAAGAAGAGGACATGCTTTAAGAGATGAGATTAAGTCGATCAGGGAAAATGTGTAGAGTGGGAGGAGAGGAGGAATGAGAACAGAACCTTTGTGGAGTGTCTACATCTTCTGGGTGTGCTGAGGCAGAGGTGCTGCTAAGTGAGTTTGCCACAGGTCCTTCATCATCTGCCACAGACCACTTCATCACCAGCCTGACATCATTCCCAGCACCTCCTCCCCACTCTCCTCTGACATATACAGTATACCATCATATGCCCAATAAAGATGTTTAGGTCAGTAATAGATTGCATACATGACAATGGTCCCATACGATTATAATGGAGCTGGATTTCCTATAAGAAATGGAAGGATCCATGTTTCAGGAGGAATTCTTTTTTCTCTGATGGGAGCAGTATCTGCAGGGATTGGCCATAGATTCCGTCTCACTCACAGCACCTCAGTTTTGAGTGCACAGGTGACATCCCGGTCAGTCAGCCTCTGACCTGTTTCACACAGAGGAGCCTGTCCCCGCAGCACTACACACTCAGAGGGCTGCTCCAGTCTCCCAGATCTAGGTGCATGGTCTTCAGAGAAATTGCTGTAAATTCTTTGTGGAGGACCCAAGATCCTGTACAAGGACACAGGTCCAGAGGGGCTAGCTTCACAAGTATTAAGTGCCTCTGCCCTGTAGTAAAAGGTTTCTGAGCTAGTGTGGGGTCAGCCTGTCCTTGTATATTGGAAATACTTTCAGGTTGTAGTGAGGTAAAGTGGTGATACATTTTATTTATTTATTTTTAATCAATTCAGTGTGGGAGAGAGCCCTTTGTGCTAGAGAGGATCAGTGGAACCAAAAACAAAGAGAGCTTGTGGGACAGTGTTTATGAAGTCTACATGAGTGTGCAGTAATGCTCTAGTCTTTCACATCAATCACCACCTCACTGAGTAAATCCCAGTCCTGCAGTATCCATTCTTGGTAAGTACCCTATGCAGGCGTAACTTCTTTTACCTTTTATACCATATTTTTACCATGTCTTTTCTATGTTTAGATATGTTTAGATACATAAATACCACTGTTACTATTGCATACAGTATTCAGTATAATAGCATGCTGATAGACTGGTAGCTTAGGAGCAGTAGGCTATACCATATAGCCCAGGTGTGTAGTAGGCCAAACCACCTAGTTTTGTATAAGTGCACCCTAAGATGTTCACACACAATGATGAAACCACCAACTAATGCATTTCTTAAAATGTGTTCCCTTCAATAAGTGATGCATGACTATATATATGTATGTGTGTGTGTGTGTATATATATATATATATATATATATTATGATATATATATATAGTATGATATATATTATATATATATATATATATATATATGCGCTAGAGATAGATTTATTTTAATGAATTGGCTCATGTGATTATGGAGGCAGACAAGCCCCAGATCTGCAGGGTTGGCCAAGAGGTTGGAGACCCAGGAAAGAGTTGATGTGAAAGTCTCGCATCTGAAGGCAGTCTGGAAGCAGAATTCCTTCTTTCTTGGGGTCGTTGATCTTTTTTTCCTCTTAAGGCCCTCCATTGATCCAGTGAAGCCCACCCACAGTATGGAGAGTAATCTGACTTATTCAAAGCCTACTGATTCAAATGTGAATGCGACCTAAAAAAAAACCAACCTTCATAGCAATATCTAGTCTGATGTTTCACTGAATATCTGGGTACTGTCCCTACTCAAGTTAATACATAAAATTAGTCAGTACAAGGTGAGATACCCAATGGGAACCTAATACCCAAGTCCAGATGAGGTTCAATAAATAACAACTAAAGAATAACCTATTCCTTTCAAGCTGCTCTACTAGCCCAGAGGCCCCTCCTTCTCACCCTGATCACCACGCGCATGCACTCAGCATGTGGAGGGGCAGGGCTGTTGGTGCCTTGGCCTTCAGATGGCTTCAGCCCAGACCACCATCTGGCTGCAGTCACCCCGAGAGAGACCCCGAGGGTTTGTCCATATCACCATCTAACCACATTTGTTCAGTCCAAGCCGATCTTTCTGGTTTCTCCAATCTCATTCTCACGTCAGGCCCCCTTTTCTCTGACACCCCACTTTGGACACCCCTCTTCTTTGCCCTCTACCTGGAGAGTCTCCTTCACATTGGATTCTGGTGTTTGACACATTGCACTTGCCAGCAGCAGGTAACGGAAGCCTTAGCTCCCACTCTGCCGCATCCCGTCTCACAGGTATAGGAAGATTATAAGGTAAAAAACCCATTCTCATTTCCATTTCAAAGTTGGAAAATGTGAGATGGAGAGGAATTGAATTACTTGCCCCCAAAACATCTTTCAGAGAAAATCTAGGGCTGCCAACAATGGGGTTTTCTGCCTAGTCACACCATTCCCCATCTGTGTCGAAATCCTCGGTGCATTTTTCAAGCTTAGTGTCCAAGACATCTCCAGCCTAATAAGAATAAGGTGCCCTGGGCTGGTTCCCAGCCAGGGCGGGAGTGAGCAGATACGCATTCCTTTGAAGCCGGTTTCAGATTCTGGAATGCTTTCCTGAAACCACACAATCTCAGGAGAGATTCATCACCTCCTGGCGCTGCCTGAGGACTAGGTCAGGACAGGGGCCCTGGACCCCTGAATGAGACAGTGTCTGCCCAGCTTAGCAGCTTCCTGTGTGGTGACTGCAGGATTTACTCAGAGTCGGCCCCGGGCAGATCTGGCTGAGGTTCAGAGTGAACCCCTCATCTCTCTCCCCCCCTCCTCGTCTCTCTTCACCCCCATACATACTCCCCTACAAAGCATGAGGGTGAGGGTTTAGGTTTCGGGACAGGAGGTGCAGGAACAGAGGCCCAGTAGAGAAACTCCTCTCATGGCGTGGACCCGGAGAATTGGCTGCCCCCTTGCATAATGACACTGAGGTGTCTTAGGAAGGCAGCTCTGGGGCAGTCCTGTGAGCACTGGGAAAGGGGTCAGGGGCCTTGAGACCATGCCTTGATTATGCTGTTCCCTTCCTGGTGCCCTCAGGCAAGTCACAAAGTCAGAGAAAGGTGATGCCAGATGTGCCCTCGGGGATCACCTTGCTGTTCCTCTCACTGTACAGATGCGAGGCTCGAAGGAGTCACAGTTGTGGTTAAGGTCCCAGACTGAGGTGGCAGAACCAGAACTAGAAATAAAGCGACCCGGGCAATACATTTTCCCTTACTGCCTCCGTCCCTACCTGATTTCTCTGGTACTCAGATATTCTCACCTGTCGAAGACGGGCTGGGAACATCTGCCTCTCGGGCCACTGTGAAGATCAAATGCAATCATGGATAGAAAAAGGTCTAAAAAGGTGAAAGTGTTATGCCTTCTCGGGACTCTTGGATCCCCGGATGGCATCTACTTGTGTGTCCTGATCTGGGTATGTTTGCCTTCCCATGTCTGACAGAGCCCAGCAAGGATGGAGGTGTAAATGCCAGGGTGAGGGGCCGTGATGATGCCCCGCTGGAGCTCATGGGCATGTCATAGTTGGTGTTAAAATACTGAGACGCTTGCTGCCGCATTCTCCCTGAGTGCCCTCTGCCACTGTGGCCTCTCCCCCCAGTAATTGCTGGGCCTCTTCACAATCCACTAGTAAAAGGGTAGACACCTGGCAGAGCAGGAAGTCTCTGAGGGCCCTGATCCAGCCCTCCTACCAGTCGCCATCCATTCCGATTGCTCAGTGCTCGTACCGTATCCTGTATTTTGGTTATATTGATATGCAATACACCACTCGGAAACTTAGTGGCTTCAAACAATAATTTACTACTGGTCAATGTTCTGTAGGTGGACCAGGCTTGGGTGAATGGGTCCCCCTCGGGGTCTCTCTCGGGGTGACGGCAGCCAGATGGTGGTCAGGGCTGACGTCATCTGAAGACTCAGCTGGGCAGGGCATCTAACATGGTTCATTTCTGTGGCTGGCAGTGGGTTCTGGCTGCCAGCTGGGAGCTCAGTGGGGCTGTCACCCAAGGGGAGCACCTGCATTTAGCCTCTCCAAGTGGCTTGGGCTTCTCACAGCAGGATGGCTGATTCCTAGAGGGAGCATCCCAGAGCCAGTGTGTCCAAGGCAGGACGCAGAACTGATCTCATGCCATCTCTGCCACAGTCAACTTGTCAAAGCCATCCAGGGTCCTCCTAGATCAGTGATGGCGAACCTTTTGAGCTCGCCATGTCAGCATTTTGAAAAACCCTAACTTAACTCTGGTGCCGTGTCACATATAGAAATTTTTTGATATTTGCAACCATAGTAAAACAAAGACTTATATTTTTGATATTTATTTTATATATTTAAATGCCATTTAACAAAGAAAAATCAACCAAAAAAATGAGTTCATTTTTTTGGTGACACGTGTGTCATAGGTTCGCCATCACTGTCCTAAATCCTAGGGGCGGGAGAGTGCTTAGATCACTGTGCAGAAAAGCATGCAGGTAGGAGAGAGAGATTGTTCCATTTACCTTTGGAAAATATAATGTGTCCCAGTCACTGTGGGAACAGCTCACCAGGCTGGCCTTCAGTCTTCCTGGTGTCCTCCTGCCCTTCCTTTGACAGCCCGTCCTCCCCCTCAGGCAGGCCCCTGTCAGCTTCGTGGGAGAAGTCCCTCCGAGCTCCCTCTCTCTTCTCAAGTCTCCATCAGAGAAAAGAGCTGACAGTTCTTCACACTGCAGCCCTCCACAGGTACTGCTGACCAGATTAGCACCAACTACGACAGGGTGCTCCATTTGCTGGCCACCCCAGAGGGTGTTAGTGACCTCAGGAGTGTGAAAACGACCAGTGTGAAATCTCACCCCCCCGGGTGTGTGCTGCTGAGCGGGGCTGTGCCGTGGCAGGAAGCATCGCTGTCAGAGGTCTTCCGGAAAACTTGGCTCCTACAGACACATGGTGGTGAGTCATGAATGAGCCATCTGAAAGGGCTTGGCCTCCCCCGACCAAGTCCAAGCCTATGTCCTTGACATCAAACCCTGACTGCTGCATGCGGGCCCTATCTACCTGAGCTGGGAATGTATAATCCCTCCTGCTCAGAAAGGCTATACTTGGAATCACTTTCAACCATCACTCTCCTCTAGAGCAGTGGTTCTCCACCTTCCTAATGCCGTGACCCTTTAATACAGTTCCTCATGTTGTGGTGACCCCCAACCATAAAATTATTTTCGTTGCTACTTCATAACTGTAATTTTGCTACTGTTATGAATCGTAATGTAAATATCTGATATGCAGGACATATTTAGGCGACCCCTGTGAAAGGGTCGTTCGACCCCCAAAGGGGTCGCGACCCACAGGTTGAGAACCACTGCTCTAGAGCAAGGGTGGGAAATGTCCAGCCCGTGGGCCACGTAGGGCCCTGGACACCACTTGGTCTGGCCCTGCCACGGCATTCGGGTGAGTTCATTCAATGTTTGACCAAACACGGCAGGCTAATTTTTAAACTGATCATTTTGTACGGCCCACGAATGATGCTATAAATATCCAAATGGCCCCTGGCAGAAAAAAGCTTCCCCACCCCTGCTCTAGAGTTTTCCATTTGCCGGTTTTCCTTCCCCCACTGTGAACTGTGGGTCTATCTGCAATCCGAGTCTCTGCCGTGTGCTTCTGCCTAGCACTTCTCTCTGTCGAAACTTGGCCAAGCTGTCTCCGGGAGAAGAATTCGTATGACCTTCCATTCCACTGAGGAAAAAACAAGTGGCTCTTGGTCCTGCTCCCATCCAGCCAAACCCTGATGTGCTTTTTAACAGAGGAAAAATCTGTTCTTCATAAAGAAAAACAAAGGATGATAAATTACGGAACCTTGTAAAATACATGAGCATGAATCCACACTTTCTTCTGGATAATTGAATTTGAGTGACATCGCCAGGCTCTGCCGCTTGTGCAGGAGTGCCAGCCTCCCTGGGTTTTTCATTCATTCACTGCGATCCCACAAAGGCCCGGTGAAGTCCGAGGGCCCCTGCTGTCTCCAGGCCAGCACGTGTTGTCATCTTGTCCTCAATTTCATGACTGGCTCTGAATTAGGAGCTTCATTAAAATGATATGTCTCTCCCCACATTGTAAGTGACAAGTGACCTTCTAGCAAAATGTGGCCTCATTAGACGACAGGAAAGAATTAAATATCAGGATGCAGGATGGTAACATTTTGATATTTATGAAGGTCAAGTGAAGGGTGAGTAATATAACAGAGTATTCCACTTAAAATCAGACCAGTGTTCCCGGAAATTATTGCCACGGCTGCTCTTTGGCGCTTTAGGAAATGGGTTTTCTGTCGACTTTGCTTGGATTGCAAGGTTGTGGGCTGCCCATGGTTTGCATGGAACCACTTGCCATATTTTAATTATAATTGGAAGACTGGTTTGTGGAAAATGTCCAGAAATAACTTGTTTCTTCCAACCATCATAATCTTCCATTCCCACCAATTCCCTGGTTAATTGGTGTTTTGCCAAAAAGAGGTCTCAGGAGACAGGCAGCTTTGCTCATCCGAGAATCCCTGCCATCTGCCTCTCCTGGACTTCTTGTCTCTGCAGACCTTGTTTGTATCTCTTCAAGTAATAGAAGAAACTTGGTTCTCAAAGCCATGCTCAGAGCGGTCCATACTCGAGGGAGTGAGGAAGGATGAGGAAGGGGCTTTGGGTCTCAAGGAGCTTAGCACTCTGATTGGCGTGACCCCAAGATCTGAAGATGCTTGGAGCAGGAGGTGTTGGTGGGATGAAGGATGCTGAGACTCACTGGGGTGGTCCATTCGAGGTCTAAAATGTTTGTGCCCGCAGGTCCCCAGCATCTTGGGGATTTAGGGGGTAGGGTCTCCAGGCAGGACTGTGCAGGTTTGGCTCAAGGATACCCAGTCAAAGGGATGAGCAGTGGGTGAGTTCTAGCTTGTGTTCCGCTTGCCAGGCTTTTGATGCTGGGCTGCATCCATCTGGAGGATAGACCATCCGTGAGTCAAGGCAGGTCCGCTGCCCAATTTTATAAATAAGGATAGTTTGGAGCACAGCCACACCTGCTTGTTGATGTGTCATCTGTGGCAGCTTGGGTGTGACAATGGCAGAGTTGAGTAGTTGTGACAGAGACCTTACGGCTCACAGAGTGTAAAATATTTACTATCTGGCCCTTGACAAAGAAAGTTTGCAGAGCTCTGATCTAGAGGTGAGGCACCTTTTTCTAATTTGCAGAGGCTCTGTCTGCCTGCCAAGCCAGAGTTGCCTCTGAGAGAGAGGGGCTGTCTTTTTCTAATTTGCACAAAGGTGCCTTATGGGCTAGCAAGGCCCCAAGGAGGAGATCCCGGTCATGTCTCCAAGGGTAGGAGCTCAGGGGAGCCTGGGCTCAGGCTCACGGCCTCACCCTGGCCCAACGCAGGCTGCCTGTAGGCCCCGGAGCCAGTCCAGGCAAGAGCCACAAACTTGTTGCTCGGAAAGGCTGTTCGGGAAGGGAGGGGCTGGTTATAGCAGCTCCCAGAGGTGAAACAAATGCTTTCCTTTTTGTTTTTCCAAATAACCGTGAAAGAGACGGTTTGTTTTTAGATCTTTGTCGCTGGCCGCTCCATAAAGAAATGCAAACTGTCTCATGGGTTATCAAGCACTTGTTTACACAGCGGGGCTGATTGACACGGTTTATTTTCCTGTGGTTTTTCTTCTAAACTAAAGTGAAACATGAACTAGAGAATTCATGGAGTTGCCTTCTCCCTTTGCAGCCCAGAACTTGCAAAGGAGGTAACTGTTTCACTTGTGAGACTATCATCTGCCCCATGCAGCTCCAGTGGCATTCACATGAAAGGTCTGGTCAGCTACACCTGAAAACCTGCAGGGTCCCTCGTCCTCCCCAGGGACTCAGTGGACAAAGGAGGGCCGATGGTTGGTAGACCAGAAGGCTGGAAGAGAACTCAGAGTTGTTTGGTCTTTTGACACCCCTGGCCTCCCTTCATTGAGCACGTGGGAATAAACCTCGGTGTGGTGCACCTGAGGCCTCAAGGGACCATATGCTACCTCTTCTGATCAACCTTCAGGGATTAGGATTTGGGGTCCAGGCAGGAGCACCTCATGGCAGGAAAGAGTGCCCATGGTGGTCCAGATCTCAGGGTGCCGGGCCCTGGTGGGAATATTCGTGTCAACAATTTCTGCATGCCCAAAACACGATCACTTTTGAAGCTCTTCTCGTTTGTGATCTCATTGCTCCTCCCCACTATCCTATGAGGCGGACACTCTTTTCCCACATCCATTAGTTGTTACGTATAGTTTAGACATCATCTCAAAAGCATCTGGATCGATGGGATGGAATGATACATCTAATACCCTGCAAGGTTAAAGGGACAGCCTGATGGATGCTTGTTGCTTCTCTTGATAATAGCAAACAAATAAAAACCCACCTCTGGCCTAGTTAACTGTGCAACAACTTACTTTGTAAAAGTTGACTTCACAAAATCCAAACAGGAATGGCCCGGATAAAGAAAAGGTCATGAGGCTAGACCTGGGGGGAACTTGACCAGAGATGAGGAGGTGTCTGATGGTAATGCCACAGGAGGCTGCGTTGCATGGGACACAAGAGCCAGGCCTGAATTTGGCCTGGATGTGTTGTACATGACATATGAAACTCCAGGATTTTTTTTGGAGCCTGCTTTTCTCAGGACTGCATGCCGTGTTACCCTTGGCCCCCATACAGGCACACACATCCCCATATGTATATATGTGGTATTTTTCAGTATATCAGGATACTCAGTATGGGCTCTGGAATATTTCGTGGGAAGGTGGTTGGATCTGTTTTACTCAACATCTTTCTCACAGGTAAGACACATCAACTAGCCTCACTCAGCAAATGATTACTTCCCCTGAAGCAAGTGGGGGAGTAGCAATGCTCTTAGGACTCACATGACTGATTATGTGTGCATGTGTGTATGCATGTGTGTGCATGCATGCATGAATGTGCATGTGTGCACACGTGTCAGTGCGCATGTGTGTGATCTCATGAGAATTTTGCTGCCTTCACTGAGGGGATGTGCGTGCAGTGAGCTGCATAAGACATTTCAACCGAAATGAGGTGGGGTTTAAAGCCTGGGAGAGAGTGAAAATGTGGGGACACTTTCTGAACCCATCTCTTGTTGTCTGGGTGTCAGAGGAGGAACTGGATGCTCTATCCAGGCCTAAAAGAGAACAAGCAAAGTCCTTTACACTCAGGTTGTCTCTGGAATCCACAACCAGAGCAAAGCAAACACTGTCCCAAGCAGCTCAGGCCTATACTCCCGGGCAGAGCAATTCTGGAAGGAGGTTTTGTCTTTGTGAGGCTGGTGGTTGGTTAGTGCGTGAGCAATTCTTCCCTGTATGTCTCTCCCCCTTCCTGGGGGCTGGGTGAATGAGCTAACTTGGTGGAGGCCACTTTAGTCAGGGCTCCAAAGCACCAGAGCTGCAGTTTCTGGAGTTCCAGAGAGAGGATTATAGTTTTGTTGCTTTTGTAAGGAAAGACCCCAGTTCTAGGGCTGTATCAGCTGAAAGAACTTTCTAACAATCAAGGGCAGTTGTACAGCACATCCAGGGAAAGACAGAGATGTGAGCAGATACTCCTCAGTGAGGTTGCTAAAGAGTGTTCCTATAATGCATGAGACCTAAGAAGCCAACTGTAGAATGAGAACATGCAATCTGGTGGTCCTTCATAAAATTCCCCTACCTTCCCCCAACCCACCCCCCCACCCCCCCCAAAAAACCCACTATTAAAGACATGGCCTTTAAAAACTAATGAAATTGCTCATTTTTAGTGCAAAAATAATAAAGCAGGAGGATGGAGGAAAGAATGGTACAAATTTAGAAATTTACAAGACATTTGATTATCATGTATCTTGTAAAAGAAGTGGTTGTTCATCCAAGATTAGAGTGATTCCAGCGACCTGGTTCGGCCCTTAATTCTCTTCTTCAGCTCAAAGGAGAATAGTTGCTGATCGGACAAGGTCAAGCCAGTCCTGTTGATGGGAAGGGTCTACAGAAAGGTCCCTCTGGGAGATGAGGCTGCTGCTTTGGTTCTCTGTATCTACTGCCCACACACAGCTCATTCCCAGTGCATATGAGGGCAGCCAGGCAAAAGAAGGTGTTTCCCCCTCCCCCCCCTCTGCCCCCCGAGTCCTTCATTGCAGAGCAAACCTCAAAGGCCTGCCTGGTGTCCTCTATCACCCCGCCCCTCCCCCGCCATGTGTGTCCTCGTCTCTGAGATAATGCCGGTTGCTGGGGTGCAGTCCCACCCTTTTGCTGCTGTACAAAGGGCACGCTCAGGCAACCCAACAATAAAAGCAACTCGAAGGAAGACCAGCTGCACTTCTAAATAAACATCCCCAGCACATTAATCTGCTAAAGGTTTTTATGAGGGGAAACATAAAATTTCAAATAGAGGGCTAATGGGAAATATGTCCGAAATGTTGGAGCTGGGGATGCTCTACAGTAGGGAACTGCCCAGATAGAGCCATAAAACAACATGTAACTAGCAACCGATTGGGTTTTAAGACCCGGCCCTCTCACTCCCACACCTGAGCTGTATATTTTATCTGAAGGGCTGTTTCGTGTCCCAGAATCAGCTCTGTTTGCAGGCGAGCTGTCACAATTTTATGGCCTCGACTTTAAAGAGCAGGACATTTCTTTCCTGGAGAAGAAGGCTAATAAGAGGGAAAAGGCAGGGATTATGGGCTCTCCCACAAATCCAGGCTCGCAGATGCGCCTCTTTTCTGTAATCAAAGTGGATGTTTTCTTTGGACCCAGCTAGGAGGGCCTCTCCGCACATCCCGGGAACAGGAGACATGTGCCAGGCCAGAGGATAGACTGGGAGCCAGCAGTGAGGAGAGCAGGTGTTCGACTCTTTGGGGTACCTGCTCCCCACCCCCTGTAGGACAGGGAATTTAAAAAAGGACAAGGTAATTTTCTTTTTTTCTTTTCTCTTCTTTTTTTCCTTTTCTTTTCAGTGGAAAATGGGCAATGGCATATGGTTAGCACTGCTTCCTGTCTTGCCCTTCACTGCCGTCCATGATCTGCTTTCTTCCCGCTCATGGGGCTATGTGGAGCTCTATCCTGCATATTTTCCTGCTTTGTGCCAGGCCTCTCTGGCTGCAGGGGAGGACCCTCTCCCCCATCCCCTGCCCTCTATCCCCTACCCCAGTGGTCGGCAAACTCATTAGTCAACAGAGCCAAATATCAACAGTACAACGATTGAAATTTCTTTTGAGAGCCAAATTTTTTAAACTATATAGGTAGGTACATTGTTATTAACTTAATTAGGGTACTCCTAAGGCTTAGGAAGAGCCACACTCAAGGGGCCAAAGAGCAGCATGTGGCTCGCGAGCCGCAGTTTGCCGACCACGGCCCTACCCCCTTCCATAAGAACGTTTGGAGCAGTGGAAAGAGCTTGGGCTGGGGAATTAGAATGGGTTCATATCTCACTCTGCTACTTAACAGCTTTGTTGGACCTCAGGCAAGTCATTGTAGCCATTACCTGTTTGGGTGGAGCCTGAAGGCCAAGGGTCACAGTTAACTGTTGATCGTGAACAGACACCCTTCCCTCTCTGAACCTCAGTTTGCTCATCTATAAAATGGGACCAATAACCCCTTACAGGGTTACAAGAGGATTAAATGGAATATGCACAGAAGTGCTTGGCAGAATCCCTGTCCCACAGTAAGTCCGAGGTGAGAGTTGTTTAAACAGAGATCAGGCTGCTAGGTGGACAGTTTGATGCACTCCAACACCACGAGGCTAAAAGTCCAAGGAAGGCAAAATCAGGCATTCCTTGCTCATGATGGAGCCCTTGTTTAATCCCAGTTTCAGCCCGTTCCTGGCTGTTTCTTCCCCTCGGGCCAGCTCATAGGCTTTGGGCTCATTAAATGAGCTTGGTTTGCCAAGTCGGGGGATGCTCAACACTGTCCAGGGATTTGGCTTGGATGTCCCTTGAGCCGTTTCTGCCCCTGCTGCCTTAGACAGGACCCCCTGTGTGAGCTCTAGTCCCTGCATCCCAAACACCAGTTCTGGGCTGCCCTACCCCCTCAGGTGAGTCAGCTTCAAGAATAAGTGAGTAGTATGAGGCAAGGTGGGTAGTATGGGGGTGGACATTCTGTAAAGTACGTGATTGTCTATGCTGTCCATAAGAAACTAATACAGAATAATATTGAATGTAAGCTGGAATTGAAAAAAAAAGTTTAAAGGTGGGTGAGAGCAAACAGAACAGAACAGAACAGAACAGACACAAACACACTTGCTAACTGCAGTGGGAAGAATGGCAGCACTGCAGGTCGTGCCAATGGTGGAAAGTGTGTGCTGCTCCCAGGGCGTGGTCTCAGTGGGTCACCCCTCCTCTAGGCTGGAGTCAGCTCAGCTCATCCGCCAGCCCACAAGGCCTGTCTCAAGTTACTTCCTGTGGCTCTTTAGTTTTGTAAAAATATTTTTTTGTGTGTGTTATTATCTCCCAGTGAGACTGAATGTGTGGAAGGTGGATACCATGGCCTTAACCTCCTTGGTCCCTCATATTGCCCCTCACAGGACAGAACCTTAAGAGAGCGTGAAGTAAGGCAGCCCAGGCCACATGGAGAGACCATGCAGGAGGTGTCCTCCTGAGGTCCCAGCTTCTTCCAGGGCTAGACATGCGAGGGAGGGGCCTCAGGACTGCTCCGGCCCACGCCGTTGCCTGGCCACCACCACATGAGACTCCTGGATGAGAAACACCCAGTTGAGCCCAGTCAACCCCTACAATCATGAGAAATAATCTATACTAATAAAAGCCTGTGTGGTCGCGACGCCCTCACACCGTAACAACCCATCACCAGGAGGCTGTGTGCGCAGTGGGCACATGCGGGTGGGCGGGGATGCATGAGCTGTGAGGCACACACGGGTGGGCAGGGACTTGACGGCTGCTGCTGCCCAGGGCCGGCCCAAGGCTCAGGCAAGCCACTAATGGTGGCTGCCGCTGCCTAGGGCCAGCCCAAGGCTCAGGCAAGCTGTGGATGGTGGTTACCTCTGCGAGGGCCCAAGGCTCAGGCAATGAGGGCTGGGCCGAGGCTCAGGCAAGCTGCAGTGGCTGAGAGGGCCAAGGCTTAGGCAGCCTCACAGCCGGCAGTGGCAGTAGTAGAGGCGTGATGGGGGCGTTGCCTTCCCCTGATCACCAGGTTGCCTCCCACAGAGGAAGGAAACAGGAGCAGCAGTGAGGGGGTGATGGGGACAGTGCCTTCCCCTGATTGGCTGGTCGCCTCCCTCAGAGGGAGGCCAGACTGTGGCTTAGGCCCGCTCCCCCCAGACTTAAGCCATCAGTAGGATATTCCCTGAGGGCTCCCAGACTGTAAGAGAAGGCAGGCCCGGCTGGGGATCCCCCCCCAGTGCACGGATTTTTGTGCACCGGGCCTTCAGTAATCTCTCTCTCTATATAAGGCTAAGCAATCATCTGACTCGTAGCTATGATGCACAGTGACCTCCAGGGCCAGATGCTCTGACCGGTAGCTATGATGTGCACTGACCACCAGGGGGCAGACATTCAACGCAGGTGCTGCTGAGCTGCAGTGACACACCCCAGAACCAGAGAAGAGTGAGCCCGATTCCTGGGTGCATCATCCTAGAACCACCCTCTCGCAATCCGGGACCCCTCTGGGGATGTTGGAGAGCCAGTTTCGGCCTGATCCCCGCAGGCCAGGATGAGGAATCCCACCTGCCGGAGGGACCCCTCTCACTCCACAGATGCCCTTCCAGCCGCAGCACTGCCCCAGGTGAGGCCAGCCTGGGAGGGACTCGGGGAGGTTGGTTCCAGGGCATATCTGGCCCATCTTGCCCAGTCCCGCCCCGCTGGCCACCTAATTAATCTTCTTTCAATGTGCATGAATCCGTGCACCAGAGCACTAGTAATAATAACTGATCAGGTTAGGTTGGGGTGACTTGTTGAGCAGCACTGAACACCTGGATCACTGCTCAGTTAAACATCTCTCCTGGCTGTTTGTGTGGTCATGAGAGCCATCAGCCATGTCCCTTGGAGAGGCTTAAAGTGCTACCACCAGCTGGTGGTGGGTGGTGGCTCCTGGTTGCAGCAGCATCCTGCCTGACCCGCATGCCGGGCCTTAGGACTGCCAGGGACCTTGGTCTCCGGGATTCCCCTGGCTGGCCCCTGGCCTGGGGAGGCCTTGGCTGCCTGGCCCTTGGGGAGTGACCCACCCTTACTTCTCCAGCAGAGCTGGGAAGGTATCCAGGGCCAGCTGTGCGTTTTGGAAAGTTACTTCTCTGGCTCCTCCGCTCTCTCTCCTGTGCAGGAGTATAAGCTTAGCCTCCAGTTTTATACCCTGGAAATCCAAGGGTCCATATAACATTCAGTGTCTTTCAGGTGCAAGTTCTTTATTTGGCTTTTAGCAAATGAGTACAATAACAAACTCAAATATGCAGGTCCTCAGGGGGTGAATCTGGGAACCGCAAGAGTAAGGGGGTTTCCAGTTACCCACTGGCTTGTGCTCAAAGTCCTCACACTCCCTGAAGAATGGGTGTGAAGGCTCAGGCTACACAATGGTCTGGGAATGGAGACTTGGAAGAGAGGACTGAGGTTCTGCAGAATCACAATGCACGCTGTTAGCTAGCGAGCAGGTGGCCAGACAGAAAGGAAAGGGGCAGGGCTATAACGAGGGTGTGTGGTAAGCATCGTACACTCTTTCAAGATATTTTTTCAGCAGCTGTACTCATCTACCAGCCCTGCGATGGACTGAGTGTGTCCCTCCGAAATTCATCATTTGAAGTTCTAGTCCCCAAAATGATGGTGTTCGTCGATGGGTGAAGCCCCCATGTTGGGTGAGTGCCCTGAGAAGGAGAAGAGACCAGAGTCCTCTCTGCCATGTGAGGGCAGAGCAAGAAGGTGGCCATCTGCCAACCAGAAAGGGGGTTTGACTAGTGTCAAATCTGCCCAGACACCAAATCTGCCAGACCTTTAATCTTGAACTTACAATCTTCCAGAACTGTGAGAAGTAAATATTTGTTGTTTGAGCCCCCCATTTTATGGCATTTTGTTATTGCAGCCTGAGCTAAGACAGGCTCTAATGCCCTGTTTTTAACTTTTGTTGTGTGGATCTGGATGAACCTAAGAGATGATCTCCTCCAGCTCGATCTCGAATTCATAAGAAGCCTGATTTCAGTTTACAAGGGAAGGCCCTTGTATCTTGGGGACTTGCCCAGGGTCACACAGCTGTGTGGAGAACTGCCCTCCACAATGTGGGTGGTCTGTCACGGCAAGGCCTTGGCTTTCGAATCAGAAAGGCATTGGCATTTACTGGTCCTTATCCATCTGCCTTTAGGAAAGTAGAGAACAGAGACAGTTTACCCAGGGAATCCACCAAGCAACCCCTCTACCCCTTGAGAAAAGAGGGAATTTCTTGGCAGAGGTTGGTTCTATATAGGGATTGGAAATCGGTAACGTGTACTCAGGATTCCAGGCCACTTCGGAGGAGTAAGACAGAGACATAAATAATCATGCCCCCCTATAGCAGAGCCCAGTTCTCTTGTAGCTCTTGAATTCACAAGAAGCCCAATTTTCAGTGACTCTGCAGATAGACTACTTAAGCTCAAGTTCTGACTGTCATTCTGCTAGGCTGTGTGACTTTAGGTAAGCTACTCAGCCTCTCTGTGCCTCAGTTTCCTCTACTGCAAAATGAATAATAGTAGTAGCTGCCTCGTGAAATTGTTGTTATCTCACTCTCTTCCTATCTTAGGAAAGTTCCTGGTTATTAATTGCAGTGCTATTGATGGTCCTTATTTTTATCTGAACTTTAGTTTTTATTGTAACCAGCCTTGAGGAGTTTATAGCCGACAGAGGTTATGCAATAGTGTGTTTTATTTTGACAGCATGGTGTTTAATAGCAATTTGAATTTGAATGGCTTGATGGGGCACACACTCTGCATTTTGCCATAATCTCCACCACTTACATTTCAGACATTTATGTTACTAGCTAGGCCCCTGTAGGCTCTTGGATTTGTAGCTTATGATTTATTACGAAGGTAAACTGGACAGATTGGGACGTGGCATTCATGGTTGCAAAAACTCTGGAAAGGGAGGTGATGTCGGAAGTTAGTGAGACCATGTTTGGGGTGCACCATGGTAGGGGCAAAGCCACAACCCTTCCTCTTCTCCTGCTGCTGTGCCCACAGATGCCAGAAGAGTTTCAAACAGTGACCGCCCACAAACAGACACTAAGATGCGCATGCCAACATTTCGGTCCTAGTCGAAAGGCTGGAAAAGACCAATGTCCCAGCTCAAGCAGGGGGACAGGAGGAGCTCCCTCTTACGGAAGGAAACATCAGCCTTTCTGTTCTATTCCGAAGGCCATCAACTGATTAGATGAAGACCACCCACATTAAGGAGGGCAGCCTGCCTGGCTCAGCCTACAGATTCAAATCTCACCCAGAAACACCCTCACAGACACACCCGGAGTCATGCTTGGCCAAATGTCGGCGACCCCATGGCCCAGTCAAGGGGACACATAAAATCAACCATCACACACCCTCACAGATGCACCCGCAGTTTGGAGCTGTACCAGCTGACACTGTGAGCAGCCATGCTGACGCCTCGGCAGCGCTGGCTATCCCTGTTCCTGAGCAGGGTCGTGCATTGTGACTCTCGCTGTTTGGTCCAGGAGGGGAGCTCTGGGACTGAGGCTTCCCACTGATGAATGGCCCACAGTGAGCAATTTCTCTTTGCTGTGGTTTCCTCACAGGATGATTTTCTCCAGATTCTGGTGGGATGGAAGGGTAATTTCAACACCTGTCACAGTAGCTGGGAAGTGGAGGCTGTGTGCTTAAAGGCCCTTTGTCTTCTGTCCCACCTCTGAAGGGCGCTCTGAGCAGCGATAGGCATTTCCTTGTCCTCAGACATATCTGTCTCTGCTGTAAGAATTTCACAGGCCCAGCTTCTTAGGTGGTGAGATTTGTCCTCATCTCTAACCCCTCTTTTGCACTTATATCTCCTGTGTGTTTATTTTGGCCTCTGGCTGCTCGAAATCCGTCCTGATGGCCCACAAGGCCTGTCTCATTCTGGGGTCCAGCATCAAAAGGCCCAATGCTTGCACACTTAAGGCGTGTCCTCCAAACACTCATCCTATATAATAAAGATGTAATATGCAAATGGTCATCACGACCGGATCAGCAAGAGGGTGGGGTAGCGAACTACAAGCGGGTGTGGAGAGCTACAGGAGTGGGCAGGGCAGCAAGCTATGGGGGGGGGGGGCGCGGACAGGGCAGCCGGTGGAGAGCTACAGGAGGGTGGCAGTGAGCTACTGGTACACGGATTCGTGTACAGGGCTACTAGTTCTGTAATAAAGCTGGTTTGAGGTCTTCATTTGCCTATTCTCATGTCTATTACAAGTTGGTTTGGAATTTTGGTAGGGAAAGAGATGTGTTATTGATTAGATCCCTCCAACTCCACATGAGCTTTGTAAGAGTTAAGGAAATGACTCTGTTATCTATGAGTTCCAAACATTTTTTCCCTAGGTTTTCATTTGTTGTTTTATGTTTTTCTTCTTTATATGGGTCAAATTTATCAACCTTGTATTTTACGGGTATTGAGGTCTTGTGTCATGCTGAAAAGGGCCTTTCCTCATTCTGGTTTATAAAATATGTTTTCCTGTGTTTTTTCAGGTACAAACCTGCTTTCATTTTTCATGTTCAATCCTTGTGAGTCCTACCTGGTACTGCTTGCTACCAGGGTCTGGATGGACCCTGAGGGCGTGGGATTTTGGGAGGTGGCAAAAGATGGAGGGCACCATGTCTGCACTTGCGTTGGTGCCCTGGTGTGTGCAGTGACGTGGCAGGCGTCAGTGTTGTGAGCAGCCACCCACCGAGGGGAGGAGGGAGAGCTGACATAGGGCCCTGAGGCAGGGCTTTCCCAGTCCCCTCTGGGAGTTGGGTGGCAGTGGGATTGGAGCCCGGACCTCCTAACCACAGAGCTTCTTTTCTGGACTCCAAGGTCTAAGCCCAGCTTGGTTCTAGTTGAACCAGGAAGCTTAGGGGACAACAGTGTCCCTGGGCCCCCGCTGCCCGTCCCGGAGGTGTGCTGCTAGGCCTGGGCCAGGATGAGCTCAGATGCCGCTCTGAATGCAGGGTCTAGGGGATGACTGGACAACCCAGGCAGGGCTCAGCCATGGCCTCTGAGCGGAAAGTGGTGATTTGCCTCCTCTCTTCTGAGCAAAATCAACAACAGGTTGCAAATGTGGGATCACTTAGAGACAAAGGCTTCCTGCCTCTGGTACTTGTTACTCTCTCGGGTTCCTTTCACATGTTGCAAAGGAACATGCCTTCGGGGAGCTGTGCGCCTCTCCTCAGCCCCACGTGACTCCACTGCCTGACGAACAGGTGATGAGCTGCTCAGTGCCTGGCACCTGTCTACCAGCTGTCCCTCCCCTTTCCCACCAGGCCATCCTTGAATAATAAAACATTCCCTAACTTTTTTGTTTCTCATAATCATAATTAAAGACTGAGGAGTTCTTTGGTTCTCCTCTGATCCTTTTAATAGGAATTAGGTGAGTGGATGAATGTGAGGATGCCTTAGTCTAGGTATTTGTGTGCCGTATATTTAAATTTTATGTAATAAATCTTGTACTATCTCTTGTCCAAGTAATGTGGTAATGCTATCTGATCTTTGGTTGATGTTGTTTCCTAGCTGTCTTCCCTACCTGCTGGGTACCACTGATTTTATAGTCTCTAAGATGAAAGGCACCCCTGCCTGGACTTGTGGGTTCCATCTCTCAGGAAGTCACATTTAGCATAGGCAGTTCTATTCCTTTGTGTAATTGATGACTCCTATGCTATATCCCAGAGCCACTTGGAAATATTCCTTGGGTACCTGCTGTTTTGGATTATCCATGCTTAACTCTTCCATTAATGTATGTAGTTCCGAATTGCTCCCACTCTTTTAGTTCAACAGAATCAAAGGGATAAGAGGAAAATGTCAGATTAAGCTGATCCAAGATAAGGTGTGAGTAACTAATACAGCACTCGAGCCCCGGAGAAATTGGGGAAGGCTATTTCATTGCAGAGAGGGGTCTTACTGACTGAAAGGAAGGTTTCAGTTGTGAAATCACAGCTAGGTGGGCAGAGGAGGGAAGAACTACTGTCAGGGTGGGAAGAGACTGGAGGGTAGGGCCCTTTAAGGCCCTCACTCCCCTCTGTTGCCTTAGGACCAATCAGTGCAGCACCTACAGGCTGAGTGGAGACGCTCTGAACTGGGCATTTTCAGTATCCCTCTGTTTGGGGAATCTGCTTGGGTGCCAGCTTCCCATCTCCCGCAGCAGCAGCAGCAGCCACCCGAGACTTGTTCTTCGTGACCCTGGCTGCTGGGGTTGCAGTTGTCCGACTTCAAGTCAGCTGATCAAATGCATCCATTCAGAACTGGAGCAAGGGATGCCAAGAGGCAGGAGCCATTTAGGATACTTTCTGGCAGAAGCGGGGAGCCTCCAGCCGGGGTCCAGGTCCTATGCCCAGTGGCAGCAGGGACTGAGATGTACGTCCAGCCTATTCCCTGATCCCGCATCTCCATGTCTCCTGTGGGTTCTGTAAGCTACCTGATGTCCTTCCTAAAACTCCTTCTGCTTACCAGAGTCGGCTTCTGTTGATTGCAGCCGTGAATCCTGGGAGGTATCCCTTTCGCTCCCCAAGACCCAAGCGATTTTCCAGGGCAAGAAGTCACGCGCTGATAAACCATCTCCGTAGGAGATTTGTGACGTCTGCTGATTTCCATGGTGTATGTACTCCCACTGCGGTCAACTTTAAAATGCTAACTTTTAAACACCTGACTAGGTAAGATTCCAGAATATTTAGCAATTGGCTGTCAGGAGCCAGGACGGGCCAACTTCGGCACAGCACTGCTGAGTCTTACAACCAAGTGGTTGAGCATCTGGGCAGGAAGGATGCCACCAGGGTCTGGCTTTGATAGCCAAGGTAGGGGTTTGCCGGACTCGGACTGGATGGAACGTAAAGAGGGCGGTGGTGAGCAGTGATGTGTCCCGGAAGTGGGCCGAGAGCTGAGGCAGGAGCCCTTGGCCAAGGCAGAGCCCCTTTCTTCTGTGGCTAGAAGAGACACCTGCCTTTGCTTTTACTCTAAACCAGCGGTTCTCAACCTGTGGGTCGCGACCCCTTTGGCAGTCGAACGACCCTTTCACAGGGGTCGCCCAAGACCATCCTGCATATCAGATATTTACATTACGATTCATAACAATAGCAACATTACAGTTATGAAGTAGCAACGAAAATAATTTTATGGTTGGGTCACAACATGAGGAACTGTATTTAAAGGGCCAGAAGGTTGAGAACCACTGCTCTAAACCTTAGCTGACTACTACACAGAATTCTGTGACTTTGGGCCAGCTGCTGCTTCCATCTGGGCCTCAGTTTCTCCAGACAAAAATCAGGGTGTCACTTGCCATGCTAATATTAGGGGCACTTTGTTCAAACCAGGTGTTCTGTGTCGGGAGTCGTGGTAGGTCAGCCCTGCAGGGACAGTTTAAGACTTCTGGGGCCGCGGCTGAGGAATCTGTCTCTGGGGAGGCTTCTGGCTTTGCACATGCGGCATCTGCGTGGTGCATGCCTGGTGTGTGTGTCTGTGTGCGTTGTGTAAGATGTGGTGGAACTGGGCCCTGGGGACATCCAGCCCAGGGTGGCTCTAGGCATATGTCTTGGATTACTGGCGCTCAGCGGGTGAGCAGACGGCAGAATCCTGTTTGAGGGGGCAGGAAGAGGAATTGAATGTTTAGTAAGTAAAGGATGGACAAAACATGCTACAAGAAATCCACAAAATGTCACTGGCATGAGCTGGCCTGCTCCCTCTGGCGTGTGTTGACAGCATTTTGCAAATAGCCTGATTAATCCGTGTCCTCTTGGGACCTAGAAGTTCACAACTGGAGTTTCGGTTTGTTCCTGGGACTCAATGTGCTGTCCAGTTGCAGAGAGAAACAAAGGGCCTCTGCCTGATTTCCTGGCCCCACATCAGAAAAGTCCTGGAAATAGCTCCTGGGCCTTTAAGAGCCACTGGTCTCCACGCACCGGCAAAGCTTGTTTTACTCAGCGGTTCTGCAACACCTGGTGCTCCTGCCCTGCCGGGCCCCAGCCGCCCTTATTGCACAGCTTGTGATCTTGGGCGATGCCACCTGCTCTACCCAAGGCACTGAGTCCGCTCATGTGCCTGCTACCTTCCTCGCCTATCGAAGTGTTTTCTCAGTATGAAACCCTAAGACGTCTGGATGGCTATTGAGGTCCTCAGTAGCAATGTCTTACATTTATGGACCACGTGAATCGAAGACTCTATTTTGTGTTAACTGTTTCCTCCCAAAAGGACTGTTGTTCAGCTCACATTTGCTGGCACCACCAGATCTTTCTGGCAGTCTTGCCTCTGGCCTCCCCTGGCACCTATCAGGTCTTAAAGCTGATGGGCCTGATGCCCGATGGGTTAAAAGGCCAGCTGTCACCAGTTGGCCCCAAACAGCTTCCCTGACGCTTGCCTGGCAGGAGTCCTCAGAGCCCGGAGCTCCGCGTTAGGGTGGGCTCTAAATCTGGCATGACTGGTCCTTAGTATGTTTCCATGTTAGGACACACAGAGGGATGCCAGTCATGCATGCACACAGAATGGAGACCGAGTGAGCACACAGCGGGAAGGTGGCTGTCTACAAGCCAAGGAGGGAGGCCTCAGAAAACACTGAAACTGCTCACACCTTGATCTCAGACTCCCAGCCTCCAGAGCTGTGAGATAATAAATGTCTGACAGGTAAGCCCCGCAGTCCATGGTACTGGTTATGGCAGCCCAAGCAGACTCGTTCACTGGGCCAGTCGCTCCTCCCCGAAGGTACCCAGGGCTTAAGTGCTCCATTCCATCATTTTGCACGCACTCCCTCCCCCCTGAGATGCAATTCTCCTATCCTTCAGGGCTCTGCCACTTTCTTTTCTTTTCCTTTTTTTTTGCCCCAAACAAAACCAAAATAAAATAAAATTCCACCCATCTTTTTGGTCTCCCTTGAATGAGCCTGCCCTGATGGTTCAGCTGGAACGAGTGGCCCTCACTCTGCATTCCTCCCACCAGTTGGAACTCCAGTTTAGTTTTCCCCTCACTGTGCCTTCTCTTATGGTGGGACAGGCACGTTTATTCCTCCTACCGCATGCTGGATCTCTGTGGACGGAAACTTGTCCTGTGTGCCCATATCTAGCACGGAGCCCAGCACATAGCAGGTACCCGGTGATAATTTTCTGCGTGGAATTAAAGTGTCCCTGCACCCACCAGGGGGAGAGGAGATGTGAGCACCTGCTATTTCCCAGCTCTTGGGGTGCTGGGACCAAAACTGCGGTCTCTGCTTCGGTTCAGGGAGGGCTGCGTGGAGGAGGGGGCCTCTGAGGTGGGCCTTGAAGGATATGTAGGAGTTGAAGTCATGCCTCTGGGAGAGCAAGGGAGCAGGGAGCTACTGTATCTGAGTTTCCAAATAGTGTCACCAGAGTCTGACTCCATGGCACAGGAACCCTGTGACCTGCACTCAGAGGGAACCCAGTAACCAGGATGCGGACGGAGACTGGCCATAAGCTGTGGACTCTGCTCTCTGGGGAGTTCCTTCCAGTGACCCCAGGGGAGCTGGAAGGCTCAGGCGATTGTGCGGCAGCCTAAGCCAGGGTCTTCCTCGGGAGTCGGGGGCCTGCGTGGCATCCGTGCCAGACTTCCGTACCCATGTCACCGGCCTTCACGTGGGGTTTGTCAAGCGTGGGGTGTCCAACAAGACCCTCCAGGGCCTCGGGGAGAAGGGCCCCCTAGAAGGGGAGCTTTGACACCCTCCACTCTGATCTGAACACAGGTTTTTAATTTCCCTGTAATTTGCCCTCTCCCCCCGCCCGGGCTGGCTTCCCTGTCATTTCATTTCCTGCAGGATTCTCATCTTACAGCAGAGGTGAGGGGAGTTGACCTCTCCTTGCCCCAAAGCTGAATAAAACACAGACCAGATTTTTGTGAATAAAAATAGGCTTGAATACCAGCAGCCAGTCACTCTGGCCTCCGCTCAGCTCATCTGGCCTCATTCTCTCCCACCCACGGGCCGGCAGGTCAGGGCCGCGGGAGGGCAAGGTGTCAGGTAGGAGGTGAGGGGGCAGGACAGAGCGAGCGAGGCCAGTGTGGGTGGCGTTTGGACAGCTTTCTCCTCTCCCGTGAAGGACGGTGGCGGGACGGGAGGCTCCACGCAGGTTGCCCCAGCCAGGAGACCAAGGAGGAAAGAGCGCAATGTCAACACCTCGTGGGAAAGAAGTTTCTGTCTGGAACATTTGGGAAAATTCCAAGAGGGAGGCAACTGGAGCCCCTACCAGCAGAGGGGAAGGGATTGTGGCTTCAGAGCCAGACAGACCGAGCGTCTGTCTGCTCCCGGCTCTCCTGCGCTCGGCAGCGCGATCTTAGTCAGGGAACTTAATCTGCGAATCCCAGTTTCCTCATCTGTAACGTGGAGACAGTAATCCTGTAGGTTCAGTAGGTGGGCCGTGAGAGTGACATACACAGCCTGTGGGAAGTTCTCGCATATACAGGGTGAACCCTGACCTACCTGTGTCCTGGTCACTGAGGTCTGACTTGCAGGTCAGAAGGGCAGTGTGGGCCTCCGCAGAGCCTGATGCTGCCTGGTTTCTTTAGAGTGTGGGCTCTGTTTCCTCCTGGGAGGAAAGCCCTTGAGAGCAGGGACCCCGCACCCACCCCTCCTGGCACAGAGCGGGCACTGGATTACGAGTTATTAGGTAAATGGATGCAAAAATGACGGCTATTACTTTCACCGTGTCAGGGTAACTTTTTAACATATTAATTTGTTTTTATCTCCATAAATTAGCATTTTGATTTATGCGTTTTCCTCCGTTTTCCATCCCGTTTGAAGCGGTTGCCAGGCTGTGGGCTTCCTTGCCTCCGGGAAGATTTGTGGCTAAAAGCAGAAGTTGTCTGGACAGGCACTCCTTCCTGGATCTCGTTTCCAAAAAGTCTAAAACCATTGAAAAGATTAGTGTCTGGAGGGCTTGGGGAGAAAGAGGCCAGGAGGGAGGGAGAGAGGGAGGGAAGAGGAGAGACAGATCTAGATGGAGATAGAGAGGAAGAGGGAGGCAAAGGGAGAAGGAGGGGAAGCGATACAGAGAGAGATAAAGAGAGAGGCAGAGATATTCTGGAAGACACTTAAAAAAGAGGGGCTCCCCATTATCTCCCCAAGTCCAGGAGGAGATCTCTGGAGCCTGGATGAGGCCGGAGGAAGCTGTGGGGTCTGGGAGTAGCCATGGAGGCTCCCATGCCCCCTGACATAGCGTCCTAAGGAGGCGGTCAGCACCCAACGGGTGGCAGTGAGGTGCCCGAGGGAGGCAGGGTCCCCAGTGCCAGCCATGACACCTGAGCAGCAGTGTGGGCCACTGTGATGGGTGACTGGGCAAAGCCAGCCAGGGCTCTGTCCTCTGAGGCTACTTACACCCCTGGAGACAGCACAGCCCCAATATGGCTGAAGGTCAGCATGGTTGAGTCCAAGCTCAATTGCTCCCCTTCCTTCATAATATTATTGAGTCTCTGAGTCCTTTGAAGGGTGTGCTGGTGCACCCCATGCCCATGCTTGGAGCAAGGGGTTGGTAGGTGTGATCAGTGTCATTCCTGGTCGTAGACACTGCAGGAACGTGCCACCCACACACTCACTGTCACTCCTGGTCTTTTCTCGGTCCAGGGCTTCACACGTGTCAAAGGTCAGAGGCGACTGTGTCTGCTATACCACAAAGGCCACACTGCTGTATTTTCTTACAGCACAATTCAAGCCAGTAGGACACTTGGTATGTAGTTGAGGTGTCATATCTTCCACCTTTCATGGCTCCCTCTCCAGGGCTTTGTAATCCAGGAGCACGGACAAGCAGGGCACTTCCGATGTGAGCAGTTGCCCTCACGGTGGCTTCTTACCCAAGGCCAGGCATTCATTAGAAGGAGGCCAGTCCTCTGTCAGTGGCAGGCCTGCTCTGCCATGAGCTTCCAGGGCAGGCTCAGGCCCTGGTATGTCTTGTCCGTGTCTCCAACGGCACCCCTAGCAGGTCCCACTGCTCCTGGGCTCTGTGTGGTGTTGAGGTTCCATCCTCCCTCCAGCCTTAGAATTTAACTCTGTACAGGCAGGCCACTTCCCTCTGCCCTCAAAGAACCAGCTTCCAGTTCCTTCCCCGCTAAGAGACTGTCATGTTTGTGTCACCTGATGCTGTCTCCTCTTGCTCTGAAACACAGAAGAGATGTTAAGAGAGTACAGGCTCCAACGTCAGTGACCAAAATCGGTATCAGATTCCTGTTGCTGCTGTAACAAATCACACTTGGTGGCTTAAACAACACAATTTTGTGCCTTGTTCCCTGTAGAAGTTTAACACCAGGCTAACAGAAGGTGGAGCCTCTAGGGGAGAATGCATTCTTTTGCCTCTTCTACATCCCTGAGGCCACTTGCGTTCCTTGGCTCATGACCCCTTCCTCCAGTTTCAAAGCCAGCAGGGTAGCCTCCCTTTGCCCTGCTCACTAGGACATTCTGTTTGAGTAACAGACAGGTGAGCCAACAAATGCAGCCTTACCTGTAAATGAGGGGGTGGGTATTTGGAAGGGAGCAGGGAGAGAGCAGGGCATGAGGCCCTCTGCGGGGTGTTACCCAAGCCAATGCTTGGCTTAACTCCTCCACTGGACTGGGACGGTGTAAACCCTGAAGGCAGAGACTGGGTCTAACTCATCTTCTTCCTTCCCTTCAAGCTAAGTTCACTGCTTTGCACTATGTGGACACCCAATAAATATCACTTACAATGAACTGATTCAATTCTTGCAAAGTCATTTTTCTCTCCGGGGCCATGGCTGCTGAGCTGTGATGGGATGGGATTCAGGGACTGAGCCACCATCCTCAGGGCTGAGCCCTGGCCCAGCCTTTCTTTATTGTGATGCATTTCCTCCATCAGAGGTGACTACCAGGATTGAAGCTGGGAGCTCTACGTCCAGTCATGGGGCGCCACCAGGAACCCTCCACCCTCCAAACAGCAGGGAACTGGATTTGAGCACTGCCCTTGGGTTCAAGCAGGACTTCAGGATCCCTTGGGGATTGAGCAGTGATAGATGTCTCCTCCTTTCAATACCTTCATGAACTAACATGCTGGGAGCAAAGGGATGAAATTGAGCAAGTGAAATACTTGGCAGAGTGTCAGGAAGGACTTTCGGGGCAGATCTATTAGCTGTGCCCCAGGTGGAGGGGGCTGCTGCCTGAGTCTGGGGCTGGGGCAGGGAAGGCTGCAGGAGAAAGCATCCTGGGGCTCTGCCTTTGGGCCCTGGCTCTGAGTCTGGCTTCTGGTCAAAAACCATGCCTTGGGGCTTCTACCTGGTAGGGCCCCTGGGTTCCCAGGGCCTGTGACCATCTTCTGCCCTCTAGCCTCAGATGATTCTCCTTCATCCCTACCTTTGTCATCTTCACGAAGAGTTTCAGAATGGGGACCCTCCGAGGGTTCTAGGACCCACAGGCTGTGTGGGGAGGGTGTGGGGAAGGCTGATCACAGGGATCTCTGATGCCAGAAACCACCTCCTAATGGGGCGGGCTAAGGACAGAGCTGGACTCTTAGGGGTGACAATGTTTGTGGAGGGAATGAATGAAGGAATGGCACAGAAGCTGGCTGGTGAATCGAGGTGCTCCCCTGGGCCATTATCTCCCTCTTAGATTGGAGGAGCTCAGCATCCTAGCTCCACCTGAGCTCTTGCAAGCCCAGGAAGTGCAGGGGCAGCAATACATTAGACTAGACCAGTGGCTCTCAACCTTCCTAATGCCGCGACCCTTTAATACAGTTCCTCATGTTGTGGTGACCCCCAACCATAAAATTATTTTCGTTGCTACTTCATAACTGTAATTTTGCTACTGTTATGAATCGTAATGTACATATCTGATATGCAGGATGTATTTAGGCGACCCCTGTGAAAGGGTCATTAGACCTCCAAGGGGGTCGCGAACCACAGGTTGAGAACCGCTGGACTAGACTGTCCTCCATTCTTTGAAGGACCAATCATCAGGCCATTATTCAAACCAGGGCTGGCAACCAATTAGTGCAATGTGGAATCAATTCAGTGCATGGAGACCCACCCAGCATGAAAAGAAAAGATAAAGAATCAAGTACAATGGAAAGTATCAAAGTATATCTCAGGAATAAGGGTATTACTTTGTCAAAAATGTGCTTTCCTTCCCTTCAAGCTAAGTTCACTGCTTTGCACCATGTAGACACTTTTGTGCATGATATATAGTCTATTACATGTGGGTTGCAACGTGCAATGCCTTTAACTGGAGCCAAGGTAAACAAGGTTAGAGCATAAGAATCGTGGGGGGCATCCTATGCTGCAGCTCTGACCAGGCAACTCATTTACTATAAATAAGATACATAAGCCACCCAAAAGGTTTATTTTCTAAGTCATTGGAGGCAAGTAGAGGTGCATTGTCTGGGATTTGGGAGGCCGGGGTTCTGAGCCTGGATCTGTGGAGTGTTAACTGTGAAACTTGGGTGCATTTTAACCCTTCTTGTGACCTCAGTTTTCTCCTCTCTCCAATGGGGAGGTTCTATTGTGTCTGTGTGCACTGCTGACCTCTGGTGGTAAGCTCTGTAACTGACTTCCAATTTGGGTTTATTGATTGGCATGCTGCTGTCTGGATTCTGGGTTTCCTTGTGAGAAGGGGCCACAGGAGCCTCACTGCCAGGTGGAGTGTATGGCACCCCAGGTATGTTGCGAGGTATTTTCAAATACCCTTCCTGGAGCAGTGCTCTCGTGTGATGAGTATTGACCTTTCACTCAAAGATCCATTTGTCAATGAATATTGAGTAACCCCTTCACAGTGTATGAAATTCGGCTGCAGGGACTTCAGGCCATGGCATAAGGTAGCAACCTTCTCCAGCCTCGTCAGCTGCTGGATTTCCAGTGTGGGAGTTCATTGTGGGGACACTGCCTGGTGTTGCCAGGTTGAAGGTCAATACTTCTGGGGTGGTAGTTGTGAGGCCCCTGAGTCCGAAGATGGTAATGTTTCTTCTTGACCTTTGCCCAGTGGCGTCATAACCCAACCTCAGAAATGCTGATCAGGTCTCAAGGCCCGAGGCTTCCTCTCAGGGGACCCACCTTGCAGCCACAGGTATGATGAGATCCACCTGCTTTGGGGGACTCAGCTGGATGCCAGGCACCTGGACGCATCTTCAGGGTCTAACAGTGGTTTTTGAAGGTGCTGATGATGAGATGAGATGTTTGGGATATAGAACGTATATGTCTCACCACTTTCCTCAACTTCGTCCTTTTCGATGCTATCAGTACCCATTTGCATCTCCAGTTAATGCTCTAATTCAGCGGTTCTCAACCTGTGGGTCGCAAACAATGAAAATACATCCTGCATATCAGATATTTACATTATGATTCATAACAGTAGCAAAAGTACAGTTATGAAGTAGCAATGAAAATAATTTTATGGTTGGGGGTCACCACAACATGAGGAACTGTATTAAAGGGTCGTGGCATTAGGAAGGTTGAGAACCACTGCGAGTCTAATTAAACTCCTATCAGTTTTTGACTCAACCTGTTGCAAGAAAAGTGATTTTCAAAAGAAATTTCTTACTTCAACAGCCTGCTGCATTGTTCTGAGATTTATTTCTAGTACATTAAAAGAAGACTGAATGTTCCCAGCATTGACCGTGGATTGAAAAAGGTCAGTTGTCTGCAGGACATCATCAAACCCTCAAAGCAAATACCAGGGATCATTGCAACTAATAGGTGCTTAATAATTGTTCAGCAAAAATTTGCATGGACAAATGAATAGGTGGAACCTCAGAGATGACTTCACATGAAGCTTCTGTGCTATGAGGTCACAGTGCTGCGTGAACCCACTGTTACATGACAGGACAGCGCAGCATGGAGCCAAGACAGGGTATTGAATCGACGAGGTTGAAAGACCCAAGTAAACATTCGGCAAAACGATGTCAAAGCGCTCTTTAAAACAATCACAGATTATTGAGCTGCTATCTCAGGGGGCCTGAAACGAGTGTTTTATTTTTAAACAATTCACTTCCTTTCCGACTTCAGGAATCCCCAGGATGGTTTGGTTTTGAGGACATTACCAGTCAACCGCAGCCAAGAAGCGATTAGCAGATGCCTGCTCTGTAGACAAGGGTCTGCCTTCTGGGCTGAGTTCAAAGCAGAGTTCTTAGCTTAATAATAAGACGGGATTAGTTTTCCTTTCAAACTTCCCATGCGGGAACCATTCTGGGGAAAACACGGAAATACCCATGGAAGTTTGGGGGCACAAGTGAAGACTTGGAGAAAACGTTAAATGCCTCCTGAAGTTCTTGTCTACATCCTCTCAGAATGAACCTTGGGGAAAACATCCCTCTTATTCTCTTGAAGGGGATGGTGGCTGTTCCTATTGGGTCAAACAAAGCAGGGCCTTACTCCCCCCACCTCCACTCAATGTGCTGAAGGCTGGTCCCCATGCTTGTGGAACCGGGAGGAGGAGAGACGCAGCTTTGCCTAGAATTTACCGCCACGTCTACTGACGGATTGGATTAAAGATTTGGAAGAAATACTAGAGATCTACAAAGAAATTTAGAGCTGCATTTCCCAAACCAATGGACAAGCACTACTGGAGAAGATTTTAGCCAAGATTTGGGTAAATATTTTATTCCAACGGCATATATTAATTTTAACACATATGAAAAAGATATAAAACTAATACATGTGAATATTTGAGGGAAAGACTAAAGTAGCCATTTAAGTAAAAACAAAAAGAGAAAGGAAGGGAAAAAAGCATGTTAATTAAAAAAAACAACAATACTAAAATAGCCCAGCAGGTGTGGCTCAGTGGTTAAGCGTCGACCCATGGACCAGGAGCCCATTCCTCTGGCTTTATCCTGAAGGAGACGCAGATTCCAGGTTGGGGTACATGTCCGGGTTGTGGGCTCTATCCCCAGTGGGGTGTGCAGGAGTCAGCCAATCGATGTTTCTCTCTCATCGATATTTCTACCTCTCTATCCGCCCCCCTTCAAATTAATAAAAACACACAAAAAACTAAAATAGTAAAAATTGTGATCAGGAACCTCAACAATGAAGTCTGGGAACAGACCTGAAGGGAGCATGAATTTGCTGTCCTCACAGAGGCCATGTTCAGAGCACCTTGTATTCTGAGTACCATTGAGAACACATATTCAGCACCTACCACCTCCTTGGGGGAAGGCTCAGGGTCTGTGGCTGTGTTGGAGGAAGACTCGAGGGCATGGCTGCTCTCTTCTGTTGTGAGGACCATAGTGACTCCAGGATCTTTCTAGTCAAGTCCCTGTGAGTCCACCATGAAGACCCCGAGCAGGTGGTGAGTGTACAGGAGAGTGAACCTTCTCTCAGACCGAGGCTCGTCCTTAGAGGGAAGCCATAGCTCCAAAGCCTTCCCCTCCACCCACCTGTCAGGGACGTCATTGCCTAGCCCTGGGAGAACCTTCCACCAGGGCCACCGCACCTCACAGTGGCTCTGAGCAGAGGGCAAGCTAACAGGTGTCTTCACGGACTCAGGCTCCCCCACGCCCCGGAGAAGCAGGCTAGCCTGTGAGTCCCCACTGTGTCTCCTTCAGGATGAAGCCAGGGGAGTGGGCTCAGCCTTGACTCACTTTCCTGAGTCTTGGCAATGAAGGAGGGTCCTGGGAGCACACGTAAGGGGACAGCTTAACTGTCGAGGCCGTTTTTGTGCGCAACTTCATCTCGACTAGAGAACCCACTCCTGGACCTGGCCTTGCTCGGGGCTCTGGCTCTCAGAGTAGGAACTCGGAAAGTGCCCAGAGCTGGTGCTGGGGATGCCATTTGGTGGTCTGGGACTTGCTGATTGCTTTCTCTGTCACAAAGCCTTTGATTTCCACCGGCTCATGTGTACACATGTGGGTATTCCTGGTGGCCTGACCATTGAGCATAATTAAAAGAAATGATTGGCTTTCTCTTGATGCAAACATCTGGTTTTACTTGAAACAAGATGACTTAGCTGTTTCAGAAACATTCTTGTAACCCTGGATTCACATTTTCTTCTTAAAATATATATTTTCTCTGTTCGGGCAGCATGTTAATGTAAACACTCCGGGTAACTGACAACCGACAGTTTCAGAAGTATGTGGGGCTCCAAGCACCGGAGGAACCGCAAGAATGATTGCGTTTTTGATTTGATCACTGGAAATCTGTTTCAACAGTCACTCTGATTTAAACAATTACTCTGATTTATACTCCAAACGCTGTAATTTGCAGAAAATGTAACCATGTGAGGACATTTTTGTAGAGTATGTCTTGGCAACTTTGTTTTGTTGTGATGTCATTCCCTTTGGCCTCAAGGGAGCATTGAGGGACCCGGAGAAGAAAAACAGGGTTCTCTCGGATGGGCTTCCCTGACCGCCAGGGGAAATGTTGTCAAATCTTACCAGCCCCCAGGGCCAGCTCTGCAGGGCTAAGAATGACATCCAGGAGAGAAACAAGACCCAAAGTTTCCTGGAGATCAAAGAATTAAGGACCAGGAGAGGGGTGGCTGGTTGAATCATCACCTCGCTGTCTACAGTTAAGAAGGGCGGTGGGCATCCTGCTCTGGTACCACGGTCATTCTTTAAAGCCCAAGTTGGCGAAGTTGGAAGACTGATAGAGAGCATCCGGTTTAATCCCTTCATAGCCTGGAAAGGAAGATCCAGAGAGGTAAGAACGCTGCCCAGGTTCTAGAGCAAGGGCCAAAGCCAAGGCCAGGGCCAGGGGCCTGGGTTTCTGATTTACTGCGAGATTAAAAGGTAGGCATGGACTTCAAGTTGTTCCCATTTTATGTACAGAGAATGTGTCTCAATAAAATGAGAATACGAAGTCATAAATCAAAAGTAGGCAGTCCATGTTTTGCAGGGTGCAGCTGAAGGGCACTAGTGTTCAATATTAGCTATTTATACCTCCTACTCCCCCACCCCCAGCTCCCCATCCAATGAACCCAGTTGGGTCAGTGCTGCTGGACATAATGTTGGAGGGCAGGTCCGTATGCCCTGGCTGTGTCTTCTGCCTTGATGATAGCTCAACTGCCACAGGCATTGAAGGGTGCTTTTTACACAAGCTAGCACTATGCCTGTGGTTTCTCAGTTAAGTTTACTTTGGTGTGGTTGCTGCCATGTTGGTCCAAAAGTGGACTCTGAAGAGAAATGAACCCAGAGTCCCAGTTGGGAAATAGGATAAAAGACCCATCCTTCTGTTTTTCCCCTCCAGTTGTCCAGTATATAGGGTATCCCCCAAAACTGTATTCACACACTTTGGATAATTATAAAGGCAGTGTTTATTAAAATATATTTCATTTTCAAAATTGAGCTATCAGCTGTTAATGTGTGTATACGTTTTTGGGGGACACCCTGTATTGGAGCCTCCCTTCTCACCTTTGTGTGTTCCCCTTCCTCCTAATCCCTCAGAATGGGAAAGGTTAGACTTCTATCTTTTCCTTCATCGACATGGTACCTGCCTCAGCCAATCTCTTGGCCAGTCTTCACTACAGAAAAAATTCTATATTCTGTCTTCAATCGATGGGTGGCTTCCTCTCAAATTTATACTCACCTCTTCCCTGGATCTCTACCCAGAACTCCAGATTTGCATATCTGATTGCCTTCTTCACACTTGGATGTCTAAAAAAAAATCTTAACATTAACATAGTCAATCCCAGAAATATTTGTCTGTGCTGCACCCCCTTCCCAACATCTATCTTGGTGAACAGCACTGCTGTCAACTCAGTTGCCCAGGCCAAACTTTTAAGTCATCTTGACTCTTGTTTCTCTCACACCCAACAGCCAATCCATCAACAAATTCCATTGGCTGTATCTTCAAAGTAGATCTTGGACCCCAAACATTTCACACCATCTCCACTGTTACTATAGGCATCTGAGCTGTCATCTCTGTCCCTTGGACCATAGCTACAGCCTCCTAACTGGGAATCCTGCTTCAATAGTGTCCCCATGGAACAGAAGTTCTCCTCTGGGGGTGATTTTGTCCCCCAGTGGACATGTGGCAATCTTGGAAAACATTATTGGGTTGTTTCTACTGGGAGAGGTGTGCTTTGGCATATAGTGGATAGAAGCTAAGAATGCTGCTAAAAATTCTAGCAGACACAGGACAATCCAGAACAAAGAATGGCCTGTCCCAAAATGTTCATAGACCAAGGTTGAGAAACACTGCCATAGACTGATTCTCCTAACACAGTAGAGTGATCTTTCTAAAGTATAAATTAGATCATGTCACTCCCGGAATAAAAACCAGATTGCTTTCTGGTGCAATAAGGATAGAATTTGAATTATTCTAGTCTTCACCCACCCAACCCAAATCCATTGAACCGACTCTCTGTAAACCTCTCCTATTTCCTAGTTCTCCATTCTGCTAATTCACAACAATCAGGCAGCAGTGATCCTTTGTCTTTCTCTCCAGTTTTCTAAACTTGTTTCTGTCTCAGAACTTTGGCCTTGCTGTTACTTGTGCTTGGAACAGTGTTCTCTAGACCTCTGCTTGGCTGTTAACTACTGACTCGGGTCTCAATGAAAACGTCAGTGAGTCTTTCCCGACCTCCATAAGTAACACAGGACCTTCTGAACACCCAGGTAACTAACACACACACACACACCACATTACCCAACTTTATCTTCTTCATAGCACTGCCAATCCCTAATATTGTCCTTTGTTTGTTTATTTGACCTCTCCCACTTTCCTCTAAGTTTCTGGAGGATAACACAATTCTTCTGGAATAGGGCAGAGAAGGGGCTCAGTAAATACTGCCCCCCCCCCCACTCCCACTGCCTGCTTGATGGTCAATGCGGTGAATAGAAGCTGGAGTGATTTAGATCATCCTTTCTTCTCTTGTCAATGCTCACTTTTAGGCCTATTGTCTTACTGTGAAATCGTATTTCAATAATATGAGCTGAATATTAACTCTTTATGCATTCCTGTTATAAGAATATTAGCCACCCCACCCCAATCCACCCCACCCCACCCACCCAACCCAAATCCAACCCATATACACATTCGCAGGTCATCTACAGGGAAAATCAAAAGAAAAAAATTAATGATTATTTTTCACAATATTCCTGTTACAAATATACACAAAGTGTTCAACTTATTATAAAAACACCCCTCTTCTTTAAAAATCCCCCACTTCTTTCAGGAGGCAGACTCCATCCTCCCTTTACTTCTCCTGGTGGGAAACAGGACATGCCCTAGCTGGTTGGCCTGTTTACGCTGGCCCCAGTAACTGAGCACTGGTCAGCTAGCCTTTCCCTGTAGCACAATCATTGCCTAAGGCTGTTTCTACATTGGTGAGAAGAATTTGTCTCCTTGCAAATTAGCAGAGAAGGATAATTGCAAAACTTCTGGATTTTCAGGAGCCATTTCAAAAAACAGGCTCCCCTTCGCCAGGAGAGAGCCAGAGATTTCACCAACATAGTAGGTGAGTTTGTAGGAGTGTGCCTCTTGGGCATGAGTGTGCCTTGTGGTCAGTGGGTATGCACAGGTCTCTGTGTGTACATCAGATGTGTATCTATGCCTGGGCCACCCCAGAGGTCAAAGATCGAGAGTGGGAGAGGATATGTTGTGTATTAACCCAGGAAGGGTGATGAGATGAGCACAGTCTCATTTCAATGAACTAATAGCAAATTTGGGTAGGTGGCAGCTCTTTGTAGCTTTAAAAAAATCCTTATTTGCAAATGATCTGGGTTTACTAGTACATCCATTTATTAGTTTGTTTTGGTAAAGTTATTTAATTCTTCTGGGCCTCTGTTTTCTTATCTGTTCATTATAGCCGATAATTCATTTCTGATGGTCCAAAAAGTACCAGAGGCTCAGTCTCTGCCATGATAAGACACTCCTCCTTGCCCTCACCTTGCTTGCTAAGAAGCGTCTGCTGTCCTTGCCTGATAGCTCAGGGGTCTTTATGACTCAGATTGGGGTGTGGGTAAAGGGAAAGCATTGGATCTTACAGCATTTCCATTGTAAGTGGCAGGTGCTGAGAGCAAGGATGGAGCCAGAGGTGGAAAGGGAGCAGGAGATGGAGCCTCTGAAGCTTGGGTGGGAGAAGTTTTCTTTCTTTTTTTAAAAAAAATTTTTTTTATTGATTTGAGAGAGGAAGAGAAGGGGGGGAGGGAGGGAGGGAGGGAGGGAGGGAGAGAGAGAGAGAGAGAGAGAGAGAGAGAGAGAGAGAAACATCAACATCAATGATGAGAGAGAATCATTGATTGGCTGCCTCCTGCAAGCCCCCCACTGGGGATTAAGCCTGCAACCCGGGCATGTGCCCAGACTGGGAATTGAACCAGAATCTCCTGGTTCATAGATCGATGCTCAACCATTGGGCCACCCCGGCTAGGCCAGTTTTCTTGCCAATTAGGGATGAGGGTGAGAGAGGACTTGGGGCACCTGTCAAGCAGGCCACACAAACACACACACCAGTTCTCATCATTTTTTCTCACATCTTTCTGTTTGTCTTGTCCCACCCCTCGTTCTGTGCCAGGGACTACTCTGTGCCAGGGCACAGCCACCTTCTCAGTTGGGAAAACCTTGACTTTAAGGGGCAGTGTCTTCTGTTGTGCGTGCATTTCTGCTTCACATTTGGGTTTTGGCAGAGGGCTTAATGTGCTGGGAACCTGTAACTCTAGCACAGGACACTCTCATAAGGGTCCAAGGACTAGTCACTGTGTGGTCAGCGCCTTCTCACACATGCAGAGAGAAGGCACAAGAGACACAGAAAGGAGTGGGAACGGAGAGCTGGAGAGAGCCAGGTTTGGGTTTCTAGGGCTTTCTTGTGCCTCGCTGGATTTCCGGAAGGCCTACCTATGTTTCTGCCCTTTGATGTCACGAGAGCCCTCCTTACTTTCCAGTGTGCCCTCTTTTGACTTACGTGTTTCAGTGGTGTTTTCATTATAGCAATCTTGGGTGCTGGCGGCGTCAATGTTTAGGCTATGCCTCCGTTCTCAACATAAAGTCTGGCGCAGGGGAGCTATGCATAAATAGAAAAAGCCTGATTGCTTTGGGAGCCCCACAAGGGCTCTACTCATGCAAAGGTCATTGAAGTCAGGCTAGAAGCTGAGTTCATAGTTGGGAAAGCCCTAGTTTCAAGGCCAATTCAGAGGCAAGAGGGTAACCACAGGGAAGGAGTCCGAGAAGCATCTTGGAGGAAACAGGAGGGCAAGTCTACAACTATAAAAAAGAACATGAGAGTGACAGGGGAAGATGTGACTTTGGGTGGTGGGAACATGGTGCAATGTACAGATCTTGTAACATAGAAACCCACGTCTGAAACCTATATGTTCATACTGACCAGTTACCCTAATACATTTAATAAAAAAAATAAAAGTAAATAAAAACAAAGAGGAGCATGTGAGCCCCAGGCCCAAGGAAGGGGAGGCGGGGAGAGCCTTAGGAGCTTAAAATCCCAGCAACTTTCCAGGATAGAAACCTCGGGCCAAAAGTCACCGGGATGGTTCTCTAGAGCCTGGCTAGTCCCCAAGACCAAGGACACTTGGCGAAAAGACAAGCCTACGACCTCCCACAGATGGTCCTGGGGAACTTTGTCCTGTACCTGAAGAATCCAGTTTAACTCATAAAACATGTTCAGGGCTGCAGGGATACCCTAGAAGACAAAAGATACCCTTCTTCTCCCACAGAGACTCCACAATGGCACAACGAGAAGCTGCTTGTCCCATGGAAAAGCTGTTGTATTCAGGCAACAATAGTGAGGACAGAACAGATGTCAGCCCTCCTACCAGCCTGGCAGTTCTTGGGCGGCCAGCTCAGAAGTGCCTGCACAGACACAAGCCCATCTTCTCCCTGGCTTGGGCCCTGGAGGTATAGAGGAAGCAGGGAAAGAAACCACGGCTGGAAATGCCAGCCAGTGGTAATGGTTATACCTGGAGGGTGAAAACGAGTCATTAACTGAGGTCCATGGCACATTCCGTGTGTTACTATTTTATATTTGTGTTTGAAAGTCATTACTCTGGGCTGTGACAGAGAGGTATGTTCAAGATAGAATTTCTGCTTTGCCTGAATAACTAGCTTTTTGGCTGTGGAAGTGGCACATTGTCAATGGTCTGTATTTTGGCCTTCACATTGCATTTCCTTCCCCAGTGTGAGGCAGTAACCAGCCACATACTTCCTCTCAGCCTGCTCCACGGCTCATCAGAAACATTCCTGTCCTTACACCAGAGCCATGACAATCCTGTTGGGGCAGAGACCTGAGACTCAAGCCCCTGCACTTCCTGGCCCGTCAGAAGCCCCACCTGTAGAACATGGCCCCCAAACTTTCTGGAAGAAGAACGGAAAGGAATTCGGATTTGTTGAGAATCTTTGAATCACTGTGACCCAAATAAATGCTTGTTGTTATGGTGACAAGTTTCAACCAGGATCCTCTGGGCATGTGATGGCCAGCAGGGGATGGACACAGAGTCCATAGGCATAACCTCTAGCAATTAAGACCACGGCCTTTGGAGTTAGTCTTGGGTTCAAATCCCTGCTGCATCACCTAGTAGCTGTGTGTCTTTGGGTAATTTGCTTCACCTCACTGAGCCTCAGTTTTCTCTCTTGAAAAAGGGGGATAATATCAACGTCAGAGGGTTGCAGTGAGGATTAGATGAGAAAACACAGGCAAATGCTTCTCTCAATGACTGCTACCTGAAAAGCATTAGCTTCATTAGTGTCAGTGATACTGGTGCTGCCTTTGCACTCTGCCTGAGTTTTATAGGCTGCTGCAGGCAGCACAACGAGGCGGGGGAAGCTCACTACACGCTTTAAATAGCATCCAGGAAGCATCTTCCCCTTTTTGGAGATGCCAGCCAAGGAACGTCTTATTTCCAGCCAACCACCTTGTTTGTCCAGCTACAGAGTGCGGCCTCATTATCTGAGACAGAGTCCCCCCAGCCCCATTTTTCATATTTACTTCTCAAGAAGTCCAGCCAGAGGAGGAAATTAAGTTGTGGCTTGGTTGCAGCCCAAGATGCAGACGTGTTTCCTCTCCGATAGGCGCATCTGCCCTTCCAGTGGCCCCGTAAAACAGGCAGGAACTGAGACTCACTTACGGTCACCGGAGGAACTGATACCCTTTGAAAGAGGGTTGAGAGTAATGCAGATGTCACGTGATATTGGCTGTGCACAGCAGAGAAGGAACACACCAATTAACGGATGGAATGTGGAGCATCCAGAGAACTGCGGGGGCCCTGAGAGGCCAGGGAAAGCAGCAGAGGGCGTCCCCGCGTGGCCAGGACTCCGCTGCGGGTGCCGAGTCTAGTCTAGTGGCTTCGACGGGCTCTGGCTCATCCTCCCAAGTTCTCTGGACCCTTATTTTCTTTCTAGGTGGGTACATCGCTCTTTGAACTAGTAAGTGTCTACACCAGACCCCAAACACCAAGCCCGGTAACCCCCTCCCCCTTTGGGAATCTGGAGTCCCTACTCAGGTGTGGCTTTGTCTCATGCTGCCTCAGTGGCAGGTGTGCCTGGATCTGCCTCGCTTGTTGAATTACCAGCTCAGGTGAGGACACTAAGTCTTACCCAGCTTTGAATCCCGAGGGACACCCTTCTCTTTGGAGTAGATTTTCAGTGGGCGTCTACTGCGCCACGTGAAGGATCTTTGCGAAAGTGTGCAGTCATCGGCTAGCAATGTCTGCCTTAACAAGGGCACACTCAGCGTAGGCTCATCGGGGACAAGTGCCCGGGAAGTGATTTAGAAATATCTTCAAAGCGAGTTGCCAAGTGAAGAGTGAAGAGAACGGGGGGGGGGGGGGGGGGGGGGATGTGCCTCCCTGGAGGTCGTACAGGCAGCGTGTTGTAGGGGCTAGAGAGCTATCGTTTGATCCGAAACTCTGAAGTCTTCCTCCGAGTACCATTTGCTCTTGCCCTGGACTTCGAGCCTGGGGGCTTTGGGAAATCACTAGCAACAGTGGGAGAGAGATTCTGATAAAGGCCAAAGCTCCTTCTCCAGCTCCTGTTTGATCTGCTCTGAAACGGGAGCATCTGGAGCCAGCCTGCAGAAGAGACTCAGCTGAAAAGAGGCAGACTAGCCCAGGGGGACCAGAACTTGACGCACGTTTCAGCTGGGGATCGCTAGTCACATACATGTCTTCTCCATCCAGAAACCATTTGTTGATCAATGAGGGTGCTTTTTTTTTTTTTTTTTTTTTTTTTTGGTATGTGCACTCACATCTGGAAATGATCTGTCCCCCAAAACTGATGCTCAGGAAGGTGATTAAAAAATTCTGATTGTGCCCAAATGAGTATGGAAATGTTTAATAAGGAGCCAGGGGCTAGGGATGCCTGTGAGGCGCATTTCTGAGTCCTCCTGGCCTGGGCTTCACTTGGGGCAAAGGGACCAGGGGATTAGGGAGGTGCCGGTGTCGTCTATTTCACAGTCTGCGTGGGCAAGCACTCGCCTGCTCCCCTGCTCACTCTTCACCTGGCTTGATTCGAAAACACATCACTAGCCTCCTTTCCCAGGGTGGAGGGAGGGCAGACAGGAGAGCGTGGCTGGTACAGTGTTGGCATCTCCCAGAAAAATGTGGATCCTGTGGCCTGGGGGTTACCATCCATTCTCATCCTCGGAGTGTTTATGGTGACCTGAGGTCCGTTTGAGCCTGAAATCCCGTATGACTTGCTCAGGGTCATAGAACTGGCCAGCTGGCTCAGGGCTGGTTGGCTGGACCTCTGCCCAGGAGAGGTGGAAATGGTAACGATCACCAAGGCGAGTCGAAGCAGCATTTTGCTCTTGTCTTTTCCATCCCGCTCTGCTCCTGTTGAGGATGGGGAGGAAGCAGGGGTGCAGCCCTGTCCAGCATGCTGCCGGCAAGGCTTTCTCCCACTGGCCTTGCCTGAGGCCCGCTGGTGTCCAGCTGGTTGTCAGGGGCAGGGAACCCCCTGAATTGCAAGGTTGAGTGGTGAGGTCTGGGGAGAAGATCCTCAACCTCGAGAGGATTTGGGGTCCGAGATCAGCCCCAGGTCTGCTGCTCCACACGAGACCTCCCTCCAGTGGGGAATGCACCGTCAGCTTAATACGCAGGGTGTGGGCAGCACTCTGTAAATTCCTGTCTTGGGCTGAGCGTTTTTGGCACATTGTGAGCTTTAGCTCAATTTTGCAGGTTGGCTTGGAGCCAGTCATGGGCCTTCCCTGCACCTCAAGGTTGTGTATAAAACAGCAGCCTCCCCGGGTTGGGGACCGCCAGTGTGCAGATGTTGCCTCCTCTCCCTGGAGTGGCTGCAGGGGCAGAGGAGGCTGGGGTGAGCATCGGGGGGGATTCAAGTCAGCTCCTTGGAAGCAGGAGCGATCTACCCAGCAAACTGGCTGCCTGGCTTGACCCCTTCAGCTGATGTGGACCTGGGGGCAGGTGGCACAAGGAGAGAGGGGATGGACAGGACACGTGGGGGTCCAGAAAGGGTCTGAAACAAAGACCTTGCCTTGTTGAACTGATGCTGCCGAAGGCAAATGCAAATGGGGTTACTACTCTGTGTCTGGTCCTGAGCTGGGGGTGAAGATGTTGTGGGATGACCCTTGCAAGCTGGGAAAGGCACAGGTCTCTTTCAGGCTATACGCAGGCAGGTGGCCCCAGTCGGGAGTGGCTTGGTCCCGTGGCGGCAACCCCGGTGAGGACTCCAGAGCACGGAAATTTAGCTGGGAGTGTCTTTAAGTAGTCCTGTTGGTCTTGGCAGGCAGGCCCTGTGGGTTCCATTCATCAGGGTCACCTCTGAAATTCCCCAGGCCCTCTCCCTGGAATGAAACAGAGACAGCATGTGTGTGCCTGGAAGCATGTGCCCCCAGCAGCCAGGGCCCAGGCCGGTGGGAGTTCTTTGCGAGAAGTGGGTTTTAGTTTAGCTTAAATGGGATATTCCCCGGAGAAACCCAAGCCTGTGGCCTGTGCTAAGGGGATGCCTTCTCCTGCAGGGACCACGATTGCTGCTGCACCCACCAGACTCAGACTTTGCAGGCCTGGCCGGGGAGAGTAGGTATCTCTGGGAGTTACCCTGGTAAAAGCCCAAGCTGGGAGGGACATAAGTGTTCTGAGACCCAAATACCTCAAAGAACAGATTTGCGTTTGTTTTGTTTTCTCCTAGAAGAGTATCTGGCATGTAGCAGATGCTCATTAAATGTTTGTTGACTGAAAGAGTAGAGCCCCCCTCCACTTCTGGGCCTGGATCAGCACCGTGGCACTGGCTGGAGTAGGAGGCAGGGAGCTGAGGGAGCCGTATTTGCGCTCAGGCCTGGGGGTGTCAGCTGATGGGCCTAGGAGTTCATCTGAGAGCAAAGTCCTATGATGCACGCCTGTGGGGATTTCCATAACGGTTCCAGAAAGGCCGCTCGTGGTGAGTGCAGGTCTATGTGAATCTGCGTGCGCATGCCCATGCATAGTGTCTTTATACAGGTGGTAAAAGGTGAGCTGAGGCACAGTAAACATTTTAAGAGTTTATTTGAGCCTGTGAAGAGCTTGTGGAAGTAGCTATGTACCAATTGGTCCAGATGCATTTCAGAATTTTAATAGCCTTCCTTGTGCCGGTGGAGAGAACAGAAGTTCTGCTATCACTGATAATGAACTTGGGTATGTAATTAGGAAAACATGTCTGGCTAAGGCGAGTTAGCGTTTCAGTAAAGGGAGTCCCAGGATCGGACTGGCAGGTAGAAAGGGCACTCTGTTGGCTCTAGACAAGTTGCATAACCCCCCTGTAAACCTGGGATGTCCTGCCTCACCTTGTGCCAAGTTGGTGTAAAGGCGAGACGGGATTACGTCCATGCAGTGTGCCTGGCCCAGGGAAGTTGTTAACATTGGTGCCATCATTTGTATTGTACAAATGGCATACTGTATGTTTCCTAGCATGGTTTTGGCGATCACATGGAGCTAGATTTAAGCCTCGTTTGCTGTTTATAAGTTGTAAAGGGAAGCGGCTCCACCTCTCTGAGCCTCAGTTTCCCGATTTGTAAAATACAGAAGGGTTTGCTCTAATACTATTAACACTGCCTTCCACCCAGGAAGTAATCTATGCATGAGTCCCATTATTATTATTCCTGATGATGATGATGATGATGATGGTAACAGGAGGGACCCCTCCGCAGTCTAGCAGAACCTGAAGGCCTTTAGAAATCACGTGGTTAGATTGTTTCACTGTACAGATGGGACTGCAGGGGTCTGAAGATGTGCGACATGGGACTGACTTCAGGTCGCCGCCCTGGCCTTGTGGCCTGAGGGACCCGCTGGCTCCCGAGGGAGCTGGAATTCTATCCAGGAGTCTGGTCCCTGGAGTCTGTTGTTTCTGTGTCCCCTGTTGAAGGATGGGCCCGAGGGACAGAGCTGTCTTTTCCCTTTGGGGAGATCTGGGCTGAACACTGGAAACGGTAAGCACGGACATCTTCTCCCGGAAAGAGGGAAGCCTGGGCCCGCAGCGGGCCGGGCAGCTAGGAGGGGGAGCTCACCCTGCATTCCACAGCAGCCACGCGCAGTCTCTTAGGAGCCTCTGGGGAGCATCATTAATCATGGTGTGGCCCCTCCTGGGGGCCAACCCCACCTCGCCCTGCTTCTCCTCTCTCACTTGCTGGATTCTCACCCAGAAAGGGAGCCTGGCTTTCCCTTGGAGGGTGGGCTTCTGGCACCCCCCGAAGTTGTGTAGTTGGGACCAGTTGTGCCCCTGCCAGGGACCTGGACCAGGTGAGCTCAGAGGGGATGAGATGTGTGAGGCCCAGGCCTGCCAGGGGGAGTGCACAGGCCACAGGGCCAGGAGGAGAGGGCTGATGGCTCAGAGGAACGGGGGTCCTTGGGGAAAGGGAAACTGGGTCAGAGAAGGCTTCCCAGAGATGGGGGACTCTGGGAGGGGGCATGTCACTGGGGAAGGGGAAGAGTGGGGCTGGGGGCTGCTGGCAAAGCCATTTTATGAACCCCTTCCTCATGTGTGCGCATCTCAAGGTGCTGGCCACAGAGACCCTGTGCAGGCTCCTTTATTCACCCCGTATGCTCGCACCACCCTGGCCCTCTGTGACCCCATGGGGCAGGCCCCAAAGCACATGGGAGGCACTTGAAGGGACCAAAGAACTAAGGACGAGTAAACAGGAGGTCCCCTGCCTGCCCTTGGTGCCCCAGCAGAGCACCTGCAGCAGAAGGTCTGGCCAAGCCCCAGGACTGAGGTGTGGCCTTGACCTTACCCAGGTGTGTGCCTCCGCAGCCCGCACAGTCTCAGGTTCCTTTCTGGGGCCTTGTCTGCGGCCATGGGAGCCCTCAGCACCCCCCCTCCCACCCCCTCCCACCAGGCAGGACTAGGGGAGATACAGGGCAGTGGTATGGGGGTGCCTGCCCGACAGGTGCCCCTCACTCTTCAGCTACCCCAGCCTCACTTTGGTTTAAAGTGACCTCAAAGCAGACACTGTGGTATTCCCTGGGAGCCAGACTGTGGAATGAAGGAGTCTTCTCCCCCTTCCCCAAGGGGCCCCTCTCCCCTTCCTCTCTAGGATGGGTGCGTGTCTCAGGGGTTTGCATATCCTGAAGAATTTTAAGTTTGATTTTCTATCTGTGGGCAGCTGGGAAAGCCGGTGGCAAGTTTATGTCCCAGGGCCGTGGGCTCCTTCCTCCCTGGCCCCTGAGCCGGCCCCAGCCTGGTGGGGGCACAGGAGGAAGGTGGCGAGATCCTGCGGGGTCCATGGGCTTGAAACCTAATCTCTCTTGGGGCTGTTTTATATTCTCACCCCCAGCTTTGTATTTTGTTCAGAACAGATCACATTATACGTTAGCACTGAATTCAACAGCCTTAGAAAACGTTGCTCTTTTTTTTTTCTTGTCGTTTTGACCTAAGATCATGTTGGTGCCAATTTCCTTTAAAATAATTCATTACCTGTAGGCCACTGGCGTGAAATCCCAGCGGAGCCCCGCGGGACCCTCTGTCTGTAATCCCGTGGCCTCCCCTCGCGCGCCCTCCCCTCGGGGAACCTTGGCCCCTGTGTTTAGACACTAATGTTTTTTCTCACACATTCATTGTGCGGCTTTCCTTAATTTGGTGTCCTGCCGGGCGCCCGCGGGAGGCCACTCAAACATTATGTCAGGGATCTCAAAACCGAACCCCAGCGCTTTCTTCTGCCAGCAGCCGGAGCAGATGTGTGGCACACTTTATTAACTCAAGGACCCACGAGTTGAAAATTTCATTAGTTTGAGGGGAGGGCTAAGTCCCATCCAGAGACCTGGTCTGGGCAGATTCTTTGTGTCAACCTGACCCCTAGCAAAACGGATTATTGTTCTAAGTGAGACAAGTGACCTAATGTTCTGCCTGTTACGCACACATGGTCTGTAACCTTTTAAAATATGAGTGTGGGAAAACAGCGCATTCTGCCACATCCCTGACCGCAAATTCCTGACAGGTGGCAGCCGGGCGCTTAGCAACAGCAGAAGGAGCCCGGAATTACCCAGGGGCCACGGTGGTTTCCCTTGGGCAGATACGGGCCGGGTCAGGGAAGGCCTGTTGTGGGGAAGGAGCCCACAGAAGCAGCGCCTGGGCCCCAGTGCTGCCCCGGGGCAGGCCGGGGTATGTCCTCAGCCAGGTGGTGAGCTGGGAAGGGTGCAGGAGCAACCACCTCCGCACCCTATCGGGTGGGTCCTGGCTTTCCAGCAGCTTTGGGGGGGCCGGGGGGCGGGCGTGACAGAACCCTGGAGGGATACAGGGGAGCACTGGCTTGGTTGTTGTGTAGAGTTCACCAAGGCTCCATGCCAGGGACTGGGTGCAACCAGATCTCTACTGGGAACACTTGGCACAAGTCACCTGCTCACCTGCTTACCTGGGCACTTGCCCTCCCCACTGTGGCGTCCTGCTTTGCCTGTTAGGTACACATGGGCTGTAACCTTTGGAAACAGCACGCTCTGCCTCCTCCCTGATCACTGATTCCTGTCCCGTGGCAGTGGCTCCATGGGCAGAGGAAGGCCATGCTCTGCTGAGTTTGGCACCTCCCAAGGCTGCCTCAGCGAGGCCCTGAGCTGGGCCTGTGCAGGAGACAGAGGTGCCCCAGCTGTGGCCTGAGGTGTGCCCTGGTTGGGGATGAGAGGGTGGGTAAAGGACCAGGTCAGGCAGGACAGTCACCGTGTGGGTGTGGGTGTGGGTAGAGGAGGAAAGCGGCTCTGACTTGGGGAGGCCCTCAGGGGAAAGGGATTGAACAAAGCTCAAAGAGGCCAGGGAATGGGCTAAGGAGGAGCCCTGGGAATGAAGGGGACATGGTATGGGCTGGAGTTTTCGGAGTGCTAAGAGGTGGCTATCATCACCCATTATTCGCTCTGGACTGTCTGTGCTTGTGGCTCAGACACAGGGTAGCGCCTGGGCTGAGAGACCTTTCCACCTAAGAGGGCTCAGGCAGCCGTATGGTGGCACCGAGGTCTCCAGTGGGGCCTGCAGTGGTCCACCCTTTGATATCCCAGACCTGTGTTTGCATAGAATGCCCGAGACCCAGGGACTTTGTCCCTGGCCTGGGCTCGCCTCTCCCCAGAGTCCCCGTGACCTGGCCTCCCGGAGAGCTGTGGAGAGGGCTGCCCGGGCCCCTACCTTCTGACAGACACAACGCAGAGCTGGCTGTAAAAACTTAATTAAGTGAAATATTTTAACAAGAAATTCCAAGAACAGAATGCCCTGCTTGCAGGCAAGCCCTCTGAAATCAAAGCTGACGGGAAGTGTGTTCTTTTTTTAAAATATATTTTATTGATTATTTACAGAGAGGAAGGGAGAGGGATAGAGAGTTAGAAACATCGATGAGAGAGAAACATTGATTAGCTGCCTCTTGCACACCTCCTACTGGGGATGTGCCTGCAACCAAGGCACATGCCCTTGGCCAGAATCGAACCTGGGACCCTTCAGTCCGCAGGCCGACGCTCTATCCACTGAGCCAAACCGGCCAGGGAGGGAAGTGTGTTCTGTCCAATCAGAGAATCAAGGTCGTGCAGAGAGCTAGCCTGTGCTGGGCAGGTGGGTAGGCCAGGCTGGGCAGAGCTGGGCAGGGTGGGGTCAGGGCTCCAGGAAAGGACTCCGGACCTTCCTTCACCCACGCAACATACCTTTCTGAGCATGGCTGTGTGCGGGCAGTATGTGAGGCTGCGTGTGCAATGCCTCCCGCAGCCACCAGGAGCTCCTGTGCACCTGTGAGAGGGAGAGATGACCCAATGAAGAAACAGGCTCAGGGACACGTGACTTCCCTAGACTAAGGTTACAGGCCTGACTGAGGCAGAGCTGAGATCAGAACCCAGTCCCTCTGGCCCCCAAGTCCAGTCTCGCCTTAACCTAACCTGCCCTTTCCACCACAAAGAAATTACTGGCTGGCCTGAGGCAGGGCCACCTCCAGGGCTGGGCGGGGCATACCTTCCTTGGGGGAGCACAACCAAATCCTGTTTTCATGGGGGCTGAGTGGGGAAGGGAAACTCATCCCCTCTCTGAGAGGGCCTGCAGACTACATGGTCCAGGCTGATGGTGCTGAGGTGACCAGCCCGAGTTAGGCATCGCGGGAACAGCAGACCTGATGGAGAACAGTGGGGCTCCACTGTGCGCAGACAGATGGCCAAGGCTGACAGAGCTCAGGAGAGGGCTGGCAAGTCTTAGAAGGCTTCCTAGAGGAGGTGGGACTTGAGAAGACACCAAATATTCTGTAGAGAGTCTGGGGAGGGAGTCCCAGGCATGGGGAGGGGGTTCAGCAAAACCTGGAGGTGGGTGAGAAAGCATGGTGTAGAGCCAAGGAGGCAGGAGGAACCCACTGTCAGGTGTGAGTGGAAACTTTACTAACTGACTACCCAAGGAAACCCCATGCTCAAGTATGTGTCAGCTATAATGAGGTGACAGGAAACATCTCCTGTCCCCATGTCAGTCTGGGGCTTCTGTGAGGAAAATGTATCACATATTCTATCAAAGAGAAAACCACGGGCCCCAAATGGTGTCCATGATACCAAACCTAGACAATACCTGACCTCATTGCAATTTCAACCTCTCCCAGAAATATAATCTTAATCAACTAAATAGTCTGAAATTTTCTGGTCAAGGGCCAGTAAGGTAACCCGTCAGCGGGTGGGGGTGGGCCCTCTCCATCCCCCCCTCACCATCCCCTCCATAGGAAGAGGGGGCGATCTGCGTGATAGAAACCTTGCATTCTCCTCTCCAAAAGATGTCCTGGCCTACACATAATCCTTTGCTTTCTTTTGCTAATATCTTGCCCACCTTTCTTTCAATAAAAACTCCATTTTGTACAGCCTCTGGGAGGGCCCTTCTAGTGGCTGGATGGGATGTTGCTCAGTGATTCATGGTTCTGTGGGGGAGCTCTCTTGAGTAGTGGCCCCAGCTAAGAAATGGCCGGCTGCCCACTGGACCAGATGAAGGACTCCTGGAAGGCCAGGTTTACACTGGGGTCTCCCAGCATTCAATGGGTGTTTCCAGAAGAGAGCAGTATTTGACTCAGTAGACTGAGCCAAGCAGATGGTCCTCACCAATATAAGTAGGCATCGCCCAGTCTGTTGAGGCCTACATAGAACAAAAGGTGGAGGAAGGGAGAACTGGCCTCTCCTTGAGCTGCACATCCATCTCCTGCCCTTGGACTTTGGTACTCTTGGTTCTCGGGCCTTTGGACTAGACTGACACCATTGGCTTTCAGATTCTTAGGCTTTCAAGTGCAAAATACCACCCTGTTTTCCTGGTTCTCCCGGTTGCAGATAGCAGATAGTAAGATTCCTCAGCCTCCATTTCCTAGACAATTCCTATAATAAATCTCTTATCACTCTATCTTTTCAGTTCCATTTTTCTGAAGAACTCTAATACATCCATCTTTCCCCTGCCTCTCTCCACCAGATGTAATTTATCCTGAATTTTAAGTTTATTATTCCCCTTCTTTAAAACTATCATCCTAGAAAGCAAATTATTTGGTTTTAGTTGAGTCTAATTTTTTAAAAAGTGTATCGTGTTGTGTTTTATTTTCTGGGACTTATCTTTTTACTCCATATCACACTGAAGTAATGTGTGTATTTCACAGTTGTGTGTAATTGTAATTATCCTTCATTCATTTTAACTTCTGTCAACATGATACTATCAATTTATCCACTCTGTGTGCAGGCACTTGACAGACCTGATTTCATTTAATCTTCATTACAGTCCTGTAACACAAGAGGGAACCACCTCCTACTCCTGTTCAGAGTGCCTCAACCTATCCTTCTTTCATGATCCCCATTTTAAAGATGAAACTAAGGATTAGAAAGATTAGGTACCTTCATGAGCTTACAGAGTTCACCAATAGTGACACTTAAATTTGGCCTCAGAGTTTAGGCCTTCTTTTGAAAAGAGAGACATATTGGCTGCCCCAGGCTTCTTGATCTCAGTTCAGTAGAGCTGCACGCAGTACTCCAATCTCTCCCTACTGTTTTCCCTCATAATTTCCCAATGCATCATGGGGCCAGCTAGCCCAGCCCCAGGACAAGGGCCTTAAGGCTTCTGGAGTTATCTTGGGCCCACTGCTCTACAGGGACCTACATGCCAACCTAGTTGGGTCTCACAAATGGATGAGAAGGAGTGGGGAGTCTACTTGGGCAACATGAGAAATGGTGGTGGAGCTGAGCTGTTGCTGAGCTGCCCTTTCTTCAGGTCAGACTCTAGTATAGAGGCTAAACTCTGGGGGCCTCTGCTCAGTGTGGCTTTTGGTACAGTTGTAGCCCTAGATATAGCTTTAAAACCAGGATGGGACACAGGTCACCAGCTTATAAACCAGACCAACTCCAAGGCTTGAGTTATTCTTCTCACCCAAAGCCAGGTGTCCATGGTGCCAGTCAAGGGATACAATTGATACCATGGCCAGAGCTTAGCACCTAGTACCCAGTATCACTGATCTGAAGCACCGCTCAGACCTGAGGTAGGTGTGAGTCCATTTGCACAGGAGAAGAAGGGCAGGGCTCCTCATAAAACATGTGTACCTACTCCACCAACTTTTATGAGGCCCTGGAATGTTATTTGTGGTTGACCACTCAACCATCCCACCAACAAATGGATTTCTCTGAAGGGAGCTGTAGCTGACCTCTTAGTGTGAAACAATAAGACAAGGAGATGAGCTAAGAGGTAGGGTCTGTTTCTGCACATTTATCTCTGGTTATTAGACACTTTTAGAGGGAACATCTGTTTGTCCACTCTGGCTCCCATATTTCAGGCCCCATTTGAGGTCCAGCTTGGTCCCTTCTCTGACTGAATGGGGACTAAGTCATAAATTAGAGCCACAAGAGGGACCTGGAATATGAAGCCAGATAGGGCTTTGCTCATCTCACCAAAAAGGGCAGTTGGGCTCCTCAGCTGACCAGCCTTCAAGTGAAAAGCAAAGAAAATGGAGGTAGTTTTGAATGCACCTGGTGGTGCCCACTCCCAACTGACCCCTTTATTACAAGGCATGTTCTGGGGACAGTGCAACTAGTCTGGGCAGGATGTGGGAGTCAAATCAAAGCACACAGCTCGAAAGTTCTTCCAACATTCTATGAACCTGGGCTAGGTTCCATTATTTCATTTGTCCTTTGGTTTTAAACTTTGGATATTTGTTTTACAGGAGGAATATCTGTGTTTATAGCAGGACTTTCCATGTTATCGCACAGTATGTTCTTAGGAGATGTACACGTTGGCTGACTCTCAGGACAATTGGCCAATTAATAACTGTACAAGAGAAAAAGCTGTTTTCTTGTTTAGTTTGTAAAGGTACTCATAAGAACATCAAATCAATACAGTAATTGGTTAAATATTTCTTTGTGTGTTTTTTTAGTATTTTTTAGAAAACAGATATTTTATTTTTTAAAATTTGAATAATGTATTTTATTGAATCCATCATATCCAAAATATCATTTTTTCTTTATTAATTAAGGTATTACATATGTGTCCTTATCCCCCCATTACCTCCCTCACCCCCCACTCATACCCTCACTCCCCTGGTGTCTATGTCCATTGGTTAGGCTTATATGCATGCATACAAGTCCTTTGGTTGATCTCTCCCCCTTGCCCCCACCCTCCCCTACCTTCCCTTTGAGGTTTGATGGTTTGATTGATGCTTCTCTGTCTCTGGATCTGTTTTTGTTCATCAGTTTATATTGTTCATTATATTCCATATATGAGTGAGATCATGTGATATTTATCTTTCTCTGACTGGCTTATTTCACTTAGCATAATGCTTTACAGTTCCATTCATGGTGTTGCAAATGGTAAAAATTCCTTCTTTTTTACTGCAGCGTAGTATTCCATTGTGTAGATGTACCACAGTTTTCTAATCCACTCATCTGCTGATGGGCACTTAGGCTGTTTCCAAATCTTAGCTATGGTGAATTGTGCTGCTATGAACATAGAGATGCATATGTCCTTTCTGATTGGTGTTTCTGGTTTCTTGGGATATATTCCTAGAAGTGGGATCACTGGGTCAAATGGGAGTTCCATTTTTAGTTTTTTTTTTAGGAAACTCCACACTGTTCTCCACAGTGGCTGCACCAGTCTGCATTCCCAGTGAAAATATGCCTTTGGATATTGTTTCTTTAGCCCACATTTCCAATTTAGTAGTCTGCTAGATATTTCTGCTTGGATATACCACTGAAACTTGAAACTCACCATGTGACATCACAGTCCCTTTTTTGGTCTGAGAGTCTCTGAGTCCCTGCCTTATACTAAAAATATCCCTCTCCCCAAAATACCCCTCCTGTTTCTATTGGTGCCCACAGCTCTTCAAGTTATGCAGCTTCAAAATTTCATAACTCTGAAGTCTGCTCTATTCAATGTTCACCCTTGCTCTTCTTATCTCTCCCATTCTAGGCTCCAAAGACTTACCAAGGCAGCTCTACTTCTGGCAGCTTTTGAACTTGTCCCTTCTATTCTGAACAATCAACCCTTGTGCCTTCATGATGCTTCTTGTATCCAAACCCTCCTCACCATTCCCAGCATCTATGACTTGGTCAAAATGCTCAGCATCTTCTCCTTGGGCCCTGGCATAGTCTCATACCAAGATTCATTCATTTATAGTTCACTCTGCATGAGTTGCCATTTCAGTTTTTTATAAATCACAACTCATATCACCCTCCCACTCAAAAACTTTCATTGGATTCTCTCTCTCTCTCTCTCTCTCTCTCTCTCTCTCTCTCTCTCTCTCTCTCTCTCTCTCTCTTAGTAAAGAGAGTAAGATCTGATAAAAATGGCACTTTGCTTCTCTACATTAAAAGTTACAAACCTTTTCACATCTGATGTTCATGAACGGCCCTTAAAGGCAGGCTGGATAGATATTATTCTCATTGTATAGATACAAAAACTCAGTCTCACAGAGGGGAACTAGGTTGCCCAAAGCTATAAGCATGTAAAGAATGTAGCCATTAATTGGACTCAGAGGAGTATCCTGATGCACAGACAAAGACCAGGGAAGAGATCAAGTGAAGCCCCAGTCATCCCAAGGACCCCTTTGTCTTCCCACGTTATTGAGTGTGATGAAGATATTCTAAGCCAGCCGGGAGCACCTCATAACGGGTTATCAGTCAGGGACTTGGGAAGGTGGTGCTGTGTAATTACATGATCATTTTAAATTTGTGTCATTTTTTTTTCCTTTCAGCCCCAGATACACATAGCATCATATGAGCACCAGGAACCTTGGACTCCTCTTTGCCCTTCAAATTAAGTCATAACTTCAGGCCTCCTTTCAATTTGAACATTCAGTAGATTCTGGCTGCTCATAGCTCATCAAGAAACTCTGGCGCCCTGACCGGTTTGGCTCAGTGGATAGAGCGTCGGCCTGCGGACTAAAGGGTCCCAGGTTCGATTCCGGTCAGGGGCATGTACCTTGGTTTGTGCACATCCCCAGTGGGGAGTGTGCAGGAGGCAGCTGATCGATGTTTCTCTCTCATCGATGTTTCTAGCTCTATTCCTCTCCCTTCTTCTCTGTAAAAAATCAATAAAATATATTAAAAAAAAAAAAAAAGAAACTCTGGGATCTGGGCCTAATTTCCCCCCTTTTCTCACACTTGGAACTGACTCCTTATATATTCATTCATTCATTCATTCATTCATTCATTCATTCATTCACTTATACATCTATCCATTGATTCATTATCCAATAGACTTTTCTTGAGCACCAGATCCATGCACTGCCATGGATCCCACTTCCTAGGATGCTTTCTGGTTCTTCAGTTCCAGGCCGAAGAATTCTGCAAAGTTCCCAATGGGCTAACATGTTTTCTTTCCTAGGTAACAGGTGTGCATTTAAAAAAAATATATTTTGTTGATTTTTTACAGAGAGGAAGGGAGAGGGATAGAGAGTTAGAAACATCGATGAGAGAGAAACATTGATCAGCTGCCTCCTGGACACCACCCACTGGGGACATGCCCGCAACCAAGGCACATGCCCCTGACCAGAATCGAACCTGGGACCCTTCAGTCCGCAGGCCGACGCTCTATCCACTGAGCCAAACCAGTTAGGGCACATGTGTGCATTTTAACAATGGGCTTCACCAAGAGAATATGAAGGCTTTATGAAAGAATGGTGGAGGTGGAAGGCATTTTTGGATACGAAGGGCCTTCTCCAAACAGAACTCATGTAAGACTTGGGGGTGATCTCTAACTTCCTAAGTTACACAGCCTTCCTTTGTTCTTCAGTGCCACGGAAAGGAAAGCCATGTTTAGTTTTCCCAATGATATTAGTGAAAGTTGTGTTGCATAGGATCTTTGCCGCTTTCCCTTACTAAAGCTCAGCTCGGATGTTCTGAAGGGACCTCTCCAATGTTTACAGCCAGAGATTGAAGTAAGTGGATGTGGCAAGAGAAATCCTCAGGTCTTAATCACACTTGGGATTGTTAGATATCACACTTGGAAAAAGGAGAACATTCAAGAGAATAAATATGTGCGGATCCCAGGAATGTGAGGAATTCATATCCCCCTGCCTTCTCTTCTACCCTTACTTTGCATTCAATGGATCCTGGCTGAGACTTCTGGGAGACCTCTGGGGTTGGTTTATCTCAGAGCCTAGCAGAGAGCCTGGCCTGGCCTGGCAGAGGCAGAGGGTTGGTGAGCAAGGGTGTGGGTACATGAGGACAAATGACATGCGCCTCGGGATCAAATTATGTGACAAACTTTGCAAATTGCTTTTCCGTCCTACTTGGCAAATACAATCCCTGAGATCAGTTAAAGTGGCAAAATATTTCCTTTCACAAATTCTCCCTTTTCCCTTTGTCGCTCTAAATACAGTGTGTTCTTCTGGGGGTTTTGAAATATCAGACAAGTGAATCAAAACCCTCATTTTGCTTTCAAGAGGAATGAACCATATGAGAGAGATGATACATAATAAAGAATTCATTTATTTGTTCTCCCTCCCCTCCCCCAAGTTTAACAAAATAATTCAGATACTGATTTCCTTTAACTTGCAAAAAAAAAATATGTTTCCCTAGAGTTCAGAGACCTTCAGAGACCTGCCACCAGCGTCAGTGCAGGTCCAGTTCCCACATGCTTCTGCTCACAGTCAGCTCCAGGACCAGCTCAGCGTATAATTACATCAATGCATACAGCTTGATTTTTTTCTACTATATGGAAACTTAATTGGGATAGAAGGAAAAATGAGAATTGCTTTACACAAATTAGAAGGTGATAGTTAATTCTCCTGGAGCAATCTTTAGATAACGGCTCAAGTCATAGACTGTGGTCGATTGCAGCTGTTTTAGTAACCCAGTGATATATATCAGAAACATGTGGTATGTTTGAATGGACAGGTCAATCAATCTTAGGGACTCAGCAATGAAGTTTTCATAGTAAAGAAAGAGTCGGTCTGAAAAATTCTGTAGGATATATTTGAACTGCTGGTGGTAATCAGAAATGATTTCCTTCATTGCAGCGGTCCAGCTTTTAATTATTTCCTGAGCGCTGGTAAAAAGCTCCACAATCTTCTCTTTCCCTTTTCCATCTGCATCGGCAAGAATGCTAAGAGATTTCTGGATTGCTTGCTGCACTAATTGCTCAGCCTCACTTGAGAGTTGGGAAGCAATGTCAGCAGCATTGACAATGTATTTGGAATGGAAGTACTTAAGGGCATGTACTAACTTCTTGACCAGGTTGATTACCTTTTCTTCAAATTCATAATATTTCAGTGTCCAGCTGACCACACTTGAATCAAGATATTCTTTGCGAAGAGCCTTTATGTACCGATGGAGCTGCTCTAACTCTTCAGACGCTTCTTGAAATTTGTTTTGAACAAGTTCATCTAACTTATCGAAGTCAAGGTCTAGGTTTTCTTTCAGGAATTGAGAAACATATTGAATACAACTGTCGAAGATGAGCTTGATCTCGTGTTTGATGTTCTTAATGATAACAGTAAGTCTCTTCATCTTTAAGTGGTTAACTTCTTCTCTTATGTATTCGAAAACACCTTCTAAATATCTCTGAAGATCACCTAGTATTACTGTAGTTTTGTTTGATTTGAGGGCATTCAATACCCTTTGGACCATTTGTGAGAAAGAGTTCAACTGTTTCCCATACTCCAAGGTTACGTTTGTTAGTTTAAGAGTTCTTGAATCAAAAGGAAATTTAATCTTTAGGTCCTTGATTAATTCGGATTTCTCCATCAGGTCTTGGACATAGGAAAGCAGTATTTCTAACCCATTATGGATATTTGAATGTACCTGCAGCAGTATCTTCCCTACTCCCCTCATGACCAAAGTAGAGAGTTCATCTGCAGTGTTCGTGCTGGCTCTTCCTGGGAGCTGGAATCTTGTGAGCTGCAGGTAATCAATCAACCAGGCAATCACGTGCCTGACTATTGTTTCGCATTCCCTAGTAATATTTATTAGGATGTTAAGCACCTTATTTTGGAGTCTCTGGAGATCGATGTGGCCTTCCTGGTCCAACAGATCCTTGTACAGAATCTGGACCTTGTCATTCCACAGCTGGTAGGTTCTAGCAGCGCCTCTGGCCACCCTCTTGAATTCGAGTGTCTTGTCCACCTTGTCAATCAGAATCAGCGCTCCTTGGTAGGTCTCCTCAGCCTTGTTCTGCAGACCTCTTCTCAGTTTTAAAGAGGCCTCTCTCAGATTAAGTCCTGTGTACTCCTGGTGGCACTTGTTGACATAGTTATAAAGGGCCCCTGTTGCCTTGGGCACGTTGTCTTTTAGAGAACTGAGCAATTGAGACACTGATTCCTTTTCCCAGTTAACTTTGATCTGAAATTTCTCATTAGATTCAGAGTATGGGTGCCTATGCTCAATTTTGAATATGCTGAGGTTTTTATCTGGAGATGACTAAAACCAGGAAAAAAAAAAAGGATAAAAAGAACATGTTTTCAATTATCCTGATTACATAATATACTACACTAAAACTTCATTAACGGTTGAAAGTAAAGATCAGAGGGTCTTTCACATTCTCAAGGGAATTTATCTTTCTTATGTCGGTTCATGTGTTTGTCTTACGGTTAAACAAGTCTACTGTTGTTAATTCCTCTTTATCACGCGCCTCAGAAAGGATAAAATTATGCATGGCATTTATACACAGTAACACTTAACATTAAGGCCTTCCCAGGACTGAAGATCAGAGGAGGAGCAGGGGGAGGAGAGAAAGGGGAGAAAGAGACTCCTCTATACCAACATGAAAAGACTAATTCAGAGAAAAAAAAGTAGTAGCAAAAAAGGTTAATGTCCAGAGCCCATCCAGCAGACATCTAGCATCGGGAGCCATTCATTTTTCCAAGCCTATGACAAACTTTAGTCATAGAATCTCATAGCTTCTTCTCATCTACGAAATTGAATGGCATCTTTGACTTGACCCCAGAGAGCTTGCAAAGTACAATGAGACCAATCTGGGATATCTCATCTGAAAATTCTCCAGAAGCCACTGTCTGGAAATGTATGCAGCATATTGCACAGTTTGCTCATGCCTCAGGTGGTGAGCCATAACTCTCCTCTTTCTATATTTGCCCAATAGTAGTAAAATAACTGGTGAAATGATGTCATAGGTCTGTCTAATAATTAGAATCAATAAAAGACTCATTGTAATATTTCCAGACCTGCTCATTGCTGTGTTTCACCTAATCTGGGAAAGCCCTGAGAAAACACTTTGTACTGAATTATATTTATCTGCCCCAAATCTCTACTCCCCATTAGGTGGGACTCACCTGAGGGCGGTAGTAGAAATTGTATGTTATGGTAGTATTATCAGATCCCAAGTCCAAGACCACCGTGCCTATGGCTGGAGAGGCTGCTGAGTAGAAGACGTTTTCATGTGCATGGCAGTGTATATGGACATCAGTGAATACGGGGCTGGTGATGTCCAGGCGGACCTCTACTTTCCAGTCCCTGCAAGCAGAAAAGCAGATGAGCCATCATGAAAGGGGTACAAAGGTGGCAAAAATCACAATGATCTGAAAAGGAATTAAGTTTCAATAAAAGTTCTATACGGATATTCTTGTAATTTGGCATCTTCTTTATATTCCACGCTGATGTCACGGTGTGTAAATGTTCCTTTAGCCTCATAGACAAACATGCCATCTTCAATCTTGTATGTTTCAATACCTGTAAAGGAGAGATTTTTCATTTGATTAATAACTGTAGGACACAGACATTTTCACTGTGAAAAACAGGATAAATCTATCTTAACTCAAATGGTAAATACACCCCCCCACACACACATATTTGAAACATGCAGCCACATTTAAAAAAAATAGGAGACATTATCAGTCTTAAGTCATTATAGAAAATTCTATTTTCTTTGAACGTGTTCTTCTTAAATGTCAGTAGGTTTTTACAGGATGCTACATGTCGGTATAGACGAATCTCTTCTTTTAAATTTGCCTCTAGTCATATATAAATACATCATTATTGATTCACAACTCCCCCTGAAAACATATAACTTATAGAATTCTTATATAGGAGGAGTCGGGACATTTCCTTACCTTTAAGGTCATATTCCAGGAACTGTATAATTGAGCTACAGGTGGAATCCAGGTATGCTTCAACATGATCTTCTTTGTTTTTCAAGCCAGCATTCCAAGTAGCATTATACAAGGGAGAGGCCACTCCAAAACGTGCCGTCAGTGCTCCAAAGGAAGGGATGTAAATCCCAGAAGGTATAGAGAACTTAATGGAAGGAATCTCAATAGTCTGATCAGGCACAGTGATGTTTGGCAACCTGAAGTCTGCAATCTTGCCGGCCATCTCATTTAGATCCAAAACAGTAGCACCAACAGAAATACTGCTTGGGTACGTAAACTGGGGCATAGTTAACTGAAATCCAGGCACAGTTATCTCAAAAAAGGGAACTGAGGAGTCTTCTGGTCCAGAATACTTGGTTAACACATCAACTTCGGGGAATTTCACTTTGGGTAGAGCTGGTACATTGAGGGAAAATGGTGAAGTACTTAGCTTCTTGTAGATCTTAATTTCACTGAAGTCAAGTGTGTAGGATGGAACCTGGAGATCTGTAAATGGGACTTGGAATGCAGGTGTGAGAAGAACCGAGTTCAGATTATTTAGCCTCAGTCCAGGAATAACAAATTTATCAGCCAATTCTTGCACAGGGACAGAGAAAGTATAGCCCTTGGGGTTTTTGGTGTATACAAGGGCTGTTGAAGCATGGAAATACTGTTTCCTATCCTTACTGGTGGTTACATCCAGCTTAAAGAATTCCCATAAAGTCTTGTCATAAACAGGTAGGGCAATGCTGTCGAGGAACTTCAGGTACCCTTCTAAGGAACCTGCAATGTCAAGGCGTGTCTCGTCTTGGTCATTGGAGAGTTGTACATCATTCTGGAGAGACAAGGAGTAAACCTGGACCTCACCTTTCCAGCTAGCCTTCTGGTTCTCAGGGTTGACATTCAGGGACATTTCCTGACCAAAGTGATTGAGATCAAGGAAGGAACTGAGCTGACTTGCGTGGACCTGAGCAAGGGCTGACATTTTCCATGGGGAGAGTTCCAGGGTGGCTTTGCCTGAATGCTCTCCAGATGTTAAGGGGTATAGTAGCTGAAAGTGGTTTTTGGTGTTGTGTTCCCAGGTGGCATAAATGCGTTGGAGAGAGGCTTCTCCAGCAAAGCTTTCTTTTACTTCAAGGTTCCAGAGTCTATCAACTTTGGAAGCCCCTTGTAGCTTCACTGAAGACCGAGTCCCCTTGGAATTTAAATAAGTGCTGACCTCACTGGCAATCATTCCTGAATATTCCCGTAAAAGGACTGAACCCTTGATATCTCCTTTGTTAGATAATTCAATGGAAAAGTAAGAAGTGAGGCTTTCTAAGCTGAATTTGTGGTTGACTGTCCCTGTAGCAGTAGAGTACAGTTTGGTGGAATTGAAATCATACTTTAATTCAATGGAAGAAGAGACAGTAGGTTTTGACTTGGTATTGCCATTCAGTTCCTGCTTGAAATTCATCCTCAGAATTGGAATTTGAACATTTGCTGTTGTTGTCACTGAAGCTTCCATGGTTTTCTTGGTTAAGCTAATGGTACTATCATGATTGCCTTCCACATATTTGTTACTCAGAGTCAAAGCTGTGGCTAACTTCAACCCTCTTTTCCTTGTCAAACTCGAGGAGCCCTCTAATTTGTACTGCAGTGCATCAATAACTGAAGAGGAGGAAGAAAGGAAGTGAGCAACAATATCTGATTGGTTATAAAGTCCAACATTTGTATTCAGTGTAATGACACTTGATTTAAAGGAAAAATCATAGGTAATATTGCCCATGGCTGGAATTAAAATGTTTGGGATACTTAATACCTTCAATTCTGGAAGAGAAAACTTGAGAAAATTCCTAGGGACATTAAGGGCTGGCAGCTCTAGAGATGGCAGGACTATTGCATAGGAGGGCACATAGAAGCCAGAATCTGGGGTGGTGAGGTTGGGGGTGCTGATCTCAAAGCCGAATGTCCACATCTTTGCTGTGAATGGAGATAGTTCAGTGTTGACTACTGGAATAGTATATCCAGGAATTTGAAGGGTCATGGGTTCCTTGTTCAGAGATTTTTCAACCATATACTTATTAAGCTTATTTTTTGCTTCATTATAGGATTTGGTAAAAAGATTTAATGCCTTGCCTCTGACTTTCTCAAAATGCCTGTTGAAGGAATTGATGTTCTGGTTGATAAACACATAAAATACGTCCAAAGGAATTGGGATGGAATGTTTGTCTTTGTTTTTCTTATACTGAGCCTTTACACTTAAATCAAATGATTGCTTTGTTGTTTTCAAGAATTCCTTCAAGCCCGTTTTTTCCCATAAGGAGAAATCTTTCACCTGGGGAATTTTGAATCCTGTATAAGGTAGAGTCATTTCAGGAATTGTTAAAGGACTGTTTAGGAAATCCAGGTTGGCTTCTCCACTTATTCCTATATGGGCGTCGGTGCTGTTCTCATTGTTTCCAGCAGAGAAATTTTGATTGTACTTATACTGATTGAACCTGGCACCGGCTTGCCAACTTGCTTGCTGGGCATTGGGGCTCAGGAACAGTGCATAATTATTCAGGAAGTCTATTTTCCCTGTCAATTTTAATGGAAAAATAACTTTCAGATTTCCTTCATTGTTTGTGGATGCAGTAATCTCAAATGGAATTGCTGAAAAGAAAAGAGAATTTTTCAAATTTCCACTAACTTTTCCACTTAATTGAGCATCATGGTTGCCAGTTACCTCTACCTTCCTTTCACTAAGCTGTGCTGTGCCTTTAGCAGTAAGAATACTGTGGCCCACATGCTGGGATTCAACTTGTGACTGGATTTCCAATTGATAATGGTTGAGAAAGCCAGATTCATAAGCCAAGGTTTGGTTTACTCTCAGGTGTTTGCTATTGATCTTATTAGAAAATTCAAAGGAAGTGAGGAGTCCTCTCATAGTGAAGCTAATTTGTGATTCACGTGTTCCCTCATCTGAGAATTTGGGGCAGGCCAATTTCCATGATGCTCTCCCAGAAGAAGTCCATGCTATCTTTTCAGAGTCCCACAGGGTCTTGATTTCATCATGTAGGTCAGCCTGACTGGAGAAGTCCAATTTGGGGATGTTCAATTTGTGAAAGTACTTTGTGTTGCTGTCCAGGGTAATCTGATTGTTTATCTTGATTAGCACACCATTACTAAGCTCCATTGTATTTTTTTCTGTTTGCAAACCTGCCACTGTGTTTGATTTCCCCTCGAAAGTATTTTCAAAAAATAGCACTTCGCTCTTATGCTCTGTGTTCAGGTACTTGCTGGAGAAACTCACGGATTCCTTCAGAACAAGTGGTTTCATCTTAGGGTACGAAAGTTGTGCATTTGCTTGAAGATCAAATTTGAGAACTTCGAATTTGGAGTGTCCTTTGGCAGTGATGGAAGCCGTAACCCCTGCCTCATTCACGGATGTTGTTACATTGTGAATGTCAGCATTCGCATCTAACGTGAAAAGGGGAGATTGGATTTTCAAAACGCTATGCAGCTTGCCGAAAGTAGGTACTTCAATTGTCTGTGAGATTTGGGGAAGCTGGAATTCTGGTATGTGAAGGTCAGGGATTTGAAAAGCTTTAAGGTCAAGCTTTGGGATTACGAATTCTGGAATTGTGATTTCTGATACATGGAAGTCTGGCAGAGTGATTCTAGCAAGAATGGTGTCCGTGTTCATCAGATCCTTCAAGTATACTTCTGGAACTGGCCACTGCAGTTCACTGTTCAGCATCTGGTCAATGATTCTGATGATCTTTGCTTTTATTTCTACCAAGTCAATTGTGAAGGAAGGAATGTGGAAGGTGTTGAGGACAGTAAATTCTGGTGTGGAAAACCTGGATGGGACTTTTATGTCTTCTAACTTTTTGAAATTTATCTGAACTGATGGAACCTTCAAATCTGTCAGGGGAACTATGAACTCAGGAGTCTGATACGTAGCTTCCTGAAGGGCCCGGATACTGACTTCAAAGGAAGGTATGATCACAAAGATGGTTTGTATTTCAGGAACAATGAACCCTTGTTCTACCAATTCTTTCAGATTTTCAGCCCAGTCTTGCATAGAATACTCTTCTGCAAAGTCAGTGAGGTTTTTAACAGCAAGACTCCACAAGTCAGAAATATAAGTAACAATTGTGTTGTAAATTTGGCCTACTAGGGGCAAGTATCGCTGAAGGTTCTGTTGAAGGTCCATCTGATACATTTGGTCTCGTATATCTTCTAGGGTCTCCTGGAATTTGGCTTTCATGTGATTTAAAGATGGTGACCCTAAAGCCTCCTGTAACCAAGCAATGAATAAAGTTATTTTGGTGCTGTTTAGGTTTTCCAGATGGTCAGAGACCGCAGTCTTGATGTCCTTCACAAACAGTTTTAGTGCTTCAGCTTTCTGTGGAAGGTCCAGAGCCTGGATTTCCTCATTGATTCTCTGAGTCACCTCACGGATTTTGTTATTGGTCTCATCTATGAACTGGTGGTAATCAAATGATCTTAATTTATTTATCAACATGTCAAGGAATCTGTTTACTTCTTCAATGAAATTTTTAAAAGACAATGCTTTAAGCTGAGTGACAGCATCATCAATAAACCCAACCAATTTCTCAAAGTGATCTTTTATCCCAACTTGTTTTAAGACATTGCCCAACTTCTGAAGAGTCTCCTTCAACTTATATTTTTGGGCCAACTGTACTGATTTATCCATTAAAATCTGGATGTGCTGCTCTATTTTATACCTATTAATTAGCTTGTGAACCATGGTTCTAAAAGCATTGATTTTCTCAGTTACTTCAAAATCTTTAATGAGCTTTCCAACATAGTTTTTGACATGTTCAATCATTTGCTTTATTTTTTGAAATGAAATTGCAGCCCTCAACTGATCTAAAAGCACTCTGACATCAATAGCTTCAATCTGTTGTTTTAACTTTTCTGCAAGGTGCTGCATGTCAAAATTCTGAATTTGTGTCTTGAGCTGTTGCAATTTTTCATCAGTCACATTTTGAATCCAAGACACTGTATTACTTCCCACTGTGTTAAAATCAATCTTTTCAATAAATAAATGTAAAGAATGGATTACGTTTACTAAAGTTACACGGATACGATAACGTTCATCAAGAATGTTCAATTTTTCAATGATTTGATCAATAATCTTAGCAATAGCTGCTTTAACATCATAATTATCTTTAATATACTGATCAACTTGTATCACATATGTTTGTAGTTGAGATAGTGTTTCATTAAAGTTGATTTGGGCATTGTCCAGTGCCATTTTTAGATCATTTTCTGTAATTCCATAAGTTTTTATGAAAGCAGTCAGTTTCTCCTTGGCTCTTGAAACTTGTGTCTCCCAGTTGACTTCATTCAGCTGGACATTAACTTTCTCTGAGAATTTGTCCAAGGCTGCTCTGTATTTCATCACGAACTCATCAATATCGATATGTTTCAATTCTCTCTGTATGGCTTCCAATGCAGTTATAATTATTATTCGACTCTTCTCAAAATGTTCTGGCAGGAGGTTAAAGAATGGGAGGTTGATGGTGTGGACATCTTGGTTCTTGTCATATTTTACAGAAGCAACCATAGTGAATTCCTGGGGCTGGTCAATAGTATCCTTTATTTCCAAAGCATCGATTACATTGACAGGATCTCGGACTAAAAATGGCACTTCAATCGGGGAGTCTAGCATGGTGAGGTCAGCCAGGGCGCGCCCAGTAAGGTCCATACCGACTTTGTCTTTGGTATTGTAAGCATCAAACTCCTGGGTGTATTCATTTTTGTTCACCTGGGTCTTAAGTTTCCAGGTGGCTGTCTGTTCAGCTGGAGTGAGCAGGGCGCCGACTTTGTTGTCAAGAGCAGTGCTGACGCTCCTTTTGGACATGAGATGGTGACTGGTGGATCCTTTGTAATCATGAGAGAAGGTTAGGGCCAGGGGTTCTGCTTTCAAGAGGAATTTGCTGTACAGTTGCCCAGTGTGTTCTCCCCAGAGAACCAGTTTCCCGTTGCTGTTTGTGTGGACATCAACGGTCACTGTAAACGGGGCCATCACAGAGTGGAAAACGTTGCTGAAATGCAGTGAGTCCGAGTTGTAGCTTGTACTGATGTCAGTGGTGGAAGCTAGCCCGGCGATGTTTGTGCTGAGCCGATGGCTGAACTCTGTGTTCTGTACTTTAGCTACGGTGTCTGCTTTATAGCTTGCTGACAGGTCTGCGTAAGAAAGGGTGTAGATGTGTTTTATTTCATCATTTTGGTAGGCTCCTTTTATGTTCCCACCCACATTCAGCTTCAGGGGTTCTAGCCGTAATTTCGCATGGTTGGTCAGATCCAGATCATTGAATTCCAGGTCATTGTTTAAAGTAGTTACAAGAGAATAGGGCTGTAGTTGTAAATTAAACGTTTGCTTATATGACTTGTCGGAGCTATAAATGTTGTCCAGTTTTGAAGAGAAGTCTAGTGATAACCCTGCCATGTTCAGACTGTGTATGTGGTGGAGTTTCATTTCAGCATATGAGCCCATCATGTCATTTGAAAGCTTAAGTCCCTCCTGGTTAATTTTGAAGTTGAAAATATTTTTGCTGTCGACACCCAGAATCATGGCCTGATAGGCACTTCCCAGTGACACCTCCGTGAGGGCAGCTTTCCCATCTAGACTGAATTTTGCATTGTGCTCCCTGAAGCGACCATTTGTTGTTAATTTCACAGATGCCCCAGAGAGCCCAAGGGCTGCATTCAGCTCATTCTCCAACATCAGGGGACTATACTTCAAGTTGGTCGTTGCGCTGGTAGACATTCCGTCTCGGGCAATCCTTAGTGTTGCTTTGTGAGCACCAGTATTAATTTTGTCAGTGCCCAAGATTTCAGCATTTAGTTCAAGACCATGAGAATTCATGGATCCAGAAAGCTGGGTGAAGAACCTCAGTGACTTGTAGTCAGCCTGATACACAGAACTCAGTGATGCCTTTTGTGTAGAGAAGGCCAGTTCTACTTTGTTAGAAGTGGTAAAGTCCTCATACTGCCCGTTGGTGTCAGATTTCACAGTCAGCTCGTAGTTCTCATATTTCAGGGAAGCAGTATTTTTAATGATGCCATCTTGCAGATCTGAGCTGGAGGTGAGGGAGAATGTTCCATCTTCATATCTTCCTATTATCTGATTAGTGCCCTGGAGGTAGGTGGAGTTAAACCTCAGGTTGGACTCTCCGGTTCGCTGGCCAGAGGCAGGATCCTTTTCATAAGACAGGCCATATGCACCGTTAGCATAGAATGAGGAGACTCTGAACTGCCCATCAATCTTGACTTCCTTGATGTACAAGTGCTCCTTCTGTTTGGAGTCCAAGTGCACGGAAGCGGACATCTGTGGTCCCCAGGGACTAGATGCATCGAATGTTAGCAAACCCTTGGAGGCTGGATTGTTTCCCATCTTTTCTACGTGGCTGAATTTGACATTCGAATCCAGAAGTTTGTGGTGTAGGGATCCACCGCATGATAACGTGAATGTATTCCTGTGGTCGTATGTTGTTTCTCCAGAACCTAACACAAAAATTAAATCACACGGGTTAAATTAGGCTATACATTTCCAGAACAATTTCTGTGTTGTCAGACTTTCAATAATAAAACCCCATTGATCTGGGTCAATTGTGTAACAGTCTCCTCCATCTCTACTATAAGGATAGAATCTGATAGCAATAAGTATTCCCACAGGAAGACTTCCCTGACCACTGACGACATTGCTGGGTTTCGTTATTAAGTGCTTCCTCTGTACCTTATTCTTATACATGATACCCTATCATAGTACCTCTTACAGTGAATTTTAATTGCCAGTTTACCTGTTTTACTGCCTAGTAGACTACTTAGTATATTTTATATGTTTAATAAATATTTTTACTGGTTGAATAAATGAATGAATAATTGAATAGACATCCAAGTAACAAGAAAAATATTTGTAAAAAGCCTAAGTCTTTTTCTCCCTGTAGGAGGCTATCCCATCAGAACCTGCAATGAATTATCCCTGTGCACCCTCTACCCAAGTATGACCCACCTTGTACACTGTAGGACAGCAGGTCAACCGCAGAGTCAGCCTTCATGTGGTACCGAGCCTGAAGGCTAAAGTGGTCTGTGCTGGTGTTGCCACCAGTGTAGGAGGCAGACCAGTTGTACAAGTTGCTGTAGATATTTGTGGAGAGGTCAAGAACACCCAAGTGAGGCACCCGCAGTTCATACAACTTGGGAATGGTAAAACTGGGGAGTTGGAACTCTTGAGGAGGCTGGTAGAATCCCAAAAATGGCAAGCTAATGACTGGTGTCCGAATAGTCTCCAACATCTTTAGATCTTTGGAGGATTTGCCACCCAAAGGCAAAGGAATCTCAATTTTCACACTGTTCTTGTTGAAGGTGTATTTGACCCGGCCATCACTGAAATAAAGAACAAAGATAATGTCCACAATCAGACATCAAGAACTCTGCAGCTCAGCCACGCACTATGGAAAGGCCCATCTGACACAGGCCCTTTGTTTTCCTAACCCTGGAGATCATACAGAGACGAGTCGATCTAGGAGAGACTATTGCCTATACAGCTCATACTCAGATTTTTAATTTTATTTCCATAAAATAAAGCAAAGCATTACGTGCATTTCCGTAAATATAAAGGTGGCCAGAGAAATTGGGAATCTGACTTCCCTATGAGGATGAAGCCATATTGCTAAAGTGAAATACTGTCTCGGAATGCTGCCTCTCTTCAGTGTTCAGTGACTGCCCCTTCCCTTCCGAGCTCAACGGCAAACTTATAGTCAGCAATTCTGCTAGACACTCTTGAATTCTTCACAGTCAACCAATTATGAGTACATCCTGATCCTGAACAAAGGGGGAATTCACTTATAATGGAGGAAAACTGAATGGCTTTCAAGTTCAGGTTGTAGTGAATAAAATATATTAGGGTGAAAGTACTAGAATCCTCAACGATTGCTAAGCTTCTTTCTGACTGGATTGGCATTCACATTCTGACCTCATGTTTAATAATGCAAAAATGCCACAGTGTTGATGCTTCAGTTATTAATCTCCTTAAAGTGCTTAAATTATTTTCCTTAAAAATGTGAATTAGAATCTAAATCGTGCTAAGTAAAATCTTCCATTTACTTTGTGTGGTTCAAGAAATTTTTCTATTTACAATAAATAGCTAAGATCTGGAAACAGTCCAAGTGCCTATCAATAGATGAGTGGATTAAAAAGCTGTGATACATTTACACAATGGAATACTATGTGGCTATAAAAAAAAAAAAGAAAGAAGGATCTTTTAACCTTTTGGACAGCATGGAGGGAACTGGAGAGTATTATGCTAAGTGAAATAACCAGTCAATGACAAGTATCACATAATCTCACTTATATGTAGAATCGAATGAACAAAATAAACGGAGGAACAAAATAGGTCCAGAGGTATAGAAGCATGGAACAAACTGACAGATATCAGAGGGGGAGGAGGATGGGAAGAGATTAACCAAAGAACTTATATGCATACATGCATAACCCATAGATACGATACAGACAATAGTGTGGTAAAGGCCTAGGGTAGGATAGGAGCTGGGGTTGGGGGGAGGCTAAGAGGGATAAAGGGAGACATCTGTAGTACTGTCAATAATAAAAAATGGCCCTAGCTGGTTTGGCTCAGTGGATAGAGCATTGGCCTGCGGACTGAAGGATCCCAGGTTTGATTCTTGTTAAGGGCACATGCCCGGGTTGCGGACTCAGTCCCTGGTAGGAGGCATGCAAGAGGTGGCAGATTAATGATTCTCTCTCATCATTGATGTTTATGTCTCTCTCTCTCCTCCCTTTCTCTCTGAAATCAATAAAAATATATTTAAAATAAAGAAAAATAATTTAAAAAATGGAAAAAAGAAAATTTTCTGGTTTTTTTTTTTATACCTTTTCAAGAAGAGGTTCTCTGGAATGTGGAACTCTGGCAGTGCCATCTTCTGGAGGTTCAACTGTTTTAGGTATTCTTGCAAATTCTGGGTATAAGGAAGACTTGCGAATGCTTTCTGAAACCACGTGTTTGTTGCCTACAACATAATAGACATTTTCAGAGCAGTGAGCATAGAAAGGCCTCAAAGTGCAATTAACATTAGGTGATAATCCATATTTGACAGATCAATCACTAAACAGGATGATGCACTGAGAGTTAAAAAATAAATTATAGAAAATTATAAATTTTTGTTTGTCATGGATCACTTCCTGTATTTTCTTAAAGGAACGCATAACATAGTAAGACTCCTAGCCAGTGTCCTGACACTTCCTTTGGTCTTGGCAAACTTTTCTGTTTACTAGTATATTCATTTTTTACTTATCATCTACAGCCTTGGGTAACGGGAGCAGGGCGGGGGGGGGGGGGGCGCTAACCATGTGCATGCTTCTTTTCTCCCCAGAAAATTCCCTGGGGGCAGGAAGCATGCCATATCCATCTTTGGATCCCCTCCTTCACCTAACTCAGAGTTGAGCATGTAATTAGCACTTACAACCATGCATTTATTGACTGATTTGTACTTACAACCATTAATTTGGAACCCATGTGCCGGAAAGTCATGTCTGTTTTAGGAACTCTGTGATCCAAGAGTCTGTTGGTATACATATGCAAGCTTTTAGGATAATCAGACAGATCCACGGGGAAACTGGAAGCTGCTTTTTTGGTATCCACATCGGTGCCTGCGTTCCATGCTAATTCAATCTTCTCTTCATCTGAAAACACACATGTGAAATAGTTGTCAATGGTATCAGGTCAGCTTCTAACCAATGGCTTGCAACACTGCACTCAAGTCCAGAGTGTTCTCAGAAGGGCTCCCATGGGGAAGAGGTACTCACCATAACGCCATGCCAACTTCTTGGAAATTGTTGAGCCATATGCTGTAGCAGATGAGTCCATTTGGAGGAGCAGTTTTGTGGGAGACCACTGGGCAAGGGTTTCACTTCTGGCTTCTGCTTGCAAACGGGGTACAGAAAGAACACCTTTGATGTTGGCTTCTTCCTTCTTGTCATAACTATTGGAAAGAAAATCAATTGACATCAATGACTTTGTCCATTCCAAGGAGATACGCAAAATTAAACAGAAGTTCGACTTGTGGTGATAAAAATGAAATACAGGATGGCTCAGAGAAATTTCCAGAGATCAAGCTCATTAACTTCTACAGTCAACTTCAGCACAAATTCAGGACTTTCCAGGGAGATACGGGAGAAAAAGAAGGTTTTCAGAAACTGTTTGAATGCTGCTTTAACATCTGCTAGCTCTATTGTCTTGGCCGAAGCATCTAACCCCTCTGAGCTACTGTCTCCTTATATACAAAGCAGGGAAACTTGTACCTACCTTGGAGTTTATTATAAGAACTGAGATGATTTCTTTAAAACACCCAGCACATTGCCTGATGAATAGTAAGTGCCCAGTAAATGGCAAAAAAGTCTAACTGGACATGTGCAGAGGGTGAGAATGTTAAGGGCTCTGCCCCTTGGGCTATAGACCGGGAATGAATGATTGGTCTGGTCAGCTTTAGAGCTGCAAAGGAAGACAGGAAAGAGCCACGAGGGCCAGCAGCTCCAAGTAGATCACCCCAAGCCTTCCTTACCTCATGTGGCCTGTGAAGGCGACCTCAGTGATTTTCTTGTTCTGAATGTCCAGGGTGAGTTTGTAAGATGTTTTTTCCTCGGCAGATTCATCACTAACTCTGAGGACTGTCCCAAGGTCAATGCCAAAATCTGGAATTTGTGTTTCACTGGTCAAAGTCATAGTCTGCCGGTTATATTTGATTGTCATCGTGGCCTCGGTCTGCTTTACACCTGCAAGAATGCAAAAGATGATTAAAACGTGTATTCAGAAGCTTTGTTTGGGAAGGAGAGAGAGAAAAGGGTAGAGAAACGACCAAGTACTCTATGGGTTTAAATGAGGAAACACTGTGGGATTTTACCCTAATTTTTTAACTCAGTGGTGCTCATGTACTTGTTCAGTCTGCAAATATATAGCATGTGCTAGGCACTGCTCTTGGCGGTGGGGGGTGGGGTTCTTGCCTTCATGGAGCTCACATCCTGGTGTGGGAATACAGATAACAAACAAGTAGTTATTTACGTCAGATGGTAAATAATATAAAGAAACTGCAACTGGATATGACAATAAAGTGAGAAAGAGATATAAGAGGTGCTATTTCATGTGTGGTGGTCAGGGAAGTTCTCCCTGATAAGGGAATAATTGGGCAGAGAATTGAATGAAGAGAATGGTGGAGCCATGGTACATTCTGGGGGGGGGAGCATTCCAGGTAGAGGGAACCCGAAATACAGAGGACCTGCTGTGGGAAACACTCAGCATGTTCAGGAAACGGTAAGGGCTCAAGGTCCTTCTGTGTCAGGCATATGGGACACCTCTATATGACTCTCCAATGATGACACCCTCCCTGGTTCCTTGTCCCTCCCTCACCTTCTTTCCTCCCTGACTCCTTCTTTCTTTGTAACAAGGTTTCATATTTCCTTCAATTCAGAGGTTTACCCATTTTATGTCTTTTGTAAAACTGTTACATGACATATTTTTTAGCAGGCACCCTGTGGATTTGTTTTTCTAGTTTAATTTTGGAACATACTATTCCTACCTAAAAAAAATCTTTGGATCTTTGGAAGTGAACATCTAAATTTGCCCCATCTCCTAAAATGCTTCTCTAGTGGCCTTTCCTAGCTCAGTAAATGGCATCTCCATTATTCAGTTGCACTGGCCAAAAATACTTACAGTTGTCGGATCCCTTTTTTCCTTACACTCAACACCCACTATATCAGCAAATCTTGTCAGTCTAGTCTTAAAAATATGGCCAGAATCCAATCACATCTCAGATCTCCTAGGCCACTGCTCTAATCCAAAGCCCCACCACCTTTGGCTTGGATTACTGCCATAGCCTACATACTAATTTCTCTGCCTTTGTGCCCCTAGAGTCTTTCCTCAACATAAGTATAAATCAAATCGTGAAAACTCTCCTGTGGCCTCTTATTTCACTTAGTAAAAGCCAATGTCCTTACCAAAACCTACAAGGCTATTCTTTCTCCACCTCCCCTTTCATTCTGACCTCATCTCCTACCATTTCCTCCCTAATCTCTCTGCTTCAGTCATACTGGCTTCTTTCCTTTTCCTCAACCATAGCAGCCATACACCTGCCTCAGGGCCTTTGTACTTCCTGGCTCCTCAGCTTGTAAAGCTTTCCATATGGCTTATCCCATTACTTCCTTCAAGTCTCTCTTTTATGCTCCCTCTAGTGGTGAGACTGTATCATTCGAAATGGCACTGCCTTCCCGTCTCTTCCTATTCCCAAGATTCTTTGGGCTCCTCTATGTCCTATTTTTCTCCTCAGCACCAATCTTGACATTCTCAATATTTACTTTGGTTATCCTATATAATAAAAGGGTAATATGCAAATTGACCCTAACAGCAGAATGATCAGAACGACTGGTTGCTATGGTGTGCACTGACCACCAGGGGGCAGATTCTCAATGCAGGAGCTGCCCCCTGGTGGTCAGTGCACTCCCACAGGGGGAGCTCCACTCAGCCACAAGCTGGGCTGACAGCTGCGAGCGCAGCAGCAGTGGCGGGAGCCTCTCCCACCTCCATGGCAGTGCTAAGGATGTCCAACTGCAGCTTAGGCCGCTCCCCACAGGGAGTGGGCCTAAGTCATCAGTCAAACATCCCTTGAGGGCTCATGGGCTGTCAGAGGGGATGTCTGACTGTCAGCTTAGGCCTCATCCCCCAGAGAGTGGGCTTAAGCCAGCAGATGGACATCCCCCGAGGGGTCCTGGACTTCAAGAGGGTGCAGGCTGGGCTGAGGGGACCCCTCACCCTCACCCCACAAGTGCATGCATTTTCATGCACTGGGCCTCTAGGTTACTATAAACTCCATGAGGGTAGAAACCATCTCCACTGTTTACTGTTCTAGCCTCAGCTCTAAGAATAGGCCTGGCACATATCAGGCACTCAGTACCTATTTGTTATACACATTAACTTGAAGATGTCCTCCTTGTGAGTTCTGGACCTGAGACTGAGGGCAGAGATGGAAGAGCCCTTTTCTGGATACTTACCTTCTGCCTGAGCTACAAACTCCAGTGTGTCCACCCGGGCCTCGCCCTCTTTCTGGAGATTGTAGATTGCGCTGGCAGAATACTGCTCCACTTCTCCCGTGGGCTGCAGTTCCAGTTCATATCTGAAGATGGTACAATGCATAGAGTGAATGATGTTAGAGCTTTTTATGACAATGAGAACGTCAACAAAGCAACTTAGCCTCAATAGCAACAAAAACATGGTCCTTTTTTAACATTGACTCTTCTCCTTCACTAGTGATGAGCTTTATGGTCCCTTTCAGTCCCTCCAAGAGCCCAAGGCAAGGACAAAACCCAGGATTCCCAGGCTTTCTGGACAAGCAGAGCAGCAGGAGTTGCTGGTTGTGTCAGCAAAGATGAGACCAAGCAGTGGAAGTGGGGTAGGGGGTTGAAGACAAGTTGCTTTTAAGCAAGGTGAGGGCTTTGGATAACAATGGACTCCAGGAAAGGCCACCCCAATGTATCTGGAGGCTCAGAAAGAGTCAGAAGAAAATCGCAATCTGTGCTGTGATCCCCTCATCTAATGCATAAGGAGAAAGAGGGGGCACCTTCTACAAAGAGATGCTTTTACTACTTAATTATAAATTTATTTAATCCTCACTCAAGGAGTAAGGATATTTTTTCCATTGATTTTTTTTGATTGAGTGGAGGGGGGGTGGTGGTGGAGAGAGATAGAGAGAGAGAGAGAGAGAAGAAACGGAGAAATATCAATATGATAGAGACACATCCATTGGTGGCCTTCCACTTTGCGTTGACAGGGAATCGAACCCACCATCCTCCAGTTCGCAGGTTGATGTTCCAACTACTGACCACACTGACCAGGGCCAAAGAGGTGCTTTTAAAGGAGTGATTCTCAATGGCAATGGGTGTAGGTCCCTCGGGGTAGTATGAGAAAATCAACTTGGCTATTTATTTTTTGAGCTAAGACTTCCCTCAGTGTTTATGACTCCTCACCTTCCAATACTGCCACTCCCTTCCCTCCTATGGAAGAACCCAGTCCTAGACTCAAAGTTTAGGCAGGAATTTGTGTAACCTTCAGGTGTGCTGGGTAGAGGACCACTGTTTTAAATAATTACTAGATGGTGCAAATCCCTGAGGCTTGTGAAACAGGCCTACAATACATGGCATTTTTTTCCGTTGCCCTGCTATGTGGTCATAATGTAGAAGGTAAGCAGATGCTGGGCGGGACATTGAGCATGACTGACCTGGTGTCTCCAGTCAGAGGAGAGTAGGAACTGGTGTTGGAGTAAGTGCCTGTGGTACAGTAGTTCAGGCCAGTAAAGAAAGGCTTGCAAGTTGACCAGGAATTTCTGTTCTCCTTTAGAGGTGGAATCAATTCCGTTTTGGTGGTAGAGACCAAATGAATTTTGTTACTAGTGAAGAAAGAAAAATCCTGAGTTATCTCCAAGTCATGAATCAAAATGAACATCACTGATCACAAATGTCCCCTTATCTTGTCCTCTATATCCACCCACCCCCGGTTAAACCCACCTCAAATTCTTTGATTTACTCTGAAACAAATCATAGTAAGAAGAACATCCACAATGCTAACAATCACAGTGACTCTATGTTTCAGACACTGCATTAGGTTATTTACATTTGTAATCTGTAATACCCACAAAAGCAGGTACCGAGGAGCCTAATTTTACACAGAAAACAGAGGCTCAGAGGTGTTAAATAACTATCGCTGGGACCTGACTTCAGGTGTGTTCCTTCCTTCTTGTGATGCAGGGTAAGAAGTTCCCTGTCTCCCTTTCATCTGAAATCTCAGTCTCTACTGGCTTTTTTCCATCTGCATTAAACACACATACACACACACAAACACTCTCTCTCTCTCTCTCTCTCTCTCTCTCTCTCTCTCTCTCTCTCTCTCTCTCTCTCTCTCTCTCATGATTTCTCTAGAGCTAGTGTTTTTTCATTCTCAAAACAGATGAATAACAAAGAATCACAACCTAATAACTAGTTAATCAGTAGGTCTTTAGTCTCTATTTAGTAAAATGTGGAAGGTTGGGGAAATTGTAATTATTTAGTGAGTCTAGCTAGGTTAAAATAGGTAATCCAGTACCTTCTCTCCCTCTGTCACCACATATCCACTGGGGCCAGAATTATCTCAATTAACTGTCTGGCCTGGCCAAGTCCTGCAGGTACAGACTCGATTCTCTTTCGAACTGGCTAGTTAGAATTAACTGAGAGAATTACCTGACACTGAACAGCTTGACTGGCCTCTTTGGAGCTGGAATGCTGAACTTCAGATGCCCCAAGTTTAGGCCAACTCGGGCCTCCAAGCCCGTCTCATGGAAGAAGTTGCTGTTCATTTGGACCCCATTCCTAGCAAAGTCTGGAATGACGATGCCCATATTTGTCACAAACTCCACAGACACAGAGGGCTTTGTCACCAGTTCCATCTGCATCTCCTGTAAGTCAGAAAATGACCTGTTCAGCTTTGTTAACTACTTTAGTCCCATGCAGTCAGATCAAGCCCCCTCCCCATCCCTGGGCAAACATGTCTGGATAGATCACACCTCAGCAAACATTACTGTGATTTGATTGAAGGAAGAAAAGCCAAGTTCTCCATTCTCTATTATCCAGACAACACTGATACCCAGGATGAGAAAGTGCCCAAGTTAACTTTAAGCATAAGATAAAAAGATGACAGGAATCCTCATGTATTGAGAGAATAGCTGAGTTCTCATGTGACCACCATGCCCCGTGGCAGCTAGCGAGTTGGAACCCTAAAGTTTTTCATAAACATGAATGTGGTGATTGCACTGATGAGGCACTTCATCTTGAACTGGAAACACATTTGAAAGTTGCACAAGGGCACCACCCAAGAGGAAAAGAAGAACCGGAGGAATAAGAAGGTGAACAGACTCTTACATCCTTTACTTCCAGTTTCACCCCAGCCTGGATTCCAGGAGCGAGGACTCCAGAGGAGGACACTTGCAGTGGTAACCCAAGTCCAGTGGGGAGTTCAAAGGCATAGTCCATGAAGATGTAGTGAAGAAACAAGTCATTCTTTGAACCTTTCTTTAGGGCCTCTGCGACCTGTAGACCCAACAGGGGAGAACCACGAAACGTCAGCCTCCTCGAAGTGTTCCCTCCCATTAGACAATAATTCTTCTTCGCCAGAAAGGAGGGATCTAGCATAGATTAGCTGAATGGTATAATAAGTAAACATGAATTATTGATTTCAACACATTGGAATGTAAAATATTGCCCTGGATAGATATCATATCATTTTCAACTGGTGATTCAGAAGGCATTTAAGACTTTGCTGGGCCTCAGAGCTTTCGGGATTGAAGTCTCATTACCTGGCATGGCTTCATTCTGGTTTTTTGGAGTCTAAATGTAAATGAAGATTTACTTGAAGTACAATATGTTATGATAAAATGAATTTAAAAGCCACTAATTTTTTGAAACTGAGTTATTGAGATGACATACATATTAGTATTCATTGGCTTTTGTTTTTTAAGATGTAGCTAGAAAATAACTTGAGGTGTTTTCTTAAAGCAAACTATTTATTAAATCCTAGGGAGTAAATGTCCATATTTTCTCCCTTCTTAATAAATTAATAAAAACTAGCTCACATTTAGATAATAGATTACAATTGACCAAATATGTTCTTTCATAATCACTGCATCATTTCAATATTAAAATAAACCTGTAGCATTGTTTTCCACATGAACAAACGAATGCTCTTAAGAGATACATCTAACAGTTTAATTTCTAAATGTTACCAATTCCCTGTGATCCAACAATCTTCTTCACTGAATGTCAAGGCAAACCTTTGAAGGAAGCTCATGCACTTTTGCTGGGTTGTGTGGCTAGAATCTGCAGGGAGATCTAGAAAGAGCACAGGCTAATCTCACTACCCGTGTTGGGGCCTGACCCACTTACCATGTGGGGGATCCCCTTCAGAGTACGAACACCATTCAGGAGCAGCCTTCCCAGGAGCTGGAGGTCGTCGAGCTTGACAAAGCCAAGCTCCTCTCCTAAGATGCGGAGGTAGGCTCTGGCTTCTGGGAAATCTTTGGATTTCAAGTCCTTGATCAGCTTCTCAACATTACCCATAATTCCTTTGACCATGTCCTAGGATTTTAACAACATATCTAGTGAGATGTCAGAGCTGTCAAACACCTTTAGGTTTCTGACATGGGGCCTGTCTGCTGACCACGATGGACCTAAACACAAACAGTCAGGGTAGGTACAGGGCAGACACTGGAACCAGGCTCTCGCCTCTTATTTGAAGAATAAAGAGCTTCTCCAAATTGAGATGAAAAAAACTGAGGTCTTGTCAGGAACAGTGGTGCTTCCCCACTGTTCTTACCTTGAATAGTGAATGCATAGTAAGAGGGATCTCTACTCTCCAGGATGCTAGGATCCCTATGGCTCCCCACAATGAGCAAATCCTCTATCCCCCACCCCTTCCCCTGCCTATACCCTCTCTCCTTTGTCTACGGAAGAATAGTAGGTAGGGGTTTCTTGGGAAAATGAGCTGCCAAATAAATTGGCCAAATGCTTGAAAAACACCTGATACTTGACAAGCTTTTCCTTAGCAATCAGAATTCCATAGACTGATGCTTAGGCATTGAGAGAGAAAAGAGTGATTGACAGACTCAAAACAGATCAAGGACCCTCAGCCTCAAGTGGAGGTAAGTAGATTAGAAGATGGAGGTGGGACCATCTGTGAGCACCTAGGAGTAAATGACTTCCCTGCTTCTCAAATGAAATGTGTGTGCAAGTTACCTGGGGATCCTATTAAATCGCAGGCTTGGATTCAGTAGATCCCAGTGGAGCTTGAGAACCTGCATTTCTAACAAACTTTGATTTGATGCCAATGACTGGACCACACTCTGGGTAGCAAAAAATTAAAGACCAAGAAGCTCCAGATTATACAATCTATTTTCTACTCTGTTAGTGGGGGCTTTTGCTAACTTCAATGTGAATTTTGCTTTCATTAAGCTATTGCACTGATGTGAGTGAGAGCCAAAAAAAGAAGTTAATAATGAAAATATGAATTTAAAAATTATTAATAGTATCTGTTTATTGAATAATCAGTGTCAGAGCCAGGCACTCTGCTTAATGTTTTATATACTTTATCGCATTTAGTCTTTAAATAACCTTGTGAGGTATGGGTTATTATTAGCACTCTGGAGATGCAGAAACAGACAGACATAATATCAAGCACATGCCCAGGGTTGCATAGCTTGAAGACAGTGAGGTAAGAATTCAAACCCATGCTCCAGAGTTCACACTCTTAGTCAATAGGCTTTGGTGCCCCTAAAAAGTCTGGTTCCTGGGCACTCTATATCGCCAGGAGGCCCATACGGCAGAAGATACTGGTTCTTACTTTCATGGGACTGATTAATAAAAGTCATAGTTGTCACTTCAGTTAAATAGTTGCTTCCAGGTTGCTTCCAGGTTTAGAAAAAGAATGTTTTTGTACTGAGACCCAAACCTTTCCTTAAGAGGATTCTTAACAAACACATACCTGCTCACGTTTATCATCTTTGATGAAGCCAAAGTGGTCCACCAGGACCTCAGAGACACGATCAGGAACTTTACCATCAACCCAGTACAGAGCCTTGTTGACACTGTCTGGGAAAAATCCTTGCTTCCCAAAGAAAGCTTCCAGGGTCGGCTCAAACCCTTTTCCTTCCAAACCAAGCTGAGAAAGAAAACCAGGGAAGAAAATGCTATCAGGTTTCCTTGTCGTATTTCCACCTCTCATTTCCCTCTTTAGGTCCATCCAATTAAACAAGTATTTGGTAAATACCGTAAGATAGAAACTGAGCTTAGCACTACTCAGGAGTTGCATTATTTAAATCTTAGTAGAACCTTGAAAGACAGAACTTATTATTCGCCTTTTTCTGGAAGAGGCAGCTAAGGTTTAGAGAGAACAAATAATTAAATCAAAAATTCAGAGTTGGTAGGTCTGTCTGACAGCACACCTCATGTACTCCCTTGGATTTTAGGTCTAAGGTCTTTTCTGGGACATCTGCATTTCCATTCACAATAAGAAGTCATGCTTCAGATGACCCCTCACAGGGAGGCAGGGAGGTGGGAAGAAAAAGGCCTCAAAGTGATCATTCTTGTTCCTCTCCTGCTGGCTCATGGATCTCTTGACTTTCTATTTATGGTGTAGAACACAATAGGCTAGAAAACACAACTCTTCCCAGTCTCACACTTACCTCGAAGAGGTCAGCTGATTCAAATCCAAAGACAGTGAGGGTCGTTTTTAGCATGCTTTCTTTAGGCAGGTAATTATTTGGATCAAATATAAGATTGCCTTCGAGTTTGGTTAGGAATGGGGTAAGGGATGGAAGAGAAACGGATTTGGAAAATTGGTAGTTCCGGGAAAATTTTCTGAAGTCCATGACAGTTGGAAGTTGAGAGTCTTTCAGAGCTTCTTTCACTAACTCTTTCAAACTAGATGAAAAGAAGGAGTATATTTTGAGCTGACACATCATGTAATTTATGCATTATCTCTCTCACCCCAAGTAAAGATGGATTTTCAATTGAGTTTGCCCCCAAGAGTTTGGCTCAGGTCTGCTGTACTTTTGAACAAGTGTTTTGTTTGTTTTTTTCCAGAAGAAAGAATGCTTTAGAAAGAACAGTCAGTGACTAAATCCCAATCTAGGTTTGGAATTTCTGCCCTTTGTAACAGGTGGGGGAAAACTACTCTTACCTCTGGACATAAAATTCATCTGAGTTTAAGATGTTGGCGATGTGGGAGGCCACAAAGTTCTTCACTTGCTCATTCTGTTCCTCTGGGAGAAGTTGGGTGATTTTGCTAACATCTGACTGAGAAGGGTCCCTCATCAGCATGAGGTAGGCAGCCAGTCGCTTATCTCCTGGAGCGGCATCATCCAGGAAAGTCTGAAGGAGGACTTCCCGGACCTGGAGCCAAAGGAGGAGATTGTTACCACTGTCCTTTGGTTGACACAGAACAAGCCTGGCAAACACTTGGCATGGTTTGTAAGCAATTTATTATGTATAAGCCAAATTTCTCTTTAATAACTCTTCTAATGCTGGTACTGAATCTTCTTGCTAGTGTTTCCCAAAGCAACCAGCTCAAGGAGGGGTTCTCAGAAGACTCCTATCAAATGCATGTCAAATTCAATTTCACTAAAATATGCAAGTTATGGCCAAGTTATGACTTGTTGGAGACTTGCCACTAACTGAAAATAAAGTTGCTTTTAACATAAATTATTTCAATATGAGGGTAAAGGTTGAAAGGGATAGTGAGAGTTGGCGCTAATAAACAAGGTAGAATCCAAAGATATGGAGCCATTGCCAACTGAGATGAGGGTAGGTTGCCTATTTTAGATTGGGGGAAATCAGTCCTATTTTCCTAAGTGAGGGTGAACATGATGTTTGATCTGGTAGGAGGGTAACATGCAGTGAGCATTTCGAACTCTGCATTCTGGAGCAGCAGCAAGGTCAAATATTTCTCTCATGTTCACATACTGCCAGGCAGTCAAGTCAATAGGCTTGCTGAAAATTTACAATTAGAAAGCAGTAGAATTAAGTCCATAGAATGATGAGATTTAGGCTTGCATTCCAAATCCTTGTCAGTCTGAATAATGTTCAATTTAAGACCTCCTCTGTGGACCTTACCTCGTCTTTATTTTCCATTTTCCGCAGGGCTTGGATAGCAGCCTTCTGAATCAGCAGGGATGGCGCTGTACTTTTGACACATTTCAAGACTGAAGAAGTGAGTCTTGGGGTGAGCTTCTGGAGGGTTCCACCAATGTTTCCAATGACCTGCATTGAAAAGCAACCAGAGGGAATCAGGATGCAGGAGAAGGAAGAGGTGCCCAGGAAAAGTGCTTCTGAAATGATGCATATTATACAAAAGATAAAAGTACCCTCAGACTCAAGTAGGTGTGATCTTCGTTCCCAGTGCAGTCATCTTGAATCTGCTCCAACAGGTAATCAGCAATGTCCAGCAGCTCTTGAGTCGCTGTAGGGTGTGTCTTATGATAGCTACAGAATAAGAGTTAGGACTCAGTAACCATGACTAAGCTTATCTGAAAATCCAAATTGCATTTGCTGATTTCTTATTTCAAGTCATTACTCTCAAAAAGACCAGGAGAAAAACAAGAGCGAGCATCAGAGTCTGAATGCAGAAGAAGGGGTACACTCTTAATATAGAGACATGGGTGTCCCTCAGCTCCTATGAGGAGAACCAGGGGAAAACTTACTTGTGGATCACATGACTCAGAGCATAGAAAGTGGCCCGGCTCTGCTGCTCCTTCGCTGTGTTAAAGATCTCCTGCAGCCTCTGGGCCGAGGGCCCTGGGATCAGGGCCACCAAATAGGTCACAACATCTATCAGAAGTGGGTTGGCTTTCTCATTTCTCAGCCACTGGAGGATGTGAGTGTAACACTGGGGCTGTCCACACTGAATCAGGGCTTGCAAAGTGATGGGGCTGAGGAAGAAAGGACAGAGAAAGTTACATACGTCACCTTCAAGGCAGCTAAAAGCTCCTTGGCCCGTGGTATTCCTTCTGCCCTTATTTCCCTTATTCACTGTTCAAATCCGACCTATTTCAAAATCCAACTCAGACCCAAGAACCATTCTCCCAAGGACCAGGAAGTCTTCCCTCTGAGCATTAGCCACAGAAGAGGCATCGTGGCACCAAGTCTGAAGAAGGACCTCTGGTCTTATAACTCAAAGAGCACCGTTACCACTGTCCTTTGGCCAGGACACAGAACAAGTCAAGAAAATATCAGCATGGTCTCATCTCAGCCCTCACTTTCTTCTCTGACCTTCACAGCACTAAGAGCAAGTGCCTTGACGTATACAGAAACCACAGTATTGTTTTGTTTGCTTGAGCTCTCTTCCCACTAAGAGGCTTCCAAAAGGCCAGACTTCTTTGTCTCTGAAACCTTCTAGGGTAACAGAACAAGGAATGAGAAGATACCCATCAAAATGTGGGAAATATTTCCTTATTTAAAAAAATATACGTATCTGTCTTAGATGCAAAGTATGCGTGTGTTCCCCATGGAACTCTAGGCAGCTTAGCTGCTATTTCTCTGTCCAGCAAACGTGAACTCATTGACTAGCTGGGTCAATATTTCAGTGGTCCCTGAGCTTTTCTGTTTGGCCAAGGTTCAGCACTGCCATAGGTGTATAACCTATGAAAGACGGAGCTGCCACCATTGAAGAAATACCTGGACACCTCGACCAGCTTTGGCAAGAGGGATGCGACTGCCTCGTTGTTGAGGCCTCGCAGCTCAGTGACCAGTCTACTGAAGAGGTTAGCTCTCTGGGCGTTCTGCTCGGAGACGTGCAGTTTTTGAATCTCCTGGAGGGTCTTGACAATGGCCTCGGCCTGCTTTGGCGGTGATGTAGACTTGGTGGTCTCAAAGGTAAGACCCACCTCCTCGGTACCTGGAAGGAGGAAAGTGTCAAAGGAACCCTTGCTTACCTCTACAGCTCAATGCTATCTTGGTCTACTGGAGACTGGGAATCAGTGGGGTTTCAGCAAAGGGGAGAAGAAAAGAAAACTATCCTGTATCAGGGCTTACTGTGTATCTGGCTCTGTGCTAGGCATGTGACTTCAAGGTTTTCACTGAGTCATCACACTATGAATGAGTATTACTCCTCAATTTAAAGATAAGAGAACTTAGATTCATGTTGGAGTGTCTTGCCTTGTCCAAGCCCTCTCTGGGTATAAGAGGCAGAGCTGGAATTGAATCCAGGCTTATTTGAATGTGGTATTAGATGACCTCTCTAGCCACAAGAACCCCTGAGTAGGTGCTGCTGCTAATATGGCTACAGCTAAGGCGAGAGCTGAGGCTTACCCATCATTTCTTCCAGTTGAATCTAACAGCATCTTGTTAGGACAGGAGGATCCTTTTGTGTCCCTTCTAGTATCTTCCTCTGACCTCCTAGGGAGGATGTGAGTGTGTGTGTGTGTGTGTGTGTGTGTGTGTGTGTGTGTGTGTGTGTAATTCAGCATGGAAATGTGTATTGGAAAGAGGTTAAACATAGGAACTCCTTTTGTACCACCTCTAATATTCTATGACCTCGAATACATCACTAAGCCCCTCTATGTGCCATTTTCTTTTCTGCAGAAGGAGTGTAAAAGCACACATTGTTACCACCTAACATCACAGGTTGCTGAGAACAATGAAGTAATGCATAAGACAGATTTAAATACAAGACAAATGCAGGGCTAGAGTTGGGCTTGAGACTTCTGAAGTCCCTACCAAAGACTGATTCCTGATTCCGAAGGCTCTCTGCCACTTGCCCCAGGTTCAAGGTCTTATCACAGGGTGTATGAGGTTGTCAGATCTATGAAAGTTAGACTTAGGAGGCCAGTTGCCTACTTACAAAAACCTAGGTAGCTTTGGGAAACTTCTCCCATTCCTATATGTCATTGTCACTCTGACATTCTCAAATGAACATGCTTTCTCACTAGAGTAGCCCACAGCTAGAACACCAGAGCCCACTTAACTCTTTAGTCAGAAGATGTTTCCTGGGCCCCAGCAAAGAGCTAAGCTATGACATGTGAACCATGTTGGGCAGATTCCCCAGCCCTGGAAAACATGTGGGTATAAAGTCTTACCTTCATCAAAAAAGCGGCTGTTGATCTTTGGTGTATCTTCAAGTTTCAAAGTCTGTGTAACCAGTGCCATCATTCCATACTTGTCCCTGGAAGTAAAGGAAGGACAACAGGTAACAAGGGATGGCCCGCTCCCCAGAGTAACTTCATGTTGAATGTTACCCCTGTCTCCACTTCTACCTAAGTCCTGCCCACCTTTCAAACCGTAGTTAAATCCAAACATCCTGACCCTCCTAATAAACAGCACTCACCTCCTCCTGGTCACACTAGCTATCCTTCTATCAAAGGACATATGCACCTTATACCTTCAACCAGTTTGGAGTGTCTGGAGAGTAAAGGACTAAGTCTGTGCCTCAAAATTCCTTGGTATCTCCCACCACAGTGCCAAGAATGTAAGTTATTCAATAAACATTAGTTGATTGATCAGTTTTCAAAATGGATTGGATACATAGGTCTCCAGTCTAAATTCCAAATCCTCCACAAAGTCTTTCTAACCAGGGAAGCCTGCAATGATCCTGGATTTTCCTGACCTATAACCCTTAAAGTCTGAGTCTCAGGTATCCTTTGTTGGTCTCAAATTGTTTTTGCATTGTCTAAGATTTTTCCTAACAGATCACCTGTTAGCTTGAAAAGGGGTCAGGGATGGGCACTGCTTTGTACTTCTTCACAGCCTAGCCTGGACCAGGGAAGCTGAGAGGCATTCAGCTCACCCCGACCCCATTCACTGATAAACCAGGGGTGCAGCAGGTGACCTACTTGTGGGAGAAAGGTAGGAACAGGTGCTGTTCCTGGCAGATGGCTTCTGACACGTGCTTCCTCTTGGGGTCCAGGGTGTACTGGCAGGACTGGCTGCTGCTGCTCTGAGTTGACAAGGGTTGGGTCTGTGAATGAGAGGAGGGAAAAGCATTTTGATCAGTTCCTGGGGCTTGAACCTGAGTCTTCTGCCATAGGCATTTACCTTCAAGGAAGAAGGGGTCAGGTGGGGAGAGAGTGGGAATTATGTACCATTAGACAAACTTGGTTGAAGAAGAGAACTTGGTACTTGACATTGAGACAAGGGGATGAATAACTTGGCATACCCAAAGCTGAGTCAAGTTACAGACTCTTCTTATTCTGCCCCATTGGACACCTCATCCTTCACAAAGGATATACAGCCTGGCATCCTACACATACCTGCCCCACCACACATTACTACTTCACACACGACTGGTCCCCATGTTTCCTTTGCCTGGAAGCCCATCCTTGTGTCTCTCTTCCATCGATACATCCTTTGTATCTTTCAGTCTCATGCTCCACATCTTCTGTGAAACTGAGCTAGACTCGATGTTCACTCATCATTTCTTCTAACTGGTTTTACCAGCTGCTTTGCACAAAGAGCTACGTGACTAGTGCTTTCCCTTTTGTGGTCAGGCCTAGGACTGCTTGTCTGACCTCTTCAGTTCATCACTATATCATCTTTGTCCTTAGTTGACATGTGTATGAACCATATTCCCGCATTAGACTGAAAACACCTTGAGGACAAGGTCCACATTCACCTGCCACTGACCCTCCCTCCGTGCTGCCCGGAGTGGGGCTGAGCACACAGTAGCTGCTTAGGAAAAACAACAGACACCAGGGCACTGGCCTTTTTTGGCGATGGCCCTGTGGTCACCAGACTCCCTGTTTTCTGGGCCAAGGACAGTGACCAGAAGCACCGCCAGGCATGGCGTGATTGCTCAAGTCCTTTGTGTTTACCGAGTTAAGCTGTGATTCATGTCCAGGAGATATTATAAGCATTAGGTGAGCTCAGGCAATGTGGTGCTACATGACCTTTGTTAAGGACAATTAGAGGTCAGTACCGAGGGTGTGTCCCAGGCAGGAGACAGAGGGGCCAGGCATGGATCAGGGTCATACATGGAATGGAAAGACAGGACCCTGGTGTGCTCTCAGCCATGCCACTCCATGGGAGTTAGGGGGAGAGAAGGGCAGAACCCAGGTCTTGGGACTTTCTTGGAGGCTAGAGGCTTAGAGCTGCAGACATCCAGCCCTTGCACAGGAAGGAACAGGATGTGGCTTGCTCGCCTACCCTGGGTCTTGGAGCCTTCTGAGGGATGGCCAGTCATTATTCTCAAGTGATGGCAGAAGATTTGGTGCCAGTGACAGAATGACAGCAAAAAGGACAGAGTTCTGGATTGGAAGTGAGAAACCTGATTGTAGTGCTGGATCACCTCATAACAGGCCATGTGGCCTTGGGCAGCTCTTCCCTTATATGCTTCTCAGGTTCCCACTGTAGTCTATAAGAGGAGGAGGCTGGGCAGGTCCTTCTCTGAGATTCCTGCTAGCTCTACATTCCAGAAGTTTGCTAACAAAGAGGATAGTGAGAACAGCAATGCTGATGTGAGACTTACTAGGCCTTTGATCAAAGCCAGTGGGCTCACTCCTGTGCTAACAGGCTTGAAGTGGTCACACTTCTCCAGGTTTCTTTCGATGGATATTTCTGTTGCTACATTTCCCTTCCTCGTTTTCACGGTAACGTCACTGGAACAGTTTCCATACACGGTATCCTATGGGAGCAGAAGATACAACAGGCATATTCAACGTGGGAAAATATCCTTAGGTGCTTTGGAAAGGGCTGGGAAAGAAGCTGGAAGAGAAGGTAGGAGCGACATGGATTTGGAGGGACCTTCTTCCCCCAGGCAGAGCGTGGGCATTGCAGGTGCCTGGCCAGCCAGAGGTGCGGTGAGGACATGGGGAAGAGGGTTTTGATTCTGAGGCAAAGTGGCTTGGCCGCCTGGGACCCAGCCGACTCTGACTTTATGCTCTGTGCTCTCAGAACATTTTCTCCTCTGCTCATTAACAACATGGATTCCATCTGCCTTGGGTTGTACTGTTCTGATTCTCCCCCCAGGCCCCAAGAAGGCCCCCTCAGGATGTAGCTTTGTGTTCTCCAACTGTGATGAAGTCTAGAACCGAGAACCCAGCAAGGGCTCAAAAATGGTCGTGGGACTGAAGGAAATGGAATTCTCTCAGATTGAAACCTTGAATCCTTAAATGAGGCTGGCAACCGGTTCAATCATTTTCCCGTGTTTGAAACACTCATAGGTTTCACCACGTTGCACCTTGTGGGAATAGAACATAACCCAACAAAGGAGTAGGGTGGCCAGGGCTCCCTAGGAACTGCTATAACATTAGATCTGCTCGGGACGATCTGACAGTGGACCCAGAGAATAGGAAAGCCGTGGGCACTGGTGTTTCACACGGATGTAGGGTCTCCTGTGTATGTAGCTAAGCCAACACTTCATGTCTACAGTGGGACCAGCTCAGACATGGGGAGATGAGGTCAAAGGGCCATTCTTATCAGCTTTCTAAATTCTCACCAGAAACAACACTTGCTTGTCCTCTTCCGTTTCTGGGGGAACCAGGAGGGCGGAAATGATGCCTCTCTTGATGTTCAGGATGTGTTTGGGCTCCTCCTTGTCTGGGTAAAGTAAAACCTGTTTCCCTTCGGGAATGGCCAGCCTGAGCTCGAACCTGTCCCAGAGAGAGAGAGAGAGAGAGAGAGAGAGAGAGAGAGAGAGAGAGAGAGAGAGGTCACAGAAGTGTCCTTTCTCCAGCAGGAGCCTGTTGGACATAAGCTGGGTGGCTCTGCAGCCTTTTAAAGTTTTTTATTTTACTTGTTGTTTTTCTTTTTACATCTTTTCTTTAGAAATATATCCCTACCTTTTTAAAAAGTTATACAAGTGTGTGTATGTGATTGGCATTCTTTTATTTCTTTCCCTTTAATGCTGGCTCACCTGTCCCCTCTCTGCTCCACCCATAGCTCTGCTGCTGTCCCTCCCCACTCAGATAGTCCTACATAGACGTGCGGGTGTAAACATCTACACAGAAAGAGTTCCTCGGCGCTTGTTTTGTACAAGTGGCATCACACTCTGCACATTTTTTTTATCTCCCTTTCTTCAATTCTCCACGAAAATCCTTCTGAGTCATTTGGTAGAGCCGTAACAGATTCTTTCTAAAAAATTGCAAAACACTGAATTCTATGCTTATATAGGGTTGTTGTTGTTGTTATTATTATTATTCAGACATTCCCCTATTTAATGGCATTGACTTTCTCCCTTTCTGGATTTTTTTTCCTACATGAACAACACTGAAATGAACATCCCTATGTCTGTATCTTCACACACTATACTGCTTTTCTTTTCATGGACTGGAGTCCTGCAATGCAAAACTGCTGTCAAAAGGCTATAGTATTTTTATTAATAATAGATATTGACTAATGGTTCTCATTCCATCAACAATGCATGAAAGTATACTTTTCCTCACAGACCCACCTGCAACAGGTGCTACAGCTGCTTCACAGTTTTGTCATCTTATGAGTAAAGGGGATACAGATCCTAGGACATCAGTTGCATTTCCTGACCGCTAGGCCATTTGAGCGCCTTTTCACACACTTGTTGGACATTCACTCTTTGACATGGTCTCAGGCCATGTCCGAGGCCTTCACTCTCAAGGACTTCCCTTTGGGAACTTCCTCTTGGGGATTTCAAAGCACCTGCCACACCTGCTCTAGTTAAGTCAGGAGGAGAAGGAGTACAGGCACGTCCCCCCAGATCTGCGCTCCCTCAGAAAGTTTCAGACACTGTGATGCAGGCTTGCGAAGCGTTGAGGTGGTCAAGGGCAGGAGTCCCTTTAGTTTGGAGGAGGGTAAGGACCAACACATAATGACTGCTCACTCCCTTCCATCACTGTACTTGCTCCCTCATATACATCTAAGTCTCAGATCACATAAGGTGCATTGATGAGAGACAGCAGTGTCAAGGCCTTCTCTGCCAACCGAAAGATGGGCAGGGAGTTTCCAATGCTACCGAGTCCACGGATGTATGACTGCCTGAATTTCCACACTCATGGGAATTTAAAAATTGTGATTGGAAGATGAGGCAGGGGCGACGTTCAAAGTATTTAGCAACTGGTACCAGGTGGCCACGATCAGTCAGAAGACGTGCCAGTGGTGGACCATAGGACTACACCGGTGGGGGTATCCTGGCAAAGGCTCAGGCCTGCGCTCCCCCTGGACTCCCTGAGGCCAGGCCAGGACCCCCTTATGTGCTTCTCAGTTTCCCACTGTAGTCTATAAGAAGACTGAGCAGCCCCTGCCCTGCCATGGCTAGGCCCCAGCACCTAGTCCTGCTGGGACCCTCCCTGGAGACCACCATCCACCCACTCTTACTTAATTCCTTAAACAAGAATTTCCGTGTTTGAACAAACCATCTCAGCTTTATTATCTCAAGGAATTTAAGCATGAGATCTTTTAGACACACATTTAAATAACGGGACCATCGCTAGGGGAGGGTAAACAATGCTTTCCTCCCTTGGATTGTTGTGAACACTCAGTAATTCCCTGATCCATGGTGAATATCGAATACAAATACATTCATATATGTGCCTACTGTGAACACACATATTCATACCTCAGTGGACACACACACACACACCCTCACTCACAACACAGATCGCAACACAACACCGAAAGCTCAGGAGCTGGAATGCACAGCCCGCGCTTGCTTACTTGGCCATGGCCACAGCAAACTCCTCGGAGTTCTTGGCCTTCTTCAGCAAGGCCTGGCCCTCGGGGCTGAAGCCATACACTTCTTTCAGGGTGCACTGGCTTGTCTTCAGGATGAAGCTGCAGAGTTGGGGGACCTCCAGCTCGACCTAGAAGACAGAGGAGCAGCACATTGAGACCCTCCAACAAGAATGTGAGCTTCCCCACCCCCGCGGCCCAGGGCTTCCTCCTTCCCGTCAGACATGGCATCTGCCCCCTGACACCACAGGTGTCCTTAACAGGTCTCAGTAGCCCTCCTGAATCAACCTAGACATAGTCCTACTTTTAAAAATATATTTTTATTCATTTCAGAGGGGAAGGGAGAGAGAGAGAGAGAAGGATTGAAACATCAATGATGAGAGAGAATCATTGATCGGTTGCCTCCTACATGTCTGCTACAGAAGATAGAACCTGCAACCCCGGGCATGTGCCCTGACCGGGGATTGAACTGTGACCTCCTGGTTCATAGGTCGACACTCAACCACTAAGCCATACTGGCCAGGCCCTATTTTTGATGTTTTGTTCTGTCTCTTAAGCTTGCCCTCCTGCATGTCAAGGAGGATGTCTTTTATTGGTTCTAGATGTGCTCACTTCAGTTATAAAGAGTTATGACTGCTCAGAAGACATGTAGCCTGGGAGTGGGAGGTAAGAAGAAAAAACAGGAAGTGGGATGAGGGCTACCATTAGTTTTAATAGCAAAGGTGTCCTTAAAATCGCACACACCAAAAAAAAAAAAAAAATCAGAAAAATCAAACCCGTTTATATCTCTTAGGAACCATTCAAGCCTTCACATTTGGCTGGCGTTTAAACAGCTCCCTACTTGTCACCCAGAACTGTTCAGAAACTTGCCATATGATGGAAGGGATCCCTATTTGCACTATCTACCATGGGAGCCACCAGCTGGGTGTGGCTCTCGGGCCATTGAAATGTGGCTGGTAGGACTAAGAAAGAGAAGTCTTACTTTTATTCCATTGAAATAGCCACTTTGGCTAATGGCTACCTTATTTGACCACACAGACAAAGGGGCCTTAGGAAGACAAGGGCAGCTCCCTGGCCTGGTTTCCCCACACAAACCCCCATTGTGGCTCTTAGCTTTGTTCCATATGAACACACAGGAGTGCGCCCAGCCTCAATAAGAAAAGTCAGACTTGAGAACAAACTGCATGCTTCCCTTTTTCTCCTTTCCCATTGGTTTTTAGTAAAAGATGCTATTTGAGATGATAAACACGGACTTTCAGAATGTTCTCCTGAGATACCCACTCCCCTTGCTCACCCACCAGACTTCCCTCGTCATGTTAAATTACAATGACATCTTAGAAACTGATGGGAAAATAACTCCGGTTGGCATTTTGTGTGTGTGTGTGTGTGTGTGTGTGTGTGTGTGTGTGTGTGTCTGTGGCAGACAACTCAGCAAAGTGGCTTTCACACTGAGGGCCAGCTCCCAGCCCTTTGGGATCACAAACGTCTTGGCGTGAGCTGGGTTTGCTCAGCCGTGGCCTCTGGGTCCTCCAGTGTCCCCCCTCCTACCTTGCAGTTGATCTTGGTGATACTCCTCGAGTCAGTAAACTCGGGGGCTCCACTGGAACTCTCGGCTTCATAGTTGTATACGTATTTCCTGAGGTGCTTGAATCGAGTTGTGCCTTCTAAAATGAGGAGAGATCAGTCAGCCACGTAGCAGAAATAACTCCTAAGAGTCAGTTCTGGGCAGGGAGGGGCAGGGGCATAGATAATTTTTAAAAAAGGTAATTAAACTCAAATTATCTTTATTTATATTAAAGGTTAAATGGTTGATTTCTGCTTGTTTGTTCTTTTTTTAAATTTTATTTTTCAAATTATTTTTAATTGACTTCGTAGTATGCTGAATTTTCCTTTATAGGTTTAATGTCTCTACGATGTTTTGCTGGGGCTAACGTTTCAATTAGCTAGATCTCCTTGAATATGCCATTTGAGATACAAGGAGGTGATTTTCAAGTGGTGGGGCTCAGAAAATCTAAAAGAGAGACTGGAAAATTAAGAGGCCAACAGAAAGCAGACATCGCCAAAGCCTGGTCAGCTGGAAACTAGCACACTCCTGTGGCTCTTTCTCGGTGCTCCTAAACACCTGAGGCGAAGCTCGTTAAGCATTAGGGGTATCGGCTGACTGGAGAAACATCGGAATGTTGCCATTGTGCTTGAGAGGAATTTTCTGAACAATTTGAGAAAAAGGACATTTGAGACAGGCACCGGGCTGCAGTGATGGCAGATTCCCACCAGATGGCAGTGCTTCCCCGTCAGAGGCCACCCTTCTGCTCTCGGAAGAACACAGGGTACCACTGCAAGGCCAGCTCCCTTGACCCTTAGGGGTCAGGTAAATACAAAGGGGTGGGTGTCTGGGTCTCCGCACAAAGGTTAAAGTCAGCATTTTTTCACAGTCATGTGCTTGGAATCAATGATTAGCCACTGACAAACAGGATGGTGATGTCTCAAAATGTCCAGGGGCCAACAGAATGACATTCCTACCCCCACCCTACCCCTGGCCACGGATAGACAGAAGGTCAGGTAGAAGGGAGTTGAGACCCCGTGGGGGTGGGCAGAGGCCAAAGAAATGGCTCCTTGGGCTCAGTGCGGTGCACATTAGTCCCAGCATCACAGCATCGTGATGTGCAGGTGGGTGGGTGGGGGTTTGGGGGTGCCCTTCCCTGCCCAGTGGGGAAATGCCTTACTTGAACAGCTCGGGTTGACATTTTCCAGCACTTCATCTTCTGTAAGAAATGGAGAAGGACAACTGTGGGTTTTTCCTGTCTTCCGATGGGCCCTGGGGTCTTATAGGGAGGACCTCTGCACCCACAGCGCCTTTCTCTTTTAGGAGGAAGAAGGTTCTGGAGAACCGGCTCCCCAGCCCCTCCGTCCCCTGCCCCCAGGCCTCCCCCCATCCTGAGGCTTGGAGCCACCCACCAGGCCCTGGCCCCCCAGCCCCTTGGCCCTGGACGTGACTGCCCTCCATCTGACCCAGGTTTCAGCTGCCCCAGCAGGTCTGAGTCACCTCTCCTGCCACTGGTTTTTTGCCCCTCTGGCTGGGTTCTTGGACACCCTGGATGCTGTACCCCAGCGGGGCGGGCGGGCTGGGGGCCGCTGCACTCACCTGCCCGGGCGCCTGCTGTGATCATCAGCAGCAGCAGCGCCAGCAGCGCGGGGCCTGATGGGCCCATGGCCGACCTCGGCCTGCTACCTCCCTGCACCTCGCAGGCTGGGCCTGGCCTCAGGACGCTCGCTGGTTCCACGCACAGGGGTTCACACAGACAGAACTCTGCACAGAGGTGAGAAGGCGCTCCGGGAGGGGTACACGCAGGCAGGTCTCCGCACCCAGGTGAGAATGCGCACCCCGAGTCGGCACCCTATTTATATGAGGCCGCCCGCCCAGCTTTCGGAACGCCCAGTGAACTACAAAAGGTCCAAAGGGCAGCCTCCAGGCCTGTTTGCTTTTCCAGGGCTCCTCTCAGAACCTGAGGAGGGGCCTGCGGCGAGGGGGCTCAGCTGGGACCCAGCAGAGCCACACCGGCCTTTCCTCTGGCCTGGCTGGTCCTCTCCCCCAGGGGGTCTCAGAAGGTGAGGCCATGGGGACAGTGGGCTGGCATCTGAGAAGCCTGCCTGGCCCAGGAGGGCCTTCAGATGACCAGGCACTGGGGCCAACCCACCCCAGCTCCCTAGTCCCACTTTGTAGCCCTTTGGGGAGCCAGCCCTTCACAGTGTCTTGGTGGAGACATTTCCCTCTCCATTCTTTCCCATTTGGGTTGATGGGGCACCCCTAATCCTGATAGGTACCCGTGGCTGTGGTTATCTGCTCAGGATTCATATCATGGGAAGGAAGCAGAGAGAAAAGGGAAGGAGGGAGGTTTGGTGAGTAACTGACCCAAAGTTACCCTGAGGGACCTGAAGTCACCCCAAGGGGCAAGGAAGTCATAGTCACAGCAGGAGCCAGGTGCCCAAATCTTCCAGAACCCCTCATGAAGTGGGGGTCTCCCCACCCCTTTACCCCCCCACCCCCCAGAGCCCACCCCTTGGGCAGAGTCTTCTGGGCAAATTGAGGGGAGGAGCCTGGGTTTCCTCCGGAGATGGGGAGGCTGGAAAGGAGAAGCAGAGTAGTGGACTGGACATGCCATGTTCCTCCCAAACATCTGGGAACCTTCTCCACAGGACATTTCCCACAGGAGACTTCCCAAGGCGCCCCTCCTCTCCCAGGCTGTGGAGAATCAGGCTCAGTGCAGATCGCTTAGGACTGGCCCTGTCCTCAAGGCACCTCCAATCTGGTTGGGTAGACAAGATGGGTAAACAGGAAACTGCTGGTGAGCCATGGAGGTAGGCCGTGAGCAGGGCAGAATGGTGCGGGTATGCCTGCTGGCAGAGTGGGCGTGGAGGGCCATGAAGAGAGAGTGTGGACTAAGGAATACCCAAAACACCTATCACAGAATCACTACTTGCTAAAATTCGTTGTTTCTGTGCCATATCCAGATGTAACCAATAATCGTGAAGATTTAAAAATCTGCTGGCGGGACCGGTGATTCCAGAAGGGTCATATTCTGCAATAGTAACAGTGTACAAAGACTGTGATGTGGGCCTTGTTCCCGGCCTCGGGGCTCCACCTGTCTCCTCATTCATGTACAGTATTGTTGTGTTTAACACAAACCCCCATGGGCAGCTACACTCCCTTCAAAGGTCAGTTGCTTTGCATCCATTGTAAAAGGAGGATATTGAAAAGGTCTCAACCCAAGGCTGGCCAAGCCTACGCCACTGAACTGTGAAGTTGCTGGAGAAACTCATCACTCCAAAATGCCATTTCTCTGAGCATTAAATCTTTTTAAAATGACATTTTACTTATTTTGTATTTGTTTCAGGTGTATTCTCTGAGCATTAAAAACACACACACCTATTTTAAGTGGGCTGACTTGCCACAGAAGGAGTTGCTGTATTTTAGGAAATGGTCTCTTTAAGGAGAATGGGTGAGTCACAAGAAACCAGATAGAGATGGCTAACTCCAATTCACCAGCACAAATCCAGGCTTCCTCTCTTGATAACAGATGGAGTCACTGTCCTAGAGTCAGCGTCAGCAGACAAACGTGATTTCTATGATTTGGGAATCAAAAATGAATCTGATAACTTGGGTGCAGGGAAAACTTGTGGGATGTTTGGCTGTCCCTGAGTTGACTGTCATCATCTCTAAAGGAGAAAGCCTGGAGACTGGGGTGATCTCTTGCTTTCTCTGATTTCCTCTGGAAGTCACCCTGCCCTGGGCCTCCGTGCTCATTTCTCAAGTGCACCAGCACCACAGCACATGTTGAATTGTTGAGCTGAACTTGAGCAGACTCACAAAAATACGGTAAGGTTTAGTGCACAGATTTTTTCTTAAATTACAAAATCCACCTAGATCCTTTCTCAAAAGTGATTTGAAATATAGTTTTATTTGGGACCACAGATACCACCCTTCATCCTTTCCCTTTACTAGTAAGTAGAACATTTCTCAATTCCCTCTCCTAAAAATGTTTTAAGTTTCAAGACTATAGACCACTTTTCAGAGAGACCTCACATAGAACGAAGAGTCAGAAAATCTTCCAGTATAAGTTACTCATTGAACAGAGAAAATACTAGTTCGTAGAGGTCAGCTTTACGCAAAGGAAACCAGTGTCAAGAAGACCTGGAGTCGAATCCGAGCTGGGTTTCTTGTGAGGTCTGAAATCTTGGGCAAGTGACTTCACCAGCCTGGGTCTCTTTTTCATCATCCCTAAAACGGAATTAAAAAGATCTCCCTTTCCCGTAGGAACTTCTGAGAATTAAATGAAACAACTAGCCCTAACCGGTTTGGCTCAGTGGATAGAGCGTCGGTCTGCGGACTGAAAGGTCCCAGGTTCGATTCCAACCAAGGGCGTGTACCTTGGTTGCGAGCACATCCCCAGTAGGAGGTGTGCAGGAGGCAGCTGATTGATGTTCCTCTCTCATTGATGTTTCTAACTCTCTATCCCTCTCCCTTCCTCTCTGTAAAAAAAAATCAATAAAATACATATTTTAAATGAAACAACTATGTAAGAGTTGCATTGACAGCAGGATGCCTGGCAAATAAAAGATCCTCAGTAAATGGTAACAGCTACCACTTATATGTGTGTGTTAGAGAGGAAGTACATGTTAAGGGTACCAATTGGAGCTAGCTAACCACAACTTATATGAACACAGGCTAATAGGACAAACATAGGAAGTCAGTGCTGAAGAAAGGGATCAGAAGCAAAATCAGGCATTCAGGAGGGCCACGAACACTGCGGCTGCTGGTGTGCTTGAGACACCATTTGTCTCTGCTGCTTCCTAACATTTCTGGGTATTTGAAATCACTGTTCTCTTGCAGGGAAAGGAGGCCTTGCTCCAGCAGACAGATTAGTGACTCCAGCAGAGACACACTCCGCTGTCACAAAGCTAATCTCAGTGAGTGGCTATGGCTTATCAGCTCATGAATGCAAAGTCCCATGGGGTGAACCATCAGTCTGAGTGATCACAGAGCTCTGGGTACCCATTAGAAAGCAGCCTGGCCGGCAGAATTTCAAGGAATTAGATAATGCGGACTAGACCAGTGATGGCTTCTGGAAGGGAGACTATGCATTCTGTTTATCTGAAGGTGACCAGAAGGGTCCTGGCCAAGTCTAGGAAACAGTGGATGCTATGAAAGGCCCCTCAGAAGCCCAATTTCTGAGTTCAGTGTTGTTCTCATACTGAAATAAGCGTTCAGTACATCATTTGGTGAATACAAATCAATGAATCGATGCCCTTCATATACCCCATTGCTACCAGGATACTTACGTACAATGACCATGATGCTAAATGAAACAAGGGTATCTGATTTGATACAAAGAACCTCCAGCTATGCTGCTCGGAAAGCTCATTTGGCAAATAGGGATGAGTATTGACAATGATTAATTAGTCTATCTCTTTTCTGCCTATGATGGCATTATAATTGCAAATGATGCCCAGAAGCTGGAAATCTCATCAACTTCAAGAATTATAGATGGAACTATGCCCAGTGTGGTCTGTACATCTCTCTCTCTCTCTCTCTCTCTCTCTCTCTCTCTCTCTCTCTCACACACACACACACACACACACACACACAAATGAGAACTGTCAAGAAAAAATAGGGCATTCAGGTGAATGGCACAGGTGGGAGATGGTGGAATGGGCTAGTATCAACCAAATGGAGACATCACCAATGGATAATGAACTTGCGGTGAGGAGGGGAAAAGAGACCTTCCTACTCTGTCGTTCTGCTATCCAAGAGCCAAGGTCAGAATGTTGAGCAGCAGTTACTTCTGGGGAAAAGAGGCCCGAAGTCCACACTGTCCATATGCACTCCTGTGCGATGCAGTATCACTTCCTTGACGATGCAGAGCTCATCCATCCAGCCCCACCTACTGCAAGGAGCCTTTCCCTAGTCCAGCCCAGTTAGACCTCCTGGCTTCTGACCCTGATCTCCTATCAGTTTCTATAGAGGGCCCTCGTACAAACTGTCTATTGTTGCCCTGAACTGATATTTTTCTCTAGTAATAAGACTTAGTTTTTCACCTGTTTACATATTACCTTTGAAACCAGAGAGAGACGCTTAGAGGGCAAGAATGGTGTGAAGTTTTCACCTTTGTATCCCTCTCCCCTCTCCCTCACCAACACCTCTTTCAGGCTGGGCACATAGTAGCTAGGGAGTAAACACTGTTGATTATAATGTGGGATGGTCCTTGTGAGATAGGTTTGCTTTATATGTGTATAGCTTAATGTAGAATGTATGGTAACTTTGATATATATATATTTTTTTATTGATTTTTTACAGAGAGGAAGGGAGAGAGATAGAGAGTTAGAAACATCGATGAGAGAGAAACATCGATCAGCTGCCTCCTGCACATCTCCCACTGGGGATGTGCCTGCAACCTAGGTACGTGCCCTTGACCGGAATCGAACCTGGGACCTTTCAGTCCGCAGACCGACGCTCTATCCACTGAGCCAAACCGGTTTCGGTGTATGTATGGTAACTTTGAATCAGTACGAGAAGGGGCAGCATCTATAAACTAGGATCATGGGACAGTCTCTAAGATTCTGAGTGTTGGTTCCGTCTGTGTGATGAGTGGACAGGACTAGATGACCTCTTAGGCCCATTGTAGCTCTGATTACTTTGATTCTATGACAGTGGTTGGCAAACTGCGGCTCGCGACCCACACGGCTCTTTGGCCCCTTGAGTGTGGCTCTTCCACAAAATACCACATGCGGGTGCGCACGTACAGTGCGAAGTTGACTTAAAACTTTAAGTAAAGTTTATTAAGTTAATTTTAGGGAACGTTGTGGAGTGAAAGAAGATGTAGTGTTGAGGATTGAGGAAGGTATATTGAGATGGTTTGGACATATAGAGAGGATGAACGAAAGGAGGTAGATGAAACAAGTATACAAGATGAGTGTGGATGGGAGCGTTGGAAGGGGTCGACCTCAGTGAACGTACCTCAATCAGATTGAGGACATTTTTAGCAAAGGCCAGCTTAGGAGTACCCTAATTAAGTTAATAACAATGTACCTACCTATGTAGTTTAAGTTTAAAAAATTTGGCTCTCAAAGAAATTTCAATCGTTGTACTGTTGCTATTTGGCTCTGTTGACTAATGAGTTTGCCGACCACTGTTCTATGAGGATGTGGTAATTTTTTAAAAGGCATAAATTATATGGGGTTCAAGTCTCCGGGCAATTAGGGGCTGAGAATTCAGAACCATTAGCAGGATGGGTTTTCCAGGAGGTGACCCACCTCTACAAAGACACACTGCCTGAGAAATAGAACACTCTAACCACTGAGCACACTGGCCAGGGCGGTCAATTACTCTTTACCCATTTGTGTTTTGTTTTGTTTTAGTTTTCTTTATATTCTCATAGGACTAAGAACCAGAAAGAACTACCCTCAAAAGGCTGAGACCAGTGCTCATGATAAATGGCTGGCTGGCTGGATAAACAAGCCTTGCCATTCCCAGGACCACTGGTTCTCTTTAAGGATTTAGGGAGCCCCTGAGCCTTCTGTCCTCTGAGAGCCTACAGAAAAGTAAAGGGGCATGAATACACATCTCAGCTAGGAATGAGTGCCCATAACGCGCCCAAGGTGGGGTCTACACAGCTAGACCGCATTGGTCTAAGGTGCTCTGAGGGGCTCTGGAGGAGGTGAACGTGAGCAGGATCTTGGTTGATGGGCAGGATTTGCGTAATTGGGTTGGGCGGCACCACGGAAGAGCAATGGCGGGAAGCTGAGACTATGTTAGACATGCCTGACAGTCTGTAACCCAGCCAGCCAGCTGAGTCTGTGGACATGGAGAAGGTGAAGAAAAGTCGGATGAGGACTGGGAAAGATCATACTTCATTGTGCCTGGGCGGTGGACAGGACTTTCTGGCTAATTCCGTCTTTGTTTAATTATGGGTTACTGTATAAACTGCATCTTACGTATTCAGCATAAAATTTAGCACATATGGCATGAAGACTCTAGATTGTATAGAAGGCCATGGGTATTGGGCCAACTCTCTTGGTCCAGAGCTATGAAGGGAAATGGAGGAGGAAAGTGTCAGACATGGAGGAGGAAAGTGTCAGACATGGAGAGGACCAGAGAGACTGACTCTAGATATTCTCATTTCACAGATAAACGGAGGTCTTGACAGCCTGTGGGTTTTTCCCCCCATGAAAATAAATGGAGGTAGGGCAAGAACTTGGATCTTCTAGTTTATAATCTAGAATATTCATTTTACCTTAATTGCACTAAATCTATGTTGACGACATAAAATTCCTTGGAGATTGCTTTCTGAAGATGATGAATCTTTGATACTTTTTCTCCTTGTAATTGATTAGTCATTAAAAGTGATCAACTTAATTGATTTTTTTGTGGGTTTGTATTCAGAATAAATATTGCTATGTAACTGGTTATATAGAATCACAGATACTCAGGGCCTCAAAGGGCCATTAAGGTCATTGAATCCAACTCATCTCCCAATATAAGGGTTCCATCAATCTGAGAGTACCTGGCCACCCATTAGCAGGCTGCCTAACTGGTAGAATTTAGTAAAATTAGGTAATGCTCTAGTGAGCATAGAAATTAAGAGTCCCTAAAAGGGAAACTTCTCTTCCCTGCAAATCTATAGATGGCCAGATAGGTCTTGTATATAGATAGCAATGCTTTGAGGTCATATCTCAGGTTCCTTCTATTTCTGTCCCCGATCCAGGTCACAGGGAAAGGTATTTACTTTGGAATAGAAGTTATTAGCATGGGGAGGAGGAAGGAGTCAGGCCACCCCCAGAACCCAGTTGGCTTTGGTTACTAAAGCAGAAGCGGGGGTAGAAACATGTACCAATTAGTTTCAGGGGTTCCTTCTCTTTCTTTTTTCTTTTTTTTATTAAATCTTTATTGTTCAGATTATTACATTTGTTTCTCTTCCCCCCCCCATAACTCCCCTCCACCCAGTTCCCACCCCACCCTCCTCCCTCACTCCCCACCCACTGTCCTCATCCATAGGTGCACGATTTTTGTCCAAGTGATGAATGCCAAGAACCTACAACCAAGATTATTTTATCCAGCAAAGCTAACATTCAGAATTGAAGGCCAGATAAAGAGCTTCGCAGATAAGAAAAAGCTAAAGGAGTTCATCACCACCAAACCAGTATTATATGAAATGCTGATAGGTATCCTTTAAGAAGAGGAAGAAGAAGAAAAAGGTAAAGATACAAATTTTGAACAACAAATACACATCTATCAACAAGTGAATCTGAAAGTCAAGTGAATAATCTGATGAACAGAATGAACTGGTGATTATAATAGAATCAGGGGCATAGAAAGGGAGTGAACTGACTATTCTTGGGGGGAAAAGGGGTGTGGGGGATGCGGGAAGAGACTGGACAAAAATCGTGCACCTCTTTCTTTTTTTAATATATATTTTTTTATTGATTAAGATATTACATGTGTCCTTATCCCCACGTTACCCCTACCCCCCCGCTCATGCCCTCACCCCCTGTTGTCCGTGTCCATTGGATAGGCCTATATGCTTGCATATAAGTCCTTTGGTTGATCTCTCCCCTTTACCCCCACCCTTGCCTACCTTCCCTCCAAGGCCCGACAGTCCAATCAATGCCTCTCTGTCTCTGGATCTGTCCTTGTTGATCAGTTTATGTTGTTCATTATATTCCACAAATGAGTGAGACCATGTGGTATTTATCCTTCTCTGACTGGCTTATTTCACTTAGCATAATGCTCTCCAGTTCCATCCATGCTGTGGCAAATGGTAAGAATTCCTTCTTTTTTACAGCAGCCTAGTATTCCATTGTGTAGATGTACCACAGTCTTTTAATCCACTCATCTGCTAATGAGCACTTAGACTGTTTCCAAATCTTAGCTATGGTAAATTATGAACATAGGGAGGCTGCTGCTATGAACATAGGGATGCATATATCCTTTCTGATTGGTGTTTCTGGTTTCTTGGGATATATTCCTAGAAGTGGGATCACTGGGTCAAATGGGAGTTCCATTTTTAACTTTTTGAGGAAACTCCATACTGTCTTCCATAGTGGCTGCACCAGTCTGCATTCCCACTAGCAGTGCAGGAGGGTTCCTTTTTCTTCACATCCTCTCCAGCACTTGTCGTTTGTTGATTTGTTGATAATTGCCATTCTGACAGCTGTGAGATGGTACTTCATTGTTTTTTTGATTTGCATCTCTCGGATGATTAGTGACTTTGAGCATGTTTTCATATGTCTCTTGGCTTTCTGAATGTCCTCTTTTGAAAAGTATCTATTTAGGTCCTTTGCCCATTTTTTGATTGGATTGTTTATCTTCATTTTGTTAAGTTGTAAGAGTTCCCTATAAATGTTGGAGATTAAACCCCTATCGGTGATAACACTGGCAAATATGTTCTCCCATGCAGTGGGGGTTCTTGTTGTTTTGTTGATGGTTTCTTTTGCTCTACAAAAGCTTTTTATTTTTATGTAGTCCCATTTGTTTATTTTCTCTTTAGTTTCCAATGCCCTAGGAGCTGTATCGGTGAAGAAATTGCTTTGGCATATGTCTGAGATTTTGTTGCCTTTGCATTCCTCTAGTATTTTTATGGTTTCCTGTCTTACATTTAAGTCCTTTATCCATTTTGAGTTTATTTTTGTGTGTGGTGTAAGTTGGTGGTCTAGTTTCATTATTTTGCATGTATCTGTCCAATTTTCCCAACACCATTTATTAAAGAGACTGTCTTGACTCCATTGTATGTTCTTGCCTCCTTTGTCAAATATCAATTGAGCATATTGGTTCGGGTCAATTTCGGGGTTCTCTATTCTATTCCATTGATCTATATGTCTGTTCTTGTGCCAGTACCAGGCAGTTTTGAGAACAGTGGCTCTGTAATACAGCTTGATATCTGGTATTGAGATCCCTCCTACTTCGTTCTTCTCTCTCAGGATCGCTGCAGATATTCAGGGTCTTTTTTTATTCCAGATGAATTTTTGGAGAGTTCGTTCTAGGTCTGTGAAATATGCCATTGGTATTTTAATGGGGAGTGCATTGAATTTATAGATTGCTTTGGGTATTATGGACATTTTAATGATGTTGATTCTACCAATCCATGAACATGGTATGTTCTTCCATCTGTTTATGTCTTCCTCTATCTCTTTTTTCAATGTCCTGTAGTTTTCAGCATATAGGTCTTTTACCTCCTTAGTTAAGTTTATTCCTATGTATCTTAATTTTTTGTGTGCAATGGTAAATGGGATTGTTTTTTTAGTCTCTCTTTCTGTAAGTTCATTGTTGGTGTATAAAATTGATTTGTTGGCATTAATTTTGTATCCTGCTACATTGCCAAATTCATTTATTAATCCTAATAATTGTTTGATGGAGTCTTTAGGGTTTTCTATGTACAGTATCATGTCATCTGCGAATAGGGACAATTTTACTTCTCTTTCTTTTTTTAATGGCAACATTCAGCTTTTAATAAAGTCATTAAAAAAATAATGGCCACCTTCAGATGTTCTGTGGTCAACCCTGGAAAGGGACTTCTTTTAAAAACAGTTTTATTGAGATAAAATTAGAATCATAAAATACACCCCTTTAAAGTGTAAAATTTAATGGTTTTTAGTATATTCACAGGATTCCACAACAATTACCATAATTAATTTTGTAACATTTTTATCACCTCAAAAAGAAATCTTGTACCAATTAGACATAACTTACCAAACGCCCTCATTCCCCCAAATCAAAGCACGGATCTACACTCTGTCTCTATAGAGTTGCCTATGCTAGACCTTCTATACAAATGGGATCACACAGTGTGTGGCCTTTTGTGATTTTTTTTTTCACTTAGCCTGATGTTTTCCTGGGCCATCCATGTTGTAGCATTTCATTCCTCTTTAATGCCGACCAATATTCCATGAAATAGATATACCACAGTTTAATCTATTCATAAATGATGGTATTTGTGTTGCTTCCATTTAATGGCTATTTTGAATGGTGCTGTTGTGAACATTTGCGTACAGTTTTTTTTGCATGGGCATGTGTTTTCATTTCTCTTAGTGATATGCCTAAGAGTGAAATTGCTGGGTAATGTGGTAATTCTATGTATAATTATTTGAGCAACTTCCAGACTGTTTTCCAAAGTGACCATTTAACATTCTCACCGCCAGTGTTTAAAGGTTCCAATCTCTCCACATCCTTGCCAACACTTGTTATTATCTGTCTTTTTCATTATAGTCATCCTAGTGGGTGTGAAGTGATATCTCATTGTGGTTTGGTTGGCGTTCCTATGATGGCTAATGATGTTGGGCATCTTTTTGTGTTCTTATTGGCAATTTGTATATCTCTTTTGGAGAAATGTCTATTCAAATCCTTTGAGTTTGAACTTTTTAATTGAGTTGTTTTCACTTTTTATTAAGTTGTAAGTGTTCCTTATATATTCTACATATGTTTCTTATGCGACATATAATTTTCAAATTTTTTCTTTCATTCTGTGTGTTTCTTTTCACTTAAAATATTTTGTATTGATTTCATAGAGAAGGGAGAGGGAGAGATAGAAACATCAATGACGAGAGAGAATCATTGATCAGCTGCCTCCTGTATGTGCCCCCTCGAACTGTGACCTCCTGGTTCATGGGTTGACACTCAACCACTGAGCCACACTAGCCTGGCTCTTTTCAGTTTCTTGATGGTGTTCTTTGAAGTACAAAAGTTTTTAATCTTGATGAAGTTGACTTTACCTATTTTTTCTTTTGTTACTTGTTCTTTTGGTGTCATATCTAAGCAGCATTGCCTAAAACAAAGTCAAGAACATTTATTCCTATATTTTCTTCTAGGAGGTTTATAGTTTTAGGACTTATGTTTATGTCTACACTCTATTAATTTTTGTGAATGGAAGATTCCTTTTTGAGCCTTGTTATTAGACATTTCCAGGTTCCATGAGCCTGCATATAGCCCCGAGTAACCTCTTCCGCCTCCCTGCTAACAGGGCATGACCTCTTCCCATGTGAGGATGACATCAGTCTTCTTGCTCAATGAGCAGCGTCAGTCCCTTATCAGGGTATTGTGCCTCCCGGGTGCTTTCCAACCAGTGATCAGTTTCATGGGGCCAAGAGTAGTCTGGAAGATTCTGAAAGGAATCTTCCATTCACAGTCACTGAGGGGCCAGGCCCTGAGCCCTTGCCCTTTCAGAAGGAGAAAAAGGGATGTTCTCGGTCTCTGGGTCTGCTTTTGGAGTGCATCATCCTCTGATGAGCATTCTTTTTTCCTTTGGAGAGTATGCAGTGGTTGAGACACGAAGCTCTCCTTCACCCCACACAGCTCAATATGGTTTACAAGAAAATATATACAAAACTAGGAATCATTAAACAAATAAAGCGACATCAAACACCTTAGAATGGTTGGTTGCTTTGGGGTGAAGTAGAGAACAGGAGTTGGGAGTAGTGATGGGGAGTCAGGATGGGGAATAAAACAGTTAAACCAAAAAAAAAAAAATGAGATGGGGCCTTCACACTTCACATGGTAACTGTGAGCCAGGTGCTGGGGAGGGTGAGCAGTCATCCCTCTGTGCAGTCATGTCGTTACAAATATTTATTAAAAACCCAGTATTTATTAAGAACCAAAATTTTACCAATCATTGTGATAAATAAATTTCATAGATGATCTCCTTGACTATTCAAAAGACAAAACCTACAAAATAGATATTTTAACCCCAGTTCCTGCAAATAAGGAAGCTAGGCTGCATTCTGCATAACTCACCCACTTCTACTGTCTTCATTATGCAAGTACAGGCAGCTAGAAGAGATGAGGATGGATGTGTAAGAGGATCAAATAAACCCCATCAGGTTGCATTTCAGTGACTCTGAGCATCCACACACTAGTTGCCCTCTACCTGGGGAAATAAGTCAGTGTTCTACTAACAAGAGCTGCCATCGCACACTGTTGTAAGGTTTGGTGGGGCTTTGGTATTCATTATTTCTTTTAATCCTTTTAATAATACTGTGAGTTTATGGTATATATCACAGGTGAGACACTGAGGCTCCCTGGAGTTAAATGGCTTTCAGGATCACCTGGCATAATAACTAACTGAGCTGGAGCTCAAGCTCAGCCATTCTGTGGCTTATACTCCACCAACCTGAATCTCAACGAGAGCATTAGGAAACCCAGATCTCTCTAAATCTTGCTTTCTTTTTTTTTAAGAAAAAAAAAGGCATGGGGGTTCTGAGCCTGAGCTGGCTCTCAGAGAGGATACTAAGAGAGACAAGATGAAAATACCATAGAAATACTGCTGCCAGAGGAGGGGTTGGTGGCTAAGTGGCATTTGCTAAGCATTGCCTTTCATAACATCCAGATTTCTGAGGAGATGTGATTAGGGAAAAAGCACAGATGTGCCGACACCTGTGCTTGCTGCTCTTTGGATGAGGTCTTAACATCGATACTGTTTGTTATTTTCCCCTTCCAAATGCCTGCCTGCATCTTCTTCAAGTAGGTAAACAAGAAGCTGGCTCAGACACCTCCGTTCTTTTTCCATTCTTATCCTGCACATTGTGATCTTGGCGTGGGTAATCCTACTGGATTGACACACTGCCTCACCCCCAGAAAGTACCTCCTAGAGTGAGTCAGTGTGAAATGATGTCTGTCCCCTCATTCCAGACCAGGTCTTGGGACTAGAGTCCTTGGCAGAACACTGGCCAGCAGCATTCTCCATCACTGCTGACCCACACGCACGGCTAAAGGCCATTTATGTGACTTAATTTGGACAAGTCCAATATAAAATGGTAAATTGAGGCAATTAATTCAGATTCATCTGTTCTTCTTGACTCTTAGACCTTTTTTACCTGAACATGTTAGTTGAAAATGGTGATGGATGCCTGAATTGCCCAGAGAATTACTTGGTTCTCACTTCACTAACAACAGAGCTGTGTCTCCTTGTCAGAGGGCAGATAAGCTATTTCTCCCTTAATGCTCAGAGCAGCTAGACCCTCCCCAAGAGGAGGGAGGTGGAGCGGTGGGAGACTCAGATAGCTCCAGCAGCTTCCGCCCATCCCACTGACAAGTGGATCCCTGTCTTTCGGGCAGGAGCAGCTGTTCTTCTTCACCCCTGTAAATTCTTCCCTTCCTAAAATTCTCCCAGAATTGTGTGTGTGACTTTCTTCATCTCCCAGTCTCTCCTGTCACTTCTCTCCCCCTCACTCTTGCTCTAGTCACCAAACCTAAGCCCTAATCTCCACTTCCTCTGTTAAGGTTGTCTATACTAGTCTACCTCTTCCTTCACATCCTATATAATAAAAGCCCAGGGGCAAAATGACCAGAACCACCAGAAACCAGAACCACCACGGCCCCTTGCTGGGCTGGCCCCACCCCCCAGCAAGCAGTTAAGGGCAATCAGGCAGGTAGATGAGTGGTTAGGGGTGATCAGGTAAGCAGATGAAAGGTTAGGGGTGATCAGGTAGGCAGATGGCCCCCTAACAAGTGGTTAGGGGTGATCAGGTAGGCAGGCGAGGGGTTAGGGGCGATCAGGTAGGCAGGCAGAGCCCTGCGATGGGTCATCTTAAAGAGGGAGACTCAGACCACAGCCTGCAGAGGGTCGTTCGGCAGCTGTGACAGTAGGCACTGGCAGCCATGGATGCTGCAGGGCGGGGCTGGCCCCACTGTGGCTCCTGAGTGGGCATGGTGCCTGCAGTCTGGCCCAGGGCCCAGGGTTGCAGCCTCCCCCTGCTACTTCTGCAGGGCTGGACTGCCACTCCTCCTGCTAGGATGCCTGGGCAGATCCCGGATCCTTCCATGACTGCAGCTCTCTGCCAGGGCTTGGCCTCCTGACCGGACTCCCCAGCTCCGCCCTGACTGCAGAGGAGCTGAAATACGCTGACATCCTGAACATTGGGGCCATGATCACCCCTTTGCACTTCCTGGAGGTGAAACTGGGCAAGAGGCCTCAACCTGTGAAAAGTGAGCTAGATGAGGAAGAGGAGCAGCTCCTGGAAAAGAACAAAGTGGCAGCAGCCCCATGCCGGAACAAGAAGAAGGAGCAGAAGGAGTTTCTGCAGCGGGAATCTGAGTGGCTGGAGCTCATGAATGCGGAGCTGAAAACCCAGATGGAGGGGCAGGAGTGGCAGCAGCTCATCCTGATACTCAACCAGCGTCGCCCCACCTGTATCGTCAGGACCGACAGCGTTAAGACCCCCAACTCCAGAAGACAACCCACTGCTGGAGCAGCTGGAGAAGAAGTGACCATGGGCTGGGAGGAGGAGGAGGAGGAGGAGGAGGAGGAGGAGGAGGAGGAGGAGGAGGAGGAGGAGGGTCTCATAAGGCTCTTCCTTGCTGCATGAAAAACTCTTCAATGAGGCTTAGCACAGCCAGCATCCACCAGGCTTTTTTGTGAAACTCAGATCAGCCATACCAGGGGAAGAAACCCAGGCTGATGAAACCCAGGACCAAGCGCTGAGACCAAAGTAGTCCTGAGGGGTCCTGTTCTGCCTGGGGCCAGGCTTGCAGGAGGCAGGACAGAGGCTCTGGGCCGGAGAGACGCCCAACCAGACAGCTGTGGGCACTTCTCCAGCTTTTCCGCCAGGGCACCCACCCAAAGGACCTCCGAGCAGCCAGGAAAAGCCATGAGTTGCAACCAAAAAATTAGGGTGAGTATGGAACTCAGAGTGAAACTGCACTCTGCCTGCCCCCACCCCTGACCCTGGCCCTGATCCTGATGCAAGGCTAGAGAAGGGCACAGTGCTAGGCCCTGCTGTACCCACCCACCGTGGTCCAGCTCAGTCCTGTCCGGAGTGGCAGCCAAGGCACACCCTCACCGGCCCTGCTGGGGTTGCTGTGGTCACGAGGCACGGGTGCCCTTCCAAAGCACATGCTCACCGAATGTTTACAGACTGGCTGTCCTGGCAGGGCTTTCCACTGCACATGTTTTTTTTTATACTTTCTTTTTTTTTAATACATATTTTTTACAAAAAAGAAGACTTTATACAAGCAATATATAAATGGATTTCTATAATCACTCGATGTGATACAGTATAAATATGCTATGGTTTGTTTGTTATGAACAGATATTCAGCAGTTAGGGCTGTTGTGTGTAACTTCTAAGTACTGCAGTCTCTGGGTGTTGGGGGTGGCAGGGGCGCGGTGCAGTGCATTTCCATTCTGGTAAATCCATAATAGTACTCAGTTCTGTATTGCTCAGTAAACATTATCTTACTTATAAAAAGAAAGAAAGAAAGAAAGAAAGAAGAAAGAAAGAAAGAAAGAAAGAAAGAAAGAAAGAAAGAAAGAAAGAAAGAAAGAAAGAAAAGGGAGGCCCAGGCCAGCCAAGCCATCGCACCCCATGCCTGTTGCTTGCAAAGGGAGGCGACTGGTGGCAGGGGAGGGTGGGCAGTGCTGCACAGATGGCAAGCAGTGGCAGCAGCGGGGAAGGAAAGCCCCATAGGCCCTGATCTCAGGCCAGGCCTAGAGACCCTACCCAAGGGGTCCAGTATTATGAGAGTGTGCAGGCCAGGCTGAGGGACCCCCACCCCCGAGTGCATGAATTTTCATGCACCGGGCCTTTAGTTTTCTTTATCATCTCCACCATTTTGGTACCAAATTGACATGATTTATTTTTGAATTAAGTTATGAGCCATGATTCAGGACCATGTGGAATATGCCACAGTGACTCCCAATGTAGCCTGTGTATTAGCGGTTTCTATGGTCTGTCTGGCCTTTGTGTCATAAGAAATTCCTTTTGGCTCTCCACTTCATAAGACATTGTTCTGTTCTGAGCAATAGCACAGCGTCTTTTTAATTGCTTTTTATGATTGATTCAGTAATAAGATATACTTTTCACTCTGGTACAATTCTTTGGGCTTTATATGTTTGCTTGTTTGTTTTTTGGTTAATCCTCACCTGAGGCTATTTTTCCATTGGTTTTTAGAGAGAGTAGAAGGCATGGGGAGAGTCAGAGAAAGAGAGATATCAATGTGAGAGAGACACATGGATTGGTTGCCTCCTGCACATGCCCTGACCAGGGCCAGGGTTTGAACCTGCAAGCGAGATACATGCCCTTGGCCAGAATTGAACCTGGGACCTTTTAGTCTACAGGCCAACACTCTATCCACTGAGCCAAACCAGCTAGGGCAAATTCTTTGGGGTTTAGAAAAATAAAGTAGTTTAGAATTGGGAAGTATAAATGTTCTGATACATGGACCACCAGCTCACATCATTAGCAAAGAACCTACCAATTCATGCCAATAAAACATAAAGTTATGAAGGGAAGAATATATTTCTTACACCTCAACTACCTGAAAAATGTTACTGGGCCAATTCTAATAATCTTTCCCATTATCACTTAAATATGTATTTGAAATACAACCTCATAATCTAATTGGATATTTTTAAATTGTCGTATTAAATTTTTACTGGTCACAAAGTTGCCTGACATTATTTTCTATTATCTTAGCAGCCAACCAGAGGTTATTCTATACAACTCATTCTATATAGCGCTCCAAAATCAACATTACATAACTAAAGTTACACAGTATAGTTAACTGTGAACTTTCCCTACCCTTTAGTATTTCATCAAAATAATTACCCAGCTATGATTTAGAATATTGGACAGAATGAATAGAGGACAACTTACATTTTCTGCATCGTAAAGTTTTCACTTGTCAGACCACTACTTTTAACAGTGAATGAATTAATTTTACTAGTATTAAGTCTCTGTAAGAAACTTATTCTAAAAAATTAGGTATTTTCATGCAAAGAGAAAGAAGCAGTCTCAATTTAAGTTAGGAGTCAACCTTTCTACCTCAGCTTTATTGAGGTATCCTTGACAAATAAAATTTAAGATAGTGAAAGTGTACAATGTGAAAATTTGCTATATGTATGCATTGAACTAACATATCCATCACCTCATATGTTCACCTTTCTTTTTTTGTCAGAACATTTACATTCTCTGTTCTTAGCAAATTATAATACAGCGTCATCAACTACAGTCATGTTATAAATTAGATCCTCCGAAATAATTCATCTTATAACTGAAAGTTTATTCCCCTTTACTAATATCTTCCCTTATCCCCCATCCCCTGGAAATTAATTTTCTACTCTCTGTTTCTATGAGTTCAACTTTTTTTTTAAAGAAAATATTTCACATAGAAGGGATCCCATGAAGAATTTGTCTGGCTTATTTCACTTAGCATACAATGCCATCCAAGTTCAACTATGTTGTCACAAAGGACAGGACTTCTTTCTATTTAAGGCTGAGTAATATTTTATTATATGTATGCATGTCTTTATCTGCTTTTCCATCGATGGACACATAGGTTGTTTCCATTCCTTGGTTATTGTGAATGATGCTGCAATAGCCACTGGAGTGCAGGTATCTCGTTGAGTTACTGATTTTATTTCCTTTGGATATGTACCCAGAAGTGGAATTTCTGGATCATATGGGAGTTCTATTTTTAACTTCTTGAGGGAAGAAATACTTGATACTATTTTCCACAGTGGCTGTACCAATTTACAACAGTACTCAAGGATTCTCTTTTCTTCATCTCTTTGCTAGCACTTACCTCTTGTCTTTTTTTTATTAGGAGGTGATATCTCATTCTCATTTTATTTTTTTTTCAATTATGGTTTGCATTTAACATTATTTTGTATTAGTTTCAGGCATACATGGAGAATGAACATTCTTTAAACTAAGGAAAGCTACAAGCTGTGAAATTAGGTCACAGTTAATCTTTTGTTAAAAACACGTGGATTTAGATTACACAATTGTGTTAAAGTTATTTAGTAATTTAGAGGACAATTTCTGCAGGTAAACTACCCCCCCCCCCCGCCCCCACCACCCCCAGATCCTCAACAATAAAGAAAAAAAGAGCCTTTGCTGGTTTGACTCAATGGATAGAGCGTCGGCCTGTGGACTGAAGAGTCCCGGGTTTGATTCCAGTCAAGAGCACATGCCCGGGTTGCAGGCTCGATCTCCAGTAGGGGGCGTGCAGGAGGCAGCCTATCAATGATTCTCATCATTGATGTTTCTATCTCTCTCCCCTTCTCCCTTCTTCTCTGAAATAAATAAATATATGTTAAAAAAAAGAAAAATACCTCTTGCACAACAATAGCAAAGAGAAATTACCCAATTTGAAATTACCCATTTTAGATTTGCGTAGATTTAATTTTTAGAAATCAGAATGTATATACACAATGCATTCAAATAACAATTAGGTAACTGGGACTATGAATTTCATTAAGTCAACTCAAAAAGAAACATCCTGGCCCAACTGGATGTATTATAGCGACAGCAGTAGTCGTGGTGACAGAATCCACCGTGGGGCAATTCCCGTTCCTCACCCTGTTGACAAGGACCAGTGGGATTGGCTGCATTTCACAAGTTGACTACCATCAATTTACTTGATGTGAACATGCTACTAAATAGGGCAGACTCTGGAACGCTTGCACAAGTGTTATAGAGTGCAGTGACTATATTTTCCGGAAATGAGGGTCAGCCCTTACCTTTGGTTAAAGCACTTCTGATTGACCTTCTACAGGAAGCATATTCCCACTGAGGAGATGATACTCTGGTCACTAGAATCTGCTAACTGACCACTTATTGAGTAGATGCTGGGCAGTCAACCAGAGAGAAGCCAGCTTTTGTTACTTAAAAGGCCTTCCCCTCATTTTTTTTTTTAAATCCAGGGTTATAGGGCTATTCCTCTCAATATGAGAATATATAAAAATCACAGGTGAGAAAACTCATCATTCCTGAAATGTTGGGACCGCAGAGTCCTGCCCTTTGATGATCTGATAAAAGCTAGTATCCTCTTACTATAAAAGTCTACAAATGTCCAGCAAATAATTCTGCACAGAACTTCACTCTTCAGGTCATGAAGCCCCTGAAACCCATCTATAGAGCCCAACAACTCCTTAGTTAAGGTGTCTACTGTGACAACTAAAGGGTCAGCCTCACACTTTATTCATCTCTGGATCTCCAAACTTCCTAGCTCAGTGACTGGCCTGGAGTAAGTGTTTAGATCCTGTGGGGATATATAATTTACCAGGAGTTGAGGCTGGTGCTATCACCACAGGGAGCTCCAGGGCACCAGTGGGAAACCCTCTAGAAACTCAGTACTCTGGTGTCTGACATCTCCAGAGGACACTCCCACCACTGCCCCCAGTCTAAGCTCTCAGGAGAGAAGGATTCCTCAAGGCTGGCAAGGCGGGGATGCACTGTGAGTGCTGGGCGTGGGTGGCAATCAAGGGCAAGCACAACAGCCCCAACCTGACCACACTGGGCAAGTCATGCATGAGGTCACTGCTGTCAGTGACCATGATCTTAGAATATTAGAATATCATTGTTCTTCATTAAGTACTACAGTTTTTCTAAAAATATATATATTTTTATTGATTTCAGAGAGAAAGAGAGAGGGAGAGACAGAAACATCAATGTTGAGAGAGAATCATTGATAGGCTGCCTCCTGCACGCCCTCACTGGGGATGTGAGGGATCGAACCCACAATACAGGCATGTGCCCTGACCAGGAATCGAACCATGACCTCCTGGTTCACAGGTCGACGCTCAACCACTGAGCCACACCAGCTGGGCAGAAGTACAGTTTCAACTGCTCCTCTCTCACCAGAAAATCTCTGGAGGAGCCAGAGAATCAGTGCACTGAGTCACAGGACCAGAACCAATTATCTTGACAAAACATTTGTGCTTTGGAAAGAATACACCCAGTGGCTTCAAATTTGGTTCCTGCTCCAGCCTTAGAATTAGGTCTTCCTTAGGGTGAGGAGATTGTTGGTGTGTGTGTGTGTGAGTGATAGGAAGTGGGGACAGAGAAGGAGGTCCCAAAGTGATGGGCTCTATCCATGCTTCGAGGGGTGTTCTAAGCGAGGCTTCCTAAAGCCCATGTGACCTGGGACATGACTTTAGCTCTGGTTCAGAGCTGTCAGCATTGGCCCAGAAGACCCTCATCCCTTGCCTTAAAGTGGAGCTGCACCAAGTCATGCAGGCAGGACGTGTCACTGATAGCTCCTGAGTGCAGAGGTCAAGCTTCTGTGAGAATGCCCTGACAGAAAAGGTTCACTTCAAGCACATGCATCAAGAACACAAATGTTGCAAGTCTCACATTATGGACTGGTCCACTCTCCATCTCTTGCCCTTTCCTGGCTTATAGTTACTATATATAGTAAATGGCCAGGGTCAAGGCTGAAAGAAGATGAGCCAAGGGAGAGAAAATCCAGGCTATCCAAACTTTTGGTAAGTGACCCATACTAAGAAAATATTTTCTCATCACAGTATAATACTCACAAATCTATATATAATAGAGACAAAAGTTACCTGAAACAAAAAGGCCCATACTACATGTAATATACTCTGATATTTTCTATTCTGTTCCACTTAGCAAACAAACAAAAAAAGACCACCACCCATTAAACTGATTTCATGAGCCACCAATGGTTGACAATTTGTTTGCAAAACACTGGCTTTTCTTATTGGGTTATATTGAACCTGACAAGTAATTCCACTCCATTTTGAATTCTCCTCTAAAACCATAAAAATATTTTCTATCCATACAAAATTTATATAACATCTAAAACAAATCCTTACAACAATTCTAAACTGAGTTTCACAGCTAGCAAGTGGTGACGTTTAGAGCTATGACCAGTCTGAAGATTCTAAGTCAAGGGCTCTTTCCACTTTATCATGCTGCGTCCATCATCTTATTAGTACATGTCTAGCTTAGTCAACTTGGTTGTACGTGCCTAATGCCGTGCTGGGTGCCCAGGAGGTGCTCAATGACTACCTGATAAGCAGGATGGTATAGTAATCTTGGTCAAAAGCCATGTCCTGGTTTTGACATTGTACTTTAGGACATCTTTATGCTAAAACCTTATATAATACTTAGTAATCTTTCCTTTTATAAGGTATAATTACACTTCATGCATGATATCTAGATCTGTGATATTCTGTGAGCCATTATTTGGTGGGTTGTCACTGGAAACGTTTCCCAAGCTTGTAAGGCTCCTTTGTGGACAGATAGGAGGTACTGAGAGAGGGACACTGGCTCCTACCTGAGCATGGGCTTTCCCCAGAGCTCAGGGAGAGTTCCAGAAACCCCAATGAAAGCACCAGATAGGAAGGTTTTTGTTTCTGCTTGTTTTCCAAGCAGATTGTCTTCCTAAGGCTATAACTTGTTGGCCTGGAATTTACCAGACTCTGACTCAGTGATCAGTGATAAACTATCAAGAATATGTCCCAATCTCTGCTATTTTAGGCCTCTCCAGCTAAATCCAATGTCCTTGGGGAAACACAAACATGCATCTGTCCAAAGGTATATACATATGCGCATGGGGAGGTAGGGTAAGGACAGTAAGACTGAATAGGCACTGGATAATCTGTTGAATGAATAAATGAGTATATGGGTGAAAAAAACCAAAGTGTGAATATATGCTATATATATGTATTTTTTAAAATTAAATCTTTATTGTTCAGATTATTACAGTTGTTCCTCTTTTTCCCCCCCCATAGCTCCCCTCCACCTGGTTCCCACCCTACCCTCTGCCCTTACCCCCCCCACTGTCCTCATCCATAGGTGTACGATTTTTGTCCAGTCTCTTCCCGCACCCCCCACACCCCTTCCCCCCGCCCCCGAGAATAGTCAGTCCACTCCCTTTCTAGGCCCCTGATTCTATTATATTCACCAGTTTATTCTGTTCAGCATATTATTTATTCACTTGATTTTTAGATTCACTTGTTGATAGATGTGTATTTGTTGTTCATAATTTGTAGCTTTACCTTTTTCTTCTTCTTCCTTTTCTTAAAGGATACCTTTCAGCATTTCATATAATGCTGGTTTGGTGGTGATGAACTCCTTTAGCTTTTTCTTATCTGTGAAGCTCTTTTTCTGACCTTCAATTCTGAATGATAGCTTTGCTGGGTAAAGTAATCTTGGTTGTAGGTTCTTGCTATTCATCACTTTGAATATTTCTTGCCACTGCCTTCTGGCCTGCATAGTTTCTGTTGAGAAATCAGATGACAGTCGTATGGGTACTCCCTTGTAAGTAACTGTCTTTCTCTTGCTGCTTTTAAGATTCTCTCTTTGTCTTTTGCTCTTGGCATTTTAATTATGATGTGTCTTGGTGTGGTCCTCTTTGGATTCCTTTTGTTTGGGGTTCTCTGCGCTTCCTGGACTTGTAAGTCTATTTCTTTCACCAGGTAGGGGAAGTTTTCTGTCATTATTTCTTCAAATAAATTTTTAATATCTTGCTCTCTCTCTTCTTCTGGCACCCCCATAATTCGTATGTTGATACGCTTGAAGTTGTCCCAGAGGCTCCTTACACTATCTTCATATTTTTAGAGTCTTTTTTCTTTTTGTTTTTCTGGTTGGGTGTTTTTGGCTTCTTCATATTTCAAATCTTTGATTTGATTTTTGTGATCCTCTAGTCGGCTATTGAAACTCTGTATAATATTCTTTATTTCAGTCAGCGTATGCTTAATTTCTAGTTGGTCCTTTTTCATAACCTCGGGGGTCTCACTAGATTTATTGAGGGTCTTAGTCAATTTATTGGTGGTTTCTAGAAAATTCTTGAAAAACCTTATAAGTGTGGTTTTGAACTCTATATCCAGTAGTTTGCTTTCCTCATTTCTGTCATTTGTGACCTGTTTCTTTGTCTCTGCATTTTTTATGCTTCTCTGTGTTGATAGAGTACTTTCTGTGCTAGGTGTACTATAGGGCCCAGTCACTCAGCCTCTCCAATTACCTGAGGTGGACACTCTTGGTGCACCCCTTTGTGGGGTTTGTGCACAGTCTTGTTGTAGTTAAGCCTTGATTGTTGTAGGTATCACTGGGAGGAATTGACCTCCAGGCCAATTGGCTGTGAGAATCAGCTGTGTCTGCAGTGGGAGAACTTCTATGCTGGAGACACCCTTCTGGGGCAAGACTTGCTTCAGTGGGGCTTTGGTGCTCACTGAGTCTGCCCCCTGAGTGTGTCCCTATGGATCTGAGGAGTTGTAATCTGGATGGTCCCACTCTGACCACTGGGTACACTGGCTCTTGGATCTCTAAGGAGGTGCTAATTTAGCCTCTGCCTGAGGCTACCCAGCAGGAGCTATGGAGAGATCTGCAGATTCCTCTTTGTTTGGAGTTTGGAGGTGCCCAGATGAGGTCCAGCTGGGAAGCAATGCAAGCTGCTGTGGGGCCTTGGGCCTTCTCTTGGAAGTTCTGGGTCTGGCCCAGCTGCAGTTTGTTAGGTAATTTTCAGATTTCAAAGGGCCAGGCCTTTCATATGCAAAAGCCTCTGCACACAGCTTGGGTGGGGCAGGGTCTCAGGGGATCAACAGGGCGTAGCAAGCAGCTATGGCTGCTCCTCAGTCCTATCCTAAGGGGCCCTGTGTCTCAGTGTCCTTGTAATCGCTGCAAGCACCTTTGAGAGAAAGCCACCCTCAAGTTCTGACCAATGCCAGACAGTCCAGTTTCTCCCCGTATGAGTCTGGGTCCCCAGAGACTCGCCTGGAACTGGAGTTCAGAGCAGTTGGGAGCTTGAGACTCCCTCCCAATTGAAAAAAGACAACCGTGTCCTCAGTTGCCAGCCCTTTCCACGTGTGCCTCCGTACCTCTGCACTTTGCTTCCACACCTCCTCTGAGTCTCAGTGTGCTTTTCTTTCCTTCTAGTTGTAGAATTTCCACTCAGCCAGCCTTCCTGTGATTCTGGATGATGTCCGTTTTGTCTTTTAGTTGTATTTTTGAAGTGTTTGTGGGAGGCAACTATTTCCGGTGTTTACCTATGCCACCATCTTGGTTTCTACATATGTATTTTTATATGCACTTATAGGAGGCTCTTTTCTTGTGAGTGCTTGGAAAGGAAAGGACAGGAGGAAAGAGGAGTTGAGGGGAGAAATGGGAAAGTAAGAATGGGGAAAAAAAGAGGGGGGGGGGACATACCTGCTAGGGCAGGAAGAAGGCCCAGCAACTCTGAATGTTGATCACAATCTTTGTTAGTTCTAGAATGATCTTTACCGTACCTATTACCATGTAAACTTTTAGGACTCAAAACATATTTCAGTTGATGGAAAGTTCCCTGTTTGCTAATTCTTCTGGAACCAGTTGTAAAATGTGTTTAATCATCTCAGTGTGTTCTTAGGTAAGGAATGGGAGGAGGCAGTGTCATGTGGCTTCCTAAATCCGGCTTTTGTGTAAGAACTAATCCAGGAAGCCTTCCCTAATATTAAATCAAACAGAACCCCATCTGTAGGAGGAACATAGGTGATGTTGCAATGACAGGACTCACCTTTCAAACTCATGCTTGATAAGGTTTTTGGGAAAAGAGCAGAATTATGTCCAAAAGTCAGGTCAAAAGTCTCTCCACACATTGATTTCCCAATCCAGGACCCATGATATCAAGGAAAACAAAGGCCCTCCCTCAAAATGAAGCCATTAGCAAATATCTCTTTGCTCTCCGGGGTTTTGTGTTCTCTCCCAACACCTTTCTGCATTATCACTTTGTATTGAGATAAGAGTTTAATTTTTCAGGCAAAAGTATTTTGTATTTTGAAATACAAAATATCACTTTGTATTTGGAGACAGAAGAGCCCAGTGGTTCTGAGGGCAGAGCTGAAGGCTGTTGCTACCCTTGTTCATGCGAGAAGCATCAAGATGAAGAGCGCAGCCGCTGATCTGACATTGCTTCTGTCAGCATCTACGTAAGTTACACAACCTCTATATGCCACCTATGCGAAAGGGGGATAAAATAGTTTTATCTCCTAGCAACAAATGAGTTATACAGGTGATGCATTTCAAACAGTGCCTGAATGTAGCAGGCATTCAGTAAGTCCTAGGTATTAATAGGATATGAGAAAAGAAATATATTTTTAAAAAATATATTTCTTGATTTTTTACAGAGAGGAAGGGAGAGGGATAGAGAGTTAGAAACATTGATGAGCGAGAAACATTGATCAGCTGCCTCCTGCACACCCCCTACTGGGGATGTGCCCACAGCCAAGGTACATGCCCTTGACTGGAATCAAACCTGGGACCCTTCAGTCTATAGGCTGACGCTCTATCCACTGAGCCAAACCAGTTAGGGAAAAAGAAACATTTTTAAATGATTTTTTATTGAGTTTTAGAGAGAGGGAAAGTGGAGTGAGAGAGAGAGACATCAATGTGAAATCTGCTGCCTCCTGCACACGCCCCTTACTGGGTATTGAGCCTACAACCCAGGCATGTGCCTGACTGGGAAACCAGCGACCTTTTTAGGCCATCTATGAAGGTACAGAAAAGTAAAACACAGTCCCTCTCCTTAAAGGATTTCAGTTGAAACAGGAGCAGTAAGCTAGGCAGAAATAAAATGATACAATAACACAATCATCATTTATACATAAGGTGAAAAGTATTCGTGTGGTTAGGCATCTTTTGCCAGATAACCAACCGAAAGTCCAGTGAAAGTGTATGATAAGTTTAGTATATTTATGAATGACTGAAATAAATGAAACCCGGCAGGTCTGTTGTGAGTTGTGCTGTGTGTAATATTTGCTGTAGCTGGAGGTGCCAGAGACTTCAAATTTCTGTATGTCTTTGTTTTTGTTTACCCTGTTGTCTTTAGAAATTAAAAAAACAACTCCTCCTTAGAGTCAGGTTTGAAGTTGAGCTGTAATCCACTGTAATGTTAGAGCTCTGTTGGTGGGGTTGGGTTGATGTCGGGAGGGGGTATGATCTATAATTTTATGATTACATCTTAGTGTTTTAGTGAGCCTGGGTCCCTGGGATGTATCCTTCACAAGTGGTTCTTAGACCCCTCCCCTCTTAGGTAAGGGCGAAAAGGTAGAGGGGACTGGAGGCAGGGCAAGGTGCATCTCCCAGGTGGGGGAAGGCTCTGGTTAAACTCTTTTCCCTGGAGAGTAGGGCTTTGCTATGGAGGATGCTCTGGACTTACCCCCTGCTCACTGCCGCAGACTAGATACAGGCATGAATCTAGATTTCTAACAGATCTTTTGAAAAAACACACACACAAGTATTTTTCACAATTATTTTTAATTTAATGTAAATGCATATATTTATCTTGTTAATAGCTGCAGTGTTATTTACAGTGAAGCGAATGGCTCTTAAATGCACAGTTTGGTGAGTTCAGACAAATGCATAATCACTTACCCCCACCAAGCTATAGAACATTTACATCATTCCAGAAAGTTCCCTGGTGACCCTTCCCACTCAGTTCTTGCCCTCCATCAGGCACCCACTCTTCTCACTTCTGTCAGCATAGATGAGCTCTGCCGGTTTTAGAACTTTATATTAATGGAAACACAGTGGGTATTCTTTTGTGTCTGGCTTTTTTTGGCTTAGCCTAATAAGGTTTAAAATTAAAATTTGGGGATTAAAGGAAGTTATCCTAATAGAAAATTCTCATTATCACTAAGGTGACTGAATGCAGAGCAGAAAGAAGGCCCATGTGTAAAAGATCCCTGGTGTGTTCCCACCTCTTGGATACTTGGCCAATAAAGCTGAAGAGGCATTTTAGGTAAGCATTACCAGAACTATCCTGTGGCCAAAGCCCAATTGTCATTGTACCTCCTGAACCCCTTCCTCAACCCCTTTGCACCTTCCTGAACCCCTTCTTGCTTTTGAAATGCATCAGTGAGGAAATAGTTCCTTTCTATACCCTGGGAAGGGATTGTAATATGAAATATTTTTAAATGCTTTTTTAATTGATTTTTAGAGAGGGGAAGGGGAGGGAGAGAGAGAATCATCATGCTTGGTAGCATGATTCTGTTCCTGCCTCAGGACTTAAGAAGAAAACTATGGGATATATTCTCCAATTTAGAAAAAAATGAAATCCCAGCTTAAACATGAAATTCTGAAATAGATTTCTTAGCATCTGTTTCAATAGAAACTAGTCTGAGCAAATATTTTTTTCCTTCCTTAAAACTGTGCTTATGCATATGATGGTGCCGTGGACTGAATTTTTGTGTCCCCCTCCAAATTTATATGTTGAAGCCCTACTCCCCAATGTGATGATATTTGGAGGTGGAGCCTTTGAGAGGTAATGAGGGTTACATGATGTCATGAGGATGGGATACCATGATAGGATTAGTGCTCTTATAAGAAGAGATACTAGAGGGAATGCAGACTGGAGCAGCCTCTTTGGAAAACAGTTTGGAGTTTCCTCAAAAAATTAAAAATGGAACTGCCATTTGACCCAGTGATCCTACTTCTAGGGATATATCTCAAGAACTCAGAAACACCCATCAGAAAGAATATACGCACCCCTATGTTCATAGCAGTGCAATTTACAATAGCTAAGATTTGGAAACAGCCCAAGTGTCCATCAGCAGATGAGTGGATTAAAAAACAGTGGTACATCTATATAATGGAATACTATGCAGCTGTAAAAAAAGAAAGGACACCTACCATTTGCAACAGCATGGATGGACCTAGAGAGCATTATGCTAAGCAAAATAAGCCAATCAGAGAAAGATAAGTATCACATGATCTCACTCATATGTGGAATCTAATGAACAACATAAACTGATGAACAAAACTACACCCAAAGACGTAGAAACATCGAATAGACTGTCAAACCTCAGAGGGAAGGCAGGCGAAGGTAGTGTGTGGTGGGGAGATCAACAAATGAACTCATATGCATATATGCATAACCTATAGACCAGGGGTGGGCAAACTTTTTGACTCGAGGGCCACAATGGGTTCTTAAACTGGACCAGAGGGCCGGGACAAAAGCATGGATGGAGTGTTTGTGTGAACTAATATAAATTCAAAGTAAACATCATTACACAAAAGGGTACGGTCTTTTTTATTTAGTTTTATTCATTTCAAACAGGCCGGATCCGGCCCGCGGGCCGTAGTTTGCCCACGGCTGCTATAGACACAGGCAGTGGGTGGTAAAGGCTTGGCACGGGGGGTGGGGGTGGGGGGCGGAGGGCAATGGGGGGGAAGGGACATATGTAATACTTTCAACAATAAAGATTTATATCTAAAAAAAGAAGAGATACTAGAGGGCTCACTTGCACTCTCTCTCTGGGCACACAAAGAAGTGATATGAGATGTTGGCTGCCTTCAAGCCAAGCAAAGAGGTCTTAAAATGAAACCACCTTGCTGGCATCTTGATCTTGGACTTTCCGGAACTGTGAGAAATAAATGTCTGTGTAAGCCACCCAGTCTGTAGTATTTTGTTACAGCTACCTGAGCTAAGACAGGAAGTAATACGTATTAAGTACTAACTATGTGCGAGGCACTGTGCCACATTTAATCTTTGAAACAAAACTAGGAGGTAGGTATTGGTCGCTCCATTTTGCCAGGGAGGAAATAAAGCTCAACATCACAGAGTTAAAAAGTGAATGCAGATATTATCAAATTTCCCTCCACTTCAAAGAAGCTGCACCAATGTATTCACTCACTTTATGAAAGAATATAGAGTATTGTATGGGTTCCAGGGTATAAACAGTCCTTAGGAACTTGGAGATCTCATCGGTAAGATTCACAGGCTTTGTGTTTAGCATTCTACCATCAATGTAATTCAACTATAATTTCCAATCTGTGTTTCTCAGATTCTCAAGAGAGAGAATAAGATAGGGCTAGTGTGGATCAGGCACTTACAGCTGAACTCTATGGAAAGGAAGAGGGATAAGTTCTGCACGATATCTACTCTTGACCTACTTCCAGATGTTCATTTTAGTCACAGATGCCAGATATGTTAGAGATCATCTTATTCAGTTCCAGTTTTCAGATGATGAAATGTGAGGAAGGTTAAGGCACAGTGTCAGCAGCAATAGTGTAAATCCAGACTCCAAGCCATACTTCCACTTCTGTCCCTTTTCCTCCCATTTCTTTGGATATCATCACCTTTGTCTTGGTTTTTATGACCTCAGATCCATCACAAGAGGCTCTGAACTGGCCTTAAGGATCTCCTCAGCCAATTGATCCTCAATCACCACAGGAGATCTCTTCCAAACAATTATGATTGTGCCATTCTTTTAATTAAACTCAGAATCTACAGTGGTTACCCACTGTCTATAGGCCAGATTCCTCATTATCAATTCTAGTTTGTACACCTGGGAAGGGTTTATAAGAATTTGGAGGGATTTTTTACAACCTTATTTTTCTGAAAATAAGATTAAAGGATTAATTAAATACCAATTGATCTCTGAGGTTACGCTCAAGCTATAGGGTTTTTCAAGACCCTATACCCATTTGGCTTCAAGTTATCTTCCAAGCCTCATATTCTCTAACCCCTTGATATAAGCCCATTTTAATTCCTTCATAAGTTTATATATTTTGACATTAGAAATACATTTTCATATCACTTCATAAAACACAAAGGTCAATATTTATGAGCTCAGGAGCAATGAGGCTTTTTCCTCTCTTCAGACAAATTTATTAATTCAGCTCTTCATGTTCCATAAATTGTCAATGATTTGATACTTCGTTGAAAACATTCATATGCAAATATTCCACTAAGATATAAAATCTACAGACATAAAGAAGTTTATTCAGCTATAATCTTAGAATGAAATACTAAATACAAACAAATGGATAAGACAAGAATATAGAAAAAATCACTTATACTTGAGGAGTTTGATTATATATGCCCCTAGAGATAAAATTTCATTAGAATCACTTTTTCATTTTCTTTTATGTCAAAGTCCTTTCACACAGTACATTGCTTTCTATATAGCTGTTCTTGTTAACACCAACCTTTTCATTCACTTTGTCTTCACAAAGGAAATCTATCTATAATGAGGACACACTTCTCAGAGAATAATGAACACAACTTTGTATTTTCCTTATGATTAAAGGTTATCCCTAACCTTTCCCTTTCTTTCAAGATTATTTATTGAGTGGACATTGAACAAATTGCTGGAAATGCTCCTATACTAACTCAGTGTAGGACATAAGTACAAGGGTGCATGCTCAGGCACATTTGGAGTGGTGGTAAATAGGTAGCTGAGTTCTGTTGGCCTGGAGACAAAAAAGTGTTGCAAGTACATTGTAACTGATGTGTCTTCATATTCTTTCATTATTGCTCAACACATACCCTTTAAACAAATGTTATAATCTCCTACTTATGTCCTTTATTCATTACCAGATGTTCATTCTCTTTAAATTGTCAAAGACAAACCAAAACAAACTTGGAAAATAATAGGCCTATAGTATCCTTCCAATCTCCTACGTGAAGAACTCTAGGCTCTGTAAGGCTAAGTGATTGCCTGGACCCCCAAATATGTGGCTGGTTGAAGTGAGGCTACATTTGTCTTCTTACTCCTAGTAGAGGCCCCTTTCAATATCTTACCTAGTTTTTCCATAAAACAGGAGAGAATTTAGTATTTCTGAGTAGGAATGGAAGTACAGTGAAAAGAAATATATCTGCAATGAAACATATCAGCAACCTTCAAAAAATACGGTGATGGGATTAAGAAGTGCTAACTGGTAGTTACAAAATCAGCATGGGGATGTAAAGCAAAGCATAGGGAAAACAGTCAACAATATTGTGATAACTACATATATGCCAAGTGGGTATTTGAATTATCAGAGGGAACCCAGCACTTTGTACATGGAGTTACGGCTGGCAGGGCCTGGCTTAGCATTTAGCTGATCCTCATTCTCACCAGAACTCCCTTCTAAGCCTGGATAACTTCGCATAATGCTGGAAACCGCTCTACGAAGATCTGCCTCTTGACCTCTGCAGGGCAGCTGGAGGCTTCTGTTGACACCCCTACTCAGTGGAAGGTCAATGCAAATCTGCAAAGCACAATCCCTCTATCACCACCTGCTCTAGGTTGCTTTCTCTCAGATTTAATTGGCTGAAATTTAGTGTCTGTAATAAGAACTCAGGGGTAATATCACACACCTTTGGAATCCCTCCACTGATTATGGGCTGTGCCCTGCAAGTGATAGTAGCAGGATGTGGCCAATTAGGAGTGCAGGGTTTTCTGGGCACTGCCAGGATCTTACAGAGAATGTCGTGCTGTTCACACTCCCGTGGAGCTGGGCTGATTTCACAATGTTTCACACCCTATTGTAATCTACAGCCTGCCTCGGACCCGTTCAAGTGTGCTTTGATGTTTTATGTGCTAAGTTGCCAAAATTTAAGATTTAAACATCAAATGAAGAAATCCACATTTCCCCCTTTTATTCTGTAAGATTTAACATGTTAGTTTTATTTTTAATCTGAACAAAGTGTATTGTGCTGGGATTATGAAAGTGTTTTCCTTTTTTTAATAGTTCACATAATTTGACATTTTTTTCTTCAATGAAAATTTATTATATTTATGACTCAGATAAATGTTTTAAAGAACCCGGCAGGTGTAGCAGGGATTGGTAGGCCTCTGAGGGGCTTCGTGATATTGGATTGTAAGTCACTCCGTCACCTCTACAATGAAGTGATATGCGGACTTCCAGGTTGTTGTCCACATTGAAGTTTACGACGCCAGGAAAGATCTGAATTCATCAGCATTAGAAATGGATCTCTAGGGCAGCGGTTCTCAACCTGTGGGTCGCGACCATCGGAAAACACATATAGCATATCAGATATATTTACATGATGATTCTTTTTTTTTAAATATATTTTATTGATTTTTTACAGAGAGGAAGGGAGAGAGATAGAGAGTTAGAAACATCGATGAGAGAGAAACATCGATCAGCTGCCTCCTGCACATCTCCTACTGGGGATGTGCCCGCAACCCAGGTACATGCCCTTGACCGGAATCGAACCTGTGACCTTTCAGTCCACAGACCGACGCTCTATCCACTGAGCCAAACCGGTTTCGGCTACATGACGATTCTTAACAGTAGCAAAATGACAGTTATGAAGAAGCAATGAAAATAATGTTATGGTTGGGGGTCACCACAACATGAGGAACTGTATTAAAGGGTTGTGGCATTAGGAAGGTTGAGAACCACTGCTCTAGGGCCTGAGGGGTGATTTTGGTATTAGTCTTATTGTAGAAAATACCCAGATTTGGAACCAAAATGCTCCAAGAAATCTCCCCTGGAGGAGTTGAAGGGAAGACAGGTGGTTCTCCCAACGCGGAGGGCCCCGGAGAGGTTATTCACACCCCCCTGGTTTCTGCATTTTCGGTGCTTTCCTCAATGTGACTAACATGCTCTTTGTTCTCTGTTCCAGAGTCAGAGGCAGCTTGCCACGCAGCGCACAGGTTTATAGCTCCGGGCAAAGGTTTCAACAAATACGAACTCTTCACTCCAAAGTCTCCTCGCTGTGTGCTCCTGACCTCAGAACAGTGCATTCCTGTCTGTGGGCTCTAATCCCTGGAGCCTGGGCAGCAGAGGCAGGAGGAGTTCCGAAAGGCCTTCTCATTGCTCTGGAGATAAGGACCAGCGCAGCAGGCCAGTGCTTCCTGGGACACCCATGGACGTTCTCTCTCTTTTTTTTTCAAACTGATAATTGTGTCTGCACTGACACAGGCAGTGTCTGTGATAACTTCCACCTGAGGGGGTAAATGGACAGATCATAACCCAGAGATTTGGTGAAATCACATTTCTTATCTAGGATTAGGTCTGATGATCTGGAAACTGCAAGGAACATAATAAAGTTTCTGATTCCCTATCTGGGATCTGGGTACATGACCTGGGACATAAATCAGAATCTCCCATAGCTGTATTGCCCTTCCCCATGCCCCACCCGTCCCATGAAGATCGGCCACAGGGAAGGTGCTTGAATTCTTTCTGGCCCTAAAGATGTCTCTGAGCAATCTGTTTCTTTAGCATCTCACATATAAGTATGGCAGACACAGCAGAGAAAGCTCACCTGGGGCCCGACTACAGTGCCATCAGACAGACATCCGGATTGACGCCAATGTAAGGACTGAACACATGCCAGTGAGCAGTTTTGTATAGAGCATTCATTTTGGAGTTCAGCCCCAATACTGGTGAAACTCAGTATTATATTTCAATCTGATTTACCACCAGGTCTTGGGCCGGGGTTCAGCTCTGGCGCTAACCTTTGAATGAATCACCTAATCTGGAAAGGGGCCAATTGGCCTATGGAACACATGAAAATGAAACACGATTCCCAGAGTGGGAAAGTATGTCTGCCTTCCAATCTCTGATAAGAGTCCCTGGAAAACTGAAAACCACACAAATGCTAACAATGCCTGGGTTCTTAAGAAGTTCACTGTCTAGTGGGAAAAACAGATAAAAAAAATAAGAATCTTGCCTGGCTGGTGTGACTCAATGGTTGAGCATTGACCTATGAACCAGGAGATCACTGTTGGATTCCCAGTCAGGGCAAATGCCTGGATTGTAGGCTCAATCCTCAGTAGGGGGCGTGCAGGAGGCAGCTGATCAATAATTCCCTCTCATCACTGATTTTTTTCTCTCTCTCTCTCTCTCTCTACCTTCCACTCTGAGGTTAAAAAAAAAAAAAGATTCTCAAAAAAATAATTTAAGTGTTCCTTTGAGTGTATGCCCAGGGTGCTGTCAGAATTCAGAAGAGGGACACCTCATGCAGCCAGACTGTGAGGGCCAGGTAAGGCTGCCACTATGTCGATGATAAGAAATTCAGAGTCAGTTGATGTATCTTGTCTTGAAGATGACACTTGTCCTCCAACTAAGTTAGATTCTTCCCAGAACTGTTCCAAAGCACTTAGCTTTCCTCACAAAAGCTCTATGTATTTATTCATTTGCATCCTCAGTGAATGGAAGAAAGGTCAGAAATACGTCAATGCTTCAGACACAGACCAGTGTCCCTTCTCACCTATGGCCCACTGCCTTGTCTCTGAAATGAGTCCCTGAATTAATATTCCTCCCTAGACACTTTTTTCTTTAGAGAGCCAGTTCTTTCCTGTCTTACAAACTGGGCCCTTACTTAATAATTTTACATAATTCTAAACAGATCTCTATCTAACCACTTAAACAAGCTTTTTAACTCCATGCAACATGATTTCTTCTGGATGATAAAAGCATAATTGCCTTAATGTTTTTTTGGTTTACATTATACAAAATTTTGCCTCACTAGATATTTGCAATTTGCCCTTCCCCGTCTTCTGCATACTTTGCTGAGTTCTGAACAGTACATGCTGAAACAGCATAATCTGACATTAGTATCAGGTCTGGTTTTGTAACTAAGAACCTACAAACATATTCACTTCCTCTAAGGCAGTGGTTCTCAACCTTCTGGCCCTTTAAATACAGTTCCTCATGCTGTGACCCAACTATAAAATTATTTTCATTGCTACTTCATAACTGTAATGTTTCTACTGTTATGAATCATAATGTAAATATCTGATATGCAGGATGGTCTCAGGCGACCCCTGTAAAAGGGTCGTTCGACTGCCAAAGGGGTCGCGACCCACAGGTTGAGAACCGCTGCTCTAAGGTTTTGAGGCCACATGCTCAAAAATGGAAGAATGGGCTCTACCTGGGCTATTTGGAGAGTTTGAGGCCCTAAACGTCAACACCGTCTAATTGCTGTTGATTTCCCATGGCTTAGTACGTCCATCCAGGACAGGGTCTGACCAGCCTGACTCATTACAGAATTAGGCTGGCTCTGTCAGAACTCAGAAGAGGGACACCTCATGCAGCCAGACTGTGAGGGCCAGGGAAGGCTGCCACTATCCCTTTGCCTTTTCTCATTGGCCATGTTGACGTGTCCATTATTCCTCTAGCGAGGCCGAAGGGGCTCGGAAATGACAAGGAGGCCCTTTCCACCCCAGGCTGGGTTATAAAAGGAGGATCTGTCGGCTGTGTGCTCTGAGAGTGGGGTGTGTTGTTGTTGAGTGAGGGCCATACTCAAGGATTTTGGCCTGAGTTTGGATGCAATGGAGGGTCACTTCAATGATCTTGAAAATGTGGGTGGTGGTAGCCAACGGAGAGACTATTTTGAAATATGATAATAACACTACCCAAAGCCACTTCCAGTTCAAGAATATTAGGTGCCAATTGATATGATCACTCAGATTTTCTTGTTAGATCTGTTAATGTGGTGGGGTTGGGTTTATTCTTGTATTATTATTTATTAATTATTATATTATTTTCCCTATGAACAACTGTAAACCTGCTTTTGCCACACCCTGTATATTGACCATGTTCCTGAGTAATCTCACAATTGATATCACTGCTAGATTTATAGACAAGAGTCAGTATATAGTTCTATAGGGAAGCTTCCTCAAAAGTATTAACAAACCAAGGATTATATCAGTGGTTTTTATTACAATTCTTTATACCGATTCCTTGAAGTTAACACTAGTGAGCCACTCGATGATCACAACAATTTACTAAGCAGCTATTGCTAAATTGTGTCAGGGCTAAATTACTGCTAAATGTGAGTGAGTGCCCTGTGATCCTGACCTTGCAATTGAATTCAGAGAAAAATCTATGCTTAGAGAGGAGGAGTCAGTGTGATAAAACTCCAGCCAGTAACTAATTGGATCATGCCTTGCCCTATCTTAACACTGATCACTCTAAATCATTATTGCCTGTTTGTATGCTTGACTCACAGAGTGCACACAATAAATAATTGTGGACTGACTAGTCTCCAGGAAATAAATTCCATGGGTAGAGGGATAGTGTCTACTTTTCTCCAGCTCCCAATATGGTGGATCTAGGATGAGGTAGGCATGAGTAAGGCAAAGCTATAGGAGGCTACTTCCATAAACATTTCCAGTCTCTCCAGCCAGGAGGATCTCTTCCTGTCAAATGTCTGTCCTCTGAGAATGTATATTATCTTTTCTTATAGTTCCTTATGTTTATGTCTCATGTCCATTGCTACATTATACTATTTCTTGGTTTCTTAAGAGCAGGGATGATTTCATTTATTGTAATTTATTAGAGTGATGGAAAGTGAAAAGAGTCTTAAAGCTAAAATTCATTCATTTTTTACACTTTTCTACATTCAGCAGAATTATAGTGACTTAAAGTATGCAACTTCAGGCCATTTAAAATGAATTCCACTTCCATGTATTAAGTCAGCTGGTAGCAAAGACTAGCCATTAATATGTCACACCACACACTTACAGGGCTGGTGCGCCTGTTTGCTCCGCTATTCCCATTAAGCGCCAGAGAAAAAAGACAGCTGCCAAACATTTTATAGGTCATTTGTTCTATTTGTAAACAGAAAGTGTATAATACTTAACAAGATGTAATCATTTGCAAACTGGATTGATGCAGGATGAAAGAAGTGTGTGGGGGGGAAGAGGATGGAAATTAATGCACGTCAGAAGTGCTTAATGACCCCATTAATCGAGAGATAGGTAATTGGAGAACATAAACAGAAGAGGTAGTGGCCTTGGAGCCATTAATCTATTTTGGGAGTGCTGCTAATGTTTACCAGCTGATTCTCTCCTCTTAGGGTCTACTTGCACAGCTCTTGTATTATTAAAACTATGCATTAATCAATTGAAACCTAGGGGAAATAGATACATTGATAGAAAAAATAAAATGACAAAATTCGTGCAAGGAATAGAAAACCTGACTAGACCTGTGAGCTTGTTAGAATTTATGTGAAAGTCAAAGATTTTGTCTTTTCCCAAACAGCCATGCCTAGATTACTTTATAGCTGAGTTCCTATTCTTTCAAGGAACTGTACTTCCTGTGTAATGTAAATTGCTACAGAATACAGAAAAATCGTGAGAGCTGCACAGCTCATTTTATGAGGCTTGTGCAATTTGAAATTAACGTTTTCCTTTATCTTTTGAAATAATCTCAAATTTACAGGAACGGTTCCAGAAGAGTAGAATGAACATGCCCCTTCCCCAATAACTATCTTGAGAGTAAATTGCTGATGACATGCCAAACCATCCCCCCGCACTTGAGTGTTTATTTCCTTGCAAACAAGGGTTTTCTCCTACATCACCCCAACACCCCTACAGGGATCAGGAAATTTGCATAATAAATGACTACCATCTAATGCACAAATCCCATCCAAGTTTCTTAAAGACAGAGAAACAGAATGAATGCAACGACACGCATAAACACCTGATCAACAGGCGTTCAATAACTGGCTCTTACTTTCACGAATCTGTAAATTCCCTGGGGGCTCCTGGGTTTCTGTCTTGGGCAGCCACAATCCGTGCTCTGTAATCCTGGCACAAAACCCCCCCCCTCCCCCGCGATGTGCCATATCCAGTCCCCGCCCAGATGTCCCCTCTGCCCCCAATAAAGCTCTAACCAGGCTTTGGCCTGCTCCTGAGAGACAAGGCTGTGAAGTCTCCCACCTGGAGCTCAGCGCTCAGATCAGGTGCAGCCCTGGGGGCAGCGTGAGGGCGTGGGGGGCGGAGCGCTGCATGGAGCTGGCAGCGAGGCTGCCACGCGGCTTGTGGCCTTCATGCTGCGCATGCGCCGGGCCTACACGTGGCCTTCACGCTGCGCATGTGCCGGGCCTACACGTGACCTTCACGCTGCGCATGCGCCGGGCCTACACCGCGAGAACAGACGGCAGTCTGCCGCCATCTTGGGCCTGCGGTCCTCCTGGAGCTGCACCACGGAGCTCCCGTAAGTCCAAGCTCTGCTTATTGACGGTCCAGCGTCATTGTTTCCATGGTGTCGTGTTCCTCCCACCTCCCCGCTGTCCCTTGAACCTTGTGGCTTCGGCCTCAGAAGAGCGGCCAGGCCTTTGCCGCCTGTGGCGGGATGCCCCTGGCTCCCCGCCATCCTCCTCGCCTCCTAACGGCCCTCTCAGCCCCGGGGTGCGGGGTTCAGGGAGGGTGTGCCCCGCGGCCAGTGGTCAGCGCAGTGCCCTCCGAGCCTGGCCCGGGCCTGGCCTCCCTGCGGAGCGCCGAAGGCATACGGTCAGGGTGCAAGCGCTCTCCGGAAGAAACTCGTTTTTGCCAAGTCGCCTCATGGTCGTCATACTTCAGTACACACGCACAAACAGCTTTCTGCCTTTTGGGATTTTAAAAAGAAGTAGAAGCCCTTTGCAGCACGTCCGCTGGAGGGAAGGTAAAGGAACCCCCTTCTGTTTGTCCAGTTCCGCCTCCACCGTATCCTGGCGCCCGCCCTCAGGTGCCCGCGGAGGGCTCCTTTCAGTGCCCTGGGCAGTAACAGCAGCCGCCAGGTTTAACTCAGCTGCTGCTGCTTAGTAATTAGAGAGAGCGAAAGAGCCCCGCGATTTACTCTAATATTCCATCGTTAATAAGCATGTAGGTTGTGGGGGTGTGTGTGTGTGCTTGACGGCTTTACTTAGAGCAGCGGTTCTCCACCGTGGCTGCACCTTAGAGTCACCTGGGAATCTTTTCAAAATCCTGATTTCCGGGCCTCATCCTCCGGAAATTCTGTGAGGCCACAACATTAGTAACAAAGAAACAGAATTTCCGGAGGATGAGGCTCAGAAATCAGGATTTTGAAAAGACTCCCAGGTGATTCTAAGGTGCAGCCACGATTGAGAACCACAGCCATCTGCCCGTAAGTGTAGACTTTGGTAACTTTTGACACACATATTCACCCAGGAAAGCACTATAATCAAGATAAACATGTCCGTTAATGCACCCAAAAGTTTCTGCTGGCCTCCCACCTCCACAACACGGATCTGCTTTAGGATTTTGTATCAATGGTGTTAACCAAAGAAGAGATTCAAGCTATCATAAAGAACAAAGGTAGATTATATTAATTTTAATTTCGTTATAGTTTTATTTTTTTATGTGGTTTTATTGTCAGTATTTTTTTTCGTAGCCTCTAGGTTTTGTCTCTTGAAGAAAGCCTATTTTAATGTAAGATTAGAAAAAAATATTGCCATATTTTCTGCTAATTCTTTTTTTTTTAATTAAATCTTTATTGTTCAGATTATTACATTTGTTCCTCTTTTTTTCCCCCCATAACTCCCCTCCTCCCAGCTCCCGCCCCACCCTCTGCCCTCACTCCCCACCCACTGTCCTCTTCCATAGGTGCACGATTTTTGTCCAGTCTCTTCCCGCATCTCCCACACCCCTTTCCCCCCCCAAGAATAGTCAGTCCATTCCCTTTCTATGTCCCTGATTCTATTATGATCACCAGATTATTTATTCACTTGATTCTTAGATTCACTTGTTGATAGATGCATATTTGTTGTTCATAATTTGTATCTTTACCTTTTTTTTTTCTTCTTCCTCTTCTTAAAGGATACCTTTCAGCATTTCATATAATACTGGTTTGGTGGTGATGAACTCCTTTAGCTTTTCCTTATCTGTGAAGCTCTTTATCTGACCTTCCGTTCTGAATGATAGCTTTGCTGGATAAAGTAATCTTGGTTGTAGGTTCTTGGTATTCATCACTTTGAATATTTCTTGCCATTCCCTTCTGGCCTGCAAAGTTTCTGTTGAGAAATCAGCTGACAGTCGTATGGGTATTCCCTTGTAGGTAACTGGGTTTCTTTCTCTTTCTGCTTTTAAGATTCTCTCTTTGTCTTTTGCTCTTGGCATTTTAATTATGATGTGTCTTGGTGTGGTCCTCTTTGGATTCCTTTTGTTTGGGGTTCTCTGCGCTTCCTGGACCTGTAGGTCTATTTCTTTCACCAGGTGGGGGAAGTTTTCTGTCATTATTTCTTTAAATAGGTTTTCAATATCTTTCTCTCTCTCATCCTCTGGCACCCCTATAATTCTGATGTTGGTGCGCTTGAAGCTGTCCCAGAGGCTCCTGACAGTATCTTCGCATTTTCGGATTCTTTTTTCATTTTGCTTTTCTGGTTGGGTGTTTTTTGCTTCTTCGCATTTCGAATCTTTGACTTGATTCTTGCGCTCCTCTGGTCTGCTGTTGGGTGTCTGTATAATATTCTTTATTTCAGTCAGTGTATGCTTAATTTCTAGTTGGTTCTTTATCACAACATCGAGGGTCTCATTAGATTTCTTGAGGATCTCATTACATTTATCGGCGGTCTCACCAGTCTTTTCGAGGGCCTTACTAAGTTTATCGGCAGCTTCTAGACAGTTCTTAAGAGACCTTAAAAGTGTGGTTCTGAACTCAATATCCTCCATTGACAGTTTTGTCCTGTTTCTTTGTCTCCGCATTTTTTATGCTTTCTTGGTGCACCCCCTAGTGGTCTTTGACCGCAGTCTTGTTGCCTTTAAGCCTTGATTGATGTCGGCAATACCGGGGTGATTTGACCTCCAGGCTAACTGGCTATGAGAGTCCGCTGTGTCTGTAGTGGGAGGGCTTCTGTGCTGGATCTCTAGGGCGGTGCTAATCTAGCGTTTGCCTGAGGCTATCCGGCAAACGGTTCTGTGCAGGGCTTGGGCGGGGCGGGTCCCCGGGGATCTACAGGGCGGGCGGAACAAGCAGTTATGGCGACTCTCAGTTCCTTCCCCAGGGGCTCTGCCTCTCAGAGCCCCAGCAATGGCTGCAAACCTCGGAGAGAAAGCCGCCTTCGAGTTCCGACCGAAGCCAGACAGTCCCGTTTCTCCCGTTTGAGTCTCGGTCCCCAGAGACTCGCCCGGATCTGGAGCTCAGAGTCTGAAACTCCCTCCCGATTGAAAACAACAACCGCGCCCTCCGCAGCCAGCCCGCTCCGCGCGCGCACTCCGCACCTGAGTATTTCACTTCAGCACCGCGCCTCCTCTGAGTCTGGGCATGATATTCTCTTTCCTCCTAGTTGTAGAATTTCCACTCAGCCAGCCTTCCCGCGGCTCTGGGTGATGTTCGTTCTGTCCTCCAGTCATATCTCTGAAGTGGTTGTTTGAGGTAGCGATCTCCGGCGTCAACCCATGCCGCCATCTTGGTTTCTCTGCTAATTCTTATAGGTAGTTTTTTTTTTTTTCTTTTCCCATTTACTCAGGTAAATAAATGGTCACATGGCCCTTTGGATGGCTACCACAAAGAGTGTTCTTGGTATAAGTCAGCACAGGGTCCTTTCTTAGGAGTAACTGGTCTTATATATCTAATACTTTCAACAATAAAGATTATTAATAAAAAATAATAAAATTTAAAAAAAGGCAAAAAAAAGAGAGTAACTGGTCTTGCCATGGCTGGGTGGCTCAGGTGATCAGAGCATCATCTATACAGCACAAGGTTGTGGGTTTGATCCCTGGTTGGGGCATGTGTGTGAGGCAACCAATCGATGTTTCGCTCTCACATTGATGTTTCTCTCTCAAATCAATAAAAACGTATCTTGGTGAGGATAAAACAAAGAGTACCTGGCCTTGGGGGGAGGGGGGAGGTAGGAGAGAGTAAAAGGGGGATAAACGATGGGAGGATACCTGACTTGGGATGGTGAACACACAATACAATATACAGATGATGTATTATAGAATTGTCCCCCTGAAACCTATATAATTTTATTAACCAATGTCATGCCAATGAATTCAATAGAAAAAAAAGAGTAGCTGGTCTTCACTCATATAAGGAATTACAGGTCTATAAATTGGCTGAAGTCTGGGAATTGGGTAATGGCCTGTGACTTTAAATAATGGTGGTTTAGGAAGGCTTTTCTTGTTCTGAAGTCTTGGTTTATTCTAATAAATATCTTTAGTGTGTTGCCCATTGATTCTATTCTTAAGAGATTCCAGGATTAAGTAGGCATAGCCTGGAATCTCTATATATCAGAGCATGCTGATTGCCACACCAAATTAGTTATTTAGAATGAAATAAAAACCATAGTCAGTACCCAGATGTTCCTAAATCTTATCTTTTCCTCTAGCTTTCCAGTTGCCTATTTCAGTTTGTGGACTTGGGTCTTAAGTCTTAGAAAGGTCTCCTGTTCTGTCATTTTATATGTAAGATGACATTTATACTTTGATAAGATTTTTCTATATTCCTATCCTCCATGCTCCTCTTTTATCTTTTTATTATTTCCCCCTGAATTTTAGGGCATTCTCTCAAACTTTTCTTCTACCCCATTTATCTTTATTTTGTGTTAACTTTTACCATGCAGTTTTAAATTTCTTATGTGTATAGAGTTACTTCTAATCTTAGTTGTGGCATCTTAATAACTACTTCATCATATAAAATACAATATTCTCTTTCGACCTTTTAGAAAACAGGAATCAGACTTTTGAAAAAGAATTCTTTGCAGTTTCCTTCAGTACATGTATTGCTGAGGGGAGCATTTCTTTGATTTCTTTTAAGTGGTTTCCTCATTTTTTTTTTTTTTAGGTTCAATGTTTTTCTCTTTCTCATCCTCATAAACAAATTTGATAATTGTCAGCTGTTAACTCAGATTCAAAGTTGAGCTGTGTCCTATCATAATAGAGTTGGTTCTTACAGGAATTTGGGGAATGTTTTATAGTTCTGAATATTTGCCTAGCCATTTAAAAAATTTTAACAAGCTAGCTCAACAGGTGTGACTCACTGGTTGAGTGTTGACCTATGAACATGGTTCGATTCCCAATCAGGGCATATTCCCAGGTTGCAGGCTCAATCCCCAGTGTGGGGTGTGCAGGAGACAGCCAATCAATATTCTCTTGCATCATTGATGCTTCTATCTCTCTCTCCCTCTCCCTGTCTGAAATCAATAAAAAAATATTTTTTAAAAATTCTAACGCTCTAGAGAAAGTTAACAGAATTGTCGGGATCTTTGTTTCTGTGCTAAAGAATTCTTCTCCACCTACTCTCCTTTATGCATACTTTTGTGGCCAGCCATGCCTGTGTCAAGGCCTACGTGTACCTAACCTGCCTCACAATCTTTCCAGGGCTGGCCTTCCTTAGTGCTGTCCAGGACTCAGCCTGTTGCCCTCGTCCAAGAAGGATCCTTATTTGCATAATGATGCTGACAGGTCCAAATATTACTAATTGACTCAGAGTAGGGAGTGCAAACAGTGTCTGTCCCCTGTTGGTTTCCCATCTACTGTTGCTTCTAGCACCCACTTCTTTGAGTTATGGGTTGGAGAAGTCTGCATGAGGGAAAATAGTTTTCTCACAGGAGGAAGAGGAGATCTCTTGTGGGTTTTATTTGGCTTCCTTCTGTTTATATAACATCTGTCCAATACCTAGTAGAAATTTGTTAGTTTCTGGAAAGTAAAGATTGTTTATTGTGTTACAGCAATTTTATATATGTATATATTCCTATTTTTATATTCTTGTTATTTCAGTAGAATTTTTTGAAAATGTGGAAGGCAGTGAAGAATTAGATGCATTTTGTTTATCTTTCTGTTATCTTGCCCAATGTATATAATTTTTATTAACATTCAATTTGATAAATACAGGCATATTCTTATTTTCAAGGCTGTGTTTACATACAAATTTACATAAGGTTAATTTCATTTACTTTTTACAGCTGTCTATCCAGAAGCTAATTAGTATTTATTATTTGCTTTTTAGAAAATGGATTCTACATCTCGATTACCAACATTTTTAGATATGGATCTGACAATATCACATACAGAAATTTGTCCCAAGGACATTCTGGTGAAATTTCAAGGGAGAAGTAATATTGAATGTGAATTTGACTATCACATATTGCAGAGGGAGATACAGCATATTCCAAAAGTAAAAAAGAATGTGGACATTGATGAATTTTGTTTGGTAGAAGAAAGAGTATCTGGAGAATGGCAGAGAGGAAGAGTGTTGGAAAAGAAAAATGAACTATATACTGTGCTCCTAATAGATCGTGGAGAAGAACTAAGAGTCAGTAGTATGCAGGTTGCTTCAGCCTGTGGCAAGTTATTTGAACTACCACCACGGGTAGTATTTGGTATTTTTGCAAACATACTACCAATTGGAGAAAAATGGTCTCCTAAGGCTTTGAATTATTTCCAGTCATTAGTAGGACTACAAGTGAAAGGTTGTATAATACAAGCTATTTTGCCTCTTCACATGATTATTCTTGAAGTGCCAAAAATTATATCCCAGGTTCTTGAATTAAAATTAGGAAGACTTATTGATGGGGATTCATTTTGTCTTATTGTAGAAATGTTAAAAGAATTCCCACATCAAATTCCTGACTTATTACAACATCAGACACCTGAATTATCATTAAATAATAATGATACTTTACTTGATATCCAACATGTTCTGGATAGCTTGCAGCCAACTTTGCCAATAGGTAATATTGAAAGTGTAAAGGTATCATCTGCATTGAGCCCAAGTAAATTTTATTGTCAATTAATTAAATGGATTCCAGAGTTAGAAGACTTAACAGTGTGCATGAATTTGCATTATGATATCAATCAAGAAAGTAGTCCTACTTGTGATAATTTTGGACTACTATGTGTTGCCAAAAGGAGAAATGGACAGTGGCATAGAGGTATTCTTCAGCAGCTCTTGCCTAATAATCAAGTGAAAATTTGGTTTATGGATTATGGCAGTAGTGAGGTTATACCCTCAATTCATGTAAAGAAACTTAAACAGGATTTTATTTCAGTACCATTGTTTTCATTTCCATGTTCTCTGACGTATTTACACAGTCAAGATAAAACTGTAAGAAAATTTCAACTCAGTGTATTTAAACAAGCCTTGTTAGGACAAATAGTATATGCACAAATTGATTGGCTCAATAAGGATGAGCATTTGTATTATGTAACATTACAAACTCCAGAATCTACAATGAATTCTAAGTGTCTGCTAAAGACTGTAGGCACACAAGTACTTTGCCCAGTTTCTGATTTAAAAATATCGAATATGTTGAGAGAGACTAGTACTTCTGCTGTAAATAGTGTTGCAGTTGAGAGTTTTATTGGAAATACTGAACAGTTGATAAACTCTCTAAATAATAAAGGTGCTTTGAAAGTAGGTTTTCCTATTAAAACTATAGAAATGGAGATAGAAGCTGCCTACATAGCTTTCGTAGTATATGTATTAAATCCGTCAAATTTCTGGGTACGCACCAATGAACATCAGAATGAATTTCAAGATGTAATGGAAAATATAAACAGATTTTATGATTTATGTGAAAATGATGAACTAATTCTAAGAAATCCAGAACCTGGATCATTTTGTTGTGCGAGATATAGCAAGGACAGACGTTTTTACAGAGCTGTCATCAATGAAATTAATGGTTATAAGATTAATGTGTATTTTTTGGATTATGGAAATACTGATTCCATACCATTTTTTGATGTAAGAACTTTGCTTCCAGAATTTTGTGAGTTGCCTGCCTTAGCCATGTGCTGTTCACTTGTACATATATTTCCTGTTGAAGATATTTGGGTGAAGGCAGCAACTGATTATTTTAAAAAAATTGTCTTAAACAAAGCAGTTTTGCTTCAAGTTATAGCAAAAAGAGATGACAAGTACACTGTAAATATTCAGAGTATTGAAGCCTCTGAAAATATTGATGTTGTCTCTCTTATGGTACAAGCTGGATATGCAGAATATTGGGAAGTAGAGCCAGAATGTTATCCAAAATCTGTAAGTCAATGTTTGGTGTTAAATTTAAAATCTAAAAACAAAGTTAATATTAAGAAGACCTTATCTGCCCTTCCTGAAGGACCTAAACCTAAAAAGTGTCACTCAAAGAAGCTTAAAGAAAGTAATTATACTTTGGTAAAGTCCCCAGCTATTAATTTCTCAAATTTAAAAAATCCTCTCACCTTGTCTGTGGAACCTGAGTTACCATGGCCTTATAAAGAATATATGTTTAAACCAGGAACAGTCCTTGAAGTTAAGTGTTCTTATTGTTATGGCCCAGGTGACTTTTCATGCCAGCTTCGATGTAAGCTAGAAGATCTAAAATTATTGATGGAACAAATTCAGAATTATTACAGCATTCATTCTGATTCTTATCAGATTGGGCAGATAGCTTGTGTTGCTAAGTATTCTAAAGATAGGAAGTGGTATAGAGCTGCTATTTTGACTCAAGTATCAAATAAAGAATTTGATGTAGTATTTGTTGATTATGGTTACCAGGAAAGAGTTTTAATTAAAGATCTTTGTGCGATTAACCCATATTTTCTTTTTTTAGAAGGCCAAGCCTTCAGATGTAGACTTAACCATTTAATTGAACCCACTAGTTGTAAGTTATTAAGTTGGACAAAAGAAGCATGCAGAGACTTTGGGAATTTTATTTCTTCATCTAGAGGGTTATTGACTTGTGTCATCTGTGCCTTAATTCTTATACATCCAAACCATTTATGTAACTTGGTAGATTTACAATCTCCATTTACAAGTGCAAAAGAATTTCTTATTAATCATGGCTCTGCACAGTATAGTACATTATCAAAGCCACTCCCATCTTCAGTTAGTCTTTACAGCTACTATTATTCCTCCTTTAATATAAAAATTGGAAGTGAGGAAGAAATATACATATCTCATATATATAGTCCCAAAAAGTTTTATTGCCAATTTAGTAGAAATAATAAAGACCTAAAGATGATAGAAACAAAAATCACAGAGATTAATAACCTCAAAAATTATCCAGAATATTCTAGCAAAAAGAGATTGTGCATATGTAAATATGTAGAGGATGGTCTCTCTTACAGAGCTTTAGCAATGCCAAAGTCAGATTCATTATCTGACTTTCTGGTCTATTTTGTGGACTTTGGAAATAAACAATTAGTAGAAGAAAGTATGTTGAGGGTTATTTCAGATCAGTTTCCAGAGTTGCTGTTTACACCTATGCAAGCTGTTAAGTGCTTTTTGTCAGATCTTAGAGATATAGATATTCCAGTAGAAATCAGTAGATGGTTTGAAGATAGTTTCTTGGGAAGACCATTAAGGGCAGTAATATTGTCCAAGGAGTCAGATGGCCAGCTTGGTTTAGAATTGTATGATGGATATCAACATATAAATCAGAAAATTAAAATGTTGCTTCATGCTTATGGAAAAAAACATGGTGATCCAGCACACTGCGTGGAAAAGGGCTTTAAAATAAATGAGAATAAGAGACTTGCTGTTTCTTTAAAAGGCAAAAGAGAAAACTATCACCATGATATGACAAATAAAACTAGCCTAGTAACATATTCTGAAAGCAAATTACATCAATTAATGAATTCCAAAAGTATATATGCCCGGGTTTTGAAACCATCAGTTAGTTATAAAATTGAACCTGTGTCAAAAAACAAAGTAAAGAAGTCTTTGAATGATGGACTTAAAAATAAAGGTGTAGACCTTGTCCCTGGATTTGCGCATGCTCTTGATGAAAGTGATGTGGGCAAGAAATCAGTAAGGGTTGTGTCACAGTCTTTTATCAGAGAATTACATCAAGTAGCCTCACAAAACCCATATAATCTTACAAGACCACAGATCAAAGACCTTCCTGAACCAAAAATTTACTTGAATGCTAAAGTTAAAGGATATGTTTCTAACATCAGTAACCCAGCAAGTTTCCATATTCATCTTGAGGAGAATGAAAATGTAATCATCAGACTTGCAGATGCTCTAAATGAGAGAAGAGCAGATATAGTGAGCGAGAGAAAATCAGTTAAACCTATCGTGGGAGATCTTGTAATTGCAGAATACTCTACTGAGAATGCCATATACAGAGCCGTTATTAAGAACATTTTGCCAGGAAATTTTTTTGAAGTGGAATTTATTGACTATGGTAACACCGAAATAGTAAACATATCTAAAATTTATGAACTTAAGAGAGAATTCTTAACTATTCCTCAGCTAGGACTCCATTCTTTTCTCAGTGGAGTAAAGTGGAATGAGCCTGGTGAAATATGGGACAGTAAAACTATAGATTATTTTGCTTCACAAGTAAGTAACAAAATAGTTTCTTGTGAATTTTTGAAAAAGCATGAGCAGAAATGGGAAGTAAACATAATTTGTGATGAAAAATGTGTCACGAATGAACTACTGAAATGGACAGCATGTCCAAAACTACAGAAAACAGTATTGCAAAGGCCTCAAGTTGTTTCTCAGAAGGTAAACCCTGACGATGAGAGTGAAATGAAGAAAGTAAGATCAAATGAATATGAAAGTTCTGTGATCCTTCAACCATCCTACCGACAGCTGGTTAATATTCCTTTAGAACAGTTAAAACCCGGACAACTTGAAAAGGCTGAGATTCTTTATGTTTCAAAAAGTGGGGCATTTTATGTGAAGTTATCTAAAAATAAAAAAAAATTATCAGACTTAACAGTACTAATTACTGAAGAAGTAAAACAACCTTTTTCACCAATGGAAAATATTGAAAAAGGCTTAGAATGCTTGGCAAAATCTAAAAATACTTTGAAGTGGTATCGATCAAAAGTAGAAAAAAAATGTGTTGAGACTTTGCTTGTGTTTTTAGTAGATTGTGGTAGGTATGACATAGTGCCTTTAAGTAATATCAGGGTACTTAGTAATGAAATCAGAAATATTCCAAGACAAGCTGTGCCTTGTAAATGGGTTTGGTTTGAAAATTTTAGAAACATGCCATTTGAGTCCATTGTGCATTTATTTGCTCATATGGAAATAGACATCCTTTTCCTAAAATATTTAGACTCTGCCTGGGAAGTCGAAATTTTGGTAGATGGCCTATTACTTTTGGAATATTTAAATTTAAATACAGTTCATGTTGAAGAAAACAAACTTAGATCTTCAGAAATTATTTTCAGTGTGGCATCTAAGACTCCTGTGTCATCAAGTACAATAAGATCTTTTACTTGGGCACAACTCCAAAATGGTAGGCAATATTCTGGTATTGCCACTGCTGTTTCTGATCCATCAGACTTCTGCATTCAGTTAGATGATTTCTTTGACACAATGAAATCGGTCTTTATGTTGCTTTCTGATCTACCAGAAACCTTGCAAACAGTGTCTCAAGAACACATAATTCCCGGTTCTAGTTGTTTGTTTAAATATGAACTGGAAGATCAATGGAATAGAGTAGAAATTTCTGAAGTCTCTGATCAATCTTTACTTATTGTGTTGATTGACTATGGATTTTCCATTTACATACCTTATTCAGATATAAGAAATCTTAGAGTTGTTCCCGAGGACCTTCTGAATTTGCCAAGGCTAAGTTATCCTTGTGCCTTATATGGTATCTTACCTGCTGACAGGAAACATTGGCATGAAGAGGCCAAAAGTTTTTTTCTAGATTTCCTAAGTAAACCAGGCTTAGTTTTTCAGTTTAGGGAATATAGTTTTGAAACAAAACTGAAAGTAGATGTCATTTATGAGAAAAACAGTCTGGCAGATATCTTAGTTGCATATGGTCTTGCAGTGTATTCTAAAGATTCAGATCATCTTGATGCAGTTACTACTACTGGATCTACTAAAATCCAGTATAAATTACAGAAGAAGCATGTTTACTCATTATTAGATCACAGTTGTTACAAAAGAGAAAATATAAATTGTACACGCACTGAGAAACAGAAGCTAAAAAAGCAGAAAACTATAAAGAGGAAATATGTCTGTAAGAACCCCTTAAGCAAAAGCCATGTTAGTAAAAGATTATATTCTAGAAATCTAACACTGAGGAATAAGGTTGAAAGTGGAAAACATAACCCTCAAAGTACCATTCCATTTGATAAGTATGCAGCAGCTTCATTTTGGGAACTATTACCTAATGGGTTGAAGAACAATACCAATTGCATTGAAAACATAGTCAAAAAGCTACCAACTGGAGAAATACAGGAAAAGAACAAAATGGATTTGAGAACAGCAGTACAAGCAATGCATGTTAATGGAAAAATATCAGAAGAACACTTAAAGGGTAAGTAGCCAGTTATAAAAAGTAGATTCTTTTTTGTAGATTCTATTTTTGATTCTTTATAAAAGTTTGTATGTATGAAAATGATCCAAATTGAAAATATCCTACTGCAAGAAAATTTACTAGAAAACCTGAACAAATTAATAAACTTGGAGTGATCATTTGAACAACAAAATGGTCACTTGAACAGCAACCTTTGAGAATGTAAACGAAGTATAGAGGATTTAACCACACATGCATGTACATGTTACAGATAATTTCAGGGTTTCACAAAACTTCTGATGGTCCATAGATCTCAAATTGATCTTGCTGTTATTAGGGAACTTCCTGGGCTCATTTTGAAGAATCAATTTTTTATTATGTATTTTTATCAGATGAAATATATATTTAGTTTTTTTTAGTATGCTTTTATCAGAGAGAGAGGAAGGGAGAGGGTAGATGAGAGAGGACCATCACTGTTCTGCTGCCTCCTGCATGGCCCCTACTGGGGATTAAACCTGCAACCCTTGCATGTGTCCTGATGGGGAATTGAACCCTGACCTCCTGGTTCATTGCTCGATGCTCAACCACTGAGTCATGTCGGCCTGGCAGTAAGTTAAATTTATGATACTGCAAGAAACAAATATTTAGGACAGTGTATACATATGTACACAAGCACACGTTTGTAGAGTAATGGTTAGATTAATGGTTATACTTCTTTTTTGATGGTAGGATTTATGGATAAGAGACAATTATAGTTTTAAATAAAGACTAGAATAGGCTATATGTATTTCTCCAAAGTGGATATATATTACTATTTGTTTAAGAAAAGATGTTTTTGTTAGACTATATGTGTAATTACATGTATATGTTAATTCTTTTCTATTGTGACTTCTTAGGAATTAAGTAAAAGAAGTTCTAATTATAGTAGGAATTTTCAAAATAAACTCTTTAATAATTCTCAATAAAATATATAGTGCTTTGAAAATCATAAATTTTTGTTTGTTTTTCAGTAAAGGGAGATGAAAGCTCAGATCGTTTATGCATCAGTTTGGCAACAAATGACACATAGGACACCCAATAAGTACTCTTTTGCTTTAGATGCTCCAGATACATAATCAAAGTGGTAAGCATAGGACAACTTTTAACATTAAAGTACATTAAAGGAATCTAGATTGTTCAGATTACTTCCCTAGGACACAATGATGAGAATGTTACAGAAATTTTATGTGAACAAGAATTGTGATGATATGATTTGAAAAAACTTACATAGGAAATATGGCTCACCCCTAAGGTACAGTTGACCCTTGAACAACACTGTTTCAATAAATATACAGCTGGCCTTCCAGATCCCTGGGTTTCACATCCATAGATTCAACCAACTGCAGATAGAAAACAGTATCTTCAGTCCAAGGTACAGAATCTGGATTTAGAGGGCCAATGTGTACATTTTTCTACACCATCTATAATAATAAAAGCGTAATATGCTAATTAGACTGGATGTCCTTCCGGACATCCTTCTGTCCTTCCTAATGAAGCTGGGGCTGTGAGGGAAGCCTGGGTCTCAGGTGCCTGCTGGCGGCCGGAGGGAAGCCGGGGTCCTGGGTGCCAGAGGGAAGCTGGTGCCGGCAGCCGGAGGAAGGAAGGCCTACTCTTTGCATGGATTTCGTGCATTGGGCCTCTAGTTTTATATAAGGGACTTGAGCATCCATGGTTTTTGGTATTCACGGGGGTCCTAGAACCAATCCCCTGTGGACACTGATGGACTATAGTTCAGTTTTTGGGGAGTCAAAAGTTATAGCTGATGGTCGATGCACCTAACCCCCAAGTTGTTCAAGGGTAAACATCTTACTCGATACACTATTCTTTGCAGGTGGTTCCACAGTCATTAGATAATATTATTTTATCATTACCTTCAGCTATTTTTCAGGTGTCTCCTAACAAAGCCTTTGTTTAATTAATTACTTTGTACAGTAATAATTAAAATACATAGAGAATTAATGCTACATAACTATATTCCCTAGAAAATGTAGGTGCTTATAGGACTAACATTTATTTTTTATTTTTTATTATTTTTTAAATATTTTATTGATTTTTTTACAGAGAGGAAAGGAGAGGGATAGAGAGTTAGAAACATCGATGAGAGAGAAACATCAATCAGCTGCCTCCTGCAACCCCCTACTGGGATGTGCCCACAACCAAGATACATTCCCTTGACTGGAATCGAACCTGGGACTCTTGAGTCCACAGGCCGACACTCTATCCACTGAGCCAAACCGGCCAGGGCGGACTAACATTTATTAAAAGGATGTAGAAGTCAGGCTTGATTTCATCCTTCCCTCTAGCTCACAAGAAAACATGAAAATTTTTCATTTTTTCACTTTATTTTATAGTTACATATTTAATTTGCTCTTATATAAAGTATTCTTGGTTGTTGTGGATATTTGTGACATTCAAGAGCGCTACTATTTGGAGGGTAGGTATTTGTCAGTGCATTTACCTGTGAATTGGGATGTATCTTGTAAGGAATCATTGAGCAAACGGAGTATTGTTTTGGTGCAAAGACAGAACCATAAAAATGTGTAAGTGCACTTAAGAGTCAGTGTATGCGAAATAGATTTGAAGGACTAGAGAGGTGGTGATTTAAAGAGTATTTGGAAACACTTAGAAATTTCTTAAGCTTGCTAGGGACAATCAGTTTTATTGTTATGTGTTCATGCACATTGAATATGTTGGTATTGTCACTTTTTGAGGTTAGGAAACAATTTCTAGAAGTAGTATTGTTTATGAATACTTACAAGTTTAATTTTGATATCCTGAAAGTAAAGTTTATTCGAGGCTAGAAACTTTATGTATATTTTTTGCATTACAAGTTAATCTCTGAATTCACCTGCAAAGCAAACTGGCCATGGGCTTTTCTTTGTGAGAAAATTGTTAATTACTACTAATTTTTTTTTTTTTAGTCGTTATAGATGTGTTCAGTTTTTCTATTTCTTTTGCGTCAGTTAAGTTTGGGTTATTTGTGTCATTCTAGGAATTTGTCCTTTTCACCCAAATTGCCTATGTTGGCATAAAGTCATCATATGTCTTATAAAACTTTTAATTTCTATAGAGTCAGTAATGATGTTCCCAGTTTCATTTTTAATTTTGATTATTTGCCTTTCTTCAGTTTTGAAAAATTGTGGTTGCAAAATGCACATAGAGTTTACCATCTTAACCATTTTTCAGTATGGAGTTCAGTGTTAATTAAGTATATTTAGTATGGAATTCAGTGTTATTAAGTACATTGTTGTGCCACCATCACCATCATCCATCTTTGGAACTCTTCACCTTGCAAAACTGAAACTCTGTATCAATTAAATGCTAACTCCCCATTAAGTCCTCCCCACAGTCCCTGGCAACTACCATTCAACTTTTTATTTTGATGAATGGTACCTCATATGAGTGGAATCACATAGTACTTGTCCTTTTGTGATTTGTCCCTACGTGAAATTTCATGTAGCATCATGTATTTAAGCTTCAGGCATGTTGTAGTATGTTAGAAATTTCTTCCTTTTTAAGGCTGGTGGATTTTCAGTTTTTATAGCACCATTTACTACCAAAGACTGTTCTTTATCTGTGGAGTTGTTGTAGAACCTTTGGCCAGTACCCATTTTCTCGGTTGCTACAGCTCTGGAGTATTTTTGAAATCAGAAAGTGTAAGCCTTCATACCTGTTCTTTTTCAAAATTGTTTTGGCTCTTCTGGATCCCTTATATTTCCAAATGAATTAGAGGATCATCTTGTAAAAGTCAGCAAAAATATCAGCTTGAATTTTTATAGCAGTTAGTTGAATCAAGATTAATTTGGGTAGAGTTGCTATCATAGCAATTTTGAGTCTTTTAAGCCATGAACGGGAATATCTCTCCATTTGCTGACCTTTAATTTCCCTCAGTAACATTTATAATTTTTAGTACACAAATCTTGAACAGTTTTTTATTATATTTTAAATATTTTTTCCTTTGAGGCTGTTGTGAAAGATACTGTGTTTATTATTTTATTTTCCAATTATTGTTTGTTTATAGGAATACAATTGATTTTTTATCTTGTGTCCTCTGACCTTGCTATGTTTGTTCATTAGTTCTAATTTGTGTGTGTGTATATGTGTGCACATACGTGTTCTTTTGGGTTTTCTGAATACAGGATTATGTCATATGCCAACAAGTAAAATTTTAGTCTTTCCTTTCCAATTTGGATGCCTTTTCCCCCCTAGATGTCAGTACCTAGCACCTCTATTACAATGTTGAAATGAAGTGGTGTGGTGAGAGTAGCCATCTATGCCTTGTCTATTTTAGGAGAAAGGCCTTGTCTTTCACCATTAAGTATGATGTTTGTGTAGGTGTTACAACCCTTTAATCACATTGAGGAGATTCCTTTCTATTCTAAATTAATTGAGAATTTTCCTCATGAATAAATGCTTGCTAGAACTATTTCCTTGGTTATCTGTCACTTTTCCCTGCTTTCTTTCCCTAGTATTTTTTATTACATACATGGTAAACAAAGACAATGTGGATGTATATTGTAGTAGCTTTGGGTTACGTTACCTTTCTCTTAATATTTTGAATATTCTTTTAGTAGGTAGTGAATTTTTAAAATACATTTTTTATTGATTTCAGACAAGAAGGGAGAGAGGGGGAGAGAGAAACATCAATGATGAGAGAGAATCATTGATTGGCTGCCTCCTACAGGCCCCCTACTGGGGATTGAGCCCACAACCCAGGCATGTGGCCTGACAGGAAATCAAACTGTGGCCTTCTAGTTCATAGGTTGATGCTCAACCACTGAGCCACGCTGGCCTGCCCAAAACTATTAGTGTATCCCTAGATAAGTTCTAGACATTGTGGAGCAGAGACAAGCCAACCCCGAGGTGTCCTGTCTGAGTTTCTGCCTCACAGAATCTATGAACAACATAATGTCATTATTTTATCACTAGGTTTTGGCTTTGATTTGTCCTTCTGAGGCCATGGGCATTGTGCAGAGATAAGTCAACTTCATCATGCCAGGTATTAATGGATCACATGTGGATCCTAGCAAGGTTAAATTTAAGGGCAGATCTATTGCAGCTAAGATAAACACATTAGTTCTTCCTCCTGTCATTATGTATGTTGACAGCACTATGGTCTTCTTTATCAGTTTTTCTTGATAAATTGGTGTAGAAGACTTTATTTCCAAAATAAAATCAGAACACCATATGATCCTGTTGACTTCCAAAGCCGGGTCATGTAAGGCTGTGCACCTCTAGGTTGGTCATTGGGATACTTGTGTTTAATGCTGAGTTGCAGGTAAGAAGGCCTATTACCCCGAAGTTGCTTTGTAGTGAGGGTACCCAAGCTACAAGGAGAGTCCATGTTTAGGTACTTTTTTATAGTTGAGCCTGTAACTATTAGTGTATCCCTAGATAAGGCCTAGACATTGTGGAGCAGAGACAAGCCAACCCTGAGGTGTCCTGTCTGAATTTCTGCCTCTCAGAATTTATGAACAAAATAATGTCATTATTTTATCACTAGGTTATGGAATAAGTTAGTATATGGAAATTTTAACTAAAATAGATTTTGGTACCAAAAGGGTGATGCTGCCATACTTTTGGATCTAGCAGTGGACAGAAACTGGAAGGGCCTTGAAGAGAGGAAGCCTGACAAGCCTCAGAGAGACTATCAGTGAGGGTTTTGAGGAAGTTGGAGAAAATGTTGGGAGCTGGAGAAAAGGCGGCTGGACACCTTTGTTAAATATAGTAAGGAAAATTAGCAAAATTGCTACTGCCATAATATGGAAAATTGCAGATATATCTATTGAACCGAGGGGCTAAAGAGATTTCCAAGTGATTACTATATGCCTCCTAGTTCTCTCTTTTGAATGAGAGTGCCTATGAAGTTATTCTATGCTAGTCCCACAAATGTATGTTGGACGTGTGTGGGCTAATATGCCACTCTATTTCATAGGTCTTCAGATCAAGAGGAACTCTACTTAAGAATCCACTGCTGGGGAACCTAATCTACATTGGGACTTTATTGAAAGGATGAGGTCTGAAACTGTCCTGATGCCTAATGGACTGAGACTTTGGAGTCTTGGGGAAGGTGTAGTGTATTATTCATATGGGAATGGTGTGAATTGTTGTGGCCAGAGGGTAGACTGTATTACATTGTATTATCTGAAGATTGCCACATCAATATTTCTCATCTTACTTGCTCTTATCCAGGGTGAACTTGCCATTCCCCATCAGAAGGTCTCATAGATCTGGGCAGGTTTGTGGCCCTTTTACCAAAGCTTAGGGTGATGCCATGTGACCTCCCAAGGCTGGGCCATAAACCGTGATGCAGTTTTCACATTCCTTTCTGACACACTTGCACCTCGTGCCCTGGACCATCATGCAGGAAATCCAACTACCACATCAAAGCTATGAGGAAGCTGAAGCCATATGGGAAGGCCATGCATAAGGACTCCTGTCCACTGTTCTAGACCCTAGCACTTTGATGTGTCCTTGCTGAGGCCATGGGCAGTGTGCAGAGATAAGCCAACTTCATCATGCCATTCATGTCCAGATTCCTAAGCTGAATGATCCATGAACCTAATAAAATAGTTGTATTTTATACAAAAGCTTTGAGGTAGTAACTGGGACAACTGAATAACTTAAAAACCACATTATAATCTCATTTGACCTTTTGGTGTTTAGTTAAAGTGGCTTTATAATAGAGTAAAGTATGAATTTTAGTGAAAAAGTTTATGATACGCATTTTAGCTGCTTAATGACTTGCTTATTTATTCATTTATTTGGTTTTAGTATACTAACCCATATGCTGTGGCTGATTTCTAGATAGTTGATGTGCCACTGCACATTAGTTTATACTGGTTTATTTGTAAACTTTCCATTTAATTTGCATTTTGTTCTCCTACTTGATTGAAAACTCAATAAATATAATAATTCTTTCAATTTGCCTCTATGTTTTATGTATAATTTATATTACATAAATGCATATTGATTGACTGAATATTAAATTTTATATTTTCAGAGGGCATAGGTCATGAGCTTTAAAAATAATGTGAAATGTTATGGATGACTTAGGAAACATGGAATTACATATCAATATTAAATCTTTTATTAATAAGGGTAATAGTCTGTCTTTTAAGGAACTTCATTCCTGGTAAACTGTAAATCTAATTAGAATATTTTTTATGAGGTAAAGATTGGAGGTAAAAGAGCAGATCTTTTTAGCTGTTAAGAAAAAGATGTTTTTATAATTTTTTGGAGGGCTTTACTGACATCTAGTGGCATTCAGTCCTATATGGTTTACATTTCTTTTAGCTTTATTTCTACTTATCTTTCCATGACTATATTTTCTTAATTTTAAAACTTTTTTTAAGGAAAGAGGTACTTTAGGTGCCTAAAGTGAGAATAGCAGTTTTTGAGATGTGTATTATGCATATACCTCATATATAATTTAATATAGATGAATAAATATAGTCATGTCATTCATTCTTAAGTGTAATTTTTTTTTTTACTGCATGTTTTCTTTTCACTTACTTGGATTTTCCTATCTTCCTCCTTTTTCCATTGATACAATTTCTTTACCCAAGCCCTAAGGTAGGTCATGGTAACAGCCTACCTTCTCCACGTGCATCCATTTCAGTGCATGAGTGAATATAATTATGTAAATATATAAATACAGTGTACACATTTTTATTATGTTTTAGAAAAATGATACCATATACAGTTTTATGCATCTCTTAGAAATCTAAGATAAGTAATGTAGCTTAATTTATTCATTTCAATGTATGCATAATTTTTAAAAGTATGGATATGCTTTAATTTCATTTTCAGCAACTTCTCTATTGATGGGCATTTATCTTTGCGGTTTTTGCCACCTTGGATGTGGTGGCATTACACATCTATACATCTGTATCCTGTGACTTTGTTTCTCTGAGATAGCTTTTTAGCAGTGAGATTGCTGGGTAAATGAATGTATTTTTAATTTTAATAGATGTTGCCATATTGCTTTTAAAAGCAGGTGAAATGTCAATAAGCAACAATAGTAGATTTTCCTGCATGAAGGTGTAAAGTGATTTATTAATTTCAATTTCCTGATTACTAGAGAATTTGAACAATTTTTTATGTTTAACTCTGAATCTATTTATGAATTTTTTAATTTTGACATTTGTACTTTGTATGTTAACCCCTTGCTTATCCAATTTACAAATATTTTGTATGGAAAAAGATATTACAACAAAGTTTTAACTCATCATACAATTAAACATTTTTATGTTTTGTTTTTGAGACACTTTGAGTTTCTCAGATGTAATTAAACACTCCTCTTCACAGATGGATTGTATTCCTCCAGTTTCCTTTTCTTCCTTTTTTTAATCTTACAAAATATTTTTTTGTCTGAGTTTTTACATTTAAGTCTTAATTCATTTGAAATTTAATTATTTTAATAAAATTTAAAATATACACAGTATATCTATCTATATATATACACACATCTCTCTCTCTCTCTCTCTCTCTCTCTCTCTCTCTATATATATATATATATATATATATATATATATATATACAGACACACAGTAAAATGCCATATTAAAGAATTATCACAAAGTGAACAGCAGTTGTTCAGAACAATTCTTGTCCCTTCTTAATGGCTAAGTCTGTATTATCGCCTTTCTGCTTTTCTTCATATATTTGCCTCCTAAGCTGAATCCCTAAACATTGCAGTTCAGTTTGTTGGTTATTAGCCTTAATATAAATAATACAATATATAATTTTTTATATTTCATATTTTCACTTAACACTTGGTGAGTTTTATCCACACTGTGGTGTGCAACAACATTCATTCATGCTCCTTGCTGTCTTGTATTCCGTTTGTCAATATATAACTCCTTTTCTGTTCATTGTTGATGGATATATGGGTTTTTAGTTTTTGACTATATGGGATAGTGCTGCTGTGAACATTCTTGTGGATTACTCTTGATACTTTCTTTGCATACATTTCAATTGAATATATATTTCAGAGAGAAACTGATGGCTCATTTGGCACATAGGTAAGTCAGCAATTACTGCCCAGAGCGTTTTCAAAAGCTGTCATAAATTTCTTCCAGTGATGTGAATTCCAGTTTCTCTATCTCTACCAACACTTAGCACAGTTTCTCTATCTCTACCAACACTTAGCATTGTCTGTCTTTTATTGTCTAAATTATTTAAAAATACTTTTATTGATTTCAGAGAGGAAGGGAGGGGAGAGAGAGAGAGAGAGAGAGAGAGAGAGAGAGAGAGAGAGAGAGAGAGAGAGAGAGAGAACATCGATGAGAGAGAATCATTTTTTAAAAAATATATTTTATTGATTTTTTTACAGAGAAAAAGAGAGAGGGATAGAGAGTTAGAAACATCGATGAGAGAGAAACATCGATCAGCTGCCTCCTGCACGCCCCCCAGTAGGGATGTGCCTGCAACCAAGGTACATGCCCTTGACCGGAATCGAACCTGGGACCCTTTAGTCCGCAGGCCGACGCTCTATCCACTGAGCCAAACTGGTTCGGCAGGGAGAGAATCATTGATTGGCTACCTCCTGCATGCCCCACACTGGGGATCGAGCCTGCAACTCAGGCATGTGCCCTGATTGGGAATTGAACCATGACCTCCTGGTTCATAGGTTGATGCTCAACCACTGAGCCACATTGGCCAAGCTGTCTTAGTCATTTTTATATGTAGGTATTGGAATATTATTGTGGCTTTAGTTTGCATTTCTCTGATAACTAATGAAGTTGAACAACTTTTCATGTTTATTGGTCATTTAATTAAGAATTGCTGTTACTTGGTCACTTTTCTATGAGAAAGACATTTTCTAACTGATTTGTAGAAATTCTTTATATATACATATTCTGAATATGCACCCTTCATTGTCAGTATCTTTTTCACTTAATGGCTTTTTGTGGTAGTTTATTATTTTTTGATTAACAGAAACTCTTAATTTTAATTAGTTCAGCTTACACATTTATTTTCTGCGTTTAATGCTTTTTGTGTCCTGTAGGAGAAATCTTTACATATCCAAGCTGATGAAAACAGTTTCCTAGAAAAAATTTATTTTGCTTTTATATTCAATCTACAATTCTGTTAAAATTAATTTTTATATAAGATACAAGGGGCCCAGTGCACGAATTTGTGCACCTTGAAAGGAACTGTGGGCTGTGAGGCTGCAGTGGACCCAGGGGCAGGTCTTGGCCCATCCTCTGTGCCCTCGCCTGGCCCCTCCTGCCATGGCACTCCGGTCCCTGTCTGCCGGCAGCCCCCTCCCACAGCTGCCACTCCCACCTGCTGGCAGCGCTGGCCCCAGTCACACCCACTGATGGTGCGGAGTGATTGGGCCTGGTGCCAGCAGTGGGTGCGAGCAGCAGCTGCTGCCCTGATCGCCCCTCAGGAATGGGGAAGTGGAGAAGCCCTCAGGGGCAATCAGCTGATGGTGCTGAGTGATCAGGACCAGCACTGGGCACTGGCAGCAGATGCGAGTGGTGGCTCTGGCACTGGCTGCGGGTGTGAGCAGGACCATCGCCAGCAGCGGGTGCGAGCAGCGGCTCCAGCACTGGCAGTGGGTGTGAGCACCAGGAGGGACTGTGTCATGTGGGAGCAAAGAATTTTCAGTAACCACCAGAAGCTTGCCCCAATGACAGCGACTGGCACCCCGCATTGTTCCGGCGCCTCGCTCACCTGCTCCACCATCCCACCGTGGCCAACGCTTGCCATGTTTTGCATTCTGCCACCTGCTGCCCATGCCCATTATGTTCCACATGCGCCCCCTGGTGGTCAGTGCACGTCATAGTGACCGGTTGTTTGGTTGTTCCGCTGTTCTGTCTATTTGCATATTAGCCTTTTATTATATAGGATAGGATAACAAAATGAGTCAGTATTAATTGTTTTACATATAGACATTTATTTGACCCAGTAGCACTTATTGAAAAAGACCATACTTGCCCCACTGTACTAATGTATCCCCTTGGTCATAATTCAAGTGTTTATATATTCATGAGTTGGTTTCTGGACTTTGTTTTTTTTTACTGTAATACCATACAATAAGTCAATACCAAACTGTCTTAATTATTATAGTTTTATACTAAGTCTTGACTTTTGCCCATGTAAATCCAGTAGTGTTTTTGTTCTTGAAGATTGCCTTAGTCCTTCTTCACTTTTGCATTTCATCATAAACATTTTATTTCCTACAAAATAAATGCTGTTAAAATTTTCATTTGGATTTCCTTAAATCTATAGATCATTTAGAGAAGAATTACAGCTTTATAATATTGAATCTTCCAGTCCATGAATATGGTGTGTTCTTAGATTTACTTATGGTCTTTAAAATTCTTTTAAAAAACTTTATGATTTTTATTATATAAATCTTGTATGTAGTCCTCATTATTTGATATTTTAGATGCTATATTGATGGTATAATTTTTCAAATTTAATTTTTAGTTTATTTTACTTTCGTATATTGATCTTATATCTAGTAATCTTGCTAAATTCATTCATTTCTAACAGTTGATTATGAAAAGTGACATTTTTTCTTTTCATCCTTATATCTTTAAATTTTATTTTCTTGCTTTAATGTTCTTGATTTTTGTGAGCATCCTTGTGTCATTTCCAATCTTGGAAAAACCTTTTAATATTTCACCATGAAGTATGATGTGTGCAAAAGTGGCCTTTATATATTCTTTAATAGGGAAGTTTCTTTTTATTTCTAATTTGCTAAAATTTTTAGTATGAATGAGTATTGAATTTTATCAAATTGATATGGTCATGTGATTTTTTTTCTATTTTTGTGGTTATTTCATTATTATTTTTTAAAAATATTAAATCAGCCTTACATTTATGGATTAAATTCTACTCGGTTATGATATGTTATAATTTTTATATATTTCTGATTTCATTTTCTAAGTTTTCAGGTTTATACCTCTGTAATCATTAGAAAGATTTACCTACACATTTTCCTTTAATAACTTTTGAAGTTTTGATGTAAAGGTTAAATTGGTCTTATAAATTGAATCAGAGAGTATTTCTTAATTTCTCTCTCACCATTGATGTCTCTCTCCCTCTCTCTCTCCCAATCCCTCTCCCTCTCTAAATTAATAAAAATATATTTAAAAAATAGAATTAAGCCCTGACTGGTTTGGCTCAGTGGATAGAGCGTTGGCCTGCGGACTCAGGGGTCCCAGGTTTGATTCCAGTCAAGGGCATGTACTTGGTTGCGGGCACATCCCCAGTAGGGGGTGTACAGGAGGCAGCTGATCGATGTTTCTAACTATCCCACTGCCTTCCTCTCTGTAAAAAATCAATAAAATATATTAAAAAAATAAAATTAAATTCTATCCTATAATTAGAAAATACCTATTCTAAAATTCTACACCCAATGAAAATTTTCTTTAAAATTCAAGGAAAATATATTTATAGGCAAAAATGAGAGAATTCCTCCTCATAAAATGTGTTAAAGGAAATACTAATGTTCTTCAGAAAGAAGGAGATCCCGGAAGGAAGCATAAAAATACAGGATAAATGAAGACCAAGTTAAGTAGTAGAAATGTGGATAAATACAGATAACTATTTAACACTATCAAGATAATAGGTCATGAGATTAAAATGTATGACAACAAAAATACAAAAGCAAGAAGTGAGAAATGGAGTTAAGTTGTTCTACCCATGTCATTGTCTAAGAAGTTAAAATAAAAATGTAGACACTACTAAATCATGGATGCATGTGGTAATTTTCTGGATAGCCATTAAAGGAATTGTGAAATCATATATAACTAAAGTTAGTAGAAAAATGCAATAAAAATAAATTGATTCAAAAGAAAATGAGAAAAATATAGGTAGGACAAATGGAAAACAAATGGTATGACATTATATATAAACCAAATACATATCTCTACTTACATAAATTTCAGTAGAATAAACACTCCATTTAAAAGAAAAATATAGTCAGACTGGAGGAAAGTAGCTAAAACTAAGATAGATAGTTAGCTACACCAGTTTATACTTGTAAAAGCAGGGTTTTCTATATCCTCACTGGCCCCTGATATTATTTGACTTCATAATTTTTGCTTATAAACATACTCTGAGTTCCTTCAATTTTTTTTTACTAGAAGATGGTATTTTAATATTTTCCCCCAGTTGTGTGGTTCTCCCTAGCAAAGTAAGTTCACCAATTTGTTAGAAAAATTTTTTTAGAGCTTTATTATTCAAAGTATTACAAATGTCTTCCTTTCCCCTTGTTGACCTCCTGCACCCCACTCCTGTCCCTCCCCAAGGCCTGTACTGCACTGTTTTTTGTCCATGGGCTATGTATATATGTACATAAATTCTTTGTTTATTCTCTTCAGGTCCCGTCCCTACTTCTTAAATACATCTGTCTGTTGCATGTGTCAGTGTCTTTGTATGTGTTTTGTTCATTATGTTCCACATATAAGTGAGGTCATATGATACTTATCTTTCTCTGACTGGCTTATTTTGCTTAGCATACCTCTAGTCTAGGCTGTCTCAAAGGGTGAGATATCTTTCTTATAGCTGCATAGTATTCCATTGTGTAAGTATATCACAGTTTCCCTCTATATTTTACACAGAGTATAGTGACGCATATTTTTAGGAATAGCTCAAAGTCATAAAAATGTTTGCACTGTGTTCCTTAAATCCCAATTTAAATATATTTTTGCTGGAAAACAGATAACTTGGGCCTTTTTGGTCAGGCACAAAAGAAACAAAAGTTTTATTTGGAAACTTTGGACCACTAAGCTTTTATGTGAATATTTCTGTATTGCCTTAATTAGGAATGCAAGGAAAAAATTATTGGATTGCCTGATTGCTTTATCTTTGTCATCCACACTAAATGCATCATGATATGGTTCCCTAATCCTATGCTAGATATCATCTGCCCACTTATAAAAAATCCTCCTCCCCTTTACTCTAAATATCACCCCAGACTAAAGGAAGATGCTCAATCCTGATAAACGTTTTTAAAAAAGTAACTGTTGCCCAGCTGGCATATTTCAGGGGTTGAGTGTCGACCTATGAACCAGGTCACGGTTCCATTCCCGGTCAGGGCACATGCCCAGGTTGCTGGCTCGATCCGCAGTAGGGGACGTGCAGGAGGCAGCTGATCAATGATTTCTCCTCATTGATGTTTCTATGTCTCCCTCTCCCTTCCTCTCTGAAATCATTAAAATATATTTTTAAAAAATTAACGGTTAATTCAGCAAACATTTATGAATTGAGATCCTATTCCCACCCCACCCCCTTAGACTGCAATATAATTTATATATATCTGATTATGTGTTTATTTCTTGAGGATGGAAACTCTCATCTCAATTTTTAATACTTAAACTATGACCTCAAGTTTTTAATACTCAATATAGAGCTCACCATATAGTAAACATTTAACAAGTGTGTGTTGGCTTAAATATATACTATGCAGCAGGAATTGTATTAGCTACAATATATCATTCTTCATCAGCAAACTTGACCTACCTTACCTCCAAAGGAAAAAAAATCACAGTGTGCTTGGATTTTTAATGTATAACAATGTACAGGAATGAGTGGAATGAGTGGAGGAAGAGAATTGGTGACAATAGCTAGGAAGTATATAGAGTGACAAAAGCCGTAAGAACAATGGCTGTGCTGTCACCAGAAAGGTAAATTATAGAAGAACAAAACTTAATATCTTTGTTTTCAAAAACAAGGGTTTGTTTCCTGTTAAATTATTTTTTTATTAATTTATCTTGTCACTCTACCTAGAACTGAAAATTCCTATGCAAGGTCTGAAACTTTTATTTTCTTTGTACATCAATCTCATTGCCTGGGAGATATATATATATGGTCAGCACATAGGAGCTTTGAAACTAATCAATTATAAAATGTACCCACACACTCTGAATTATTCTGCCATCAATCTGACATGTGTTCAACTCCTGATAGGTTGTTTGGAGTCATCCATCTATTTTTTCCTAGCGCTCAACAGTATAGGTTCTACAGCACTGGTTTGGGGTTTATATCTCCATTTCTTTCATTTGCCTTGAATTGCAGATCTATATATACTACTTCTTCCTTGAAATTTTCCCCTGGATGCCTAACAGTCAATTCAAACTTAACATTTTTAAAATTACATTCTTAGTTTTCCTTCCAAACCTGCTTTCCCCTTAGTGTTCTTCATGTTAGTAATTGGCTTCCTGTTCAGTGGTTGTAATGATAAAAACCTGATGTTATCCTTTATTGCTCTTTTTCTCTCAAAGCTCAAAACCATCCTTATTGGCACTATCTTTAAGACAAACCCCTCTGTCATTTTACCCCTTGCACTGCTACCATCAGAGTCTAAGCCACCAGCATTTCTCACCCGGATTACTGCAGCGGACTTCTAAGTGGTCTCCCTGCTACCCCTTTACCTGCGCCCCTCTAGTTTGTTCTTTATATAGTTCTCTGTTTATGTTACAAACCTCCAATGGCTTCCTCTGACATTTAGAATAAAATTCAAAGTCAACTGGCCTGTAAGTATAAGGCCCTGCGTGACCTAGACCCTTGCTACCTCTGTTTTCTCATCTTCCACTTTTCCTGTCACTCACCGCTCCACTTACTGATCTTTAAACATGTGTTGACCTCAGGACTTTTGTGTGTACTGTTCCTTAGCCTAAAATGCTTTTCCTTAGACTTCTACTCTATTCAAGTCTGTTATTTGAATGTTGCCTTATTATAGATGCCAATACTGACCATTGTCTTTAAAAGTAACATTATCACCTCTCCAACTCTCCATTCCCTTTCTGTACTTTATTTCATAACTTTGATGACAAACTGATGTTATGGCATGTATTTATTTATTTTTATTTACCCACACTAGAATGCAAGCTCTTTTAAGGAAATAAATGCCCTTATCTTATTCACAGTATCCCCAACAGTTAAGGGTAATTAGTTGACACATGTTAGGTTCTCAATAAATATTTGCTGAATAATGCATAAATAAATGCAACTTCTGACTGTGATAGATTTCTCTTGGTGTTCAATTCAGGACATACCTGCTTTCTTGTTTTTCTTGCATCAGATTTGGCTCTAAAGCAGTGGTTCTCAACCTTCTGGCCCTTTAAACACAGTTCCTCATGTTGTGACCCAACCATAAAATTATTTTTGTTGCTACTTCATAACTGTAATGTTGCTACTGTTATGAATCGTAATGTAAAATATCTGATATGCAGGATGGTCTTAGGCGACCCCTGTGAAAGGGTCGTTCGACTGCCAAAGGGGTCGCGACCCACAGGTTGAGAACCGCTGCTCTAAAGAATGATGGACTTTATTTTGTAGGTAGGTCTTTAAGCTGTGCATTTTCAAACTTATACTCTTCTGAATTATTAAGTTTGTGCATTTTTAAAGGATAATTTATTATACCTTTTATCTTTTGTAATTCACTCCCAGGAAGAAAGACTGAAAAATAATGAGGTCTTTTAGAATTTAAAAGTAGAAAATTTGGCCACCAGATGGAGACCCAGACTGATTTTTAGTGATGGGCTTACTATCTGAGAAGTAATCATAAAAATAAAAAAAGCTTAAACCAAATACTTTGATTTTCTTGCTGTCCTATTTTGTACATTTCTATCAATTTTACGCTTTTTATCAGCGGTTCTCAACCTGTGGGTCGCGACCCCTTTGGGGGTCGAACGACCCTTTCACAGGAGTCGCCTAAGACCATCGGAAAACACATATATAATTACATATTGTTTTTGTGATTAATCACTATGCTTTAATTATGTTAAATTTGTAACAATGAAAATACATCCTGCATATCAGATATTTACATTACGATTCATAACAGTAGCAAAATTATAGTTACGAAGTAGCAATGAAAATAATTTTATGGTTGGGGGTCACCACAACATGAGGAACTGTATTAAAGGGTCGCGGCATTAGGAAGGTTGAGAACCACTGCTTTAGATAAATAGGGTATCCCTACAAAATATATACACACTTTGAATGATTTTAAAGTCAGTGTTTATTAAAATACAATTCATTTTCAAAATTTAAAAGAATATAGAAATGAATATATATATATATTTTTGTCAATGCCTGTTTTCAAACTGATGATCATTCTGTTTCAGGCACTGATGATAATATGAAACAATGGAATTGCAAACATCAAGAATACTTTTGTTCAGTATTTGTGTGCCCTCAATTCATCAACTATTGCCAGTTTTTTGTACTGTAAACTTGTTCTTTTATGTATCTCTATAAAAAAGTATAGTGGATAAATTTTCTTTCTTTAAAGCTTAGTCTGGCTTCACCCATTATTTCAAACCAGTTACACCCAAAAAGGAGTGAAAATTGAGTGAGTTATCTGCTGTTAAAGTTTGCATGCATTTTTTGGGGATACCCTGTATTACCTATATTCAGGAAGGTTTTGGTATGGTTAGCAATTTGTAGTAAAAAGGAATCATAAATAGATTCATCCGAAGATCAAATATCAGGGTACTTGGCTGATTCCGTGGTGAAGTTAGGTTGGAAGAGCACAGACAGGCTGTTGAAGAAAGTTACAGTGTGTGGGTAGAGCAGAGTGGTAAGAGTTTAGTGAAAAAAAGGGGCCAGTCAGGGAGGAGTTTAAAAAGGGAAAATGACTCATGATAAAATAGGTGTAACAAAAGTGCGCTGTCCTGGTACGTGGAGTGGAGAGGTGGTGAAGGTCCCAAAGCAGGAGGCTTCCAGAAGTTTGTTGCCGCCGGATGTTCTGAGGGATGTTCTTACTGTCCAGGCAAGTCGGAGTCTGCTTGCTCTTTCCTAAATGAACCAAGTTGGCAGATTTGATCACTTTATTCCTTTTACTTTTGGTCTTTTTCTATAGTGCATGCAGTTTGGAGACGACGTGTGCCATATGAGATGCCTAAAGCAATAAATAGTTTCCTTTAAGTTCTTAGAGAATATGATTTCCTCACACTAGAAAGAAAAAGACACCAGAAAGGAAATTTAAAATAATTTACAACATTTTCCTCACTGCGTTTCATTTACTTTGCTTCCAGAGATGGCCACGACAAAAATAAAACAAATTCAAGTCTTTGTGGTAATACTAGGAGAAGAAAAATGTTTTGTGACCTATCTGCTATTTGACCTGAACATTAGAGGGAAAATGTGCCTTTCTTCCCCTGTCCCCTTGTGAAGATGTTGGTGAACTCCACTTGTGTTTTCTTTTCACCCCTGCAAATGGCAGTCACCTTTTGAATGATCTCTCTCATCTGTCCCATTGGCCTTCTAGAATCCTGTCAGACTAATGTACCTAAAATAAAGATGACCTGCCCATGTCTGTCAACGACGCATTCAGCATAGAGTAAAATCCAGACGTGTTAGCATGGTCAGGCCCCAGTAATAAGACTCTTCCTGTATTCTGGACTGGAGGGCTCAGACCAGGTGTAATTTTTGAAGCCTTTAATTCTTCCGAACCAAAGTGACATAGTCTCCTCTTTTGTGTTCTCATGTGTGTGTTTGCACTATCATTATATCACTTACCATTTACAGTGTATCTAACTTTATTGGTTTTGATCTTGCATAGATTTTGAATGGTTGAGGTCTGGAATTCTCATTTCCCAGGGTCTTAAGTGCCAGAATGAAAGCAATTGGTAAGTTTTATTCAGCCTTTCAATTTTATTTTTGTAGAGACATGTAGAATCATCCATTTCCTGCCACACCATACCAGAGACTTCAGATAACTAATTTGACTTTCAAAATTTTTCCTTTTAAAAAATATTTTCTTTTGGTTTCAGAGAGGAAAGGAGAAAGAGAGAACTATCAATGATGAGAGAGAATCATCATCAATTGGCTGTCTTCCACATGTTCCCTACTGGGGATCGAGCCCACAACCTGGGCATGTGCCCTGACTGGGAATCGAACCATGACCTCCTGGTTCATAGGTTGACACTCAACCAGCTAGGCCAGTGGTTCTCAACCTTCTGGCCCTTTAAATGCAGTTCCTCATGTTGTGACCTGCTGGGGTCACATACTGTCCACAGTATGCCATATATGCCAGGTCCCTTGAAACAGCAAGCATGGACCGGCTCCCGGCAGTGACCCAACCATAAAATTATTTTTGTTGCTACTTCATAACTGTAATGTTGCTATTGTTATGAATCATAATGTAAATATCTGTTATGCAGGATGGTCTTAGGCAACCCCTGTGAAAGGGTCATTCTACTGCCAAAGGGGTTGCGGCCCACAGGTTGAGAACCGCTGAGCTACGCTAAAATTCTTACTTTTTAATGTTCAAAACCAATATAGCCTATTAGGCAAAATGACAAACCACAGAAGTTGTTACTATTTTTACTCTTAAAATATAAATAATTTCCTCTATGTTACATTATGGTAATAGTTCATAGAACTTACTTCTCTTTTGAAAGTTATATGCAAATTGGACACCTATAAAGTCAATTCATAACCTTGTAGGATTAACTAAAATGAAGAATTAGTTGCTATATGTACCCTGACCCTCCAAAATATGCACTCCAGATATGCAAAACAACAGTATACATGTATCGATTGAAGTAAGGTGAGACGCTCTTTGTAAATCCAGCATTGAAGAGCGCTTTAGTCAAAAAGTTATTGAGCACCAACCATTTGTTAGGCACTATCCTGGGTTTGGGAGAACATCCTATATAATAAAAACGTAATATGCAAATCAACTGAATGGGCGAACTACCAGTCGCTATGGTGTGCACTGACCACCAGGGGGCAGACCCTCAATGCAGGAGCTGCCCCCTGGTGGTCAGTATGCTCCCACAGGGGGACCGATTCTCAGCCAGAAGCCCGGCTCACGGCTGGTGAACGCAGCAGTGGTGGCAGGAGCCTCTCCCACTTCCGCTGCAGGCTGGTGGTAAGGAGGCAGGGGTCCTGGACTGTGAGAGCCCCAGACTGCGAGAGGGTTGTCTGACTGCCAGCTTAGGCCCGATCCCCAGGTGTGGTAACAAAAGGCATGGAAAGTTGCCTTTTGTTTTGTAGGGAATATCCTAACATGCCTTACATCGCTGGTGTCCAGAATCTTCACTGAGGCTTCAGGCCCCTGTATTTTCGTGACATTTAACTCAGATTTGTTACCACACAGGTGCCTTATCAAGGTGCTTCCTACTCTCTAGATCCCATCAATCTGGTTCTGTTAGTATAATGCACTAGTGTCACTCTGTGGGATAAAACAATCAATGTAGATTAAATTGTTTCACAGAGCCTGAGACTTGGCCTAAGTCTGAGGCAAAACAGTAGAAGTTACTGCTGTCACCACCGAGGGAGAGCAGACTGCTTTGAGGATTCTTTGTCTAGCAGTGGTTGCCAACCTTTGGGACCTCACAGACCACCGGTTGGCAATCGCTGGTCTAGAGGATGGTCGAGAGGGAATTTGCCGGAGCAGCTACATGCCAGGTGCTAGGTGTTGGGTTGATTTGCTTTAGTGACGAGACCACCTCTGGACAAGCAGCTTCCATTGTTTAGCCTTTCCTTCTATAAGATATATTTTGGAAGTTAATGGGGATGTGTTAAGGATCCTTACTCAGCAACTTCAATAATTTGGGGGTGCATTAATCTCTATAATCCTCTGGAGATATGTCTGGTATTCCTATAAACGTACCAATCTATGGTAACCCAAGCAAATGAAAACAGTGCTCAATATAGATTTGTTGAGATGAATTATATTTATTGAATGTTTGCCTTCTGTTTTTTAGGAGACCTTTATGTTGTAAGAATATTTACCTTCTCATGTTGAAAATGTGTCTTCCTTCTCTCTCTTGCCATTTAGCTTTGTTTACACTTGATTGCCTTTTAATTTGTTTACAAAAAGGTTTTAAAATTGGTGTACACAAATTCTTAATATCATTGTAGTCAAATCAATTGTTTCTTAATATATTTTGGGTTATTTCTGGAATTTTTATTATGTATCTGTTTATTCTGGTGCTAGTATTATAGTTTTTAATTGTAAATTTATAGTATATTTTAACATCTGTCTCTATTATTTTCTTCTTTACAGATGCAGTGTTTTCAAATTTGCTTGAGAATACTAAGTTAAGATTTAATAGTGTCTTAATTTTTGCTTCAGAAAATATATTTGTTTTAATTCCTTTAGATTGATCACTTACTGATTTTTATCCTGTTACTGATGGTTAGTGTGGAGGAATGCATATTTGTTTACTATTGGAAGTTATATAATTTATAGAATTACTTTAATTTTATTTATCTAGCCTAGAGTCCTAAATGCTTTTGTAAGGTGTAGGGAATGACTAGGCAGCATTATCTTCACAGTAATCTCACTCACCATGCAGACTGCCATCTTTTCAGAATGTTTGGTTTTATTTTTTATTTGTAATGCAGCCCAACTAATGAGACACCTGCAGACTAGTGTGAGGCCAGTGAGTGGCCTAGTGGGCTTGCAGGACCCTGACAATAGGTGCCTCTTTAAACATCTTCAAGTTTGTGCCCTAGAAGCCTCTGTTGCTTCACTCTTGGCTCCTCTAAGGATAGGCCAGGTGTGAGCATCAGGGCTGCTGTGCTGTGGGCGGGAATAGGTGCCTCTCCTTGGAGCTGCTGGTGGAATTTGCTCCCTACTTATTATTTCACAATCCATTCTCACCTCCGGTAGCTGACAATCAAGCTTTGGAACTGTGGGTGGAGGTTTTGTTTGGGATACCACTACCTCCAACTTATTTCTGGTTAGGAATTCCCATCACAGTAATGTAGAATTTGCCTTTTCCTCATTCTGGACTCTTATGGCATGTTTGACATGAATTTCTGACATGTGGATGTATTCCCCTCCTTCTTTAGGACTGATATAGGGAATAAGTTTGTTTATATTAAGCCATTTCAATTTCAGAGAAAAGGTATTAAATATATTTGATTATTCTATGACCTTGAAGGATCTGATAAATATTTTGTTGTATTTTCTTGTAATATTTGTTTAAATTATATTTTACGTAGAGCTGAAATCAGAATTCTGTACAATTTTTTTTTTTTTTTTTACCTAACATCATATCAGAAAAGTTTCTTAACATTTGGTAAACATATTTTTAATGGCTGCCTAATACTCCATTAAAAGGATATATTGAGTTTTGCTCTGCAATTTGACTTCTGACCTTTTTCTGTGTAACAGATAGCATAGGCTTATTGATAATTCAGTTTGCTATAAATATGTATCTACTTTATGTAACACCTTGTGTTTTATTTATAACTCTGGTGGTGGGGAGGTGTGTAAATGGGATTTTGGATTATAAATTATGAAATATATAAAAGTTGCTTTTAGAACACTGAGGAGGAAATAATTTATTTGCTCTTGGTATTTGAGGGCATGGTTTCATTGATTAGTGGCATTTGAAATGATCTTGAAGGCTTAGTGGAGTTTTTGGAGTAAGGAAGAGAGAGCATCCAAGGTTGAAAGAACAGCATAAAGGCACGGGGTACTAAAAATATGGAATTCGATGCTGACATGTTCAGCTGTGCTTATAGCAATCCACTGGTAAGTCTAGACTCTATCCTAGAAAATGCTCTAACTATATCCCTTTTTAGGTTTTTTTAGCTGCTGATAGAATCTAGTCAATTATGTTATTTATGTATTATGTCTACATATTTCCTCTTCTTTCTGTAGTGGCAGCTGTGAAAAGTTAAATGGTTGGACAACTGGTTCTATATGTGTCTTTTCTCTAGCATTCTGAGTTTAAATTTATTGTTCTTATAAGAAATGGTTTTGAGAAGAAGCAATAGCCATAGAAAGACAGGAAACAGCGTGAAAAGTGGCTGCAAGGTTTTGTGGAGCAATGAACAGATATCCTTTTCAAGAAATAATCGTGGTGTTTTCAGTTCGTGTGAAAAATAGAATATGAAATAGAAGAAAATAACTTTATTGACTCTCCACCCTCACTTGTATGCAGTGCCCTTAACATTGAGAATATCCAAAAACTGTTGAGAATGAAGCATTCTGAGAGCAAAGGACTTTGAGTGTACTTATTGTAAGCTTTAAGTGGGCATTTTATATGTCTTAATACTACCAGGATAGATATCGGGTGGAAATCATCAAATCTGGAAACAAGGAGGCCTTTTATCAAATTAGTGAAAGGGCAGTGAGCTGTGTTCAGGTTGGCGATGTAGCAGCTAGATAATGTGCCAGGTCTGCGGAGAGCACTCATTGCAGCAGGAGATTAAAGTCTGTTGAAATCGCTGAAAGCGCTGAAGATTTGTGGAGGTAAATCAGAACAACGCCCCAAGTCAGCCCTCCATGAATGAGGATCGCATGCTCTTGCTTTACGCCTTGAGTGCTGTCCTTAAGAAGGTGTGGCTGTAATGATCAGACTGCAGACGACCCAGAGCTCTGCACCTCCAGTAGTAAACCTGTAGTTACCCAGTGGGAAGACACTGCACGTGCAGTGGTGCAAAAGGGATATCGGCATCACCTTAGTTTATCCAACCACTGACCTATTGAAGCTCCTAATAAAATAAGTTTGAACTTTGCCCCAAACAAAACTTTAAGGCAGCCCTCTTCTAACTTGAAAATTAGTAAAGTAGCCTTTCTAGGATGACCATAGCTGTGATTCGAAGATGAGTATTTAGAAGTATTTCCTCCCTATTCTTATTGAAATTTACATTAGAAAAACGATTCTAAGTTAGGCATACATGTTGGCTCTTAGATGAATTTACCCACTTTCTGATAGACAATGACTAAAAATACTTGCCCTATACTCAGGAAAAATATAAGGATGTTAAAAATAACACTCTGAAATTAAGGTGCTGGTAATACAAATGTTAGGTGTTCTTTGATTTTAAGCTTTTTGTAGTTCAGTGTGATGAGACTTTAGGATCAGAGGTATAGAATGACAGTCAACTTGAGATATGGGGGAAAATGGATATTTTCTTTTAAAGGGAAATTGTGGATAAAATTTAAATATATGAAGTTTTTATTTTAAGGACTTAATTAGATTTAAATATTTTTGTAAATACAAATGTGTATTTACATGGCTTAAATTTATTATTTTCTAAGTATAGAGATGTAAAGTTATATAGAAAAATACTTAAATATAGTATAAAATATGAAATCTTTTTTCTAATTTGGGGAAATTTTACAAGTTTCTTTTAAAATATATAAAGCCCAAGTGCTTTTCCTGTTTATTACCTAATAGAGCTTTTTAAAGGTAGTGGCACCGTTCTTAATAAAACAAGCCCTAGAACTATAAAAAGCTTGGAAGAAAAATCTTGTCTGTGGAGGTGTGATGGGGATTGATGTACAGTCCTAATTTTATTACTACTCTTTTTCCTTGAGATTCTCTCAGTTGGGTACTGCCATCATGCTGGTTAAAAAGGGCCTTTCGCCAAAACCGGTTTGGCTCAGTGGATAGAGTGTCGGCTTGCGGACTGAAAGGTCCCAGGTTCGGTTCCGGTCAAGGGCATGTACCAGGGTTGCGGGCACATCCCCAGTAGGAGATGTGCAGGACGCAGCTGATAGATGTTTCTCTCTCATCGATGTTTCTAACTCTCTATCTCTCTCCCTTTCTCTCTGTAAAAAATCAATAAAATATATTTTTTAAAAAAAGAGCCTTTCAATGCCTGGCCAGTGTAGCTCAGTGATTTAGCATTGACCTATGAACCAGGAGGTCACAGTTGGATTCTTAGTCAGGGTGTGGGTTTCAGGCTCGATCCCTACTAGGGGGCATGCAGGAGGTAGCCAATCGATTATTCTCTCTCATCATTAATGTTTCTGTCTCTCTTTCTCCCTCTCCCTTCCTCTCTGAAATCAATAAAAACATGATTTTTAAAAAAGGGTCTGTCCCCAGGGCCAATTAGAGATGCTACATACTAAAAATATTGCAAGGGTGGTGGTACATGGAGGATTTTATGTCAGTATTAAAAATACTAAAGAGAGAGTAAGGGTGTCTAGTTTCACTCTTCTGATGATAACTTCAACGTGTCCCATTCACACACATATATGTTGTGTGTGTCTGTATGTATAAACATAACATTCATTTAAAAACATTTTTATGCCCTTGTTTACATGTACTTAATCTAGCACTGGCTACCTTATTAGAACTCAGGCATAGCATATTTTTTTAAGTAATTCCTGCTGCCTAAAATATTCTTAGAGACATTAGGGCCAACATCATACTGATAGCCTTTAAGTTGAAATTCGGCCACTGTACATATATGTATAATGTACATATATGTGTGTATAATACACACATACATAGCAATAATGTTTCATTCTATATGTTTGTTAGGATTCCCAGTGTTTTAAAACTGTGTAAATAATATACAGGGCAAGGGAATATAATAGAAATGAGTTGGAGGGAGAGAAATAATTCCTCATTCTGTGACTTCTCTACTTTGGAAACATGAGGATTTTATTTGAAATGTCCACTTGTTTTCTTGCACTAAATTACTCCAGCAAGTGAACTTGTTGCCTGAATGAATAGAGTATACTTGTTTCAAATATCATCATTCCAAAAAAGATCTTGTTCTCATAGCATTTCCCTCAGGGACTCAGCATTGATTCATTCTACAGATATTTTGGTGTGTTTACTGGATGAAAATCATTCCATAAATATTTATGCAAGACGTGTGCTTGGGACACAAATGAATAATACCATTCCTGACCTCAAGAAGTTTATTTTTTGATAGGGAAGATGAGAAAATTAGAATGATCTGTAATAAAAAGTAGGCTAGAGTAAATTCTGCATTAATGTCCACTCAATATTTAAGGAATAGGGCAGACTAGGACTTAGTGTCACAAATGTATTTTAATTTTAGCTTAGACCAAAAAGACTTTTTTCATCTTTATACTCCATGGGTATGGAGATGAGTTTATTTCCAGAAAGAACACCGTTCGTTGCTTTGCTATTAAGAGACAAAGCAATTAGATGAAGAGTTTGAAATTCTTCAGTGTAACTTGCCATATAGGAAGTTATCTTGCTCTTCCCATGCAAATAATGAAAGCAAACAAACAGAGGAAAGCACCTGCTTATTTCACCTCTAATTGTGTTTTCTTTTATCCTGGCCCCACGGGCCAGATTTAGTCAACAGCTGTGCACCATGTGTGCCCAGAATCTGTAGAAATTTGTGCGTGGGTCTGCAGAGCACACTTTCTTTCTTTTTTTTTTTCTTTCATGGAGCAGTCATGATTGAGTTTAGCTTATATTTTCCACTTTAGTGTTGAAGAGTGTGCATGAGGAGAAATAACACATACACATGCACGTATAATTAAAATGATTTTTCAAAGCACAATGGAAATGCTGTTGCATCCATTTCTTAATATTTGGCAGGTACAACAGTGTGTGAAAAGTGGCCCTCCCTATGGTCTACTTTTTCATGGAGAGAGGAAGAGGTCTAGCTGCCTTCACAGTGATTAATCTATGGACTTTACCTAGGGAATCGTATGCAATGGAATCCTTACGACGGTACTGGGGATATGGAAACTTCATCTCTGCAGGTAGGACATTGCTGAGAAAGATGGAGTTATGCAGGGGTCTGAATTTGAATAGTCATTTTGCTTGGTTATTTTAGGCTGTGTGTGCTTGAGAAGGTATTTAGGCGCTCCTCTTCATAAACAATTTCAGTATGCTATCAGCTTTGCCAGTAGGAATCGTCTTGTTTCATATGGGAGCACAGAGCTGACTCTGTGCAGGAAAAGGGCAGCAGCATCTTTCTGAGGTCTGTGGCGACCTCATCCTTATTAGCAATTCTGCCTTTTGTAGATGGACCTCCGGTTATATTCAGGTGCTTGGGTAAAGAGCTTGGTCACAGCACTTCTGCTAGGTTGTAAATGAGTTCATTCGTTTTATTTTAAATGTGCTTGATTTTAAGACAGCTTACATTTTTAACAACAATGTCTCACACCAAGTAAATAGATAAATGAAAGCTCAAGGTAACATCAGCTTGTCAACGCCTTGATGTGCTGAAAAAAAGCAACAGCCAGTTATGCCGACAAGTGATGATAGGTTAACACTATTCCTTTTAAAATAACCCTTGAATAAATTCATATATACGATCATATCATCCTCACAGTTGTCCAGCAGACCTACTATGCTATATGGATTCATGTTTTCACCAAAAAAGAAATGATAGTTTTTGAAATTAATGAAAATATTCTCTGATTTCTTCCACAGTAACATCAGAAAAGGTTTTTACTTTTTAAAGTTCCTGGTGTTCATTCTTGCCTTTGATTGATGAGATGGAGTCTGTGAGGGCCTTTCTGTGAGATTCATTTTGGAGCTTGTATCTTGTAAATGATGCTTCATGATTGTGTCAACACTGGTGACTCCTGCAGCATGTGCTGCTTTTCCTTCGGGATTTCCAGCAGAGCCATCCTCACCAGTGAGAGAATTGACAGTGCTAGCCTCTGCTCATGTTTCCAGCCTGGCCAGGCACAGCCATGAGCCATGTCCTGGATCTCGTGGTGGATGTTGACTACCTCCATAAATTGATCATGAGGCTGGTGAAAAGAGACAATAGGACACACATCCATAGATACTAGTATTTTCCCTGATGTAAATTACATATAAATAAAAATTAAAATAGATATGAAGGCAACTTGTTTTATTAATCAGACATTTCTACACTTTATAGTAAAGTAAATGGATTTGAATTTTGATGAGACGATGAGATGGCTCTATTAAATGTGGTAATGAAGATTTATAAGACAAGTAGAAGTATTTTGGAAGAAGTTTTCAGTTGACTTATACGTGATCATTGGTACAATTGCTTTCATTTTTTCCCTACGCATAGAATTCCCCATGGCATGCATTGTTTAAGAAACCATTCTTTAAACTGCCCATGGTAGCTGAAATATTGGAATATCCTCTGGGTAGTGACAGTGCCTATGTTTGTCATTTGGAGGATTTCATATCCTTGGTGAGATAGAATTAGTAGCCGAGTGGTTTGAGGAATTCTGTGCCCAGTGATGTGATTACCATTCCATGTCCCTATCTATATATATAAAAGCCTAAGTGAATGACCGGTGGACCGCTATGATGCACACTGACCACCAGGGGGCAGATGCTCAATGCAGGAGCTGCACCCTCGTGGTCAGTGAGCCCCCACAGCCAACTTCCTGCGGCCCCGATCGGTTCTGATCACCCGCTAGGCTGAGGAACCCCACCCGTGCACGAATTCGTGCACTGGGCTTCTAGTATATGGTATAAACCCCACAATGCATTATTATTTTTGTTTAAACAATTATATTTTAAAGAGATGTAATTATAAGAAAAATTATCTATGCTTACCACATAGTTTCCATTGTCTGTGTTCTTCATTCCTTTGTGTGAACCCATATTTTCATTTGTTATCATTTTCCTTTTGCTTAAAAAATGCCTTCCTTTTATATTTCTTGCAGTGTTGATCTGCTGGTGATGAATTATTTCAGTTTGCATATGATTGAAAAATTCTACAGTCACTTTCATATTTGAAAGATGCTGTTGCTGGATATAGAATTCCAGGTTGACAGTTTTTTTCTTTCCGTACTTAAACATGTTGCTACCCTGTTTTCTCATTTGCACTGTTTCTAATGAGAAGTCTGCTGTCACCATGATATTTGTTCCTATTTATAGAGGTGTATTCCCTTCACACATCTGAGTGTATTTAAGATTGTCTCTTTATCACTGATTTTAGGAAATTGGAAATTTATGTGCTTATTTTCTTCTTATTTTTTGTGTGCTTGGAGTTAGAATTGTTTACTTTTAGGCTTATTGTTTTCATTATTTGGGAAGTTTGTTTCCATAATTTTTTCACATATATACTTTTCTGTTCCTGTTCTTCCTGACCTCTTCAACTCCCCACAGTGAGTTTGAGGTAAGGAATGTCTTGGTTGGAAATCTACCATTAGTGTGTTTAGTCCCTTAGTTCTGACTTAGGACCCCACCTATACTTTTTAGAATTAAAATTATTTTTTAAATTACATTGTTGACAGATCATTTACCAGTATTGCCAATTCAGAGTGCTCTTAAAATTATCTTTCTCATTCTGAGATTTCTTGTGCATTTATCTGAGTAGATAAAGAGTAGATGAATTAAATGCTACTTTCTGACTTACATTTTAACTTTTTGGTTTTAACTTAGAAGTAAATTTTTATAATTTTTTCTTGTGCTCTGATGTTTCCTGTAAATTTAATTATCCAGTTGTTACTTTTGAATCTTAATGATCCATCTCACGTGGAACTAAACTTAGAAGGATAGAGTAGAGAAAGTTGGAGCAGTTATGTTATCTTTTGGATTCTAATACTGTAAAATATAGTTGCTTTTCCCGAATTTAAAATACCCAACTTGAATCCCATCTATATCTCTGCCTTCCAAATTATTCGATACAATTAAACTAAGTTTCAGTAAACACTATACTGCAAACTACAATATGAATGGAGTATCAGTTATTTAGGAGTGGGAGTCAGTAACATGGATATGACAATTTCTCATTAACATTAACAATTTAAGAGCTGTTTTTACATTGGATTAAAATAGTAATTTAGCTGCTTAGTAAATGATTAAATGCAAAGTGTTATGTAATCTTTTCACTAAGAGTTGGTAAATGTTGCCAAACACTAATGATTAATTTCCTTAATAACATTAGGCAGTATGAGGCCTTCAGTTTAAGTTAAGGAGGTTCTATCAGGACTGGACTCTGCACTGGTGCAGAGGCAGCACGACAGAGATAGAACATAGGCATGTCTGCAGGTCAGATTTGGATCCCCATAGTTATGCAACCATGAGCAATTTCACCTCCCTGAAAGCTCAGCTTTCTCTCTATAAAATGCTTCAATTTATATTGTAGTATTATAATTGTTATTATTAACTACTAACGTATATACTGTCAACCAAAGGTCATTGCTGCAAATTTAATGCCAACAGGAGTCCCAAAATTTGGGTGAAGTGAGGGGAGAGAAACTCAATTCAGTGTAAATTATGAAACAATCCAGATTATTAGTAGTTATGAAACAGCTTGGCTGTGGAACAGCTGCATTGTGATACAGCTTTGGCGGTGGAGCAGCACAACTGTGCAATCGTAGGGCTATAAGGCAGCTCTGGGGAGAGGTGGCCCTGGCCCCAGTGTTGCAGCTCGGCCTCTCTTGATAGACAGCTCCACTCCATTCTGCTTTGCTCTGCTCCCCTGGGATCTGCTGAAATGGCTCTGCTCTACTCCACCCCAGCTGGCTAGACAGCTCCTCTCACCTTTGGTGCCTTTGGTGTTACAGCTCCAGTTGGGGAAACAGTCTTCAGTGGAAAGGGAAAGTGTGCTCCCCAAGCCAGAGGGGAACTGACTTACATAGAGAGAAATACTCCCCCCGCCCCCTTTCCTTAACTGGTCTGCCCTCATGCAAATGAGGACTCCAAATCCTCACATTCGATTGGCTCAAAGTGGAATGGAGCCACTCTGATAGGTCAAAGAAGATGCAAATGAGGATTAGATGCACAGCCCCTATTGGACAGGAAAAGTCTCAGTCTTATTTGTGTGGACTTTTGAGTGGTCTCTTGTATTTGAAGAACAGCAAGGAGGCCAGCATTCTTGGCGCAGAGTTAGTGAGGGAAAAGGAGAGGATGTGAGATCATGGCAAGCCAGACCATACAGGCCTTATTATTGCTTGGGCAGAAATAGGAGGCCAAGGCAGGGCTTTGAGAGAGGACTGATATGAGCTGACATTTTAAAAGGCTGACTGTAGCTTCCATAGTGAGAGTCAAATGTAAGGGGGCTAGAGGAAAAACACAAACACCGAAGTACATTGAATAGAACTAAGTTAGTGGGTTGCTTCCTTGTATGTGCTGTGCCAGGGAGATTATGATTGACTACCCATTATATCTCTGAGATCGGAAGGGCTGGCTTCCTCGAAGGAAAGTGATTTCCTTTTGGCACATAAGGAAATATTCCTTAGTGGTGCAGAGACGTCTGTTCTCCTATTAGTGGTGACTTGGTGACAGGAAAGCGAGCTCACTGGCTCTGGCCCACCTGGATGTTTCAGATCTATTTCTGGAATGCAGATTTTATGAGGTGTGCTTGGAGCGTCTTCCTTTTATTCCAACTTAGAAGTTCCCTAATTGGCTTGAGTTCAGATTCTGTGTCATAGTTCTGTGGTGCTGGGTGACACTAATAAAGAACAAAACTATATATTCTTAGGTATAGGACAAATGGAGTGTAGTAATTAGGCAGGATTGTCCCTCCACTGGACAAAAGCCTTAAGCAGCTCAGGCAAACACCAAACAAAAACCTGGCACATGCATGCAGTGTAGCTGCCTCGTGAAATTCTAGAAAACATGTTCACATTTATTCTCCAGCAGTGGTATTCTCTTCACAAAGCATGCTGCACTGCGATAGCTGTGTCATTAGCCTGATAATCTCAAGATAGGTCTCTATTGATTTTTACACGTTTTGCTCTGTAATATTGGTTTAAAGCAGAAGGTTGAACAGCTTAAAGAGTTGGTCTAAAGGGAAAAGAAAATAGACTACCTTTGGAAAAAGAAGTGTAGTTAAATCCAAAGGGAGCAAATGTCTGGATAAATGGGTGTTTGCACCTGTTGAGTAGGAAGTGAGTAATTTCCATGTGTCCCACAAGAGGCTAGGTATGAGGGGGCTCAACACAGTGCTTGCCCCAGAAATGCTATTATCTATCTTGCTGTGTTTATGTGCTATAGCTTCTTTAATTATTATGCACTATTGAGCATTTGGTTGATGTATTACTTAGCATAACACTAGTTGTTATAAATAAAGCACACAATTTCAGTTGCTTAATGAAATAAAATTTGATTTCTTGCCCATGTAAAGGTTCAACACAAGTGACTTTCTTCCATGTAGTGATTCAGGGACCCAGGCTCTTTCCATCTGAGGCTCTGTCATACCCCAGGGTCTCAGAATCTTCTGAATTTAGTCAGCAGACGGGGAAAGAAAATGGAGAAGGATAGATAGTTCCCAGATGGGCATTCACTTTTCAGCTGAAACACTTTTCTGAGAAGAGAAATCACTTTTTTTTTTTTGTTTGTTTGAACAGGTAGCTGATCTTGTTACATATGACTTCTAATTTTTTTCAGTTGCCAATAGCAGTACTTTTAAATAGAAAACAAATGGTTTTCTTTTGTATTTGAGATATTTGGGATATGTTTATAGAAGTGAGTATACTGGATGTAAGTTTTAATGATAAAATAACTATGAACTGTTTTATTTAATAAATACATTAAAATCCCAATTCATATACTTATAAAGTTATTGGATATGAACCATCTCTAATTAATTATTATTAAGGCTTGACTAAAAAATATTTTTGCTATCCTGTTCCAGGACAATGAATACAACAAACATATTTATATTGTCAGATTTATCTAAAAAAAACTTTATTGCTTTTCTGTTTTATTCAACACATAACGTGAGTTACCTTACTTAACATAACAGATACATGTACTATTAGACTAAATTATTTTAACAGTACATGTGACTTGAAAAGAAAATTGCAACATGCATCTAATAGTTTTCACATTCTTCTTGTTTATTTATAGATAGGTGCTGAGTTCTATTTTGTGTGAACTAAAATAGTAAAACAAAGAAATTACATTTCTCTAGAGTGAAAACTAACAGGTTTGCATAAGAAACAGTGGTGTCAAAAAATTGCTACCATAATACTTTTTGGTGGGGGGAAACCCCTGAACATCCCAAATATTTAAAGAACATGTTTTAACTTACAATGTTCTTTTTCTTCCTCTACCAGCTATATGTTTCAAGAACCCTGGCTGTTTCTAAGGGTTTTATTCTGGGCCTTCTCCACTTCTCACCTTACATATTTCCCCACCCTCCACTGAAAATCTCCTTCATTTCACTTACCACCTAAAATGGGACACTGTTCAAAACTATGCCTGCAGACCTATTCTCTCTCCAGGGCCTCAGCTCTGTATATTAAACAGCTTATAAGGCTTTTCATTGAGAGGTCCCATAGGCATTTCCAATATAACATATCCTTTCCTACTTTTATGCTTGCATCCGTCTTAAATCTGTCTCCTACATCAGCAAATCACCACTTCCTGTTAATTCTGCTCCTAAATAGTTTTCAGAATCAATTCCAACCCTCCCCTCTCTCTACTGCAAATTCCCAGGCGAGGCCACCATCTTTCTCAGGACTAATTTTTCATTTCTCTGGACTGTCTCTTCTTTCAGTTCTCCTCCATACTATAGACAGAATGTTCTCTCAAAAACCTGATTATGCCCACCCCCTGCTTAAAAATTACGCAATAACTTCACATTGCTTTCAAGGAAAAGTCCAAATTTCTTAATAAAACCTGTAAGATTCTCAGTGTCTGGCCTCCCATCTCACGCTGTTACCTTCATCTTTTCCCTCTTCCTACAAATCACCTATAATGTTTTTGACCTCATGACCAGACTGGATTAGGAGGCCTTCTTGGGGTCCCACTTTTCTCTTTAATAGTGTTTATTACACAGGATTGCTATTGTTTATGTGACTGCAATTCCACACCTGACTGTAAGATGCCTGAACTCAGATATTCTACCTCGTCCACCACCTTATTGCCAGCCAAGCCCAGTGACTGGAACATTTACATGCTTAACAAACATGCATGGAAGCTCTTGCGATGGCCCTAAGCCTACCACCTTGCAAAAGCAGACATGTGGTCATTGGCTTCTATTTGGAAGCTGTAATGGAAAGATCAGGAGGTTCCCTTATGTAGAAAACAAGAAAAACTCTGTATCTAACAGAAGCGATCTCTCGTTTCTTATATTCCCTTAGTCAAATATAGGTGCTGTGATAAAGATAATCATTATATCATGTAAAGTGCAGCATCTATCTCACCTTTGTCATACTTTAATTTTAAAAATTCTTGCAGATTAGCCTGAATTTTGTATTAAAGAGAAATAAAAAGATCAAGTACAAGTGACTTATTTAAACTGGAAGAGACTGATTTCAAAGAAACAATGTTATAAATTTAGCAAGAAGTAAAGCTTCAGACTACCTATCATTGAACCTTATCTGATTAAAATATGCCCAGGGCAGGACTTCTCAATATAAGGTCAAACATCATAGGGAGAGTTTGCAGAGTGTTCATGAGAGTGTGACCAGGAATTAAAATCTCCTTTTTCAAATAGAAAACGCATGCTGCTGCGCTGAGGCAGGGGAAGAGAGCCGCCCTCCACGTACAAATGAGGTGAGGATCTGTTTATGGAGAGTGGGGGCCCATGGTGCAAAGGTTAATGGTGTTCTTTGTCCCGGGTGTAAACCTCATAAGTGAATGGTGCCTCAGGTTTTTATTTTTTAATGTATCTTGGGTTTATTGCAAGCATAAGTGAAAGAACAGTTCAGTTGGGAGGAAGGCACAGAATATTAATTAAGCTGTAAGGCAGATTAAGAAAGCCCAGGAAAATATAATCCAGTTTGCACATACCTGGATTGGGAAGTAGTTGTAAGATCTGGTGTAGCATTCCTATAAAGAAAATCTGTATTTCAGTACAGTTTCTACCTAAATATGAAGATCCTCCCCTGGGTTAACGTGATGTACATTGAGGATCAAGAGATGTGGAAAAGTGTTGTGTGGTACAGTAGTTAAATCCTAGAGCTTTTATGAGAATGAAGCAGCATGAGGAGTAAGTGAAGGGGTAGGGGAACTGGGCCATTGGCAATGAAAGCTCTTGCTTGTATAGCAGCTGGTACCCTGTCTTGAGCCAGATGTAAAGGATGAGGTAGAATAAGGATGAATGAAGAATGGAGAATAGAGGAGGAAAAGAGGTGAAGTGTGAGAGAGTACCTTGGTCACAGAGGAGGGATCCAAGTAGCCTCCCAGTTTTGCTTTCTCTTCCTCCGTTTCCTTTTGGACTGATGTGGTTACATGTGGAGTGGACACACACTCATGTATCGTGTAGAGCCTTTACCATCTCCCAGAACTTGCAATCAGAGATAACAACATTTCAAAACCCTTTCCCATACTTACATATACTTTGAAAGCCCTGTGTAGAACATGTCAGAATCCTGATGCCAGTTAGACAGATGAAGAGAAACGCTCAGGGAGGCTACCCTGACTTGCCCAAGGTCACTTAGAGATTTATGTCAGAGCTGGGATTGCAGCCTAAATCTCCAACTCCCCTGCTTTGTGAAGCAACACATTTGTGGGATACCTGGCCATTATGTAGTAGATGGTTGTAGGGGTTGGTACTGTCCTTCAGAAACCCAAGATACCAGCCAGGATTTTGGACAGCTTTTGGTCAGATAGAGAACTGGGAGGATGATCTAAACAATTTGTTTGCTGTTATCTTGTAATATTTTGAGAGAGGTTCTGTTGTCCTATTCAAGGAAGCTATTTCCATCATGAATGCTGCTGCTCACAATACGACTAAGAGCTTCGTTACGCTAAGAAAAAATAGAAGAAGGAAACAATAGCTAACATTTTATGGAAGCAGTTGTAGAGAATACATTAAAGTTAATGAGTATTAGGCTACTTAAATTATTTACAAGACTTCAAAATGTTAAATATTTGTCTGGAAATAGAAGCTAGTTCCTGTTCCCATTCTGATCAATCTTTTGGACTGTAGGATGGTTGGCCATTTTCTCAGGGTCCAGAGGAAAGTCCCTAAATGGTTTGAGCTTAGATAAATTGAATTGGCTCAGGCACAATGCCAGTTTATTATATTCTAGGGGCCCGGTGCACGAAATTCGTGCATGGGACGGGTGTCCCTCAGCCCGACCTGCACCCTCTCCAATCTGGGAGCCCTCAGGGGATCTCCTACTGACGGCTTGGGTGTGCTCCCCATGGTTCTCTGCTCTTTGCGGGGCCTGCCTGCTCCACACCACGGCAATGGGCAAGCAGGCCCTTCTGGGTGCTGCCTATGGGCCGGGCTTGCCTGCTCAGGGGTTGCCATGGCGACAGTCAAGCAGGCTCTGCTGGGTTCTGCCTGTGGACCGGGCTTGCCTGCTCCTGGGCTGGGCTTGGCTGCTCCCGGGTCGCCGCGGTGATGGCCAAGCAGGCCCTGCTGGCCGCAGGTACTCCAGAGGCGGCAGAGCAGCAAACTTGATCCACTACCAGAGTGGGCGGATCCTGCCTCTCTGCTTGGTCCCCACAACCCCTGGCCGGGCTGACAGGCCCAAACATTCTAGCGGTGGGGCTGAGGGAACTGGGTGCCACTATCTTGTGGCTATGGGCGCCACCATCTTTGTGACAGAATGACAGTTAATTTGCATATTACTCTTTTATTAGATAGGATGAGCATTCCAGCCTTGTCCCCTGCCACACCTTGCACCCTCTCCTCCTAAAAGTCACCAAGTCTGGACCATTCTAAACTCATTCTGAGGACTTAAGGCCTCGTATCTACTATAGGTATTTTCCTCTTTTTTAAAAAAATATGTTTTTATTGATATTTAGAGAGGTAGGGAGAGGGAGATAGAAACATCAATGATGAGAGAGAATCACTACCTCTTCCCCACACTGGGGATGGAGCTGGAAACCCAGGCATGTGCTCTGACCGGGAATTGAACTGTGACCTTCTGGTTCATAGGTTGATGCTCAACCACTAAGCCATGCTGGCCAAGCTAGGTATTCTCCTTTTCTAGTAAATGAAGGCAATGATTAAGTCAGAAGAATGATGGGGTCTTAGGCAATGTTATACCTAGATTTATGATCCATCATCCTGCTTGGGTATGAAGGCTCTTAACCCTTCTGTTGAATTTGCTTTGGAAGGAATTGTCACACCTGACACTTCTGTCTCACAGATACAGCCAAGGTCATTCTTTAAAATCCTCCTGAAGAGTGAGGTGTAGAAGAAAGGGATTATCTGGAAAGCATGGGACTGGCCTTATTCCATTTATATTGATATCTCACTATGTGGATTTAAGGAACTTTAGTCTTCTTTCTGGACACAAGTTTCTACATCTGCAAAATGAGTTTTGGCCCATGGTAGAAAAGGATTGTTAAACATGGAAGTATGCAACAGACCAAGGATCCTCAAAGGGAAGAGATCAACATATATGCATAAGCCATGGGCACAGAAAATAGTGGGGTGAAGACCTGGGGAGGGGACAGGAGTGGAGAGGAGAGGGGTTAATGGGGAAAAAAGGGAGACATCTGTAATACTTTAAACAATAAAGATAAAAATAATTTAAAAAAAGGATTGTTGAATTAAATTAGCTATAATTCAATTGTTCTACCTCTGGTATAGAAACAAAGGGCTTTATTAAGATACATTTCAAAGATAGGCAACTGTCTACTTTGAGGATAATATACACACATTGGACAGTATTAAACATTTGCCATTTTTGCCTCTGATTTTAAAGTAATAAAATACTTTGCACGAAGTTGAAGGCCACTGGGCACCACAACCTAATCCCACTCTACGTCTTCTCTTGTTGCTTTTCCTATAGTAATTACTATTTTGAATTTTGTGTTTAATATGATCATACATGGTTTTACACTTTTAAATATATGCATGTATCCATAATCAATACATAGATTGTTTTTAATGTTTTAAAACTATATAAATGACATAATATAGATATACCATTCTGCAGCTTTGGTTTTTCCTCCCCATTATATTCTTGCATGTATTTTGCTATTTTATTATTATAGAGCTAGTTTGTTTATTTTAACTACTATAATACTCCATTGTATAAAAATACCACAATTTATATAACCCTTCTCTTATTGACACACATGTGCATTGTCTTTCATTTTCACCATTCCACAAATAATACTGCAATAAACATTCTTTTGTAAACTTGTGTCCTTGTGCATATGATTATTTCTGTAATGTGTAAACCTGGAAGTAGAAATTAAATTATAGCCTTATGTACATCCTCAGCTTTACCAGATGATACCCAGCACTCAAAGTAGTTAACCTTTGAAACTGACCAGTAGCATATGAGATTACTAGCTGGTTCATTACCAACACTTGTCAATGACTGACTTAAGAAATTTTGCCAATATGATGCATTTAAAATGGTTTCTCATTGTTATATTTCCCAGATTATTATTACTGAAGTTGAGCATATTTTCATATTTTTATTGATGGTTGGATTTTCTCATCTGAAGCAAGTCTATTTGTGTTTTCTACTATTTTTTCCACTGGATTTTTACATGTTAAAAAATGATTTATATGGGCTATTTATATATGTGGATATATGTTGTATAGTAGTATATGTTGAAATCTTCAACTGTGTACTTTATAATTTTTGTCAAGTTTTTGTTTTTAATTTAATATATAATGAAATGTGATTAATTTAATTATGGCAGATGTATATTCCAAAGACAGCTACCACCATATCTCTTGCCCAACATGCTGTTCCAAAACTTTGCTACTTCCTCCTCTAGGGATGGGATCTATGTCCCTTGCACCTGAAATTGAGAAGGACTTTGTGACTACCTTGACAATAGAGTTGGGCAGAAATGGTGTTCTATTTCTTTGAAAACAAGTCACAAAAAATGCCATTTACTTCTGCCAGGTGATCTTGGGGGTGCATCTCTTGGAACCCAGCCATCTGGCTACAGAGAAGGACCAGCAGAATGTGGAGAGGCTCACAGGTGGAGAAGCAAGGCCCTGGCCCACAGTCGTGGCCAAACTCCCACAGGACAGCCATCACCAGTTTGCCAGCCACGTGAGTGAGCCACCTTAAAAGTGGGTTCTTTATTCCCCCCAATCTTACTGAGGTATAATTGACAAATAAAAATGGTGTATAGTTAAGGTATACAATGTGATATTTGATATGTGTATACATTGTGAAATGATTACCACAATCAGGCTAATTTACTTATGTACCACCCTCAAAGAGATGCCTGCATTCCCACATTTATTGTAGCATTATTCATAATGGCCAACATATGGGAAAAGCCCAAGTGGCCAGCTATGAATGAATGTATGAAGAAAATGCGATACAGGCATACCACGGATATGTTGCAGGTTTGGTTCCAGACCAAATAACAAAGCGAGGCTTGCAGTGAAGAGAGCTGTAATCTTTTGCTGGTGAGGGCCTTGCCTTCAATTTGTAAAAAACGCAACATCTGTGAAGCATCATAAAGGGACATGTAATAAACGAGGTATGCCTGCGTGTGTATTTATAATAGATAAACAGATGTGTTCATACACAGAGTGGAATGTTATTCAATCTTAAGGAAGAAAATCCTGCCATTTGCAACAACATGGATGGACCTGGAGGACATTATGATAAATGAAATGAACCAGACACAGAAAGACAATAATGTATGACCGCACATATATGTGGAATCTAAAAAAAGTCAAACTCATAAAAGCAGAGAGTAGAGTGGTGCTTGCTGGGGACAGAGGTGGGGAACAGTGGAAGGTACCAAATCTCAGTTATGTGGGATGCATATGTTCTGGGGACCTAATATAGAGCAAGGTGACTGTAGTTAGTGATACTGGACTGTCCACTTGAAGTTGCTAAGAGAGTTGATTGTGTTCTCACCACACACACCAAATCACAGGTGGGTCCTTTACCTCAATCAAGCAGCACCAGGTAAAGAAGAGGAAAGCCTCCCCACCAAGTTTTGCACAAATTGCAAATTTGTGAGAAAATAAGTCATTAAGTTTTGGGGGTGGTTTATGAAGCAGTTGTAAACTGATGCAATCTGATGTGTCCATCTTATCCTTTACTGGCTATCAGTATGTGCAGATGTTCTTAAAGAAATTCTTTCCTCTATCAAGACCAGAAAGGTATGGATCTATCTTTTCATCTAAACGTTTTAAAGTTGTTATTAGTTTTTTGGTTTATCTGAGATTTATGTATACATGGTGGGACAAAAGTAGGTTTAGTCATTCATCTGGAAAATAACACAATCCTATGTAATAAAAGGCTAATATGCAAATTGTCCCCTTGACCGGGAGTCAACTGGGAGTTCAACCGGGAGTTCCACCAGGGGACTGGGCTGGCAGGCCAACCACCCACGGCCCCTCCCCCAGCCGGCCTGGGCTGATCGGCCCCTATCAGGGTGGGCTGGCCAGACCCCACTCCACCCATGCACAAATTCATGCACTGGGCCTCTAGTTAATAAATAATAAGACAAGAATAAACTCTGTTTCATCTACTCACAACTGTAAACCTACTTTTGCCCCACCCTGTTTATATTGCCAAGTGGAGCTCTAATTTCCCCCCATATAAACAGTTTTTTCAATACAATTTATGTATAGGTTTTAATGCTACCCCTTTCCTGTATGCATTTCCATATACACCCAAGTCTACTTCTAAATTCCTTATTGTCTTCCTCAGTTTTTTTGCCTATTCTTGTGCCAATATCACACTGTCGCATTTACTGTAGCTTTAGAGTCAGTCTTCATATCTGTCAGAACATAATTTCCTATTTGTTTTTTACTACAATTGTCATGACAATTTTGGGCTTTTGTTCTTTGGTTTAAATTTTAATATTAGCTTGTCAAGTTCTATAAAATACTTTGTTTATAGTATTTATAGATTAATTTGGAGAGAATTGTATATGACTATGCCTCTTATAATTTTAGTTTATTATAAGTGTCGTATGAATGTACATATAAATCTATAGCATAGAATACATAGCTTAGACATATATTTAAAAATTACATGTTCTAATTGTTGCTGGTATGAAAGAAAGCATTTGTCTTCTTATTTAGGCACTGAAGGCCCGGTGCATGAAATTTGTGTACTTGGCGGGGGAGAGGGGAGGGTCCTTCAGCCCTGCCTGCATCCTCTCACAGTCTGGGAGCCCTCAGGGGATGTCTACTGACAGCTTAGGCCTGCTGCCTGCAGTTGAACATCCTTAGTGCTGCCTTGGAGGCAGGAAAGGCTCCTGCCACCACTGATGTGCTCGCCAGCCATGAGCCCGGCTCAGGGCTTCTGGCTGAGCAGTGCTCCCCCTGTGGGAGCGTACTGACCACCAAGGGGTAGTTCCTGCATTGAGTGTCTGCCCCCTGGTGGTCAGTGCGCGTCATAGCGGCCAGTTCGCTGTTCGGTTGATTTGCATACTAGCCTTTTATTATATAAGACTAGAGGCCTGGTGCATGAAATTCATGCATGGGTAGGGTCCCTAGGCCTGGTCGGCCATCAGGGCCGATGTGCGGGGCAACCGATGGGGCGATCGGGGGGTGGGGGAGCCCCTGCTGGCACCTGCCTTGGCTGTCCTGGTGCCACCCGCTCGCCAGCTCCACCCTCTGCCGCTGCTGCGGCTGGGGGCAGCTCCTGCATTGAGTGTCTGCCCCCTGGTGGTCAGTGCACATCATAGCAACTGGTTGTTCCGCCGGTAGTTCTGCTGTTTGGTTGATTTGCATATTAGGCTTTTCTTATGTAGGATGCTTTACATGCAATAAAATACGTGGGTTTTAAGGGTGCAGTTTGTTGAGTTCTAGCAAATGTACACATGCCTGTAAACACATATGTCAATTAGAATATTACGCTCATTCCAGAAAGTTGCCTCAGGGCCCTTTCTAAGCAATTCTTCCCCACCAAAGGCAGCCACTGTTCTACTATCACTGCAGAGTAGAATAATCTGCTCTGAATCTTCATGGAAAGGAAATAATTCAATATGTATTTTTTTGGAAGTCTAGTTTCTTTTGATCATTGTAGCTTCTGTGACATTCATCCATGTTGTTGCACATAACAATGGAGTTTCCATTTAATTACTGAGAAGTATTGCATGCTATAAATATACCACATTTTACCCATTCTTTTGCTGGTGGACATTAGGTTTATTTCCAATTTTTGACTATTAATAAACTTACTAAGAATATTTTTGTACATGTCTTAATGTGGACATATATTTTCACTTGCCTTGAGTAAATACATGGAGTGAAATTGCTGAGTTATGGGGTAGATGTTTAACTTTTTAAGAAACTACCAAACTATTTTGCAATATGGTTTCAAAGCATGAGAATTTCAGTTGCTCCACATACTCATCAACATCTGTGTTGTTAGTCTTTTAGCTTTATCCACTGTAGTAAAGGGTAATGTGGGAATACTTAAGAGACATGGATTGTTCTTTTTTTATTTACTTATTCATTTAAAATATGTTTTTATTGATTTAAAAGAAAGGAAGGGTGAGGGAGAGAGAGATAGAAATATCAATGATGAGAGAATCACCCATCAGCTGCCTCCTGCAGGCCCCTTACTGAGGACCAAGCCTGCAACTTAGGCATGTGACTTGACTGGGAATCAAACCATGACCTCCAATACTGAGCCATGCCAGCCGGACTGGATTGTTCTTTAACCAAGTACACGAAGTGTGTTATTAGTGGTGGGAGATATTCATGAGAGCAAGGAGCTGAGAAGACGGTGGGAAGCCTCAGCTTTTTCCTTGCCCATGATTGACAGGACCAAGCCTTGCAAATGCCCAGAACTCTCTGAAGGATGAGCCATGTGTCAGGGGAACCCTCTACATCCTCATTTTTCCAGTGTAGAATCTCTTTGACTGTGAAAAAGTCCCAAGGGATTTATTCCCTTGGAGAAATTCTCCTTGCTTGTGTGTGCACATAGAACAAAACCCATGCCTACATACATACGTAAAAATTTTACATAGCAGAACCGATCTGCCACAACCAGGAAATTCCACTGAGAAAAATCTCATGATTAGGATCTCAACATATACATTTTCCCCTGACAGCCATTCCCCACGGGTGAATGATTAGGCTTCGGAGTCTATATCTCTCTGTTTTAGGGATGCAATGTGTGCTCTGAGAGTTGTGCTGGGGCATGGATCATTATTCACAAGAGTGAAGACTCAAACCAGGTGTTGTGTTCCTAAGATCTTTGAATCAATTTAAAACTTGCTTGTCATCCCTGATGTAAATGTGATACCCACCTTCAACAAGCATTTCATAAGCAAGGAGAAGACATTCATTGGTTCTCTAGTGGCACAGTTTTTGAATTTCTCATTTCTAATTAGTGAGAAGTGACAGTGGTAAGCATGAGGAATACCTATCATGTCCAGGCCAAGAAGTGGAAAGGGTGTGGGAAAGTAAATAGCCATCACACAAGTGGGCTGTACGGGAACAGTGTGCCCTCCCGGGCTAAGACAGAGAAAGAAGTCTAGGGTTTAGAGATAAGTGGATACCTATGAAACCATCACCACAATCTCTATTGGTCTCCAAACTCATCAAGGTGTATACATTAAATAAATACATTAAATATATACAGCTTTTTGTGTGTCCATCATATCTCAGTAAAGTGGGTTAAAACATAAAAAAGAAGATAGGGAACGTTCACCAAAAGGTTTGAGGATTTCAGGGATTTTGTTGATGATGGATCGTGAGTTCCAGAGGACCATCTTATCTGAGAAACCATTCATGACTATCTTGACTAAAACAGCAGTTCCCTACCATTCACGATCTCTTTATCTGCTTGCTCTCCATAGCCCTTTACATGACATAATACTATATTGCCTATTTGCCTATATTCTGTCTGTTACCCCGACTCTTTTCCTACCCCATGAAAATTCTGTGCTGAGTTTGGTCACCACTGAATTCTCCTGCCACAAATATTTCTTGAAAAAAATGAATGAGTGTTTGAATCTATAAGTGATAGTGTTTCCTAACATTTATATCATAATTCCATTTGCTTCTTCTCTCATGGCAGGAAGGTCTGTATGGCGTCATATTATTTCTTTGTTTGAGAGACTGTTTACTTTTTGGACTGAGATTGAACTTCATCTGTGATTTGACATCATCCTGTATATCAGTTTTTATCTTTTATTACTCCCCAACCAGATGCTACTTCTCCCTTATTATTTTTGTTCATTTTTTTCTGCTGCAACTTTGCATGTGTGTATGCTTCCTTAGCCTCTTCTAAAGCTGTGTAGAACTTGACAGCTATGCCACAAAACTTGCCACTTGGTCATGTACTTTCTCCTAGTTGTTGCAGATAAAAAAGGCAATGGGAAGATTATTGGATTGTTCAAGAGAATCTAAACATGAAAAATGTCAGAAGCTTCTCAAGTCAAGACTTACCTATCCAGCCCAGCTAGCATGGCTCAGTGGTTGAGTGTCGACCTATGAATCAGGAGGTCACGATTTGATTCCTGGTCAGGACACATGCCGGGGTTGCAGGCTCCATCCCCAGTGTGGGGCATGCAGGAGGCAGCTGATCAATGATTCTCTCTCATCATTGATGTTTCTATCTCCTTCTCCCTCACCCTTCCTCCCTGAAGTCAATAAAAACATTTTTTTTAAAAAGACTTATCTATCCATTAGGATTTTAAATTTATGGGATGCAGATTTTTATGTGGTAAATTTCCCCAGAGTAGAAATAACCTGCATTATATTTGTGGTTTAGAGATTTTTCTCTTAATTTACTCAATATCTGGATGCTTACTAGACAGGGGAATATAAAAGGATTGGAAGGTAGGTTTCACTTTGTAATATAAGAACTGCCAAAAACCCCAGCATTGTTCCTTTAGATACTGGAAACATTTCCCATAAGCCTCATTTTTTTCCAGAAAGATGGAACTAGCTAATCAGATCTTATTCTAACTTTTGCCTCTAACTTTTGTAAATTGTAAGAACGCTATCATCTAACTGTTATCGTTATTATTATGATTATTTTCACCTGAAAGAACAGATTTCATCATGACTCTACTCTAGTGTGGAAGAACTCTGTCCATTATGGGGTCACAAGATTTTTAATTATTAAGAGACCTGGCTGCACACAGCTGTCATATTTTAACAAACCCATAATCCAATAACCTGAAACAAATGTCATTGCAGAATTAATGTATTTTATAATTAATGTTCAATATTTGCTGTCAAATGGATAGCATAATTTAACAGTAATAATTAGACATTATTGTTATTACCTTAAAATGAAGAATGCATTCAGAGCTATACAAAGTAATGCGGGGAGTTGATTTTTGATATGTGTATTCTCTACAGTAGATGACTACTGCAGAGATGTCAGTTCTGGCCAATAGAGTGTATTCTTGTAATGCTGATTCATAACAAATTGCAAGTTTAAAAAAATTAATAAATCGATTTTTGCTTTCATCTGGGAGAAAAAAAATACTGATGGCCAGAAAATATGGAGGAAAAATTGGGGGATATGCCTTCTCAGATATCACAGTATGCTGTGAAGTAAATGTAATGGGAATAGTGTGGTATTGGCAAAGTAATAGGTAGATAAATGGAAGAGAAGAGAACATTTGTAAGTAGAGCCTAGTTTGTATTAGAATTTTATATTGATGGAGGCAGCACTTCTCGTCAGTGAAAACCTTGATTATTCAGTCAGTGATCTTAGAACAATTGGCCTGAATTAGCAGGAAATTCAAATTGATTCTCTATTTTACATTTTACACAGTAAGAAAGTCCACCTGAATTAAAGATGCATGTTGTTTTAGAAAATTTTCTTTGAATCTTTCAGTGGAAAAGGCTTTTTCCATTGCTTGGTATCATGGCCAGAAACCACAAGGGAAAAGAACATAAATTTGACTTTAAAGTTTAGAATTTTATATGACTAAGTATAGCATTCATTCATTCTTTCAGTCAGCTAGTATTTATTGTGTAACTATGACATGCAAGGCAGAAATGAGAACAATAGATAGTTAATATGAGTTAAAATTTTAAATGTATAATAAATTCTTACAAATAAATAGAAAAAAAAATGAACATCTTGAGAGAAAATGGGAAAATACATGTAAGGGTAATTTTTCAAAGTACAAAAAGTCAATGAACAAACAAAAAGTTCTGTAATTAAAGATGTAATTTAAAACAACAATGAGAGATAGCTTTTCATTTATCATGTTAATACAGATTTAAAGGCTTGATAATACCCAGTGCTGGTAAGGGTACAAGCAAATAGGCATCTCAACTTCTCTTATGAAAATATAAATTATACAGCTTTTGGAGGGCAATTTGGCAATGCGGAATAGTGTTTAAAATGTGCATAACTTTAATGAATCTTAAAGAAATAACTATAAGTATCCAGAGATTTATGGAAAACACTTTTCAATTGAAGCAATGCTTATATGGTAGTCTCCCATTACCCACGGGGATACGTTCCAAGACCCCCAACGGATAGTCTTAACCCTATATATTCTATGCTTTATCCTATACACTAGAGGCCGGTGGGGCCCTCAGCCCGGCCTGCACTCTCTTGCAATCTGGGACCCCTCCGGGGGATGTTCAACTGCAGGTTTAGGCCCGATCCCACAGGGATCCCTGCGGGATTGGGCCTAAACTGGCAGTCAGACCTCCCTCTTGCAATCGGGGACCACTGGCTCCTAACTGCTTGCCTGCCTGCCTGCCTGATTGCCCCTAACCACTCTGCCTGCCTGCCTGATCACCCTAATCACTCACCTGCCTGCCTGATCACCCCTAACCATTCTGCCTGCCTGCCTGATCACCCCTAACTGCTTGCCTGCCTGCCTGATCTCCCCTTACCACTTGCCTGCCTGCCTGATCGCCCCTAACTACTCTGCCTGCCTGCCTGACCATCCCTAATCACCTCTGCCTCAGCCCCCGCTGTGGCAGCTTAGTCCGGAAGGACAACTGGAATGATGTCCGGAAGGTCGTTTGGCTGTCCGGTCTAATTAGCATATTATGCTTTTATTATTATAGATATCTACCTATGATAAGGTTTACTTTATAAATTAGATAAAATAAGAGATTAGCAATAACAATAATAAAATTGAACAGTTAGAATAGTATACTGTAATAAAATTTATGTGACTATTCTCATATTCTCTCTCTCTTTCTCTCTCTCTCTATTTCTCTCTCTCTCTCTCTCTCTCTCTCTCTCTCTCTCTCTCTCTCACATAAGTGATCTGATAACCAAGAGGGCCACTAAGTGGCTAACTGGCAGGTAGTGCATACAGTGTGGATTTTCCAGACAAAGAGATGACTCATGTCCTAGGCAGGACAGAGTGGGACAGCCCAAGAGTTCATCATGCTGCTCAGAATAGTGCACGATTTAAAACTTATTTCTGGAATTTTTCATTTAATATTTTCAGACTGTGGTTGATCCCGGGTAACTGACATTGCAGAAAGCAAAATTGTGGGTAAGGGGGGACTACTGTACTACTAAAAGTGAAAATCGCCTAAACATCTTTATATAATATTGGTTAAATAAATGATATTGTACTCTATACAATTAAATTCTGTTAAGCTGTTCATTCACACAGATAACTGAGTGTAATTACATGGAAACATGCCCACAATATATTGTTATATTAAGAAAGTCAGTTTTACAGTATGCAGAGAGTGACTCCATTTTTAAAATAAATATGAGTAAGATATTCAAGAATATATATGTACATAGTAATACACAGAAGTAGCATAAAAGTATTAATTATCTCTGAGGAATGGAATTTCAGATTTATATTTCTTTATATATGCCAGTATCTTTTGGATTTATTAAAATAAAGAACATTCATTGCTTTTATAATAAAAAAGGGATATTCTCATTTGAAAATATTAAATCATAAAGCCATAAAAAGAATCTATATAATTTACTTTAAGATCACAATGCTCTTCTGCCTACATTTTGCATGATGAATTATGGGCTCTTTAGTCTCAGATTTCTGTTGCACTGAGAAATTTGCTTTGTCAGTTCTAAGCAATAATTTTGTAGATTCACAAAGATGAGTAGGATAGGATGCCTAACCCTAAGGAGCTTGACAACTTTATAACGTGGTCAGTTTGAAGTAGTAAGAAGAGCTTTTAGTCGGAGGAGGCGGGTTGATTCACCAGCAATAGCCCCTAGGTGGTCCTTAAGAAATGTATTTGAAGACATCTTAAAGATTAATGATGAAAAGATCCACATCAGTGGCTCCTGAGTTCAGCTCACTTCCTGTGTTTGGTCATCCTGGCCTAGAAGCATGCCCTCCTATCACAGGTGAGACCACAGTCAGGTGACATTTCCCTGAAGGACTGCTTTCCTGGTGACTCCATTGGATCTATATGTTCAGATCAGCCCTTAAGTTCCCACTTGTGGTGTCTCCTCATTCTCTGGTTCCCCTGCTCTTTCAATAATAATAATTTGCCTTGAAAAACCTGGGTAATGGCAGGCCAATTCTTTCGGCCCATAGGAAAGTGGACAGTTTACCTGAGCATAAGTTCCCTATTGGGATGCGTTAGCTTAGCTCTTGGATAGATTGACAGAATTCTGGTTTTCAAACCCATGCTACCAACCCCACTTGTGATTCCCATGGGCTCAGAAATGCTCCTGCTGCCTTTCTCTATTGGTTAATATAAAGTTAATCTGGCTTCCTGTGATAAGCAGAAGCTTTCATGCTGTTTTGCTATGGTCTAAGATAGAGCCCTGATATTACTTGTTAGAATTCAAGTCAGTAAGAGTACAGATGTGTCAACCCAGAGAGACGTGATTACACAATAGCTTTGTTCTCTTGGGTCTCCCTGTATCCTGGGGGAGGAGGAGGTAAGCCATTCACACAGATAACCAAGGTGCGGTACAGAATGTGAAGAGTGAGCAGAGGGCTTGGAGACTCAGAAGGAGAATTATGTCCTGTGAGAGACATAGGATGCTTAAAGGAACAGTGAACTTATAGGATGTGTGATATTCCAATGAACAGGAGTAATAGGAAAAATGTAAACACAGCAAATTTTAAGTGGACAATACACTCTGTGTTGCAGTCTTGAGAAGAATTCCTTCTATTTCAGGAAACTCAGTCTTTGCTCTTAAGGCCTTCACTGCTTTGATAAGGCCCACCCACATTAACTTACCCAAAGTCTACTAGTTACTGATTTTATCAATTATTTGCCTGTTATTTAGTTGTTCATTTACTTATTTGCTCATTTACTGAGTTATTGGTTTTCTTACTCAAAGTCTACATCTAAAAAATACCTTTACATAAACATCTAGACTGGTGCTTAATCAAACAACATACCATCACAGAATGCTAAACTGCCTTACATATGAACATGAACCAGGTCTTCCTTGGGTGTAGGGATTGTTCTCTGGATGTGCGGTATAAGAAAGTAGTTCAGCCCACCATCTCTAGAGTCAGACTCGGGCTTTGAATTTTAACCTCTACCATATACTAGTTTTCTAAACATTGGATAATTTGCTTAGTCTATTTGTGCTTTAGCTTCTCAATCTGTAAAATATGAATATAAGTACCCATCTCATAAGTCTATTAGGAGGATTAAGTGAATTAATGCAGATAAAGGGCCTAAAGCAGTGTTGTATGGAAATGCTCAGTAAATATTAGCTATAATTATGAATGATATTATCATTATTAGATGGTTTTGGGACAGGGACTGGGGCCCAGGTAATAGGCAAAGACAAGCCAGCAGAATAAACTCCATCCGAGCCAGGGGCAGATCTCAGCTACATGGCCATGGCTAAGGAGAGAGAGGGTCAGCAAAGGTATGCAACAAGTGATATCTAGTAGATTTTAGGAGTACTTATGTTTTAAATTTTCTTGTTCAGTAATGTAATATTTTATGACATCCTCAAGTGTTCATGAAAGTTGGTTAAAAACAGTTATTTAGTGTCAGTCATGGTTTGCACTGGCGTAGGGGACTAACAGCCACCACATGTTTGCCTTCCCAAGGCAGTGATGTGATAGGGAAGCACAGTATGGGCTCCAGCGATTTTATTTGAATAGTAAGAGGGAGAATGACTCCTGAGTTGGAATGCTTGGGGACATCTCAGTAATACATTGCCTTCCATCTGATACCTTTTGTGCCAACCATGCTCACTGCTCTCTGTCTGCCATGCTGGCCTGTCCCTCTCTGATTCGTGGCTTTTGTATATAAGAAAACATTGCCTTTGGATATTTTTTTTGGGGGGGGGTAATTTTTACTTTGCTTAAAACATAGACAGGAGTAATTTAAAAAGTAAAGAGGCAGAATTAAAAGCAGGTGCTCAGGGTTGCTGTCTTACAGCTCTGTTCAGGCCCAAGTTGGTTCTAAAAAGTGGCCGAATGATCTTGGGCACAAGTGATAAGGCCCTGGAGCAACACGATACCACTTTGATAGCTTCCCTTAATTTCCCACCCCATCCTGAGCACGTGGATTCCAGGCTCAGCCTTAGGACTGGGAAAGGCCAATTTGAGATTGGTCAGACTTGAGCACCCCGCAAACAGCTATCACAAGCCAAGTCACTGGTGCCTGGCAAGGAAATTAGCATTTATCGCATTTCAGTAAAAATGATGTGGCCCAGTTAAATTAGATTTCCTTTCATTTACAATAGACTTAAAATCCTATTTAGCTATAATCCAACCATTGTAAAATTGGTTACAAGGATCCTAATTTTCTGAGATATTGAAGCCTCCCCATTCTATCAGAGCATCTTGATTTTATCCATTTTCATCCGTCGTTAAATTTCTTATGGTTGAGAATGCCAGAGGCAACCTACCTTTCCAGTCTGCTGCTGCATTCAGCAGTAACTGGATTGAGATCAGAAACATTTATTTTATTCAATGCCTTATCTGCTCGTTTCCACTATTTTAAACACTACCGAGGGTCACACTGCAAACCCTTCTCTGATTCTAACAGTAATCAAGCGGGAAATGGTTTTATTTTATTTTAAACTAATATCAAGCTTAAGAAGACAGCACCATTTTATACAATGCGATTGAATGGCCCATTCTGCCATTGCTGAAAAGTTACCGTTTGCATATCTTACCACAACACCCAGGCTCACTCGGTGCTTCACATTAAAATTCTCTGAGCCTTCTCTCTACTTAAATTGATGTGTCTTTCACTCGGGAGCCAGCTCAAGCATCGTCACCTTTAGGAGCCGAGAGTCATAGGTAGTCTCTCTCCATCCTGTGAATTCCTGCTGCTCTGAGGGTCTGTGTTACCGGTACAGTCATAGTTTGATGTCCTTGGCTGCTTCTGTGTGTCTTGCTACCCCTTTCAAACAGGGCACTTTGTGAAGGCTGAGACTCTGGCTGAAATGACTCCATCTGCTTCATTTAGTTCACGAGAACATCTGCTGATGGGTTGATGGCCACAAGGAAGGAAAGCCTGGCTCAGAAGGGGAGAGATTCTCCCTTGGGTCTGACTGTCCTCAGTGGTTCAAAATGGCTTCGCCGAGCCCCTTCCCGCCAGGCTGTTCAGTGGTGGGCTAGGAGGAAGAGGGGTTTAGGATGAAGAGGGGTTTAGGAGGAAGGGGGGACTTGCCCTCTGCTGAGTGATTAGTAACAATGTGTCTGGCCCACAAGACGAATGCAGTGGGAGCCTCAGTCACTCTGCCATCAAAGAATAAATACGCCGCCACTTTCCCCAGCTACACCAAAGCCGCGGGCCAGTTGTCTCTGACCCTCTGAGCTTGGGGAGTGGACTCCTGTAAAAGTAGGGGGCTTAGAAGGAAGAGGGGTTTGAATGGCTAAACCGGGTAGAGCCCGGTCTCTTTCTGGGGGCCCCCCTGCCAGGCCTGTTGGATTACTCAGAAGGAGGCCCCACATCTACCACATTCGGCACCCCAGGGCTCCTCTAGTAGACAGCCTCCAGACAGTTGGACAATAACGCTCTCCTGATGTTAACTCTGCGGACACCATGTTTTTGGTCAACACTAGAGAATGGGGCTGGTTATTGATGGAAGGTGAGATTTGAAGTCCTAGGCCAGGAACTCCTGTGTCTGTTCTGTGACCGATGCTGAAAGCTCATTTCTGCCCAGAGCTCTTCCCTAATTTATACTGTAGTGCTCTTAAACTTTTTTGTTGGCAACAAGTGCTAGAAATGAGACTCTAGAACTGGAATAACCACTTGGGTGTTGTTTAATGTAAGAGCTGGGGTCCAGCCCCATGACCTCCATCCAGTTCATCTTTAACTCTGGCTCCCTGTCAGGTCTGTGCTGCATAGCCTTGAGAAAATGACCTAACCTCTTTGAACCTCATCTGGAAAGTGGGGTCATCAATGCCCATCTCACAGGGTCTTCAGAAGAGTATATCAAAAGAGAATATTTTGCATGGTGCAGGCACAAAGTGTGCCCTTCTGAAAATGGCAGTTGTTAATGTATGGCTTTGAAGAGTGGGTGACTACAGCTGCTCCTGGGGACCAGGACACAGAGCGTCTGAGGACAGTGGCAGGGAGTGGATGGGAGGTCTGGCATTTGACCCCATGTCTCCACTCTCTCTGGTTGTCAGGCTGGTTACAGGATGATTCGCCTTAGTCCAGTGCCAAGGCTGCCTGGGATTCTGGTCTATTCTGCTGGGGCCTGGAACAAAGCCAGGGAGACACAATGAAGGATGTTTCCCTTTGTGTCTACAGCTGCTTCCTAGTTACAATGGGCCATTGTTGTGCGAGGTCACCAGGGAAGGAAGTGTCACTGAGAGCCCAATTGATTCTGTCTCATGTCCTGGGCCTCAGAGGCCCTGCTCTGTCATGGGTAACTGAGGATTTGGGAAGTTGTCTCAAATAGTATATTAGTTATTACTGACTGATAGATTGTTGATTGTAACTCTTTTTCTTTCCCTTTAATGGAATGGTACCTTCATGAGCTTTGCCATATGACTTTGCCTCCCTCCTTTTTCTTTTTCCCCCAACCTCCCTCCCCCCCAAATTCAGGCATCACTAGGATGTTTCATCCCAGCAAAGGCTGGCTGGCTATCAGCTCATCCCCATTAACCTGATTTCATAAAGACATGAAAAATAATCCTTCTCAGGATATTTGTATTTTTAAAGGGAATTCTAGGAGTTGCAGAAGACTTCTCTAGCCAGAGAAATGAATCACCAATGATAGAATACCAAAAACGGCATTAGGCGGTCAGCCCTTTGGGGTGGAGAGTTTCACGTGCTCCCCTCACCCCAACCCCATATAAAGGTTCTTGAAATCCTCCTGTGTTAGGATGAGACCTGCTCACCTGCTTCTGGGATCCCTTTCCTCTGTCTTGGGACTGAGGTAGAGGCAGACAATGAAATGTACAAGCTGGTTCCATTTAATCTTACTGTGGGCCTCAGGACACACATGTTTTTAAGAGGACCCGGTTGTGCTGACACCTGCTGTTGGAAGGTAAGAAGATGACCTGGGACTTCTGCAGGAGGCGGGGCCCTGGGGACTGCTTCCTGCTGCCTCATTAGGCAGCCAGCCCTGACCCCTGACATATGCCATCCCATCCTCTTCCTCTGGCCAGCCCCTCGGAGGGCCTGGGCTTTGAGGTCATTGTTTGCAGGTAAAGTCTGGCTGGACTTAATAAAGGCTCAGCACTGAAAACAACAGTGTTTCTTTCTGACAGCACAGGAAAGCAGCAAAACATGGGAAGTAAGGGGTCGGAGCCTATAGTTTAGGGTCTGAGGGCTAGAAGCTCAGGGTTCTCATCTGAGAATCGTAGGGAACAAACCCTTGTCTCACAGGGTTGCTGTGAGATACAGTATGTGAAAAACCCTTTGAGGGGCAGAATTCTCTCTCTATTGGTTGTTAACAGAGTGATTATAAAGATCAACATAGTGCATTATGGCTGGTGAAATTTATTTCCACTCCCTGCTTCAGGTGGAGTGTCATGAGGCAAGGTAGTGATCAAGCAGGAATGCTCTGGGACCAGATGGCCGGGCTCTGATCCCTGCTTTGGCACTTACCTTCTATTTATGGCGGTTGTCAAATTTAAGTGAGTTGATACCTAAAACAAATACCTGCATTTTCATCCAAAAAATATTTAAACAGTGTATGGCAGACAGTAATCTTTCAAGCAATGCAAGCTATTTTCTTCACTTTGTATTTTGAAATAACCATAGATTTGCAGGAACTTGCAAAGAAATGTATAGGGAAATCTCATGTACCCTTCACCAGGTCCCCACCCAAATGAACACCTTGTGTAACTATGGTTCAGTATTGATACCAGGAAATTGACATTGGTACAATCTACAGAGCTGGTTCAGATCTCACCAGTTTTACATATACCCATCTGTGTATGAATGTGTGTATATGCGTGTTTGTGTGTTTAGATCTGTGCATAGCTTTATGTAAACACTGCTACATTCAAGATAGAACTTGAAAGTGACCAAAAGGCTCCCTTTTGCTACTCCTTTATTACCATCCCAGATAACTCATTTTAATTAATTGAAGTAGGAAACAGAGTTCTCCGTAGAATTATATGTTTCAAGCAAGAAATGCCTGACATTGAACTTGTGAAATTGTAAGCTCCCTGTCCTTGGAAGCATTCAAATAGAAGCTGTATTTTCATTATCAGGAATTCTTTAACTAAAAATACAGGAGAGGGGGGGGGGGGATATGAGTACATTGAACGTGAGGTCCCATCTCTAAGCTTTTAAGAATATATAGGAAAGGTACCCCAATGGAGGCAAGGTTTCAAATGTACCTTGAGGAACAGGAGGGCAAAGGAGAAGAGGGGAAAACACACCAGCTGAACTAAAGGGGGAAGGGCTTCTTTTGTTTCTCTGGCCCATCTCTGCTCTTCTCTGCTCCCTGACCCTGGGTGCCTAAGGGACACCTCTGGGGTAGAGGATTCCTTTTCTCATAGATAAATTCTGGGAGTCACATGGAACCCAAGCAGTAGGCATCTTTATCTCCATCCTGGGCCAAAGAGTTCACAGCGTGGTTGTCCAGATGTCAAGTTATCCTCCATAGGGTCATCTCTTAAAGAGAGGAGTCCCAGGGGAAGACAGGCTTCCTGTTCTTCCGGGCTGCCACACCACACTCCCAGGCTCCAGGCCAGTCTGTGTGGACTGATCCCAGAATTGTTTCTTCTTTATGACCCAGGCTCATTTTGCAAAGGCAATATCAGCACACCTGATGGGTCTGCTTCTGGCACCCCTCTGTGACACTGCTCTTTCCCAAGAAAGCATGCCTTTTTTTTCCAGGGGAGCTCAGCAGGTAATTTAAAAGACTAACAAACTTTGGCATAGCTCACTTTAAGAGAGGAGAGCTGGCTGGAATATTAATGAAGACAACTAGTGATAGACTGCCTTCCTGATGCAGGAACATATCAAAGAGGTTAGGTCCATGAGCATCGCTCTGCAGAGCCCCATCTCTATTATCTAGCTCTTAATTACTTCATTAAAATTCAGCAGAGAAGCCACACAAATCCAGTAGCGTGCCCAAGGCTTGCTGGGTGATTTCCCTGCCTCTGGCCATATGTACGTTTTAGTTCCTTAGGTCTCCAGAGATGGAAGGCTAGATCATAGGCAGGCAGATCTGCTGCTGCTGGTTGGTACCTCACAGAGCTGGGGTGGCTGCCTGCCTCCTCACGGCTGGATGTGGGCTCCTCCCCCACAGGCACGGGACCTCTGCTTACCCTGTGTCCTTGTGGAAGGAGCTGCTCTACAAAAGTGTCTTCCAGATCACGGAAGTCACCTCGGTTAGAAGCACATGCTGTCGGGAACTTTTTGAAAGAGATACATTGCTGCCTGCCCTTCCCACTTCAAACAGAATTGTGTAACGGGACAATCAGTGGGTCTGGGCTGCCTGTCACTACTTGAGCCAGTGATGGCGAACCTATGACACACGAACTCATTTTTTTTGGTTGATTTTTCTTTGTTAAATGGCATTTAAATATATAAAATAAATATCAAAAATATAAATCTTTGTTTTATATGGTCGCAAATATCAAAAAATTTCTATATGTGACATGGAACCAGAGTTAAGTTAGGGTTTTTCAAAACGCTGAGCTCAAAAAGTTCGCCATCACTGACTTGAGCCAATTAAACAGAGACAGGGTTGAATCATATGAGTGTTTATTCCAGTACTGCCGGCAGTATGGGAGAGCAGCAGGTCATCCACAGAAATCTGCTCTGCAGCTCACCATAAACCTGCCGCTTATATTGGGTAGGAGGACAAAGATTACATGGGAAGTAGGCAGAAGGATTTGCCAAATGGGCAGTTTACAGGTAATGCAGGCTGGAGATTTCCAAAGGCCTGAGGGTATGCAAAAGCTGGGCCTCTTCAAAGGGCTGGCGGCTCTGGTTTCTGCAACAAGGTTGTTAATCTTTTCCTGGAAATAGGCAGCTCCAGGCTGGAGAGGATGGGCCACATTTCCAGGTGAGCGTCCAGGTCCCACATGCAACTTGCAGCCAGGTTAGAATGCGCTTCTTTAATCAGAACAAAGCAATCACAGTTAACAGGGCATGATTAAGATTTCTTACAATTATAGCTGGTCCCCAATATTCTTTTTCTTCCCCTATCAGTTGGGGCTCCATTTCAGCTTGTGTGGCTTATCCGGGGGAAGTGGACCTGATAGGCTTTGGGTGAGAGCACTTTGACTCTATTCCTAGTTTACCAGACTCCTTGAGCCTCAGTTTTACTATCTGTGAAGTGAAGCTGTTAGTCCATTTTGCCCCTCCTGAGGTCTCAGTTCTCTTGGTCCGTAGGAGTCTCCATGTGGTCCTAGGGCTTTAATACGGTGTCACCTTCTGGCTTGAAACTGCGGCAGGCAGCTTCTATCAGAAACTGTCCCCATGGGCTCTCACCTCTAAATGCTGTCCATGTTAGTGATGGCCCTTGCCACTGCCCTCTCTAACCCTGGGATTAGGAAAACTACCCAAGGTGTCTTTATTTTTAAACATAGCTTTTAGCCCACAAGGAATGATGCAAAGGTGGTCCGACTTTTTCTTTAACGTCTAGTGAGTGCATGGGCTTTAGGGGCTGTTTTTGGTCCAGAGGCCCTTTTAATGTCTCTGAGTTTCGGTCTGTGTTCCATGTGGAGTGGATTTGTCAGAATCACATGTGAGTTTGCAAAAGACAACACATCTAAACATGTCCACCTTCCTTGGAGGCAACATGCACTTGTCAGTGAAAGTTATGGAAATTTTATCTGCCCTGTCTTGTGCTCCTTCTGCCCACCCAACCCCCGCTTCCCCCCCCCCCCGAGTTCATTTTGCTGTTTTCTAATCACTGAATCTGTCCAAGGCCCGTTAGAGAAGAACGGGGAGTTCAGGACCTCCTGGGATGTGGCCACCGGAGTCTCCAAGGGACCTGCGATGGAGGTCGCCGTGACAGAGCACTCCCCCGAGGCAGTCCAGGTGGGCTCAGGCAGAGGTGCCAGGGCTGAGCCGCAGACAGGAGGTCAGGGAGCTCAGGCTTTCAAAGAAGAAACACGAAGGAGCAGAGCTTATGCTGATGTTGGACCCAGTCAGGCACGTGAGCCAGACTGAGATCTAACAGGTGGTGGAAAGAAGAAGCAAGTCTGCACCTTCTTCTGGGTATTTGTAAGGCAGCGAGAGCCTTTGACAGGTCCTAGCCCTCTCCTCTCTGTCTCCCCAGTAAAGGGAGAGTCTGGAACCCTTCCCCGGCCCAGCCCGTGGTTCCTGGGAGCATTTATAAACCCAGGAGGTGGCGGTGATATTTGAGGACTTAGCATTCCGCAAGTGGTTGACTCCAGAGCCAAATGTTGCTTTTGGCCTCTGGACGATACTAGATAGAGGAAGAGTCCCTGGCATTGCGCAGCATGGTGTTACTCGGAGAACTCAGGTCTCCTTTTCTCTTTCTTTGTTTGGCTGGGGGGAAGGGGGAAGGATGATCATCTCATAATGCCCCTTTCTCCTGCATTCATTCATCACTCTAAGTCAGTGGTTCTCAACCTTCCTAATGCCGCAACCCTTTAATACAGGGGTCCTCAAACTTTTTAAACAGGGGGCCAGTTCACTGTCCCTCAGACCGTTGGAGGGCCGGACTATAGTTTTAAAAAAAACTATGAACAAATTCCTATGCACACTGCACATATCTTATTTTGAAGTAAAAAAACAAAACGGGAACAAATACAATATTTGTATTTGCATGTGGCCCGCGGGCCGTAGTTTGAGGACCCCTGCTTTAATATACAGTTCCTCATGTTGTGGTGACCCCCGACCATAAAATTATTTTCGTTGCTACTTTGTAACTATAATTTTGCTACTGTTATGAATCGTAATGTAAATATCTGATATGCAGGATGTATTTAGGCAACCCCTGTGAAAGGGTCGTTCGACCCCCGTAGGGATTGCGACCCACAGGTTGAGAACCGCTGCAGTGGTTATAGCTCTCAGTTTCATTGAATTCCTCAGATTTCTTTTTAAAAAATGAGTTTTGCCTTGTTTCTCCATCTGGCTCAGTGTCTTTCTGTCTTTTTGGTAGTGGGGCTGCATTTGCTGTTTGGTAAAGGATGATCACTCTCTCTCTACTGTGGGATTGATTTTAAGGATGTGGCATCAAACTGCTGCCTGGAACCCTTATTGTTTTCATTATAGTGGAGCCACATTGAAGGGCCTGGACTTGGTATGAGCTTGGGCAAGTCCTGTTGGTAGGCTTTTGGTGTCCCCATGTGGTAAATGTCCAGTAAATGGAAATGCCATCCACTACTCTGCTGTGAGACCTGCTGTATCCAATGGACTGTCATCTGTGAAAGAGTCTTGAAAATTGTAAAAGTTTGAAGGTGATGCAATGGTAAATTGTATGTGTCAGCTAGACTGGGCCCCAAGGATGCCAGAATAAACATTATGTCTGGGCGTGTCTGTGAGGGTGTTTCTGGATGAGACTAGCATTTGAATTGATGGACTCCTAAAGTAGTTTGCCCCCCACATTGTGGATGGTCATCATCTAAGCCATTGAAGGCCATGGTAGAACAAAAAGCAGAGGCAGGAAAGATTCAACCCCTTCCTGTGTGACTGCATCACCTGGACGTCAGTCCTCTCCTGCCTTCAGATGGGACTTACCCATCTGCTCCCCTGGTTCTCAGACCTTCAGATTCAGACTGAATCCCACCACTGGCTGTCCTGGGTCTCCAGCTGGCAGACAGCAGACTGTGGGACTTCTCAGCCTCCATAATCACGTGAACCAACTACTCATAACCTGTCTCTCTCTCTGTCTCATCTCTCAAGAGGTCACTAGAATATATATATTCCTGCTTCTATCTCTTTGGAGAACCCTGGCAGATGCAGGAGAGGACATGATGCTTGACCCTTTCCAGGGCTTCTTGCAGGTGCAGTTATTCCCAGGAGGCATGGTGGGCAGAAGCAAACGCTCATAACTGATTCCTTTAAGTAGAAAACATTGGCAGGGGCTGTTTAGGTTTATGCCTGGTTCTAATATACTTAATTCAGTGAATATATTTTAGCTCCTTATGAAATACCTACCGTGTGCCAAGCCTCTTGCTAGGCAAAGGCATAGAGATAAGTCACATAGAAGTTCTGACCCTCAGGGTCCCATTCTGGCTCTGTTGGGGCCCATCATGACTTACTTGACCTTCAAGTTTGACAAAGCTGCATGTACTTTGTAAAGCAGTGCCTGTGGCAAGAATTAAAAGTTTATTTGGGAGATGCAGGCCTGAGGTGATGAGTGTGAAGGCAGAAAGAGGAAGGTGAGGCAAGGAAAGATGCAACGTACTGCAGTGCTCTGTGTGACTGTGCTGGCAAGTTGATGACAAGCGTTGTAGAGACGTTAGATCCTCAGGGGGCATGCTTCCTTGATGGACTGGACTTCTTGGGAAGGTGTGCAAGAAAAAACACACACTTTGAAGCAATTCGCATTGAGGAGAAAAGAAGCTATTTCCTTGTTTCTGTTTCTCATTGGTCAAGATTACATCCAGAGAGAGTTAACTCAATTACTCTTTAGGTTGTGTCACCTGGGCCTGAGTGGATGTTCAGAGAGCCAGAACCCATGCCCCAAGGCATTATACTTCGTATAAGTGCAGAAGTGAGGGGACAACTTGGTACAGGTGTGGTCCCACCAAGAGCAAGAAGATAGTTGAGGTATCTGAGAAGGCAGATAGGCTTTGGGTCCTATACTGACCCTCTCCTTCTCAAGGTTGGAAGAACTTGGAACCCAGTGGAGCACGGGGGTGGATATGGCCTTTATCTCCATCGACTGGAATTGACTGCATCCTGCTGATGGCCCCTAAGCTGAAAATCCTCACCCAGGGGCCCAACAGTCGCAGAACGGCTTCTGTTGCCCTACCTCAGCCTCCCCTAGGGGCCCAATCCAGCCGTATCCTCTCCCCAATCCCTTACGAGAGGCCCAGATCCTTATTAAGAAACACTATGGATTTTTGGAGTAAAAAAACAAAAACAAAACAAAACTATAGAGAGACTTCAGAAACAGTCTGGGGAGATTATAAAGAAATGTGGGCCAGTTTTGTATAGAATATTCAACAGCACTCATGTCATAAAAGGCCTGCGGAGGTTTCTAAGGCAGAGGCTCGCCCTGAATTATGATTCCCTGATGCAGAGCCCAGCGAAAGGTCGCAGCATAACAGATTAGGGCTCGATTCTGCGGCGCTTGTAAAAATAGAGCCACCTTCCCAACATGCAGTGGGGATATTAATTTCCAGGGCTGAGGTTCAATTGAACAGAAAGACAGAGTAGAAAATAGAGCTGTCTTTTCAGTCCCCGTGGTCACAATAGAACCTCACCCCAGTCCTCTCTGGAAAGGGTCTCCCAGCCAGCTCCCCACCACTCAAAAATGTGCCTGTACTTTCCTTTCCATGGTAACTGTTGCTGAGTAGCTGGAGGGGCAGCAATTACTGTCCACAGATGAGGAACCGGAGGCATCTGGAGAATAATCAACTCTCTCCCAGGCACAGAACAAGTTCAAGTGCCAGGCGGTTTGCAGCTAGTAAAATCCTACTCCCACCGTGGGGCAGATGACCACAGTTAGATTTACTTCTGCATAAGCAGAAAGGGCATCACCGTGTAGACCTGCTGTGTGCTATGCCCTGTGTGCAGTACTAGGCATACATCTTCTCCCTCAATTTTACCATGCATTAGGAAGTGTCCTTGTTCCCCCTTCCCCTCAGCACCAGCTCAGGGCGAGGCTTTCAAGGAGGTGGGAACCCACAGGAAATTTCTGGGGTGTTGGGAGGATCTGGCCTATTATTCTTTGAAACTGATCTGAAACTTTAACTGGAACTTTCTCTCTTTACCTTAAGACTTTGAAATGTTAGGCTTCCAGGCAGATGGGAAGAACTTGAGAGTGAGTTTGTCCAGTTAAGTGGGCATGGCAGCTTGATGACAGAGACCTTTGAAAGCCAGACAAGGGGCCTCAGTTAATGGCTACAGAATGAATGGGTAGGTGATAGGATTTTCCCATTACTAATATGGACTTACAGAGGCACTCAGTTAATATCTCCTGTGCCTAAGACAGCTTTCCTCACTATTGTTCAACACCGGTTACTAGCCTAGGCTGGGCTTAGCAATGGCAACCACCTTGCCCAGTGGTGATGGGAGGAACTCAGCTGCTTGAGGCCCTCCAGGAGGTGTTGCCCCAGCAGATGTCTGTGTAGGGCCTGGTGCCAGGTGCTCCCTTTGTAGGCAGAGGGAAACAAAGGTGGAGGCTACGACTGGAGATATGGGTCATGTATGGGCTTTGGGCCCAGCCCCATGTATGACTGAATTGAGGGAGGCACTGAGGAGGAAATAGGTGTGAAAGCAGCACACAAACAGGATGCTCTCTGCCTCCCCTGCTGCCTTGATTCGAGGGTCCCCCCCAGTGGCCATTGCAGGATGAAGGAAGGCATTCTGCGGTTGCCAAGGCAGTGCTGACTGTGGTGAACTAATGTGGACATTATCTGAGGCAGTGATAGCCACATGACCGTGACCCTGGCCTGGACCTCAAGCGGGAACTTGGGTTCAGCTGTGGTCTGCGATTGTTGCTACTGCGTATATCACACTCCACAAGGCTCTCATTAGCGCCTGGGGAAATCTTCTTCCCTGGCTCGTTCTCACAGTGAGCAGTTTAATTGCATTTGATCACCCTCCGCGATGACCTCGATGCCATCTAACCATTTTCTTATCTTCTAACTACTCCGAGGCTGTATGCATGCGTGTGGCCTGCACCCAGTGGACGTGAAATGGTTACACACACGGCTCAGCGGGGGAGGAGATTGATGCTCAATGGCAGTACGTGTGTCACAGCCTCCATATTTGTGCACAATGGAGAATCTATTTCCAGCTCATGCCCCATCTGCAAGTTACTTTTCTAGGCAAAAAGAACAGAAATTACCCACCCACTTCCTATTACCACCGTGTGACCAGGGGAGAATGAAAGATTTAGATCAGAGAAGTTGGCTCTCAAATTTCTGTGTGCATAACACCTCCAGTCCCTGGGAGGTGTGGAAAAATGCAGGGGCGCGAGCAGCATCCTCGGAGATTCTGACTTAGACCTGAAGTAAGGACTAGGCACCTGCAGGTTTTTTTTGTTGTTGTTGTTGTTGTTAATCCTCCCTGGAGGATATTTTTGCATTGATTTTTAGAGAGAGTGAAAGGGAAGGGGGGGGGGATGGTGAGACAGAGAGAGGGAAACATCTATGTGAGAGAGACAGATCAATTGGTTGCCTCCCACACATGCCCCAACCAGGGCTGTGATCAGCCTGCAACTGAAGTATGTGCCCTTGACCGGCATTGAACCTGGGACCCTTCTGCCCAAGGACCGACACTGTACCCACTGAGCCAAACCAGCTAGGGCGGCACTTGCAGTTTGAGCAACCTCTTCCGGCCATTTCAGTTGGTGGACCTCACTTGTAGAACCCCTGGATTAGGTAAATGAAAGAGAACCAGATAGTTGCAGGACCACGGACGGAGAGAGAAGCCTTTCTGGGTAATAGTTCATTAGCAGCTGGTGGATGTGCACCTCTTCAACCAGACCCTGGATAAAGCCTTAAAGCTCGTGGCCATATGCCCTTTTTTTTGGACTGGGTTCATGGTTGATGTAGGTCAATTAATACCTGCTAATTATTTTTAGTGCCTCCTTTCTCCCTCAAAGGAGTGTCTGGGTTATATAGTTACATAGTTTCCCTACATTAAAGTGAACTTTGAGCAAGCTTTGTGAACAGGAAAGAGACATTCCTTCCTGCCAACAAAGGCTCTGGCGTTGAGTTAATCATCTCAACGCATGTCCTTGGATTTGGAGGGGAGGAGGCATGAGCACGTCATGTTTGCTGCGCGCTCCCCTCCAGCATCCCCAGCTAAGTGGTTACCCAGGAAGGTCAAAGAGCCCCTAATCTCAATGAGGTGCAGAGGAATAAATGATTCAAAAAGGCCACAGGCGTGTTTCCAGAAGCACTCACAATCTTACGGAAATTATGGCTACTCTCAGTAAACGCAAATCGGTGTGCACCCAACTTACCACAAATGGTGGCAACGGGAAACCTTTCCCTTTTCTAATCTCAACATCTTCTCCCTTGTTCAGCATTCAGATTTGATTTCCACAAACACGGGACTGCAGTCTACATTTGAGGATGTCATTTTAGGCCAAGGAACTTCACTAAAAAAGCATTTGTCAGCAGTAAAGTTTGTTTGAGGATTACCCACTGCGAATAGAGCCAAGCTCCCCTTTTAAACTGAAGCATGCTATTTCGGGAATGTGACCCCTTTCATGAATAAATGACATGGTGACATTTACAGATAAAGCAGGATTTAACTGCTATGAAAGGAGGTGACAAATGTCAGGATGTCAATAATGATCCGCGAACATAATGGTTTCTTGCCTGAGCACCAAGTAGATACATACGTAACTGCTGCTTGCCAGCGCTCCTTAGAGAAGGAGCTCGGTCTGGGGACAGAGGGGAGGCTCCCAGAGCCAGGAGAACCAGGGGTGCTGGGTGCACGAGGCGGGGTTTTGGGTGCACAAGGGGTTCTGGGTGCAGTCTGGCTAATGAACGGTCTCTAACCCCTTCATACCGCTCTCCTGGCAGACTCCAGGAAGGATGCAGTTTTTCTATCTGTGGCGAGATGTTGTCAGAGGAAGATTCAGATGTTGCAAAATAGCTTTCTCATTATGCCTTTCTTTCCGCAAAAGCCAAAGGTTTAGAGAAAATACCAGGAAAAAGTTTGAGCTGTCACTGGCATGGTGAGGCCAAGGCCATGGGTGGCACCTGACCAGGTGGTGCAGGCCTAGAAGTCATGCCAAAGTCACCCCCCTTGGTCATGGGGCCAGCCCGTTGTCTCAGCAGCAGGCGACTGAAGTATGAGCATGTTAGCCAGGGTGCATGGCCCAGCCGGAGTGGCCCACACCTGCAGAGACCCCCTCCTCTGGGCCCGCTCCCGTCTTGGATTCAGGGCGCTGAACTTGTCTGGGTCTATGCCTGCGCCGGCATCTTTGAAGGTGTTTGTGTTTTCTTTCACTGGCCTCTGTCTCCTTCCTTGCAATGAGATGCCCTTGGGCAGTGGTAAATGTTTAACACCAGCTCTTGGAAAACAAACTCCAGTTTGTTTGCAGTTTTCTGTGGTGTAAATAGTATGCCCCTACCCCCAGCCAATTTACACAACATTTCAGCATGAAGTCCTGCCACCTTCAGTACCGCATGGTGGTCTTCGGGGTCTTTGCTTTTCCATGCTCACCCCCACCTCAGTTACTGCTCTCTCCCAAGGTGGATCTATTGCAAAGAACCTAAGGGTGTATTGTCAGCCCGGATGTCTCTCCCAGATCCAGGTTCATAGCACTCACCCCAGACAACTTCCTCTGCCCTCGCCTTTGCAATTGTCCTGCCTGATCCTCTCCTCATTCTCAGCTCCCAGGGCAAGCCCAGCCCCGATCTCTCGTCCTGTGCGATGCCCTCTGGGTCTGGCCCATGTCTCCAAATCCACTATGGTACCCCTACTGTACCCTGGGTCTGGGCAATGCCTTCTTTCCTCATAATATGTGAGAGCAGGATTGCCCAGCTCTCGCCCCATCTAACAATGAAAACAAGAAAACAGAGGCTCTTGGACACTGGCTGCCGTGTGCTGTGTCCAAGCTGTGACTGCAGCCAGCGTTCTGGATTCCCAGTACCAGTGCCTTTTCCTGGTAGCAACGTATTTCCCTTTACTCCTGAAGGCCCAGGGCCCAGCCAAAGTCCTCATCCCCTCAGCACTGCACCCTCTCCCAACCCTTTTTCGGTTTCTTAGCACTTGGTCACACAGGGAGTTTCTGGAGCAGGGCCATGCCAGTGGGGCTTTCCTTCAGCCCCTTGGTACGGATACGTGAACAGAGCAGGAGAGATAATTTCAACAGGACCATCAATCATAAAATCCATTTTCCCCTTGACCAGGGAGGCCATGTGTCCTGGAAATGAGGTTCTCAGTGTCAGCCTGTGCCAAAATACTCTCTCATTGAGGACTAGGGTTCTCTTGACAAATGCCGTGGTCCTGTCCCCTGTGGCTGCTCAGGGCTTCCGGGTGGCAGCCTTGGCCTTTCCTCCCTGTCTCCGTCAGCCCAGGCAGCCACAACAACAGAAATTGATTTCTCACAGTTCTGGAGGGGGGAAGTTCAAGATCAAGGTGCCAGCCAGTGCAGTTCCTCCTGAGCACCCTCTTCCTGGTTTGCAGGCTGCAGTCTTCTCGCTGTGTCCTCACTGCTGGAAAGAGACAAAGCTGGTCCCTTGTGTCTCGTCTTACGAAGGCATTAATCCTGTCATGTGGTTTCCACCCCAGTGACCGATTACCTCCCAAAGGCCCCATCTCAAAATACCCTCTCATTGGGATTAGGGTTTCCACATGTGGATTTTGGAGGGACACAGACATGCAATGTATAACACTCTCTCTCTATACCTTCTTGTCCCTGCCTCTGGGCTGCCTTATCCAGAGACCAAAGGGAGCCACGTTTTCTCTCCTACAATCCTGTGCTCTAGCCCCGCCCCCTTCAGTAGGATGACCTCTGCTCCAGAAGCTGAGGTTGAAGCCTCATTGCTCGGTAGCGGGAGGTGATGTGTCCTGGAAATGAGGTTCTCAGCTTCAGCCTGTGCCTCCTTTTTTCCTTTGGTCAGTCTGTCCAAATCCAGACTCTACTAGTGTCCTTCTGGCTCAGCAGCCTGGAGTTCATGCCCAGGGGGAGTCCCGTGACCCCCAGTGCTGGAACAGAGGGCACCAGTGATTTTCTTGATGAAACTATGGCCCTGGGAGTGCTTTTCACTCTCAGAGCTTTATCCTATTGAAACAGCAGGACTATAATGACCCAGAGAGCATGGGAGAAGTTAGCATGCAAGTAAAGCCTTCTTTTAACATATCTGTGTTATATATGTGGCATGTACCAGTTTTGGGGGAAGAAATGTGCATGTCTGTACCTGTGTCTGCACGTAGGCCTGTGCATATAGTAAAGCATGCAGGTTTTAAAACAACACAGTGTAGTTCAGAGATTAGTGTTCTAACATATGAATGCACCTGTCGTCGAAAACAGCTTCCTAACTACCCTAGTGAGAGAATAATTTCAACAGGGCCGTTAATCATAAAATCCATTTTCCCCTTGACCAGTCCTCTGACTCACCCCCAGGTCTGCTTCCTGCCTGTCCTGCCATCCTGGGCACCCCCACTTGTGTGCGGAGCCGCAGACACAGGGGGAGCCTGGCCCTTTCTCAGGCCCGGGGATGGCCGTGCCTTCGCTTCGCTGGGCTCTGCAGTCAGAAGCACCGTTCTCTGTAACTTTGAAACTTCCAGGAGGAAGGGCACGAGGCCAGTTTTCTGGTGTGGCATTCCTGTGCTTGGGCCGGAAGCATCGGGGAGCTATAAGCGCGTGCATATTGTGGAGCAGTCAGGACTCAACGGCTGATGTTTTCTCATATCCCACAGTTTTATGAGCCCATACCTTTAAATATTCATTTCCATTACCCTCCATGAGGACATAAAGTCAAATTACACAAGTCCTGGTGGGTGCTGATCCCTGCAGTTCTCCCAGCGGCTTCCTTGGGAGAGGAGAGATGCCTCGGCCCCCACCCAACCCACGAGAGAGTGGAGCCCCCAGCCCGGGAGGCCGGCCTGCCAGTGAGTGTTCCGGGTGTCCTCTGCAGAGGGTCACCTCCATTTTCTCCTGGTGCCCGATCTGGTTGCTGCACTCTATGTACACGTGTGTGGGGGACACACACTAGGAGGATTTACACACCTCTCCCTTTAACCTGGGCCTGAAACATACCAGCCGGTCAGTGCCCACTTGCTGAACTAATGAACGATTCTCCCATGAAAGGGCTGCTCCTTCACATGCTGTGGTTTTCACAAATGAGTAAGACTGGGCTGGAAGTAATGCAATGAGGCCCCAGTGTCAGGCAAAGGAGCAGTGCCTCGTCCACTCTTTCCCCACCTCGCAGTCCCTGCGCCTGGCTGGCTGGCCAGCAGTGAAGGCTGTGATGTGGTGGCGGGAGGCAGAACCACATGATGACCCAGGGGCCAGGGCTGGCGCAGGTGACCCAGCTTTAGTCCCGGTGACGGTCCTCTCCGCCTGCGGTCCTCAGCCAGCAGGGCCTCTCCTGGCTGAGCAGGGTGACCTGGCTGCTGAAATGGCTTGTAAGTCATTACAGTGACATGAGCCAAACACACGATTTTCTCCCCTTGGCGTAACCCCAGCTTTTTTTGGTTTCTTAGTCACAAAGAATCGCTGATCCAGCTGGCCTGTTTTAGATCTGTCCACTCTCGCTGGCCCTGGGCAGGGTGGCGGTTTTAGTGTGATTCGGAAACCTGGATCCGGGGTAGGACCCACCCCACCCCACAGCCAACACTCAGCTCAGCCATGGTAGGTGTCTTTTTGATTTTCTTAGGGCACCGTCCTGCACAGTTAGGTCATTGGAGGTCGAATGAGTGAAACGGAGGCATTGAATGAGAAGGTTGGGGCCATAGAATGTTGAAATGTAGTGTGATAACACGTCATGTTAGACTACCTGTCCCTTCAGCATTGACACTGCTTTTCTTTGTAAGAGCTCAACACAACTCACTGGACAAACATTGTTCTCACCCAGCACACCTGCTGTCTTAATTGTGACAAAACAACAAAGAGGAAGAGGTAGGGGCATGATCAGCAGGCTCCATTTCCAGGCAAGACCCTGAAACTGGGAAAGTCTCCCTACAGCCATCAAAGCCATGTGTGGCTCCTCCTCATTGTCACTTTGTGTCTCCACCTGTACCTTAGGGGAGCCCTGTTCTCTCACGTCCTCTGTGCCTTCTCCCCCTTCTGTTGTCACGGTGGATACCAGCCCCAGGACCGCCACGCCCACATTGTCAGTTACCAAGCACTTCCTGCCCACAGCGACCACCTGTGAGGTGGGCCAGGCTGTGTCCTTTATACAGACCTGGAAACTAAGGCTCAGAGAGGCCCGGTGGCTTGGCCACACCATCCAGCTGATCAGAGACAGGGCGGGCACAGGACTCATGACTTCTGAATCCTGTTCCAGTGCCGTCTCTACTGCCCAGCCAGCTGCTGCCCATCACAGTTCCCCCAGTGATGCTGGACCTTAAGAAATCCTTTCTTTTTTTTCTTTTTTTAAAAATATATATTTTATTGATTTTTTACAGAGAGTAAGGGATAGAGATAGAGAGTTAGAAACATCGATGAGAGAGAAACATCGATCAGCTGCCTCCTGCACACCCCCTATTGGGGATGTGCCCGCAACCCAGGTACATGCCCTTGACCGGAATCGAACCTGGGACCCTTCAGTCTGCAGGCCGACACTCCATCCACTGAGCCAAACCGGTTTCGGCAAGAAATCCTTTCGATTATAATCTGGAGTGAATGCTGGTTTCTCCCTGAGCACTCACTCTCCTTTGCAGCCTCTTGGCCCCATTTCTGGGCGCTGACTTGATGCCGTTCCAGTGACGTGGATGGGGTTCCTCTGGCTCCCTGTCCTGCCCTCTGCCCCTCCATGTGTCCTTTGAGAGGAACCTGGAATATCCCGGCCGGAGCAGTGAGTGCCTGTGGGTCGTGCTAGCTGCTCCACAGAACATGGGTGGATGCATCGGGCAAGACTAGGCACACAGCAGGGACCTAAGGGACATTTATTCACTTAAACCTTCAGAACTGAGACAGTGGTACACGATGAAGGAGGGGCTAAAGGGGGAGGGCACTGGCCTTTTGAGTCCCCTGTCTCTCTGTCCTTGCAACTGCCCCAGTGCTCCTGACACCCACTTTCAGAGAATTCGAGCTTTTCCTTTCCCAAACCAGTGAGGCCAGAGACTCATTGTTTCTTACAAATGACTGGCCCTTGTTACCAGGTAGACTTGGGAAATGGGAAGAAGTAAAGCCCAAATAAAGAGAGGAAGCAGTGGTGATAGGATTCTTGACATTGGCCAGCACATGGGGGCCTGAGGGAAGAATCTTTGGGTGCCCACCTCGGGGTTGACTGCCGAGGGGCTGTTGGGCAGTTGAAGAAGGAAATCAAGTTTTCCCGCCATGGCTGGGACGTGGCGCTTGGAGGAGACTGTAGATGCCACAGGTCTGCACCAGCATCCTCTGCTTCTGACTCCATTCTGGGCATTTTACAATCCCTTTCCTCCCAGAGCCGACTGCATTAATCGGGGAAGAGAGAGAGCCTGTGACTGGTGCTCTGACAAGGCCTTGGTCTCTGAGCTCTGGAGACAGGCAGCCAGACTTCAAAGGCCTCGGTGCCCTCCAGCTTTTACCCTGTCTGTCACGAGAGGCCGCAGAGAAGTGAGAGCTGGGCTGGGGGAGGTGGCCAGGGAGTAGGTCTCGCTGACATTTGTCCTTCCCGCACTGCCGACAGCCAGCTCAGGACCAGTTCCACAGCCCGCTGCCATGGCCCTCCAACCTCTCACACCAGGGAGACAGCTCGGACTCTAAATTTAGCAGTAGGAGGAGAAGGGAGGTCAGCGTGTCCAGGGTGAGGGCAGGAGGTAGGTGCAGAATAAAAGAGACAGAGGACCAGTGAGAGCAGGGAGAAAGGGAAGAGTGAGTGAGGGGAGGGACTTCCAGGAGTCTTGGTTACAGACTGAGAGGAGAGTCTTTTAAAGAGTTTGTAAAAATGGAGTGTGAATCTGTCCCTATTAGTACAGGGAGCATCGTTAATGTCTGCTAAAGAGAAGAGGTCGTTTTGCGTTTGTGTGGCTCTGAATTAGAGCTCTCGTGCAGTGCAGTTTAAGCAGTTAAAGCTGCTGTAGCTGAAATGGACCAATGGCATTTCTGTCCAGCATAAGGCACGGAGGCGAGGGGGTAATTATTGAGCATCTATTATGAGCCAGTGATGGAATTTGCACTTTCCATTACTTAGCTCATTTAATCCTTACAATGGTTTGGTGTGACAGCTTTCAGAATAATTTTCTGTTTTGAATTACAGATCACGCTGTGGCTTGACTTGTAGACTTTAAGGAACGAACCTAGGGTTCAGCTAGATCTGTCTGATCAGAAACCTTCCTGAAATGAATGAATGAGAATATCCTGACACCCCTCCCATCAGCATGCTAGTCTATGGTTCTAACGCCTCTTCTTAATGTCACATTTCTTCTGTTCTTTTTAAGGGCAATGATTTGTCCCTTTAATTCTCTGGTGGTTTTGTTTACACTATCACTTAACTTCACAAACAAGGTCTGTCTTGAAGGAGGCTCAATTGAGTTTCTTTGGGAGGCTTTCCTCCTCAGATCAGAGCTGAATCTCTAGGTGGAGGCACCGGTGTGGTTGATCAGAGCCATGAAAGCTCAGTGTCAGTGCAGCCTTCATGAAGAAATTTTGAAATATATCCCGACTATCTCAACAGGAAACTCTTGGGCAATAGAAGTTTTCAGGTGGCAACATCCTTCCTTAAGCCGACAGGCACTCCACATTCCACATTCAGCAAGGAAACAATGTGCACAAACAATTGCTCCGAATTCTCCAAGGACGTCTTTTCATTAAAAAAAAAAAAGGCTAAATGACAAGCTTCAGAAGATTATTCCAAAGTGATGTTTATTTATTATCGTGCAATCACCACCTGTTGCTTGGCAACCAGGAGTTTGAATAGTTACCAGCAAGAGGACCAACCTTGCCAGGTCCTGGAGCTCAGCCGGCATCCGCATCCACGTGGGGCTTGGAGCTGCGCAGGGGATACGCAGCTAGCCTCTGCTTCATCCCAGAAACGTGCTTAGCAAACACTAGGCACCTCCACCTTCTTGACCAAATAGGCAGATGAATGAAGGAAAGAAAGACTGTCCAAAAATTCATCTTGCATTTTTGAAGCTAACCTTCTAATGAATTCTGGAGGTAGTTTGGAAAGGTTAAGAGCAGAGCAGACCTCTGAAATGACTGTGTGTGTGTGTGTGTGTGTGTGTGTGTGTGTGTGTGTGTGTTTGGAGGAGAAGGAGGGTAAGGATGTGGTTTTGGGCAGTGGAGAAAGAGAAAGGTGGAAGGCTTGCTGATTCTGTCAGCAGCTAACATCCTGTGGCCACACTTCAGGTCAGGAACGTGGGCCGCCCTCCATCCCAGGCCAGCGCTTTCCCTGCAGTATACTGCTCCCCGGCAGGACCCAGGGCTGGCCTGCGAGGTGACAGGTCAGGTTAGCTGTCTACCAGGTCACTTCACCTGGCCGGTGAGATGCTGACCTCCAGAGTGTCAGGAGCCTAGGATTTCCTGTGTGGAGCACGATGTGTCCACCTGAGCAGTGCGGACTGTTTGTTGTGCAGGAACTGATTGCTGCATGGTGAAGTGGGGCTCATTGCTAGCTGCCTGCGTTGTTTCCCCTGTAGCTCTTAATGTTAAAGCCTGTCTCTCCCAGTGTTATCAGATGGTTTCCTAGGAGATGCCCTCACCACCAAGCTCTCCGCTGATGCCGAGGTGGATATTATCTCTAAGCACTAAATAGCTGCTTTGTTCACGCAGCACTGCTCTGCCCTTTCTCCCTGGGCTGGTGGCTAGTTTCTCGCAAGGGTCCCTAATGGCCGTGCAGAGAGGGAAAGGCTGAATGCATCTGCCTTCCAACATCTTCGCAGCTGTGAGCTGTGGATGTTCTTGCTGGTCTTGTTCCACTTCAAGCTAATGGAAAGACTGTGTTGGTGGCTGGTGGGTTTTCCAAATGGAGACAGAGTTGCCAGATTTCACATGGAAAAGGACAGAGATCCCTTCCTTAGAAGGGCAGGTAGAGTCGTTTATTCTCTTTCCACCTCAGCTTCTAGGTCTGTAAAATGGAACCTTTAGGGTGACATCTAGATGCACCAGCAACAGCTGCTGCAAACTCCCAGTAGGGGCCTCCACTTCCTGTTTCTTAGTCTTCTCCACAGAATGGTTCAGATATAGCTCCAGGCTGGCTTCCCATAAAGGGATGGGAAGACAGGGCATCCATGAAGTCTGAGGGAGCCTGCTGTCACTGTGGGAAGAGGGCTTGACAACTTGGGCAGTATCCACAGAAGACACACTTTCTAATCTGTCACGTTGCTTTTTCTTAGAAGACCTGATTATGCTTACACACTATCTGATCTGATTGTCTTTCTGATAAATTTTCTTCTTACAACTGTAACTAAAGTCAATCAAATTTTATTGAGATCAGGAAATAAATACATCTTTTAGGGAAAACACCCATGTATGCATACGTATTACTTATAGAACTGAATTTAAAAGGAAACCATATTTCCATCCTCCACTGCCTCCAAAACTGATTGCCACTTTCTTCAATTATTGATTAATCACCCGAATCAATTTTCTGTCCTGTCTTTTTAGATCCTCTTTGGTTTCAACAACTGTCTGATATCCTAGTGTTGGAACTGTTTCTTTTGTCCCCAGTCCCTAAAATTTACCCATAGTTATGACCATTTTCAGATCTTCTCTATCACTAGACAACCTGAACACCTTGAACCTCAGTTAGAATTTTCCAGCCATAATCTATGTACCTTTTCTTTCTTTCCCACTTTTATACCCAACTGAACTTTTCTGTGCTTTTATTGGGCTTGTCAGTATTTCCACTCTTCAAATTAAACTGAACCCACTTTGAATTTACCCAACTACTTGCATTGTCTGAACTCCATCACCATTTGTGTCAAAGATTCTTCAGTCAACAACGAAAGACTCCCATGTGCCCTTATCTCCCTCAGAGTCTGCCAGCTCATCTTCTTTAAAGAGTACCATCGTTATGAAACTCACTAAAGAAAGACAACGAGCCAGCCAGACCCACATCTTACGGAAGGCTTGGATTTGGGAGAGCTACAGGCCTTTTGAGCAATTGTGTGGCATAATCCACCTGTCTGAGCATTTTGTCTTTTAATCCACCCAATCCAAGACACCTCTGTCACTTGTGGAGACCTTAAGCAGGGATTTATTGTGACTGCCACCTGGAAAGTTGATAGATTTAAGTGCCTCAACTCACAAAGAGGCAGATCAAATGAAATAAACATTGTGACATTTAAGAAGCAAACAGAGCATTTACTTTGGGCCAGATGTGTCACTGCATGTCACTGTAATGGACTGCTCTGCACTGTGGAGGCCCAGGTGCTGAGCTGCAGGCAGTGACAGAGCTGGTCCTGAGTCCCCAGACCCATTCCTTTGGAGCATGATATCTGAGTTTCTTATATTTTATATGTAGTAATTCCTTCCTCCTGCATTGCATGCAACACATTCTTCATAGTGTGGCCAACAGGATGATGGCTCTGCTGCTGCTTTCTCTTCGGTTCTCTCAGGGAACGCCAGTGAGCGCCCTGGCTGGAGGGCACAGCTTTCCTTGTGCATTTGCATACTCTAGTCTTCTGGGAAATTCAGAATGATTCCCCCATTCCAAGTGGCCAGTGCTCGCTTAAATTCAACTTACTATATAGCTCACACTTACAAAGCTTATGCTAAATTTAAAGCACTGTGCTTACTCATGTATATACAGAAAGAAAAAAGGGCATGGATACTGTGCTCAAGAAATAATTTAACCAAATGGGCTAGAGAGCAGTGTACACAGGCCTATACACAGAGTGAAAGTGTGATGGTATTATACTACAGGTAATCATGAAAACTTATGAGAACACGGGTGAAGGAATAGGGAATTCTGATGAAGGAAAAGGCAGAAAATTGAGGAAAACTTCTTAGAGGAGCTGGCATTTTGAGCCATGGCTTGAAGGACAGATATATCCAGATGGGCAGAGAGCAGGAGAGAGCAGAGAAAAGAGAGGGAGTAGACGAGGAGGGAATGGAGTGAGAAGAGGGCTGTGGGTAGGACCATGGGGGCAAGACTGGAATGTGGAGTGTATATGTTTGTGGTGGGAGGAGCAAGTGAGGTGAGGCCTCAAAGGTAAGTTGAGTAGGCCTCAAGTTTAACGTTCATTCAATAAATGCCATTAGTTGTACAAAGCATAGGATTCATCTCTGAGAAAGAAAGGAGGGGTACAAGGGGTTCCCTATGTAGAAACCACACATATCTAGGGGCTGTGAGCGGACCCATGCTGTCCATGACCATGGGTTTCTCATTGCTTGAGTTTTCTCTAACCATTCCTTTCTCTCTCAGCATTCTCAGGGCTCACCTCCGTCTTCTTTGCATTTGTTGAACCCTGATGACGTGAACCATCTGACCTGTCTAATCTCCACTTCTTGTCTAGGTACTGATTCTGATCAATTTTATGGGATCTAGTTCTTTGCCATAAAAGTGTGACCCAATCCTTCTGTGCTCTGGCCTGCTCCGAGTGGCATTTGTTTTCATGTAAATGCAGACACATTCTGCCTTGGTAATTCTGGCTTCTGTGCATGTTTTCCCTCCAGGCACTCACTCTGCTGTTATGTAGGCACACTGTTCCCATGCCTGCGATGGCTGTCAGTGTTGTGGATGCACCAAAACGAAAACAACAACACACAAACTGTCACAGTCAAAAGCGTTCCGACTTCAATGAGTAATGAAGTTGCATGAATTCCAACTTGTGCTTCCAAAGGATTTCCATAAGCCTCTTGATTTCCAAATGAGAAAATCATGATAAGCAGTTAATTAGCTTTTTAAGTGAAGGCGAGCCACCGCAGCCACTGCTGCGAGCCCCACACGCTCAGGAGAGGGATTATGGCGCCACATCCAGGAACACGTGCAGTGCAAGCACAAACCCGAGTTCATACAGATTCAAGTAATGTCCTGTGACTTTTCACTAAGCCGTGCATGTCCCAGATACCCCTTGGGTACTTTCTTAATGTTATCATGACAACATGCAATTAAGTCAGATTACATTTTTTTATATGCAGGGCAGGTGCTAAGATGCCATTGTAAATTACTCACCAGTTCACTCGTCACTGCAAAACAACCCAAGGTATGACTTTAAGGTATGCAATATTAAAAAAGAGCAGCTACATTGATATTGCTGTGTCATGTAAAGAAGTCTTTCTCCCTTCCCCCAGGGAGAACAAAAGACTTAATCCAACTCCACATGTGTCCCTGTGCTTATCAGAGTTTACTGTATTACTCTGATTTATGTGGCAGATTGTGAACTCCTTGAGAATTAAAAGTTTCTTCCCCGGGGCTGGAGTATTCTGATTTCAGCATTATAGAGTCAACGACAGCTTTGGAGAGGAGCGAAATTATTTCTCTTTCTCCCTCTCTCTCCCCCACCCCCTGTCCTGTGTGTGTGTGTGTGTGTGTGTGTGTGTGTGTGTGTCTCCTTTGGTATTTGTGTTACAGTCAGTAAGGGATCATTAAGGAGACCGGTTAAATACAGGTGCCTGCAGAATGGCATCATCCTGGTGAGCTTTAAGGCTCCTGCCTTGGTATTCAGAATAAGATGCCTCTTTCAGAGGAGAGAGAATGCATTGGGATGCTGAATTAGCGAGAGGCCAGCCCCAGTGGGACAGGGCTTAGTGTGGGGAGACACTCCTTTAATGTGCTCCTGTGCTCCCCTGTGTCTCACTGGGTGTGCCGAGATTCGGGGCACTGACCATTCTTTATCTGGCCCATTTTTTAAGTTTTGTTTGTTGCAAATAACTTTGAGGGATGAGGTCACGTCTCCTCCAAGATAGAGAGCAGGCTTTCCTATACGCCGCTGTAAAGCCCTGACTTCCCCAGGCTCAGTTTTACTCTCTTGTAAGGCAGCCCACTTCCTGTGCATCCATCCAGGGGCACCTGTGCTGTCCCTGAGGCAGTCAGGGCTGAGTGATGGTGCTGACCCTCTGGCTACTGCTTTTGTGGTAATAGAGTCTTTGTCTCTGACTCAAGAAGGCATCCATGTTGTTGGGGCAAGCTCACTTGCTAGCTTGCAAGGAGCGTAAGGTAACCTCTCAGGTTTTCTGCATACCCTGACAGCCAGTTGTCATGCCTTCCCCAGCCTATTCCAAAGATAGAGTTCTTCTGTTTGAGGTATTCTATTCTATTGCACCTGGTCCTCATAGGCCAGAGTCTGAGTAGAAGCCTTCTTTAGGAAGATCTCACGACTCTTTCCACCACCATGGAGCCTGTGGAGGCCCTGAGAACAGGACTTCTAGAACAAGAAATATGTCTGGAAGGCTGTGATCTAAGGCCATTTTTGTTGGCTGTACGCGGGGTCTCCAGAAACAGGGGGAGCACTCAGCTCTTCTTAAATTGGAGGTGTGTATGCTTGAGTTGAAACTGAATTGTATCTAGGCAAGGGATGTGCTAATGCCTATAAGGCAAAGAACAGCACAGTGACTCCTACTGGCAAACCCAACAAAACCAGAGTCATCTGGGGCAAGGATCTTGTGTTCATGGAAACAGTGGGTGGCTCATGCCGAATTCTGAAACAACCTTCCTGCTAAGGCCATTGCACATAGAATTTGTGTAATTCCTGTGTACCCCTCAAGGATTTAAAGTATTGAAAAGTAAACAAATAAAAGTGGATTTGCAAAAAAAAAGGGGGGGGGAGAATCTCAAGTAGCATAGTCTATCATTGACCTCTGAGAAATAAAATGCCACACATTTCCCTATTGTGCCAAACTCCTTTATCACAGTGCACTTGCCTCATTAACCTCCTGTGGGCAGGGCAGACAGAATCTCTGATGTGTGGCCAAGCGTTGCTGCCTGAGTCTTACACATTCAATGTATTGGCATCATCATGAGTCCTGGAGGAGAAGTTCAGGTGTATTATGTAAATGCCCACTTCCGGGCCCTATCTCCAAAGTTGGACAAATTACTCTGAAAGCTGTGCCTTTGGAAGTAACTTGGATGGTGGGGCACCCTGGCACCGACTTGTAACCCAGGTGCATGTGGAAACACTGTGGGGACCCAGTGAGCAAACACAAATCCCCCTTGACTTCTGAGACTTCGCTCCTGCCTGGCAGGGAATAGGCATGTTGTGTTTGTTTTGAGAAGGGATATGGTTCCTCCCCAGCTGGGCATGCGCTTCCCCGGCTGAAATGGTAGCTGCTTTTACTGTGCCCTCCTCCCGAGGGGCCAGCCTGGTCAAGGAGTGATGACACACAGAACTACAACCATCGCCATCATCGCCGGTCCAGCAGCACTTCTTCTTATGGTCACTGTCTCCTGTGTCCTGGCTACCTGAAATCTGTGATTTTTAAAGCTCACAGCAACCATGAGGCGTGGGTATCATGCTGCCCACTGCGCACCCGAGGAAATAGGACCTCCCTCGGCGAGATCACATAGTTTCTGAGCGCCGAAGCTGGGATTATAACCCAGAGCTGTGGGAGTGCACACGTTCACATCTGCGCTGGTGTCTCTCTAATCCTACCTTCTTCATGAAGGCTTAGCAGGATGAGAAGTGGCCTGTGAAATTCATAAAGACTGTCATTTCCTAGTTCAAACACCTCTGAAGAATTTATATCCCAGAATAAAGGCCAGTCTTCCCGCCTGTCAGTAAATTCCCCTTTCCAGCTATATTCCCGCCTGTTCACCCACAAATAGACCTTCAACCTAAGCCAAATGTAAATATTCAAAATTCCCTATAATGTCATCAATTTTTCTCTGTGCTTTAGCTTAAGTGCCCCCAGCTTCAAACAGCCCATCTTTTCTTTAACAACTTAAAACCTGACTGTCTTTAAAGGTCTTAAATCAAACATTACCTCCCTGACGCCATTCCTGGTTCTCACAGCTGACTGTGAACTGTCCCCCCTTCTGTATGTTCTGCTTCTATAGGTTCAGGCCCCGATTGTACACGGCCTTAGTGTACCCATCTCCCCAGAGACTCCATGCTTCTGAAAAGCAAGTTGTCCAAGCAGCCCAGATCTTTCTTGTGTTTTGATTAATAAATCCTGCTGCCTACTAAATACTTCAACCCTACCAAATCCTTGGGGATTCTCCAGGTATCTCAACGGAAGTCTCAGCTCCCTCCCAAACTTGGGCCTCCCCCAATGCTTCTCATCTCAGTGAATGGCCCCCCTACACCCATTTGCTCAAGTCAGTGGTATTATCACTGGCTGATTTTTTCCATCACTTGTCACATCCATTCGATTGTCTAATCCTATTGCTTCTACCTGTTAAGTACTTCTCAAATCTGATCATTTATTTCAATTTTTATTGTAATTTCCCAAGTCTAGGTGGCCATCATTTGTCACCCAGATTACCACAGCAGCCTTTCTTCTAACTGGCTTCCAGACTTCTGGATTTGCCTCATCCAAAAGATTCTCACTGCTAGAGTTAGAGAGCCTTAAAAAATGCAAATCTAAGCTTATCACTCTCCTGCTCAGAAGACTTACCTGCTCAGAGATTGCCCTCGGGAGAAAATCTGAACAAATTGTTTACATGACTTTTCTTCAGAGAACTCGTTTATACTTCCCTGGCCACATCTTCCACAATTTCTCCCTCTTGCTGTTTATGCAACATTCAGTTCTCCAGATAAGCGATGCTCATTCCCACGTGTGGTTTTCTTTACCTCCCAGGATACATGACTTCTGCCCCTTCCCCAATGCATACATTCTTGCCTGGCTACTCTCCTACTCTATCTCTGCTTTTTTTAAAATATATTTTATTGATTTTTTACAGAGAGGAAGGGAGAGAGATAGAGAGTTAGAAACATCGATGAGAGAGAAACATCGATCAGCTGCCTCCTGCACATCTCCTACTGGGGATATGCCTGCAACCCAGGTACATGCCCTTGACCGGAATCGAACCTGGGACCCTTCAGTCCGCAGGCCAACGCTCTATCCACTGAGCCAAACAGGTTTCGGCTATCTCTGCTTTGATATAGCTTCTGAGAAGCTTCTCTGACCTCACAAAGACTGGATTTGGTGCCCTCCAGTCCTCTGTGATTCCTTCTGCTCCCCCATCACAGGGAAATGTTGGAATTGCTGCTACTATACTGATTACAACACACCTATTAAACCTAGATAGCCATGGGATTCTTTTCTGCATGGCATTTGGGCCTCCATCTATATATCAAAAAGCCTAATATGCAGAGTGTCCCCTTGGGAGTTTGGGAGTTCGATTGCTTGCTATGACATGCGCTGACCACCAGGGGGCGGCACAGAATGAAGGGAGGCCCTGGCCAGCAGCTGCTAGGGATCCTACCCATGTACAAATTTTGTGCACTGGGCCTCTAGGATAATTATGAACCTCCATGTAGCCTTGTGTATAGAAAAGAATACTAATTTTTTCTTTTGTTTATTTGAGAAGAAAACAGGTGTTTCTAAACCAGCTAGGGCTATTTCCAATGTTAAATGTTTACAACTAGATAATTAGAGATAATCTTGTATCTTTCAATTGCTGAAGGTTTTTTGTTTTTGTTTTTGTTTTTTGGTTGTTGTTACATTAATGCTACCTTGATGCTTAAGCAAGGGTTAATAGCTATTTAAGAAAGATGAGGGAAAGTAGGAAAGAACTTGTCTGTGTTCACGATGACATTAATTTATGAAGAAGGGTTGGAGGAGCAAGACAATCAAATACTGGATGCCAAATTACCATATATCACACAATTTATGAGGCAGTCAAAAGTGTTATTAAATTGGAGACCAGAACAACCTCCTTAATTCATCCTTATGACAGTGATTGTAATGACTCTAAGAACCTGGTTTAACCTGAGTTCACTTTATAAAAGGTCTTTCATTTTTAAACATTACATTTATTGAATTTCAAAGAAAGCTTGCTTCAAAATGTATACAGTTAAGGTGTAATAAAAATGCCTTGATAATCAATCCACATTTAATACCTGGGTCCACCCCAGCATCTATGGGAGATGTGCAATGGATTCTGGTTTTCAAAAATGTGGTATTGATGCATTTCTCTCTTTTTCTCTGTAAAATAGAATAACTAATCTTCAGATTTCACCGTAGTAACCTGCATCCCTCTTTTATTTTTCTGTTTCATGCTCCCATGGTCCCAGCATCTCTCACCGGATCCTCATTTTTCTATTCTGGTAGCTCTGGAGGAATTAGGCTTCCTGGTCAACAGTGGGCCCCTCCCTAATCCTTCTTTGCAGTTGAATTCAGCTCCTTTATATATCCCTAAATACTGGTTAAGGAGGAGGGCTTGCTGACCCCTGGCCTTGTAGACTGAAGTGAAAACTACAAGTACAATATCACATGACCTCTACTGTTGTCCCCTAAGGGGCTGGGACATTATTGGACGCACTGAGCTTGCATGGCCCTTGCCCCAGCCTCCGGCCCTCAGCTCTAAGAACAAAATGGATGCTCAATAACTTTTATGCATGAGTAAAGAACTACTTATATTTATTCTGTGTTTTTATTGTTTGACTTTTAAAATAATCTATTAGTTTATGCTGTCAATTCGAGACTGATGCAGATAAGCATCAACTTATGGTGCACTTCTTCACTGGAGCTGGCCTGCACAGGGCACTGCATGCTTGGAGTCATGGGGTTGGGAGTCAGCTCTGCCAGACTTGTGTGTGCTATGTGTGCTGGCCTCAGTTCTCAGAGCAGCTGGCTCACCCAGCACATCCAACATCTCCAGTTACACTGGAGAAAGCTGCTGATGGGTATGGTTAGGACATTATCCTGAAGCCAGTCTCTGTGACTGGAAGGATGGGTGCACATTGGGTGACACCTGTGTTGTCTAGATTTCCTGTAGAAGGGGAGAGGGAAGGGGAGCATGGTGGTTAGGAGACCCCTCAGAGCTGTCTGGAAGAGAGGAGAGGCAGTCCTCCAAAGGAAGGGATTGTTGTGTCCAGAAGAAGTTGGAAAGGATGCCCGGTGGTTAAAATCAACTGATGTCTCCTACAGAGATTGTTTTAGGAAGAAGCAGACAGAGAGAGTGACTGAAGGAGTGCCAGATAAACTTATCCTTAAACTCAGTGTTAGAAGTGCTTAGTTTCTAAACACCAGAGGTCTGTCTCCTGGTTGGGGAATGGCACCCATACAGCACCAGGTGTGTTTTCTGAACAGCCGTATAAAAGCAGGCCCCTGGGAGCCCGAGCTTTTGTCCCTGATAGAGGATGTCCATGGACATACTGATTCTGTCCATGGTCGCCCAGATGATGCCCCTTCTCCCTCCTGGATGATGTCAATGGACTGCTGAGATGACACCCAGCACTGTCTTCAAGTCAGAAGATGGGAGGAGAGGCTCCGGGACCCTAGATTTTCAGCTGCCCTGAAAAATTCTTGATTTCAGTTCACCTTAACTCAGCTAGAGTTTGACCTTATAATTGAATGGCCACTTAAAGAAAAATCTTAATAAGTAATTCCAGCCCAAATATCCCCCTAATGTGATACTTTGAAAAATTGTTTCGGCCTCTTTAAGCTTAAGGCATGCCTGCTCTTCGTCGTAATGATTTTCTCAATACCTCATCTCCCCAGAGCATCCGTGCATTGTAAGTAAGTACCTTCTGTTTGCTGCTAAAGCTGTTTATTAATCACATTCTTTCCTGTTCAGCCCTAACCAGGAGAAATGACAATTTTAAGCATTTCTCAGTTACCTTTTGTAAATTGACCCAATTACTATATGATCTTATAGACTATTCCTTGGGGTATTTCACCCACTCCAGCACTGTAATTGCTTTGCTAAAAAGGAAAAGGAGAAAAAAAAAACACATAGTAAAACCTTGTGTCTTAATGCTGTGCTGTGGGGTTTTGTTGTAGCATAAATGTGCTCTTAAATGGTTAAAGGAGTTTTAGGTATATACCCTTATTGCAGCGATCACATTTAATGAACACATAAATGCTCACCACAATTTTAGGGAGAATATCCAATTTCCAACATTTATAAACCTGGAAATTGAGGCTCTTTCTGGCTTCCCATGCAGGGTTAGGCTGTGGGATTGAAAATCTAAATTGGATGCAGTAACCATTCACTAAAGATTGGAAAATATCTCCCTCACATTCAGGACACATGAGCCTCATTTATTTTGTGTTTCTAGAAATTCCTCTGAGGCGGCTAGATATTTGCCCAATATCCCTGCCTCCCCCACCCCAGGAGAAGGCATTTGTAAGCTCCTCACTTCGGACGCTGAGGGAACACGGTGCCCTGATGGGAGGCTGAGGCTGAGCGTCAGGGGCATGTGGACGCAGGGCAGGGCAGGAGAGTGTGGGTGTGAGTTGCACCAAGTAGGCGATCTTCTGGATTGTGTCTTGGGGTGGTCTTGACCACCAAGGATTTCAGGAACCTAGGGTGCTGTGTCCTGTGGCTTTGGGACCTGGCTTTTTTCCCGGGGGTGGGGCGTAATTCTCACCCAAGAATATTTTCTCATTGATTTTTAGCCAAGAGTTGAAGGCATGGGGAGAGTCAGAGAGAGAAACACCGATGTGAGAGAGACACATCGATTGGTTGCCTCCCGCATGTGTCCCCACCAGGGTTGGGGATCGAGCCTGCAACCAAGGTACGTGCCCTTGACTGGAATTGAACCCAGGACCCATCAGTCTGTTGGGCAATGCTCTACCCACTGAGAAAAACTGGCTAGAGTGGGACCTGGATTTTTTATTTCATTGGGCTATTTTGGGAAAAGAAAATTAGAAGTTGGAGATGAGACAGTTAAGGAAGACTTCTACTTGTCTCATCAACATTTCCAACTCCTTCAAGACTCAGTTCAGGTTCTGTGTTGTCCAGAAAGTCATTTCTGAATCTCAGCTGAAGTAGTGAACCTGACCTAAGCTTTTAGCACCACGTGCCACCTAGCACCCATGACATTGCATTGAAATAATCTGCTTCTGTCCAATTTCCTTTCCAAGGCAGGGGCTCTGTCTCGCTACATGGTACACCTGGCGCATGGCACAGGGCCTGGTGCAGTAGGTAATTACTACACCACTGTGGGATCTGATATGGGCTCAGGCCTTGGTATTCAGGAAGACCCTCTTGTCAGAACCACAATGAGGTTTTCATAGTCATAGGCTACAGGGGGCAGAGAGCAAAGGATTCTTCTTTTCAAGTGATATTTTCCTCTGGGTCTTTGGTATAGAATGCAAAGAAAGAAGAGGGAGGTGTAATTTTGGCACATGGGCCCAGCCTGTGTCAGTAGGTTTGTGTGGGCAGCTATAACACCAGCAGGGGCATTTGGGAAGGCAGCCTGGTGGCAGGGGCCTGAGACAAGGCCCCCCTTCCTCAGCAAAGAGCTGCTGCTCATAGGGTGGGCTTGGTGGTATTGGTGACCCCCTGGTAATCGGTGGGAGATTTGTTGTCTTCTCAAGTTATTCAGGGGCATCCCATTATTAATGTTGGGATGGATCCCTTGGAGAGACAGCCCCATTGTCACTGCCTCCTTTATTAGAGCCTGTGGCCTTCTGGGTATTGCTATAAATGTGGAGGGAAGGGTAACGCTCTGACTTTCTAAGGTCCCAGTGCCAGGGTTAGAATGCCAACTATTTGCCTTAAAGTTGCCACTGTATTTGACCTCATCTATTAAGTGTCCTGTGACACCCTTCACTGCCATGCAGTTTATTATGCATTGTGGAAGGGTTTATAAATAACAACTTTTACTTCTAAATGTCCACTCCAAGTCCTTCAGCATTACTAATAGAAATCCCCAATAGTAACGCCTATATTAAAATAGAAAATAAAAAAATGTATAAATTGCACCAAGCCACTGTGCTGGAAATCTTGCCAAAAACATAAAAAAGCATATGCATAATATTTTATTAAACTTAAGAAACATACATAAATTCCTCTGTGGGATCCAAGTCTATTAGTAATAGACTTACCATAAAACTCAGTTATTCAACCGTCATAAAAGACAGCACAGACCCAGAGAACGTTGCCACTTTAAAGGAAACATTTCAAAACTAGAGAAAAAAGACATTTACTGTATAATTGCAACTGGGGAAATGACAGTTAAGTAGTCGGTAGCCATGAGCGTTTCTGGGCAGCTCCAGGTTTAGTGGCAGTAGTGGGGTGCTGTGTTATGTAGGGTTTTCCAGAGAAAAAGTACCAAATATATATCATGGTGTATGTGTGTGTGTGTGTGTGTGTGTGTGTGGAGAGAGAGAGATGATACAGTGAGTGTGCACTCTACATAGATATGAATTGATGTACATGTTTACATGATTATGGAGACTGCCAGGTTCCCAGATCTGTAGTCAGCAATCTAGAGAGCCAGGAGAGCCACTGGTGTTAATTTCAGCCCATATTCCAGTCCAACTTTGAAGGCAGCAGGAATCTGATGTGTCAGCTTGAAGACAGCCAGGCAGAAAGAGATAATTTTTTGTTACTGAGCCTTTTTATTTTATTCAGACCTTCACCAGATTGGCCAACACCCACCCCATTGGGGTGAGCAATCTGCCTTACTCAGTCTACCAATTCAAATGCTAATCTTATCCAGAAACACTCTCCCAGGTACACCTAGCAATAACGTCTAAACAAATACCTGGGCCCCTGTGGATCAGTCCAATTGACACATAACCAGTACAGGTGCGGTGTCTTGGAGTGCTCCTCACAGGAAGGGCCCCCTCACTTTACAGGGGTAGGAATGTGGTGTCTGTACAAAATACTGCAACACTCACGGAGCAGCAACTCTTGGGGCTGAACAGAAGGTATGCACGTGGCCTTCACGGCTTAACTTACTATGCATTTGTTGTCCAACATTTTGCACCTAATTAAATCTTCCCCTAGATGGCTAGATATGATTTGTCTTACAAATAGATTTCAAAAGACAGATGAATGGCTCTAAGAAGATTGGATTTGATTACTACTATAGAATATTGCTTTTCCCAGAAGTGGCTAAGAGTTAGCACATGGAACCAGGATCCATAATAACCTCCTGATTCTGTGGTTCCGTACCAACTCACAGAGTTCCTGTGAGCTTCCCATGCTTCTGTAGCTCTTATGTACACATTTGAAAGGCGAGGAAATAATTTATTTGGATAGATTTTTCAGAGGATAATGATATTTCATTTCATTGTCCTTATCTGCCTATGCCAGATGGGGTTATGGCATAGGCCTGGGAAATAACTTTACAGATTGGAGGGTTGAGCTTAAAAAGCAAGAATTGTGTGAAGAGGGTGGTTCTTCCCTTGTCTTATTCCACCATAAATACATCTCAGGAGATGGGTCTAGATGGCTTAGGTGGCAAAATGGCACTTGTTTAACAGGACTCTGTTAAGATGGAGTAAAGGAAGTCAGAGAACCAGCAATTGTATTCTTATGAGGGAAAGTGTGTTTCTTGAACTTGGGTGCAAAGAGCCTGGGATAGGCAAAGATACAGAACAAACATGGCATCTTCTTGAAGCACCAATTCTGTCTAATAATTTTGGGGAAAAGTGACTTTATATTAGTTTCAACAGGTGCTTCACTGAGTTGAATACAAAATTTACAAAAACTTTAAAAATTACAGACTGTGATTTCAAGGAAATTTCATGCTGTAGTCAGCATCTATGGGTTATAAACCCTTCCGTTGGTGTATATGTATATCTTCTTCCGTAATTAAAGTTTAAGAGTTCTTACAAAGACCAGTTGCAAATAAGAGATTTAATTTATAGACTCAAACCTTTGTTCATTTGCTGTATGGCCCTGAACAACACACATGGCCTCTCTTTACCTGCACCTTACTTATAAAGTTGAAATAAAGTTGTATTTGTCTAGATGCTTCAGGCCTAACCAAACGATCCTTTGAACCTTTCTGAGCTCGTGGCTCTTTAATCTTCACTGGTTTGGAGAAAAGGGAAGAGCTCTCATAACATTTGTGGTCCATTTTTTCTATTCCATTCAACCGAGTGTTTCAATTGCCCTTCACCTCTAGGTCCCAGCCTCAGGGAACCCCTTTGGAATGCCCCCAAAGGAGCAGGAACTCACTGCTGATACAGAGCCTCTCTATCTCTCTGGTCATTCATCATAAGAACATTTCTCTCTCATTGGCAAAGAGTGGTGGCAGCCACCCAGCAGGTGACAAGCTCCAATCAGCCCAGTGGGGGTAGTTGTGGAAGCACACGCCTTATTAAGCATAGCTCATGACAGATTGAAGTGCTGTGAGCACTCGCTAAATGGTTTGGCAAAGACACAGATCCTTTTGCCAAGTTAAGTCTAGAAACTACACATTTCAAATCCATTATAGAACAGCTTTATACTGAGGGCCTAGCTGATTTGGAGGTTATACAAAGTGTCATCTACAGACAGGTTTTTCAGATATTTGCACAGAAAATGGATCCTTTGCAGGGTTCCAAGGCATCTTTGTTTGGGGAAATGAATGTAAGTGAAAATTCAGTACAATGTAAGAGAGACATATTTGGGTTGTTTGGGGTAATCTATGTGTGGGTGTGGCCAGCAGTGTTCCAGTCCTGAGCTCTGTTACTGGAGGCTAGGCTTTTGTCTTTAGGGAGTGACAAGGATGGGACCCTGTCTTTCCATCTGTAGCTGTTCTAGTGAAGTCTTTCATCCTGAAGTGGGACTTGGAGGTCCCAGCCTTTTCCCGAAGCTTGACATTCACTCTGCTATATTTGGGGCCAAGTCAGTATATAGTACTGGGCCCAACCCCAGGCATTGTTGTCAGTGACTGAGGAGACCACCTTTACCTTTACTAAAAGCCTCTGCATTTATTCACTTGTTTATTCAACACATATTTTTGAGCACATACCACAGAGTCTGAAAAGCGAATTCTTTGGTTTTACTCCTAAGGGTAAGTTTAACATACTTATTGGTGTGTATTGTTTAGAGAATCAGGTAATGTTCAGTTTTATGACACCTTATATTTGACACCCTACTATGTGTTTCCTTATGATACCCTATGACACATATAATGGTGATACCCTATTCTTCCCCTATAATAGCACTTATTATATTGCACTGTAACTTCTTACTTAATTACCTGTCATCCCTAATAGCCTAGAACAGGGGTAGGCAAACTTTTTGACTCGAGGGCCACAATGGGTTCTTAAACTGGACTCAGAAGAAGGAGCTGCGGCCGTGTTTCCCGACGTTGCCATGCTAACACTGCTGCAGGTGAAGGAGCGGAGGGGAGAACAAGAGAACCGTCCGCTCTTTCGGCTCTGCGGGCCGGATAGAACAGCCGAACGGGCTGGATCCGGCCTGTGGGCCGTAGTTTGCCCACGGCTGGACTAGAAGCTCTGTGAGGGCAATGATGGTGTCTCCCTTTTTAATTGTTGTATCCCTAAAGCTTACACACATTTCTAGGTACGTAATAAGCCACCAATAAATACTTATTGATTAAAAAATACTTTATTCACTTTGACCTTTTGATCAATTCCAGCAAAGGTAAAGCAGAATTCTCTAGTCATACTCATCTTGTCTTCTTTGACTCCCCAATATTTTATAGACTCAGTGTATGTCAGAGTGCAGGGGTCAAGTTAGATCCGCTGAAAATATATATTTAACTACTACCCAGTAGAATTTGTGATTTCAGGGAACTAATTTTACTTCAAATGACAGACAGAAAACAAAACAAAACAAAAAACTAGAAATGTATTATTTTGAGGTTCAGTAAATAATAATCCCAAAGCTTTAATATTTTGGTGAAATAACACTATTTTCAAGAAGGTTGGTCATTAATCCTTTTGATTAATATTTTTTGCTATTAATCAAAAGCCAAATACTTTTTGCTATTTCTTTTTCAGTTTCAGACTTTTCATTCAGATGATAGTAGATTTGGTAGGATGAGAAGAAATAATAAACATATAAAATAATTTTGTTCTAATAAATATTTACTTAGGGTTGTGTTTTATTCCTGAATGAAATTGTATTTTCAATTCATCTTCTTGTGAAATATGGAAATGTATGGTCAAAACAGCCAACTTTGCCTTTGGCAAATTCTTGTCGCCTCAAGAAAACATAAACAATGCAGTTTAGACCGTTTTGTCTATAAATACTTACTAGTTAGAAGCAAAATGTATGGCACATAAATTTTAATGGGTGATTTGCTGACAATTGGGATTGCTTGAAAAACAGCTGAATTTAGGCAAATAAGGAAAATTGCAGGCTTGGAAATATTTTTAACTGTATTGCTCTTGTCTAATGATTTTGAAACCCTTTCTTTTTATTCTTAACACACAAAATCTAATGGATGCAAAGTTGAATAGATGGTTGCTGCCCTTGAGTACCCTTGTTTCAGTGAGAGACACACATACTAGTATAAACCTGGAAATACAGGTCCCTATGCTCTGAGAGAGTTTTGGGTAGAATGTTGACTCAACACACGGGAGAACTGGACTCATGGCAGAGCTGACATCTGATCTAAAGTTTCACAGATGAGTTGGAGGTCTCTAGATAGAGAGGAGGAAATTAGTTTTAAAGCAGAAAGCAAAAAATATTCAGACAAGAAGGTATCACAGAGCTTGGAGTACTGAAGAGTGTCCAGGAGTGAGTGGTGGCTGGAGAGGGATGGAAGATGAGGGGAGAGAGGTGGTTGGCTCTCATCTGTGAAGGATTCTGCGTGCCAAGGTCAGGAGAGAAGTGGGCAGATGACAACAGCAAAGGGAGTGTTGGGAGAACATCCGGTGGTGGGAGCAATACTAAGGAATCACAGAAATTCTAATTCAGATAACAAGACCTTTTATAAAGCTGAAGTAGAATTTGTGGAGGACAAGGATGAGTTATCCTAATTAGGAGCCAGGAAAGGCTTTGTGGAAACATTGAGAAGCCAGGGAAAACAAGCTGGGAAGCAAGTATTCCAGGAATTGGGACCATCCTGTAGGAAGAGATTAGTTAGGGAGGAAGATTGGGAAAATAGAGGAAGGAAGAAGAGGGAAAGGAAGGAATGAGAATAGAAGGGAAGGAAAGGGAAAGAAGGAGAGGGCAGAAGAGGAGAGGAATTCCAGTTTCATAACTAAAATTAGTTGAATATGGCAGTACTATGGGAGCAGAAGTTAGTGAAGGCAGGTTGAGGAGATGAAAGCAGTGATAGAACAAGAGAGTCTTTGTAAGCAGTCTCAGGGTACAGAACCTCAGAAATATTGAAAGCGGGGAGGTGATATATCAGGTTGGCAGTTAAGAAAGATCTTCTTAGAGATTTGATTAGAGAATCTATAGGAAGTTGGGAGATTAATTCGTTAGCTGTTTCAGTAGTCTAGAAGGGAAGTTAGAGTTGAGGACATTGTCAAGAAAGGGATTGAATGAAGACCACATAGTGAGTAAGAGGTGCCAGTGTCACAAGACCAAAAAGCTGTATGTGGTTGAAGATTGACTGTGGAAGGTGTGAGAGGAATCACTGTAAGAGAGTGTGGTGCTCAGAAGACAATGTCTAATTTGTTTTTATTTGAAAGATGAAGTGGTTCTTGGTGGTAGTAAACTGCCCATGATGTGGAGATGGGGTAAAGAAATGAAGGAGAAGATACCCAGCTTCTTCCACGAGGAGGATATACTAGTAGACTGAATGAGTGCCTTGTTGAAAGGATATTCTGGGAGAGCTCCAAGTGGAGAAGAAACCTGAGCACCAGCTGCCCTATAATGGAGTGGATAGATGATGATCCATAAATAGAATGGCTTGAGTCTAGAAGAGGCAGAGGGCTTTTACAGGAAAACAGTGGAGAACCGGTCCAGAAATAGCATTGAGAAGCTAGCCGAGGATGTGCAAGAATGATGTCTCAGAGTGAGAGGGAAGCAGAATGATTCCCCAGGAGAAAGCCATGTTTTAGGTAAAGCGAGAAGGTGAAAGGAACTGTTGTTGAAAAGACCTAGAACATGTGGACCTGGATTGGGGTCTGGAGAGCACAGATTTAGGAAGGAAAGGGGAAGCTGTGCAGACGGTAGCCAAAGTTAAGCTGGATGTGAGGCATGTGGGTTTTGATGGTTGTAATGTTTCCTTAAATGCTGGAAGGAGAGGTTTGCTCAAGCTTTCAGAGAGGATTAGCTGTGCATACTTTTTATTAAATGTGAAAATGAGAGGCTATCAGTTTCCCTAAGTGGACTTCGTATGTTTAGACTGGAGTCATAGCCTTATGGTTCTGCCAGTTGGCCTATCTAAACACAGATCAAGGATACAAATCCAGAGGGCATCTCTGGAGATCTATGTCCTGGCACAAGCTGTTGGCTGTATTGCTGACCCCTCAAATGGGGATTATGATGTTTCAGTAGCAGGAGAACTCACCCTGCAAATATTTTTACCTCCAGATCTTTTTCAGAGACTTCCTCAGCAAAGACACATTTTCTCTTTTTTTGTGTATTTAAGGGAATGAGCTCTAACCTGGAGGGAAGGCAGCATCAAAGATCTGGCAACATTTATCATAAATGATGAATGAAAAAACATTTAAACAGTAACTGGGGAAAATTAAGTATCAGTGCAGTACTTGTGAAAATTGGCTCATGGGAGCTGTGGTAGGTTTGCTGCACTGATGAGCTAGCTGTCTGTGTGAGATTCCCCGGGCACTGCGTGGGTTCTCTTCTCCCTCACAGATAGCTACTTCGTTTTTCCTTCTCTCATCCCCAAGTGAGTATTTTTTAAACCTCAGTTTTCAAGCGTGTGAATTTTTTCAAACATTTCTTTGTCAAGGCCTTTACTATTTATTTCTAAATCTGTATAGCCTATTCCTTTCTTTGACCCAGAATCAGACTCTTGCTACTAGAAATATACATGTACAGGGTAGGGCAAAAGTAGGTTTACAATTGTGTGTAAAACACAGTTTATTCTTGCATTATTATTTATTATTATGTTATTTTCTATAGGAACAATTATAAGCCTACTTTTGCCGCACCCTGTAGAAAACCTTTTCTGGAATGCACAGTTACTGTCATCAGTTATTTGTAATACCACCTCATTATTTTCCTTCCCAAACTCCTACTCTCTCTCAGGAGAATTATCATCCTGGACATTCAGTCCTCAAATCATAAAATCCTCCTGTTAGAGTAGGTGCATATGGGATATTGTCATTTCCCCATTCTCCAACATACATTTGGGTTTGATATAATTGGCAGTTGGTGCAACCATCATATTTATTCATTAGTTTGTGGGGTCAAAGCTACCACAGAGAATATTCTGATCTACCCTTCACACCTCTAAACCCCTGTAGCCAAGAAAGTGAATCAAAACCAATATTGCATTCTAGAGAGGATGGTTGAGATTAGTGTCATAGTTAAAGGATCTAGAGGGTGCAGGTCATGGTCCTCATCATATTTTCATTTAATTCCTGAGTCTAGTCTTTATAAAAAGGGGATAGAGCTGGGAGAATGATAATAAATTACTATAAACTCAACAAAGTAGTAGCCCCAATCACAGCCGCCTTGCCAGATGTGTTGTGTTTGCTGGAGCAGATTAGTGTAGCCTCAGGTCCGTGGCATACAGCCATGGATTTGATGACTGGCTCTTTTCTGTCACTACCCCAGAAAAGGTTCAGAAACAGCTCACATTCTCATCTTGTGGAACAGATAACTGCATGTGTTTATAACTGTGCTCCAGGGCTGTGGTAACGTCCCTACTTTCTATAACAATATAGGCCGAGAAGCTCTAGATCAGTGCTGCCCAATATAAATAAAATGTGAGCCACACATATAATTTAAATTTTCTAAAAACCACATTAAAAAAATAAAAGGAAGCAAGTAAAGCAATTTTAGTAATATATTTCATTTAACCCAAGATTTTCAAAATATTATAATTTTAACACATAATCAATATAAAATTACTGGTGAGATTTTTTTTTTTCTACAAAGTTTTCTGTACTTCTGATGTGTTTTATAGTTATAACATACATCAATTCAGATGTTACATTTTCATGCGCTATATTTGATCTTATAAAATTTCAGTTGAAAACATAGATTCACATGCCCAAGTTGTTCCAAACATACTTAAAATTTGACAGATAACTGAATGAAATACTGAAAAGAATAATTTTCTTTAAATACCTGTATCCATGTTGACAAAACTGGTCTATTATTCTATTCACCTTCCTTTTTAAAATTAAATTTAGTGGGGTAGCATTGGCTAATAATATTATATATGTTTGAGGTGTACAGTTCTATAACACATCATCTGTAGACCGCATTGTGTGCTCACCACCCAAAGTCTGGTCTCCTTCTGTGCTTTAAAGTCTAACCAGTCTTTTATAAAGAATTGATTTGACTATGAAGCAAATATTTGTCAGTTTCAAAACTACAACTGTTAAAATGAAGTAAATTAATTCTTTTGTCAAATCAATATTATTGGAATTGAATTCAAAGGGGGTAATACATAAATTGAAAAATTGCAAAGCAACTAAATTTATTAATATCAAAAAATGTTCTTCAATATTTTGTATAGATTTTGCAATCAATTTACATAATGCTGCCAATTGAATTAAAGTGTTCATATTGATTCATGTTGGGAAATATGTAAAATCATTATTATTGATTTATATTACAAAAAAGTTTTAATTTCAACATAAATTTGCCCACAAATATAGCTAGGTCACAAATAAACTTTTTCTTTCCTCAGGGCTTTAAAATTAGTTTATTCATATGCATTGCGATATCAGTGAGAAAATGTAAATTGCACTGCCATTTTTGCCTTTGATCATTAAACATTTGGCAAACATTCCTTTTGTCTAAGGAGTTTATAATTTATTAAAATTGGAGTTTATATTTCAGGAAATCATTATACAACTCTTTCATGATTCAACCAATGAGAATAAGTTCATTAAATTCATTGTCTTTTTTTTTCAAAAGTTGATAAACTGGTGTGATTTTTATACATACATTAGAGGCCTGGTGCATGAAATTCGTGCACGGGGCAGAGGTCCCCTCAGCCCAGCCTGCACCCTCTCCAATCCGGGACCCCTCAGACATCCCTCTCACAATCCTGGACCTCTGGCTCCCAATTGCTCACCTGCCTACCTGCCTGGTCACTCCTAACTGCCCCCCCTGCCAGCCTGATCTTCCCTCACTGTCTCTGCATGCTGGCCTGATTGCCCCTAATTGCCCCCTCCCGCCAGCCTGGTTACCCCTAACTGCCCCCCTCTGCCAGCCAGGTCGCCCCCAACTGCCCCCTCCCTGCCAGCCTGGTTGCTCCTAACTGCCCCCTCCCCCCCACTGGCCTGATTGCCCCTAACTGCCTCCTGCTGCCATCCTGGTCACCCCCAACTTCAGCTCCTCCTGCCAGCCTGGTTGCCCCCAACTGCCCCCCCTGCTGGCCTGGTTGCCCCTCACAGCCAGCTTGTTCAGTCGTTTGGTCATCCCTCACTAACCCCTGGTCATAGGCAGCCATCTTGTGAGGGCGTGAGGGTTGATTTGCATATTACCTCTTTATTATATCGGATACTTCATGATTTTAACAACTATATCAGATGTGCTTACCCTAGAGTTTGCTTCAGAAAACTAAACACAAACATTTCCAATATGTATTATATGGTGGGATAAATCCACAAGGGATGTTTTAAAATATCTGTAAGTCCAATTTTGACTTAATGTCGTTGGAACACCATCCATAGACATAGAAATGACTTTCTCATATCTGATGAAAATTTTCTTTGAGATATGTAAAAAATTAAAAAATATGTGATGAGTCTGATTTTTTTAGTTTGAAAATTGATGTTTCTTTATAAACTTAGATGTCTTGTTGAGACAAAATACACCAAAGTATTATTTTGGCTGTGTCTCTTCATAATGCATGGCTCATAGGAAGCTAATGAAAAGTACTTGAAATTTTTCAAAGTTTGAATTAACTGATGTTCAATACTGTTGGGAGAGTCTGTTATTCTAGTGACAGTTGTGTGGTTGCTTATTTGAGGATCTTTCAATTGTAAAATTTCTTTGTTAGATTTTTATTATTCTAAAACAAACTTTTCATAACTGAAATAATTTATTTTACCATTGTACATCTAAAAAACATTTTGTTTTAAGAATTTAAGGCATTTGATAGCTGGCCAACATCAGAGGCTCAAATCGTGTTAAGACTCTTACAAAATTTTTGTTGGATATTTAATTCTGATTTCACATAATTCTGATTTTATTATGTTATTCCTTTTGCAGTATTGAGAGGATTTTTTAAAATCAAATACACTACATATTACTGGCTTAAAATATTCTCAGTATTGCTTACTTACCTTAAAATTATTATTTTTTTTATACAACTTGTGGCTGGAACTATTCATGATCAGCTGAGTTCTGTCAGATCCATGCAGCCGTAGGTTCGGTAGGCCACACTTCATTGCAAGATGGAAGTGGTGCATCCTGGCTGAGGAGGAGAAGGACCAGTGGGCACAAGCAAGTACATGATCAGGTTGCCCACACCCACACGACACCCACCTCTGTAGTGACCCTCCCTCAGGTCATGCCTGTGGCTGTAAAGGAATTTCACATAAGCAGTTGAAGGAACAAAAAGACTGTCTTGGTTTATAAATGGATCAACTTGTTATGTGGGTACAAGCCAAAGTAGATAGCCCCTACATGATAGCCTCAGGGTGGCCTTGAAAGGTAGCCACGAGGGAAAATTCTTTTGAATTGTAAGTTTTGCATAATGCACTTGGCCACCCATTTTGTATGAAAAGGGATATGGCTCCCAAGGGTAAATATGTATGGACTCATGCACAGTGGTGAATGAAAACAGATCGAAAGATTAGGAAGACAGAATTCTGGGTTAATATGTTAATGGACAAATGGGAGCTGTCATGATGTATGAAATTTTTACCATACATGTATGCCTGCCAGAGAACACCCACCACAGAAGAGACACTAAACAACTAAGTGGGTCAAATTATTCACCCAATTGATGTTAGTCGTCCTGTCCTTAGCCACCTCAGTGTTGGCACATAAACAGAGTAGCCACTGTGGCAGAGATAGAGGCTGTGCCTTGGGTTCAACAGCATTGGTTCTGTCCGACCAAGATTGATCTGTTTATAATCACTGCCAACTGTCCAGTCTGCCAGCAACAAAAAGCCACCCTGAGCACCCAGATGAGCACCATTCCTTGAAAATATCAGGTGGCCATTTATTTGATGGTGATAAGATGACATTGGTCCCCTTTCATCCTGGGAGGCTGAAGTTCCCTTTCACAGGAATAGGTACACATGACTTGTTGTAGAGGTGTGCCCTTCCTGCCTGCAGAGCTTCAGCCAGCACCCTACTCATGTAGTCTCCGATACAACAACGTGAGGTGAGAGGAGGTGAGGGGGAGAAGGGGAGAGAGACAGGGAGAGGAGAGGTGAGGAGAGGAGAGGAGAGAATGATTGAAATTATTGAGAATGCTACATTCCCAGAATTGAGTGGTTAAGAAGCCTGGAGAACAAGAGAAGGCGTTAGGAAAGAGGAGTTGGGAGATGAAATTGGAGAGGTCACCAAGAGATAATGAAAAGCCTTTGCAAGGCACACTAAGAAGTTTGGGCCACATGGTATTGTAGCCAACAAAGGGTCTTAAGAAGTCAAGTGACGTGATCAGATTTGCCGTATGCTCCTTATTATCTTGGCATTTACTTCTTATTCCTTGAGAAGAAGAGTGTGAAATTCTGAACGAAATTATAGTCTCACGTGAGCCAGGCCTCTGTGTTATTTATCATGGAAGAAAGCCCCCTCGTTTTTAAAATAACACAATTGCCAAGATTATATATATTTTTCCAGTAACAAAAACATACAAACAGGGTAGGGAGGACATCTTTGCTTGCTCATATTTGCAAAAACTAAGAACAGAATATAGAAATGCTCAAAGAGCATGTTTGAATACATCTCTTTGTAAAACATGACAGAAAGGAGTGATTATTTAAATTGGACAGGACTTTGCATGCCTGGCTCCTTGGTGGCAATCCCTTTTGTCTGAACTCCCTTACTAGAAAAATGTCACAAAGGATAAAAAATGACTCCAATAAGTTTTATTCAATTTCAGAGTCCATTATATATTCTGTTTTACACAAAGCATATAATTTTAAATTTCATAGATAGGCACACTGAACATATACTTGGTAGATATACAGCTATTTGTACCAGTGAAATTGAAACCCTCCAGGGAGGGTACATTAATAATTCTTTGCTTGTAAGACAGAACAGTCATCTCATATTCCAAACAAAACCCGGCCAGCACAAAAGTGATTCATGGTCATTTATAAAAACTGATTACCAATCACCAGATCTTAAAGCCATGGCAACCTTTATTTTTCAATCTTATAAACAATAAAGCTCCCTTTTGTTAAACACATAGAAAGGGCCTCTTTCCCGCAGAGGAGTTAGTAAATGCGAAAGCTAATTTTCCACATCTGACAGCCTGCGTGAAAGCTGATGAATACATAGATGATAAATATATATATTCAGTGGGAAGAAAATATTAATGTGTATATATTTATATAGAGTTTCCTTCCACTGAGCTGTTGATTCAATGTGTAAAAAAAAAAAAAAAAAAAAAAAATCCAGAATCTGGCTCCTTTGTCTTAATGTCCCGAAGGCAAAGTTTCCTGGCAGCACCGTTTAATATATTCATCATTAATCCTAGACAAAATCCATATTCATGGTTTAAATGGTTCTTCTGAACAAGATATTAAAATAGTAGTTTCTATATTTAATAGTGAGAAACAAGAGATTATAATAATTCCTGATTTGTGGCTTAATCCCAAAGCTTGGTAACGTCATTAGACAAATTATTCATCATTTTTGATCACCTAGGAGTCCCAAGGTATCAAGTAGAACCAGCATGGCTCTGTGACTAACGCGTCTTGCTGGGGCTCCTTTTCTCTGTTTCAATGGTTGAGTGACAGGCCAAGTAGATAAGAGAAAGTAACAAGGTCATTTGTCTTGGCCTTCACTTGTTCTGTCAGTGTCTGCTGTGGGCCCCTGTGAGACAGGAACTTCTCCAAGGTCAGTTTGAATGCCTGGAAGAGTGTTCACCCATCATGTAGTAAAAAATGCTCATGAAGGGAGGTAAAATCCAACACTCAGTAAGGGCATAGACAGAAGGTGGAGAGATGGAGGAGCTCAGGTAAATCAATGTTTATTTCCCATGATCTGTACAGCTGGTCTTGCATTTGGAATAGTTCCTCAAAATATTTTAATCTGGAATGCATTAACGAAGTTTCAAAAGTAATCAATCCTAAGTCAGATGATATTTTAAGACACCTTCAAGGGTGTTATGGGTAGTTTAAACCTTGTTGACAGAAGTCCACTGGTGTCTTTGGTCCCCGGTATCATGTGTAAGTAATTGTGGATGTTAGGCCACTTGGCTTCTCCTCCTCAAAGTCTTGAGTCCTACTTTGAGCACTAGCTCTTGACTTAGTCCTGCCAGAGCCTTAGGACTTTCATGACTGGGTCTTCATTTAAAAATAACTCCATGAGCTCCTGCTTTGCTATATCTCCTTTTCTGTTGGCTGAGGTCTGCCCATCGAGTGCTTCTGAGCTTGAGTCTCCTTTCCCTCTATAATATGACTTGATCCACTCTTGTTGTGAAACTTGATGAGTACTGTCATCAGTGGCACATTGACTATCTCAGGCAAAAATGTCCGGGGTTCTGACCTCTTGTTGGCTTCCTTGAGCATTTTCTAGTGAAACTCGAAAGGAGGTTTAGTGATGGGAGCAAAGGTAGTTCAGAAATTCCAGTCTAGTTCTGTCCGTAAGCACAAGCTTTAGCTCTGTTCTGCACCAAATACCTAATCCCTCCGGGGTCTGTTCTCAGCTGGGTAAGCTTATAATTTCCAATTTTTCAATGGCATTTTTTATAGTTGCCTTCTGGAATTCAGCTTTCGAGGTATTTCCTGATAAGAGAGCTATGTAATCAGGATGGAATCTTTTATTAAAAGGAGTTTCCTTTTCCAAAACTCAAAAAAGGTCTGTTTCTCTGTTTCTCAAATTATCAGGCTATCTATCAGTAATTGAAGGTGAGATCGAAACTCTGACCTTGGCAGGTAGTGCAGAAGATGTGCCCAAGTTCAGTAATGTGAGCTACTTTTTAGATCGTGTTTTTGAACAATATTAAAAGTTAAACTTCTTTTTGCACCCTTCAGAATCCCAGAAACAGGTTCACTTATCCGATAAACTATGGAGGTAGAGGAAGAGAGCAAATTGAGGAAATTTCCAGCTGCTGTCCCACACATGTGTCCTCCGCACGCTACTGTAGAGGGGACTGTCCTTGACGTAGTTAGCACAGTGTCTCACAGTCGCATGTTCATCTCATAAATGATGTACCAGAGAGTGAATGCAGACCTACTCAGGACGGCTTTCTTACCCAGCTCTGTGCAATGCCAGATGGAGTCAGACAGCAAAGGTGAATGCGATCAAACTTGAAAATAAGTTGCAGCAGCTCATCTTCATAGAAGTGATTCATATCAAACCAAAGGAGAGTTTGTCTTCTTGCTGCCTATCTGAGCTCTGCAGCCCAGCTTCTCTTGTCTCCCAGAGCCTCCTCTTTCTGACAATCTGCCCGCTGTCCTGGCTCCCAGTGGCTGCTGGATGTTTGTCAATTGTCTTTTCCTTCTGCATCCCCACCTGGTCACCTCCCAGCCCTCAGCTCAGTCATGCCAGGAGAAAAATCTCCTCTGTGTGCCACTAGATTGTGGAACAGGCAAGAAGGAAGAGTTGGCATAATTCAAACCAAATGGGTTTAAAAACAAAAACCGGCATCCTGTTCCCTCAGCCTGTGACACTTGGCAGCACAACACTCAGTACCAACTCTGCAACATTTTGGTCCCTCTTAGACGGCAGCATCTTTGTAGGTAATGCTGCACCTGGTGCAGAGTAGGAGCTTGGTGATCATCTGTGGTAGAGGAGTGTCTTTCCTTATCCTATATAATAAAGAGGCAATTGCAAATTGACTCTCACGCCCTTGTGTCACAAGATGGCTGCCCCCATGTCATCATAAGATAACCGCCCCCACGTTGTCACAAGGTGGCCACCCCCACGTTGTTACAAGATGGCCGGCAGGGGAGGGCAGTTGGGGATGACCAGGCCTATAGGGGAGGGCAGTTGGCGGGGACCAGGCCTGCAGGGGAGGGCAGTTGGGGGTGATCGGGCTGGCAGGGGTGCAGTTAGGTGTCAATCAGGCTGGCAGGCAGAAGTGGTTAGGGGTGATCAGGCAGGCAGGCAGGCAGGCAGGCGAGTGATTAGGAGCCAGCAGTCCTAGATTGTGAGAGGGTGCAGGCTAGGCTGAGGGATTACCCCCCCCACCAGTGCACAAATTTCATGCACCAGGCCTCTAGTTATATATATTTTCCCAGGAGAGAGCAGTCCTAGGTTTTCCCTAATCCAGGTTACAGACAGCTTTCCTCTAACCATGCTGCAGGCTCTTTAGGGATGATCTCTATGCCAATGCACTCTCTCTCTTACACAGTAGCCAGCCCAGTGTGCAACACAGACTGGTTTTGAGTGAGTATTAGTAGAACAAATTCATAAGTATACCCCACAAGGCCATTGCCATTTCTACCTTCACCTTTCTCTCACAGAATGGTCTCTACTTGGAATGCCATCTCTGTTCACTTTAAAATGTTTGCTAATTTAGTAAATGAATTATTTTTTATCTAAGATTTTCATTCATTGGCACAAAACTCTTCATAATCTCTTCTTATTAATTTTGTGGCATATGTAATTAAGTCCCCTTTTCATTCCCAATATTGTTTATTCATATGTTCTCTACCTTTTATCTTGATCAATCTTGCCAGAGATTTGTTAATTTCATTACTCTTTGTAAAGAACCAACGTTTGGCCTTTGTTTTGTCTTCTCTATTGTGTGTTAGTTTTTCTGTTTTATTAGTTTCTTCTTTTCTTATCTTTATGATTTCCTCCTTCTACTTTCTTTGGGTTTAATTTGCTGTTCTCTCTCTTACTATTTTTTTTTAACTTTCTAAGAGAGATACTTAGTTCAATAATTTTTAGCCTTTTTTCTTTTTCCATTAAAAGCACTCAAGGTTGTGCATTTTACTATCAGTACTGTGTTAATTGCATTTCACAACTCAGGAAATTGTTACATAGCATTCTTGTTTAGCTGTAGATATGTTCTAATATAATGAGTTTTCTTTTTTGACGTGTGAGTGATTGAGGAGTGTGTTTTTACATTTACAAACATGAGGTTGTTCCTAGTTATGATTTAGCTACTATTTCTTACTTTTTCTTTGTGCTCAGTGAACTTAGTTTGATACTCAATCCTTTGAAATTTGTTGAGACTTTCTTTATGGCCCAATATGCTGTTGATTTTGATTGAAAAGGCTGTTGTTTTTAATTGTTGGGTGGAATGTTGTGTAAATCCACATTAGGTTATACAGTTAATGGTCTGATTTCAATTGGTATTTTTAATGGTTTCTTCCCCTAATTGGACTAACAGTTACCAAGATAGCGATGTTTAAAAATCTTCTAATAACATGGCAGTTTGTCTATTTTTCTCTATAGTTAGAGCAAATTTGCTTTAAAACTTTTTTAGGATATATTGTTATGTACATGCACATTGAGAATGATTACAACTTTCTGATAAGTGGAAACTTTTAGCATTAGGTAGAGAACCTCTTTTCTTGTTTCCCTAATTATGTTTTTCCCTAAGAGTCAATTTCATCTGATATTGACATAGCTTTTTGTTTAATATTTACCTACTATAGCTTTCCATTCTTTTACTCCATTCTTTTTGTATCCTATGCCTTAGGTATGTTTCTTATAATTAATATGGAGTTAGATTTATTTTTATCATCTTTAGTCAGAACAGTTTATATATCAATATTTATCATAATTACTGATATACATATAAAATATATTTATTTCTCTGTATAAATACATTTATTTTGTGTTTTCTATTTATAGCATTTCACTTTTTCTGTTTATTTTGTTTGTTCTGTATTTCTTTTTTCCTTTTTTGACTTTACTTGTGAGTAATGCTATATTTTCTCATTACATTTTTCTGTTTTATTTAAAAAATGTACTCGATTTTTCTTTTTATAGTGATTTATAGAAATTTTAACATGCAGGCCTAAGTTGAAGTCTAGGGTTAATTAATATTTTGACCTTTATCCTCGTCAGTGACTCTGTAAATTACTCCTATATCTCTCTCCTAATGTTTTTTTGTTTGTTTGTTTTGTTAACAGCTCTCAGATATAATTCACATACCATACAGTTTGCTCCTTGAAAGGGTACAATTCAATGATTTTTAGTATATTCACAGAGTTGTGCAACTAACATCAATGTCTAATTTGAGAACATTTTCCACAACCATCCTAAAAATAAATATACTCATTAGCAGTCACACCCCATTTTTTCCACCCCAGCTCCTGTCAACCACTAATTTATTTTCTGTCTTTATGGATTTGCCTGTTCTGGACATTTTACATAATACTAGAGGCCCGGTGCATGGAATTCGTGCACTTGGGGGGGGGGGTTCCCTCAGCCCAGCCTGCACCTTTTGGCAGTCCAGGACCCCTTGCTCCTTACTGCCTGCCTGCTCACTGCTCCTTAGTGCTTCTGCAGGATGGGAGAGGCTCCTGCCACTGCCGCTGCACTCACCAGCTGTGAACCCAGCTTCTGGCTGAGTGGCGCTGTTGCTGTGGGAGCACACTCACCACCAGGGGGCAGCTCCTGTGTTGAGGATATGACCCCTGGTGGTCAGTGCGTGTCATAGAGACTGGTCGTTCCACTGTTTGGTCAATTTGCATATTAGCCTTTTATTATATAGGATGTTGTCTTTGTGCCTGTTTTCTTTGTCTCAGTTTTCAAGATTCATGTGTGTTGTAGCATATGTCAGTAACTTAATTTCTTTTATGGCTAAATAATATTCCATTGTATTGATATACCTGATAATCACATTTACTAGATTTGACAAATGCTTTAAAGGTGAAGTTGTTCTCAGCAATCATTTAAAATCTGAAGGTTGCTTACTCATTCTCAGGTTTGCAATTATTTAATTTCTTGACTAAATGAAATGAAATAATTCATACTAAATCAAGTTCAGTGAATTAAAATTAACCTTAGATGTTTGTAACAAGTGGTTTAATATGGGTGCCATATTGCTGAGCAAATTAACCATCCAAAAGTTCTCTTTTCTATGCATTCAGTTCTATCCATCCTTCTCCACCAGATGAAACACTTTCATGAGGTAAGTTTTTTTCTGATCTGCCAGTTCATTAAGGTCTCATTTGTTTCAAATTCTTCCAACCCTACTTTAGGCTTCAATTTAGATGCCTTCTGACACAGACTGCCTCATATTCAGTTACCACTCACTCTGCTGGGAAGCTCTGGGAGGGCATGGATGGTGCCTGATGTTTCTCTCTGTCTTCAGGAAGGTGATCTGACTTAGCCTTAGCATAGGGTAGGGAAGAGAGTAGGCATACAAGAAATTAACTATTGAATAAATGAATGAACAGAGCCAACGGCTTCCATTTTCTTTCCCAGCAATTGACGCCTCTGACTGAACATTCATGTGTGAGGCTCTTGACGCTGGATAAAGTGAGCTGAGAGCTAGGTATCAATACGCTGCCAGGGGCCACCTCCTTTGGGTCTGGCTCCTTGGTCTCAGAACAAGGGAGGGGGCCGAGTGCAAGCTTTTATTATTTACAGCCCGTGCAGTGCCTCTGAGAGAACGCAGAACAAATCATCCTCCCCAGTCTGGCTCCGTTGACGCCTCTGACTCCCGAGGGTTGGGAGGCATTTGTTGCAATTTTGATTTCCCAAGTTCAGAGAGGACTTAGATATGTGTCTATCTTAAGCTCCTTATTATCTTTCTGCATATTAAGTCGCAAAAACCAAGGTCTCAATGGAGCATATTCAGAAGGAAATCAGGAGAGGAATTTGGTTCAGCTATGATTAAGCCTAATCCCCTCTCACCACATTGGAAGGCAAGTGCTGACCAGTGTTGGCGGTAGGGCATTTTTCATGGAGCTGCTTCCTCGGCTTGACCTGGTCGGCAGGGCACAATGACCCAGGAGGCCTTGTACTGGCCTCAAAGGTGCAGAAGGACTTTCTCTGACTGTAAACCTTGAAATCGAGCTAGGAATGGAGAGCACTGAGGTTGAACAGATGGGGCTGTGTCTGCTCCACTGCAGGCTAATGAGACATCAGCATTCCCAGCTAGTGAGCGAAGGGCTTGGGGAGCCCATCCAGCCAGCTGACGATTGCTTAGGGAAGGATGAGGGAGGCTGCGAGGTAGCATCACTACGGGCTTTCGCCTGCTTCGTGAAACCAGCACGTTGCCCTTATTCTTTCTTCCTGAAATAGCCATGGGTTCATTGGGGATGTCTGCCCTTGACACGGGTTAGAAATGTCTGTCTCTTTTTTAGATGATCTTATAAATGGGGCAGAAGTGAAAATGTGGCACTGCAGCCTAACTAGCAGGGGAGGAGTTCACATAACACAAATCTAATTTATCATTGGCGCCTGCACAGGGTTGTGAAGCCTTACATATAATAGAGGCTTAATGGGTATTTGTTGAATTTAATGATTTGAATCATTTGTAGCAAAACAAATTTCACTTGGTCTGACTTGCTCAGAGAGGTTTCCCCTTCTCTCCATTTAGCACAGCAGGCAGGTGAGGTTTTCCACGTGCCTTCGAACCACAGGATGAGGGGCGCTGGCCCATTTGTAGGCCATGCCCCGAGACACAGGGACATGTGACTGTTGTACTGACATGGAAAGTCCTTGGCCTGAGTCCTGGCTTTCTTAGTTACCTATCTGTGAAAATACAAGGCTTGTTGGTGAGAAATAATGTGAATGATGAAATAACACAGTATCTGGCACAGAGTTGCCCTCAATAAATATTCGTTACAAAAATACATTGTGATTTCCCCTTAAGACAGTGGTTCTCAACCTTCTAACCCTTTAAATACAGTTCCTCATGTGACCCAACCATAAAATTATTTTCGTTGCTACTTCATAACTGCAATGTTGGTACTGTTATGAATCGTAATGTAAATATCTGATATGCAGGATGGTCTTAGGCGACCCCTGTGAAAGGGTCGTTCATTCGCCAAAGGGGTCGCGACCCACAGGTTGAGAACCGCTGCCTTAAGATGATGTTGGGCAAATGTCAGTGAGTCAAGCATTCTGAGGAAAGTTTGAAAATTCCTAATGGCCTAGAAGCATTATGATGTCACCTGAGATGGATTGACATTCATTATGAGAAAGTATATATCTGAATGGAAAGCCTGATCATCACCTGAAGTGCCATTGCCATTAGAAGGATGGATAGCACAATGATAGCTCAGAAGTGAGGTTAGAAGAGACACATGATGAGGAAGAAGATGGTACCAAATGGAAAACCCTAGACAAAATGCTTTCTAAAGGACTAAGAATGGGAAATTTCCCATGATCAGTGCCTCTCTTCATCCACCTGCTCATAGCATATAAATCCCAATTTTATGATATGGTTTAGATCAGTTGCCAACCTTTTGGACCTCATGGACCACCAGTGGTCCGCGGACCACCGGTTGGCCACCGCTGGTTTAGATGTAGAAGCAGACCAAGGGAGGGGCTTTGCAATCAGTGAAGGTAGAGGAAGAGGTTATGGCATCGAGCGTGCATGTCAGGAGCTGGAACTTTTGAGGTGCTATTAAATAAGAATGTCTAATCTAATCTTAGGAGGCAGGACCTGTCAGAGGTCTCAGGTTGAGTCTGATATGGAGCTGAGGTTGGAATGCACTATTTCACATTATCCAGGGATAAGTCTTCTTTAGGTGATAGTCAAATCATTTTGCATGCCAGTATCCACCCTAGAAAGATGATGACCAAGCAGTGTTTCTCAAGTGCTTATTAGAAATACAGATAAGGGACCCTTACCCGAGACATACCGATCAGACTTTCTGGGAACGCTGGGGTTGAGTCTTGGGAATCTGCATTTTAACAAGCTCCCAGGCTGCTTGTTATGCTGAAGTCTGAAAATGAATTCAGTGGACTGCAGCCTGAGCTACATGTTAGGATCACCGGGAGAGCTTCGAAGACAGACCTGATGTCTGACCCCTCCTTCTAGAGATTTCCTTTTAATTGGTCAGGCAGAGGCCCCAGGAAGCAGCAAGTTTAAAAGCTCCCCAGTGAATCCGCTGTACTGCTGGGATTAAGAACCACTCTACTAGAGGCTATGTATGTATGATCATGAAACAGTAAGAATAAAATGTGAGCGGAAATCCCTACAGCGACTATGTGGACACAGAATCCATCCCTCTGGCTCACTGGTTACACAAATTTCCAATCCCAAAATTATTAAGCAAATGATACAGATATGGAACAGTGGGAAGTCCTGCAAATCTATGGCCGACGGATCTTTTCTGGCATACCCAGGGATTGGGTTTCCTTTAAATCAGGAACAGGACAAGCATGTTCACTATTATTAAAATTTTGTTCTGTAGGTTTTAACTAATGAAATAAGGCAAGGCAAAAGCAAAATACTGAACTAATGAAACAGATTAGCAAAAGTATCATTTCTTTCAGATGATACAGTCTTTGCCCAGTGATCCTAATATGTAACTAATAAGAATGCTTAGCATGTTGGTAAAATATAAAACAAAAATTTAAAAAGTACTGCTGCCCAACCGGTTTGGCTCAGTGGATAGAGCGTCAGCTTGTGGACTGAAGGGTCCCAGGTTCGATTCCGGTCAAGGGCATGTACCTTGGTTGCGGGCACATCCCCAGTTAGGGGGTGTGCAGGAGGCAGCTGATAGATGTTTCTCTCTCATCGATGTTTCTAACTCTCTATCCCTCTTCCTTCCTCTCTGTAAAAAAATCAATAAAATATATTAAAAAAAATAAAAAGTACTGCCTTTTCCATATTATATAATTAACCACTTAGGAAAAATAATAGACGATGAATTCATTTATATTAGTAATTAAAAGAAATCTTATTAAAAAACTAGAAGATCTATAAGAAAACCACAGAACATGAATGAGCAACATTAAAGGTATCTTGTCTAAATGAAGTCACCTGATTCATAAATAGGAAAGACTGGTCTGTAATGATGTCTGTTTTCTGCAAATTAATATAGTTTTAATACAATTGCAAAGAGTCACAGTGTTTATTTAAAAAATGAATAAGACTATTCTAAAGTCTTCTTAGCAGAGTGAATAAGGAAGATTACTTAATAAAATCGTGACAAAAGATAACATGTGAGATTTGCCCCCCATTCACAAAAATTTACAAAAGTAAAAAAATGTATAGAGATACCTTTCAAGAAGAAAAAGACACATCAATGACAGAGCAAGCAAATGAAAAAAACACACTAAAAAGTAAAACTTCCCTAGAAAACAAATTCATGGTATGATATTGATAGTATTTCAGATCCCTGGGGAAAGTTTTCAATACTTAGAATCAGAACAATTGATTAATCTTTAGAAAAATACTAAGGTTAAATTTCTACCACATGTAATTCAAAAAAATTAATTCCATTTCAATTAAATTAAATGTCCTCTTATAAATCAACAGAAAAAGATGAAAATACCTCAGTAGAAAATATATAAAGAAACATTAATAAAATAAAAATGTAATTGACCAACAAATGTTCAACTTTACCAAATATCAAACAAAATGTTGAAAGCAACATATTTTTCATATATTTACTTTGCATAGATCAAAATTATGGAGAGATTGTGGTAAATTGGCCTCCCTGCTACCCTACTATTGAGGATGTAAATTGGTATAATATTTTTTACAGGGAAATTTAGAAACATGTATTGAGAGTCTAAGATACGTATTCTAAAAATGTCCAGAACCTTTCAATAAGTAATTTCATTTCTAGAAGTTCTTTAGGATATAATCAGAGATTTGTGTAATGGTTATTTTACAAACACGCTCAGCAAAAGCATTATTTCTATAGAGAAAATTAGAAGCAACAGAAATGCCCAAATAGTGGATTACTTAAATCAGTTTGGTTTAGCCCCGCACTACTTCTGTAAAACTTTTACAAACTAACGTTTTGAAGAAATACAACATAGAGAGTGTGCGTTGTTAAAAAGGGCAGAAAAGACCACTATTTGTATATTAGCTTCTGGGGGAAGAAGTTTAAACCCATTCCATACCCTCTGGAAGAATGATGAATACAGTAGTCACATCTGGGCATATTCTATTGAGTAATAGATTAGCAGGTAGAATAGGAAGAGCTGAGAAAGTGGACATAAAGGAGGGGGCAGAGGCTTCCGTGTTTGGGGCAAATATTCTGCCCTACTGCCTTCTTCTCTTTGTCCTTTCTTCTGGTGCTGCTGGAGGAGGGTGTTGGACCCTTTTTGTATTATAGGGGTGAGAGGAAGACCGGGGGATGTCTCTACACTCCCTATCTATGCACCTCTTTACATGTGTGTGACTGTATTCAGAAAAGGGAGAAAGAGCCACTTATCAGTGGACATGCATATAATCACAATAAGTAGAGATTGCTTTTATCTTGGAAAACAAAGGGTGCAGGTTGGTCAGACTGGAATTCATGAGAGGCCTGACTCCTACACAGTTCTGAGAAGTCAGAAAACTTCAGGGAAGAAGAAAAACACAGGGAGGGCCCTAAGGATGAGAAACTGCCATAGAGGTGAGCTGGAGACGGGAAGTCTGAGGTCAGTGGTTCATCTGGTGGGCAATGCGATCATGCCAAGGTCCCTTAAATGGACTGACTCCTGCAGTTAGGGAGTGCTCTACAGAGTAAGGAGGAAGAGAGCCTGGAGGCAGGGGAGTAGCCAGGAGCTCTTACAGTAGTGTAGGAGAGACGCTGAGGTCACCAGGAGGAAGGGATGCAGAGGTCAGTCCTTAGAAATACGCTGTTATGTTTAATTTTATGTATTAACTTGATGGCATAGGGTACCCAGATATTTGGTCAGACATTATTCTGAGTGTATCTGTGAGGGTGTTCGTGGATGAAATTAACATTTAAATCAATAGGCTGAGTAGTATAGATTCCACGCCCTCCCCCCCCCCCCCGCCCCCTTCTCCCCATCCCTCCTCTAAGTTCTGTTTCTCTGGAGAACTCTGACTAATACACACAGTGCAGGGAACATTTTTAGACTGATTAGATTTAAAAGGCTGAGCTGGTATGATGGGTGAAGGAAACGGAGGCTTTTAAGAAAAGAGAAAACATTATTGACACATATGGGAAAACAGAAGTCCAGGAATGATATGGAATAGCAGGAGGAAACTGGTCAGTTCTCTTTGAAATATGTTGAGTTTGAAACAATAGGAAATATCCAGGAGGCATTGGGGAATGGATCTACCGAAGGTGCTCAATGATGCTCCATGAAGAGAGAACTCGGTAAGATAGAGAAGTCTAGTGAATTACAGATACATTGATTGTTTAAAACAGTTGTCTCCATCTCTGAGACCACAGGTTAGCATCATTTTTTTTTAAGGAATCTCAGTAGATTTTAATCAAAATCAATATTAGTTTATTTTTGCTCAATAATGATGATCTGAAATAGCCCAAAGGAGTGGGAATAAAGTAGAATGAAGAAGTCTCCCGTATACTACTAATATTTTGCAACTGAAAGCAAGTTATAATTGTTATGCAAAATTATCCAGATTGCCTGTCTGCACTGAACTCAGCAGGTGACCCCTTCACTCTCCACTTTTTTTTTTGCTTGTGCATGACCAGACTTAGTGGTGAACAGGAGGATTGCTCAGAAATGTGGACTGCCACATGCGTAAACATGAACCAGGGTTAGGAAAACAGGATTTATGCAGTCTGCTTAATGAGTGTTCTCTAGTGAATGACTCCTCGGCAAAAAGGCAACTGTCCAACACATTCAAGACTCGGAGGAGAGCAGCCCGAACAGGCCACTGGTGGCATCTCTCTCTCAGCTGTCTGCCTGCCGCCCTGCTTTGCGCTTCAGTCCTTGCACACTGAATCGTTAACCTTTGACACTGAGTAGGGTTCAGCCTTTCAGAAGTGTCTTGATTATGAAAAATCTGCCAGCGCTAATGGGGAACCTCTGACCCAGGTGCCAGCCCAGCCTCAGAGCTTCTCAGCTGCTGCGATTTTGATTGAAAAACAGGGCTCTGGTGTCAGGAACAAAGTAGCTGGGAATTGGGCCACCTGTAATAGTCACACTTTTATCCAGACCATGAAGATTCTTTTTATTTTCTATTCTTTTTTCTTCTCATCAAAAGACTGATTTCCAACATTGTCTGAACTCAAAACTTACAAATTACCATCTTCAACTGCCTCTTCACCCATCCATCTCTGGTAGGGACCCGTGGCATGCCAGCTCACTGTTGGTTACTGTGGGGTTATTAACTAAAGAGAGCTATGGGCTCTCTCACACACATATGTGCACACAGTGGCGTCAGGTGCTGTAAGTCACATTAACAGACCTGGTATTCAGATAATAAGGATATCAATCAATGAGGCTTTGAGTAGCTGGAAAGACTTCTTAGAAAAGGTAGCAATGGGCCTAGGTATGGGAGAATGCATAGGGTGGGCAGAGAGGGAGGTAGAGAAGACCTATAAAGCAGGGAAATAGTCTAGACTAGAACTAAGACCTCTTGGTTCATATGTCAACCATTAGTCCATGCTGCCAACTAAGCAGAGACAGGGTTGAATCATATATGAGTGTTTATTCCAATATTGCTGGCAGGATGGGAGAGCACCAGATTATCCACAAAAATCTGCTCTGCCGCCCACCATAAGCCAAATGTTTACATAGGTAGAAATGCAAAGGAAAAGTAGGCAAAAGGGCAGTTTAGAGATATGCAAAAGGCTAGGGGTCTTCAGAGGGTTTAGTGATATGCAAGGGCTGGGGTTACTTGGGGAAATAGCCAAATGGAGTGCCAGAATTAACAGGTAAACAGGCTGGAGATTTGCAAAGGCCTGCAGGTGTGCAAAAAAGGCTGGGGATCTTCAAACAGCTGGTGATTCTGGTTTCTGTATCAAATCTTTGTTCATCTTTCCATGATAATAGGCAGCTCCAAATGGGGAGGAAGGGTTGCATCTCCAGGTCAGCTCCAGCCAGGGTAGAAGTGCCCTCTTCAATCAGAATAAAACAATCATGGTTAACAGAGCATGATTAATATTTCTTACAATACTAGCTGGTCCCCCAACATTCTATTTCTTCCCCCTTTCAATACCAGCCAAGCATATTTTCATTTTCTTGACAGTATCTTTTGAAGTACAGACTTTAATTTTACTAAGTCCAATTATCTATGTTTTTGTTGTTGTTGTTGTTGCTTTTGGTGTCACAGCCAAGAAACCATTGTCTAGTCCAAGGTTGTGAAGATTTACACCTAAATTTTCTTTAAAGAGCTTTCTAGTTTTGTCTGTGATATTTAGCTCTTTGATTTATTCAGAGTTAATTTTTGTGCATGTGGATATCCTGCTGTCCCTGCACGTTTGTTCAAAGATACTTCCTTCCCTGTGTAATTGTTTGGCCCTTTTATTGAAAATATGTTGGCAATAGGTGTATGAGTTTATTTCTGGACTCTCAATTCCATTTCATTGATCTCCATGTCTGTCCTTATGCTAGTTATTACATTATTTTTATTATTTTAGCTTTGTAATAAATTTTGAAATGGAGAAAAGTGCTGTTCTTTTCTAGATTATTTTGGCTATTATGGGTTCCTTTCATATCTATATGACTTTTATGATCAGCTTTCCAATTTCTGTAAAAAAAAAAAAGCCAGTTTTAATTTTAATACGGATTAAATCGGATCTGTACATCAATTTGGGGAGCACAGCCATTTTAACAATAGTAAGCCTTCTAATCTATAAACATAGAATATCTTTCCATTTACTTAAGTCTCCTTTAATTTCTTTCAATGACGTCCTTTATTTTCAGTGTACAGATCTTGTATTTCTTTAAAACTTACATTAGTGCTAAGAATTTTACTTTTTTTATGCTGTAATAAGTGGAATTGTTTTTCTAATTTATTTTTGAATAATTATTTGTTAGTGTATATGTTAGTGTATAGATGTAAATTGAACTCATAGCTCCTAAAGCTCTCTTATGAGTTATTTTGTTTTTTTTAATACACAAAATCATGTCACCCACAAATAGAGATAATTTTATTTTTCTAATATGGATGCCTTTGATTTTGTTTTCTTGTCTTATTTCTCTGTTGAGAATATCCAATACAATTTGGAATTGAAGTTGTGAGATTGGACATCCTTGTCTTATTTTTGCTATCCTGGGGAGAGTAGGGAAATGCAATTTTAAATTGAGAAGTCCGGGCAGACTTAAATAAAGAAGTGGTATTTGAAGAAAAAAATTGAAGGACATTAATGATCCATATAGACAGTTATCTGGGTAGGGAAGAGTTCCTGCAGAGAATAGCCAGTGCACGGAGTATGAAGCAGGAGTATGGCTGGAATGGAATAAGTGAAGGGTAGAATAGAGAAAAAGAGGTGACGACTAATAGGCCTTTGGAAGCCATTGTAAGGATTTTGGGTGAGTAAAATAAGGATCCATTAAGCCACTTTAAGCAAAAGAATGGTACGAGCCAAGTTACCTTTTGAAAGAATCACTTTGGCTGCTATTTAAATAATAGATAACAGAGGAGCATGATAGGAAGGAGGAAGATTAGTTACAGGGAATGAGATGATGATGGCTTGCAGTGAAGGTAGTAAGAAGTGGTCAGATTCCACACATATTTTGTAGCCAAAATTAAATATACAATTTAAATTGAGATAAAGTGAGAGTTCAAGGATTATTCCAAAGTTTTTAGGCTTGGGCATCCAGAAGGGTCAGCTGAGATGGTGAAGACCACAGGTGGATCAAGATGGAGAAGGGGGAGGTCAAAAGTTTCTGACATGTGGAACATTGAGATGTCTGTAAGATATCGAAGTGAAGTTATTGAGTAGACAGTTTGATAGATGAAGTTCAGGAGAAATGTCTAGGCTGGAGACATAAATTTAGGAGTCATTGGTATAAAGATGCTATTTAAAACCACAGACTCATAGATCACCAACGGAATGATTATATATAGAGAGATGAGAAAACGAGGGAATGAACTCTGGAACACATAAACATTAAAAAATTAAGACTCCAGGGAGAATTGGAGGAACCAGCAAAGGAGACTAAGAGGGAAAATCAGTGAAGTAGGAGACAAGATTATAGGGTGTCCTCAGAGCTGAGTGGAGGATGGAGTGTCAGTTCTTTTAATACCTGACAATTTTTTTTTTGAGCCCTGGTTTCGCTGCGGGACCGTGCGGAGCGCCGGCCGCTCGCTGTGCCTTCTGGGGGGAGTGAGTGCGGCTCCGTCCCCTCCCGGCTCGCCTGGGCCTGGCGCCCGCAGGTGCCTCTTGCTCGGAGGAACAGAAGCCGCGTTGGCAGGGTTCTGTGCTTCTCCAGGAGCAGGAGAAAATGACCAAGTCCCAGCAGATCCAAGCAACAGCAACCTCCTGAGCACCACACCCTCTGCTGAGGAACAGCAGCTATACGTGAAACCTCGCCCTACCAGCCAGAAGAGCCACCACAGCTGTGAACAGCATCCACCAGAGGAGTTGCTGCCAACTGAAGAGCAGCTGCTACCGCAACCGCCCGAAGAGGAACCGCAGACCAAGGAGTCACTGCCACCAAGGGAGCAGCCACTGAACGACTCAACGTCTAGATATGTCAGTGAGATCAAACATGGGTAGACAAAGAAACCCCCAAAGGAAAGAGAAGGAGGACTCTCCAGAAAAGCAGCTAAGTAATACAGAGGCATGCAACATGACAGAAAAAGAATTCAGAATAAGGGTCCTAGAGTGCATAAACCGGATGGAGGAAAAAATCGACAACCTCAGCAAGAAGCAAGAAGAAACAGATGAAAAAATCGATAACATATGGAAGAAGCTAGAAGAAACAGATGAAAAAATCGATAACATATGGAAGAAGCTAGAAGAAACAGATGAAAAAATCAACAACTTAAGTAAGACCCAAGAAGATATGAAGAGTGATATAGCTGCAATGAAAAACTCCATTGAAAGTATCAACAGTAGACTAGGAGAAGCGGAGGACCGAATTAGTGATTTAGAAGACAAGGAAGCAAAACACACCCAAAATGTACTGCAATTGGAGAAAAAAATGAAAAGACAGGAGGAGAGCCTAAGGGAGCTTTGGGACAACATGAAACGAAACAACATACGAATAATAGGGGTACCAGAACAACAGAAGGATGAACAAGGATTAGAAAACCTATTAGAAGAAATAATATCAGAAAACTTCCCTGAGGTGGGGAAGAAAAAAGTCACACAAGCCCAGAGAGTCCCAAACAAGGTGAACCCAAAAAGACCCACACCAAGACACATCATAATTACCATGGCAAATGTTCAGGACAAAGAGAGAATCTTACAGGCTGCAAGAGAGAGACGGAAAGTTACATACAAGGGATCTCCCATTAGATTGTCAAATGATTTCTCAACAGAAACACATCAGGCCAGAAAAGAATGGACGGAAATTTACAAAGTGATGCAAAGCAAAGGACTGAATCCAAGAATACTCTATCCAGCAAGGCTATCATTCAAACTCGAAGGGGAAATAAGAAGCTTCACAGATAAAAAAAGGCTAAGGGAGTTTATCACCACCAAGCCAGCAATGCAAGGAATGCTAAAGGGACTGGTATAAAAATAAGAAATAAAAAGCTCAGAAAGAAAACAGCCACACAAAAACAGAAATGCCTACAAACAAGTACCTTTCAATAATAACTTTAAACGTAAACGGACTAAATGCTCCAAACAAAAGACATCGAGTGGCTGAATGGATAAAAAAACATGACCCATACATCTGCTGTCTACAAGAAACCCACCTCATTAGAAGGGACTCACACAGACTGAAAGTGAAAGGATGGAAAAATATCTTTCAGGCAAATGGAAAGGAAAAGAAAGCTGGGGTAGCAATACTTATATCGGACAAAATAGACCTCAAAGTGAAGGCCATAACAAGAGATAAGGAAGGCCACTTCATAATACTAAAGGGATCAATACAACAAGAAGATATAACCCTGGTAAACATATATGCACCCAATGCAGGAGCACCCAAATTCATAAAAAAACTCCTGGAAGATATCAAAGGAGACATCGACAACAATACAATCATAGTAGGGGACTTTAATACACCACTGACAGCACTGGATAAGTCCTCTAGACAAATAATCAGCAAAGATACAGCAATCCTAAATGACTCACTAGATCAGATGGACTTAATAGACATCTTCAGAACACTTCACCCGAAAGCCAGGGAATATACATTCTACTCAAATGCTCATAGGACATATTCAAAAATAGACCACATATTGGGTCACAAGCAAAGTATCCCCAAATTCAAGAAAATTGAAATCATAAAAAGCGTCTTCGCAGACCACGATGGCATAATATTAGAAATAAACTACAATAAAAACAACCCAAAATACTCAAACACCTGGAAGCTGAATAGCATGCTATTAAATATTGATTGGGTTACCAATGAAATCAAAGAAGAAATTCGAAACATCCTGGAAACTAATGACAATGAAAACACAACAATCCAAAACCTATGGGACACAATGAAAGCAATCCTGAGAGGGAAGTTTATAGCTCTACAGGCCTATCTCAACAAACAAGAAAAAATGGTAGTAAATCATCTAACTCTACAACTCAAAGAATTAGAAAGAGAGCAACAAGAAAACCCCAGAGTGAGCAGAAGGAAGGAGATAATAAAGATTAGAGCAGAAATAAATGACATAGAGACCAAAAAAACAATACAGAAAATCAATGAAACCAAGAGCTGGTTCTTTGAAAGGATAAACAAGATTGACAAACCTCTAGCCAGACTCACCAAGAAGCAAAGAGAGAGGACCCAAATAAACAAAATCAGAAACGATAGAGGCGAAATAACAACAGACCCCACAGAAATACAAATGATTGTTAAAAAATACTATGGACAGCTCTACTCCAACAAACTAGACAACCTGGAGGAAATGGACAAATTCCTAGAAAAATACAACATTCCAAAACTCAATCAGGAAGAATCTAAAAATCTCAACAGGCCAATAACTATGGAAGAAATTGAAGCAGTCATCAAAAAGCTTCCAGCAAACAAAAGCCCAGGACCAGACGGCTTCACAGGGGAGTTTTACCAAACATTCAAGGAAGAACTAAAACCTATCCTCCTCAGACTACTACAAAAAATTCAAGAGGAAGGAACACTTCCAAGCTCATTCTATGAAGCCAGCATCACCCTAATACCAAAACCAGGTAAAGACAACACAATGAAAGAGAATTACAGGCCAATATCCCTCATGAACATAGATGCCAAAATCCTCAACAAAATCTTAGCAAATCGGATCCAGCAGTACATCAGAAAGATCATACACCATGACCAAGTAGGATTTATCCCAGGGATGCAAGGATGGTACAATATCCGCAAATCAATAAACGTGATACATCACATAAACAAATTGAAAGAAAAAAACCACATGGTCATATCAATTGATGCAGAAAAAGCATTTGACAAAATTCAACACCCATTTTTGATAAAAACTCTCAGCAAGGTGGGAGTAGAAGGATCATACCTCAACATAATAAAAGCCATATATGACAGGCCCACAGCCAGCATCATACTCAATGGACAAAAACTAACACCATTTCCCCTAAGAACAGGAACAAGACAGGGATGCCCCCTCTCACCACTCCTGTTCAACATAGTACTGGAAGTGTTAGCCATTGCAATTCGGCAAGAAGAAGAAATAAAAGGCATCCAAATTGGAAAAGAGGAAGTAAAACTGTCCTTATTTGCAGACGACATGATATTATACATACAAAACCCTAGAGACTCCATCAAAAAGCTACTGGACTTAATACATGAATTTGGCAATGTAGCAGGATACAAAATTAACCCCAAGAAATCCGAGGCATTTCTATACACCAATAATGATCTTTCAGAAAGAGAGATTATAAAAACAATCCCGTTTACCATCGCACCAAAAAAATTAAGCTACCTAGGAATAAACTTAACTAAAGAGGTAAAAGACCTCTACTCAGAAAACTACAGGACGTTGAAAAAAGATATAGAGGAAGACATAAACAGATGGAAGAACATACCGTGTTCATGGATTGGTAGAATCAACATCATTAAAATGTCCATACTACCCAAAGCAATCTATAAATTCAACGCACTTCCCATTAAAATACCAACGGCATACTTCAGAGATCTAGAACGAACTCTCCAAAAATTCATCTGGAATAAAAAAAGACCTCGAATAGCTGCAGCAATCCTGAAAAAGACCAAAGTAGGTGGGATCTCAATACCAGATATCAAGATGTATTACAAAGCCACTGTTCTCAAAACTGCCTGGTACTGGCACAAGAATAGGCATATAGATCAATGGAATAGAATAGAGAGCCCAGAAATCGGCCCGAACCAATATGCTCAATTAATATTTGACAAAGGAGGCAAGAACATACAATGGAGCCAAGATAGTCTCTTCAATAAATGGTGCTGGGAAAATTGGACAGATATATGCAAGAAAATGAAACTAGACCACCAACTTACACCATACACAAAAATAAACTCAAAATGGATAAAGGACTTAAATGTACGACAGGAAACTATAAAAATTCTAGAAGAATCCAAAGGCAACAAAATCTCAGACATATGCCGAAGCAATTTCTTCACTGATACAGCTCCTAGGGCACTTGAAACTAAAGAGAAAATGAACAAATGGGACTACATCAAAATAAAAAGCTTCTGCACAGCAAAAGAAACCATCAACAAAACAACGAGAAAACCCACTGTGTGGGAAAACATATTTGCCAATGTCATATCTGATAAGGGCCTAATCTCCAAAATTTATAGGGAACTCATACAACTTAACAAAAGGAAGATAAACAATCCAATCAAAAAATGGGCAAAGGACCTAAATAGACACCTTTCAAAAGAGGACATTCAGAAAGCCAAGAGACATATGAAAACATGCTCAAAGTCACTAATCATCCGAGAGATGCAAATCAAAACCACAATGAGGTACCATCTCACACCTGTCAGACTGGCTATCATCAACAAATCAACAAACGACAAGTGCTGGAGAGGATGTGGAGAAAAAGGAACACTTGTGCACTGCTGGTGGGAATGCAGACTGGTGCAGCCACTATGGAAGACAGTATGGAGTTTCCTTAAAAAACTGAAAATGGAACTCCCATTTGACCCTGTGATCCCACTTCTAGGAATATATCCCAAGAAACCAGAAACACCAATCAGAAAGGATATATGCACCCCTATGTTCATAGCAGCACAATTCACCATAGCTAAGATCTGGAAACAGCCTAAGTGCCCATCAGTAGATGAATGGATTAGAAAACTGTGGTACATCTACACGATGGAATACTATGCTGCTCTAAAAAGGAAGGAACTCTTACCATTTGCAACGTCATGGATGGAACTGGAGAGCATTATGCTAAGTGAAATAAGCCAGTCAATGAAGGAAAAATACCACATGATCTCACTCATTCATGGATAATAGAGACCATTATAAACTTTTGAACAATAATAGATACAGAGGCAGAGCTGCCTCAAACAGATTGTCAAACTGCAGCAGGAAGGCCGGGGAGGGTTGCGGGGCAGGAGGTAGGGGGGTAAGAGATCAACTAAAGGACTTGTATGCATGCATAGAAGCATAACCAGTGGACATAAGACATTGGGGGATAGGGGAGGCTAGGGGACTGTCTAGGGCGGGGGGATAAAATGGACACATATGTAATACCCTTTGTAATACTTTAAGCAATAAAAAATAAAAAAAAAAAATACCTGACAATTTTTTTTTTAAAGAACTGTGTTAGCCTCTTCAGCTTCTGAATTATGGATGATATCTCCATGCCCTTCTCTGTCAAGTGAAAGTTTTGTTACTTCAGATTCTGGGGACCTGGCTTCCCTCACATGTGTGACAGCAAAGGACAGGGCTTGGGGAGGTGGTGGTAGGGAGATTATGGGAGGAAAACAAAATGACAGAACTTTCATACATCTTCTACTGTAGTTGTATTTGCTTGGAAATACCTCATGGTTGTTTTAAGCTGCTAATAAAGTAGGCCAGATTTTCAGCTTCTAGTTTGCAAACTCAGATCTTGTCAGTTTTATCCCATTGGAACAAGAGTTAATTAAAGCAAGATTAAAATGTTAATAATTTGGGGGGCAATATGGTGAAAGCTTGAATCTCTGGAGATTGCGGAAGAAAGTTTTTCATGGAAACTGAAAGCATAACGCAATGAAAAATCATATAAAGTGTCAAGTAAGTCTGATATCAGAATTGAATATTTGCTTTTGAGATTTACTAGGATCCTTCTCATTTGAAAAGAAATTTATGATATTCTGTAGTTCAGTGAGTATATGGCCCAGAATTTCTGTGGAGAATGTCAAGTGCATCTCTATGGGTTTTATAGGCTATGCATAGATGTACTACCCATATCTTTATTCATGATCACAGGTACCATTCCTGTTCCATTGTGGGGGCACAAATAAATAAAAGAATTATTTAAAAATAAATTAAATAAGGGAATAAAGAAGCCATCGTGGGTTTAGGTGCCCATTTCTTTGACTTCCTGAACAATCTCACTTAAATCACTCCAAGCCCTTTCTTTCAGATTACATAGAAAGTGGAATCGGCTGCTTTGCCTGCTCTCTAATCATGCTCTGGAGCCATAGTCAGTGGTTATTCTCGCCTTTCTTTGAGGTACCCTGGGCACTGTGCATGGATCTGAGGGGCCCACTTGACTCCAGTCCTCCCTATAATCTCCTAGGATTGCATTGCTAGGGACCTAGGACCTGGCTCTGGGATTAACTTCCCACAGTGCATTGTTGCCTACTCACTCCTGTGTCCTGCACAGGAGCCAAGCTCACATGACATGGCCAACCAACTTGTCACTGCTCTATGGGGCTTTATAGCCCAGAATATACTGTTTAAAGTAGTGAGTGTGGGAAAGGACTGATCGAGAAGAGCTTTTTTGGCTAAAGTGGGCAAATGCACTGCCCACAGTGGCAGCAGTTGTTTGGAGGTTTTAAACCTCTTCCCCCTTTCTCCCTTACAAGCCACCTCTCTGCATTATAACGGATGCTTTGGACTACAGTGGCTGCAGACTAGTTTCCTGCAGGCATTCCTGGCTGTGGATGGCACCTTTGATTTGTAGCTGCAGTTCCTGTGCCTGATAAATAGATGGGCCCATGCACTGAGGGTTCTGAGCTACTTCAGGGAAGGAATCAGGCAGTGAGGGAGAATGTAGCAACTCAGACAGCAGAGTTAAAAAAAAAAAGATTAAATGAGCCAATACATGAAGAGTGCTTTAGCACAAATCTCAAAGAATCATCATAACTATGTGATGATGATTTTTATCTGAGGGCTTTTTTTTTTTAAACAAAAAAATCTCCAGCCTGAATATCTTCCTTTTAACCTTCCAGATGCGTTCTCTCTCCTCTTTGTTTCTGCTCTGTGCTCATAGGACCCTGTGTTGTATGGACTCCCTCCACTGGCTCCCACACCCCCTGGCTTCGGGTTGCTTCATCCAGTGGGGACATTGCAAGGCATTCTGCAGGAGGAAGGAGTGTGTGGTGTGGGTGTTACCCCCATCTGTCCTTCAGGGTTACTTGGTCTTGGAGAGAAGGTCACAGCTCCTGTCTGACAATTCTTTCTTTCTCCAGGCTACAGAACCTGTTCCCTTCCCTTGTGCTTCAGGTAGAGGGGTGGGAAGACATTCTCATTAGCCCCAGTGTACTGTATTATCCTGTGTGTGTTACCTACACTCACCTGCACGCCTGTGGATAGTTCCTTTATTAATTGCTCCTTTACTCAATTGGAGTGTGTTGTCTATTGCTGAGTGAGACCCTGAATAATACACATTACTACTCCTTTTTACCATTACCAAGGCAACACTGGGAAGCCCGCACCCCTTGCCCACCCTCTGCTATTTCTGGTCATACTTCATTGCCCTCATTTGTCCTTCAAGACTACATTTCCTGAAATCGCGTGATGGAGCAAGTGAGCTTGTTGAATGTGTTACCCACACTTTTATTTTCTCCTGAGAGCTCTGTCTAAAAGAAAACACAGTTCTTGGCAGGAATCATCAACCTGTTTGCAGTACTTCTTGAACTTCTACCACCAGGACTTCCTGAGCTCTAATTCTGCTCAGTGCTTTTCTTATAGTCACTTCTCTGAGCCTGGCTCAGACAGCGTGCTGTCCATTGATGAGCTCTGGCCCTGAACTTTGCATTCAAATGGTTAGTACTTGATGCTGGTGAAAATGTCTAGAAAACCACATGAGAAGACTTTTGGAGTCTTTGATATCTCTTGAGACTTGCAGAAATCTGGGGAGACGTCCACAGTTGCAGGACCTTTGAGCTCACATGCAGAGAGATATGAAATTTTTGTGTAATTGTTTTATATTTACCTTCAAGCACCCTATTTCCTCTCTAAACTTTCTAATCTCTAAAGGCACAGTCTGGGGTTGGATTACAGCAGCTCTTAATTTTTTTGGTCATTTAATGTATTTTTTGCCATAGTGTGAGATTTGAATAGCCTGACTTGTCACTGGCACACAATGTCCCATTTGCAGTAAGTCTTGGGCCGGTCAGAGAACAGCAGGCATTAGAAAGAAGTCACATTGAGTTATGCCTGAGTATGCACTGAGAAAGGTAGAGGTCAACTTGGGTAAGCTAATGAGCTCTCCATAGACCACGCATGTCTGGAAAAGGCCTAAGAAGATGCTCCAGAGATCTTAGCGTTGGTTCAGAATCATCAGTCCATAATATGAAACAAGCCCTCTTGATTATATTCAAAGGGAATTTGAATACACATTGTTTTCCATATCTGAATAGGCCTTGTTCTCTGTCTGCCATAAGACACAGTGTGCTTCCCCTGCAAACAATGGCCTGTGATGAGGGGTGTTTGTCAAAGAAGTTAAGACTCAGGGGGATTATACATAATCTTTTCAATGCAGATCTTTCTGTGGGAGAGAATTGGGACCTGCCTTCCTTGCGGTTTAGTGAAAAGTCTAGTCTTCTCTGGGGGATAAAAACCAATCCTATATGTTAACTAGAAATGTCCAAATGCAGCCCGGCAGGCATGGCTCAGTAGTTGAGCATTGACCTTTGAACCAGAAGGTCACGGGATCGATTCCAGGTCCGGGCACATGCTTGGGTTGTGGGCTTGATCCCCGGTAGGGGGCGTGCAGGAGGCAGCTGATCAACGATTCCCATCTTTGATGTTTTTATCTTTCTCTCTCTCCCTTTCCCTTCCTCTCTGAAATAAATAAAAATATATTTAAAAAAAAGAAATGCCCAAATGCAGATAATTTCTTCAAGGTCTCTAGCCACTATCTGATAAATGCATCCTTGGTTGGTTCTTCATTTCATACATGTTCCCTATGCTGTACTTTACAACCCTCTGACTATTCTGTAGCTACCAATTTGTACTTCTAAATTGCTTCATCTTTTTCACCCATCTCTCCAAACCCTTTCCCATCTGGCAGTCATCAAAATGTTGTCTGTATCTGTGAGTCTGTTTTTGTTCTGCTTGTTTGTTTTGTTTTTTAGGTTACATATATAAGTGAAATTATCTGACATTTGTCTTTGTCTGATTTATTTCACTTAGCATAAAATGCTTCCGGTCCATCCATGTTTTTAGAGATGGCAAGATTTCATTCTTTTTTATGGCTGAATTATATTCCATTGCATGTATGCACCACTTCTTCTTTATCCATTCATCTAATGATAACACTTAGATTGCTTCCATATCTTGGCTAGCATAAATAATGCTGTAGTAAACATACAAATGTATATGTCTTTTTGAATCAGTGTTTTGGGTTTCTTTGGATATATACATAAAAGTGGAATTGCTGGGTCCTTCTTTGTTACTTGTTATAAAGTCTATTTTGTCTGGTGTAAGGTTTCCTACCCCAGCTTTTTTGTCCTGTTTTGGTTCTATTTTCATAAAATACAGTTTTTCACCCTTTTACTTTCAGTCTGCGTGTGTCTTTCAATCTGAAGTGAATCTCTTGTAGATAGCATATGTAAGAGTCTTGTTCTGTTATCCATTCAGTCTCCATATGTCTTTTGATTGGAGTATTTAATCCATTTGCATTTAAAGTACTTGTTAGTAGATATATATTTATTGTCATTTTATTACTCATATTTTGATTCTCGACCCTTTCATCACAATGCCCAACATTGAATGAATCATTTTTCCTAGAGCTGTCTATAAGGCTAACAAACGTTAAGAAAGGCTCTTTTGGAAACTCCCAGGTTCTTGTCATGAGACATAGGTGATGTTTACGAGTTCCTTGCTCTTTAACAAAAATTGGAATAATTTCTCCAATTGCGTTGCCTAATACTTTTTACACTGAATTTATCTCTTCACACTCTGTGTACTCCTGAAACCTCCAAATATTTTTTATCAATTTAGCTTTCACACCAAAGACTTCTAGCCAATCAAAACATGAGGATCTCACTGAATTTCTTCTGTTATTTCCATTCATAGAATGGTAAATGAGTTTTGCACCTAGTTCAGATCTTTTGGCTATACTACCCTTTATAGCTATATGCAGAGAGATTTGCCCATCTATCCCTACTCTATGTTTCAGTCTTAAAACCAATTTTTGATGCTCGACAAACAATTCTTTCAAATGTGGGGTTAATCCACTTTCAATGGCCTTTGATGTGAACACTTCCAAGAGGCTTAAAAAGTAAATTTCCAATTATTCTCTGTTAGTCACCTTAGGTCAGGACAATTTGCCTTGGAACATTGGTTTCCAGTGAGGGTCCTGAGGAACCCAGAAGGACAGGGGAAATTTAACAAGGGATCTGTAAATCCATATGCCCTTTCTGACATTATCTACAGATGGAAAATATATACTTGTCTTTTACATACTATAATTTTAAAAATAAATGTTTGATAAATTTGTGATTACAAAAATCCAAATAACTTTAAAAGAATTGTGAAATTCTAGGATCTGTTTAAATAGAATGTATACATCAGTGAATATTAAAATTCAGGGGGAATTCTTTATAGTTTGGGCATTTTCAAGGGACCTATTCCCCTGAAAAGTTGGCATCTTTGCATTGGAATGAAAATATTGCTTTTATTTAAAAGCCTACGTTGGCTTAGTAGTTGGTAACAAATATCTGATCAGCAGGTGGACTCTATGTTGATGATACAGTAAGTGGAAAACAACATTCCACTCTACAGCTTCCCTGAATTTTTCCTGTGACATGGCCATTCAGCAGTATACTTCTACCGAATGTCCTCTACAACACCTTTTCTCATGTGTTTTCTTCCAAAACCTGGATAAACACTAACTTCTGTGAGCCAGGTTTGGTATTGGCTGAGTCACCTGCATTTCTTATTTAATAACCAGTCCATCTGTTAGTAGTTTTACCTTGTTCATGGCCATTCAGTTTGCTCCTAACTACAAGCAATGGAAGAAGATTAATGCTTTTTCGAGTACAGCTTGATTACAGACTATGGCCATTTTATTGTGTCCATAAGTGTTAACCGTGCTCACTGTGGGATGCAATGAGGGAATGTGTGCCATAGTGCATGGTGAGAGGTGAACTGCTAAGCAAACGCAAGCGTAAACCCTGCAGTAATTCTTATTCACAGAGAAGCATTGCACTTGCTTCTTGATCTAAAACAGGGGTGGGCAAACTTTTTGACTCGAGGGCCACAATGGGTTCTTAAACTGGACCGGAGGGCCGGAACAAAAGCATGGATGGAGTGTTTGTGTGAACTAATATAAATTCAAAGCAAACATCATTACATAAAAGGGTACGGTCTTTTTTTTTTTAGTTTTATTCATTTCAAACGGGCCGGATCCGGCCCACGGGCCGTAGTTTGCCCACGGCTGATCTAAAATATAAACTCTATCAGGTGGGGTGCATAGAGTACACAGCATAAAGGTGTTAACATTGGTGGCACAGTAGAATAGAAGGAAAGGAGATGGGAGGCCACTGGAGTCTGGGGTTATTGGGGATGGCCGTAAGAACTAAATGGAACAAGAGTGGATGTGAAAGGAAGGTCAGGGGAGCTCTTTCCATGCTGGTGGTTCACTTGGAAGTTTATATACATCATGCACTTAATCTTCATATTAGCTCATAAGGCAGAACATTATTGCCTCCACCTTACTGGTGAGAAAATGGAACATTAAAAATTAAGTGGCATGGACTTAAAGGTTATCATACTAAAACAATTGCAGAACCAGGGCTTGATTTCAGAACTGACTGCAAAGACCTTTAGTGAAGTAGAATTTAGTTATCAACCAAGAAGGTAAAATTTAAATAGTTGTTTTCTCTCTCTGATTACACAGTCTCAATTGTAAATAATATTTTTTTTTAAAAAAGAGCCAGCAGCAACGATACAAAGATAGCTCCATGTGGTCATCATCACCATGGGATTCTGAAGAAAGCTTCTGTCTTAGCCAAGTTAAACTGGAGAAGCAGAACTAGTGTAACCAGAGCAAGTATCTGCCTATCTATGTATCTACCTGTCTATAATCTATCATTCACCCATCCATTTGTCATCTTCCTATATAGATTCATTACAGAGAATTGGTTTATACAATTGTGAGGGCTAGTTAAGCAGTCCTCGTAAGACTGTCTCCACATCTAATGCTGGATCTGGAAGTCTATAGGGCAGGCAGTCAGAAGGGATGATCACCAACAGGCTGGAGTCCCATAAACACAAGAGTAAACCCTGCAAGCATGTGCTATATAGATCCCTGCTATGATGACCTGAAACCTGTTTGTTTTTGTTGCCTCTGCCTTTTGTCATGAGGGTATTCTGTGGAAGCTGGAGCCCTTTGTCATGGACCTGAACACACTTACCTGGTCCTAAGGCTGCTTCATATCACTGAGGTGAATCAGCACATCGGTAACGATGTGTGTGTGTGTGCTATAGAATGACTGCATCTCCCTTCTATCCTCCTTCCAAAACCTACCCCCCCCCCCACACACAAAGGATCCTGTAGTATGTAGTTCAGCCTACCAAGTGGGCACATGACAAAACCATCACGCCTTCTTTTTTCCTAAGCAGCAGAACTATCATACTTATAACATGCAACACCTATGCTACTATAGGATTCAATGCACCAGCACAAAATAATCTGGTTTGTTGGGATCACTCAGTCTAGACATTGCACATAATTAATCTTAGTAGTTTCAGAACAGAAAGTCAGAGTCATCATTTACACAAATGAAGGCATTGTGACCTATGAAGGGACACTTTTAAGTTACTATTCTAAGTACAGTAAGAATGAAGCAGGAATATGACTTGTGCCATTTGATTTGGCTGAGAAGTTAATACTCCAGTTCCTGGATTCATTCACATTTTACGTTTCCCATAGAAAGTGGTTGAAATGAACTTCTTTTCTGATGACTTGCATGCATACTTTTAGGGTAGAAACATAGATTTTAAACAATTTGTCCTAAGTCTTTTCTTTCTGCAGAAGAAGAGATAAAGCCTTCCCCTGAAGCCTACTATATAAAGCACTAAAATATTATCCTAGGCCCGTGGTCAGCAAACTGCGGCTCGCGAGCCACATGGCGGCTCTTTGGCCCCTTGAGTGTGGCTCTTCCTAAGCCTTAGGAGTACCCTAATTAAGTTAATAACAATGTACCTACCTATATAGTTGAAGTTTAAAAAATTTGGCTCTCAAAAGAAATTTTAACCGTTGTACTGTTGATATTTGGCTCTGTTGACTAATGAATTTGCCGACCACTGTAGGCAAAAACAAAGAAGAATTTCAATTAAGATGTAAAATTGGGCATCTTGAACCAGGTAGTCAACTTCAGTATGTAAATATTGTAGCTAACAAATATACAGATAATTAGACAGTGTTTGGTGTGAGATTGCACAGCAAAATGATGTATGTGCCATTAGAATTCCTCAGTATGATGTATAATCTAGTCGTATTTATAGACTAAACAAATTAATGCATCTTTGATTCTTTCCTAATGAATTTTTACTAGCCTTTCCAAAAGATTTAAACCATTCTTTCAATCCAGCCACAATTATCTTGGAGCAGTGGCTGTGCAGGAGACACTATTTCTGGGGACGACATGTTAGGGATGCTCAAGATGTGATACCATTTGGCAAGTAACTCAGCTCATTTAGGACAAGTAAAACATTATGAAACAAGTGCCATTCTCAGAAGTACCAGAATCATGCTTTAGGGTGCAATGAGTGGGCAGACTCCTTGCAGTTGAGGAGGTTCTGAGGAGCTATTTGAGCTGCATCTTGGTAGATGGGTAAGGTTTTGTCCTGTGGAATTGGGGGCAGGCAGTAGGTGCATTGTTTAATCTGACTTTGTCTGGTAGAGAGGGTAGGTGAAGATAGCAGATATGAAATTTTAAAAGGGTACTTAACTCTTAATTTTCTATTTATCCTTTCATTACAATGATTGAGCTTAAAGCGTTTACAATTAAAGTTAATGAACGTTTTATTGTTCATGAGAGTTCACAGCAAATTAGACTCTTGCTTTCTCCTTAAAGTGGGAGAGGGCCTGGGGCAGCCTCTCCCTGAAGCCAGAGCTGTTCAGCACTGGGTCTGCTGAGCCCTTTGTGGGGAAGAAATTCGGAGCAGGGATCTGCAGGGAGGGACCTACTACAGAATGTGCAAAGGCTTCTTAGAGGCTGAATGCTGAGGACAGCCTGCTGGAGTTAAGGGAAGGAGACGAGGCATGGTTCCTGCCCTGGGCAGCTAGAGCAGCGGTTCTCAACCTGTGGGCCGCGACCCCTTCGGGGGTCGAACGACCCTTTCACAGGGGCCGCCTAAAACCATCGGAAAACACATATATAATTACATATTGTTTTTGTGATTAATCACTGTGCTTTAATTATGTTCAGTTTGTAACAATGAAATTGAGGGTCACCACAACATGAGGAACTGTATTAAAGGGTCGCAGCATTAGGAAGGTTGGGAACCACTGAGCTAGAGGATTCTATGGGTGTTGGCTTTGCTCTGATCTGGCATTGGAGGTGGGCTTGAATTCCTGAGCCTCTCCCCATATCTGAAGCTCCCTCCTCCAGCCTGTGCCCCATCTCTGAGGATGAGTTCCTCCCTCTTTTAAAATTTTTGTCAGTAAAGATACTCGATGTGTTTTTATTGATTTTCTAAGGAGACTTCAACAATATTCTATTGTATATTCCTGATGTAATGATGTAAGGTAGAGCAGGGTTGGGGCTCCTTCCTCTTCCCTAGAGCAGTGTAGTGGTCCTGGCCTGGGAATCCTTATCCCTGTGTCACAGTCACACCTTAGCTATGTTTCCTGGGCTCTCCAGTCTGGGCTGCAGTGTCCCCGTGTAGAAAATAAGGCAGCCAGACTAGAGCAAATAGTCTTGGGGTCCCACAGACCCCACCCTAACCCCCAATGTGAACAGCTTAGTTGTTAGCATTTCTGTATGTTTTCATTAAAAAAAAGATTCCCATTGCTAAAATGTTTACAAAGACCCTCTTGAATGTTCTTCCAGCTCCTCTGACTCTCAGATTCCATGATTACATTCATCACACTCCACTATGACAACTGCTGGAGTTTCACAACAGCATATGAACAGGACTCTTTCTGGCATAGACTGGGTGTTTGCCTCCCCCAAAATTCATATGTTGGAATTTAATGCCCAGGGTGAAGCTATTAGGAGGTGGAGCCTTTTGGGCTTTGCCATAATGAGTGGGATTAATGCCATCATAAAAGACCCAGAGAGCTCCCTCTTCAATGAGGCAGTAGGTCCTCACAGACACTGAATCCGCTGGCAGCATGATCCTGAAGCTCCCAGCCTCCAGACTGTGAGAAATAATTGTTTGTTGTTTGTACACCGTCCAGTTTATGACATTTTTATTACACAAGCCTGAATAGACTGAGACACTTTCTCTCCACACATAGCTCTCTCTTCTCATCCTACATAAACAGATGCTGACATCCTTTCTACTTGCTCGTGCTGTGTTGAGCCAGGATGAGGGTTCCATAGAAAGGGAAGGTTGGGGAGGGAGCTTGCACACCTGCAGAATGCCTGTAGGATTTATTTCAGCGATAGTGTTGGGGGAAGTACTTGATGCAGGACTTGACTTTAACCTCACTGAGCTAATTGTTTTCTGTACCCCAGACCTAGATCTGCATGCTCACTTCTGCTCCAGCCCAACACCCACAGCTTCCTGCTTCAGATTTCTGCTTGCACATATGCCACGTATGTCCATTCTTTATAGCACGTCTGCCTGCAAAGAATTCATTACCTTACCTTAAAGCCAGTTCCCGACTTCCTGGTCGAGCTGAAAATCTCAGAGCCATCTGTATTATTTCCCTTCTTCATCTCAAATACCTGTCCAGTCTCTAAATCTTAACAGATCCCCTTTTTTATTGTTCTTTCTTTCATTTCTCTTTTGTCATTGCTGCTCCTCGAGTTCAGGTTCTCATCCTCTCCCAACTAACAAAACACACAAGTGCCCTCTCTTCCTCCACTGCAGTCCCTTATGGAGAGTTCTTGGGACCAATGTTTCTGAAGAACCATGGGGGGTATCAGTACCTTGAGTCAACATTCCTATGGTTCTTCATTAAACTAATGGTCTTCACATTCAGAATCTCCTTCCACCCTCCCTCACCTCCAGAGGGACCCCATCTGATCCTTATGAATAAGGATCTTCTTACTGTCACCTTACTGATACAAACCCTCTTCCCCAAATCAGGATTGTTTCTGCCTCTGTACTGTCCAAACTGTTCTCTGCAAGCCAACCTAGCTCATCCTCAAGGCCAAATGCAAGCCTAACTCCTTAGTAAAATCTCCCAAACAACCCCAGGATAGAAAGACTTTTCCCAATGTGTCATCACTCTGTGTCCTTCCTTGTGTGAGTTCACTGGATACCCTCAGATCCTGTGTGTGTGTGTGTGTGTGTGTGTGTGTGGTGTGGTGTGGTGGGGTGGTTATCTTGCCATAGCCTCTAAGCAGGAAACTCATGGAGGGCAAGGGTTTGGAAGGATTCTTCTAGACCCATTTCATGAGTATGCCTGCTCTACCCCCAGAAATCTGATCTGTTGGAAAAATACTGAAGGCCATCAAAACACATGCCATAAGTGTGACGTATTCAAACTCTTATGTCAGTTCACTATGATGAATAACCTTAATTGTGTTTTTTAAAATTATGTTAATGACTGTATTTTCTGAGAAAGTTGAGATTTGTTACTGAATGGCCCATTCTGGTATATCCTAGGACTTATAATCAGTGTGTGTGTGTGTGTGTGTGTGTGTGTGTGTGTGTGTGTTTAATTAGAGCAGAGAAGTTATGGATGTAACATTTTTGTATGTTTTTTATAAAATTCACTCTTTGCTCATGATAATTTATGTTTTCCTTGGTAACTGGTAGAAACATTTTAAGGGTCAGCCTCAAAGTAGCAGAATCAGTGGAAACACCTTTTCTAAACCTTTCTTCCTTGTGTCATTAATCAAAAGGAACACAACTAGCTAACCCAGTCTGTCAGATTCACTCACAAAAGTTGCAATTTATCTCCAAACCATTCTTGCCCCCTGAACCTGGTAGCTGATTGGGTAATGAGTAATTACATACCTTCAGTTATTACTCTGGCTTAGAATTTTCCAGCTCCTATTTTCTGTCAGTAAGTGGAACTAAACTGCATGTGTTTTGGCTTGAGTACACAATGAATCAGAATTAATGAAATGTCATATCCATTAAAGCAAACTCAGAAAATTGCATGCAAACATGGATAAGAGGCTCTTAGTTCTAACTTTGCAGCTTCAAGCGAAACCAAGTGGCCATTTCACAAAGATCATCCCATCCAGTCTTCCTCCCTGCTGTCATCCTCTAGGACTTGGCCCATCCTGAGGGAAGAAGGAAGGTACCAAGGCCTCCATGAAAAATACCCATAAGGCCATGACCCAGTACTGGAGGACAGCTGCAGTTTGACTGTCCATCTCTCCTCTCTGTGGGACCTGGTTCTGACACTGGCCCTGTTATTGCCGACCATGATGGACAGTGAAGCGAGGATGGCTGACAAACACAGGACTGCTGGCCTGGCATCAGGACTCAGTAGTGTTTGTATACTAGAAGTCAACCCGATGTTTCCAATGCTTAACACATTCACAGTTAGCAGCTTGTCGGGTAAAAAGTTTACCACCTCTTTGCATTGGTCTAAACATGGAACTGGTTTTTGGTCTGAAGTGATGTTGGGGATACGTCTTGGCAAAAGGCAGAGAAGAGCAATGGGTAATTCCCAAGACCCGTTCTGGTTTTCAAATGCCTCCTAGGTAATACATGCTGTGATAGTGCCAGCAGCCTGCTCAGACTGTTCCTGCTGCCTGCAGTTGACTTCACTACCCACCCACAGGCGGCATGGACCTGGATCGATTTGTAAACAAGTGGTAGCCCTTCATTTCTATAGAAACTGAAAAATTACCAGAGTAACTGAATAAAGAGAACCATATGCCACCTCCCCACTGAGAGGCAGCCTCTGCATTCCCGAGTTGGACTGTGCTCTAGAGATTGGCCAACTGCGCTGTGTAGCAGTGGCAAGTAAAGGCATGATCCTAGACGTCTCTCAAGCACACCACTAGTTAGGGTCCTCTTTTTGCTAAGGTGTATGATGTTTCTGTTGCTACAAATATATTTATGGTAATAAATAGTGCATCTTCTCTTGTTTCAGTGATGGGTGATTAAAACTGTTACTTTTATTACCAGCAAATGTATAAAGAAAGAACTAGATTCACATGGTAGAGGGTGGAGATGGAGTCACATACGGAGGTGACATTTTGTTCCTAAACTTCTTTGCGGGATGCAGGAGGTTGACAGTAGGAAAACTCCATCCACAGGTTATAGGGACTTGTAGAAAACCAAAACAGATACCCCCCACCATGTACTAGTAGGAGAGGAGGCTTAACAGTTAAGTGGAGACCACTCTAGAACCCAGGCTCTCAGAAGCCTGGGTGCTAGTCATGTCATTTTAGTATGAATTCATGGATTTTAGTCCTTTCCCAAGAATATCTAAGCTCTCAATCACATTGTGAAAAGTGGGGAGTTTCCAGGTCTGAAGTAATTCCATGTAGCTTTCCAGATTCCCTCCTCCCGTGGCGAAGTCTTCTGAGTCGTTCTCCCTTTCCTGACTTGATCTTCACAGAAAGAAAAGGGAGTCTGTCCCCTTTTAATTCTACTCTTATTGCAACGTGGGGAGTTCATAGACAGAAGAGGGGGTAGGAAAGAACCTGGGATCTTAGGGGGGAAAATACTGAGAACTAGGCTTGACTCTGGCCTCTTGGCTCTTAAAAAGATGTCTAGGCAAAGGTTATTGTATTGTATTTGCTCTCTAATGTATGCAGAGACAGTGAACAATGTGAGTGATACAGAAACACTTCTTAGATTTTGAGGGGCAGTTTCATTCTGAGCAATTAACCTGAGAGAGCAATAATTCCCTGTTCTCGAACTGTATCCTCAAAACTGTCAACCCCTTTTACCCTAGAGGACACTGAAGCATGAGGAGAAACCTTCATAGACAAAGCACATTGCTGGGGAAGGTGTCCCCAGAAGGAGCGGGGAAATAGGCATGGACAGGAGGTGAGCATTGGACCAGGAGCCACACGGCCTGACTTCCAGTTCTGGTGCCACCTCCACGTGTTACTTCCGGAAAGTCAGAGCCTCTTATAGGAACTTTGTTTCATGATCTGAAAACTGAAACGAATGGGTCAGGTGACCTCTAAGGGTCCTCCTAGCCCCCATCTGGTACTATCCAGCCTGAGGCCTGGAGAGTTTGTTATTGCTCTTTTTGCCAGTTACTTGTGAGTCTCTCTTTTCTGCTTCTCTGGCCCTTCTTTGCTTTCCTCCCGGGCTTCCTGACACCCCACAGCTGCCCTGCTTTGTTCCCTGTCACACCAAGACACAACAGCCAGTAGGAGCCAGAGACCAATCAGTATCTGATAAAGATAAATCCGTGTTCAGAACTGGAACAGGTGTTCAGCCAATTAGGAAATGAAACCCTCTGCTGAAGTAGATCAGCTTCCATACGAGGATTTTGGATTTTCCTATGTAAACTGCTCCTGTCCTAAAAAGCGTTTTGCCGAAAACATGGACACGGTTTGAGGATAGGCTGTTTGCTGCAGGTTACTCACAGTGTGGAAGAGTCCTTCTCCAGTCTTTCTACTCACCATGTGGTAACGAGACCAGCAGCCTCAGCACTACCTGGGGGCTTGCCTGAGTGCAGGCTCTCAGGGCCCACTGCAGACCTGCTGTGTCAGAACTCACATCTGAAGAAGATGCCCGGGGGTTCACAGGTACATTAAAGTTTGAGAAGTACCACACACGCTAAGGTATCCTTGAGCAGTGAAGAGCCTACCTTAAACACCTCCAGACACAGATGCCACCTACTCACATTACAGGACATTCCATTTGGGGACAGCTCCAAGCCTCAGAATGTACTTCCAGCTAATAATAAGACTAGCAAATCCTTATTGACTTCTGACCATGTGACCTCTTCTGGATGCTTTATAAATGGATGTTGCCTCATTTAATTATTGCAGCAGCCCAGTGAGTTAGACACTATTTGTTTTTCCTCACCTTGATTTCCCCAACAAATGTCTGGTTGGAGATTGTATCGTGAGCTCTAACCTCAGCGTGTGTTGGCTTCAAAGCCCAGCTTAACCACTACATTACATGCTTATTCTTTATAGTGATTAAACTGTTCCGTAACTTGTGCCCATCTGTTTTCTAGAATTATAAATGCAATTCTATTTTATTCCTATATGGAAACTCTTAAGTTATTTGGAACCAACTCTCATGAATACTCTCCTTAATATATTCTTCATATTACTGAATTTCATACCCTTGCCATATTAGTCAAATTCTGGTTTGTAACTAAAGTGTGGCCTTCGGGAGTGTACCCCAAACCCCAGCTCTGTGATTTTGTGCACAGAAAAGTTGTAAGAGTATCTTCAACTTTTACCAGAACACCATGCTTTGAATAATGAAGTCTGAGTACCTAATGAATACTTGGGACACAGTCATAGCATTGATTGATATTGAGCTCAATGTAAGGATTTCACAAAGGCTGCTATTAAACTGAGTCTCTCTGAGTCTGTATTTATGGAGATGATTTTTGAACTCAGGGGCATTTCCCTGAAGCAGGCCTATCATCAGCATCATGTGCTTCTGCCCACCCTGAGCTCAAGTGATACCCAATGCAGGGATAGTGTGGGCACCACCATTATCTAGGGCTGGGCCTTAGAGGGTAAAACTTGATATCTATCATGTTAAATTTCATCTTGTTAGCTGTGACTCATTATTCATCCTGTCAAATCTTGCAGATTCTTGATTCTATCATTTGGCATATTCGCTAGCTGGCCCAGCCTTGTGTCATCTGAAAATTTGATCAACACACCTTCTGTCTTTATTACGCAATTTGCAGCTAAAAGTGCTGAATGGGCCAAGTTGAAGGAAGCCCCTGGGATGGGACCTGCTCCCAGAGACCTCCCCTGCAGGCTGACTTCAGTTCATTAACCTGCTCCTTTTGGACCAGGCATTCAATCATCTTACTGTCCCAAAGCTCTTAGTGCAGTCTATATGTCTCCATTTCCCCAAGAGGGAGGGTGATGGCTGACATGCTGTTTTAAACCATCAGCCCCGTCCAGTTCCATGGCTTTGAATTATTATGGTGGAGGCAGCTGTTGTTTAGTGGTAGGCACCCTGAATCAATATTAGCAATGAGCTATGCGTGAGCTCTAGCTTATGGCACTTCCATCTGTGTACCCTTCAGTTAGGGTGGGTCAGAGCAGCAGTACCACTAGGAGTGGTTATGTAATTATATAATAAGGGATTTGTTGTAGGAATCTGAACTAGGCAATTGTGGGAGCTGGTTATACAGCGCATGGAAATCTGTTCCTTCTGTGTACATTGTTAGGACTTAAGGCAGCAGGATAGTCAGTTGGGAAGAAAACATGGACGTGAAACAGAAGAGAGCAAGGATAAACTAGAACTCACTAGCATGTCCTGGAGTGCACAAGATGGGCTGGAAGACACAGTTTCTCATTACCTTACAATGTAGGTGACCTTCAGGAGAAGCTGGGTCTTCCTCACAGAGGCAAACACACACCTGCCACAAGAGTCAAAACTATAAAGGAGCAGATGCAGTGGGAGCTGGAGTTGCTGAGAGCCTGGCCACTGCCCCAAGCAAGCCAGGTGAGCCAGCAGGTCAGCAACAATGTGTGTGAGTTGCCACAGCTGCCCACCACCAGTCTACGGCTCTTCCTTCTACCTTCCAAGTCATGTGCAAACTTTTCCTTTAGCTCATACTAACCTGAAACTGTGCAGTGAAGGAACTTCTGGGACACATGGTTCCAACTTCACTAAATTGACATACCTTGTCCATGTGTCATCTTTTAACTACACTCATCTTCCAAATAAAGACAATTGAAAACCCATGATTCAGCCTAACATAATACACTGTCTCTTGTACAATTGAAAAAACATAATCTTATCTCCAAAAGTGGATTCAAAATCAGAGTGGTCAGTGATTGTCTCAACTACCATTTTCAGTAAAGCACTGCGTGTTCTCCGGTGGAAGCATCCTTCCCAGGGAAGTAAGTCTTGTAGCCCCCAAAAAGGCCACAGTGGTAGGAAAGCAAGACTTCCTCTTGTGGATCTCTAGGGGTAACAATGAGAGACTCTAGTCTCAATGAAGACAACTCTTTAAAACCCTTGATTCCAGGACCTCTAAGCTCTGGCCAAGGGAGAAGCAGTGCTGTATATTGCTTGCTAATTTAGAGCACAGTGTGTTGATAGAAATTGGAGAAATGATTCCATCACCACAGACCTTTGACATGAAAGGCTTGTGATTCCTGCCAAATCCTTATTCAACTGGTTCCTTTGCCTTGTGCAGAAGACAGATGGATCTTGGGGAATGACAATGGGTTGTCATAAACTCAATCAGGTAGTGACTCCAATTGCAGCTGCTGCTCCAGATGTGGTTTCATTGCTGGAGCAAATCAGCACAATCCCTGGCACCTGGGATGCAGCTAGTGCTCTGGCAATGCCCTTTTTGCTATACTTGTTAGTAAAGATCATTGGAAGCTGTTTGGCTTTCATCTGACGTGAGCAACAATACACTTGCCTTTTGTCATAATCTTGTTCTCAGGTGGATCACCTGGTTCATTGCATTGACAATATCATACTGTTGGAAAGTGGCAGGCTGTAGCAGTAACCCAAAAGGCAGTGGTAAGAAACATGTGTGCCAGAGAGTGAGAAATAAATCCCACCTCTAAGATGACTCTGTGTCACTAGTCTGCATCTTTGGGGCCGGGGGCTCAATTATCTAAATACCTGGGTAGCATTTCCATACAGCCTAGGTGTGTCTCATTGCTTCAGGAGGGTGACATCTGATTACTCTATTTAAAATTACCACCATCCCCAAAAGTCATAACCATCAGAACTGGGCAAATTTTAGCTTATCAGACATGATTACAGTCAGAAACGGATAATGAAAATGTTCCTAATACTTACCAATGAGTTCCTTAATTTCAGATACTATCAAACAGTTTTCTGTCAAACCTCCTGTTAAAAATAACTAACATTCTTGAATAAAGAACATATGGTTTTTAATCCATTATTGAGCCAGTAAGAAAGTTGGGATTCATCATAGGCCCAAAATTCAGTGAAACCAGAAGCGGAGGCAGGAAAGTCACTGAATGGAGCTTTTTTCCAGAGACCGTTTGATGAGTTCTGGGGACCTTGGGCTTCATTTTTCAGTGCTGGGACAGGAGGTAAGGTCAAGACTCCACCCGAGGCAGTGGGTCTAATAAGAGATCAGTGTGTCAGGGGCCATGACCTCAGAAGAGGTTCTAACACACTCAGTTCTTACCAATTATATTTATATTTCTGTCTTCCCAACATTAAGCTGAGCCACATGAGACTGTTGATACTTGACCTATAAAAGTGGCAGTTTCATATCATTCAGTGTAATAGACTGTCGCAGAGATATTTTCCCACAGCTGTAAGTCCAATGCCTGGAATGATATCTAGTTCATAGCAGATGCTTAAGAAGTATTTGTTGATGTCATGAATGAATGAAATCAAGTTTGGAAACCAACCATCCAAAGATAAGTAGAAAACTCCAGATGAGACTTGCTTGAGTTTAGGACTTGCTAGGTCCAGGTAAGAACAAGAGGAGGCAGGGAGTGATTTCTTGGAGTGGCCTTGGTAGGACTTGACAGGAGAGCTGGGTAAACACATTAATTCCTAGGGTCTCCACTGCATTCTTCCTGGCTGTTATTTGCCAACTTGAAATTTCTGATTTTCATTCACATAGATATTAAGAAATAAAAATCGAGTCTTTTCAGTGTTTATAAACAAATGTGTAATATCCGCGAGTAATATACAGGTTCATATTTATAGGAGAAACATGGAATCCAAATTAGAAGCCCTATGATGAGCGTTTTAGAAGCCCTTCTTTCAAGAGTTAGCCAAGATTATTTGGAGCTTTCTCACCACCACCAGCTCTTTCACATTTAATCAGATTTGGAGATTAGAGATGCAATTTCCTTTTGTGTCTACCATGGTTTATCAGGATGCTGCACACTACTGTTTCCAGTCTGCTCCTCCCCACCCCCAGGTTATAGAACTAAAGTGTCTGTCATGTAATTATTCATTGGAAAGAAAATTATGTACTTCTCTGCTTTAATGAGCAAAAATACTGTGAATCACATCTCCTGTGTGGATTAGGTTAAAAAATTAATGAGTAAGGCAAAAATTATTTATAGTTAAAACCACACATAAAAGTCTTTTATACTTATCCACATATTAAAATATACAAGTCTTTAATAGTACATTCCTATGTGGTATTCCTTGTGTACTGGTGAGAACCACTGAACTAACTAAAGATAGAAATAAAGAGAGACACACATCAGGAGGTGTCCAGATGTTTAAATCTCCTGCTTTTAACAAAACTATCCCATTCATGGGGCCCTCAAAAGTGTGTAAGCTTCACACCTCATTAGAACTCCTCCTTCTAAGGCTGAACTCTTGGCCAAAGAGCATGGATCTACACACCACCAAAGCTTCCCTTGCTTGTTTAGGCCACTCAGCCATGGTGTGGACCAAGGACTCATGAGCTACAGAGGACATCCATGTTTGTAAGGCCGCTGGAAATGGAGTGCAGGCGGCGACGTCCGAGCTGGGCAGCAAATGGGGTCTGGCCTCTGATTGTTCACAGAAAGCCCTCTTTTTGTAGAGAAGCATAAAGAGTGGCCAATGTGCAGACTGTGGGCCAGGCAGAGGGAGATGTTTTTGTGTGATTTATTAGGAAAGAAGGTGGCCTTCTCATTCCTGGGTGGCTCCTGGCTTCTGTGACTCAGAGGTGGCAAAGTCAGATAGGAGCTCTTTCCCCAAATAGATGTTGTCAGAGCCATCATTGCCATCTAGGAGCCAGAAGACCGCTCTTCTTCCTCATGGGTGAAGGCATTTCCACCTCCCTGTGACTTGGTTGTAGTTCTTTAAAGTGGGGCTTGTAGTCCTTTGCTGTGTTGTTCTAAAGGACATAATGCTGGCCATCGAGCTGTGGGAACATGGAATGTACTAAGCAAATGTAAGAAATGTGATAAATATAAGAAAGTAGTAAGGGTACAAATCAATATTGCCATTTAGCTAAACTTCCAGAAAATCTGTTCCTGGACTGGCTTTGGGCTACAATAGAGCGGCCCTGGTCATTATTGTCAGGGAGGCTTGAAAGAGGTGGATTTCCGTAATTATGCACCTAATTCACAGGGGCCAATCTGTGCAAGCCCAGATGTGCTTGTCAGTATGTCTGAAAGGAGCATGATCAGACCACACGTGCCCCAGCCAGCAGCAGACACGGGGACCGAGCTCTCGCTCAGCCTGGGGACCCGGCAGGCTGCCTGTTCCCTTGCTGGCAGGAAGACAAGGCAGGCGAGCTTCTCTCTGGCTTTCATGCTACCCATTAATCAGCATCACTTTCCTCATTAATGTACAGGCATTCTCAGCTGCACACTTGCAGGAGCTTCCAACATTTCCTTTCTCCTTCTGGTTACAGAAACACCAGCCTCCTAATGAGGAGACCTGTGTTGTGTGTGTGTGTTTATAAAGCTAAATATTAATTCTACTTTCAGTGTGTCATTTGCATATCTCTCAAATTGGGTTTACTTTTCAATTTACACGGCTGAAGCCCCACAGCCCGAAGATGCACAATTAACACGATTTCCTTGGTTAGGGTCAGAGTGCCTGCTTTGCAGGCTGTTTTTTCTTAAGCCAGTTGTTGAAGGTACACGAGAAATGGAAATTTAATTGGCATAACTAGGAGGAACTCCTTGCTGGGCCGAGAAGGAGAGATGAATGGCCATGCTCTGCAGTCAGCCATTTCTGCACATCCAGTGGAGGCTGAGGGTGATTTCATCCTCAGAGAGGGAAACAGTCGGGCACTCATCAGCCTTGGGGCCTTTAGGAAAGGGCTGTACTCTTCTCTGCCCGAGGGTTATGGAGTCTAGTAACCATGCAGGGTGTCTTGTCCTTGTCGTGATCTTGAGGTGTTAACAGATACTCCTCTAGTTGTGTAGGTGACTTGCTCAAAAACTTGCTTTGATGTTAGGACCAGTGAATTATATTCATCTCCTTCTCTCTTCCTCCCTCCCCTCATTTCCTCATCCTTCCTTCCCTTCCACCGCCCAAAGTCGGCGCTGTGCTAGATGCCGGGCAGGCCACAGTGGAGAAGACACAGTTAGGTGGGGGGAGACCATGAGACACTTTGGGGCAGCATGACACCCCCTCCACAGGAGGAGGGCGGGTTCCGTGGAGCAGGAGGTGGATCTTCCCTCTGAAATTTTCAGCCCTGGGTTTCCTGATGTCTCATGTCCAGTTATTTAATTGAGAGGTGTCTGTGACTCTGGGCTTAGATGGGCCACATAAAATATTTCAGTGTTCATTCTTCTCCCCTATCAAAAAGGAATAGCGACAAAGCCTAAGTTCAGCCAGGCATCGTGCTGAGATACCAAACCCAGACAGTGCTTCCTGGGCCTCGGATGGCATCGCACAGGAAGGAGGCAGCCATGTCCCTTTGTCTGTAAGTGACAGTCTGTGTCACAGAATGATCTTCTGTATCTCCAGGGACTCAGAAGACCTCCCTGCAGAGCCACAGAGAAAAGACTGATGGTGTTGAATTCTTCTTGAGGCTGCTGAGTAGCTGTCTGTCTGTCCTGCAGTGCCATCTGGAGTCATTTGAGAGTACAGAGGTGAGCAAGGTCATCTTTTCATTTGGGATGGGTAAGGGGCACCAAGGTTGAAATACAGTCTGTACAAGGCTGGTGGTTCTATTTTACAGTATTTTTTTCTTTTCGTGACCCGCATTGTGCGTTGGAACCTTCCCACTTGGCATCAGGCTTCGTGAATACTGCATAGTTTCTAAATGAAAGAGAGTGTCTTAGTGGCAGAGTATCGGGTTGAAGGTCAGATAGGCGTTCAAGTTCTGAAGCTGCAATTTACTAGCTGAGTCAACTCGTGCAGGTCACTTCCTTTCTCCAAAACTGAGTTTTCTCATTCCTAAAGCAGAGGCAATTACGGTACCATCTTAGCTTCCGTGGCTGCTAAATCCTCTGGGCAGGTACTAAGTGTGTAATAAAGGTGAGCTGTTTAAAGAATACCAGTTGGGTACATGCAGTGGACATGTTAACCAAGGCATGGTACCCACAGCTTCCATGCTATGGAAGACAAAGTCCCTTGGCCCACTCTATCTCATGGATAGTGTCTGCCAAATACATTAATTGACATGGTGGCTACTCCTAGAAGACAACCCTGGGGCTCTCTCTTCAGCCTTCCTTTCTAATAATTGCCTTGCCCCTGCTCATCCTTAAAGTGGCTGTAAGAGTGTATATGAGTTGTTCTATTTTAAATCTTTAGTGTTGAAAGTATTAGATATGTCCCCGTTGTCCCCCATTGACCCCTTCTAGCCCACCCCTACCCTATACATGCATTTTAAGGTGATTATCTGCATGTCATTGTTCTTTTCCTGAGTTTGTTTCTTCTGCATGAAAGAAAAAATGGTAGGTAACGTGTTTGCAGTTCTGAGGTAGTCAGAACCAGGCTGGTCTTAAGGAGAAGAGAGAAGCTGGAATGGCATGTGGCTTCAGAAATTTGCAGTTTCTAACAGTGGATCCCAGGAAGCTCACAGGCCAGAGGGAAAGCTGAGTGGGGCAGAGCCCTCAGGGCTCAGACCTTAATGACACAATTCTTCCTTAAGCGTTTGATGCCTGCTTTGCATATCAGACTGTAAGGTCTTCGAGGGCAGGGACCTCATCCATTTCACTCATCATTCATGTCTGGCACAGAACTTTGTACATGGCACATGTAATTGGTATTGATCGATGGGTAGATGAATTGATGGAGGATAATGTAATAATCTCCCTGCTTCTCCCTGTTAGAAGGAAATGAAGAGGAAGCAAAATGAAATGACTTTCAGTTTTATCCGGAGAACATGATGTTTCAATAAGACAGAAAAGATTTCATTTTCTGGGCTGTTGTTTTCAGAGTGTTTGTCATTTAAATTTTCGCGTTACTTGCCAGTGCTACTTATATTGCTGTAAGAATGAAACTGAATAAATACATTGCAGAGTAACCCAAGGTGACCTGCGGGCCCAGCAGCCTGAGCTCTCCCGGGGGGAGGGGCAGTCTTCAGGAGTCAGGTGGGGCGCCTCTGCATTTGAACTGGCGCTTCCTCCTCCCCTGTGAACTTTAGAAATCAGATGCAAATCTGATAATAACACTCATCTGCAGTTCTGGAATGTGATCTATTTTACGTCTTACACAGTGAAAACAGTTCCATTAAAACTTCCCTCCTTACATTCAGCATGTTCACAAGTTCGCAGGGCTGGTTCATTTCCCATCCTTTAGGATGAAAAGGGAGATTCATGCTCCCAATAAAAACATTCCTGGGCACCCTGTGTAAGGAGCCAGGCGGGTGTGGAGAATGACAGAGCATCCTGAGCAGCTTTTAGATTCTCATTAGGGAGTCTGCAATGGCTTAGAATTTACATCGGAGTCTGCAGTACAGTTATTTATCTTCCTAACCCAGATGCTTGTGAGAGTAAATTGGGGTGCTATTAATTATTAATCTGGACTAACCTGCACAAACCAGTACTGCCTGGGCTAAATCTGGACATATGTTCATTCTACATTTAATAAGGCTTTCAAGAACAATGGCATAAATGTCTTGTGTAGTATGTGACTCATTGCCAAGTGAATTCAGAAAAGGAAGAGGGTCACATCATTGCCTAATGCTGGAGGTTGGTGAAGGCTGTGATACAAAGGTATATATAATCTAGGCTGAACTTGGAAGGATGGGCAAGGGGAGCATATTTGCCCACATGGGTGAGAGTATGGAGGTGTTTTCCAGGAGTTAACCGATTGATTTTGATTACTTAGATGAATGAAAATTATCAATACTTTAAAAAAGAAGAAATATGTAGTTAATACTCCCACTTTCTGGCTCTTCTCATTATGGAATTCTTCAAAATCCTACAGCAATCCCGAACCTTGTAGAGATCAGCCTGGTAGTGCCTGAGACTGTACCCACAGTGACTGTACCCATAGTGACTATGCCCATAGTGACTGTGCCCACAGTGACTGTGCCCGCAGTGACTGTGCCCACAGTGACTATATTCACAGTGACTGTACCCACAGTGACTGTACCCACATTGACTGTGCCCACAGTGACTGTGTCCACAGTGACTATATTCACAGTGACTGTACCCACAGTGACTGTGTCCACAGTGACTATATTCACAGTGACTGTGCCCACAGTGACTGTGTCCACAGTGACTATATTCACAGTGACTGTACCCATAGTGACTGTACCCACAGTGACTGTGCCCAGAGTGACTGTGCCCACAGTGACTGTGCCCATAGTGACTGTACCCACACTGATGCATCTCTTTCTCCTTCCCTGCCTCCATCTCCTTTTCTTTTCCTTTTCACTCCCCTTCCTCTTTCTCCCCTCCTCTTGCCACTCTTCTATGGACTTTTATGCCATATTCTCCCCACACACCACATTCTTGTTTCTCCCTGGGACTGGGGCCAGGACACCATCATCCAGGACACACTGGACAGTCAGGGCTGTCATTCTAAAAGTGGAAGCTGGGTGAGGGGTTGGGTGGGTGCTCTCCTCCTATCCAGGGAACGTTATCTCCTCTGGTCTCTGAAATTCCGTCGACACCCGTGTTCTCTTCTTCACAAGGAAAACTTCTGATGGCTGCAGACCCAACCGGGGCACTTCAAACAAAGGACATTCTTTGCCTCTTGCTGATCTCTGGCCAAGGCTTATCTCTCTTCCAGAACAGAGCCTGCTGTCATTTTTCAAGAGGATTTGTTTTAAGACAACCAAACGGCTGAGAACCATTGTTCTGGTGCTGACTGGATAGCTCATCCATTCATGGGAGCTGCAAGCTGCACTCAGACAAGGTGGCGCAGAGGGAGCCGCCAGGACGGCCCAGTTAACAGGCAGGGCCGGGTATTTGAGGGCCTGAGTGCCCTGATCAACTTAGCAGGATGGCTGGGCCCTTGGGAACAGCCGCAGCCACTCCTCAACTTGCTGCCTTCGGGAGTGCCTGCTCTCTTCCCCTCGGAAAGCCTGGACAATTGTATTTTGCAGAATTATTTTCAGACCAGCTCACGGACCCTGACATTTCGAAACAACTAACCTGCTTTGTTTGAGAAATCCATTTAAATAAATTAATGAAACTACCGCTCCGAATGAATCCTTGCAGGCTGCTTCCAGATAAATTCTGAAAGGGCAATATTATCACTGACAAAAACTGCAGCATCTGAACAATTTGATATCCAGAAAGCCGAGGGGGAAACAGCACAGCGACAGAATTTTTCTTGTAGCGAAAGCATTAAAGGTCGCCTACCGGAAGGGCAGCTGAAATAGAATTTGTTTTCAAATTATAAGATTAAAGAATGTTCCTTGAAGGAAGTATTATGATACAGTGTCAAAAGAAGGAGCGAAAATGAAGTTGTTGGGAGATGCAATCACAGCTGAGATAAACTCTGCTCTCTCCGTGGTTGGCACACCCTGCAGCCTCCCGCCTCAGCGGGTTGGGTGGGTTGGAGAAATTAGCAAGTGCTCCCCTCTCCACACACTTCTTCCCCACTGAGAGCTCTCTTCCCCTCTGCTCTTACGGGACGCACACTGGCTGGCCTCAGAAACCATGTGGAGGGACGGAGGGCTCCTTCGTTAATGGTGCCCATTGGAGAGGACAGCATTAAAAATTCTTTAAAACGAAAGGGGCAATTTTGAGTTTCCAAGTCATTAGGCAGGTTTATGACTTGTCCATTTGCACAGGCGCTGATGGGTCTCTCCACACAGCCATTTCACGGAAAGCGGGCTCATCTCACACATGCTTTTGCTCAGGTTTGCCCCATGCCCAGAACCGCTCTGGTGGAGGCAGAGACTCCCTTTGGAAGACATGGGGCAAACTCACCCTGTCTTCTCTGCAGCACCGTCCTGCTTAAAATGCGACAGCAGATTAATATGGGCATATGGCAAGCTTTGCAAGGACTTAAATCAAACACCAACCTGCTCCATTACTGCTGTCAGTTCGAGCACGTGCATCATGCATATTTCTTCACAAATATTAGGGAAGAATGAACCTGCACAGCTAGGGAAGAAACCAGGTACTTTCTGCATCTTAAAAATATTTGAATGCGCTCCTTGAACACAAGCTTTCTCTGTATGTAAAGACTTTCCACAGTGGATGCAATGTGTTCAAACTTAACACAGAGAGGCAGGACCTAGCAAGATGATGCGATATAACTATTTGTAATGTAATAAATAAGAATGTGTTATTCTGAGCACCCAACAATGGAGGGCTTCTAAATATATTGTCAAAGTGATGTCCAGTATTTTCTTTCAAAATGTTCACTCTGGATAGAAATGCCTACTCAGTGGTCATTGAATGTCCTTTGTGCCTTTTTGCCTTCCTGGGCCTGACAGTTCCTCGCTCCCCTGTGCCCACGCCATCTCCTGTGTTGGTGCCTGTGAGATGAGAGGGTGATTGTGGATAATTAATGCAGAGCAGAGACCAAAGCCAGGTTCTCTGAAGGCCATAAGCTGGCTGGTCCTCTTGCTTCTCCTCCCATAGCATTAGTGACAGGGCAGCAAAGCTCCTGGGATGTCCCCCTGTAGGAACCAAGGCTCCGAAGTGAGTTTTCTTCCTCCGTCACTGGGGCAACAGCTATTGCTACTGTGGAGTGGAATGGAAAATCCAGAAACAGACAAGAGCTTCTATAGAAATTCGGCAGTCGACAAGAAACCCTTACAAATCACTGAGGAAGTATGGTTTGGGACTGGAAAAATGAGCTTTCCATATGAAAATAGAAATAAACTACGTTTTGTTTCTGTCTCTTAGAGACAAAATCAATTTCAGGGAGATTATAGACTCAATGTGGGAAAGATGACTTTAGAACTCGTAGAAGAAATTTATATGAACATCTCAGTGACCTTGTGGGAAGGAAAATATTTCTTAAGCAAAATCACACACAGTTATAGAGGGAAATATTGATATATTTGACTCAAAATTTATAACTTCTCCATGACCAAAGAAGCCATGAACAATCTAAACATGTAATGACAGTCCAGGAGAAGGTGTTTGCAACCCATGAAACTGACAATTTGGAATGTACAAAAAATCATACATGGCACTAAGTAAAAGACAAGCAACCTAACACACATGGAACAAAGATGAAAACGGGCACTGCACACCAGAGGAGCAACCTCAATCGGGAGGGAGAAACAGTCTTGCTGGTATTAGGATCTTTGACTAAGGTGATTCCCTCAGGATTTTCCACCGTAAATGTCTTCTTCCCTTTCTAACCAATAACTATTTTGAGGAGACTTATTTTGAAGTGATCACATGCCTCATCCCACGTTTATGCACCAGTTTTAGTGTCCCTTGATGTTTCTTGCCTGGACTAATCAGTGCTGTGATGGTTGCTGTATGGTGATTTCCAAACTCCATCAGTTTCTGTATGTTTATCAGTTAGTGTTCCACTGTAAAGAAAAACTTTCTCTTCTCTCCATTAACCTACATCAGGATGGATTCCCGAGTTCCTATTTAATGTATTGGGTTATAACCTGCCATTATTTTTATTTATTTTGATACTTCAGATGCCCTGGCTTTGGGCAGAAGGAACCCTTTGAACTGGCTCCTATGTCCTGTTGCTACGCTCCCATTATGCATTGGGCATCTCCTTATTTTCTGGCACAAAAAGCTAATCCATCCTTATCTTGTACTTTTCCTGCCCCAACCCTAGACTCAGCTATTCTCCAAGGAGTCCTGGTTTCTCTTAGAGGATGTTGTTCAGATACTAAGATCTCAGTACTAGATGTGTGCATTGTTGCTAATGTCACCGCTGCCGGTCCTCAGCGGGCAGAGCCAGGGAACATATGCATTCATATACACATGTATGTACTAATTTCTGTAGCTCTCTATCTGATTCAATGTATCTACTAAAATATATATATATAATCATGAATTCATACCTTAAACTCCATTTAAATTGGACACTTCTGGGTTAATTATATTTTAAAAACTTTCATATTTATAATTTCTTTCCCCAGCTGTGAGAAGCCTGCTCTTCCCATGATCCTCCATATATGGACTTGAAAAATTCCCCCAGTATGCATCCAATATGCTGTCACTGGCACCGTTCTCCCGTCCCCAGCCCCCATCCCTCCTGCCTCTCTTGGGCTTCAACACCCCCTGCCAGACTGCACCCTTGCTGCTTTCCTCACTGTACTCCTCCCTTCCCCTCTGAATGGCCACTACTGCCCTTGCCCAAACACATTTCTCACCCAACCAGGCTCTGCTACCCCTCACCAGGCTGCACAAACACCAGATGCCAGCCTGCCATGACCGCCCCTGCGCTGCTTCTCACCTGCTCCAGCTCTGACACAACACACTGGGCTGCCACTGCCACCCATTCCCCTGCTCAGGTATCTTGCTTGCCCCACTCAGACTCCACCATCCAGCCACATCCGCATTCACCTTCCATCACCTTCCCCGCTCAACACCTCTCTCCAGTAGGCCTCTGCTGTTTCACACAGGCCATGCCCCCTCCCCCCTGCAAGAAGCCCACGTTGCTTGGCTCCACCTAGGTCCCCTAATTTTAAAACATGCTCCTTGAATGATTCTTAAGAGCAAACCTAGTAATGAATTCACAGTGACATGTTGAGGTCCACTTGGTAGTTCTCCCTCTTACCAATTGCCATGATTTTCTGCATCACACCAAAGGTTTTTTTTGTTTGATTGCTGTTTGTTTGTTTGTTTGTTTTTCTTTTTCCCATACTCTTTCAGGAAAGGAAGCTCAGACAAGTCCCTTTCTGGAAATAGATCTGGAGCTTTGTTCCTTCTCATGTTTAGCCCTTATTCCTTGGTCTGCTCACATCAGGCAAAGAACAGATTTGAGCATATAAATATTATCATCACATTTTCCTCTAAATATTCTTATTTCTAATCCCCAATTCTAGATCTATCAACATTTCCTATATATCAAAATTTTATATCCTTTAATATTTTGATTATTTTTGTTGGGAATGTTCTGTGTTATTAATAGTTTTAAAATTTAGCTACTAGTATGGTAACTTCACCTCCTTTGACATAAAATATATACATCTATTAATTCAGCCCACGACCCCATCCAATTTTCTAGCCCATACATCAAATGGACAGCTCACATTGAGCTGGTTGCTTTCTAAAACTCTTAGGTCTGTCCTTCTTAAACCTTTTCATTTGTAAAAGGAAACAGAAATTCTTATAGAATTCAAAAGAAGGAGACATATATAATACTCTTTGTAATACTTTAAGCAATAAAACAATTTTAAAAAAACTACACTGAGATACCACCTCACACCTGTTAGAAAGGCTATTATAAAAAAAAAAAAGAATTCAAAATGAATTGGCCCAAATGTGTAAACAAGATTGCAGGGGAAATATTTAAAATTCCTGGTTGTTTTTAAGATAGTCCAAAACTCTTCATTTACTTACCAAAAATAGCATATCCTTATAATAATATTTCTTAACAATTTATTGTGGAATCCTTAAAACAACAAGCTTTTCAAGTTCTTTTAATTTCAGATTTATTGTCACACACTTTCTACAGATCTACATTCAAAGGAGAATCTCCATATTCACTTACATTGGATTCTTGATTTATCAATAAATAATGTAGTTCAAATGCATTCTTCAGCATAACAACAACATATAAAAACACATAGAATCCACTCTTGTTGTAACTTGTAATTCCCCCTTAGCTTTTTCCCCATTTCCTGAAGTATTTCCTGGAGCTGTCACAGAATATGGAAGATGCACTAGATGGATTATCAAGGAGCTTCAAAATATATTAAACAGCCATTTTGCCGCAAATAGCTGGTCTGAAAGTGCAGCTTCCATTACTAGCCTGCCTAATAGGTCCCCTGTCTGTGTGCTAGAAAATGTATTTATTAAACTCTAAGCCCAGCTACTATAAGGATGGATTAGTTGTTTCGTAATAGGAAGGTGGTGATTGAAATAGTCACTTAGAGATGTTACAGAGACAGGCCATTTATCCATCCATCCATCCATCCATCTATCCATTCAAATTGTTATAAAGGGTAAGGTCAGTAACTGGTTGTTCAATGTCTGAATTTCAGAAAGAAGTGTCATTAGCCAAGTCCATTGGTTTACTCGCACGTGTCTCATGGATGGTGGATACCATCACAGTCCACATACTCTCTTGTCATAGTGCCAGGCCAGGCCAGGCTTTTGGGGGGGGGGGCGGTCCTTTATTTTGGGTGAGCCACAGAATACTCCTTAGTGTTCCTGGGGGCTACCATCACCTTTGGTCTTATACAGGCAGGCAGGCTCTCTGGCTCAAAGGTCAAGTCTACTTGCATCACTTTCTTTCCCATCTTAGAAATACAGTTGTTTCCACAGTGATTATAAACATGTTAATGGATATTCATGTCAACTTTCTATAACAGGGAGTTGATAAAGGAGGGAAATTAGCACTTACTAAGCAACTGTTCTGCCTTGGACAGTGTATCAGGTGCTTCTTTATTCCACGCTTCTCTGTGGCTGGTGCTTTCTCGTCTCTCATCCCAGCTTCAGTGTCATCCGTGACCACTTGATCTAATGAAGTCTCTTTCCCGCTATTGTTTAAATTGTAATCTGGTGTTTTCCATTGTAATTTTATGATGATCTGCTCACAGTATCTTACTCTAATAGGATATGCTATTTGAATGCAGTGGTTATAGCTGTTGGATAATTTACTTATCTTGTGAATTTATTCAACTATGAGAAACAGTATACCATCAGGACTTCCCTCATAGGGTTATGAGGGGTCTGACATGAGTTAATAATGTAAAATTCGTGCAGCTGTGTCTGACAATAGACGGTTACTTCTCGCCTGTAATGCCTACAACACAATAACAGCTACTATTATTATTACTGCAACGATTACAAATATTTACTTATTGGAGTATATCCCTGCATAGAATGGATGCCCAATAGTTTCTTTGAATGAAAGAATGCCTAATCTTCAGAGCCATTGTGTGAAGGCACATTACGAGGAACACTGGGCTCAGAGAGGACAATGCCTTACCCAAGGCTGCCCAGTTATAAAATCAGGCTGGGGTCCAGCCCCGTGTGCCCCCAGCATAAGTGGAATTTCCATTATTTCCACACCTCACCGCTTCAGGCAGTAGGGTTTTATTATACCATTCCATCCTCCATAAAAATTCTGCAGAATTAAAATATGTAAAAATAAAGAAAAAGAAAGAAGAAGAAGAAGTCTTTAAGGATTCTAGTCAAGAGGATTGTTTTCTGGTTACGTGGCCTTGTGTAAAGGGTAACTTGTGTATGTGGCCCCACCCCCATTGACTCAGGATGCCCTGATGTCCTGCTGTTTCCCAGAAGTGCCCAGGGGACCTCTGAGTGTGAAAACAAAGGGGAAGCCAAAGTCTGAAGCCAGAGTGCCTGTTCCTCGGGCTTCCCAGGAGCATGCTTCCCTTCCCACCTGCTCTGTGAGCCCTGCGCGCTGCGGCCTCCCTGGGGCAGGCGCTGCCTCATCTGACAGGCCACAATTCAGGCCATTACTCTCTCCCTGGGGCAGTGATGCCATTTCTCCTTTTCTAGATGCACTGTGTGGTTGCCTCATGGAGGGGGTGTGGGTTCCTCCCTCTCCCTGGCACTGCTCCCCTGGGCAGTGTTGGAGATGGCAGGAGTGGGCCTGGGGGCCCCTTTCTGAATCGCCAGTCCTTTTTGCAGGTGCTTCTCTGGGCACAGGTGCCCTGCACTGTGGAAGGGAAATCTAGGAGAGTCACACCTGGAGCGTTGTGACTTGGGGAGAGTGTGGGAATTGGCAAGGGCCACAGGGAAAGTGCCCTTGTTCAAAAATAGCTCTGTGTGTTACCCACAGAGACAAATTTATGTTAAGTTCTGAGAAAGTGTAAGCTCAGTAAAGCAGCCCCCTCAGAGATTATTCTAATCACCTGGCTTAGGTCAGTTCCCTTCAAAAAATGCATTTATATTTAAAGCAGAGAGAGAAAAGCAAGCCCTCCTGGGAAGAGCCACCTGGGCCAAACTGTGGGGAGCATGAAAGTTGCTAGAAGGCCAGCAGCCCCTGCCCATCCAGTATGTGGAAGGGGGGGGTCACAGAAGGGCAGGCACCATGGTGACAGACACAGGGTATTCTGGCTTTACCTTAGAGTCCGTCTCAATTGTCAGCTTTGCCCAAAGTGGCCCTTAGATAGATGGTGTAGGATGATGGGTAAAACACACTGACCTTGGGGTCAGATAAAATGGGATCCAGTCACATTCTGCCAATGGCTCCCTTAGATGTCATAACACTCCAAACAGTTCCCTTAGTTGTCCCATGGGGGAATTTCTCTTCGATTCTTGGGGTCCTTCACATAGTGTTTTATGACTAAGAAGCAGCCATCCTATATAATAAAAGGCTAATATGCGAATTGTCCCTATGGGTGGGAGTTCGACTGACTGAGAGTTAGATGTGTACTGACCACCAGGGGGCGGCATGGAATATGGCAGGCATTGGCGACGGGGCAAGGTGGCCTGGGGGAGGGAGGTCCCCCCAACACCCTGGCAGCCACTAGGGACCCTACCCGTGCATGATTTTCATGCACCATTTTTGTGCACTGGGCCTCTAGTATTTCTATAAAACTGCCAGTGAGAAGTGGGAATGAGAGTGGCTTGGGTCCCTGGTTGAATCCACTTTTCCCTCAGAGAGTTAGTTCCTGATAGGGGACATTAGTCTCCGGAATATGCCCACATGACCAGCTCTTCCTCTTCATAAACATCTAGGAAGACTGTCAACAGAAGCCATCCCAGTCTCTTGAATTATGATCTCCGAATTCTCTGTTTTATTAGCTCAAATCACAAAATATGAGAGAGAGAGAGAGAGAGAGAGAGAGAGAGAGAGAGAGAGAGGAGGATGATGTAGTGGTCATCTAAATTCCTGTTAAGTTGACAAATAAACACATTGAAAGTCTAAGGAAAGGTTGGTGGCTCTGGGGGGGCACTTTCTGTGTTGTACACAGGGATGCTGACAGCATAGAGTGCTGCTGCAACATCACGATGGCGGCAGAGTCAAAACTCTGACAGTGTGTTAGCAAGGGCGCAGGTGACTTGAGTGTCGGCTCAGGGCTGCCCAGGTGGATACCAGCCACAGGTCACAGAGGAGAATGTTCTGTTTGTAACAGTCAGAGTCTAAGTAAGTTTGTATTATTGCACAGGGGCCACTTCTCTGCCCCCTTCTCCACCAAGAAAGCTGCATTGAGGAGTCTGTTGTTGGCATCCACTTTTTGAAGACCCCCCTCTCCCCCAATTTAGAAACCCCACTGGCAATGTTACTGACATGTGGTTTGCTGAACACTCACTTGAAGGGTTGAGGGACTCATGCTTATGTAAGAGAAGATACTATGCCATTCAGCATTGCTGAAGAGCTCCAGATACCAGAAGCCACATGTGAGGAAGAGCTGAGAGCTGTCTCCATCTAACATCAATTCATGCTCTTTGGAGACATCCACAGGTCTCCATGTCTGCTCTTCAGAGAATGGAAACCAGCACCCTTGACCTCCTCCAGCCGCAGAGTTTCTATTCTCAAGGTTACTCATGAAGATCTTGGTTTCACATCTTTCCCCATCCACAGGTTCCTCCCATGAATAAGCTGCATTTGTATTATACTTCTGTCCCTAAAGTATAATGATCAAGACCTGACTAGGTACCCAAGATCACCCTAAAGGGAACCTTCTATTATTAGAATACATGAAGTAAAGAAGTCTAGACTTTGTCATGTTTGGTTGGCTGGGTTGGCTTATATAAAAGAGCATGAGACTTAATGTCTCAGGAAAGAGAGGCAATTCTGGGCCACTGGTGGTCACACACACACACACACACACACACACACACAGTCAGTGGAAACACTGAACTTATTCTGTTCTCCTCTCCTGTCCTCCATCTGGCAGATTTCCCCTTTTTTCCATCACAGAAGGTAGACATGCTCTCTCCAGAAGTCATGGTTAACTCCAGCTTTACTTTATCCTCAGCTCTATTGCACATCACAGTGTGATTCAGGGCAAGTCCTTTGCCCCCATCTAGTGAGTGGATTGGGTAGGGTCACTGCCAAGTTCTTTCCCACTTTTACTGGAAAGCTTCCCTCTGTAGAACAATCAGCCAAAGCCTTGCCTACCAGATGCTGGCACTGATACACCTGGTTGGGCAGTCTGTGGGCCATTAGCAAGAAGCATGCTAATGGGTGACTTAATCCCTCCTCCCCCCTGGTGTACGCAGTTTACCGGATAGAGATTTGGGAGCTCAGGAATCTCATCTCAATATCCATGTGCCATCTCTGGAATTGCGTGGAAGGTAGAGATGAAAACTGAGGATAAGAGCTGCTGGAAGGAATCTGAATCAGAGATTGGAAGTAACCCAGAGTCTAGTCTCAGCCACAAACCATCTGTGAGCTTTGGACTAGCCAGTCACCTGACCTCCAGGTCTCAGTTTTTCTGTTGTACCATTCTGATAGCAAAATTTTCCTTTGAGAAGTCTCATACCTGTTAGATCTCCTGCTGCCAGGAACTGACCTCCTGGGAGACAGGTGTTACTTTCATCCATTTGTGTAGGAGGGTGCTGGAAAATCACCTGGGGTGGACATTGGGTTGTGCCACTCAGAACCAGCCTCCTTCACTACTGAAGAGTTTATTCTTGCAAATGATGGGAATTCTGCTGGTTGATAGTCCCCCAGCTGTTAGCTCAATCTAGGCATTGCCCTTGGCTAAAGGGAGCCCCTTCTCCCAAGGTCACTGCTCCCTTCCTTGGAGGCAGACTTCATCTAATGGCTTTATTCAAATTGGGATAAACTGGCCAGGGAAGTGCATACGGTGCATCTAAATGGGAGTGTATTCTGAAGGTGCCAGATCAAGGGGGATGGAACATAAAGTTGGATGAGGGAGAACTTATTACATAGACACATTCTTCTGTGATACAGGATTTAACAACCCCCAGGAGATGGTGCTAACATGTTGTTAGGATGGCTCTGGGAAGCATGGAGAAAGTGATGGCTCGAGTCAGGGAAGGTAAAAATGCCAGAAGTGCCGTGGCAGATGGTGGATCAAGTCTCAGAAAAATGAGCATGCTGGAGCACGATGTTCCATGTAAGGCAGGGAAACTCACCAGCTGGTCACATTTAGAGGGAGGACCCAGAAGATGCCCCATTTCTCAAAGCAATAAGAGATGTACTAGAAAGAAGGGCATCAGAACTCCACGGCAGCTCTCTCTAAAGACCATGGCTGACAGTCGGGGAATTTAGAGAATTAGGTTCACTAGTAGCATTGGGATGGTAAGATCCACAAATAATAGAGGGCATGTTGTGATGCTTAATGCTCAGGAGGAAATAGATAAAACTGTGGTAATGAGTTAAGGTCAGAGTGGCAAGTGACTGCTACGTCCCCAATAGGTAGAACACATAGGTTTGCACCTGTTTCTGGACTAACCTGAGAAGTTATGCTAATTGTGTACATGCTAGAAAAATGATCAAAACAACTCAGTCTGGGATAGCCTAGAGAAGAAGTCAGCAAACTACATGTAAAGATGTAAATAGTCAATATTTATGCTTATCAGGCCCCATGGTCTCTGTTGCAATTACTCTACTCTGCTGTTTCAGGGAGAAAGCTGCATTAGATAATATGTGAATAGTGTCTGTGTTCTACTAAAATGTCATTTACAAAAACAGGTGCTGGGTCAGATTTGGCCTGCAGGCCATATTTAGCCGATCAGTGACCTAAATAATACACAGAGCCTGTAAAATGAGATGCCCACTGGTCCTCCTTGGCCAGGAATGAAAAGATCCTCCACGTTGTGACACCCAAGCACGGACTGGCCAGTTAGGTTCCTATCCATTTGTTAGGATAGGAACAACGCCCAATCAACAACATATATTACGCATATATGTCTTTGTACAGATTCCAAGTATATAAAGGTACGATACACCTTTTAGGAGTTAACAGGGAAGTGGAAGTTGAGTCATGCTGTATAGTTTTGTAAGTATTACAAAGGTTCCATGTGGGACAGAGCACAATGCAGACCCAGAAGAGCGGGTGGCAGATTGTCCTTCGAGACCCTTTGAAACATGCAGAGCAGCAAGCCTGGAGGTTGGGTGGCAAAGGCATCCATATAAGGAACCAGCCAGAAGGTTAAGTAGGGCCTGAGCCATGAGCTTTACCTTGAACATGGTGGGAATGATGGGAGGGTTTAAATCAGAGGAGTGGCACTGTGAGGTTTGCATTTTGCAAAGGTTCCTTTGAAAGTAGATTGCCTGATAATTGGGTGGTATGGGACACCTAACAAGTACACAACCATAGCTCTTCTCCTCTTCTGATATTACACATGAGCTCCTTTTAAATCAAGATTATTGTTTACTAGAGGCCCGGTGCACAAAATTCATGCACTTGGGGGTGGGGGGAGTCCCTCAGCCCGGCCTGCGCTCTCTCGCAGTCTGGAAACCCTCAGTGATGTCTGTCAGTTGGACATCTTTAGTGCTGCATGGAGGTGGGAGAGGCTCCTGCCACCGCCTATGCACTTGCCAGCCATGAGCCCAGCTTCTGGCTGAGTGGCACTGCCCAGTGGGAGTGAACTGACCACCAGGGGCAGCTCCTGCATTGAGCGTCTGCCTCCTGGTGGTCAGTGTGCATCATAGCGACCAGTCATTCTGCCGTTCAGTCGATTTGCATATTAGCCTTTTATTATATAGTATATTATATAGGATTTTTATCTCACCTTGTGACAGGGTAGATACCAGAAGGCAGAGATTCATTTTTGTTCTCCACTTCTGCTTTCTAAGTGCCTAGGACAGTACTGGACACAGGAAAGGTGCTCAATATGTATTTGTTGAATGAGTAAATGAATGGAAGTTTCCCTTCTTGTGAATCAGAAGATGGAAGTGTGATTCCAGTGTCAGTTTCATCCAAGGCTGGAAGAAGCAAATATCTTTAGCCAATCGATTCACAACATTTTGGCTACAAAACAGACTGGAAGATCCAAAGTGATGTAGATTGGTACATGCAAAGATTCAAACTGGGGAACATTACCAGTTATACAAAGGACAGCTCCCAAGTGCAGTCTGTAAAGGAAGAACTCTGGGCTGGGAGTCTGTATTTTGATCCCCACCTTGTCCCTTGTTGTGTGAACCTGGTCGTGGCACTTCCCCTTGCCCCTCCCTGTGGGACAAGACTGACTCTCACCTATCTCAGTGTAGCTCAGTGCTCAGCAAGTAGGTGTTGACTGACAGTTGTAATAGGAGTTAGGAGTGGACTGCTTATGGGCAACAAAGTTAAGAAAGGTGTGACTAGGAGGATGGAAGATAGAGACCACAGGGTAAACCATCTCCCTTCATTTTTGATGATACAGTCTTGTGGCCAGGCATCCCCAGCCACTTCCCATCTAATCATTTCTGACTCTGGTGGAAGTTCTTGATAGGCAGATCCTTACTGTTCAGCTCAGTGCACCATTTGTAAACCCTGAGCCCTCCTGGGGGTACAGAAGGCTCCTCAGAAGTCCTGGTTTCCAGGCAGCTGCTGAGAACTGGTGCTGCCACTGCAGGAAAGTGACTTCCCATAGGACCCTCTCAGCCAGGCCAGCATTCCACAGAGACCGTGGTTGATGGCAGATCCTTGAACACTTAGGCCTTGCTGGGTTTAAGAGCCCTGCTGGGAAGCAGATTATTTGCTTCTAAGAGCTATGCTAGTCCCTCTCTGCACAGCTTCCCCCTGTGTAATTTCCCTCCATCTGCTTGGTTCTTTGTGTTAAAACGACGCTTTATATGCAAACTTTGTAATGAAGACAAGGTAAGAAGCTCGGAGAGAGAGAGAGAGAGGCTAAACGTTCCAGAAAAGAAGGAATCGAGCAGCCCTGAATGAGAAGTCATTTCCAAACTGGTTGTGACAAAAAGGGAAATGACCTTTTCTATTTTTACTTTGTGTGTCCCGTGGCTGTGTTTGACCCCAGTACAATGTGCTGGGAAATGTCTTGAGCCACATTTCAAGTGGCCAGGACCAAGGGAGCAGAGGCTCTATTTTCTTTACTTAGTCACATGGCCTAAGCAGAAGCACGAGGTGGGGGTTGAGATTTAGACGCAGGGAGGGTGAGAGTTTAGTTATGCCATGAGCATGTGGCCTTGCATTTGTGACCACTCCTCAAGCTCCTATCTTGATCCAGGTTCTGGCACTAAGGACATAAATGGCCTCATACAAGACCTCTTCCCTGAAGGAGCTTGTGGTGGATCAGCAGGAAGAGAAGGGCAAGCAGATATAGCACATTGTGCCAAAGGTGTGCTCCTGGGAGCCCCAGTGGTCTGGGTGAGCTCCACCTCTGCGTGTGGTTTCTCAGCCTGAATCATATACTTTCAGACCGCATCTGGCAAATTGGTGGAGTTGGTGTTACAGGAACCAATCTGAGCAAAGTAGAATGGTGAGGTTCATCCTCCTAAGAAAGCCTTAGTCATGCAGAGAAGGATAATTTGAGGACAGTTTGGTGAGTTACTACAGGGCCAGTGGAGGAGGGAAGTACAGCTGGATTAGGTGTCCTGCCTAGCCTAAACTACGCCCCCCCCCCAACCGTGTGTGTTAGTGGGGTGCCAGTAGCACAGCTGGAGTGCCCCCCTGCTGCAACCTGGACAGCTAGGGTTCAGGATCTGAAGAAGGGGCCGTGCACAAATGAAAATACTGTACAAGAAATATGAACTTAGAAGGCATTGGGGGCCAGGGGTGTCTCTTTCGTGAAGAGCACACTGAAACTGAGTCCTGTCTGCTTTTATTCACTTGAATACACATTTGCCCTTTAGTAATGCATACAGGCATATAAAAGGTAAAGTCTGGTAAACAGTGAAAGGATTATCAGGTTAGGGAATTGCCTTCAGCCATTGAGCCCACAGGAGGGCAATATTATGCTGATTTTCAGCCCTGCTGAATATCAAAGTCCATTGGCCTTCCAATGGGTCTTTTTTGCATTAATATGCAAACTACTGTTGGTTTTAGCCTCCGGCACCCCCCAGCCAGTGGAGCTCTCAGGCCAACTCTTAGTGGCTTATGGGAGCTGCCAATATGCATCTCTTTCCAGTGACATCACTAGGGTAGTTTGACATTGGCCAGGGTGGGAGTATTTACACCAGGGAAATTGCCAAGGAAATTGGAACTATTTTGTCCTGTGGGAAACTGGTCATTAAACATTTACCAGCACTAAAAGAATGTACCCAGCAGGGTAAAAGAGAAGAAGATCTTGTCTCTCAAAGGAGTACAGTCGGACTTGGTGAAATTCTAATCCAGGATTTCCCAAAACATGGGAAACACAAGCCTTGCACTCTTCCTGTGTCCCTTGGAGTTATCCCACATACCGGCACATTAAAGGCTCTGAAACATGCCTAACTTAGAGCAGAGCTTCTTAGACTTCAATGTATATAAGACCCACAAGGGGATTTTGTTAGCATTTTGGTGTTTGGTGAAGCCAAGTCTCTGCATTTTTATGAAACTACTGAGTAATGCTGATGCAGTTGGTGTAAAGACTACACTTTGCGAATCAACAATTCAGAATCCCTCCCCTCATTTAATCATGGACATGAGCAGAACTCTGGTCCTGGGAGGACATTTTGGAAACCTGGCCCAAATATATCAACAGTGGTAAACGGGGATGGGGGACAATGAACAAGTCCCGGTGGAGATCACAGCATCTCCAGAGCAGAGTGGAGACCGTGGGGTCCACAGGAGCAAGAGAAGATCCTGGGGGGACTCCAGTTTTTAGGAGGAAAGCAGTGGATCTGGATGGAAAACACTGCCCAAGACAGAGTGGAGATGGAGTTCCCACAGGGGCCAGACTTATCAGGAGCATGAGTGAGGCCTGCATGGGGCCATCCAGAAGGTCTTGCTGGGAGTGCTCAGCAAGGGCCTGAGTTTTTGCATCGTGGAGGTAGAGGTATGAGGAAAGAAAATACTCATTATGTGAATATCCCTCGGGCTAGAAAAGACTGGCCCAAATGATTTAACGTCTCTCAGAGGAATTTGGGACAGTTTCTCAGAAGAGGTGACAAGTTCTGTCTTGTAAGATGAATCCACGAATCAAAGGTGAGATGTGGACTTGTGGCGTCTGGACAGGAGAAGGAAGTTTGTGGGGCTTGTGGGGGCGGCGATGCTGTGCAGGGGAAGGGAGGAGGAAGAAACATAGATGCCTAAGGAAATAAACTTTTCAAAAGAAATCACCTGAAGCGTCAGGGGACCAAATTATATTTAATGACTTGACATCATAGTTTGGCCTTATTGCTGTAGATAAAATTATATTTCAGAGGGAGACTCACTAATGTAATAAAACTGGAGATGGGAGAGAGGCTTCCTTTGGTTTCACATGGAGCATTTATCGTTCCGGCCTAACAAGTGGGAGGCACCAGCAGGGAGCAGCTCCAAGGCCCTGAGGGGGGCTGTGAGTCAAATGGGGGGTGGACAGGAGGAAAGGAGAGCCTGGGAGGTGGCAGGCCCCCGGTGCAGCACCTCACAGGACTTCCCAGCCTCAGGACAGCCCCTCCGTGAAAGCACCCCCTCCTCCTTCCTGGCGGCTCTGATCCCACCCCACTTCACATTTGGGTTTATGTATGTATGTCTGCGCTTATCTCTCCTGCCGACTGCTGAACACGCCAAGGAAAGCAGTCTTGATTTATGAAATAAATAATGCAACTAATATTTATGAGCACCTGTTATGGGATATACGATTTCAAAACTGTTACTTCCTTCACCTTTTACGTCAGCCTCCCAAGGTGAGTATGCCTATCCCATGTTTACAGGAAAGGAAGCCAAGTTGCAGAAAGGATAGGAGACTTGTGAACGTCTTTTAGTGATGAGCTCCCTAACTCCCTGCTCAGTGTTCACTTTCTGGGCTGCAGCCCTATATTCAGCTCTGTCTTCCTCCCATGCTCAACCCAGACACGTGGTTGACCTTGTAAGAGATGTCTTAATTAACTCCATTCATCCTTCATCCAGAGCTTGCTTGTTTCGGAAGATATACATAATCAATGAGGTGTTGGGAAAAAAGATATTTCAAACTCAGTGGATTCTAAAGCTTGGTTTGCAAATTATATGTAGCTTTTACTATTCTAACCCATTCATTCAACAACTCTTTCACTGTGGTTGCAGTGGTGAGCAAGACAGGCATGGTCTCTCTCCACAATCTAATGGCGCCGAGGATCACATAGCGTGATTAGGGCATTGCTCTTGACGCCTGTCTCCATTTCAAAGTCTTACCCACAGTTTATCACTTGCCGCTCTGACCTTGTGACATAAGGTTTGTCCTCCTGTCTTCTAAATCTAAATAAGCATTAACACAAAGATGCCATTTCAGTTTGCCCTTTTACCTATGGTCAGTTTCACTTGACCTCTTTATCTTAATGAGTTTAAGGTTGTAGATTTTTGGGCAAAGGGATCATGCCTTTGGTGTAAATCCCGGGCTCTTACTAATTAGCAGTAAAAAGGGGAGGGTACAAGAGCATAATAGCGCAAGCAGGGATTAAAGAGGTGAGTACCCCCAGAGTAAGCCTCGGGTAATGCAGGTGGCTGGCTGCTGTGAGACAACAGAGGAGGAATAGCCACCCTAATCCAGGCAGAATCAGGAAACCTACAAGAAAGAGAATACCTATGCTAACACCTGAAGTTCAAATAGGAATGGACAGGAAGAGGGAGGAATGTATGTAAAACCCAAAGAAGACCGAAATCATGGTGAGGAAGTAAGTGGTTCAGAATGGCTGGACCACAGGGTCTGTTGGAGCGAAGTGGCAAGAGATGCCATGCTGGGTTGGATTGAATGTGGAGAGCAATGGAGAGTCAGTGATGGGTTGGACAGAGAAGTGGCATGATCAGAGTTTTGTTTTTGAAATATCACTCTGGCTGCAATTGGTTTGTAGTTAAAACAATTACAAGGGACAGGTGACTAGATAGAAGCTGTTAGGGTTGCCCAGGGGGAAGATGATGACGCTGGACTGAGTAGTGGCAGTGGGGGTGGAGGGAGTGGGCATATGTGGGACCCTGAGGAGGTGGTAGCAGGAGGAGATGGAGTTGAGCAGTGGTTGAGACATGGTCAAGGGTCATCAGAGCTTGTTGGCCCGAATCACAAAGAACCCAAGGTGATGCCATTCCCTTAGCTGGTGTCCTTCCCTCAGCTGGAGACCCCAGGGGCAGGAGGTGGGTTTTGCTCATTTTGCTCTATTTGGAAGCGAACAATAAAGAGGAAAAATTTATATTTATATGAACTCAAGTGTCTGTGGGACACTCAACCTGCAGGAGGTAGCTGGGCATGCATGTCTGAGCCACAGAGTGAGTAGAGAGAGCTCTGAGAATATACCATTAGCATTTATAGGACAGACCTAGTTCAATGAGCCTATGAAGGAAGCCAAGAAGAGAGGAGGCCAAGGGCATGTGGTAGCATAGGAACCAAGGGGAGAGGGCATTTCAGGAAGGACAGACCTCTCAGCAATGTCGTATTCACTCTCACATGCTCTGCTTCCCTCTCGTAGGACCTTTCGGCTTCGTCGCTGTTGCTCAGTTATGTGACTGAGGGAGGTTATAAGGAGCAGGCACTAAGAGGGAGCTGGACATCCCTGGGGCAGTTGTGGGGCTCTGTGGTGTAGGTGGGACTTTTTTGAAGTACCTATGGCCAACAGTTTACTAAAGATTCAAGATGTCTGGGCCAGAAAGAGACCAGGGATGAAGGGGAACTTAAACTGTATCACATATTGTGTTTATTCACTTATTTATTAAATAATATTTATAGCTCCTCTGTTGTATTCCAGAATCCATGATAAGCTCTAGGCCAGCAATTTTCAATCTTTTTCATCTCATGACACACATTAACTAATTACTAAAATTATGCCATACACCAAAAAATATATTTTTTGCCAATCTCATTCATTCACACTGGACGGCTATTGTGTTGGCTGTTGTCATATTTTTACTTGACAGTCTAAGGGAAAAGAGGTCAGTGCCCCTGACTAACTAGTCAGGTGTCACATGTTTTTAGAATTTTTGTGTCACACTGGCTGAAAATCACTGCTTTAGGCTGTCATCATGGGACAGTTTCCAGGGGTCAATAGAGATGAATTCAATAATTATGTAAATTAACTATAACTATGGAAGATATGACAAAGGGGAAGTATCAGGTGCTATGTGACTGCAGACCAGAAGGATTTGCAGTGGTGTAGAGGAGCAGGAAAGACCTCCAGATAGAAGGGATATTTAATAATTGAGAAAAATGAATGTGAGCCAATCACTTCGTAGATGGTAACTGTTCAAAGAAGGGGAATAGCACGTTAGGCAGAAGGAGCAGCCTGCCTGATGTGTGAAGCGGGAGGCATCCTGGAGTTTGAGGAAGTGAAAGCAGCTCTGTGTGTTCGGAGCAGGAGAGCTGAGGCAGAGAGAGGTAGGGGGAGCTGGGGAAGAGGGCAGGCCCTGGGCTTAGCAAGACTTGGGAGGGCTTGTTAGGTGAGTTACTAAAGTGGAGGGTGATGCGATCAGATTTGCATTAAAAATTCACTGTGTCTGCAGCATGAAGAATGGCCTGAAGGGAAGCATGAAGGATGCAGAGAATCCATTGGGAGCATGCTTTGTACACCTGAAGTATGTGGCTTTTACTGAGTGTCCACCATTTGTAGCAGCTACTGGATGAGCTCTAGAGTGTGCAGGGCATGTGGGTGGGGGAGTCAATGAGGAAGAAGTATGTGTTCCTGAAGAGCTTGAAATGTTTTGGAGAAAATAGAGTCATGATCTCCCTTGAGAAGAAAAAGCACAGGCTATATAGAAACTCAAGAGCTGAGGGTCATGGAGCAGAGGGCCCCAGTGGGAAGGAGCCACTCTGGACTGGAGGATGAAAGAAAGTCTGTTGAATGGAGAGGTGAGCCTCAAGATTGAATTCCCAGGGGTTCAGAGTATGAATGACAGGGCTTCCATAAGGGTCCAAGGTGGGGAGCAGGGAGAGCACATTTGGAGCAAGACAGTGCAGAGCCCCTCTTCTGACCACTGGAGGTGGCTCTCCAGCCCCACAAATTTTGGAGATCTTGGGCCTATTTACTTATTTATTTATTTACAAATGGATATCCCAGAGGAGGGGTTGCCCCCCTTCCTGTCATTTCCTAGCAGAATAATCATCTTTGAAAAGCTTCTGATTTTAGGACTTATCATGTTTTCTTCCTCCCTGAAAAGGGACTATTTGCATGTTTTTATGAGTCTTATTACATAGCTTTATGACTTGTACATGTAATAATCGTGAGCCAGACGTTCATGGTATGTGTCTCTAGAGAAGTCATCAGTCGAACATAAAAATGTAAATCCATTTGCAGAAACACAGGCCAGTTATTGAAAGTGAGGCCTGCAGAACATGGGCCCCCAGTGATAGATTAGTAGGAGCCCAGCGACACACACTCAGCTCAGACCTGCTCCTTGGACCATCTGGAAACAGACGATGCTTAATAATGCAGAATAATAAAATCAGCTACATTCCCATTTACAAATGAAATATGGGAGGGTGAGTGATTCCATGGATCTAAAGCGAATGGGAATATTTCCCCCAGTTTGGGGCAGGGTTAGGTGGGGGACAAGCCAGTCCAAGATTCCAGGGCTTCTCTTGTGAATCCTGGGAGAAGCCAGATGTTGGAAAATAAAGTGTAGATTCTCTCTATAAAATGGACCTGTCGAAACCCTCTATGAACGATTGTACTTTCTCTGACAAACAGATATCAATACCTAGAAATGCTTCCTGCAATTTCTTTCCACGCAGCCATAAGGCAGTTTCAGATCAATAACAGCTCTCTAAGTGGTGTTCTCTGCTCTGTCACCCCAGCAGCTATAACCAAGGAAATGAAAGGTGAGAAAGATAAAAGCAAAAGTCAGGGTCACCTGCCACATCAGTGGGGCTCTTTATTCTGACAGGACAAGACAGAGCAACTTTCCCATTTTATTAGCTTTTCCTTCTAAAACCTTAGAGGTCTTTCATGAGCAATTAAGACTATTATTTGCCTGACTGTTAAACAGGGAACCAAGCACCTGAAAAGTTTATGTCACATATAATTGAGAGGTGATTTAGCTGGAAGGACCATGGCTGGGAAGTGGAGAGGGGCAAGCTCAGGAGTTCTACATCGTAATTACTCTGGTTCGGGTTCTGGATGGGTCTTGAGTTTGCTTCTCGTGCAGCAAACTCACAAGTGCTGTGATCATTCTGCAGCAAAACCAGGTCGGGATTTCTGTGGTTTGGCAGAAGCATCAACTTTCCTAGAGGGAGGGTACTGGAAGCAGGAGAATTCTATGAGACATCCTAGAAATTTGGGTACCTGCCACTGGCTCATTCCTCTAGTTAAATCCACTGGCACTACCAGTTCCCTTTCCTATGCAGCAATTCAATACCTATTTTAAGGTCAGCTGGTTAGCAACTTTAATTTCATCTGAAATCTTAATTCCCATTGCCACATTACCTAACACGGTTCTGGGGTTAGGATGTGCGTGTCTTTGGGGAAACATTGTTCTGCCTACCTGGGGAGGCTCTGCTCTTTTAGTCTTTACAATACAGGGGAAGGGAAGAGCAGGATCTTGAGCCCCTAAAGCTGCTATCCCAGTCTTAGCCACTAGGACTTGCTATTGGCAAAACTGTGAGTGTTGTTTGATCTCCCAAAGTCTCAGACAATGCCTGTAGGGTGAGGGCTTCCAAAGCCTGGTCTTCAGAATAGACCACCTTCTTGAGTTTCATCCCCTTGATCCAACTGCCTACTGAATACTTTTTCTTGAGTAGAAGCTTAGGGGATACCTCTTCTTGAATGTCCCAAGTCACTTTTATGGGTGGTAGCACCATTTTATAAAATACTGGAGGCCCGGTGCATGAGATTCGTGCACTGGGAGGTGTCCCTCAGCCTGGACTGCACCCTCTCACAGTCCAGGACCCCTCAGGGGATATCCACCTGCCGGCTTAGGCCTGATCCCCGGAGGGGGGGGGTGAGGGGGATCCGGCCTAAGCCGGCAGTCAAACATCCCTGTCTCAGTCTGGGGCTCTCACAGTCCAGGACCCCTTGCTCCTTACCACCGCTGCGCTTGCCAGCTGTGAGCCCCGCTTCTGGCTGAGCAGCACTACCCCTGTGGGAGTGCACTGACCACCAGGGAGCAGCTCCTGCATTGAGCGTTTGCCCCCTGGTGGTCAGTGCATGCCATAGTGACCAGTCATTCTGCTGTTCAGTCCATTTGCATAGTACGCTTTTATTATATAGGCTGCTCCTTTCTTCCCTCCCTCTCAATAGCCCTTACCATCCCTACCCTATGGGCTGAAAGCATAAAGGTTATCAAATTTCTCTTTCACAGGTCACCTACAGTCACTCATGAATTTCTTGCAGAACTACCTTTCTTCTTAAAGATTCTGGAGCCTACGTCTTTTCTCCTTTCTTACTCTCTCTCCCTCATTGCACTGTCCACCATCTTTTCTTGGTCTGCTGTATTAGCCACAGCTTTTCACCAGTCGGCCCTGTGTCCATCAAATACTCATTCCTATATCCAACCTTTGCAAATGCTGCCAGAGCAACTGCATATAAATACAGAGCTCGAATTCCTGTGTATCCATTGGCTCCCTGCTTCACTAAATCAAAGTCTAACCCATCAACCCACATCAGTGTCATCTATTTTCAAACTCTTTCCATATTTATTTGCCACCACTCCCTAGCGGATGCTGTCATATTTTACTGTATTGATTTAATCGCTCAGACTTGTATCTGCCTTCCTTCATAGATTGGGAACAACTCAAGGGTAGGATGGTATCTTATTCATTTCGATATCCTCCTTATGCAGAACACTCCACAGATGCTTAGCAAATATTCAGTGAAACAGCCACTAAATTCTCACTGTTACTTGTATTTTAGCCATCCTCCCAGAGCAGTTTATAGCAGTAGCAGTGATTGCCAACTGGGTACAAGAGCCAAATGCTGTGCCAGTCAAGGCCTCTATGTGTCTTGGCCATCTCCAGCCATGTTGCTCTGGGGTACGGCTGTTTCCAGTGTACCAGTCCTCCCAAGTCAAGTCAAGTCATAGGCTTCTAGTTTTCTACACCAGCTACCAAGAAATGGGTCTCAGGCCAATGTCTCCTCCAGCCACTGTTGCTCATTCCTTACAGTTCATCCCTTTCAAAGGCTCTGCTCCTCAACGAATCTCCTGGCACAACTCTCTCCATCTCAGAGGAGTAAACTATGGCCAATGGCCAAGGCCAGTAGGGTGCAGGGCTAAGTGAGGATGAAGGTGCCTCTACTCAGCTTTGTCCTCTAAATCTCACTGTCTCCCTCATGCTCTTAGGTACAGTGATAATTTTAAGATGGAATAGCAGCTTTTTTTTTTCTGAAACTATTTTTCTTACTGAATTAATTCATTTGGCCTCATCTTTTCAGAGGTCATAGCAACTTTAAGTAGTATTAACTCTTCTCTAAGAATGTCACAATCTGGAAACTTTATGATAATTAGCTTCCATTTCTTTCTCTTACAATAAAAAATAAGTCCCAAATGCCCATGTCTCACATGTACTTTATAGAAGGTTCATGAGTTAATTATACTTACAAAAGGTGCCTTAGCATTTGCATTATTCGTGACCCATCTTCAAAATACATTGTGATTCAGTAGATTTTGTGTGGCCTTCAAATGGTCCTGTGAATATGCAGATTATGGCATCTGCACACTTAAATTTATGTTACAACCTCTGACCTCAGGCACTTATAAATTAAGTGCCATCCAAGTAGCTTATTTTATTTGTTAATTCTCACTAGAGGATATATTTCTATTGATTTTTAGAGAGAGTGGAAGGGAGGGGAAGGGACAAAGAGAAACATTGATGTGAGAGAGACATACTGATTGGTTGCCTCCCACACACACTCCAATCAGGGCCAGGGATGAAGCCTGCAACCTAGGTATGTGCTCTTGACTGGACTAGAACATGGGACCCTTTAGTCCGCAGGCCCTGAACCAAACTGGCCAGGGCCAAGTAGCTCATTGAATGGAGGGGCAAGTGACTGAAGAAAGACAGGTGGATGTGTGTGTATCAGTTATGCTTTTGTATCCCCTGGGCTCATGGTCCAGAGGAGACTGTGTCTGGGAATGATCGATAGGAGTGGAAGCCTAGAGCAGAGGAGGGAATGACACTTCTGAGACAAAGTACCAAATGCCCGCATACTGCTTGTCGGCCATCGCCCAGCATCACTCATGTGCTGCTTTTAGTTTGCACTAGCACACAGTATAGCAAAGGTCATTAAAACAAAACAAACACACCACAGCCAACAGGGCTCCCCCAAGGAAGTCTTGGACTGAAGCCCTGGCTGTAAATCTTGAGCCTTGAAGAGCAAGAGGCAGAGTTTGCAGATCTCCATGCTGCTCCATATTTGTCTTCTCTTTGAGATGCAGGCAAACCCAGGACCTGGCTGCTGCTGTACAGTGTGCTCGGGGTCACGCAGGGGTTCAGCACTGTGCCTGCGCTGTGTGTATCCTTGGTCAAAGGACCCTGGTCATGGTTTGCTGTTTGTTGAAAAGGAGAAGAGGTTCAATTTTTTAAAATATATTTTTATTGATTTCAGAGAGGAAGAGAGAGGGAGAGAGAGAAACATCAATGATAAGAGGGAATCATTGATCGGCTGCCTCCTGCACGCCCCCTACTGGGGATTGAGCTTGCAACCCAGGCATGCGCCCTTGGCTGGAGTCGAACCTAGGATCCTTCAGTCCACAGGCCGACGCTCTATCTGTTGAGCCAAACCAGCTAGGGCCAGAGGTTCAATTTTTAAGCACAGACTTGATCTCTGCAAGAATTTCCCCAAAATAAAGTCCACCCTGTGCTCTAACTCCTGCCTGTCTTTCTAGTGATTGGAGATGCTAGCAGAGGTGGATCCCTAAGCAGCTGCTGCTGAAAACAGAAGGCATTTGAAACTTTGGGGCGGGGGGAAAACTCTGTCACCTTGTGACGTTTTCCTTCTCCCCCATCTGTCAGGCAGATTTCTTCAAATTCCCCATTTCAGTCACTCCTTGCAGCTTGGACTTGCCTGAAAAAATAGTTCAGATTTCTGCTAGGTTACCCAGAAAGAGATAAAGTGAAGAAAAACACAGTCCAAAGCATTTTGAATATTCCCTGACTTCAGCTGGATTCTTAGTATTTCATGCACCCAAATCCAGCTAGCATGGCCCCACCTCTTTGAAGAGCCTCAAAGTGAAGAAAGGCCTGAGCTTTTGGCAACGAAGAGGAAACCCTCAGATTTTGTGCACTGTCTGGGTTGGGAGCACACAGTGCTCAGCATGTGGGGTTGACAATGAAGTCAAGCCTGGGTGTCCCTCTGCAATGCTGTTCTCAGGGGCAGGCATTGAATTCCTTCCCTGCCCAACCCCTGGTGCTACCTGCTAGGGGTTGTCTCCAGAGAGTGAGAAGGAAGGTGGCCACACTTTTCTGGAAGATTCTTGATTCTTCTCCAATGCAGCTGGGAGTGCTTTAGGTGAACGGCAGTAAACTAATCACCTGGTATGAATGCTGCCTTTCTGACTAGCTGGGACCTTCTTACTGCAGAGCCACCTACAGCCTTTAGGGAAGGCAAGAATAGGGGCCCACAGGGAGTTGTGGATAATTCCAGTCAGTTTACATACAAATGTGTATCGGTCTCATGCAGCCCAGGCTTGTTTTGAATAAATATGTTCCTCTCTCCAAATCAGCAGCCCTGTGGATCTAGAGATGGGGCTTCACTGCTCCCCAGTGCTCAGCACATACATACATAAAAGGTGCCCGTTGATTCAGCTGCCAATGGCGACCTGGCGATGCATTTCTGAGGGTGTCACTCTGGATGGTGACAATTGCAATACGGATGGGCCTGGGGAGGGAGGAACAAGCAAAGTGCCTGTGTTCATATGTCTTTCACTGAGGCCCTTTTCAAGGGTGTATGACCCGAAATTCTGGTGACCAGTAGAGCCCGTCTTGCTCATACACCTCACCCAGCACACACTAAAAGTGAGGCATAGAAGCTACAGAGACCTAGTGAAATAAGCACGAAGGAGTGATAGTGAGGGCTCACTCCCAGGGCCCACACTGACAAACACAGTGCCCACAAGGCCATTGTTTCAATGCCACCAGTTCTGCCCCAGCCCATTCATCTGCTATTTGGCGGGTCCCAGAGAGGTTTTTCTAATGGACTTGGCAGTCATTGTCTAAAAATCTTCAATGGCCCTGTCTTCCAGGAGCTAAGATGGCAGAGGCTGAACAAATGGTGACTATTCGCACTGCTTTTCTTGCCCAGGTGGCTCATGGAATGGTCTGTTGCACCTGGGTGGAGATGCAGTTTCTTTGGTTATACAACTTTGGAGAGAAAGAATCTGTCAGCTACAGGTTTGCCCATTCCCTGTGGGCATGGGTGCTCTCTGATTCTTGGTTTCCCTGCAGCGCAGAGCTTCAGTTTAGAGACAGGGTATTTAAGGAATATTTGTGGTAGGAATATTCTAAATGGGTTGCCAAAAATCTCCCAGGGGTCCTCTTGAATATCTTTCCTCCCATCCACTTGTGAGTATTCCAGCCCGAGGCATCACACACTATAAATCAGAGCCCCTTAGGAAGATACTGATTTTCATGTGTAAAACACAAGGTTCTTAAGAAAGAAGGGCTCCCTCCCTCAGGAACAGAATTACCCCCGAGAGAGTGGCACGTGTGTAAACACAGGAGGTTAGGCAGCAAACTCCACTGTTAGTGCTTGCATTTGGGTACCCAGGTTGAGAGCATCTCTCTGACTCCCTGGGACCCCAGAGAGAAGAGCTGCTGATGACGTAGTGTTGGTTTGAAGAAACCCTTCGATGCTTTTGTTCTTATGTTCTCTTTGTGTCGTTCTTCTTAAATTCCAACGTGTTGCTGTCGTGTTTGCAACAGTGAACACTATATTGGAAAATGCATCTGAGCTTCCTTTCAGACCGGCCCTGTTCCCCCTAGGGTGAAAACTTTCCAAAATTAGACTCACTGGGCATGACATTTCTTGATATTGAACTGAACTAAGGGAAGAATGATGTTTGAACTTTCGGTTGTTTTGATATGTATACACTTTTCAAAATACACTTTTTAGCCATCACATTTTATTCATTTTTGAATGCACACATACAGTGCTTGACTTTTATATCTGGCACTTAACCATTTATTGCAAGACATCCTTTTAATTGTAACTATTTTAGCCTAGATATTGATGATGGCGGAAGTCTAAATACTGTAAGTACTGTAAATGGGAGATGATTTATCTCAGTGTTAAGAGTAGGGTTTGATTCCCAAAGGTGCTGATATAAGCTGGTAGATTCTATTTTAATGAATTCAGGATCACTGGCAAATGAACATGTGTTTGCCTTTCAAAAATTATGTTTGTATTACCCAAGAACTACACTCAGTACCAAGGAGTTGAAATCAGCAATACTTGAACATGCAGTTGCCTGTAAGCAGGATGCCTTGCTTTGATACTAGACATGCAAAGAGAGGGAGATTAATGATGCTATTGCTGTGTCATGACATTCATATTGGATTCCCCTTGGTTCCTATTATGCTGGAGGCATTTTACAAACACAATGTCACAAACATTTTCCCTCCATCTCCTCTCCTCCACCAGCTTATTCCTCTAATGTCCAGATTTTATCAATACTTACATTGATAGAATATTGCTTAATCAATCTGTCTCCAAAGTCTGAAGTCATTGGAAGCCTTTATTCCAATAAACCCTCAAGTTCAAATTTTAGCCTTTAAATATTTGAAACCATTTGCGGTTAGAAATGACTTCCAATGTACAGGAAATATGTTTGGAGATGTTATCCTTTTGATGTAGTTAATAGAATAAAAAAATCTGACTTTCCGATATTATTTTGTGCATTAAAGTAACCGTATCATATCACTGTTATTCCCCATTTTACAGAAGAGAAATTGCTATTTTCTCCTAGAGGGTGAAGACTCCAACCCAAGTCTATCTGACCCAAAGCATCAAGGCTTTAGAAGATTATGAGCCCATTTGGTTACATTATACATGTCTGCAATGATGACCTTCCATCCCTCCTACCTGCTAGTCCTGAGAACTTAGTATTTCAAATAGCCAAGGAGGGCTGGAAATGCCACTTTCCTTTGTGGGTGAATCCCAGAGGAAGCCTGCTGATGGGCAGGGGCACTCTCTCTTCTAGGGGACCCCCTTCCCTTGAGACCTGGGCACAGAGCACCAACTCTAGCTCCTCTACCCTCTCTACATGCCCAGCCTTTCCTTCAGTTCAACTTCAGGAGCATATACAAGCTTAGGAGGGATGGGGTGGCAGTGAGGTGCAGGAGGAAGGGCAGGCTTGGGAAGCCTCTGAGAGATGTTCTTTGGTTTTAAATAGGCCTTCGCCATAAGTCCTCCCTGACTCAGGATTGCTGTCCCTCAGGAGAGAGGTGGAGGTTTGCGAGCCTCAGTGGGGTAGACAGAGGAGAAGAGTGGGCTGCGGTGGGAGCCTTGGTTTGTGAGAAGGCATAGGGTGTGGAGGAGAGTGGTCTGGGAGAGGGGTGGGGGAGGAGTAGGTGGAGCCTGGGGTAAGACTGGGGCCCGGACGCAGGGACAGAACAAGGGTCTGAAAGCAGGGGAGATGCAGAGGCCCAGCCTTAGGTATATGTCTCTCCCCTCCTTCCCAGTGCTCCCCGGGAGGAACTTTCCACGTACCATCACTGCCCAGTCCTCTCTGCAGACGCTCCCTTCTGCAGGGAGTACTCAGATGTTTCCATCCCGGGTGCTCCCTCTACAGAAGCTTCCCACCCGGCCTCCCCTGTACTCAGTGACAGGGCCGGTCCCTTTCTAGGCAGCCTTTCCTGATGGACTAGGGAGTAGGGGTCACCCTCCTCCTGTGATACTGACCTGGAGGCCACAGTGTTGTGTTTAGATGGATTTAAGCCCCACAGAGAGCCCAGGAGAACGGAGGTCTGTCCCTGTAATGTATACACATTAATTGGGCAAAAACACATCCGCCTCATGCTTGACAAGGACCGCGTAGGCCAAGACCAGCAGAGCTGTGCACTGTCTCTCAAAGGTCAGGAAGCAGGGCTCCGGACCCACCACTGCGGGTAGGAATTGCCTGACGATCTTGCTCAAATAAAGGCTCTGACTCAGGAGATCCAGGCTGGAGCCTGAGTCCTGCATTTCCTCCAGGCGATGCGACTATGAAGGGCCACACTTCGAGTAGCACCTCTAACTGTTTTTGCTACAGAGGCCCCAAGCCCCTAAGCTGACCTGTCCACAGATGCGCACTCCAGCCAGCTCTCAAAATGCAGCATCCTTGCTGTTGCCAGTGGCCATCAGACTTGTCTGTATCAAAGAGACTGGCCCGATGGTCTTTCAGTGACCTTATCGATCTGGCCACAGAGAGGTTTCTGAAAGCCTCACAGCCTCGGTCTGCTCATCGCACCCTGCCCTTCCCCTACCCCCCACACCCCCGAGGTCTCTGGGATGCCTTTCCAGCGACCTCCCTTCCTGGAAGGAGTGACAAATGTGTTCGTCATGTTCGTGGCCTGGTTGTGTTTCTACCACCTGAGGCTGGACTTTGGAATTTTTCAGCAGAAAAAAATAAATAGCATTGGGAAGTCATTTCCTGTTGGTGGGCTCTCTGTTACCTGCGACCACAGATATCTCACACAGCTGATCCAGGTAACAGAGGAGACCTGCTCTTCCAGTGCTGGCCTCATTGCTGGCAAATGATGGTGACCAGTGACCCTACGTGGCCCTTCCCACAGGACTCCAGACTCCCTCTTTTGCCATGATTAATTCTATGTTCTGAGCTGGAATGACACTCATTTATTATTCTGTTTTACATATGCACCTCCAGGGAGTCCAGCTAAAAGCTCTAATTTTCCAGTTCAGTTGTAGCGCTGTTCTCTGAGAGGCACCAACTGCAGAGCTGCCAAGACAATGCCGGTTCAGTGAATTACTGAGTTTTAGATAGAATCATAGGCTCATATGGATTCAGGTGGAGCTTACTGAAACATGATGCAGACCTCCCTTCCCCCCACCCCCCTCCCCGGGCCTGTCTATTTGTAGGAGGAAGAACAATGAGCGTGGGTGGGACTGACCTGTTACAAAAATCAATGAGGTCTGCACCCGCCTGCCTGCCTGCAGTGCACTGCTGGCCTCGGTGCAGCCACAGTTGTCAATTAGCTCTGCCTGTCCCCTCATCCTTCCCCAAGCCCATGGCTGGTAGAAATGGAAATCAAGGCAGCTTTCTGCAGATCCGTCATTCAAGATTGCTTCCACTAAAGTGTCTTAACAGCATGAGAGCTTATAATCTCCGACTTAAAATGATGATGGGAAATCTAGAGCAGTGATTTTGAGGCCCTTGGTGGTTCTGGGATGGGCATAAGAGCACAACATAACTGGAGAGGCCTGAGTACTGGGAATCTTTAGTAGGAAAGATGAGATCTTTCCGACCTCTCTCTAGCCCCTGGCTGGGCTTCACTCCTTCCATCAGCCTTCAGAAAGATGGAAGCATCTCCTAGAAATGTCTTTCTGGGGATGTTTGTGCTGGGCATCTTAGTGGGATGTTTTAGAATGGTTAAGTGTGCCTCCGTTTGGGTGATTGATTCTCACAATGAATAAAACCATGAACTTTTGACTTCCGAGTAGTTGAGGGAAGCAGGAGATAAATTGAAAATGAAGAACGAACACACACACACACACACACACACACACACACACACACACACGAATACAGAGCGGGAAGTAGGAGCCAGGTAACCGGAGGCAAAAGGTCATGGTGAAGCCTGGAGATTGTCTGGAAGTGAAATGCCAAGGCAAGTGCCTCCGAAGCCAGGGGTCGGGCTGAGCCAGGAGGGACTTTCAGACCAGAACCCAGGGCCTCTGTGGAGGGCAGGGAGAGTAAGGGTGCATTCTGACTGACAAAGACATGCCTCAGGGAAGCAGGAGGTCTGGAGGAGGTCAGGGCAGTCTAATCCATGCACTAGGACTCTCAGTGAGATGCTACAAGTTGTCAGATTTGGGGGTAAGGAGACATGCTTCTTTTGGACTTGACATTTGAAAACAAATTTTTCTTCCTTTTAATTCTGTGGATGGGTCAAAATCAGACAGTAGGATAAATGGATAGGTACTTGCCCACATAGTGGTAAGCCAGGGTAATTTATCAGAGTTGTTGGAACAAAATTCTAATGACTCTTTTTACATATTTCTTTTTCTGTGTGTGTGTGTGTGTGTGTGTGTGTGTGTGTGTGTGTGTGTAAAATTTGTTCAGGGATTTGTAGTTTAAGTCACAAGATTATGTATATTTGACTATTAAACAAACTGGGATGTTTGGGCTGTGAGAGATTTGTAGCTGGATAGTAAGGGGGATGAGAATGCCATGTTCAATTTCTGCCTCAAGGTGGTTCTGTATGTACAACAGAGCCCAGAGGCTGAGTCATCACTTGGGCTTAACAAAAGAACTGTCCAGGTGTGTACAGTAAAGAATCTTTTGAGCTGCTCTTGCTGTTAACGATCTGGTTTCATAACCCAGATGATTAGATGTCACAGATAGTAGAAGGAGGTCAATAAAGCTCAACCTTTAAACTTTGACGATAATTTGAGCTGAATAATAGTTGAATTTCAGAACTGAGTTGTCATGGTGAGAGCCATTGAAAAAGAATAATTATCTTATAACTCACTGTCCTTCTGAACTCAAAGCAGTATCGCTAACCCCATTTCCAAATCACCAAGCCCAGATCATACTAAATCATGCTTACGAACATTGTTTTTATATTCTTTTATGTACGTATTTGCATTTATTGCCAAATATATAAAAATATATTTGAATAAATATGCACTCAATGCAGCGAATGGGAAAATGGTACAGGTGGTTTAGTTAGCTATAAATTGCATATTCTGGGAAAAGATACTAAAGTACCATTCAAGTATTCTCAAGAGCCAGGTGGTAGAGAGATGTTAGCAATAATTTTTTTTTTTCAGTTTAACATATATGACAATCAAGCCATTTATTTCCATTATTTTTGTGAGCTAAAGTTTTCATCTCATTTCCCCTGGGTAATACCATACATTTTTCCCTTATTAATCCATAATAACACAGTGGTGCACTTTGCTAATCAGAATTGCACTCTGCATAATAATTTACAATTTAATAAATATGTTTATCCCACATTTCATCTAATGTAGATGCAATTACTAAAATATATGAAAATACTAAATTTGAATTAAGAGGAAATTTAGGTGCATAAAAACAGTGAAAAATAAATAAAAATTGTAACATTTTATTTTAAATACAGTTTAATAATTTTTTGTGGAAAATTTACAGGATGTTTTTAGTGAAGGCAAAATATAATTTTTCTAGCAAGGTGATAGTGATAGATTTTTTCAAGTATTTCCAATAAATGGAAGAGAGAGGGAATGAAGATAATTGTAACTATTCTATTTTTTTTTTCAGAGTGATTTCATTTTTTTCCTTTATAATTTATTTATTTTTAATTCTTTATTATTTAAAGTATTACATAAGTCCCCTTTTCCCCCATTGACTTTTCTCTGGCTGCCCCCACCCCCCAGCACATGCCCTAATCCCCCTGCTGTCTGGGTCCATTGGTTGTGCTCATGTGCATGCATACAAGTCCTTTGGTTGATTTCATTTTTATGTTTTTCTTTTTCTTTACTTTTTCATTACATTTTTTAAATTAAATTCATTAGGGTGACATTGGTTAATAAGATTATATAGGTGCCTTGTATCCATTTTAATCATGATGACTTCATAATATGTTTTAACAAGGGTCCCAGTGCATGAATTCATGCACCTTGAAAGGAACTGTGTGCCAGGAGGCTGCGGTGGGCACAGGGGCAGGTCTCACACCATCCTCCGCACCCCTGCCCCGCCCCTCCCACCACTCCCACGCACTGACAACGCCAGTCCCGCTTGTACATGCTGATGGTGCAGAGTGATTGGGGCTGGTGCCAGCAGTGGGTGTGAGCGACAGCTGCTGCCCCGATCACCCCACAGGAGCAGAGGGAGGTGGAGAAGCCCTGAGAGGTGGTTGGGGCTGGCAGCCGCCATTCACACCTGCTACTGGCACTGAGCAATTGAGGCCGGCGCCGGGAGCTGGCAGCGGGTGTGAACAGCAACTCTGGTACTGGCAGCAGGTGTGAGTGGGGTTGGCACTGGCAACAGGTGTGAGCGCTGGGTGGGACCGCGGTGCTAAGGAGCAAAAAATTTTCAGTAACCACTAGAGGCTCACCTCGATGTCAGCACTGGCACCCTGCCTTGGTCTGGCACCCCTGTTCACCTTCTCTACCATCCCACTACAGCCGACGCCCACCATGTTTTGTGCTCTGCTGCCTGTTGCCCACACCCACAATGTTCCACGCGTGCCCCCTGGTGGTCAGTGCATGTCATAGTGACTGGTTGTTCTGCAGTTTGGTCTACTTGCATATTAGCCTTTTATTATATAGGATATGATTTATTATATAGGAAAAGATTCGTGCAATAGGCCTTCCCTTCCCCTGGCTGCTGGCACTGGTTTTCCTCCGGCACCCGGGACCCAGGCCTTCACTCCGGCCAGAGCTGCCTTCAAGCCTTCGCTCCACCGCTTCACGCCTACGTATGCAAATTAATCACCATCTTTGTTGGCGGTTAATTTGCATATCTTGGCAATTAGCCAATGGGAGGTGTAGCGAAGGTATGGTCAATTACCATGTTTGTCTATTAGATAGGATATGCAGCTGGACTTGAGTTCCTTCATTACTATAGTTTTTAAGAATTTTCTTGGATAATATTTTCTATACATTCAGTCAGATAATCTTTAGCATTATTTGTCAAGTTACTGAAAAAATCCATTGGTATTTTAATTTGGACCATTTAAAATCTGCATATTAAATTTTGGGAAATATTTACATATAGGGTGTTCCAAAAATGTATTTATAGACGTTGAATAATTCTAAAGGTACTGTTTATTAAAATACATTTCATTTGCAAAGTTAAGCTATCAGCTATTACAGTGTGTATACATTTTTTGGTACACCCTGTACTTAGTCCATATTAAGTTTTCTTATCAAGTTAGAACATGACATATAATTAAATCTTATTTCGTGTTTCTCAATAGTATTATCTTTTGCTTCTTATGGGTCCTATGAATTTCTCAAGGTAATTTTAAGCTATTTTATTTTGGGAGTAGCATTATTAATTGCATCTTTCCTTTCACTATATCTTTTGCAGTTATATTTTACTAGAGGCCTGGTGCATGACATTTGTGCACTCAGGCAGGGGGTGTCCCTCAGCCTGGCTTGCACCCTTTAGCAGTCTTGGAGCCCTCGGGGGATGTCTGACTGACGGACATCCTTAGCACTGCTGCAAAGGCAGGAGAGGCTCCTGCCACTGCCGCTGCGCTCACCAGCCGTCAGCCCTGCTTGTGGCTGAGCGGCACTCCCCCTGTGGGAGTGAACTGACCACCAGGGGGCAGCTCCTGCATTGAGTGTCTGCCTCCTGGTGGTCAGTGCGGGTCATGGCGACCAGTTGTTCCACTGTTTGGTTGATTTGCATACTATCCTTTTATTATATAGGATTATATAAGAACATTTATTTTAATATTAATTATATAAATGTATTAAGATATATTTTTGTTTTTAATGATCTTTTTCTGGGAATGTCTTGAGTTTTCTAAAATTACAAATGTCTGTCATCCACAAAATAATGGAAGCACTTTTTAACTTCAATCTTATATCTTTATTGCTATCTTTTTTTTCTAATTGCATTGGCTTGTACTTGATTAAAGATATGAAAGGAACATGGCAATAGTGAACATTCTTGTATTGTCTCTGACATTAATGATGACTTTTAGGGCTTCATTTGAGCATATTTGTATCTTTCCATTTTAGATCTAAATTTATCATCTTAAAAACTGTCCATTTATTTCTACTAAGTAAAAGTCTTATCCCCAGTTATGAGTGAGGTTTGGAACTAAGATGGAAGTCGCTTGCCCTGAGGCCAGTGGGTTTTTCCCAGAAATAACCGTTCTGAAATGATGTGCTCATCTTCTGCTAAATGGCTCATCATACTTTTTTTTTTTTTTTTTTTTTTTTTTTTTTTTTTTTTTTAGTAAAAATCTGCCCTCCATTACATAATGCTCCTGCTCTGACTTCAGCAGTCCAGATGGCAGCAAATGTAATAGCACAAAGGAGCAAAAGCTCACCAGGACTTTTTATTCCATAACTGGGTATTAAAATAATCTAGGGCCCAGACTGGGGCACTCGCTGATGGTAGAAGGGGATCCGTTATGGAGGTATTTCCTTCAGAGAGCAAGTTTTCCTAGATTAGCACCTCCTCCTCCCTGCTAACATCACAGCAACAGTAGGTTGCTCCCATGAATAATTGCAAGGATTATATATATATTTTTTAGAACATATTGAATTTTTTTTTCAACTTGTGAGAATAAAACTTTAAAAAATGTATGACCATATGTCTGGATGTAAAATCCAGTTTCAGTAAGAAGCCAAGTTTGTTGGCTATTACCATGATAAAACAGACCAATTTCTGTGTCAGGTCATGGCTGGATTGAAAGTATATGCAATCCCCCATGGATGCAATTATTTCTCATGTAGCCCTTTTAATCATGCCCACATTTTGTGCCAAATAAGCTGATCAATAGTGTTCTGGGAGAAAAATCTTATCTATGCAAGTGTGTCCTGCCTGATTACTAAAGACAAATTAAAGCTAAAAAGACATGGAAGTGATCTCATTCCTCCCAGTTTCTGGGGGCAGGCACTGAAGAGAGGTGTGTAGGGAGGAGAGATTTATAAACACAACCAAAGTCCTCAAGGGAGAAACAAATCACATGGCACAATGAAATCCTTCATGGAGAAGGATTGAACTAGGCCCCTTTGCTGCCTCTCTGTCATCTGGATTGTGCAGGTGAGCAGTATGGTCTCTGGCTGAGTTAAAGATCTGTGAATGTCAGGGCCACACCTGTCTTTCCCCCCACCCCCTTCCCTGGGCCCATCTTCTACAGGCCCTACTACTGGGAGTGCTTGCTTCTCAGCAGCCTTGCCTTAGGATCAGTGGGACAGCCTGCATGTGCAGGAAGTGGTGATTCAATGTATGCAGGTTGTCGGGCGGGGGTGGGAGGGTTATAGTTAAAAAGTGTTCAGGATTTCATGGCAACCAATTAAACCGCAGACTAGGTGGAGAGACCTGAGTTGACCCGTCCAACAGCTGGCAGCTAAGCCTCGTGTGACTGTATCCTGACCCAAAACTACATCAAACAATTGCAATAGTTAGGTAATCCACTTGCCACCTATTCCTTCATCCTCTAGCTCATGTGTAGGAGCATCATTTTTTAAGCAAAATATACTCACTGCTTCTAATCTCTCTATATAAAAGCCCAGTGACCATTATGGCAGAACAACCAGAACGACCGGTCACTGTGGTGCACACTGACCACCAGGGGGCAGACGCTCAACGCAGGAGCTTCCCCCTAGTGGTCAGTGCGCTCCCACAGGGGGAGCACCAATCAGCCAGAAGCCCGGCTCACGGCTGGTGAGCACAGCGATGGTGGCAGGAACTTCTCCTGCCTCTGTGGCAGTGCTAAGGAGTGGCGAGCCAAGCGGTAAGGAGCGAGCAGGTGGGTAGTAACGAGCAAGCAGGCAGGTAGTTAGGAGTGAGCAGGAGGGCAGTTAGGAGTGACAGGTCCCGGATTGCGAGAGGGCGCAGGCCGGGCTGAGGGACCTCCTGTCTCCCCCCCCCCGCCCCCTTCACCTCTCCCCCAGTGCACGAATTTCGTGCATCAGGCCTCTAGTATCTAATAAGAGAGGTAAAGGAGAAATTGCTTTAGCTGAAAGGAACAAAGACGGGGAGTTCTCCATCAGTTCTTCCCTTAGATTCCCACCCCACTTGCAAATAACAAGTATATGATGTCATTTGTTTGATGAATTGATGAGTTTCCCATAAATTATTGCAGATTCTGTAAACACGTCATTACATACACAGCATTTATTAAACTCCTATCAAATTGACTTCTGTATTTTATGAATATAAACAAGTAATGACCTCCATGAGTTTTAGTTTAGTTTGAACTATCATAATCCAGAGTTACTCTTCCCATCAATGCTGCAGTGCCAGGCTAATCGTTCTACTTACACAGAGTGAAGGAGGCTCTGAGGGGTTGAGTTGTTTGCTGAAAGCCCCTCACTGGAAGTGGCAGAGCGGAGGCTTGAACCTGCATCTGTTAGGTTTGCAACCCTGTGTTTAATTTATGTTCTGCATTGCCAGTACATGCAGGATGATGGAGCACACTAAGTGCTGGGTGGAGTGGATTTTGCTGACAGCGAGCAGTTAACAGAGGTCCGGGCAGCACAGCTTCCTCTGGGCCCCCACCCAGGACTGCCTGCAAAATGCTGCCAGTTGGCTTTTGTACATACTTTCTACCCTGTTGGAATGTGTCTCATTCTAATATTGCTAAAGCAATAAATAATTCCTGGATTGGTCCTATGGGGCTGTGGTCACTTCTGACAATTCCTGGAGAAGACCAGAGATTATCTTCTAGGCACCCGTCAGGAGGGTCGGTGCTCATTGGCTATGCTTGATCAGCTCACTTTCAACTCATCATTTCTACTGTAATTCTTTCCCTGCAAAGCCTCAAGCATTTTAGTCCTATTGGCTGGAACCTCAGTGTTGATATGATAAGGAACCTGGTGGAGGGGATGGAGAGGAGACAGATACCCCAGGCCCTTCTCTGAGATGTCTGTGTGATACCAGGCACTCGAACAGCTCAGGTAGTGGTCTTCTCCCTCCAGACTCTGGGGCTTTCATGAGCCGTGAGGAGGGTAGCCCAAGGTCCATCTGAGCCCCCTGTGCCCACCCACCTCACCACATCCGTCATCAACCTAGGTTCATGCAAATTGTACTGCTCAGCATGACCCAGCTGAATTCCAGATGCTTCCTTGGTTTTCACGTTCTGGAATATTTGACACATTTATATTTCTTGTCATATTTCCGCTCCTGCTGAGGTAAGGATGCACCAAGAACACAGAAGTTGTCACATATGCCAAAGGACTGCCTGGGGTCCCAGTCATGGACTTAAATAGCTCCCCACCACACAGAAAAGCAGCAGCCACAGGCCCTGAACAGCCATCTCAGGGGCAAGCAGCTGTCTCCTGAGGGCCCAGGAAATTACTGGAGTTGTGTTCCTCTCTGTGCTAAACCACGTGTGTGTGTGTGCACACACACACACACACACACACACACACACACACACAAAACACCAGAACAGATAAATTCATCTCTGCACCCAGGAATGGCAGTATAGGTAGATGCAATTTCCTACACATACATAGTTACACACATATGTACCTTATGAAAAGGGGGGGTAATATCTCTTTCAGAATTACCTTCCTAAAACACAAATCCGACTATGCTGTTTAATGATACTTTGCAAGTATTGTTAATTTTGCTGAGAGTGACAGGTTATTGTGGTTATGCAGGAAATGTCCTGATTTTTGAAGATGCATACTTAACGGTGCTAAAATGTCATGCCGTTTAAAATTTACATTTAATTATCACAGCACAAACACAGATGATATAAATATGGCAAATTTTTAAAAAATATGGGCTTTTAATTTATATTATTCTTGCTGAGTTTCTGTATGATTAAAATTTTTCTTTATAAAAGGTTAAAAAAAAAGGAATTCTGAATCTGCATGTCCTGATCTTTGTTACTCAAAGAATGGTGCTGGGGACAGCAGCTTTGGCTTCACGGCCGAGCTTGTTCAACATGCAGAGCCTCGGCCCCACCCCAGCACTGCTGGGTCAGACTGTAGTGCAACTTAACCAGGTTCCCCAGGTGATTGTGCAGTACTGGCCCTGCCAGCCCATTCCTCATAGCATATATGGAGTGGTCTTTCAAAACACAGATTTTGTTATGGAAGTTTCCTTATAAAACCCTTAGAAATTTCCCATTTCCATGGTATAAATTTCACAACCCCTAATATGTCTTACGTGGCCTGAATGATCAAGCTCCAGTCTCTCATGCCAGCTTCACCTGTCATCTCACCACCCTCACTGCCCACACCCATCACACTGGCCTCCTTATTTTTATGAGAGTTGCTGACTATTCTTCATCGGAGATTTACACATCCTTTTAGTTTCCTGAAAGCGTTCCTCCTCTACCCCCTTTACAGCCTCTACTCAGCTTTTGGGTCTCAGACAGAATTTCATTTTCTCCAAGCAGCTCTCCCTGACTTTCAGTCGGGCAGGACCCCTGCAACGTGTTCTCACGGTGCTCTGCACCTCTTTTTCCTAGCCTGCACCTTCACTGCAGTGAAATATTTTAAAAGGATGCAGTTAGTCTATGATTCATCTCTCCCACTGACATGCAAGCTTCAGGAAGCATGGGGCCAGATCTATGCTCTTCTTCTGCAGTTCTAGTGCCCAGGGGTGGGCAAACTTTTTGACTCGAGGGCCACAGTGGGTTCTTAAACTGGACCGGAGGGCCGGAACAAAAGCATGGATGGAGTGTTTGTGTGAACTAATATAAATTCAAAGTAAACATCATTACATAAAAGGGTACGGTCTTTTTTTTCAATAGTTTTATTCATTTCAAACAGGCCGGATCCGGCCTGCGGGCCGTAGTTTGCCCACGGCTGGCCTAGACCATCGCCCAGCACATAGGAAATGGTCTTTGCTAAATGAACAAGTGGATAAAAGGCAAGGTGTGTTTTGGTTTTGCTCATAGAGGTACCCCTGTTGTCTTGCCTAGCACCTTGCACATAGAAGGCACTGCATAAATATTGGTTGGACAAAATTGTGAGTTAGTGGTACCCATACACAATGGAATACTACTCAGCCATAAGGAAGGATGAAATACTGCCATTTGCAACAACATGGATGGACCTTGAGAACATTATGCTAAGTGAAAGAAGTCAGTCAGAAAAAGGTAAGAACCCTATTATTTCACTCATAGGTGAGATATAAAACTGAAACTTACGAACACAAACAGCAGCGTGGTGGTTGCCAGAGGGAAGGGGGTGGGAGGAGAAGGGGGTCCTAATACTGGACATAGTGACAGAGAAGACTTGACTCTGGGTGGTGGGCACCCGGTACAATATACAGACCAGCTGTGGGCAAACTACGGCCCGTTCGAAATGAATAAAACTAAAAAAAAAAAAAAAAAAAGACCGTACCCTTTTATGTAATGATGTTTACTTTGAATTTATATTAGTTCACACAAACACTCCATCCATGCTTTTGTTCTGGCCCTCCGGTCCAGTTTAAGAACCCATTGTGGCCCTCGAGTCAAAAAGTTTGCCCACCCCTGATCTAGCATCTGTCATAGGTCAAACACTTTTTATAAATACTCTATACCCAACTATCTCATGTGATCCTCACAACATCCATTTGAAGTATAAGCTATGATGCTCCATTACAGACGAGGAAACTGGGAACCAGGGACATTAAATAAGGTTCCCAAGTCTACGAGAAGATTTAGAGCCACGGCAATTGGATTGTAGAGCCGGACACCGAAGCACTAGGTCCCACTGCGGTCTCTGCCATGTCGATTTGGTGTCCTCCTGTTGTCATCTCTGCCCTTCTAGCGGCTGTCTCCCTCTCACAGGGACGCCGCAGCTCATTCTTTGATTCCCTTTGTCTCCCACAACAGGGAAGGAAGCTAAACTCTGGTCCTTGGACTAAAAGGAAGAATTTATAAAAAGTGCCTGTGACATTCTGGTAGGATATTAGTGCTTACTGGCTGGTAGTACTTAGCGGGTGATTATAATAATTATGCAAGGCAAACAAATTAGCTGAGTTAACTTCTCACTAAAGCTCCTTTCAATGAGGTGTATAAGAGAAAATGTATTCTCCCATTTATTGTTCAACTGAATGGGAATTCTAAAGGGGAAAGGCCATCCTAACAGGGATAATTAAAAGAGGCATCACGCAGACGTCACATTGAAATGCACACACACATGCACACACGTAGCTGCTGTTTTAAGTCCTGTGTGCAAAGCCGTGCATTTGGCAAGCGATTTCAAGATAGCTTGTTTTAAATAAAAGCAGTGAAAACTTGTGATTGAGAACTGCAGCAGCGTCTTTAAAATGCTCATATTTCTGAAATAATGAGCTACTTTGCAAGATGACAGCTTTAAATGGTGAAGCATAAGCTTCAAAATGCTTGCTGTCTGGGCAAGCTTCTATTCCCACCAGTGGGGCTTTCACCGTCTGGGGGGAACGGGGAAGGGCACAGTGAGTACTTCTCAATTCTAACAAGCACTTTCTATTGCAGAGTTCTTGATAATCACTTTTAATAATTGTTCCCTCCAACAGCTCTGGGTCTTTTTTTTTTTTTCATTTCACAAATAATAGTAACCTATGCAGATAGAATAAAAGGAATATATTTGGAGGCCACTTCTTTGTTAATAGAGGGGCTAGCTTCATGATCTCACCCAGCTGAAAGGTGTGAGAAATCAGACTTGCTGTTGAAGGGTTGCTCTGTGTAGTTGGTGGGTCCGTAGTAGGAGCCACTGCTGTGCATGCAGTTCTCCCTGGGCCTGTGCTTCAGTCTGCCCTGAGGGCTTCCAAGGTCCCTGTGGAAGGTCACAGGGGGAAGGGCTCAAGCCAGAGAGCCACACTGGCTTCCGGTCTTGTTTATCAGCTGCTGTATGACTCTCTGAAGTACTGTATTTTGAAAGGAATCATTCAAGAGCAACTATTCAGTGAGTATCCATAATGAATATCAAAAGCTTTCTAACCCAAAGGTTAGAAATCTGTCTCTGCATCTTACCATCCAACCCTTTTTAAAAATATATACGTTTTTATTGATTTTGGAGAGAATGGAAAGGAGAGGGAGAGGAAGAGATAAAAACATCAGTGAGAGAGAGAGAAATATTGATCAGCTGCCTCCTGCATGCCCCCCACTGGGGATCTAACCCACAACCCAGGCATGTGTTCTGACTGGGAATAGAACCGTGACCTCTTGGTGCCTGGGACAATGCTCAGTCTAATGAGCCACACCAGCCGGACGCCACCCAACTCTTATAAACCAATTATGCTCTCAGTATTCTGCTCTTGAACTGACCCAAGTCAGACGCAATTTGGACGTCAAGTGAGAAGTGAACCTTTCTAGTTGTTTTGCATTGTTTTAAAGATGCCATAAATCCAGGGAGATATTGTCTGAACACGAGGAAGGCTGACTGATCTGTCACCTTGCTCAGGGCGAGCTCACCTCCGTGAAGCACTCTGGACCAGCTTGCCCTCTGATCCTCACCATTTGCGATTGGTCCTGCAAAGGCTTCCCGCTCACCTTGATTCCCTTCAACACCGCAGCTAGAACATGCCCTCTGTCAGGTCCAGTGCGGGGCCTGGGAATACTGCATGATATATTTTATGACATCTGTTCTTGTTTATTTCATGTTTTGTGCTTGTTTTACCCGAGATGGGGAGCTCCCCAAGTACAGGATGCAACTGACGCCTCCCCTGAGTTTCTCCTAGCAGAGGCCAGCCCATTGCACATAGCAGTGGTGATGGTAGCCAGTCAAATGAATTGCATAAATAAATCCCCATGCTCTCCACTGATTTACTAGTATTTACCACATTTCTGTAAGGGAAAGGGGGATGTTGCATCATGTTTTCTAAATGAACATTTATCTTATATCTCTGATTTCCTCCTTTTCTGAAAACTGTGTACCTGACACAGCAGCCCATTACAACTTTTTTTTTTTTGGTTGGGGGGCGGGGAGGGCTTCAGTGACCTCCTGGCATATATTACCCTTTCTTTCTCTCTCTTTTCCTGACCTTCTGCAAAGCTTTTACATTTGCACAGGTCTGTGATGGGGCTGGGCGTCTGCCACTCCCTGACGGATATTCTGTCAGTCTGTGCATTTCATAAAGATAGGAGAGGCGGTAGAAATTAGCAATGTCACCTCCAGCATCAAACTCAGTTAACAGTCTCACCCTGTTCATTTTCATATTCCAGTTGGTCCAAAGATTTTACTATTGTCTTTTTTTTTTTTAACTGAAAAGTACATCTGCATTTGCAAGGAATGGTGACAGGAGATGCAACCAATGATCTATTAGAATCATAATATATTCTAGAAAAATATTTCAAAGTTTAATACCTATTCTTTTTAAACAAGGAACCTGAAATTTAAAGAGTAAGCATTGTATCCTGGTCACATAGCAAGTCGCCAGGAGACTTTGGACTATTCTCTGGCTGGTGAGCCCTCAACTGGCTACTCTTGATTCATCAACGTAAAATCCTCTGTGAGGTTAACACATGCTCAGACACTGACCTAGTTGGTTAAGTTGCCTCTGGAGACACATATATTATAGTGCTTTAGAACACAATATTTGGAGTTAGATGGCTCTGGATTTTTAAAATCAGGCTTATGAAATAGCCTTGAGCAAGTTATATCCCTTCCCCTCCTGTCTGTTACCTCTTCTATAAAATGAAGATAATGATGGTGTCTGTGTGGTTGTTGTGTGAAATAAATAACCTAACAGCCCATAATCTGATATACTGAGGGGCTCAAATTGGGACTCCTGCTATTACACTTACACCATTTAGAAATAATAGTGAAGCACACAGACAAGTGCTTTGGTAAAGACCAATCCAACAGCACATGCTGTTGAATCTCATTGGTAACCTATTAAACTAGTGCATTACCCTCTTGCTGCCTGTATTTGCTTGTTCATTGGGTGTCTGCATAGTGTTTATTGGGAACATACTCAGTGCCATGTACTGTGCAAAGCAGGGGTGATTTAGCTGTGGTCTCTGTCCTTGAAATACTATCATAGAGGAATAACTACATTAGACTGATGAGGTTAACAGAAATACCTACAAGGTAGCCCAGAGAAAAGACTGAGCCCTGCCAAATGAGTTTCAGAAAGTCAGAGAGCCCTCTGAATCACAGAGCTATATTTATTTCATTTCTATGGTTTCTACAATCATGCTTATGATGAAATAACATCAGGAAAATCAGCCCTCTCCTAATATGTGCAAACAAATTCAGAAATGACATATTGCAAAGGTAGGTCATATCTGATTTAACATGCACTGGCTTCCGCACAGAGAGTCAGCCCTTGCCTGGTTTCTTGTGCTTCAGCTTCTCCCAGGGATTGACAAGGACATTTGCACTGTGAAGAGATGGGTGAATATGCACCTCTTTCTCCAGCGATGATTCTTTTTGGGAGGACAGCTGAGGAGAGTGTTAGAGTGGGCTTACTAGTAACTCTAGAGTGAGGGTTAGCTCAGGTAGACCTTGGCATAGATGGAGAATCATATGATGTTTTCACTTATCAGGAAAAATAAAGTCTAATGGGAAAGATGAAATGGAAAGTATTCTTGGGGAGTAAGAACGAATGTCACTAAGAATGTTGTTGGGAAAAACAAAGCCTTGTTGCATTGCAAAACAGTAAATAAAAAGGCAGAGCTAGCCTGCAGTGGCAGGAAGTATGCAGCTCACCTCCCTTCTGGATTTGTGGAGACACTGAGGCTAAAGTTATATGTGAGCTGATGGGAAGAGCCGGGCTTATTTGCCAACTCTCAGTCCACTCTCCATTTCACCACGAGAGTGACTGGTTACCTGTGATCTGCGCTGGTGATCTGAGAACACTCACACATCTCCAGGGATCTTCAGAGCGTGCCTCTATTGGAGCCTGCAGCATTTTTCAGTAGGACTTATCCATCTGGTGTCTTCCTGTTTTCCAACCACCACTTCTCTATCATCCATTGGATTGTCTTGATGTTCTCTAAGAATCGACTTTAGAGCCTTGAACCTGGCTTCTCTCCCTAACATTGTGCCTCTTCTCAGGTGCTGTTCCCCCATTTCCCTCCATCCACCCTCTGCCCTCACCTGGCCCCACATAGCATCTAGCCGAGTCATATATAACACAAAGCAGTCAATAGACATTTGTAGGGTTACACAAAAGCAACGGCTTGACAGTAGACAAAGCAAGCAGAATGAAGAGGGAGTGTTACAAAGCACAGAAGATGAAACGAATCCTGGTAGCAACGCAGAATTAACTGAAGCATGTTTTGTATCTGCTCTGCCCAAATCTAAAGAAAAAGAGCTTCACTATGAAAGGCTAAAGTGTGCTCTTTGCCTCCCTGCTTTATTTTCCTATGCTGTCTCTGTGTCTTTCTGTGCTACATGGCTGGGGCAGCGATCTCTGCAGCTGCTAATTGTGCCTTTCTGGGTGCACCCTGTTTTTGTGGCTTTGACAGACGACTGCTCCCTTGACATGTCTACATTTCCAAAACACTTTGTGATTTTTTTCCCTCTTGCGAGCGCCTGGGACATGTAGATAGGGATGGCTCTGTGCACAGCCGGCTTTCTCTGCCCTGCCTTAGCGTCAGTGCTGGAGCCCTCAGCCAATTAGAGTAAGGCTTGCAGAGATGCTTTGAGACCTGTGGTTACTAAGGGAAGAGCAATTCAGTGGAAGGTGGAGTGTCTAGAAGGGGAAGACAGGGTGGGGTAGTCAAACTATGGTCTTTGAGCCATTCAGCCATGACTCATTCTCAAAGCCTGACCTTCCTATACCTGATGCCTGCACTGGCTTCTGCATTTCCATGACATGGTTGTCTGGATTCCAGATCTACCTGCACCTGTTCCGGCCCCTATAGTCATTGGACACTAGCCCTGTTCTTAGTGTTTCCAGTGCCTCCCCCAGTCAACCATTCCACATCAGCTGTCACCAGCCTAGGTAGGGCCCTCAACGGCTCTCAGCCATCACACTGTCTCCTAACTGGCTTTCCCCTCCAGCTGCTCTCGTCGCCAACCCACGGTCTCCGTGAGACAGACAGCCCATTCCATATGGCAGTCATCTGGTCAAGGACCTTCCTGGGCTCCCACTGTCTTTGGAGGCCCTCAAGGATTGTTGCTGATTGATGGATCGCTCTGTAAACTCTGCACGGTGCCCGTGTTCACGAGGCCCTGACACTGCTTTTAATGACCACTCACATTAATCTCTCTCCAGAAAGGTCTTGGGAGATATTTAACGTGCAGCCTGTCAAGTAGACGGGTGTGCCTGAGAGGTGGAAGGAATTCCAGAGAAGTCATCGAGTTTAAAAAACACTCTGAATGACACGTTTTTCTTTTGGGACATTTCCTCCAAACTGATTAGCTTGCTTGAAAGTGGACTCTGCCTTCGTTTTTAGCATCCCTCCAAATTTGAATGCTGCCGGCGTCTCAGAGCCACGCAATGTGCCTTGTGACAGCCGGAGCAAAGTTTAATTACGGAAAGATAAATATGAGTTCCAAATTCTCGCTTTTCCCCAGCATGTCACAACCCTAAATGCTTTGCGAGTTCAGATTTTTTTGTGAGTCACTATGATTGTGCAGGAGAAAAGTTTATATTATTAAATCTACTCTTAGCTGTACAATTTCTTCGAGAGACCTCGAGCTCTTCCTGCCTTTAACAAATTTAAAGAAATTGGATAAAGAGACAATAACCTGAGCTTTCCTGGAGACACCAGATATTTTGATCTATTTTTACCGCAGCCTATTTTCAAGGGCAACACATCTCTGATTTTTTTTTTTTAATCAAATGGTGTGACTTGAAAGCTGTAGCCTGACCCGTGGAGCAGACACCACAGGGTGTTAGCGGTGGCTGTGAATAGTGTGAGCACCAGAAAGGAGTCGTCTTGGCCTTACTAAGGGAAAATAACCTTGACCTTACACTGACGAAGCAGAATACCATCGCAGAGAGCAAGAGGGATGCTCTAGCTTTGGGATTGCTGCATTTTGATCTGCTGCTTGCTCTTGTCTGCTCCTGTGCCTGACTAAGACAAGATTAGAAGATTAGTCCAACTTCTCACTGCTGTCAGTTCTCTCTACGGAGTGAGTGTCACAGGTAGATGCTACTGAGAAATCTTGGTGGAAAGGCAGAGCAGAAGGCACTCAAGCAGAGAGAAAATCACATTTAGGTTTGTTTTGGAACAGCAGGGTCAACCATTAGCAGATTTATGAAGTAAAGTCTTATTGACATTTACACTGCAATTATGATCAACATTTCTTTGTTTTAAGATAGGACTTCTGAGTTTCAAATTGGAGAATCTCAATGAGTAGTGCAATCTTGGATACAGTAATTTGAATATAGAAATATTTAGTGATTAATTAATTAAAACCAGGAGCGAACACTGTTGAATATTCTTCTTTCCCCCATGAGTCAGGCCCATCTCAGGTGCTCCTGTAGCATCCCTGTTTTTTCCCAATATGGATGCAAAACCTGGAATTACTGTCCACCCTTTAGAAGCCCATCTAGTTGATGATTTCCAAGGGGGCAGAGATTATGTCCGTCTTATCATTGTCCTGTGTAGCCTCAGCTTCTAGAATGGTTTCTAGCCCATAGTATACATGCTATAAACATGTTACATGAATAATGTTTGGAAGGGCATACATTTAGTGCTTTTGATTTCAGTCAATAATCTTCATGTGCTAAATCCTATGGTCACAGTGGCTCAATATCTTTGAGAGTCTGAGTATAAACTCTCTCTTTTTACACTACATCATAGGACGAACACAGCTGAGAAAAGCCTCCTTCTCCCTCAAAGAAAACTGAAAAGAAAAACAACACAGCCAAACCACGTATGTTCACCCTGAGCAGGAGTGGAAGTTAGCTGAGGGAAAGATCTGGCAGTCTAAAGGGGTTTAGGAGCTGGGTGGGAGATGCAGCCAAAGACTGGCAGTGTGAACAATGAGTGTGGAGGCAGGAGGGGAGGGGCTCAGTCATGAGTTTGGAGACACGCCAGTTTCTAAGAACCAGACATGTCCATAGCCAAAGATGGATGGGACAAGTAGTATCAGGGGAGCCCACCGGAACCCATAGGATAGTCCCCCATGAGGATTCTTCTCTCTGATGATTTCTGGGCCCTGGAAAAATCCCCTGGTATTTAGCTACCATCCCATGGAAAAAGTGAGGAGGGAAAAAACCCTCTTAATTGGCACCATCTCTCCAAAAAGACCATAAATACATACATACATACATACATACATACATACAAACAATGCCACACTCCCTTGAACATTACCAAAATGTTTTCTGCTCCCTTTTCCTCAGACATTGAAAGAAAGAATACATAAATTTAGAAAAAAAATAAAGGAAGTACTTGAGTCTCCAGATTTAGTAACCAGTGGTTATTTTGGGAAAATTAAAATTGGAATAAATAAGGCTTAGAGAAATAGGTGGGTGCTTCTGTTGTTAGAATGAAGAACTCATTAATATTTTTATGTACGAATCCACCTGTTTCAAGCAAATATTCCTTTAATTTCCCTATGTTATCAACAAAAGAATGAATGGTGCAGCTTAAAGATGTAACCTCCAAATAATACAACCTGATATTCGCTTTCAAAAATGAAAGTTCTCTAAGAGCAAAAGGTTCTAATATTTTTTTTCTTAAGGGGCGAAAGGGTGAGAGAAAAGAGCCTGCTGAGGCTGAAATTTTAATTTTTAGACTAGGATGTTTCCAGAAGCTTCTTAATAGGACTTTTGAATTCCTGTTCTTGAGAACATTTTCTACATCCTGCTGGGGTGTAGAAAGATGCTGTTATATACTTGATACCTGGGAGAGAGGGCACAGGGCCTGCTGTGCACAATCTCAAACCTTGAAATAATCACTCATTTTGGCATGAAATTCAGCCAGAAATCTGATTTTTATGACCTAAGCATTAAAAAAAATCAGTTTCTATGGATTCTACTCTATTCATATGTGAGGAGACCAGATTTTACAGTTGGATTGTTAATTTTCTTGGAAGTGTAATGGTGAATTAACTTGAAAAATATGTAACAATGTTTGTTCTTTGAAAGAGCCAATATTACCACCATGAGTTGTAACGTCTGCTTTTAATTAATATGGCATATTTTGGTTCTGGTATTAGCATATGGTCTGTTTTCACAGTCCTGCCATTTCTGCCTCCTTCTCTCTATCTCTCATCCCTCTCCTTATATGTCCCTCCCCCCCCCCTCCTTTTTCTTTTAGGAGGTATGATTTGCATACAATAAAATTCACCACCTAAATTGTTCTGTGTGATGAATTTTAACACTCACATATACCCGTGTAACCAGTACCCCAAGTAAACTCTAGAATATTTTCTTCAATTCAGATAGTTCTTTTGTTCCTTTCCAATCCAGACTCCCAATGTTCTGATTCCCATTATTTTAGTGTTGCCTTTTCTTTCATTTCATCTAAATATAGAGCATATACCTTTTATGCTTTTATTTCACACCTTTTATGCTTGACTTCTTTCTCTTAACATAATATTTTTTTGGAATTCATCCATATTGAGATATTGGTAGTTTATTCCTTTCTACTGGATGAATAGACCGGAATTTATGTATCAGTGTTCTCATTGAGGACCATTGGCCTGTTTCTAGTTTTTGACTATTATGAATAAGACTGTTAGAAGTCTTTTGTGGACATGTATTTTCATTTCTCCTGGGTAAAAACCTAGAGAGAGATATTATTGCTAGGTCATAGGGTACATGTATGCTAACCTTTCTCAACACCTATAAAACAGTTCTTCAAAATTATTGAATGACTAGAGGCCTGGTGCACAGATTTGTGCACTGGTGAGGTCCCTTGGCCTGTCCTGTGGGGATTGGGCCGAAACTGTCTCTCTAACATCCCCCGAGAGGTACCAGATTGCGAGAGGGTGGTGCAGGCCAGGCCGAGGGACCCCCGGTACACAATCAGGGCTGGGGAGGGATCATGGGAAGGCTTCAGGGCATGTCCGGCTCATCTCACCCAGTCCTGATCAGCTTGACCCCAGGAGCAAGCTAGCCTACAGGTCGGAGTATCTGCCCCTGGTGGTCAGTGCACATCATAGCAACTGGTCAAACGTCAAATGGTCAGACACTTAGCATATTAAGCTTTTATTATATAGGATTGTATATTTCTACCAGTGTGACAGCTCTAACTGGTCGAAATCTTCACCAACATTTGATATTACCAGGTTTTAAAAATGTGTAGCAATTCTAGTGTTTGTAAAGTGATATGTCATTTTAAAAATTTGCATTTCCCTGACAACTAATGGCATTGAATATCTTTGAATGTGTTTATTGGCCACTTGTGTATCTTTTATTTATGAAGTGTCCATTCAAGCATTCTGCCCAATTTTTTATTGCAGTTTAATTTTTCAGTGCTAATTTGTAGAAGGTCTTCATTGATTTTGGATATACATTCTTTGCCTGATGCATACAATATTTTCATATATAATATTTCATCCAGCTTGCTTTTCATTTCCTTACCTGTGTCTTTCAAAAAAACAGCAGTTTTATTTTGGGTAAAGTCCATTTTATCAATTGTTTTCTTTTTAGCTTTATACTTTTAATATCTTATAAATTTTCCCTACATTAAGGTTGAAAAATTCTTCTACATTTTATTCTAGAAGTTTCATAGTTTTTCTTTTAAATTTAGGTTTGTGATCCATTTCAAATGGACTTTTATGTGTGGTGTGAGGCAATGGTTTGGTTAATTTCTTTTTCATACATATAACCAGTTGTTCCAGGAGCACTGATTGAAAAAATGTTCCTTTTCCTATTGACTTGCCTTAATATCGTGGTCATCAACCAATTTAGCATTGAGGTGGGAGCCTCTTCCTGGGCTCTTTATTTTATTTTATTGACTAAAGATCTGACTTACCTAAAAAAACCGTCAATTCTAGAATTTCCTGATTAGTGCTGCTTTATAGTAAGTTTTTAGATCAGGTGCTATAAATCCTCTAATATTGTTTTTTCCTTATATATTTTAACTTTAAATATTGAAATATTATCAGATTATAAAAACAATACAAAGAATGCACCTCAATTTTCCAAATGTTAAAATCTTACATAACAACAGTACAATACCAAACTGAAAAAAAAAATTAACATTGATACAATGTTGTTACCTAATACACAAATCTTATTCCAAGTTTTATCATGCCTTTTGCTCACCTAGATTCCCACTCATTATCATATCCTTTCAGTCTGTAGAAATTCTCCTAGCAGTTCTTAACGTGTGGGTCATTTGAAAGCAAATTATGTAGTTATATTTTTCTGTCCAGATATGTCATTATTTTGCCTTATTTTTTTTAGGATAGAATGGTAGGTTGACAAAGTTTTCTTTCAGTCTTTTGTAGCTGCTGTTCTTTAGACTACTGGCATCCTTATTTTGGGTGACAAGCTAGTTTTCTTTTTAAAAAATAAGGTTTTCATTGTATATAATCTTTTTAATCTGGTTGCTTTTAATATCTTTTCCTTAACTTTGGTTTTTAGAAGTGTGACTATGTGTTGTTCTGTTTTCTCTTTATTTATCCTGCTTGAGTTTCAATGAGTTTCTTTAATCTGTAGATTGAAGTCCTTCAACAGTTTTAGAAATATTTCTGCCAATTGCTCTTCAGATATTTCTAATGACCTATGCTATCTCTCCTTCTAGGAATCCCATTACACATGTTTTAGGTTATTCAATATTGCTCCATAGATCACTGATGCTCTGTTCAGTGTTTTCACTACTTATTTTTGTATTTCAATTTGGACTGTCCACATGTTCCACTAGTCCAGTTCTTTATTTTCTATTGTGTTAGTCTACTGTTAATATAATCAAGTGGATTAATAATTTCCAAAATTGTATTGTTCATTTCCAGCTTAGCCAATTCCTTTTATTTTTATTTTTTTGTATTTTATATCTGTCTGCTGAGATTTCTTACATCTTCACACATGTTGTTCTACTTTGTCATAAGATCATTTAACATATTTATCATAGTAATTTTAAATCTTTACAGGATAATTCCAACATTAGAGAATCTAAAGCTCTGTTTCTATTGACATTTCCTCTCTTTATAATAAAACTAGAGGCCTGGTGCACGAATTTATGCACAACTGGGGTCCCTTGGCCTGGCCTGCGGGATTGGGCCAAAACCGGCTTTCTGACATCTCCTGAGGGGTCCTGTATTGCGAGAGGGCGCAGACCAGGCTGAAGGACCCCCACTGGTGCAAAATCGGGGCTGGGGAGGGACATGGGAGGTTGGCCAGCCAAGGAGGGACCGCGGGAGGGCTCCAGGGCATATCCGGCCCATCTCACTCAGTCCTGTTTGGCCAGACCCCAGCAGCAAGCTAACCTACCAGTTGGAGCGTCTGGCCTCTGGTGGTCAGTGCACGTCATAGTGAGCAGTGGAGTGGCCTTAGCATATCATTAGCATATTATACTTTGATTGGTTGAACGGAGGACCAACAACCAGACACTTAGCATATTAGTCTTTTATTATATAGGGTTTATTTCTTTGCTTAAGTGCCCCCCCCCCCCCGTTATGATTTTTTGTGAGCAATTTTGTATAAGAGAATATTAGAGAATGACAAAATTATTATTTATTTCTGGAAAAATGTATTTCTCTTTACCAGGTTAATAGAGAGAGTGTGTGTAAAATAATTTAATCTTTTATTGTTTAATGTCAGCGGAGAAATTGAGATCTTGACATAGGTGAGTTTTTATATCTTTCTTTGTGTTGGATTCTAGCTGCCAGCTTTTTGGGTTATGGGGCTTTCTCTGTGCTCTCTGTTTTTATATTTCAGTAAATTCCTCTTCATTCTTACATCCTATCCACAGTCCTTGGTAGCTGCTGCCCTGAACTTCAGAAAGACCTCATTCACTGACAGGGATAACCTCTCAGTTTTCTTCTATCTCCTCAGTTGTGTTGACAGGGAGGTGCAGACTTGAAGCACCTCTGAGTTCTAATTTCTCAAGGCAACCTCCACACATTCACTAGAAGTTGTTGATGGTTGCCTGCTATCTCTTTATACCTGACCACATGGATTCCTCTGTCTATTGCTGCTCCACCAGGGATGAAAGACGCCATAGTTTCCCCATCTCCTAGAAAGGCTTGTTATTTTCTTTAATTTGTTCAATTTGTTTTTTCTGTGCCCTTAGTTGCCCAGTGAATTTAAAAACAGAAACAATGACTTCTAACTTGCTTAGTCTTTTCTTGTTGTTAGGGTGGAAATAACTCTGTTGTGATTTTTGTGCCCTACCCTGAAGCAGAAGTTGACTACTCTATTGTTTGTCTGGGTTTTTATTTACTACTGGAGGCCCAGTGCACGGCATTCATGCACGGGGGGGGGGGGGGGGGGAGGCCTTGAGCCCGGCCTGCACCCTCTTGCAATCCAGGACCCCTTGGGGGATGTTTGACTGCCAGTTTAGGCCCGATCCTACCCTACAGGATTGGGCCTAAAACAGCAGACGGACATCCCTCTTGCAATCCGGGACCACTGGCTCCTAACTGCTGGCCTGCCTGCCTGCCTGCCTGATCACCCTTAGCCACTCTGCCTGCCTGCCTTATTGCCGCTAACTACTCACCTGCCTGCCTCATTGCCCCTAACCACTCGCCTGCCTGCCTGAGCACCCCTAACTGCTTGCCTTCCTGCCTGATCACCCCTAACCACCTTTGCCTCGGCGCCTGCCGTCACGACTTCGTCTGGAAGGATGTCTGGAATGACATCTGGAAGGTCATTTGGCTATTCGGTCTAATTAGCATATTATGCTTTTATTATTATAGATGTATAAAATTGCATTCCTGATTTTATATAAAGATCTGTGTGGTGCTCTGATATTTTCAGAGTTTCAGTATTGTGAGGTGCAAGGATCCTATCCTCTTTTCTTCTTTTTTGTTTGGATGTGGAAGTGTCCTTGTTGGGGTACTCACAATCAGCCAGACACCACTGATTAAACAGTCATTGGCAGGTAGTCACTTGAGGCCAATCCAGGAATGATTTCCTTTCTAGAACACTCTTAGAACCAGAGTTCCCATGGACATTGGAGCACTTAACCAAATAGAGGTACTTTATTCTATTGCCAATTTCTGAGCCTGCCATTCACTAACAGTTAAGGTTTAGTTTTACTTTAATTAAACAAACAAACAAAAAACTCAAAGTGACATGTTGGTCTAGACCAGTGGTCGGCAAACTGCGGCTCGGCAAACTGCGGCTCGTGAGCCACATGCGGCTCTTTGGCCCCTTGAGTGTGGCTCTTCAACAAAATACCGACTTCTGCTCATGGGCCACGAAGTTTCAATCACACTGTACGTGCGCGCCCGCACGTGGTATTTTGTGGAAGAGCCATACTCAAGGGGCCAAAGAGCCGCATGTAGCTCGCGAGCCGTAGTTTGCTGACCATGGGTCTAGACTCCACGAATGAAGTAAGAATACCTAGATTCTCGAGAATCCAGGTTGAGTGACGGTAGTCAATGTAGAGGTCTAGCAGTGGCAGCTTGCTTGGTTTATTTTTCTGAGGAGCATTGGAAATTATCTGTATAAACAAAGATGGTAGATGTTAGAACAGTCTTGTAGAAGTCCTGTTGAGTCTCTGCTGCACGTGGAACTATAACTTGTGTGTGAGCAAGATGCACGGCATGTCCCGGGAATGCATCTGTGGTCCTCAGAGGGGTATGGTTTCCACATGTCTCAAGATAAGATTTAAGCTGGGTATTAATTTCAGCTTATTTTAGATGGCATCGGAGAAAAAAGTAAAACAAAACCTTAAACAGACATTCCAGAGTCCACATCAGGCTTTTTTTTTTCTTTGAGGTGAATAATTAATCACTAGCAACAGGGAGTGTACAATTTCCTCTAAGTGTAATAGTAAGTAGAGACAATCAAACACTTGTTGAGTAGTTCTGCTATGACCAATATGAGCACAATAGGGTGTGATCTCAGAAGTATGGGTATCCTATATAATAAAAGCCTAGTATGCAAATTGTCCCCTCAACCAGAAGTTTGACCAGGAGTTTGACTGAGGGGCGGGGCTGTCTGGCCAACCACCCAAAGCCCCTCCCCCCAGCCCTGCCGCCAGTCACCCCCCCCACCCCGATTGGGAGCGGGGCTGGCCAGTCAACCTCCCATGTCCCCTCTCCCCAGCCAGCCTGGGCCCGATCAGCCCCAATCGGGACCAGGCTGGCCGGACCTCACCCGTGCATGAACTCATGCACTGGGCCTCTAGTAGGAATATAATAGAATGTAAGGAGATTTATACTCTATATCAGAAAAGTAACCTATATTAACTAAAATTATTAAGCCTTATTTGAAAATTGTCCAATACATGATTTAAATATAAAATGTTGGGTGAGCTCCGATGAGGAAGTAGGTAGACAAGTGCCGGGAGAGAAGGAAGCAAGGGCTCTAAAGGAGATTCCATAAAGAAAATGAGACTGTAAGAGGGTTATGAAATAGGAGTAGTAGGTTTAGATACAGAGACAACTTTGTGATAAAGTCATGTCAGAAAGTTAGAACTAGTTTAGCACTCGATAAGATTTCATTTATCATCTTGTCATTCTGATCCTTATAGGAAGGCAAGAGGCCTGAAGTGTCAGAGAAATGAACTTTTTGGTAAGGCGTTTCACAGTTCATGTAATTACAACCTTGCAAAATTGTAGAGGGAGCCTATTTATAAGGTCTAAATATGAAATAGTGACATTTGGCTATAAAAGTGATCATCATCAAACAAATCTATGCAATTACTCCTTTGGCATAGCTTAGGTTAAAACGAAGTCCTAGGAACACTCTTCAGAGTCTATTTTAGAATTACTTGAAGTCTTATTTCTTCAGAGTAGTGGTTATCAACTAGAAGTTTATATCAGAAACTCTTGGGAGATTTAAATATGCAAAGTAAGATAGATAGACAGACAGACACTTTTAACATATACTTTTGATTGTGAATCATATTCTATAGCAGATGCTGACTTTAGCATGTATCAGAATTACCTGGAGGGCTTGTTTAATATGGATTGCTGGCGGCCCTCTCCGCATTTTCTGATTCAGTAGGTATAGGATTGGCCCAAGAATTTGCGTTTCCAGTAAATTCCCAGATGGTGCTGATGCAATGCAGCTGGTCTGGAAACCACACTTCTTAGAAATTAGAAACCATTTGATGTTATCAGAGCCCATATAAATTTTATAAGTATATGGTTATACATATGGGTTACAGGAGAGGGAGCGGGATTTGGAACATGGTTCTCAGGGTGGCTATGTTCTCCATCTAAGCTCCTCCACACAAGAACCCTCACAAGCTCCGCTGGCTAGAGGCCAGGTCGCGAAGAACAGTCTGGCTTCCCATTGTTGTCCATCTCTAAGAATACCCATTTCTCCCTATTGACCCTTCAATTGAGAAGAAGGACTGAAGGTGGTTTCTGTAGAGAGGTTCCTGAAATGGTGTGAGCGAGACCAGAATCACCAGGCGAGGTCTGCAGCCTCCTTAAAGGGCTGCTCTCAAGAGAGGCGCACGCACAGGAAAGCAGGTGGGATCCCACAGAAAGCAGTATCTTATCACTGACATTGTCAGAAGGGCTGGCTCATGGCAATAATAAAAATCAGACTGAGTTTTTGTTTTATTGTTGCTTTTAAATTCTCTGCAGATAATACTCCTTTTTATTACTTGTTCCTGGGGTGGACATCTCCGAACACGCTGGCCTTGGTATGCTACTGCTTGGAGGCACAATGGCCTTTTCTTGTAAGTTACCCACTTTACTCTGGCCACAGATCACTGTTCTTCAAAATACCCAATAGAAATAGACTTTCCAGCGAGGGAATTCCCACGAAGTCCCTGCAGATCAAATATGTCTAACTCCTGGACATTGACTATTCTGTCAGTTCTTCAATGAGGCAGGCTATTCCAAAGAATAAAAAAAGAGCCTCATTTTCTCAAGACAATAAGAAGAAAACAAAAATGAAAACTGAATTTCAAGCCAGTGTTGTCTTTTTCAGCTTGAGAGCCCCTTACCTCCTTGCTGCAATGTGCCCCCGACATACCGGCTCCTTGTGGCTCTCCTGAGCTGTGTTTCCTGCTGGTGTTGCTGGCAAGAGTCCTGCCAGAAAGGCAGAGGGATTTAAGTAGAGAGAGTGTGAGAGCATTCCGCATCAGTCTATGGCAAGGGAGCACTCGACTGAACAAGAAGCAGCCAGATGTAGTGTCTCCAAGGTGAAGCTGTAATAACTTAGGTGGCAGAAACTTCCTAGGAGACTGGCATAATTATACCCAAACAAATTGTCTGAACAGCCACATCTTTATTTACATGAGATTAAAACTTGCAAGTGTGAGCAAACCCGGAGAACAGCAGCAGACACCAAAGCAGCTAGAAGTGTTGGTAACCTGTCTGACATCCAACATCCGAGGGCTGATAAAGAGCCAGCCTGCGGTTAGGGCCTCCACTTTGGTTCTTGTTTACTGCAACTGAGGATCGCAACCACCAGATGCCAACCCTTAGAACCTTACCAGGTAGCCAACATGTAACAAATCACCCCAAAATGTAGTGGCTTAAAAAAAAGATTTTTAATTGATTTTGAGAGAGAGAGGAAGAGAGAGGGAGGGAGAAAGAGAAACATCAATGTGAGAGTGAAACATTGATTGGCCACCTCCTGCACGCCCCCTACCAGAGACCAAACCTGCAACCCGGACATGTGCCCTGACCTGGAATTAAACTGGCAACCTTTCGATGCCCAACCAACTGAGCCACACTGGCCAAGGCTAAATTTTAGTGGTTTTAAACAACAAATTTTATTTATTGTACATTTTGGGCTGTGTTCAGCTGGGCAATTTTGGTCTCATCTTGGCTTTCTCATGTGTCAGCTGCAGGTCAGCCAGGCAGCCACGATTCTGGGCTTGGTTGGCGGTTGGCTGTTGGCTGCGGCAAGAGGTCGACTAGGAAAATCATCTCCAGTCCTCCAGCAGCCTAACACAGGCTTGTCCTCATGGTGGTCCCAGGGTCCCCAAAGGGCAAGCAAAGGGTGCACAGCCTTGGGAGGGCTGGTTCAAAACTGGCGCATCTTCAAAAGCCGACAACACTGAATTCTGTTGTCCCAAGCAAGTCCTCAGGCTATCCCAGAATCACGTGGGGGGAAATAAACTCCACTTCTTCACAAAAGGAGCTGTACCGTTCTATTACAACACATTGCAAAGAGCATGGGTACCAGGAACAATGAAGGGCCTTGGGCCTTTTTTGAAATCTACAACAAAACCCTTAAAACAGAACAAAACAAACAAACCCACCAGATGTGGTACAGGTGCTAGAAGAAATAAACAATGAGCATTCAAGTCAAGGATCTTTTTTATTGATTTATTTTTAATATTTTTGTTGATTTCAGAGAGGAAAGCAGAGGGATCGCGAGACAGAAATATCAATGATGAGAGAGAATCATTGATTGGGTGCCTCCTGCATGCCCCCATACTGGGTGGGATCGAGGCCACAACCCGGGCATGTGCCCTTGGTCAGATTCGAACCTGGGACCCTTTAGCCTGCAGGCCGGCGCTCTATCCACTGAGCCAAACCTGCTAGGGCAAGGATCTTTTTTATTCTGTATTTTTATTCCATTAAATTAGGCATACATTTATTAAACAAGTTCTATAAACAAGGTACTATGTTAGGCACTTTATGGAACTGTGTTACTTTATATAGATGACGATCATGCATATGTTTTGCATTGGTCTTCTGCCCACTCCATACGCATTTGCTAGTTTGTCCTATTCCAAGAAAGACTTTGGCATATACATTTCTCATAACCTTTATCTTCCAAATTGGTAGCTGAAGTGGTACCACAATGAATATTTTTGCACTTTTTACACCTTTCACAATTATTGATGGGCTAATGTCATATATCTCAGGCCTCATATGCTCCTATCATGAGAAATCTATAAAGATGTTAAAAATATATTAGTTCTGGTCCTATTCTTGACATCCCACAATTCTGTGGCCATGCTCTGCAATTCAGGAACTCGATCATGTAATAGAGTGTGATTCTTTGATCACTGAGCTTTCATGATCTCAACTTTCTCTCCTTTGACCATGACGGAGTGTGCACAGTGGGAAAGGCATGGCTATGGGAGGGGGACCTGCATGGCCAGTCTGAGCAGCAATGCAGTGTGGTAATGAGTCTCTGGATTCAGACTTCCTTGTTCGAATCATGGCTCTCTCCCGTTCTAGTCATGTACCTGAGGGCATGGTATTTGGTCTTTTGGTGCCTCAGTGTTTTCAACTCTAAAAAATGTGAAAACAATAATACATGCTTCTCTGATTTGTTGTGAGAAATAAGTGAGATAATGCATGGAAGGCACTTAGAACTTGTGCATGGCAAGAACTAAATACATGTCTGTGACTAATAGTAATATCTATTCTCCCAGTGTCTTCCAACATGCCCAGTGCCATGTTTTTCCAACAAAATTTATCAAACACAGTACCTTGCACTTTACAGGGACCAACAATATGTCGTTTCTGTTCCGAGGCTTCATTAGAAGTTATACACACACACACACACACACACACACACACACACACACACACACACTTATATAATTATGAATGAAAACTATAAGATATATTTCATTCATATATATATTACATACATATATGAATGAAACTAATACCAGACAGATGTGCCACATGCAGTAAGAGTTTGAGGCAAAGTGCTGAGGCAGCACAGGAGTTGGGAAGAGCAGACCCAGCGAGGCTAAGTGGGTGGCAATTGAGTTGAAGGCTGTTTAGAATCAGGCAAGCTAGGATGCGTTGGGGAAAGGGAGAGAAAAGTCACGTTAAAGCTTCTAATTTAAAATGAGGAAATTGGTCCATATAATTTTCAGTTGCATAAGAGCTCTAAAATTCAATTCTGTAAAACCATGCTTTCATTCCTTGATGAATATATGAGAATTCTGTAAATGAGTCGTTGCATCCAAAATTTTTAGCTGCTGGGCATGAAGTTTACCCAGTATTCACAGCAAAGCAGATTACTAGTGGAAACTTGAATTAGAAAAATGCTGACATATTCAGAAATATAATCTGTACCCAATGGCTTGAATTAAAAAAAAACCCAAAACTACCTAGTAACTCTGCAGTTACTAAAAGGGCCCTGATAGCCTTTCCTTTTTCATGTTGGCATTTCAAGGTTGTTTTGACCAAGCTCACGAGGGAAAAGGGCTTTTCGTAGGATGGTAAGATGGTGTTTCCTCGATGTCTCAGTTGCAGGCAGTGCTTTGAAATCATTTCTACGCCATAAGTGGCCGTGTCCTTAGAAGGGAAGTAACTGGTTTGCCAATGTCATTGTCTCTCAGAATTACCTGGGGAATTTGTAAAAGAAATGCAGATTCCCTGAGCACAGCCTTTGAAGATTTTGACCCAGTCGATCTGTGGTGGAGCCCAGGAATCTGCATTTTAGGAGGATCTGATACAGGTGGTCTGTCGGCAACACTTAATGAAAGAACTGATTTGGGAAGAAGGTTGGGTGAGCTGCCCAAGGTCACAGAGAGTAGCCATTAAACCAGAATGTGTGCTCTGGGGGCAGCACCACTTCCAAGTGCCAAAGGTAAAGCTGAGAACTGAATCTTTTGAAAAGGAAGACCTAGAAGAAAACAAATTTTAAGATACTAATCAAATGTTTAGGAGTCAGGCCTGGCCTCGTGCACAGTCTTGAAGTCAGAGTTTGGTCTTGGTGGCCCCAGTCTTCTTCCTCACTTGGTGTCCTTAGCCACTCGTCCTCTGCCCCCACAACTCCCGGGCCTGCTCTATCACAGCCTTCCCTGCCCCTCCCTGGAAACCTCTCTGCTTCTTCAGCTCAAGAGCATCCTGTTTTGTAGGGCTTCTCTCTGAAGGGGACTGACCTCTTGGACTGATTAAGAGGCACAAAATAAAACAAAGGCTTCCAAAAACAATCCCTGAAATCAGTTGGCATAAAAAATTTGGAAGCCATCCAGCTCCCAAATCACAGTGCAACTCACTGTCAGTAATAATGAGAGGAAACAGAGGCTAGAAGAAAAATGCTCATCGAAATTCAGTTTCAGGCTCCTCACCGGGATCCAGGACAGCATACGTGTGTCACTGGGCTGAGAATGCACCTCAGATGTGGTGCTAGACACAGTGGGCTTTGCGAGAGGAGGGAGGCATTGGTTACAGTGAGAGCCCCGGCTCTGAAGCAGATACTGAGCCCGCGTGTGACAAGCTGCTCTGGAGAAAACAGATGATGCGAATGATTTTTGTTTCAGAGGCATCCCTTTAATGATACCTCAATTAATTTTTATGGCCATGCCTACAAAGTGACTTATAAAACACTGTTCAAGGTGCCTTATAAAATCTACAGTTTTACAGATAATTTCAAATGGCAAGGAGTTTCAAAGCAATGGGCAACGTTCAGTTGAGGTCTGGAAAGAGGCTAGTCTGAATCTGTCTGGGAGTTTTTGCCTAAGGATGCTGGGGTCCAACCCCAGCAGTTCCAAGAAAACAGGTATCTGTTCCTTTATCCAGGCCAGTGTCTCATGTAGGGTCTGCCAAGGGATAAGAGGAAGAGAAAGAGCAAGAAAAGCAGGCAGGAAAGACCACTAGAGGGCAGACAGGAGCTTGGGCCTAAAGCCCTGCTTCCCAAAGGAGGAAGAAACCCTTGGAGACATGGCCAGTCCTACAGGCGGTTTCAGTCTGTGCAGCTGTCCAGCGTGGCCTCTGTCATAGCCTCTTGGATCCATGCAGCGCTTTCCAGGAGCAGGGAGTTTTAGTCATGCTGCCGAGAGGTGAGGTATCTGCCTTCAAAAACTCTCTCTCCAAAACATCTGTGTAGAGACATAGTGGAGAGTTTGAGACCCCAGTTAGTTCATGCTTGTGCTCAGTAACGACTTTAATGCAAAGATATAAGATGAAAAGATGATTTCTACTGCAAACTCATTTTTAACAGGTATTCATGTTACATATTTGAAGAGATATGAATCGCTTTAAACTGTCATGTCTGCTGGGCAGAACACGGGGACCAGTTCCCTAGGCTGGGTATGTTCCTGGTGTGACTTCTAGAGGCCTCAGGACCTCCGTAGGCTCTGCTTCCCCTGCCGGAACACCCAGTGCAGCGCAGCGCCTGGCAGGTGGGCTGCCTGGTGGTGGGGCTCACACCTCATGCTCTCTCCTCCAGCCCCACAGGGGCTCTGAGAATAAAACTCTAGAAGAACCACAGTGAACACCAATCTCTAGACAAAATGATCCTCCTTTACACCTGTGCTGTCTGCTTGCCCTCCTGTTAACCTCTGACTCTCCTCATGTTTCCCGTTCTTCAAAATCAATTTGACGCATTTTTAGACATTTTTATCACTGTCTTTCATTGTGTATAAAGCCTGCAGCTCCTGTCACTGGTACCCCACAATGAACAGTTATATTGTCTACGGTTATATATGATTCTCTGGTAGCTCCAGATGTGGAATCTTGTTTCCTTAATGACACTTCGTCTCCGGTAAATCAGCATCTGCTTTGCTGGGCTTAGACTGGGCCAGATGCATGCCTCTCAATAATTTGCTTTTTGGTTTTTATCTCCCATTCAGGGTCTGGGGTTTGTCAGCCAAATCAACCAGGGGACAGAGAAGCAGCAAACTACAGGACAAATAGTATTGAATGAGCAAAAGGGATTATGATGGTCTAGTGCTCTTATTATTGAACTTGACCAGGACCTTAGGATGGGCCACCAAACCTCATGTGTTAGTGTCCTCTTCTTTGATATTAGAATGTAACTTGTTCTGCATGTCTGTCTTAAAAATAAAAATCAGAAGTTCGAGGGCTTTCCAGAGAAGCACATCATTCGATGAGTGGGAAGTGTCATTATACCAACCTTGGCAACATAAAGGGAAGCTGAGATGGTCTGACCACACCCTACCTGGAGTGGCATTAAAGAAACCAGATTTCATATCTGGACAGGGTCACGTATATCTATGGACAGCATCATTGTTAACTGTGGGGGCCAGCCCCCACAAAGGCTGTAGGATTTTCAGACAATGGGAGGCAGTGATAGATTCTAAAACCCTGGTGGGGAGGTTGGGGCACCAGGAAGGAACTCTTCTTGACAGAGGCTGCTCTCCTCCGAACCACAGGGCTTAGTTGGTTGATTTCTCTCTCACTGATTGATGGACAGCCCCCTCTAGGGAATCTGTCCTTTGTTGACAGTTTAGAAGGGGCCTTCGCATAAAAGGGTAAAGAATTCATTTATGTCACCTGCTTTTCCTCAAGGCTGTTCTCTTTCCAGATGCCATGGTTAAAACCATTCAATTGTAAAACACAAAGTGAGAAAGCTCCCAGGACCTCCTGCTGCAAAACAGAAATGGCCCAGAGACCTGCTGCTGTGAGGGAACACTCAACCCGCAGGAAATATCTGGAGGAATTGCATTCAGTATGGGTTCCCATTGTTTGTGGAACAAAGACTCAGGCCTGCCTCAGGGATATGTTTTCTGAGAGGTCCTGTCACTGAGGCAGCCAGTGTGTGAGTGGAAGCCACTGGGGATCACCATGTTTAGGCTTAAGGATCCTACCCAGGGAAATCCAGGCCTGGGGCAACAATGGACTCACCTGTGGGGGAGGAGGGCCATTCTAAGTGACCCTAGGATTCCCTTAGATAAGGAAACCTAGGATGCTTTTGGAACATTTTCCCAGCACCCAGCCTCCCACCCTACAGGATATAAAGTTGAAAGGGAACTTTGAGAGGCTGCATAATTGAAGCAGAAGCCTCCTCCCAGGGTAGCTGTAAGTGTTGAAATATTAGTCTGGTAGAAATGGTATTGACTCCTTGGGATCCATCCTAATGGTTTTCCTTTACTATCTATGACACTGGGCTAAGGGTTGCTTGCTAATTGCGATCATAGGCACATCCTACAAAGGAACAAGTGACAAATGAGAAAAGCTTTCATCTATTTCACGGAATTGCTACTTGAATCTGAACTCAAATCATTGCTTCCATGGTTGACACTTGAAACCCAGAGTCCTTCCCAATGCTTTTCCTCAGTGCGCTGTTTGATAAAAAACTGATGCTGTACTGGTTACATGTGATGCTTAAATTTTAATCATAGGCACTCTGATGACAGGGAAAGGGCTAGAAAGAGGAGGCGGATCTCTTCTAGGCGAGAATTACAAATCCATGTGTTAGATACAATTAGTTTATTTATTTTTCAGGTGAGAAAACTAAAGCACAGAAATAAAGATATTTTGCAGAAATCCTGTGATGGCAACTCCTCTCAGAATTGCTCTTTCTTTCCACCATTGAGACAGTGGCTACCTACTGAACCAATGCAGAAGTCTTAGACAGCTCCACCTCCTAGTAATCATATTTGCTTAATTTTAAAGTCATACCAATTCATAGCTCAGAAAAGTTTATCAGAATCTGCAGATAAATTATTAGAAACTAGAGGCCCGGTGCACGAAATTCATGCATGGGTAGGGTCCCTTGGCCTGGCCGACAATCAGGGCTGATCTGTGGGGTGAGAGACGGGGCGATTGGGGGCCCCCTGCTGGCACCCGCTTTGGCTAGCCTGGCGCCACCCACTCTCCAGCCCTGCTCCCCCACTGGTTGTCTTCCTCTGTGGGGCGACCAGCGGGGTGATGGAGGAGAGGCTCCCACTGGCACCTGTCTTGGCTGGCCTGGGGCATGCATTGAGTGTCTGCCCCCTGGTGGTCAGTGCACATCATAATGACCTGTTGTTCCACCAGTCATTCTGCCGTTCAGTAGATTTGCATATTAGGCTTTTATTATATAGGAGAATAAGAAAAGTTACAGTGTGGCCACTACTAAGATTGGTATGCTAAACCTGTATTTATATATCCCTGGCAATTAAAGCTTAAAAAAGAAAACACCACTATTTAAAAATATAGTAAATTTTTTCTTCTGAATTCAGTTTTATTCTTACTGAAGTACATCCTTTATTGTTTCTTTCAGTAAGGTTCTATGAATTGTTAAGTCTGTCTCAAAATATTTATTGTTCTTTCTTGAATTATAATCTGCGAATAGAGTTACTAAATTAATTGTTTTCCTGAAGTAGTTTGATAATATGAATTTATTTCCTTTTGATCTCTATTTTTGCTACAGGTAGGTCTACTTGTTAATCATTGTACATATGTTGCCTTTTGTCTCTGGTGGTTCCTAAGGTTCTCTGTTTGTCTTTGGGCTTTTGTGGTTCTGTGGAAATGTATCTAGCTGTAGATTTTTGGAAGTATGCTGACTCAGGGTACAATTTTAATCAAGAATTCACACCTTTCACCAATTCTGGAAAATCCTAAGATAGTATTATTTCAACATTGACTATTCAACATTTTCTCAACCTCCTGGTAGAACATTTATTAAATATAGGTTGGATGTCTCCTTCTGTCATCCATACTTCTTAATCTTTATTTCATATTTTCTATATTTTAATCAGTATGGAAGACTTCAGTTCTCCAATTCAGTCTTCATGAAACGTGGGGTTTGGGGAGCAGATCTCTCCCTTGCAGGTTCTAGCCTTATGGAGTTTGAAGAATAAAATTCGTGGACTAAAAGGACTTGTTAGTAAAAGGGTGGAAATTTATTGGAAGCAAATACAAACTCCTATGTAGGGAGGGATTCCCAAGGGGGTAACCAACTAAGCCCCTTTCTCTAAGTTTTCAAAGGTTGGAAGTTCTTTGTCCATCTATGCTCCCTTCTAATTGGACCCCTTCCCCATTTTATGACCCCGTGCTCTCCTAATTGGTCACCCTTTTTCAGGATATCATTTTCAAAGTCCAAAACCCACATGGTGCCCCTCTTTTTCTATCTCCGTTATCTTGCAACATTCCACTATCTCCTGTGAAAATGTTTCCCTCTTCCTGGCATCTGTGGACATTTCTCTATCCTCTGTGAAAGTATGTTAAGCATTTTGACAGCTTCAAGCTCTCTCTGCTTTTCATATATGCATTCTTCTCCCATGGACCCTCTTTATTCCCTAAACCTGCTTATTTTGTCTCTAAAATTCCTTTCATTCAGGGATGGCTGTTCATCCACTGAAGATTTAATTTCTGTGGGAACCACTGTGTGTACATTGTACATGTGATTCCTGCACTTACATTGAAGTTTACCTTCAAAGCTGCTAGTTTTATTCCATAGTCTCCTCTATAATACAGTTTTTCTTTACAGTTTCCTCTTTCTTTTTTTGTCCCTGTGCTCATTTTGAACATACTATTTATTGAGTCTAATTTTTCTACTATCTCAAGTTCTTTGAAATTAGGTATTTCTGTTGGTCAATATTTCCCGTAGGAAGGATAATTTTGCTGTGGGTTTTTTTTTTTTTAATTTATAAGCTTATGTTCATAAGCATTATTTTATTTTCAGGGTATGTCCTCAAAAAATTAAAAATCTCCCAGCCTGTCAGCATGTATCTCCTTTATTTAGTTCTCCTTTAAGGCATGTCAGCACATTTTTTTCTTTTGATTTGTAGAAATATTCCATGTTAGTCATATAATTATTATTTGATATTTTACATTTTTGTGATATTATGTATAGTATTTTAAAAACTTTACTTTTTAATATATTTGTTTATTGATTTCATAGAGTAAGAGAGAGAGCCACAGAAACATCAGTGATGAGAGAGAATCATTGATTGACTGCCTCCTGCACACCCCCTACTGGGGATCTAACCTGCAACCCAGGCATGTGCCCTTGACCGGAATCAAACCCGGGACCCTTCAGTCCACAGGCCTATGCTTTATCCACTGAGCCAAACCAGTCCCAGGGCTAACTTTATTTTTAATTATTGTTGATTTATTGAAGTAAAAATGAGTGTTGTATATTGATTTTGTATACAGAGTTCTTGCTAAACTTATTTAGCAATTCTAACACAATCATATCACCTGTGAATTAATCATGATTTGTTTCTTCCTTTTTTATTCTTCTGCTTTACATTTATTTTTCTTTTTTTAAAATTTTTTTTTTATTGATTTTTAGAGAGAGAGGAAGGGAGAGGGATAAAGAAATAGAAACATCGAGGAGAAAGGAACATCATCTATTGGCCGCCCCCTGCTTGCCCCTTACTGGGGATCGAGCCCAGGCTATGCCCTGACCAGGAATCGAACAGCTACCTCTTGGTTCCTGGGTTGACACTCAACAGCTGAACCACACAGGCTAGGTTTACATTTCTTTTCATTGCCTTCTTGTGCTGGTCAGAACCGCTAACAGCGGTTCTCAACCTGTGGGTCGTGACCCCTTTGGCGGTCGAGTGACCCTTTCACAGGGGTCGCCTAAGACCATCCTGCATATCAGATATTACATTACGATTCATAACAGTAGCAACATTACAGTTATGAAGTAGCAACGAAAAAATAATTTTATGGTTGGGTCACAACATGAGGAACTGTATTTAAAGGGCCAGAAGGTTGAGAACCACTGCGTCTAGTAGAATGTGGAATAGGAGGGAGAGAGTCAGTTCTTGTTTTGTTTCTGATCTTGCTATAAGACTTTTATGTATATAAATATTACCTTTATTAAAATTTACCCGTTCCTTTTTTTACCTAGCTTGCTAAGGTACTTTATTTTTGTTATGAATGGATTCTGAATTTTGTCAAATACTTTTGTCTGTGCTATATGAGATCATAAAATTATCCTTACTCTTAAGGATGTGCAAGGGGTGTTCATGAGGTTGATGGGTGAAGGCTGAAGCTGCAATTCTTAAATACCATTGGGGTAGTCAAGGGTTGCTGCTTCCTGTACTATATGTGCATCCCTTCCCTGTATTTCAGGTGATTTTTAAAGAATTATTTAAGTGGAAGTGTTAAAATGATATTTTACTATGATTAGAAATATGAATAACCTTGCATTAAAAAATGAAATAATGGACCCAACCGGAGTGACTCAGTGTGCTGGGGTCCAACCCCAGCAGGTCCAGGGGTCCCCAAAGGTGTGGACGGAGTCGGCGAAGAAGGAATGACACGGAAACAGCGTTCAGTTGATCAGGAGCCTAGCCAGGATCTCTAGCCAGGATCTCCAGCCAAGTTCTGGTCTGGATCTCCAGCGAAGTTCTGGTTAAGATCTCCAGCTAGGTTCTGTGTCCATGTTCTCCAGCCAGGTTCTCCAGGTTCTCCAGCCAGGTTCTGTAGCCATGTTCCCTCGCTAGGTTCTGCAGCCAGGTTCTGTCACCAGGTTCTAGTCAGGTTCTCTTGCCATGTTCTATCCAGGTTCTTCAGCCAGGTTCTCTCGCTAGGTTCTGTCTCTAGGTTCTGTGTGTAGGTTCTGTCTCCAGGTTCCTGTTGCCAGTTTCTGTCCAGGATCTTTTGCCATGTTCTCTCCAGCGAAGTTCTTCTGTCTCTAGGTTCTGTGTAGGTTCTGTCTTCTAAGTTCTGTCTTGTTACATCTGTATTTATCCCAGTTGATTCCAATCCTATCAATCTCTATTCCAAAGGTTAGGGCGTTTATCTCCATTCCAGGGAGTAAAGATTATGTAGCTTAAGCATGATTGTTCATAGTTAAAGTGATTAATTACCCACCTGGCACTTAGTTAAGAGGTTTTATTCCCTCCCTAACTTCAGGGGAAAATCCCTACCTGGGGAAACAACCTTTCTCAGAGACCTTGGTTAAAACACATAGTGCCAACAAGGTGAGCAAACATATTAAGAACAGTATGCCATATATGCCAGGTCCCTTGAAACAGCAAGCATGGACCGGCTCCCAGCATCAGTGGTTGACCTATGAACCAGGAGGTCACGGTTCAATTCCCAGTCAGGGCATATGCCCAGGTTTCAGGCTCAATCTTCAGTGTGGGGTGTGCAGGAGTCAGCCTATTGATTCTCTCTCATCATTGATATTCTCTCTTCATCTCTGAAATCAATAAAAATATATTAAAAAATAAAAAATTTACAATTAAAAATGGATTCTGATTTAAAATAAAAATAGCTACTAAGGGAAAAACATTATATACTTGAAGTATTGAGAGAGCTAATGTTGCAGTACAATAGTTCTGGTAACAAAGGACTAAGGATGGGCCAGCTCTTCATTGTAGCAGATGTCCAGCTTTGGTTGATTTCTCTCTTGCTCCCACCTCTAACTTCGGTCATGGCTTTGATCCTTTCTGAGGTTCCTGAGTCATTTCCTCCCATTTTGTCTCGCCGTTATCCAGTTTGTATCATGGCATCAGATAATTTATGCCCCTGTTATTCTCCATCTGAAAATTCTCTCCCAGTCTCAGTGCACATCTTCCATTTAATATCTTTCTCTGTGGTTTTTCCATTAGGTCACGCTCATCTCATCCAGCTTTTAAATGTCTCAAGAAGGCATTTGGGATCCATATATTAATAAATAGACACAGTTGCTTTTAGTTTGCAGGAGAACAGAGAGCACCCTGGGAATATTGCAGCCATTCATTTGCAAACGATTTAAGAAATACTTCATCATGCTTTATTGTGTTTCATGTGATATAAACACACCTCTCAATTGAATTATACTCTATATTCAAGTGGGAGGTTAAATTCCACTGCAGACAGAAAAGAGAAAAAGTACAGTGATTTTCAAAAGAGTTGGAGAAGAGGAAAGGAATTTATGTCATTAGTAAAGTAAGAATGTGTAGATACAAAAATCCTAAGCCAAATCCTTTAGCTCTATAGCTCATACATGGTATTTGAAAGCTGAAAACACACTTCTCCCAGTAACAGTGAAGGCTCTCTTGGGTCCACGTTAACTGATAAGAATGGATTTAACAGATTTTGGTTTGTGGTATTATTAATTGGAATAGCAATAACTCCTTAGAATTTCTAAGGACCAATGAGATAAAACTTGAGATAACATAGAGTTGATCCAAAACTAGATAAACAAGATAAAGAAGAGAACATTGTTGACCCATCATGTTATAGTGGGAAGGTGGTGGTACTGGTTATAATACTACTCAGTAATAAAAGGGATAAACTAATGAGATGCCCATCAATATGGATGACTCCAAAAGTAATTATGTCGAGGGAAGGAAGTCTGACAGAAAAGAATATATACTGTGAGTCCCATCCATATAAAATGCTGGAAAATGCAAGTAATTTTATAGTGACTGAAGGCAGAGCCATGGTTGCCTGGAGATGAGGAGGGTGGATTGTGGGAAGGGGCAGGAGGGAAGGATGACAAAGAGACAGGAAGGGACTTTCCACTCGATGATGAATTCACAGGTGTGTGCATACATCAAAACTTACCAGATTATATGCTGTAACTATGGGCAGTTTATTTTATATCGATTATGCATAAAAATATGTTTTAAAATGTGGGCAATATTTTAAAAATGCATTTTGAAATCTCAAAGTAAAATGAGACCAATAACCATACTCTTCATAAGATTACTGTTATTATGAAATAAGTAATCCATAGAGAGTGCTTAGAATCGTGCCTGGCAAACCCTCTTAAAATATTAACAATGTTTTTCTTGGATCTATGACACTATATATCTCTGAGAAGAATAGACGGTATTTTCTGAAGAAAATTGCAGATAGAAGTTAAGGGGCAGCTACATTGGTTTCAAAGACTGAATCCCCCTAAAAGTCAAATGTTGAAGTCTTAACCTCTAGCACCTCACAATGGGACTGCATTTGAAGTTGGGACCTTTACAGATATGACTCTCTAATATGACTGGTGCCTTTATAAGAAGGGGAGATTAAGATACAGAGAGAGACCAGGAATGCAAACAGACAGAGGAAAGGCCATGTGAGGACGGAGAAGGCAGCCGTCTGCAAGCCAAGACCAGAGGCCTCAGGAGACACTAACCCTTTCAATACCTCGACCTTGGAGTTCTAGCCTCCAAAGTGTGAGACGACAAATGTCTGTTGTTCAAGCCACCCAGTGGGTGATATTTTGTCATGGCAGTCCTAGCAAACTAATACACACGCCCAGATGTAAGGCCTCTTGCAATAAGATCACTTCTGAATCTGCCAGGGCGACTCCTGGCCAACATGCCTCTCTCTGCAGGGCGTCCACGTTTTCCTGCACAGAGCAGCAGTCACCTGTCACTCATCTCAGGGCGTATTGTAACAACAAGCCTTTCAGCGCTCAAACCCAAAGCAGACACAGGCCCTGCAGCACCTCCTTCGTGCCTGCCAGTGGGGGTGCCCTCCGGGGTGTGCGGCTGGCTGCTGTGTCCATGGGCTCTGGCTCCAGACTCCTACTGCCAGGTGCCATTGTCAAGCCCAGTGGAGCCCAGTCTTGAAATGATCAAGCGCTCTGAGCTGAGACATCAAAACCTAAGAAAACAAATGAAACTCACAGATTGTTTTACTCACGGGGATTTTAGCACCTGGTCCCTTTATGACACCTTTCATCTAAAGATTTTATCTCAGAACCATAGGAGCTTAAATATCTTCAATGGAATTACTATACGTTTTCTAAGACTCTGGTGTTCTTCTTTGTATAAAGGCAGGCCTGCTCCTGCTCTCTCCCTTAAGATACCCTGTCCTCATTTATTTCCCTGCCTTTTAAACTTCCCTTTCTATATAACAAGCCCCTTGAACAACTCTTAGGATTTTTTAAAATCATAAACCAGATTTTTTATTCTTTGAATGCTTGTTCTCTCCAGCCCTCATATTAAACTTCCCGCAGTGTGAATCCATGAGTGATCTGTCATACGGAGGCCCAGAAACTCCTTGGAGACAGAGATGTGAGGCTTCGTATCTCACACGCAGCCTCCAGGCACTAGAGTTCTTATAAATCCCTGAAATGGTTCCCTCAGTGTCAAAAGCACTAACCTTCCATAGAACTCAAGGTGCCACATAAACCAAAACTAATTGGAAAATATTCATTATTTTACTCAGCCTACACATATTAATGAATGGGGTTACAAAATTGAATGGAAAATATTTTTTAAGGGGATTTTCAATCTAATTGAGGAATTAAAAATGTAAATAGCCCTAGCCGGTTTGGCTCAATGGATAGAGTGTCAGCCTGCGGACCAAAGGGTCTCAGGTTCGATTCGGGTAAGGGCACGTGCCTTGGTTGCAGGCTCCTCCCCGGCCCAGGCCTTGGTCTGGGGCGCATGCAGGAGACAACCAATCAATGTGTTTCTCTCACATTGATGTTTCTCTCTGTCTTTCCTTCTCTCTTCCACTCTCCCTAAAAATCAATGGGAAAATATCCTCGGGTGTGGATTAACAGAAATAAAAAAAAGAAAAAAGTCAATAAATGTGTATCAGAGATTTTTTAGGTCTGGGTGGAGTTAGAAGTATGGGTGGCATTAGAAGTAGATAGAATGCTGGTTGAGGTGGAACAAGGGTCAGGGGGCCTTAGAGAGGAGATGACCTTGGAGCAGAGACTTGAAGGGAGTTTAAATGCAGACTCCCCTGCTTCACCCCCCACACTGATGTAGATGCCCCAAGATTTGTGGGGCAGGAGACTTTCCCTTTAAGGAACTTACTTGGGCTCCAGCTGGGCACATGCTAGCTGAATGACATGGTATCAGAATATTGTTACCATCTCTCATTCATAAAAAAACATTGGCCAAGGAGAATGCTATAATAGAGTGAACTTTGGCTCTTAAAAGTGTGCCAAACTGATCAAATAAATGGCAATTTATAAGTTTTTTCCTGTAAGTTCCATTATGGGACCATGTTGTGCCGGCTTTCTGAAACATATTCTAACCTTCACTAAAAATGACTATCGGTTCTCTTGAAACGCTGGCACTTTAGAAATATACCACGTTGAAAGCACCCAGCTCCTGGCTCTAGCTTTTCCCAGAGGCTCTTTTGACATTCGATATATCAGTGTTCTTCCTTCTGTTCAATTCTCAAACCCGAAAATATGCAGATTTGTCGCACGGAGTTTGCCTTAACAGCATGCTATTTTTAATGTTTGCTGTTTTTGTTTTTGTTTTTTTCCCATTTGTGTTATCCAGAGGTAGGATGAGCCCTTGGAGGTGGTGACCATGCCTATCCCCTTAGTTACCTTCAAAATGCCTGGCTAACTCTGTGATGCAACGTCATTCTGGGTTATGAAGAAGGCCTTTTACCACCACTGTGGCCAGCAGCTTGCTGGCTGGTGCTTGCTGTGAAGGATAACATGGTGCTCCTGTTATCCAAAGAAGGTATTCATAGTAAAAACTTGTGCATTTTGTAAGTCACGAGGGGTTGAACTTAGAGGTAAACAATGGCGTTTTCATAAAACACAGTAAATTTCTGGAATTATTGACCTCCCCTTCACTTTCCTCTACCTTGCTTTTTTGTAAGGTGGGTCAGTTCACCCTCAGTTTACTGTTGCTCTGTTGTCAGACTTAAGAATAATTGCCCTACCCTTTTCCTTTATGGTCAGGCCACCAGAAAAGCAGAAGTAGCACTGGTCTGGTTTCTGGTATCTTCATTTTGAATTGGCACATGGTACGTGCAGTGCAGACACATCCTCTCTACCTATTTTCAAGAAAAGGATACGCATTTTTAGCTGAATACTGCACAGATCACAACTTTCAATATCATTGCTAATGAAGCTCGCTGCCTTGCTTTGAGTGCCATCCACAAGTGAGCAGCTAATTAGATTGATTGTCTATTTGATGCCTGCTGATTAGCTTTTGAAAGCCCTCTGAATTCCTGACTTTGTGAGAAAATGCCCCTGACTTTATGATTGCTGATTGATGCTCCAATTTCTGATTGCTGTGTGAATAGGCCCTTAATAGCGCTGTCACCTTGACAAGGGTTTGGTATTCATCTGATGAGGAAAACAGAGCAGGGTGCTCTGTTTATCAAAGTCTACCAAGCATTCAGAGTTCTTTAGAGCGTGAAGACCCCCATTCAGGGGCCTCTGTGGCCTTGTCCAGGCCCCGTAACTAATGTTAGGGGGCTACTCAGAGCAATGAGAGAGGAGGAGGCTGGCAGGTGACCCTGAGACTCTGCTCTTCCTGAAGACTGGTGTTAGGAGGAGGATTAATCTGTATGGCCTTAAAGACAAATGAAGTTCTGATGCATGTGACAGCATGGATAAACCTTGAGAATAATATGCTAAGTGGACAAATATTGTATGAGTCCACACACATGAAATATCTAGAACAGGCAAATTCATAGAAACAGAAAGTATATTCTAGGTGGCCTGGAGCTGGAGGAGGGGAACATGGGGAGTTATTGCTTAACAGGTATTGAATTTCTGCTTTGGGGTGAGGAAAAGATTTGAAAAGAATAGTGATTATTATTACACAAGAGTATGAATGTAATACATGCCACCGAATTGTATATTTATAGTTGAAGTGGTTAAAATGCATCTTTTATGTTATAAGTATTTTAATCATAATTAAAATAATATTTTACAAAGCTTAATCTAGGTCCCTACATATTGGCAGGAGTCCTCGGAATATTCTTTCGGATTCTGGTAATAGCTCTGTTAGGATTCCTGAAGGAGGTATGCATGAGGCCAAAACAGGTAAAGAATTATGGTTTTATTAGGTCATCTGGACACCAGATGGGCTGAGCCCCAAATGGCACCAGCACCCAGGGACTCAGGGATGGGGAGTTAGAGATTTTAAAGGACTCTAGGCAGGCTTTTTCAGTGGGGAATTCTCTGGGTGGGTCCAGAGCCTGGGCAAGTCTGGAGGGGAAAATTACTGGCTTTAGCAAATGGAATATTGTCTAGGCCTGTGGTCGGCAAACCACGGCTCGCGAGCCACATGCGGCTCTTTGGCCCCTTGAGTGTGCCTCTTCCACAAAATACCACGTACAGTGCGATTGAAATTTCGTGGCCCATGCGCAGAAGTCGGTATTTTGTAGAAGAGCCGGTATTTTGTGGAAGAGCCACATGTGGATCGCGAGCCGCGGTTTGCCGAGCTGCAGTTTGCCGACCACTGGTCTAGGCAAAAGGGAATATCGGTTGTGAAATGATATAAAGGTCAGTCGTCTAGGGGAGGGGATATCGATTTGATTATTTGATCAGACCTAACAGCTCACCAATGACCTTCCACATTTATGGCAGTGTTTTGCCCTTCTTTATCACTGCCTTAGCTACATGTAAGCAATAATAATTAAAAATGTTGTTTTATTACCTAAGTTGTTCAGCTGAAGCATTTTTAAAAGTCGTATTCCTCTGGAGAATTTTAAGAAACATGAAGCACATAGTTGAGGGTTGAAAGCAAGGGAGGGAAGTGTCTATCTCTTCAGTGCATCAGGAGCCCACATCCGAATAGTGTTGGGCGAGTTTGTCCAGTCACATCACTTGACCTTGCCCAGAGACCTCGCCAACACTGGTGTCCAGGCAGAGCATCCGTGAGCATGATAGCTGCTGTTGAGACCCGCTCATATCCAGCTGCCTGCCGATTATTCTGGCCACTTAGGGAGATTCAAAACCTGCTCTTCTGTTCCTCTCTTTTGCACAGTAATTATATTTACTTGCACAGAAGGCAGAGTGAAGGCGAAGTCAGAGATGTGAGTGGTGCAAGATGTCTCGGTCTGCTTTTGATATCTAAATGGAAGATGAGGATTAATCCCTTTATTTCTCAAGGAAATCAGTGTGGATCCATTGGCATGCTGCTAGCAAAAGTCCCTTGATCAAATACATTTTTCACAATGTACAGACTGCCAACTGTGGTTACAGCATGCTGAAAAGCACATTTTCTTGACTTTCATGTCAGTTTGTGTTGACTTTGAATTTAGAGGAGAAAAAAAAGCCATTAACCTCCAGAAATTATAGAAAAAATAGTGTAGTTGTGTGGTATGGCAAAGTAATGGATAAACAATTATATGCAAATGAAGGCAAGATATGAGAGGTCTCAAGTGCAGGAGTCTCAAATGAATCCCTTCTTAAATGAATATATATATATTTCTCAAATGAATCCCTTGCCATAATCTTGTTAATAGCAGAGCACATGTTTAATCCTAGCTGTCCTTTTAACACTTTAGTGGGGATATAGTAGGATTAACATGACAGCCAAAAACTGTGACTTTTTTTTATTGTGTTCCTAGGAATAGCCAGTGGTGTGAGAGCCCAAGGTGTTTTAAATAGACTGATTACTTACATTGATTAATGATTGGATTCAGAATAATTTTCTTGCCTTGGATGAGAAAAAGTGACGTTATTGACTCTGTTCATTCCATCAAATTGATAATGTAAGATGAGCCTGCCTGCTTGTAGAAGCGGCAGGCCAGGGGAGAGTCCAAGTTATTCAGGTCTGCCTCCACGCTGCGTTTATGAATACAATTGATTGACATTGCCTATTGCCCTTCCTCAACACACATGCACCCACATGGGCTCAGCTTATTATAGGTAAACAAGACATTAGGATTGCAGAGATTGTTTTTGCTCCGTATTTCTTTGGGAGATAATCACCACTATCCTTTTTGTGGCTAATGTGCCAGTATGTGTAAAAGGGGAAAATGATTAAATGTAATGTATTATCAGAAGCACTCAGAGCTCATACTTGATAAAGTTGATTACTCAAAATACCTGTCAAGAGAATTTGTGTTCTCTAGATCACTTAAAATGCCTCTCTAATTACTGAATGTGTCACTATAGTCCATTTCCTCCGTGTTTGACCAGCCTCTCTGGTATGGCGCCTTGGCCTCCCTCTCTGGGGAAATTCAGTCCCTGGTGATCTCCTTCTTAATTCCCATTCCCAGAGGTGAATAATCTAGAAGGCATGCTGCTTTACCTCCCTCCACTACCAGATTTTTAAAACAGGTCTGTGTAGTATCTGTAGAGGGAGAAAGGAGACTTGCAATAGGGTTGAATGAGGGATGAAATGAAGTCAGGATCCCAAAAATATGAAAAAGGATGGATCACATAATTTAAAGCGGGACAATGTAGTGGAAAAGTGTTACATTTTCTGCTTGTACGCAGCTGGTCCTTCTTGGACATGTACCTTCTTACTTATAAGAAATAGTCATCTTCCAAACCGATTATGTGTTTCTGGTGTGAAGACTCTACATTTTTAATGAACTCACACAGGGATAGTGACCCCACCCAAGTTGTAATCATTTTTCTCCAGATTTTTGAATCAACATAGCGAGTGTAAGTGTCAGACCTTCTCTCCCTGGAAGAGTTGAAATATGTATATTTTGGAGTTACTAGTAAGCATGGTGTTGGTTGCAGGGAAGAAGCCCCTCAGAGAGACAGAAACTAACAGAGAGAGAAGAGGAGAGGTGGAGAGAAATTTGGGGGGCGGGGGGGGCGTTTGAGACTACAGAGTCATATGGCCACCTCTGAGGACCAGCATCACGCCCACCTTTGTCAATGCTTATCTATCTGGTTGAAACTAATCTGGTTCTGTGTTTTTAATGCTTTCACCCTGAAAGCCCTGACTAGTAGAAGGAAAGTTGCATCATTAAATCAGCCCTGATTCCCAGCCTGGGGCCGAGACTCTCAGGAACTTGCAAAAAGCCCAAGCTGCTCAGTGGCTTCAGGAGGAACAGCTCCTTGGCATTCTGTTGTGCTTCTTTTCAGAAGCAAAGGTCCGAATTTGGAAAGCCACGCGAAGCTCCACAGGTAAGAAATAATATCAGTCATGACTCATTCCATTTGCCTGGTTGGACACTTTGGATGGTTTATCTCAGCAGGCTTCTATTCAAAGAACATCTGTTACTTTTTCTAAATCCCTCTAATGAAGCCAGCATTCAGTTGCAGCTCCCTGAAAACCCACAATTATTAAAATCTTGGGCACATACCTCCTCCACTTCCCATTTATTTTAGAAATGTAGTTAGCATGAGACATTTCCTAAGTGCCTACTCTATAGTTCATTGAATCCCTATTTTACAGAAAGGGATACTGCTACATATAGAAGTCAGGTCATCTCGTTCCCATTGTGGTGGCAATGAGGTGCTTACTTTCAGAGCCTGCTCCGCCCTCCTTGAATTAACATCCTGGGGAACCAAGGATGAGAGCAGACCTGGTCAAGAACATCACAGATTCCATTGTAGCTATTTGCATTTCAATAGTTTTCATAAATAAATATTTCTGTTTTTTTCCTGTGCTTTTGGTCAGTCTCCAGAGTGCTAAAGTTGTTTTGATAGTTTTGATACCTTTGTAGTTCTTTCCCGGGGAGGAGACTTGTTGACCTCACTCCATCATGCTAGTTTTTCATACATTTTTGTTTCCGTAGTGCCTAAAACAGTTCCTGGATCATTGTGGACTCTCTATATTTTATTGAATTTATAAATTTTCCAAGGGAATAAGAAAAGGAGTATTATCTTATACAGCTCAGCGATTCCCAAATGTAAAATGATGGCTTTGCTGTGTTTTTTTGTAAGCGTATATGAGAGACACAATCTAGAAATAATTGGTCTTCAACTCAGAATGATTAACTAACAAGACTTATGGTCCCTAGAGATAGTGAAACAAGTTGTATAGACATGCCAACTTATGACAGTTTCAGACACATCTGTAGACCTCATGTTGCTTAAGACAGACTCTAGCTGTTATTCAAATAAGGGAATTGTAGCTAATGATTTAGGTAGCATTTCTAGTATGACCTTAGTTCTCAGTGCTAGTTGTTGGTTAGAGAGGGATTACTAATTCTGGATGTTTACAGAATACCTAAGCTCTTATGTTATACCAGGAACTCAAACTCAGCCAGACCATTTTAATATGCTTAGTTTATATCTCTGACAAGAAAGAATGTTGAAATAAGTAATTGGCCTCATAAAAGATCAAATAGATGAAATATAATGGTTGCACTTGGGTTTAGCTTAATCAGACTGCCAGTTTAAATTTTATAGTTTTTTTCTAAAGAAAAAAATGCTTAAGATTTGGACAAAAGCATGAAATAGAAGCTGAATTTCCAGTTCAGAAGCTGCCACTAAAATTGTCTGCATAGCCACTTACCTGTAGCTATTCCTCCCACATTTCCCACTGTAGAGACAGCATATAATTCAAGCACTTTCAGTGGGTCACCTATACCACCATATGGCATGATTCTGCTGCAAACTCTCCAAACCTCTGGTGTTAGTAGACTGCAATACCTCCTCTAGTACTGAAACCCATACATACGTGTATACACACATGCACACACATTTCTATTGACTGCTACATTTGTCCCCACTCCCCCCCCCCCCAGCATAAGTACACTTAGGTAAGATACCTGCATATGCAAATCTTATTCCTTCATGACCAACTGCTGGAGCTGGCCTCACCACTACAGTGAATTGAAATAGTTGTCAACTTTATAGCTTTGGAGGCCACTGGTACAGTGGAAGTGGCTCTGTCACTAATATTGGACAAATGATTGATCATTCATGTTATAGCTGATTATTAAATGTTTAGCTGAGCTGCTCCACGAGCAATTCATGCTGACAATGACATGAAATGGAGTAAGGGCATCTGGGTTCATGATCAATCCAACTTGTAAAGCAATGCAAATAATGTAAGAGTATTTAGGTCAGCTAAAATAACATGGGCTGAGAAACCTCACAGACTTAAATAAGGTAGAGAAAATGCCTTAATATCTAATGGATTAGGGGACTCCTGTTCTGCTTTTTTTTTTTTATCATTTGAATCAGTCTGTTAGCAGTTTAGTGAAAATAAGACATCTTCTGGTGTCAACTGAAAAGTAGATATAAAAGCCAAAGAAATAGTTGCTGTTTTGTTCCCATAGACATCATTGTAGGAACTCTACAAGGGATTATAGATGGAAGGCACCCTGAAGTCCCTTGTTTTTTCTCCATTGGTTTCTGTGTTTATCTCCAACATAACTATGTATCTCACAATAGGTTTTTATGTCAATAAACTCCTTTCTAGAGAATGAGCTCCTTTAGAAGAGACACTACCCTTATACATTTCGTAATAAGTTTTGAGACAACAAACTCATATTCTAGAAATGAACTCTTTTAGGACATGACACTGTTTTATTAGTTTTTGTTCTCTAGTGTCTAGCATGACACAATAGGCTCTCAATTGTTTACTGACTTTATCAATATACACAGGGAAGAGGAAGGGAAATGAGGTTATATGCTCACTCCTACTTTGTTCACAATAATGCTCAGACACTTGGAGTGACAGGACCGATAAATTGTACTTTTTGGATAAGTTATGAGTGATTTATTCTACAAGCCTTGTTATTGGGACTAATTTGATGCTTCCAGAGTTCACCATATTGCCCTGATAAGTTAACTGTGCCATTTGGAACCAATTAGGGATTTTGAAAAACCTTGAGAACAAATTTTATGAAAATGGAGACAATACCAAAAATGCAGATGGAAAGATACAGGAGAATGGTTGTTAATGGGAACGGATTTTTAGCTTAAGAGTTTTTAAAACTAAATTGTGATATAAGCAAACATATCATATTTCTGCAAAGATTCCAGAAAGATTCCTGTAATGAGCATTTACTACGTGCCAGCGTAATACTTTGTGCTAGAAATGCAAGCATGAATACAGAGCCATTCCTGCCCTCAAAGATCTTAAATCCTAACTGGAGAGAAACAAGGTCATAAATAAAGACAAAAATGTGCCGCCAGTGCTCTGTCTAAGATGTTGCTCCAAGAGGGGAGTGGGTCAGTTACACAAGAAGTCTCAAGGTCAAGGAAGGCGTGGTTGAGGAGTGACCTGTGAACTGAGCATTGAAGATAAATAACACTGGCCAGGGAGACGAGGGGAAGGGAACAGGGGGCAGTGCGTGCATGATTCTGTGATGGCCCAGAAGGCATGTGCAAGTGGGGAAGGCAGCTGTGGGTTTCACGGAAACGAGATCTGCACCATCAGGTGCTGTCAGGTGGAAATGGCAGGGTAAGTAGCATATTTGATAGCAAGCGAGATAAGGTTCCCTTGCAAATTGAACTTGAAACAAGCTAGATGTAAATACAGATCTATTAAGGCAAAGCGCTTCATGTGTCAATATCTATTATCTGCTTGATGCTGAGATGTATTTGTGCTGAGTGGCAGGAGCTGGGGGGCCTGCCAGTCCCAGTAGGGTATGAGACCAAGTGAGGTTTTCCCAAAGAGAAGTGTTTGCTTACAAGTACACACAACCCCTGTTGTATTACAATGTGATTATACTTCAGGCTCCTCTGAGAGATAAAATTGTCTATGATGGAAATCAGAGAGAGCACAATGCAAGGCTGGGGGCTGGTTGGCAGCATGCGAGATCAAACTGTCTTTTAACTTGTATCAGACGAGGGATTAACACTGGGTTTTGTGATATTTTTGACTGATACTCAGATAGTTCCATTAAGAACAATCTTGGGAAATTATCTGATGCATGTACTTAAATGGATGGGTGATAAATTATATCGCTAAGGCTGTCTTTGCAAAGAGGGGAGAATTCTGCAGTTAGACCCTGGGGATTAGGCTTTGCTCTGTATTTCACAATTATCTCATTTCCTCATCTTAAATTAGTAAAGTGGAGCTGATGGTTTTCCCTTCTTCCATGGAGAACAAGCATATCACACTGTGGGGAAGCCAGAATTCTCTTTGTGTTTTGTCTACATCGCCTGCAAGATACTATAATACAGATATCCCTCACTGTGAGGAAATGTACATTTCTAAGCAGAACGATATCTGCTTCAACATTGTGTTTGTCTTTACCCATTGAAAGGACAAACACTTGCATTTCATTTACCATCTGATCTTTATTTTACTCTAACCCATTCCTTACCACCCACACCCGGGCTTGGTAGCTTCCAGTACAGATTTATGAGATAATAGACTGGCACTGTTGCCGGGGGATAAGATGCAGCAATGAAAGTTTTGAGTCTAATAAAAATTTTAAGTGCTTTTAAAATGCTTTTAAAACAGTAAATACTCTTGCCCAGGGTTGAATTTGATTGAAGTCAAACCAGGTCTGAATGTCCAATGACCATTTTAGATTTTATCAAAATTAATAATGTTGCTTTATCCATGGAAGTAATTTGAAAGGCTTACTTGTACTGACTGAGTAGAAACTGGCAATATAGTTATTATTGTAATTCATATATTCCAAGCTATATCAGTATGGCAATAAAAATAGCATTTCAGTAACAATTACAAAAACAATTGTACATTCACCAGTCCTTCTTCCCAAGTAGTTCTGGGAAACCCCAGGGTCCCTTATGTGACCATGGACCAGTTAGTGTTCTTAGGAACTTCAATAAAATCACCCATTTTTTCCCTCTTAGGCTGTGGCTTGCTATAATGATGTCTACTATTTCAGTATTCTGTCTTGCTGTCCCCATTAAACCATTTAAATGTTCTTATAATTTTAATATCGTTCATCTAGGTCATATCATCCCAGTTTCTCCTTGCCCTGAAAGCAAGATAAATATAATTATTCAGACCATGAGCTTCACTTTCAGATTGAAAATATTGTCACAGCTTATCTCATCAAGTTTTCCAGTAAGAGGATCAGGAACTGTTACCTGTAAATCTCTTCTTTAGATTTTATATCACAAAAGATATGATCTGTAGTCAAACAAGACAGGTCTATTCCAGTCATTAGTTTTCACCATCCATTGGGGGAATGAGGGAAGGTAGGAGAAATGTTCTTGGTTTGACAACACTGCATCATTTATCCATCCGGTGAAATATTCTTTCTGGGTCAAACAGAAATGAGCCACCTTGTCAATTAGTACCAGCATCTTCTCCAATAAATAGATCTGTCACTTTGTACTGCTTCATTGTGTAGAGAAAATGTTCTCAACAGTGAGAATTGTTAGTTTATTGTGGTATACAAGTCTTTAGTTTTGTCTTGGCTGAATGGTTTACATTTTAGAATAAAAAATCATCTCTTCAAAAACTATTTCCCCTGGGGTAACTGTGATTGCTCAGAAAGCATATGGCGGATAAGGCAGATTTGGGCAAACATTTATATAACATGTATTTCCATTGGACTAGAACTGAGCTCCTGTTAGATAGAGCAAGTGACACCCCCTCCTGGGCATTAAGTGCAGAGTCTGATTTATATGAGGTTGGGGTATCTGCTGGGAAACAAACTCAAATGGAACCCAGGCATGTCTGGAAGGCTAGAGGATGGGTAGACTTAATGGTAACCCAAATGCAAAGTGAAGGTAACTAGGCTCCACATCATAATAGAAGATGAAGCCTGGCTCAATGATCAAGATTCTGCAACAGGGAATGGAGGTGAGAAGAGAGAGTTCTATTTATAATGCCTTCGCTGATGAAAATAATGTTACTGGAATATAACAGGTCACCCTTGCTGGTTCTTTCATTTATGTTCCTATCAATAGTTACACATATGGACACAATTTTTTTCCAAGTGGAACTAAAAATACAAATGCATATTTACACATTTATTTGTATAACAGATTAAAGCCTCAATCCGTGTATAGGAGCAGCATAATTACATCTACATATAATCATTTGCATATGAAAGTCCTTCATTTGCATGGACAATTATAAGTACTCTTTTTGCTGATGCAAATGAAGGAACACCTTTGGAAAATTGGCCTCATAATTTCTAATCATATATCATGGAGTGGTGCATACAGTTTTAGGGAAGGAATTGGCATCATTTTAAGAACAAGAAGTCATTTAGGCAGATTTTCTCTGCGAGAAGTGCATGACAGAATCATTTTTTTCTAATAATGCTTAAAAATTAAGCATTCAATGGTGCAAAGCTGAAAGAGATAAAGTACTGACTTGGGGGTTCTTGGATAAGCCCAGAATGATATACTTGGCTTCACTTGACTATATAAGGAGAATTTTATACATATTTTTATTAGAAGCAATCAGAGTATTGTTTGGTTATACAGTCATCTTTGCACCACAGAGGACTGAAATCCCAGAAAGAAAGAAATTGTAGAAAGTCATTGATTACATTTAAAATAATCCAGGCTCTTGGTTTAGAAGTCAAGGGGCCATGCTAGGCATTTTCAGTCATATCCCCAGGTTTCTATCTCTTCAAATAAATTTCAGTGTGAGTTAAATATTTCTGAAGGGGCAGTGAAACTCACATTAGGATTTTAGAGGTTGTCAAAAGCCCAGGATCTCTCAAAGACCATGTGACACGATCTTTAATGTTGACTTTCTGTCCCAAGTGTTGGGTCTGACTTGGGCATGTCCCTCCCAGCACCAGTTACTTACATGTGTGAAATTGCATCTTGTCATGAGCGTGATCAGGAGGAGAAAATTTTCAGTTCTATCATTTATGTACTTTCAGTAATTACCCTTCATTTACTGGGTCACGAGAAATTACATTTTGTTTCTAAGTGAATAGAGTTGTAATGAATTTACCTCAGATTGTTAAATCTTCAGTTTGTAACTGAGGTGACTCTGCCCTTATGAAATCACTCTGTACTAAGGCTCCCAGCCCTGTTTATCTAAGAATATGACCATCCTGAACACATACAACAGATGCCTTTCAGATGGCTGCTGGCTTCTCTATCCAAGGGGGAGTTGAAAAATAGATCTTTTCAAAGGTATGAGGAGTCTCTGTTGGAAACACATAACCACAGTTGCGCAACTCAAGGTGTGAGGATGTATTCCCAGCTTGGTGGGCAAGCCACCTCCCTTCGCTTCCTTCAAGGCCCACATGGATTTCTATCTCTGCCAGGAAGGATTCTGGGCATCATTCTCCCACAGGTTTTATTCTCATACTTTCAGATATGCTAGCAATTCCAGAAACCGTCATTGCCTTAGCATATTAATTCCATTTAAACTTAGAATTGATTCCCAATTGTTTCATTCATATATTTATGGTATGTTATAGAGAGAGCTGTGAATATATACAAATATACATTAAACTGAATGTTTATGTACACACACTATGTGTGTGTGTGTGTGTGTGTGTGTGTATGTATTCCAGCTGGAGTCTATCCCTAATGATAGTGTGGTTTTAGTTGTTGTTTGTTTGATTTACTCTCATCAGATAGGCTTTGCAATCTGGAGGATTTTTGAGAACACGTCAATGATTATGAGACCTTTTTATATCTGTGCTATATCTTAGGTTTACAGTAACATTTCAGTTTAAGGAACACTTCAGTTTCCAATTCTGCCTGTCCAACACACACTTTGCCTAGCTTGTCTGACCTCCTGTAGGGCTCATCTCTGTTGCACTGTGTTACATATTTTCCCCATGTGTCATGCATATCTTTTTGGTCACTGTAACCAGATTATAAATACTTGGACTAAAAGGAACCTGGAGAGTGTTATGCTAAGCAAAATAAGCCAGTCAGAGAAAGACAGGTATCACATGATATCACTCATATGTGGAATCTAATGAACAAAATAAGCTGTTGAACAAAATAGATCCAGAGACATAAAAGCTGGAACAGACTATGGAATCTCAGAGGGAAGGTGGAGGAAGGTGGGTGGGTGGAAAGAGATCAACAAAAGAACGTGTATGCATATATGCATAACTCATGGACACGGACAATAGAGCGGTGAAGGCTGTGGATAGGGGTGGGTGTGAGTGTAGCATGGGTGGTGGAGGCAGGCTAGAAGAGGTCAGTGGGGGAACAAAAGGGGACATGTGTAATACTTTTAACAAGAAAGATTTATATTTTTAAAAAAGTGCGAAAAGGCTAGTACTTGAGTTCATTTAATTTTCCTTAAAGCCTTAATGCATGCTTCTTGTATGAATAATAGAATCTAAATAAACTGATTTTATGTTACATTTGTCAGCCATCTGGAGACATACTGTATCAAATTTGAAGTACCACAGTTTAGGAGATATGAGAGGGTGTAAAAGGGAGTGGCAATGATGATGAAGACATAAGAGATCCTGAAGATAGGTTAAATGCCTGGTGGAACAGTGGGCCTGGATGAGCCTATACGCATGTTCAATTCATATTTCTGTAACAGATGGTGAGGCTTTGGAAGAGCCACATGGAGCTTAGCACTGTGCATGGCAAAGAGTATGTACCCAGTTCACATTTGTCAACCTAATTACTAGAGACATTTATAGGCAAGTAAAGAACACACCTCCATCCCTACTTCCTCCTTGAGTCATCAGAATTCACCATTGATTAACCCTCTGCCTCCCTAGCCTATAAGATTAAGGTTTGGTGAGAGAGGAGACTATGGGAAGTAGAGGGCAGACAGTACCCCTGTGGAATGAATGGCCGGCAAGGTCAGTGTCTGCCCTACATTCCTCAGAATTCAAGGGGTGCCAGGCTGCTTGTGAGGAGCTGAGGGAAATGCAGAGTTAGTGATGGGGACAGGAACACTTGCACCACACAAAGCATGTTTTACACCTCAGAAACCGGCCTCACACCTGTGCTTGGGCAATCTGAGGTCAAGGTTGTAGGGCCATGAACTCCAGACATGCTGGACTTTGCTAAAGCTTTGAAATGTATCTCCCAAAGGAAAAGCAGTGAGAAGTGACATTTTAAAAAGGCACATAACGGTGAAAATAAAAAGGGTGCTAACTTATCCAGTTAATGAACACTGGGTGATTTTCAGGCATTAAAACATTGAGTGACTACCTTTACCATATGAACCCATGTCCAGAGCCCATATTGGCTCCTCCTGGGAGCTGTGCTGCCTGTTAAAGTAGCCCCACCAGCCAGGGAAATCAGGATGTCTGCCCATCCTGAAGGAGACTTCTCACCATCCCCTCCAGAATCTGACTGGTCATCCGGGGCCAATCAGTAGGATTTGCACGGGATGATCATTAGGAAGATCTGCTCCCCAGCAGCTCCTCCATCCTATCTGTTGTCATCGTATCAGGGACAAGCAAATAATGGCTGTGCACACAGAATCCTGGTGTTAGCAGATAAGAATTCAGACTTAATGTTGCCCAGGATGTTCAGAATCACATCAGAGAGAATAATTTGACAGGAGGATAAATAAATCATACATTTGCTAGTTAGCCTGCAAATAAATGATGACTCCTGAAAAGTATACCTATTCCAATCCTATCTCTTTGAGCAAAATTGGCCCTGCCATCGAGGCAGAGCTGCTTCTCCTCCTCTAACGTTAATATTCCTGCTTCGGCACGGATATTCCCTTTTCATCAGAACTCTCCAACCAGAAGAGATAATATATGGATACACTATTCTGTGTATTTACTTCATACTTACAGGACTGAAATTTGGTGTAGAGTTTCTACGTAGGAATGCTAACAGGAGTGAACAGGGGAGGGAAGGAGAGAAGCAGAAACAAGGTGGACAATGACTGTGTCCTTGTATGAAAGTCATGGAAAGGTGGAGCAGATTCTCACATAGGATTGCTCGTTAGAAGCTAAGTATTTTGAGAAAGATTTAAAAAGTAGCCCAACGTCTTGCAGCAGACCAAATAGTGAGCATGTGATATTAAAAAAGACACCAATATAGGTGAGCTGCTAAGATTTCATCAATAAAAATGAAAATTGGCTAATGGATTCCTATACCTATGTGCCTACAGTGTCTGGATTTACAAAGGGGGTGTAAATTGATACTTCCAAAAATAGACTTCATGGGAAATTTATTTTAGAAAATAAATCTTTTGCTATTTATAGCAAAAAAAATAATGAAAATCATCAATAGGATCCAAATCCCTGGGGGCGGGAATACAGATGGTTCCTTTGGGTGGGGTCGCTTCGCCTAAGAGTGGATGAGTGTGATGTTGGGGAGTGTCTGGAGGCAAGAATCGCTTGTCTGTGTTTTACTGGTGTTGTACCCTCACTGTGGTTTTGAGCTGTGGTTTTCGTGGCGCACTGCTATGTAACTTTCCAGGTATATAGTTATGTCTTGTCATGACCACTGAGCAGCCAGCTCCGTAGGAGAAATCTTGTATTTTACTTTTCATTCTGCCGTATGGCACCTCGTACAGTGCTGGCCACAGTGAAACACACACATACCCAAGATAACACCACCCCTAATACACATAAATGGGCAGGACCAGGATGGGGCTGGGCATTGCTGCCCTCAGGCATAAGGTGGTTGCTGGTGGCAAAGAACTGTCTCTTGTGAACACTGAGGGCAGGATCTTCTCAGGATCCCCAACATCTGGCAGAAAGCTCAGCATGGGGTGGGACCCCAGCTATTGGTTAATGGAGAGGCATTTAAGGTACAGACCCATGTTGTAACCTGCATGTCTATAGTTCTTTCACTGCCTTGTTCTCTCCCAGGGTGATTAGGCAGAACTAAAATTCTACAGAAAAATATAGGTCATATAAGCCTCGGGTGCTCAATGTGACAGGACAGGTGATGTGTGACTCTTCCTGGCTGAGGAATGGGAGGTGTCCTGAGATGAACTGGGCATAAGAGGGGGAGGTTGACAGTTATGCTGGGAGGCTGGAATAGAAGCGGAGGAAGTGACTCAAACATGGAACAGCTCCAAGATTCGGGAGTCATGGCGGAAGCAGGTGATGATTTGTGGAGCTATCTTAGTCTCTGACATAAATAAGAAAATACAGCTTCAGTGAATAAGTTGAAAGGGATAGAGTGTGATGGAGTATGTCAGAGGGAGAGCAAGCATGTGGCAGGCACACATGTGAGCATAGGAAGGGCGCTTTCACTTCGGGGCCACTGTCTAGAGCTCTTTCTCTCTAGAAAGCTGCATGGCTCCTTTCTTCCCTTTCATGGTCCCTACTTATCACTTTATCAGTGAGCTTTTCCTTGACCTTCACATTCAAAACATAGCTGTCCATTTCCCCATCCCTCTGTACACCCTATTCTGCTTCCCCTACATAGCATTTATCACTTCACAAAATACTATTTATTTCCTTAGGCATTCATGATCCATCTCCTTGAGTATAACAACAGTTCACGAAGGAGGGAATATATTCTGTGTTTGTTCTCTGCTGACTTCCCTGTGCCTAGAACAGGGCCCAGGACTTAGTAGGCCTGGAAGAATGAATGGAGGCATACTCCCTGGGCGAAGGTGCTGAGAACTGGGGAGTGCAGAATTCCTGATCCATCACAAATTCTTATTTGTGGTATAATCAGGTTCTCTTCACTGGCTTCAGTGTGTGCTCTATAATATTGTGTGACTTAGGAAAGGTGGGGAGTAGGAAAAACATCATATTTCCCCAGGGAAGGGGCTGGACTAGTCCATCTGTTTGAATTTCTTCTGGTTCATAGTACGATGACTTTGTGTTTCTAAAATTTCATGATCTAAATGTCCCATTTTCTCTCACAGTGAACCCTTTGCTTTTAAATCAAATGAATATCTCAATTTTGTATGGAATTCAGAGATGATAAATTTTATTGGTGATATATATCCTATATATATGTTAATGCAATACATATGTATGCACATATACATACATATGCAAACATAAGATAAAAAAACAAACCAAAATAATTTCTGATGTCGTTAGCCTACCAGTTTTTCTATATTGGTAAATTGGTTAATATATCCAGCTGAACCAAGGGGAAGGACCTTCAAAGGATTTTTACTGATGTATTTTCTTTTTCCCCCACTTGCTATTTAAAAGAATTGACCAAATACAGTAGACAATTCCTTGGATGTTATTTAGAGTAAGCTTTGAGCTCCAATCAATATGATATTTTGCTCTGTAGATATTGGAAATCATTCTACTGTTGTCACTAATTGCTTTGGTATTCTGCAAAGGTACAAAGTGTCAGCTATTTATTAATAAATCTGGTTTTGTAGTCGAGGGTGCATCTTTACTCTTATCATGTATCAGCAGTAAAATTACACTGAAGCTCTGAATAGAGCATGTGATGAAAGGCTCTGTCAGTGTGTGGCGCATCTGCTGATTAAAAAGCAGGTAAAGGGATGCACAAGGAGGACAGTATACCCGCTGTTCTTCCAAAGCCCTCATCACCAGCGATCACTCCTACGTGGATTAAAAGCTGTCTGATATAATCAGTTATCAAGCAATTGTGAAATGGGGAGATATACAATTAAGAAGAGATTTCTGATGGCCTGTCACAGTCAGCCACTGGGTAGACTTATATAGAATTCATGAGATTAAGTAGATAAAACACACATTCATTTGATTCTCTTGTGCAGCTAAATCGAGGAAGGTGGTTTGCAAAACAGATTTCTCATCTCTTGTACTCATCAGTGAGTGATAGAGAGAACACTCTTCTATCTTCATCTTTTCAACAGAGCTCTTCCAGAGACACAAACCATAGCTCCAAACCATTCTAGGAAACAAAATTGTTTTCTCTGATAAGAGGGAATGATGGGAGAATGTACTTCTCCATCATGTTCAAGCCATCATGTACCCAAACTTAGTGCTGTATATAGATACTATGAAGCATCATTTGGGGAACATTGAGCAAAGCTTTTGATCCCCCATAGATCATTAGCATCTGCTCACCTTAGTTTCTGAAACCGTCATCACTATGCTTGCCAAGTCCATCAATTACTTTTCCTTTGGTCTAAATTAAGGATGCTGTAAGGGCCAGTTTAAGGATGGCGCTAATGAGTGAACGGTATCAGGATGAGAACTGTGAGATAGTGCCTGGGGACACTGCCCTTGAACCTTGGAGGATATAAATATGCTTACGGAGCCTCCATTTAATCCAGACAGACAACAGGGTTCTCTGCTCTGACAAAGCCTCCTAAGCTTTTCAGAACATGTGAAATGAACGTCTAATACTATGTGCCAAGCAAAGAGGGAGGAATACAAAGTGACTTCTGTTCTTAGTGGGAAGCAAGTATATGAATAAATAACTGCAGGCATACAATGTGCCAATTGAGGAATACATTATGTTGCTTGGGGTTTATAGACAAATGAGTGGGACACTGGGCTTGAGGGAAGGATTCAATAACACTTTATGGAGAAAGACTTCAGAGGGAGGCTTTAGAGGTCACAATATAGGACAGGAAGTTTGAAATATGGCAAAAAATGCAAAAATGAAGCCACCTTGCACAGAGCCTAGTACCTCCCCTATCATTCTGCCTTTTACTTCCCCACCACCCCAGCCTGATTTATTTATTTATATTTTCTTCTATGACAGCTTTTATTCATGTAGTCCTATGTAACTTAAGATTATTTACATACTAGAGGCCCGATGCATGAAATTCGTGCAAGAGTAGGCCTTCCTTCCCCAACACCAGCTTCTATCTGGCACCCGGGACCCGGGCTTCCCTTGCAGCCCCAGCTTTGTCTGGAAGGATGTCTGGTCTAATTAGCATATTACGCTTTTATTATTATTATTTCACTTGGTCGTCTAGCCACCTACAGTGGCATGCAGGTATAGCAGAGATTGGCCAAGTACTACATAAGATAATTTGAATGATAATTTTCTCAATTTTTCCAAGAAGAGTATGTAGAAGCCTCCATTCTATATGCATAGGAGAGAAGTTCATTCATTACATGTCACGGGTGTCATAGAGCATTAAGACTTAATTCTTTGGTTGAGAAAGCATAGGATAGATATTCGCCAAACCCATGTCCTCTTTGTTCTGACCCCAATGATAGACTACAGTCCTCAGCCTTCCTGGAAGTGTCGTGGTGCCCAGTGAGGAAGTTCTCGTCAGTAGAACTCAGGTAGAATTGATATGTGCCACGTCTGAAGCAGGCTGATAGAAATTCTCCTGCATGCTTTTCATATGCTTTCCCACCCACTGGCGGAAATGGGAGGACACTGATGACACAGAGATGGATGCAGCCAAGAGAGGGGAGGATCCTGAATTCCTAAATTTAAAGCCAGTTGCCAAACACCATTATTGAACCCTCCTTCAAACAAGAAATAAAGTTGTGTTAGGTTAAGCCACCTTATTTTGGCAGTTGTTTCTTTAAGTGATTAGCCTTCCTTGATTAATATAGCAGAAGAGGTACTCTTTTCCCAGGTTTACAACTAAGGAAGACATGATTCATAGACAAGAAAACTGTGGTCAGGTAAAAATGACAAGCAGAGAATGGAAACTCCACTGGAGGCAGATCAGGGATGTCTAGAGCCCCTGCTCTTATGACTCCCCACAACATCTTACACAGAGGCAGAGGGGCGACTCTCAGCCACACAAGAACTAGGTCCAGCATGAAAGCTCTTAACAACCAGTGATTGGCAGGATGCAGTCAGCTGAATAGGTGCTTTGGCATTGAGGATAAAGCCCTATGATTGTCTCCCTACTAAAGCTGCCTGAGCATTTGCCCTCCTGGCTACTGTCCGGGGAATGGCATGCCTCCTGCTTCCTCCTACCCAGTGCCACAGAGAATCCATCGTTCTCTCTGTCCTGCAGCTCTGCTCCTCCAAGCGTCATCTACAGACCAGCAGCATAGATAACTCTGGGGAGTTATTAGAAACACAGAATCCCAGGCACCATGTCAAGCGTTCTGAACCAAAATCTGAATTTTAACAAAATCTCCAGGTGATTCTTATGCACATTACATTTTTAGAAGTGTGGGTCTAGTTGCTGTACCCTGAGATTTACTTTCCTGAACTAGAGTGCCCAGCATCTGTGTCTCTTCCAACGAGTGCCTTCTTCATCTCAGCCATTCTCTATGAATTCTCTTGCTTTAACCCACTGTCATCTGGCTGTAGCTGACTTCCCTTCACGTGATCTAGCCATCCCAGGCTGCGAATCTGTGCCACAAGCAGGCATCAGCTGTTGTATAGTACATGTGAACTCTAAGGAGCAACCGTTTGATGCTCTATAGTCACTACAACCTTAGTTGATTAAAGTAGAATAGAAGTTCCAGGTACTGAATGGGAATCTATGGAAAATGAGCCCTAGACCAGACAAAGACTGTGTAAGTCTGTATTAAGAGGGAGAAGATCAGGACATAGGAGTTATCCTGGGAGGACCTGTCTTGTTAGGCATCTGTTCCATTCATTTTGGGGCTAATTAGTATTTTGTAATCCTCCTCCACTACATAACACATAGGTTTGCTTTCCTCCTGTGGCATTGTAAAATAAAAGTAATAATATCAACTCCCTGCCTTTTTCATGAGAATTTATCACTGCTCTTTACTGAAATACCTCAAATGTCAGCAGGGATGGGTCACAGCATCCTTTTCCTGTCTTCTGCACCTTATTGCTACCCAGGCATCTGGCTGTGCGAACCAGCCAAGAACAGAAGTGCAGATGCACTCTGAGGTAACACAGACCACTGTAGTCTATCAACTAGGTGACTCAAATATTTTAACAGATCAAATTTAGAGTTTATGGACCTGAAATTTAATTACTCAAAAATAATTTTGATTTCCTGTTTCTTGGGAATCATTGTTCTTCAACTGTTAACAAGTAAAGAATTTTTGGCGGCATCATCCATAGCTGTCCTTGGGAGTTTGGTAGAGAAGAGCATGGGCTCATGGGCCCAGTGACTAGGTTTTACCTTCGGCTCCATCCTTACTTACTCTGGGAACTTGTTTATTCTAGATCTCAGTTTCCTAATCTGAAAGTAGATTCATGGGGTTGTTGTGAGGATAAATAAATAAGACATGGGCAGTTCTTAGAACAGGCAGTAGGACAAGATCACCAAGAAAAATCAGCCATTGTCTGTTGTGTCCATTGGCAGGTGTGGGAAGAAAGGCATTAAATTACTAGTCATTATCTTTGGCTGAAATGTTTCCCTCTGTTTCCTAACTGAAAAACCTACTACATAGCTGTTGAAAACACCATTTTTGATGACAATAGCATCTTGCATGGGGACCCTAGACAGCCAAGAGGTCACATGAGGGCACTGGGTAATAGATGTTAAAATGTTAGTTGCTCAATTCATTTTGTTGACTATTGACCTTGCCTTCTCCCTTAATGGTAATCTAGCTTTCCTAAGTCTTCCCCAGTCTGATTTACCCACGTGGTCACAATTATCAATGGCCACAGCATTCCTGAGTTGATCAAAGATGTAAAAACAAAATGTTGCCAAGCCGGTATGGCTCAGTGGTTGAACATTTACCTATGAACCAGGGAGTCACAGTTCAATTCCTGGTCAGGGCACACGCCTGGGTTGTGGGCTCCATCCCCTGTAGGGGCTTGCAAGAGGTAGCTGATCAATGATTCTCTCTCATCATTAATGTTTCTCTCTCTCTCCCTCTCCCTTCTCTGAAATCAATAAAAATATGTTTTAAAAAGCCACACAAACAAAATGTCTCTGAGCCCCTTTCTCAGTCTCTGGCTTTGGGAGTTCTGTTTTGAAAGCAAGCTTCCCTCCAGTCATCAGTTTCGGTGTGATAAGGAGCAAGAGCCTAGTTGTCAGCTATGGTTCAGATGCCTCTTAAGACTTTAAGTGTCTTGCATAATTCTGCAATTCCTGTCTCACATTTCCCTCCTCTGTGTTGTCCAATCATTCGTTAATGATACCAAAGTGTAACACACTTACAGGGTGCTGTGTCCTCTTCACATCTTTTCAAAACTGATTTAATACCATTTTACGGGCCTGTGCAATTCATCCAAACCCTTAAATTATTTCTCTCTCCTCAGCCTAAAGCCTTTCCATTCAATACCTCCACTGATAAGGCTTAACATTATAACCGCTAAGGCGTCTTGCTCTTGGACATGGAAGGGGAGAGAGCTGTTGTATCATTGCCAGTATTTATCAGGAGGTTTTTCATAGAGCACATCACAGAGTATTAAAACAACCAACATTCACCAAGATCTATTTCCATTTTTAGAAAATGTCTTTGAACAAGAAATGACAATTGTGGCCAAGTTTTCTGTGACTTGTTTCTAGTATATTTTTAGCAGCATTATTTTCAGAATAACCAAAGCCTCACATGGAACATAGTACTTTCCTTCAAAATCATATTAAAAAGCAAAAAAAAAAAAAAATCTATTATGGATTGCTTATGGAACAAAGTTAAAACCTTTTACCTTTTTATTGAAAGTTAGAGTCTTTCCCAGCACCTACTCCATTTCTATAAACTTAATGTTTTTCTTTATTCATTGTAACTACTTGCCTAGTTTTTCTTTTCCTCAGTCATAATGCACTTTAACATTCGTTTCATTGTGGAATAATTGCTTAAGTACCTCCTAGATTTCCTGTTCTTTGAGGATAATTTTTCACATCATATCCATTATTATAGCTCTTATTTACATTGAGTAACACCTTGTATGGAGTATATACTCGTTAAATATTTCCTGAAAATGAACTGAATGCATACATGGAAAGAACATAAAATATGAACTAAAAGTACTGGGCTATAATTCTGGCTCTGCTCCTAAAAATAAGCCTTTAGGTAAGTGTGGCAGGCAGACACTTAAGGTGGCCCTATGATCTCCACCTCTTGATGGTCACACCCTTGTCCAGTCTATTATTCTAGAGTGTAGGCAGGTCCATGATTTGCCTTTAGTAAGTAAAATTCAGTAAGGCAATGGGATGTATGAGATTATAATTATATAATATTTTAGTCCTCATCTTGCTTGGGTTGACCTCTATCCCAACACCTGAGTGAACTTGAAAGTGAGTTCTGACCCCAATGGACCTCAGATGAGGGGCAACCCTGGACGGCATCTTTATCATAGCCACGTCATACCCAAGCACAGGACACAATCTGTGTCTGGACACAGACCCAGAAAAAGTGCAAGAAAATAAATATGATTTGTTTTAAGCTGCTATGTTTATAGTAATATTGTTACACAACAATAGCAAACTCATATAGTAAGTGATTCACTGAATATTGGCCTCCATAATTATAAAATACTAGAGGCCCAGTGCATGGCATTCATGCACAGGGGTGCGGGGGGAGCGTGGAATCCCTCAGTCCAGCCTGTACCCTCTCCAATCTGGGACCGCTGGCCCCTAACTGTTTCCCTGCCTGCCTGATTGCCCCTAACCACTTATGCCTGCATGCCCAATCACCCCTAACCACTCTGTCTGCCTGCCTGATCACCCCTAACCGCCTCTGCCTGCCTGATTGCCCCTAACTGCCTCTGCCTCAGCCCCTGCCACTGTGGCTTTGTCTGGAAGGAGGACCGGGTGACCGGAAGATGTCCATAGACCCAGTCTAATTAGCATATTATCCTTTTATTAGTATAGATAAATTGAAATATTTTTTACCACATTAGCCATGGTATTTAAAATAGATAAAATGGAAATAAAATCTATTTAAGAGCACTTTAAAATGCTAGAACACTATATGAGGATTGCATTTTAAATGTACTTTAAGAGAAACACTTTACTAATCTGATTCCATATATTCCTCCAACAAGATTTTGAAGGATGTAACATTGTCATTGCTCTTTTGTAGCCAAGGCAACTATTATACTATTTTACAGATGAAAAAACAGAGAGGTCAAGTAACCAGCTTAAGGCAACACAGGTTATAAATGATAGAGCTCAGATTTAAACTCTATATTGAATTTCAAACCTTGGCACTTTTTACTGATAGTTAGTAAAACAAAGTATGTTGAAAACTATGTAGGACCCATAACCATGTCTGTTCTTTCAGGATTCAACATGGTTGCTTCAATGTTTTAAAGTTAAAATACATATTATAATTTTTAGGTTTAATGAAGCAAATGAATTCCTTTATATTCCTTAACAAGTTTGATTCAATACAGAAATAAATATTTATCAGGTGCTTATTATGTTCCAGACCATCTTTGAGCACATATTATCTCAACAATATTGAAAAATAAAACTTTGAATTGATAATTTTGTAATTTATTTGACTTAGCATTTACACATACATACATGATATTCAGTATAGGCCTGAGGGTATATATGCATATGTGTTCAGGGAAGGGAGAAATAGATCTGGGTGTGTAGGCTATAAGAAGTACATTCTGTGAATCCCATAAAAAATCCAGAGGAGAGAGAGAACATTTCTATCTTTAAAGGTACAACTTAAATCTCCTCTCCTTCTTGCCTCACCAACGTATGTTTGTATCTGGATCTCCTTGTTTGGAATGTTTGCAGCATTAACTGTTTGTGGTGTCCAGTATATACTAGAATAATGAGCCATTTCAGAGCGATAGTATGCTGACCTTGTGCATTGTGAGCTACACTCTAAGCAACAGGAGGGCCAAGGTCATGTCTTATATTTACATGTTGCCTACAACATGCCTAGGTTGGAGCTGCCACATAGTAGAAACTTAGTGAACGCCCAAGGGTAAATGGGTACTCATAGAGCATCATGCATGTCATATTAGTGTAAGCAGCATGCAGACTCAGAGACAGAAAGCACCTGATTTCTAATGAGGTTATTGGCATGTGTTTGACTCTGTTTCTCAAACAAAAATAGAATCAAATACCTCTTCGGGTTTATATAAGGCTGAAATTTTGAAACCATAAGCAACCAATGAAAAGGATCATATCATTGGAAGTCCTCGGAGGTCCCTTTCACAGACTCCTGAGGCAGGAAGAAGGGAGGATGATCCCTGGGGTTTTCAGGGGAGGCTCTGTGAGGGAGTTTAGAAGTGCATTTAGCCTTTGAAAGGCATCCCAACTATGAAGACATTCAGCAAGAAGTTATTGTGTCTTGAATAATTCTAACACCCCCAACAGAGACCAAAAAATGACCATCTATTTATATTTGTAAGAATTATTCTTTTCCATTGTGTTCACAAAATGTGGTCTCTTGAATGTCTAGAAGAAATGTCATCCCTAAATATTTAATACTATTGGGTTTCCAACTTGAAAGGAAGAAAAAAAAATGGAAGAGAAAGAATACTTTCAGTGACAATTGTTTGAATTTCGATGCCTACTGACTTTTCCAAAGGATAAAGAGTGTTTCTTAACAAATTAATCTGGCTGTTACCTATTAAGCCTCTGGCTAGCCTTTGCCATTTTTATGAGGTGGGGCCACTTTTATAAAATTCATGGAAATTTGCTTGGTGCATATCTGGGATGGTATATCTTTGTTTCTGTTTATAGCTCTACCTTATGAATATCTCATGTCTCTTTAAAGGCAAGGTCCAGCTTCAGTAATACGGCATTATGCCTCTTTATTTTTATTATGGTCTAATTGAAATATTACATAGTATTAGTTTTAGGTGTACAGCATAATGATTTGAAATGTGTATGTACTATGAAATGATCACCATGATAAGTTAGCATCCATTACCGCACATAGTTAAAATTTATTTTTTCTTGTGATGATAACTTTCTTTATTTTTTAAAAATATTTTTATTGATTTCAGAGAGGAAGGGAGAGGGAGAGAGAGATAAAAACATCAATGATGAGAGAGATTCACTGATCGGCTGCCTCCTGCACTCCCATACTGGGGATCGAGCCAGCAACCTGGGTATGTGCCCTCCCTGGGAATCGAACCGTGACCTCCTAGTTCATAGGTCAAAGCTCAACCACTGAGCAGCACCAGCCAGGATGTGATGAGAACTTTTAAGATCTACCTCTTAGTAACTTTCAAATAGACAACACATAACTAACTGTAGCCTAGATGTTATCTGTAAGGGTTAATGCTTAAGGGAGTGGTCATGCAAAGGCCAGCATGGGAGGCCACTCTTAGGCCCCTTGTTCCTCCTCCAAGGGGGTCTACTGCATGGCTAGAAATTGCCAGGGGAGGAAAGGTCAGGGGAGGGCTCAACTACTTGACCAGGGATATGAAAGATCAGGAGGTGTGAACTGCACGACTGGCACTATGCTAGGAGAGGAAAGGTTACCTTGGGGGCTGTGTCCTTGATTTCCCAGTTCTGCCTGTTGCTAGGCACCTGCGGCTTTCTGCTCTGGTGACCTTTCTGTATTTGGCCCGTTATCCTTGCTCTGCTCATGTCTGTCTAAGTACCTACCACATAACTTATTTTTTTTCCAGTGACAAGTACCAGGCACTTAGATATATTACATAATGTTTCAGTACAAAAACTTCTATGTAGATCATCCTCATCATGTAGTAGATAATTGAGTTTGGGGAAGGTTAATTGATCAAAGATCACATATGTAGAACATTGTAGAGTTAGAATTAGCATAGTTTTGATTTCAAAGCTGATGGTCCTTATATTCTGTTATCTTCCAGTAAGGACCTTACGATAATGTAGAAGTAAGGGTGGCACACAAGTCATGTCACTTGTTGGATCTGGGTAAGAGAAAGAAGCCCAGGGAAGGAAACACCATACAAGAAAAGGTGGCAGAAACATGAAGAGAGTGTGTGCGTGGGTTTCCTGAGTTTGCACAGGAGTTTGCTTATGTGGTAGATCAGAAGGGGTAAGGCTTGGCCCAGAAGATCGAGACATTCATATTCCTAAGGCAGTTTTACTTTATTTTTAATTAAAGGGAGGAAATTTGATGAATCTAGGAAACACTCTCCTTCCCCAGGGCTAAAAGGATAATCACTTACACATTCAATTATGTATCTCCCCAAAGAGTGAACAATAGATAATGAACTCTAGTTACACAAGAATTATCTTTCATTTTAGTAAGGGGTGCCCTCTAAGAGTGAAGATTTTCTGCTGTGTAAAGTGGGTTGCCAGTTTTGCTGGGTTGCGTGTTTTGGGGGAAGGTGAAAAGTATTGTTTCTCATTTAATTTTCAGCATTATAAAAGCTTATGTCTCCATTTCCTCCAAAAACATCTGTTAAACTACAAAGCCAATTCAAGCAAACAAAAGAACTTGAAAGAAAGACCAAATGCTCTGTCTGGAAGAAGACATATTTAGCCTGGTTCGAATTGACATTCATATGCCGTCAAAAGCAATTAAACTCTCACAAAAGCAGCACAAACAGGAGTCTGGAGCACTCCTTGTTTTCAAGCCCTTTAAAGCTCCATTTTAGGAGGGGGAAGGCTTGTGGAGCCTATTCTCATTAGTTGTTGTATTTCAAGCTTAGAAAGGCAGTAAATAGTCTTCTCAGCACTATTTGGTTGGAAAGTCCAAACTTGATTATAACCTATAAGAGAAAAATTGCTTTTTATCATCCTAACACCTAATCTAAAGTATCCTCTACCTCCAGAGTTTTTAACCCCAATATCCTAAATTTTTCATAGCACCCATAACTATTAAGAAGTATTTGCTTATTGCATACTAGAGGCCCAGTGCATGAAATTCGTGAAGTGTGTGTGTGTGTGGGGGTGGGGGGGGGGGGCTCAGCTTGGCCTGCATCCTCTCACAAACTGGGACCCCTTGGGGGATGTCGGGCCTAAGTCAGCAGCAGACATCTCTCTTGCAATTTGGGACGCTGCATGCACCAGTGACCATACTTTTCAAACCGGTGAAAGGCATTTTGCTGTTGCATGGGCAGCTACATTTTTTGCCCTGATTATAAAAAGTAGTACATAATATGATCCTTCTGAGGCAGTAGTACCATTTTCCCCATCTTATGGGTGGAAAAACTGAAGCAGAGAGAAGTTAAGTAATTGGCTTTGTCACATAGTTATAAGTGTCAGAATCAGGGCTGACCAAAAAATATGCAAGCCAGAGTCCATGCATGTCATCACTGCATCATCCTGTTTTTTCAGTGTTAGAGTAGCCTTGCCAGGTTTTAATTTTTAAATCTAAGAGACTGTTCCCATTATATAGGGTAGGGTCCCTAGACCTGGCCAGCAATCAGGGCCTATCAGTGGAGCAACCGGCAGGCGGGGCGATTGGGGGAGGGGAGACCCCGCTGGCACCTGCCTTGGCTGGCGGCCTGGTGCTGCCTGCCAGCCAGCCCTTAATCCCCCAATCGCTGCTGCTGGTCTCCTCCCCCTGGTGGTCAGTGTGCGTCATAGAGACCGGTCATTCCGCCAGTCCTTCCTCTGTTCAGTTGATTTGCATATTAGGGTTTTATTATATAGGATTATCTATCTTCCCCCATTATAATATTCACTCAGTAAGAACAGGAATATTGCCTGCTGGTGTATCCCAATACCTTGTCACTGGTAGGTGCCAGATGAATATTGTTAAATTAATAAATGTACGAGTAAATGAATAACGAATGAATGGAAATTTCTGTCTCAGAGTCTTAGAAATCATACTCAAGGCTTGCTCAAGTCTTGAGTTACCACTACATTTCAGTTTATTCTTTTACTTTTTGACATCAAAAATCCTATATGTGGTAGACTGATTGGGGAATTATAATTTGGGTGTGTGTTGTACTCTTTCTCACCCTTTCAGTTTAGCTGCTGAAAATTCTTCCAATTTTGAACTATCCAGAGAAGGAATAATAAATATACCTTATTCTGTGTGTTTAAGTTCATAGGTACTTTTACCCATAAGGCAGCAAAACAATTGAAAATGAGAATAGGTATGGCAGATCCCATTTTCTTATCTTACTCGGTTCTCAGAATAAAGCCAATTAAACTTCTAGTTAGGGGAAGGAGTAGAGAAGGGGAGAGGGCATTCATTGAGTATGTGACACTGTTTGCATTCCCACCCCCCCCTCCCCGGGAATAACATGCATGAGGATGGGATGGACAAATATGAGCAGGGACAATGTGTATCTGAGGTTTATCTGCCCAGCCAGGGTTTTGCTGATAGACAATTGATAGGTGATATGTCTCTTGGAAATTATGGTGCAGGAATTCTTTATTTAAAAAAATATATTTTATTGATTTTTTACAGAGAGGGAGAGGGATAGAGAGTTAGAAACATTGATGAGAGAGAAACATCTATCAGCTGCCCCCTGCACACTGTCTACTGGGGATGTGTCCACAACCAAGGTACATGTCCTTGACAGGAATCGAACCTGGGACCCTTGAGTCCGCAGGCCGACGCTCTATCCACTGAGCCAAACCGGTTAGGGCAGTGCAGGAATTCTTGAGAAGGGATGCTTGGAGGTTTGTTAGAAGCAAAGTACCTGCTGGTGACTCAAGCCTATCAGGGCCTCAGTATGAACTAGCAGAATAGGTTAGCCTTCCCAGTGCCACGGGAAAGGTAGAGGAGGGCTGAGGGAGGACTGCAAAAGCACGAGAATCCTAAGGATGGAACAAGAAGGACCCTAAGTAACAAGGCTGAAGACCTACAACCTGAAGGCTGATGTAGGAGTTGGGACACGTCAGTAAATTAATAGGACAGAGACTATCAACCCAGACGACTGTTCACCTCAGTGGGTGTCAGCATGAGGGGACATGTTTGAAGACCACATAAGACAAAGAGCATCTCGTAGATGGGCAGCTTAGGACTTAGGACGTAACCATGAGGCTGTGGAATGGAGATTCTTTTTCTCTCTCCTTTACTGCTTTTGTAATGATGGTTGCTTAAGTTTCCTAGAGATTTGAATCAATATGGGGGAAAGGAGGAGAGAGACTATAACCTGAGAGCGATTTAACAAACCTGAATATGGCTGCATTATAAACCTGCATTGACTGAGAAGTGCCTGAATAGGAAGAAATTTACCTGAAAGCAACTTGATATCAGTTTTCTGCTTCTGAGTAGAAATGGGAGCTTAATGATAGAAATTATATTTGACTATAGAAAAATAAGTTACATTTTTGCATATATCAGTTCGTGAGTGAAAATTTGAATCCATTATATAGTCCCAGCAATTTAATTTTTCTTTTATGGTTTCAACTCCTGATGATTTCCTCTTTTTTAATCTACCCTCATTTATATGTATGCTCCCTATTTTTTTCCTAGAAACATTCATCATTTAACTAGTTCAGAGACGGTTGTTAAAACAATGCAGAGAAGTTGAGGGGCAAGGAAATGCTTATTTTTTACAGTTAAAAGAAAACTATTCCTCTCTCCTTGCCTTTGCTTATGTTGTTTCCTTTGCCCAAAATATCCTTTCCCACCTTCAATTAAATCCTATTGATCAATGACTTATTCAGATCTGACCACATCAATTCAGGTCTCTCTGGTGGTTCTAACCCACACTGCAGTCAACTTCCCTAAACTCTGAAAGGGTGTGCAGAATCTACTACGTAGTTAAGAGCTGAATTATAATGGCCTGTCCTTGTTGTTTTTCTAAAAAATGGTTTCTACCTATTTTGTCAATTAGATTGTGAGCTTCCAAATATCTCCTTACATGACTTTGGACACAAGTCTTGAGCAAATGGATAATAATTGCTGGCTGATTGAAATGTTACATTTAGATCCAAAGTAACATTTTGCTTTAGAACTGTTAACATAAAAAACCATTGAAACCTGTAAAGAATTTTCGTGAGTTTATTTGAGCCAAACTGTCGACATATGCCGGGAAGCAGAACCTAAATGAATTGAGATAATGCTCCAGAGAATGGCAGGTTATATCTGTATTTATACATTGTAATCAAAGGAAAGTGATGTGGGTGGGTTACATGAAGTCCATTGGTGATAGACTAGAGAGGTGGGAGAAACCCCTGGGATTGTATAAAAAGTAAAATGGTAGACACATACTTAGGTGGGTGCAGGAACAATTAACATGATAATGAAGGAATTTGTGGTATCTGTCTTGGCACCGAGCACATTAAGTTGTGCCCCAAGTGGTCCAGAAAAAGGGAAGTTACAAGTTACTCAGACATTTCAAAGGGTATGTTACTATAGATGCAAAGAGACAGATATGCTCAGTTAAGGTAAAGGTTGACCTTGTCAGTGAAGATACTGGCCTAGGATGTAACTATCCACCATAACTGCTTTTAGTTAAAGTTTAATTTCAGACCATCCTTTGTGGTTACTTTAGGTCTCTGAGTTTGCAAGACTGCCATGCAGGCCTCCCCTGAGCTTGTCAGGTTAGCATGTGGCCCCTTTAATCTATAGAACTCACTGTTCAGTAGGTTTACCTACCCTGAATTCCTCTTTGTAAAGCCAGCCAACCCTACTTTCAAAGGAAGTGACCAAAGATCCCAATTTGAGAGGTCATGACCCACACTAAATTCAGAGCATGCTTTAATCAATTTAATATATGAGATACTTTGCAAATGGCATATCGGGTAGATTTGCATGGCATGAGGCAAATGAATAGATTTTATGTTCTAAATTTATGTGACTTTTCTTCCTGATTCTAACATAGTCACATAAATCCAATCCAGCAAACCCCCTGCTTTGTCACTTTCTTGTCCCTCACTCTCCTGTTTCCCACCACTTAGAACAGCAATTTTCAACAAATGTACCACGATAGTTTTTACAACACACAGTACCTGACTATTTAGTCAGGGGTACTGATCGCTTTTCCGTGAGATTGTCCAATAAAAAAATGGCAACAGCCAACTCAACAATAGCCGTCTAATGTGGATGAATCAAAATTACACATACTTTTTGTCAGATTGGCAAAAAATACATTTCTTGGTGTGCCGCAGAATTTTAGTAATTAGTTTATGTGTGCCATGCGATGAAAAAGGTTGAAAATCGCCAACTTATGTTAGTTTTTAAGTACTTAAGGGCACATTCTGGCCCAACTCCACTCAGAGAATGGGGAGACACACCCCATCCTAATAAAAGTGGTGATGCAAATCCTTGGATCACTATCTTCAGGGGAGTGTAAATGTGCTGAGTCACACTGAAGACTAGAAGAAAGACTACTTCCTGCCTGGTCTTCCGGTTGAGAATGCATCTGAATTTGCATCAGCCCCTGCTGATGCCTGATGCCTGTACCCACTTACTGAGTAGTGTTTTTTTTGGCATATGTGAATTAGATATGCCTTCACGTCACTGTTCATAAACATCCAGGTGGGTGATGGAGATGGATTTGTTCCCATCGTCTGGCCATCACTTTGGCCCCTATTTGACTTGGCAGGCTGGATAAAGAGCTGGATTTGAACATTGGCAGATTCTTTGATAGGCTCATTTTTAATGACAGCATGGGGTGACTTTCCCAGTGTGGGCTTTTTTGTTTGCTGAAGTTTATCCTCCATCCTTATATTCTAATTCATTCTCACAGTTGTCCACAGTTTGCATCTTCAGTGTTGGGAAAATCTGACAGTTATTAAACTTATTGTTATGATGTAATTTTCATTATAATTCTTGTGCCAGTGTGTCTTCTGTTTGCTGAAAAGATGTACTAGATTGTAAGGTAGGAAAGGATTATTTTATTTAACCTAGGGTATCATTATGATGATGTTTTAACCCTAATCCTCAAAGGTTTTCCCTCTTCTTTTATATTACTTCCTTTTAAGGGAATTTGTTTTATTATACTTACTTAAAACTCACATGCTGATTTGTTGTTGCTATTAGTAATGACTAATAAAGTCAGTCTTTTGTAGCAAGGGGAGAACACACTGAACCTAAGTAGGAACTATAAGGACATATTGATAATTCCATGTTGAGACAATCAAATTTGTCTTGGAAAACTACCAATGGAGATTTGTTGCACATGCCTGTGACCTTGAGCAAGAATGTCCAGGAACACCAAGGGTCGATAGACTTCACTAAGTCATTATTAAGGAGCCACAGGGTCTGAAAACTTTCTTGGTGTTTTGAAACTTTCTTGGTGAAGTATTCTGTATTGCTTACTGACATGTTTCACTTCTCTGATGGACATTGCACTGCCTTCAATCTGAGCTGCATCAGCATTCTTTGAATGGCATTTTAATTTTTCTTCCTTTTGCTTCAAGGCTACCCATAAGGCCCTTCAAAACTGCATTCAATACTGGATTCACAGATAAAATAGCCCAAAATTTGTGCCCAAGATAAACATGGATGTTTCCTCTTTAAAATTATCGAAGTATTTACTTCTCCCGAGAAAACATAAAGATACAGGTGGTACCCGATCTATCAGTTAGAATGTGCTTAGAAATACATTGTATATTTAGTTTTCACAACTTTCTCTATTAGCCAGTGGTGTGACCTGTAGTATTGTAATTTTCTTGAACCACACACTTTTTGCCAGGCTATCATATCTAAATAAGGAGGGAATATGCTAATTGACTGCCCCACCCTCAAAGATGGTGGTGACCACAGCCAATAAGGAGGGAATATGCTAACTGACTGCCACGCCCTCAAAGATGGCAGTGCCCACAGCCAATAAGGAGGGAATATGCTAATTGACTGCCACGCCCTCAAAGATGGCAGTGCCCACAACCACAAGATGGTGGCGCCCAGTCCCCTCAGCCTCCTGACATGTGCCTGCCTCCTGAGACCCCCCAGCCCTCTCAGCCCCCCAGCTGCCCAGGGCTGGCCCGAGGTGCAGGCAAGCCTCGGATGGCAGCTGCCCAGCCACCCAGGGCTGCCCGAGGCTCAGGTAACCAGGGCTGGCCAAGGCTTGCGCTGCCGGCAGTGGCAGCAGCAGAGGTGTGATGGAGTCGCCTCCCAACCCTGAGGGCTCCCGGACTGTGAGAGGGGGCAGGCTGGGCTGAGAGACCCCCCACTCCAGTGCATGAATTTTTATGCACCGGGCCTCTAGTGGGACTATAAATCCTTACATAAAGGTTAACCCTAAAATAATGATTCAAGCTATTTATTTGTGCAAATGTAAATAAACTGGTTTGGAGAGGAAAGATATATTGAGGTGGTCATAGAAACATAATTAATTTGGTTCTGGTAAATGTGGCAGTTTACTTAAATGCAGGTAACTATTCTTATTTCAAATTTTTATTAAAATGAAAAAAGAGCATTTGGCACTAACAGGAGTCACACAGGCCTGGCAGGCTAAAGGCCCAGTCCTAAGGCTGCCTCCCACTTCAGATACCCATGGCAAGTAGTAGGTCCCCAGGTTGCCCACAACTTCTAACTGACTTGGCTACAAATAGAAGATTGCCATGAGCTCTTTCTTGTATTTGAGTATTTGCTAAAACAGCAGGCAGAACTCAGGGAAACACTTAGGTTTACCAGTTAATTGTATAATAAAGGATATGGTAAAGAACACAGATGAACAACCAAATGAAGAGATACAGAGGGTGAGAGGTCCCAAGCACAGGCACTTCTGTCCCTGTAGAGGTGAGGTGTGAGACCCTCCCAGCATGGATGTGTGCACATTAAGCCAGCAGCTCCCTGAACCTCATAGTATGGGATTTGTATGGAGGTATCATCATGTGGGCACAATTGATTACTAACTCCGTTTTGAGCTTCGTTCTCCTCTCTGGAGAATAGGAGATGGGGCTGAAAATTCTAAGTTTCTAATCATGGCTTAGCCTTTCTGGGGACCAACCCCATCCAGGAGCCCACAAAATGTCAACTCATCAGAACAAAGGACACAGCTATCACCTAAGACATCATCAGGCATTTGGGAGCTCTGTAACAGCCTGTAAAGTAAAGGGCTGAATGTTGGAACAGAAGATTCTCTTAGCATCCCTCTATACCAGGGGTTTAGGAACTCAGGGTCAGGATCCAGAGGCAGGCACCTGTATGTATTTTTCTCTATTCACAATGCAAAAGACAATTTTTTGTTTTTTTTTGTTTTTGGTGGAGTATGTATGTGCTGGCTGATGGCTAAAGGAGCTTTGCTGTTTCTAAAGACTACCTCAGAAAGGAAAGGTGGGTCTGGAACTAAGATGTCAGCATAGGTTAACGCTGGAGTTTGCTGCCTCGTACAACCACTTCAAAAATACAACTAAAAGACAGAACGGACATCATCCAGAACCACAGGAAGGCTGGCTGAGTGGAAGTTGTACAACTAGGAGGAAAGAGAATAACATACCGAGACTCAGAGGAGGCGCAGTGCTGAAGTCAAATACTAAGGTGCAGAGTGCACGCGGAGCGGGCTGGTGGTGGAGGGCCCGGTTGTCTTTTCCAATTGGGAGAGAGTCTCAGATTCTGAGCTCCAGATCTGGGTGAGTCTCTAGGGACCCAGACTCAAACGGGAGAAGCGGGACTGTCTGGCTTTGGTCGGAACTCGAAGGCAGCTTTCTTTCCAAGGTTTGCAGCGGTTACTGGGACTCTGAGAGGCAGAGCCCCCGGGACGGGACTGAGAGCAGCCATAACTGCTCGCTCAGCCCGCCCTGTTGATCCCCTGGGACACGCCCCTCCCAAGCCCTGCACAGAGGCATTTGCTGGATAGCCTCAGGCAAAGGCTAGATTAGCACCTCCCTAGAGGACAGAAGTTCTCTCACTGCAGACACAGCTGATTCTCACAGCCACTTGGCCTGGAGCTCAAATCCCCTCTAGTATTACCTTCAACAATCAAGGCTTAACTACAAGACTGAGCACAAAGTCCACTAGGGGGTGCACCAAGAAAGCATAAAAAAATGCGGAGACAAAGAAACAGGACGCAAATGTCAGAAATGGAAGATATAGACCTCAAAACCACACTTTTAAGGTCTTTCAATAATTTTCTAAAAACTGCCAATAAATGTAGTGAGATCCTCAAAACATCTAATGAGACCCTCAATGTTGTGATAAAGAACCAACTAGAAATTAAGCATACACTGAGTGAAATAAAGAATATTATACAGACTCCCAACAGCAGACCAGAGGAGTGCAAGAATCAAGTCAAAGATTTGAAATGCGAAGAAGCAAAAAACACCCAACCGGAAAAGCAAAATGAAAAAAGAATCCGAAAATACGAAGATAGTCTAAGGAGCCTCTGGGACAGCTTCAAGCGTACCAACATCAGAATTATAGGGGTGTCAGAAGATGAGAGAGAGAAAGATATTGAAAACCTATTTGAAGAAATAATGACAGAAAACTTCCCCTACCTGGTGAAAGAAATAGACTTACAAGTCCAGGAAGCACAGAGAACCCCAAACAAAAGGAATCCAAAGAGGACCACACCAAGACACATCATAATTAAAATGCCAAGAGCAAAAGACAAAGAGAGACTCTTAAGAGCAGCAAGAGAAAGAAACTCAGTTACCTACAAGGGAATACCCATACGACTGTCAGCTGATTTCTCAACAGAAACTTTGCAGGCCAGAAGGGAGTGGCAAGAAATATTCAAAGTGATGAATACCAAGAACCTACAACCAAGATTACTTTATCCAGCAAAGCTATCATTCAGAATTGAAGGTCAGATAAAGAGCTTCACAGATAAGGAAAAGCTAAAGGAGTTCATCACCACCAAACCAGTATTATATGAAATGCTGAAAGGTATCCTTTAAGAAGAGGAAGAAGAGAAAGGTAAAGATACAAATTATGAACAACAAATATGCATCTATCAAGTGAATAAATAATCTGATGAACAGAATAAACTGGTGATTATAATAGAATCAGGGACATAGAAAGGGAATGGACTGACTATTCTTGGGGGGGAACGGGGTGTGGGAGATGCGGGAAGAGACTGGACAAAAATCGTGCACCTATGGATGAGGACAGTGGGTGGGGAGTGAGGGCGGATGGTGGGGCGGGACCTGGGAGGAGGGGAGTTATGGGGGGAGAAAGGGGAACAAATGTAATCTGAACAATAAAGATTTAATTAAAAAAAATAAAATAAAAAAAATAAAAGATATCTTCACTCAAAAAAAAAAAAAAAGAAAAGAAAAGAAAGGAAAGGTGTCTGCTGCCTGGAACAGATGCCCTGACTAGTCAGTAGTAACTTAAATACACAGGAGTTTCTGTGGTGCCCTGAGAGGTCTGAGCATAGGCAGCAGGGCTGGCGAGGCCAATCCAGGTGGCAGCAGGAAATCAGCTTTCTCCTGTTTTCCTGTCTTTCCATCCTCAGCTTGTGGCTTTTGTCGTCCTGGTCCCATATGCTGGTACATTTCCTCATTCCAGGCGCTAAGAAGATGGGAACAGAAGTATCAGCAGACATCTCCTTATATTTCACTAGTGACCTGGTGCATGAAATTCATGCAGGTTAAAAGGGAATTAATTAGAAGAAATATTTTAATATTGCTATTTGCCCTTTTTCTATAATAGAAATGTCAGAGATGAAAGAAAAGTAGTTAAATGTATATGAAAATCTTCCTCCTGTCAGAGTCTGGGGCGCACCACAGGACCCAGAGTCAAGTCCCCGCCCACCCACGTGCGCCTTGAAATCGCAGGAGACTCAGACCCGGCCAGCCCCACCCCTACTGGGCTAGATCCAGACCTGGCCGGCTCCACCCCTGTCAAGCCCTGCCAGGTGAGGGGTGTGGCCTCAGGTTGCCTGGCCTGGTGCCAGGGTGGGGGACATGGCCTGAGGTCCCCCAGCCTGGGCCAGGGGGCATGCCTTGAGGTCCCTGTCAAGCCCTGCCGGGCAGGGGGCACAGCCTCAGATCCCCTGCCCTGGCCCAGCGCCACGCAGCCTCAGGTCCCTGCTGATTGCTCATTAAGGCTGGTTATGAGAACGCGACTTCCGCTGTGGGTGCAGCCATCTTATGTTATGGAATCCCTGCTTTCGCTGTGGGAGCAGCCATCTTGACCATTACAGCGTGATGGTCAATTTGCATATTCCTTCTTTATTAGATAAGATTGGACAAGAACTTTAACACAGGACCTTACTTGAAGCTGCAAGAGAAGATGGGAAATTGAACTTTTAGCTATTTTTTTTTTAAATTTTTGAAGCTCTGAGGCTGGTGAGAGAGAAGGACAATGCCACTATTCATTATGCAGATACATAGGCCCATACTATTGCATGGGTGCCCCACCATAAACGGCTCTATTTAAGCCCCAAAATGCTGCACTCGTATAACCAGTACAAGAGACTGATTATATATTGTCCATTTAAGTAGACGGTTAAGTCCTTCATCACTTGTCCTCTATTTGTACAGAAAGGAACATTTGTGAGTTCAAAGGGCAGAGAACAAAGCAAGCTCATCCTGGCGGACTCCAAGGCGCCCATTCGGTAACATCTGAACTTTCCTGATGATGCTTCCCCTTCCCACACAGCAGTGACTCTCTGCTGTCCTCTCCCCATTCGCTGCAAGGTCAGCCTTGAGGAGCTGCGAGGCAAACTCAGCGAAGTCTTGAGCGTCGTACTTCCCCTCCTTCTTCATTAGCTGCTGGGAAGGCGTGGAGTTGTTCAGCCATTTCCGTTCCCCAGGTAACTCCAGGGGACTGGGCCCTGAAGGTGGAGCAGGGGCTGGGGCAGCTCTGGATGGTGCAGCCTAAGGAGTCTTTCGGTGACAGGCTGATGTGGTGAGACCCCTCGCGTCTCAGACATGTAGGAGGCGACCTGCGCAGCACTGTGAAAACCTGGAGCAAGAACAGGATTTCGTGATTGTGTTTTATGTAACGCAGATGAAAGCAGCAATCTTCCCATCAGGCACTATTTATGATTAATTACAAGAGATTTTGCAAAGCAATCTATGCTTTTTGTGCTCACCCAGAGGCATACTGACAGAGAGGACAATCAGGCAGATCCACCATCGGCTCCCTAATGAGCCTGGCTTCAGCCCCACCAGCTAAACTCATCTCGGTGACACCCCAGGTTTGGCAACCACTGCCCAGCCTCATCACAGATGCTAATAGCAAATCGACTGAAACGGGTGATGTGGATGATGCCAACCCTACGATGGTTTGTGTCTTTTTAAAAGCCATGTCCCAGTTTTGTAGAGATTGGCCAGGGATGGGTGAAATGCATGTGGCCTGTGTGTGAGATCTGAGGGGAGGGAGGGGAGCAGAGGCAAGGTAAACACATTTCAAGGTGAGCCTCAAAACAGATTGTGAGGGGCTACAGGAAAAGGGATGTGATCACCTGGATGAACCAAGAGTTCGTCGAGGACTACGATTTTGAAGCGTAGTTAGACATTGATGAGCATGTAGGGACATCTCATATCATCCCTCAAAGGGAAAGTGTTGATCCCATTCGAGACCTTACTCTCAATTACCAAAGGAACACATTTCAAAGCCACAGAACTAATTTAGGAAACAACAAATAAAATGATGATGACAACACAGCAAGGCTCTCTGTATAACATCTACATGCCACCAGCCTTTTACCGTTTCAAGTTATTTCTGTAGATTTGGACCTATAAACTGGTCACTTATTTAATAATCTGTGCTCATTATTTTGAGGGAGACACACACAAAAAGGATACATTTCAGTAATCACTGAAGTACAGAAATGATTTATTTCATTCTTATATCTATTTCGCATTTATTTATTGCATGCAGCCCTGTGCCTGGTGGTATTAGGTTTTGGGGTTATATGACAGACCAACATCAACCTGTGTTCTGATTTATTTCTTTTTTTTAATAAAGATTCTTTTAAAAAATATATTTTATTGATTTTTTACAGAGAGGAAGGGAGAGAGAGAGTTAGAAACATCGATGAGAGAGAAACATCGATCAGCTGCCTCCTGCACACTCCCTACTGGGGATGTGCCCACAACCAAGGTACATGCCCTTGACTGGAATCGTACCTGGGACCCTTCAGTCCGCAGGCCAACTCTCTATCCACTGTGCCAAACCAGTTAGGGCAACCTGTGTTCTGATTTCACACAACATGCCAGTGACGTGGGGTTCAGATGAGGAAGCAGGCAGTGAAAACACAACATGGTCTGTGGGGTGCGAAGGAAGTTACAGGGCTCCAAGGGAGAGACAGCAAGGCCCCCTAAAAGGGGTCCGGGGAAGGTTTGGGTGGGATAAGGTTACCCTGAAAAGATAACATCCTGGGGAAAGGATTGGAGGCTAGAGAGAGAGACATATTCAGAGAACAAAATGTTTCTGTGAGGCTGGAGGCTAGTGTGTGTGACGGGGTGTGAGGGACAAGGATGCGGTGGGAGGCGGAAAGCAAGGAGGAGGCCCCAGATCACAAAGGCTCTTTAAAAGCACATTCAGAACTTTGGACTTGTCCTGAGGTATTTGAAAGCAGGTGTGTGCCTTGGTCAAATCTGCATCTTGGACTGAAGTTAGAACATCCTACAGTGGGTAAAACTGAGGCTGGGAAACACCTTAAGTGGTTGTTACAGGGATAAAACCAGGTGAAAGCATTGTTATGAGAAGGATAATGGAGGCAGGGGAATTGCAGGAGGTGGAAATATTTGGGGACTCTTTAGAAAGTAAAACCAACAGGCATTAGTGATTAATTTTATAAGGGACTTTCTGGGGAACCCAGAATCTGTAGTTGATGATGGTGGTGTTCAATGAGTTAGGAAATCTAAGACGAGGAACTTGGGGGTTGGGGAAAGGGCTTAGTGCTGTGTTAGAGGCATGAGGTGTCTGGGCATTTCAAGTAAGGGTGTCTAGTGGACAGTATGTAATTATAGTCCCGGAACTGAAAGCAGATGTTAAGAGCTGGGAATGCTAATTCATCCACAAGGAGCCCTTACATAGTCCCTTTAGCCATGGAGGTGAACTCATTCCAGAAGACTGCCTAGCGTTGGAAAAGAGAATACAAGTGTAAGCTTAGAGAAACACTAGCATTCAAGAGCTGGCAAAGAAAGAGCCCCCGAAGGAGGCTGGGCATCAGGAAAGTCATTAAAGGTAGAAGGAAGTTTTTGGAGAGAGAATGTAAATGACTTGTTAAAGATGTTTGACTATGAAAGTGGAGAGAACAGTTAGTTGATATTTGAGATGGATGTGGGGCTGAAGAGTAATTTCTGTTTAAGATGGGCGAGAGGATCTTAATGCATGCACACAGACAGGGAGGCTACGATAATCCAACCTGGGGACACAGTTTACCTTTGAACAGCTCATGAAAAGAGGATTTGCTGAGCAAAGGAAGGATGTTAACACGTTTGTGGAGAGGCGCATTTAACCTGCTAAAGAGAACAAAGTGCTTCTTTGCACTCTAATAGTAGCTTTGCATATGCACAGTGTGATTAAAGATGGCTCTCACCTTCTCCCTGGAGCCAGACTTATCTTTGGCAATACTTGTTAGTAATGACTTTGAATATCAAAGTTTGTTTGTTCTTCTGTTGTTTTCTTCCTTCTCCAGATTTTCAGGCTCTGTTCTAGGTGTTAAGAATTCAACGAAAAAAGCAAATCCTTATTTTTCTCTCAAGAAACTATGTGCCTGGGGAGAAGGCAGATACAGTTCAATGGGCTGAGCCTGTGCTAGGAGGGGGCCTGGGTGGGTGTTATAGGCTCAGGGAGGAGGCACCCTGCACAGCCTCTAGCAGGAATAAGCTGTCTTCACCACTGTCCTCACTGACATCCTAGAGTTTAAGATTTTGCTAAGCTACATTACGTTTAGTATATCACAGCATTCAAAGTCTACCAGTTCAACCAAAACCCCCCTAATTCCTTTACATCCGGAGTCAACAAACTTTTTCTGTAACAGAGCAGATGGTAAATACTAGTTTTGTGGGCCATCCGGTCTCTATGCTTGCCTTGCAGTGCGGAAGCAACCCCAGACCATACAGAAATGATGGGCGTGGCTACTGACAATGGCAAATTTCACCTGAGCCCTGTGATGCTGGGAAGCAGGGAGGTTAATCAATCCCCAATCCTGTTGTCTTGTAGGAAATGGCTTATTGCGAAGAACCAGCCTTCTCCTATGCCTTAGAGTCTACAACTCACCCATGGCTCCCTTGGTATCCAAGGCAAGGCAGGTACCAATTTTCCTAGTTCTCATTATTTGCCTCATAATTAAATAGCTGAGCTGTTTTATCCCAAAGGATGAATGGAAACAACATGCTTTTTAACCAAATTTTGGTTAAGATCTCACCTCCCCCTGGTCTGAACTTTGCCCCCTCCATCAACCTGAGCCAGCCTGTAGCCCATCCTTAAGGGCTGCTCTCAGAATTTTTTGCTATTCTGTCTACTACCTGATCATACAGAATATGATCAGGGGAAGCTTTTACCCACTTCCACTCGGTTCTTTCCTTTGTTCATTCCTTTCTGAGGCGCCTTGCTGATCTTATGGTTGAGCCTTCTTTTTATTATAAAAGTTCAACTCTACCTATTGCCATAGCCCCTTTCCCCACAATAATCCCGTCAAATAAAACCCTCCTTACTAAATCTAGATTTTCAAAAAAGCATTGTGTTAACACTGAGATCCGATAAAGCACACTAAAATTAGAATTTTATATAATGTTTAAGTGACAAAAAATTACCTTCTTCCTCTGACCTCTCCTCCCCCCCAAAATGAAAAGAATTGTTCTGAGCTCACAGACTGTACCAAAACAGGTGGCTGGGCAAAATTTGACTCAAGGGATAGATTTTGCCAATCCTTGCTTTATATTAAAGGGGCTTCACATTCAACAGAACCAGATTAGTTGGCCTTTTAGAGAATCACCAATCTATTTCATTCAATAAACATTTATTAATTGCCTACCCTGTGCTCAGTGTTATTCTAGAGATAAAGTCGGGAACAAGACAGATACTGTCCTACACTGAAGAAATTTAAAAATAAGGCATTAGTATTACACCTTCCTATGCTCTGCTGTCTCTTATATGACATTATTTGATCACAAATAATCATACATAGAGGTGGTATGACTAAAAGGTATTGCTATGCATACAGGCCATTGGTTGCCTTGATTAAAATACCCCACATGTTAATTCTGATTAAATGCTTTTCCCTGCATAATAGTCAGCCTGGGCACCTATGCACTAATTCCAATAATACGGTAATCATTCGCAATAAATGTTGAATTCCTCCATGCAAATTACCTTCAGATTCTGTAATTCATTCTTTAAATTTCTAGAGTGGCTATTTTTTACATGTTGGTGGTGAATTTCTGAAGCCAAGTCAAGTGAATAAGTGAGATGAGTCCGGGTGACTAAGGAAAGCAAACAGTGCTTCCTCCTCTTGAAACACGAAGTCTGATTTTAAGACAATTCAGTTACAATTTTATATTATTTCTAGTAAGCCTGCTTGTTATGGACTGAAGGATTTGCTTCTCAAAATTTCCAGTGTTGAAGCCCTACCCCCTAAGGTGCCTATATGTGGAGATAGGGCCTTCATGGAAACAACTGAGGTTGAATGAGGTCATCATGGTGAGGCCCTGGTCTGAGGGCATTGGTGCCCTTCTAAGAAGAGACACCAGAAAGCTCAGTGGCCTTCTCTTTCTGCACAACCACAAAGAACCAGTGTGAGAGCACAGTGACAGGGTGGCAGGAAGCAGGCTCTCACCAGGGACTGAATTGGCTGGCAACCTGATCTTGGATTTCCAGCTTCCAACACTGGGGCAAATAAATTTCTATTGCTTGAAGCACCCAGTCTGCGGCCTTTGTCATGGCAGCCTGAGCTAACTCAGACATGTCTCTTAAGCAATTTCCTAAAGAAAGCTCTGGAAATTCCGAGTTATGTCAGCATTTTGGGAATGATTTTCAGTTACCAAAGAGACTCTAATATATACATCACTTGGATGTATATATTCTTACTAATTTTTAAAGTTACAAATCATATTTTTATCATTTATTGTGTGTTTGTGTGTTATGCATCTGATTTAGCCCCCACTAGATTATAAATTCTAAGCCCATAGCCATCTGCAATCTAAAGAAAAGTGAGAGGTATATCAGTGTGATGTGGCTGTGTTGGAGTCTTTCTTATTGTTTAATGTTTCCAGGAAAAAAAACAGCTACTTAGGATCTTTTTAGAAAATAAGTACTTATCTAGAAATACAAAGTGCGGCAGAAGGAGAGACATACCCATGAATAAAACGCAGACCTGATCATGCAAGGGGCCAGATTGACCTGGAGTGGGAGGTTCAGTCTGACCTACTTCCCTTGAGCTGTGAGGGAAGGCACAGAGGGGCTGCTTGTATATCTCACTTGCCAGAATACTTATTACTTCCCTGGGTGTTCCTATCTCAAAATATGGCATACCCACAATAATTAAGAACATATTTCAAGGAGACATATGTACTACTATTCGTAATACTTTAAACAATAAAAAACATACTTAATTAAAAGAAGTAAGACCTAGTGAAATAATCTTAGCATTGATTAGAAAAATTGGATCTGTGAGTAATGAATAATACTGAGATTTACAGTTATCTGCTTTTTGGATAAATAATCACTAATTGTAAGAATCAGTCATCAACCCTCACTCTCACATGAAGCATTTTTGTTTTTCTTTTGTTGCCCAGAGCAGAGTTTCTTGTATTTATTTTTCTTTCATTCTTAAAACAAGTACCTACTGTGTGCCAGTGTGTGGGTGGAGCTGGGAATATGAATAAACGTAAGGGTAGGATCCGCTTTAGAAAAGTTGGTGGCCTTGAGGAGAAAACACATATGAGGAATTGCAAGGCAATGGGAGGGGCTGTAATACAAGGTTGCCCAAGTGCAGTGGGGAACATGGAAATGTGAGCCTTCTTCGAGTAGTTTGCAGGAGTAGCCAACAGACAAGCCCAGCGGTAACTAAGAAAGGCGAGGGAGTCCTCACTTCCCACTGCTTCCTTCTTCCATTCACATAGTAAGTGCAGAGGCATCATTGCTGAGCAACCAAAATCAGTTTCCCAGGCAAAATGGCAGAGGATTGGTGTGAGACATTTCATGAACTCTGTGTGAGGAGAAAGACCTGTTGTTTTGGTGGCAGCGGGCAACTAGGTAGAAAGACATTGCTATTAAGTGAACAGTGAGCTTCCACAGGAAGCCACGGCAATGGAAAGTAATAATTAAATCTTCCTCTGACTTGGGTTGCCTTGTAAGTGCTTAGCTGAAAAATGTGTCTGTACCTCGGGGCCTGCAGCAATGACATCTGTTATATTTTAGGAACGGAAAGCTAATGAGGTGGAATCTGGAGTCCTGAGCTTAATTGGGCTTGTTTTGATTAAGTGTATGTGCTGGGAATATTCGAATCACTTGTCTCAATTGCAAAACAGCCAACATAAGCCCCCGAATTCTTGCAGACAATTGTGAATCGGTTTGGAATAGTAAGGAAACTGTGTGGAGGAAAGAGTGAACGGTAAAGCAGACATTATCTGAGGTTCAGGTGTTCCTCTCCTCATCAGCGATGTCAGGCCTAAGGGGCCACCCAGTCATTCCTGCCCGCTGTTCACTGCAAGTTCAGGCGTTGGTCTGGAGAAGCATGAAATGTCAGTGAACTTGTTCGAGAACCTGAGGCCCAGAAAGGAAGGGGCTTTCCCTGGACTCTGCGGGGTTGGGGTTTGAGGTCTGATTCCTAGTCGGGGACTCCCCTCTCCTGAGCTTGCTCTCCTGCTGTGAAGGGAGGGGTCACAGGACCACAGGGGAGGTTGCATCTAGCACTTCCCAACCCATCACCCAGGATTGCTGATAGACGCCTGCCTGCCTGCCTGCCTCACCTAAAGACAATGGGTTGTGTTCTCTCTATTACACCTTCCCCTTCTGGACTTTTCATCTCTAAAACAGAAAGTTAATAATTGCTTCTATCAATATTTGTTTACACTGTAGGTTTCATGAGCTCCTATCTGTGTAGCCTGGAAACAGCCCACTTCTGGGCACATGGTACGTTTCCACGAGTAGAAAGGATAAATATATGTACAAATAAATGAACATCTCGACCCAGCAGTAAATGGCTGAGGAAGAAGATTCGAATCCTAACGGGACAAATAACCCTCCTATAAGCAGCCTTTCTGCCTTGGAGAAGAGAGAACTAGAGAAATAAAGGCGTGTGGTGAAGGAGGAAAGGTACCCTTGGAAGTCAGAGAACTGAGCTCACGCCCTTAGGCAGATGCCTAGGAGGGCTTTGCGGTATTGGAGGTTAGAGACTCGCTCATGCAATTCACTTCTTCCATTCAGTTCCTGTCAGTTAAAACCGAATCCCCTGGACATCCATTTATGTTAGACCTTGTGTTAACCCTGAGAGGCAAGGACAAGGAGACCCAGCCTGTGCTGTCTAGGGCCTCAGAGCCAATAATCGATTACCTATCATACCCCTGGGGAAGTACCAGCATCTGCAGACTGTCCACTGATGCTCACAATCTCCAAGCAAGTTTCTGAGTGCCCAGATGTGCCCCTTGCCCAATACAAAGCAGTAGGTGGGGCAAAACAACGATGTGCATATGAAACTGTGTTTTCTCGAGATATTGGGAGCATTAAAGGAAAGAGATCAGAGACGTGTGTGTGTGTGTGTGTGTGTGTGTGTGTGTGTGTGTGTGTATGTGTATGATATAGCCTCTGACTGGACCGGTCATGACTGTGACTGAATTTGCAGAGCTGTAGTTAAAAATTAACTCCATGTTGAAGGGGGGTTGTCCAGGCCTAGCCTCCACCTCTTCACTGTACCTTTATACTATTATACTATTGACGCATCACTCTTTCCTGCCACTCACCAACCTTGTGGGTGCTCTTTAGGTAAAACAGGAATTGGAAAGGAATGCGAACTGAAAAAAATTCCGCAAAACCCAGGAAAGTAAGTGCAGACCAATTTCCCTTAAGTGCCAGCATAAAGGGAAACGTGCAGAAAGTGCATGAATAATCGAAGTAAATTTTAATTAGTTTGAATCTGCCCTTGTTCTCCTGTAACCAGGGTGGGCTGTGTCCAAGGTTCTTTGCAGGTATGTAATATTTACCGGTACACAGAAACACTAGGCAACGATTTAGGGGAGATATTAGAGAAAAATGCCTTGCTCATGTAAAGTGCGGGGATAATTTAGGCTGGCAGAGTGTAATTACCCAGACTGGAGCACATTCCTCAGGGGGGCAAGAAAGCAAGAGGCGGCAGTGTGCTCCTGCACCCTGGGAGGAGAGCGGCGGTTCTGGAAAATGAAAAGAACGTGCCCGAGATGGAAGTTACGCAGGAGAATCTGGCCTTTACAGTGACCTTGGATGAGAAGTGGAGAATGGGGAACCGTGTGAGAGGAATTGCTGCGTTGTAGGAACCTTCAAGTTCAGTCCACCTGCCACCATGTCCTCCCTGAGTGGATGCTCAGTCTCTGCTTGAGCAACACTGTGATGGGGAGCTGACGACCTCCTGAGAATGGTCAAAGATGATCCGTTTATGGGTAAAGAACTTGCATCCTACAATGTCTGCCAGCTGGACTTTGGCCTCTCAGAGCCATACAGCATGACTGTTCCCCCCTCTACCAGATACTATTCAAATATTTCAATACAATTTCCATTAATTCTCAAGTCTTCCTCCCCAAGCCAGATGTCTGCTCTGCCTTCAATTTTGCCCTAAATTATCCATTTCTAGATCTGTAACTACTTCAATCCAGCACTCCAGGTCGTTATTATTTTCCCATCCTAGTGTTCAGAATTGGATACATTACTGGTACACCTTCATGGAGTTCGACATTATAAATCTGTTAATTCACCTAAAGAAGTTTCTTTGGCAGACACTTCCCTTTGTTGTCAAGGGTTGTGTCAAAACTTTACAAATGCAACTCCTCTTCTCAGTGCCCTAAGGGGGATTGGCCCTCGGGTCTTGCACACCTCCTCCCCCTGTCCCCCTCCCCCCATCACCCATTCTTAGATGGACCACTGGTATGCATCACCTCTTTTTTTAAATACCTGCATTTAAAGTATAAAATATTTCCATAGTATTTTTATTTTAAAAAATGAAAATCTAATCTTTTTCATTAAAAAATCAGTCCCCATTCTCTTATCCAAGGCATGCATGATGTCAGAGCCACATGCAGAAGTATTGGGGGAGTTGACCTTGCAGACACAGACCTAGCTGAGGGGCGTGGACAGTGACAAAGCAGCTCATGCCCTGTCCTGTTTCAGGCGCTGTAACTGGCGTGATGCAGTAGGTCACATGGTCTTTCCTGGTCTCCTGACCATACAGATGAATCTGTAAATGGTAGCACTACTCAAGCCAAACATTAATTAAAATATCATGGGTCTATAGGTTTTTAGTTTATTATTTTTTGGGGGGTTGTCCAAATTTTATTAGTCTCAGCACCTTATTCAGAAAGCAAGAATATGTCATATTAACACAATAAAGACCTGGCTGGTTTATCACTACTGGTACTAGTCTGAATGGGTGCAGTGCCACTACACAGATGCGCAGTAAGGGGCCAGGGATGAGGATGCATGGGGATGTCTACACTGTCACTTTTCAAGGTAGCAAATGTGCAATTTCTTCCAGTTTCTACCTTCATGGTGTTTTCCTCTCTGTACTCCCTTTCTGTACTGTTTCTCTCTTCTGTACTGTTAAGTATGAGAAAGAGACCTCTCTCCCTCCAGTATTTATTTTTATCACAGCTAAAGTGTAGATTTTTGAAAGGAAGCTAGGGAAACCTATTGGTTTTAGTCCATAATGAAGGTTGATTCAGTGATGTGCACATTAATAAAAGGCAAAGGGTGCATCAAGGAGTATAAAGGTGCATATTTATAAACAGTGCACATTTCAATAATGTGTATTTTGAGATGATGTAGAAATGGTCCCATGGGGGTTTAACTAGGATCACGCCACACCACTATTTAACTAGTACACTATTCCACACCATCTCATTTACTGACAGCCATGTCCTGCTATCTTACTGCCCATCTCTCTGCCTTTTCTACCTTCATCTATATAGGATCAGAGTCCAAATGTAAGCCTTTTTGATTATTCTCCAGGTTAAAATATACGTTTGACTTTTGTAGCATTGGATGGTCTCCAATTGGATGAGAGTCAAGGGATTTAGGAGTCTATCAAAACATTCTTGGTCTCCTCTTCAACAGGAAAAAGGGACTCTGCTTTACACCCAGCAGTTCATCCTATGCACCAGTCCAGTGTGGAGACCACCATTACCAGGAAAGGGAAAAAAATCCAACCCCAAGCCGGGATATCCCCGCAGGGATGTTTACTCCTAACTGTAGCTGAGGAATGTGTTATCCAACATCTTTTCTCAACAGATTTTCCATCTTAGACTCTCTCCACAGTTTACATCCTGATTTTGTATTCTCTTTGTCAACCTTACACTTGTTTGGGGGACATGGAAGTAATATTGTCATTAGAACATTTGTTATCCAAACAATGTGAGGAAGAAAGAAAATTATTGTCTCCAACTAGAAAATTAGATAATGGAATTAGATGCCTTTGCTTTTTTCATTAACAATTGCTCCTCATGTGCTATCCTGAGGGAAGGCAACACAATGTAATTTCCTTGTGTTTCGTTGTCTGAGTACTTGCTAAACAAGGAAGAGGCTAGTGAGCTTGCAGTGTCTCCCTTGGACAGTGTGGAAGACTGAGGCCGTGGATTAAGCTTCCCCCGACACAGAGCTCACGGCCTCGCCTGCTTCCTCAGGCTGGCCTTATGGACATTTGTCATCTGTACCACAATGCCAGCAGGCAGTGGGACTCAGCTTTCAGCTCAAGGCAGCTGAGAAAGACTGGGGGACGTTGACATGGTTGCTGGCTCCGGATGCCATACCTGGAATGGGGGGCAGCCCCCAAGCAGCACCTGGGCACTGCTGTGAACTGGGCCCTGTGTTAAGGAATAGCACAGACCCAGGCTCAGTTCCTGGGAATGAGTTCGGTCACCTCTGAGTTTGTCTATCACACCTCTGAGCCCAGCTGTGATAAATAATCGCAGGCACTACAAGCAGACGTTCTCATTTGGATTTTAACCCCTGTGCTTGTGACCTGGCCCATTGCCGCTCCACACTCCCTTGCCTCCCCTGCACCCTCCCATGCCATTAAAAATGTTCATCATTATATGTTTTAGCATTTCCTGTGCTTGTTGACTCCTCTTCCTTCAGCATGAGCTTCTCTGCCTGCTTAGGACTGACCCCTGCACACAGAGCTCTCAAAATCGAAATTCGACTGTTCTGGCCAGTTTCTTCTTGGCATATCACGCTTTCAGCAAATGTTTATTGACTGAATAACTGTTGATTATTTTTGTCATAGTCACTGCTGCAATGTTAATTAATTCTTTTAAAAAAATATATTTTTATTGATTTTAGAGAGAGGAAGGGAGAGGGAGAGAGAGATAGAAACATCCCTCTACTAGGGATTGAGCCCAAACCCGGGCATGTGCCCTGACCTCATGGTTCATAGGTCAATGCTCAATCCCTGAGTCAAGCCAGTCAGGCAATTACTTCTTTGCATTAAGACCATTTGTATCCTATAAAGTATTTAGGAGATAAAGTGTTTTGAGCAAACATCTGGGAACTTCATTAAGTCTTAAAAGCCAACCAGTTCTAATAGATCTCTAAATGCTTCTCTCTTTTTTCCTGTCTTTTATGGACAGGATTCTCAGACCTCATCATCTGAGGAGCAACTCTGTCCCTTTCCTTAAATAATTCTAATTTTTCTTTTTTTTATTGTGGTATAAATGGATTTCAAACTTATAATAAAACTTCAACATAAATTAAAAATAGATTTCTTCGTCTAAAAATGCCTTCTCAGTACGCAGTCCTACCTGCACGTTAGGAAATAATGTTCTAGAACTGGCACATGTAGTTAATTAGTGTTCACCCTGTGTCCCTGCTGTCCTCTGCCAGGCTGCTCGCCCGAGAGGCCCCAGGAAAGAGGAGGCCTCTCTCCGCAGGCATTGGCCCCAGGCCCCTGTTTAATTGTTGGCTTTGAATTATTTTTTTTCTGAATAAATGGAAGCAACAGGATATATAGCTTGCAGTACACTTTAATGATTAAAACACTGGAAATGTCACTTTGCCTCTACACAGTCTTTTCACAACGAGCTGCAGGGCCAGCCCTTCTGTGAAGTTTCCCTGTCACTTCTGGGTCACTGTGCAGGTTGTCCTGTATGGTGCTGATGGTCCCTAATAGATATTCAGCCCCCGCTCTTGGATGCAGTGGGAATAATGCACCGGCCTCCCAGGTGGTGTCCCTTCCCTCCTGTTGACCATAGACTCATTGAAGGCAGAGCTGAGTCTTTTTTCTTTTTAACTTTTGAAAGCTGGCCAAGAGCTTTACACATGACTAGGCACCACATACATTGTCAGCACACATTTTTTAACTGGCTCTTCCAGAATGCATATCATGAGAGATGTACGCAGGAGATATAGGAATGTGGAAAGCTTTGAAAACAGAATTCTGTGCTATTTTAAGTAATTGAGATGAGTGTACCTAAAAATAGAAGGTAACAGTCAATTCACAAAGAGATGCCCACTGTAAAGAAACAGAGGGACTAAGACAGGGGTGGGCAAACTTTCTGACGCGAGGGCCACAATGGGTTCTTAAACTGGACCGGAGGGCCGGAACAAAGCATGGATGGAGTGTTTGTGTGAACTAATATAAATTCAAAGTAAACATCATTACATAAAAGGGTACGGTCTTTTTTTTTTCTTTTAGTTTTATTCATTTCAACCGTGGGCCGTAGTTTGCCCACGGCTGGACTAAGAGGATGAAGGTACAGATGACCAAGAACAAGATGGCGCACGAACTGGAAACTAACAAAGTAGAGAGCAACACACACGTCTTCATCCTCTAGTTGATGGAGTCAAAAGTTCTTCTATTCTTGAATTACAAATCAATAAATATATGTTTGAAAATGGTGTTAAAAAAAGGAACAGGAGCATTCTACGGTGTGTGTGTGTGTGTGTGTGTGTGTGTGTGTGTGTGTGGTGTATGTTCCTTGTCTTGTGCTCTTAGTAATGGTAATCTGGCAGGAAGCTTTGGAACGTGACCATTGAACAATTAACAGCATCTCAGATTCTCATGTGGTGAGAGGCTCAAGGATTCTATCTTCTCAGTTTCTCACTCACATTCTGGGTCAGTGGACCTCAACATGAGGGGGTGGGAAGGAGGTCCCGCAGACATCACTAGGCTCCAAGGGCCAATTTCTGCTTTGATCTCCCGAGATCCTGGGGATGATCCCTTAGAGTGGGCAGAGTGAGGGAGGTGTTGATGGGATTCAGAGTGCTTGCTCTCATGGTGCTCATACTATTCTTAGAGAATCAAGATCATGTTCAGATTATTAGGGGACTGTACAAGATATTCTGGATTTAGGTAAAAAATGGTGGTTCTGCTTCTAGCCTACTGGTATAAGAGCCTCTTCCTGAAATGTGAAGCTTACCCATCCAGAGCCTTGCCTCTGAGTAGCAGAGCAGCAGCGGTGAGCAGATGGCCCCTTTAATGTGAATATATAAGTGGCTCCTCTATTGATTGCAAGATAGTTTTGCCTTTCTGCGTCAACACAAAATATAAGCTACATGTCTCATGGTAGAATAAGCCGGTGTCCCTCACAATGTCACCCCAGCACATGAGTTGTCACGCTGAGATTAAATTTATAGGGAGGAAAAGAATGAAGCTTTATGATTTATGTCATAGATTTATTTATATAAGCAATTAATCAAATGTATCAAAAGATGTGTGAATTAATATGTCTGTAATAACTGGGATCAGAGCTCAGTGTTTCTGCCTCTTCAATCAATGCAGTGTCTGGGAACACTGGAGGCAGACTAATTACATTTTCATTTGGCCCAAAGTTAGGAGGGTCAGTTTAATGAGCTGTTTGACAGGGTTCAGATAATTTTGCCCAACTAGAATAATAGGCCCAAACCTATGAAATCATAAACAGTTATTTAACATCTACTATTTGCTAGACACAGAAGATAGTGTTGTATGTGCACTATCTAAAAAAACCAACACCCACCAAAACACTGTGTACAACAAAAAAGAAAAAAGGCTATGAATGGATTTCCAGTTTTCTGTTCAGCATGTAAGAAGCTTGGAAGTCACCACTTTATCCTAACTACAAGTGAAAATCAGAACAGACTGAAAATTCAACCATTCTTCTTAGATCCTTAAGAGAAGTGAGGTTATACTGTCCCCCAGATTGGAGAGAATGGCAGGCAAGTGCAAAGGATCCCAACTTCACAGAGCAGAGCCCATGAGCAGCAACCTCCCTGGGAACCAGAGCTGAGATAGGAAAGTCTGCCCTGTCCTTGGCCAAGTGCTGCAGGCCCAGTCAAAACTCCAGGGGGGCCAGTCCCAGAGGCTCTCATGCTTTTATGAGTTATTCCTCTAAAGCTCTACCTGGTCTCAGAGTGCACAGTGGAGAAATTTCCCTCATTTAAAAACACACCAGAGCATCCTTGGGTGAAGCTATTTAACCAGGGCCTGTCCCATTAGAATTTTATCAGAGCAAATTCCACCTCACTGAGCATGTCCTAGCAGAGCCAGCCCACTACCTGGCATGGGTATTGCAGACGAGATAGCTGGCTCGGTGAAAGGTTGGGCTAGCTAGATGAAGTTTAAGTCACTCCAAATGCTGAGAATCTGCTGTTGACATGAGCATCTTCCTAAATTAGAAAGAGCTGCTTACAGGAAATGTTGATTTGCTCTGTTCTCCAGATATTTTATAACATGAGCCTTTTCCTGACACAGGCCCAGCATGGGCCTTGTGGGTAAGGCCTTGCACCTGTATCTTCAGAGCCTCTGGCTTGAGCTCATTTCTGGACTTAGCCTGTTAATTACATGGTCCAGTAATTAAAGAAATGATTATTGTCCGATGGGCGTACACTTCAAGGGACCAAAGCCGGAGGCAGAGCACTGCAACTTCTAACTGAAGCGGTGCTGATTCCGTCAGCTTTCAGCCTTGAAAAGGGCTGGGCACTTCTGGTCCTGTCTCTCCATGATCTGGAAACCCTTTATCACATCAGCTGGGGACATCCACACTTCCCTGGGGAGATTTCTTTTAATCCAGGGACTTTTCTATTCCTTCATTCCTTTCTTTATAAAGAGAAGTATAATGCACAGGTGTCAGGGATGCCGGGTGCACTCACGGGCTCTGTCAATGTCTGTAGGCTTGCTCTGCCCTGAGATTTGGATTCCTTACTGTAAATCATGAGAGATGCAGGAAATCAGGAGGTTCCAGGCGGCTTGACTTCTTTCAGGTTTTCTTTGGAGAGCTTTTACCTCCCATTCTGCAGCCTCAGCTCCAGGGAATGTGACTTCTGTAGATCTTGAACAGGATCAGGTAGTAATAATTTCTAAGTTCTTGGGAGGATTCTGATGGTGCAGCCAGTTTGAGGAAGACAATGTCTAAAGACCCTTTCAGAGTTGATGAGTTTGTGATTCTGTTTTTTCTCTTTTCAAACCTCACTAATTATATATATATTAAAGAAAAGGCTTTTATGCACCACAGCCCATGTGCAAAAATTCAATTCACTGGTGACTGTAGGCAACATCATTTTATTTTAACAATTTCCCTTTCCTAATGCTGCTCAGGTAGTTTGAAGTAGGGTCCCCTAAATGAAAAAGCAGAAAGAAATGAAATAAACATTTAGTCAAGCCAGTGAACAACCACCTCCCCACCTCCCATCTGCAGCCCTTCTAATTTTTTCCCTTTTTTCTTGTCTCAAACATTTAAGCAACACATAAGAGAAAAACACTCTCCCTTAAGCCCATTTCTGAAATAATTCTATTTTTAAACACTGCTGTTCATCTCAATTGTGCTCAAATTCAATTCACTTGTGATTGCCTGCTATATTATTTTCTTTATCAATTTCTCCCCAGACTCAGTGGGGGTAGTGATTGAAATTTGAAAGCTTATGGGGAGAACAAAGTCCAAAATAGTGTTGAGGAAAATGTGTCTTGAGTTCTTTGGGCTGTAAGGAGACCTTGCTCTCCCTGAGCACCCAATCCGCTTTCATCCATATTCTCTTGATAAAGACCATCCAGCCAAAATAACTTAAAAATAAATTTAAACTGATTTTTTTTTTCATCATCAAAGATTCTTTTTCTCCCTGGCCTTAAAATATTTTATTTTCTATGGTTGCATCATGTGCTTAAGGCTTTGGCAGGGTTTGCTTTGCTTTTGGTTGCTAAATGTTTGCTATGCTTTAGGTGAAGTTGGCATGTGTCCATGCAAGGTTATTAGGGGTTTTGGCCATTGGAATCTTCTTGGAGTGGGAAGGCAACAATCATTTCGTTTCCAAACTGTCCAGGCCTTTGAACTTATTTCTAATATAACAGCCCTTATTAACATCACACTTGTGAAACTTGAAATTTCATCTAATTGTTAATTGCATTCTAATTTCCACCACTCAGAATTCAATGTAAAAACAATCACCAAATTTATTAGGAGCAATGAAGGGAACAGCAATTAATAAGACCAAGGTCCAGCCACCAGTGTGAGAAAGTGCTGTTCTCATGCTTATCCATGCACACCCGGAGGGAATTATTCTCATTATGCCCATGGCCCCTCATCTGATGGTGGAGACACTCACCTTCAGAGTATTGTCTATTCAAGCAGCTCCATATTTGGTCGTGACTTCCTCATTGCCTGCTTTTCTAGCTCTTTTTGTGTATCCTATTAGTTTAAAAATACTTGCTTCTTTCTGTCTCTGGCCTGCTATTTTTTCCTGCTTGAGCATGGAAGGTGGAAGAGAGTGCAATGATCCACAGACGCATAAGAGGTTTATTTCATGGGCGGGTGGACTCTAAGAAGCTGGTTAGCATATTTTCTCCCAAACACATCCAGATCTTTGTTCAAAATGTAACCTTTTATCTATAACCATGCGCACCCAACGCCTTTCATGGATTTCTTTTCTCTGCCCTTCTACCAGTCATTAAAAACCTGCCCTCTCTTCAAAGTCTGTCACCTCTAAGAAGTCTTCTCTGACCACATACATCTCCATTCAGTGCGCACTTCCCTTGGGTTCTTGTTTATTTCTCATGCTGTGATTTCAGTATGTATGTCATCCTTCCCTAAGTTGACTGTATGCCCCTGGCATGTTCAGACGGTGTCCTTACTTCCTTGTCAATCCCTGGCACAGGGTCGGCTCATGCCAGTTGTTTAAGGAGTGTCTGTGGGATGTAAGATGGATAATTACTACTTCTGGAACACTAAAGCACATTATCTATGTTATCTCACAACAAGTCTATGTATTAAACACCATTACTTTTCAAATGTATAAATACAGTGATTGAGAAATTAGGTGGTTTAAGTGACGCACCAAGTGCCAGAGCTGGATGGCATGTCCGGGCTGTGCTTCGGAGCAGACCCCTATGATGTCATGAGGTTCTCTCCAGGACCTTTCTCTGTGCTTCATTCATTCATTTCTTCTCTATTTCTCCTCACCATAATCATCCTTTTCAAGTGTGATGGGAAGTGGTATTTTATGGTAAAAAAAATGATATGTGATTGGCCAGAAATTCTCCATAGAAGGGATTGATTATAAGAGAGTGTTGGGGGTGGGGGGGTGGGGGCGTAAGGAGTGAGCAAAATCACACTCTACAGTCCACTGAGGCCCCTGGATTTCACGTGGTTGAATTCCATATTAATGGGGATATTTCTCTAGCATGGAAAAGGCATCACAAGTGGAATTTTCACTTCCAGGATCACAAATGAAACGAGACTGTGGCGTTCGTTCATGCTGTTGCATCGGGTCACTCCCACCTGACAGCCAGCTCCACCTCACCCCTCCCGCCTTCACAGGAGAAGAAACGAAGGGCGCTTCCCTGCTGGTAGATTTACATGCGTGTAAAGCATCAGAGATGCCAGTGCTCTTTCAAAATGCTTGTGGGAGAGTGATTAGCTGCTACCCGCCCCAGAATAAAATACATCTGTATATTTCCTGCCTTTACAAATGCCTGGGAACAAAGACAATGGCCTAGGAAGCAACTGAGATGAGCCAGGCGCACAGCTGCTAGATCAATAGCCCTTACACAATCACCCTCCTTAGAAAGCGAACCTCTATAGCCCCAACGAAAGTCTGTTCATAAACAGACAGAAACAAAGGAGATAGTGTTTTTTAAGTAGTTTCAGAATCGTAAAGAACTGTCCAAATGTGAGGTATATTGTTTAAACAGTTCATTAAAGACCGCCTAGTCGGGGCCTTCAGAATTTCTAGGATGATAAAGGAAGATGCCTAAGATTCTAACATGTATAGAAAAGACCCAAGACCTATTCAAATAGAAAAAGAATCATGAATGAAAAGATTCTAATCTGTGATTCTTAGTGGAATGATCTGTGCATTGAACAAGCCTCTAAAATGTCCTCTGCAGTGTTTTGACAATGCAGCCTCGTCATCAGAGTCTTTCCTGTTTGAATTCTGGAGTGTAGGTCATAGAGACAACCTAGTTTCGGGAAAACAAATGATCTTTCCTAGTCCTGACAATGGGAAACCCACAGGGAACTCAGCCTAGAAAGGGCTGACAGGGCTCAGGTGAGGGACATAAGCAGCAGCAGATAAAAGTGTGTGCAGCAGCGTTGTCCTCCCACAGTTCTTCTCCATTGGCATTGTGATGGCCAAGGAGGAATGGTGATGTCCCCTGAGGGATCTAAAACACTACAGACATTCAGTTACCAGTTACTTTTCTAAAACAGCCTTCTTGTGGTGTACTGAGAAGTGGATAGCACACACACACGCACACACACACACACACACACACACACACACACACACACACACACTCAAGCTCTATTATGTGCCAAGTACCTGGGAGTGTATTTCCAAATACTGAGAATAATAAGGGTCTCAATGGAGTCTAAGAGTGCATAGAGATGGGAAGTATTTCAGGTATTTATTGCAATATAACAAACCACTCCCAAAACGTAATAGCCCCAAACAATGACCTTTTATAATCTCTCATAATGCTGTGTCTGGCTGGTCTCCCTTGGCAGCTCTGCTCTGTGTGGTGGTGGATGGGGCTACACTCTCCTGAAGGCACAATGTGACTGTGATGTCCAAGATGACTGACTCAGAGGCGGCAGTGGGGGCTGGCGGGCAGAGAGCTCAGCTGGGCTGTCAGCCAGGCTCCTTGGTTCTCTCCCTTAAGGCCTTTGTGTGCAGAGTAAGCTCCTCACAACATGGTGGCTGGGATCCTGCAGCAGAATATCTCAACTACGAGAAACTGTAAGTTGAAGATCTCTGTAAGGCCAAGCTACAGAAATTATAATTACTTCCACAGCTTTTTACTGGTCAAAGGCAATTACAGGACCAGTTCGGACACAAGGCTAAGTGGAATAGACCACATTGTGTGTGCGTGTGCGCATGCTTAAAAGCAAAAAAAGCAAAAAAAAAAAAAAAATCAACTACATTGAGACAAATTATGGCTGTCTTTAACCTACACTGTGTAGGAAGGAATGTACTTGGAATGAGCTTGAGAAAAGAAAGTGGTTTTATCAATCAGGGTTTAATGTCTTTGTGAATCTGTGGTTTGTGGGGAGGGAGGAGTTTTGTTTTTGGTTTTAATTTCTCACATAGTTCATGGGAAATTTTAAAGACAATTAAATTAGAGGTCAATGACCCATGTGTACAAAGCCAAAGTCATGTGGACTCCATTTTCTGAGAAGGCCATGGTGTCCTGTCCCTCATGCCTGTGGGCTGTAGTCGGGGCTTTCGGGGCTGTGGCTTTGTTGCTGCCCAGGCTCTGGGCAGTGCAGATGGCAAGGAGATCTGTACCTAGGGCATGATAGTGATCCTAGCACAGATGTTGCAGAAAACTGGAAAGAAGCATCTCAATTCCCATTTTCCTAATTTCAGTTATTTCTATATTTAACTCCTTATTGCACACATTTCCAATTCCTACTGATACTAGTCCTTGTATTGCAGCACCTTGTGTACTATAGAGAGGTTAATTGGTACTTTTTGATTGATTAAATATATGAATCCCTTTAAATCTAAGGAACAGTTTTCTTCTTTCGTTTTTGTGATGTCTCTGATTATGGCAAAGTATATATAGACTCCATGATAGGATACAGTCAAGATTACAACTTATGTACAAGCTCATTTTGTTTTCCTTGGATACAACATCTAATTTTCCATAGCTGTTGTGAGTTGTAAGGACAGCACACACTAGCCCCAGGCTGTACTACTGGTTAAAAGGGGAATGTGGTAAGAATATGAATGACCAGCTAAGCAATACTCCTGGTATTTTTTGGCAGGACTCAGTGACACCATAGAATGCTTGGGTCCTCTTTGTATTCCAAGGAATATATACATATTCAAAGGAATTCACAGACATATATGCATACAGTGATAGATATTTACAGAATGTTTTGAGGATAATGATAACCCAGAAAATATTTGTTAAATTATTTGAACCCAGCCACATATTTGCCTTCAGTGAACTCATGTCCCAGGAAAGGTGATTGACCTTTGATTCAGGAATTGGCCCACTAAGGTTTAGTCCCGTTTCTCACTGTACGTCATGAAGAAATGCCCCACTGTCCACCAGTCACATTCCCAGCCACCCCATCCACACAAACCAGTGGAAATTAGTTAATCAGATTTCTGAGAAGCAAAAGAGCTCCCCTAAATCCTGTGCCCTTTCTCCTTTTTGGTGAGATGACACTACCTTCAGAACAGAGGAGACCTAGCTCTAGCATGGGTAGCAAAATTATGCTTCTTAGGAACTAACATTAGAAATAGGGGAGCAGGGAATGTCTTAGCACATAGACAATGCAGTATAACCATACAGTTCTACAATGCATCAGTGTAGCACTTCAAAGTCCAAATTTGTTTCACCTTCATGGTCTCAGTTTACTTGTATGTTACATGGGGATGCTTCATAGGGTTGCTGTAGTGTAGATCCTTTACATCACGTGGCCTGGTGCCGTGAGAGAGAACAAATTGAATTTCACTTAAATTATATGGAAAAATTATATATATGAACTAGATAATTACCTCATTATACTGGGAAAATAAGTCATCACTCTATATTAGCTACTTTCTGTACTTTATGTAAAACATGGCAGACAAAATGACATGCATCCCGATGACATGCATATAAGATGAATAGATTTGGCTCATCTCTGAGCTCTGTGGAGAAGGATATGTCATAAAGAATAAACATACATCCATACAAACATACTAAGATGCCCATGCACAAACATGAAACTGTTACCATCCTGGGAAGTGTGAAAATAAGGAGCCCGGAACCTTTGTTTGCTCATGAGTTTTGTTCATTTTCTGCAAACAGAATGATGATTGAAGTGAAGTTTGAAATTCCAAAGCCTGGAGGTCCTCTGAGTTCTCCGTTTAGGTTTTGCAGTTATTTGATAAGTGGCATAGGAGGCCAAGTCATCATTGCAGTTTCTAAGGAATGAAGTACCATCTAAGCTGTGATTCTAAGGTAGTAATGGGGATTCAGGCAACTTATGAGAGTTGTAGCCTCTTAAAAATTTTATTTAATTTGTTGGAGTGACATTGGATAATACAATTACATGTGTTAATTCTATAACACATCATCTGTACTAGTATATTGTATTGTGTGTTCACCATCCAAAGTCAAGTCTCTTTCTGTCACCTTTTATTTCTCTTTACTCTTCACCCTTTTCTACCCCCCCACCACCACTGCTCTTTCCCTCTTGTAATCACCATACTGTTTGTTGTCAGTGAGTTTCTTTTCTGAATCCCTTCCTTTGTTTAGTCAGTCCCCCAAACCCCTCCTTTCTGACAGCTGTCAGTCAGACTCAAAACCATAAAAATTCTAGAAGAAAACATAAGCAGTAAAATCTCGAACAGTTCTTGTAGCAATATTTTTTCTGATATATCTCCTTGGGCAAAGGAAACAAAAGAAAAAACAAACAAATGGGACTACATCAAACTAAATGTTTTGTACAACAATGAAACAATCAACAAAATAGAAAGAATCCACTGGATGGGAGATCATATTTGCCAATGATACATCTGAGAAGGCATTAATATCTAAAATTTATAAAGAACTTATACAACTCAACACAAAAACAAACAGCTTAATTAAAAAATGGACAAAGGATCTGAATAGACACTTCACTAGACATATGAAAAGATGCTCAGTATCAATAATCATCAGAGAAATGCAAATTAAAACCACAGTGAAATGTCACCTCACACCTGTCAGAATGGCTTTCATCAATAAACCAACAAACAATGAGTGTTGACAAGGATGTGTAGAAAAGGGAACTCCCATGCACTGTTGGTGGGAATGAAGATTGGAGCAACCACTGTGGAAAACAGTATGATGTTTCCTTGAAAAAGAAAATGGAACTGCCTTAGGAACCAGCGATTCCACTTCTGGGAATATACCCTATAAATCCCAAAACGCTAATGCAAAATAATATATGCACCCCTATGTTCATTGCAGCGTTATTCACAATAGCCAAGACCTGGAAACAGCCCAAGTGCCCATCAGTAGATGAGTGGATAAAAAAGCTGTGATACATTTACACAATGGAATTCTACGCAGAAGTAAAAAAGAAGGATCTCTTACCCTTTGAGACAGCATGGAGGGACCTGGAGAATATTATGCTAAGCGAAATAAGGCTGTCAGAGAAAGACAACTATCACATGATCTCACTCATATGTGGAATCTAATGAACAAAATAAACAAACAAAATAGAAACAGACTCATAGATACAGAGTCAGATAACTTCCAAGAGAGTAAACAAGATTGAAATGGTATGTTCAGCCTTGCTCTGTGTGCTGCTGTATGGCTGATTATTTTCTTTTTGGGAAATATGTACAATTCCTGCCTCTTGAACTGTTTAATTTAGTTTGCAGGACTGGGTTAATGAAGAACTTTCATAAGGTTGGAGAGTCAATGGGGCTGACACAAAGATGACCTTAAGTGTGGATGGTGAGACAGAGCGGTCAGAACCAGTGGAGTTGCTGGACATTTTGAGTGATTAGTGTGTTTGGCATAGGCAGCAGTCCTCACGTAACTGGCTGATCTCTATAAAGAAAAGGTTTGGTCAGCTTCTTGGACTCTATATCTTCACTTTCCAATACAGTGGCCATTAGCCACATGTGCCATTCATACTTGAAAAGGGATGGGCCAAATTTATATATCTGTAAGTGTAAAATACATTCCAGATTTCAAAAACATAATATGAAAAACATATTACTGATTATAGTTTGCATGTTGTAGTAGCAGTATTTTGTGATATCTACGCCTATCAAAGAACTTATTAAAATTAATTTTACCTGATTATTTTTACATTTTATGGTGGCTAAAAGAAAATCTAAAATTATAGATGTGGCTCACGTTATATTTGCATAGGATATTGCTGTGCTACATAGCGACAGACTCCAAAATAGGGAAGTCTTATTATCCAGGCAGCTAATGAGTCTACTAACTTGTTACATCCCTTCCAGGACCCTATTTGCTTAACTATAACATGAGAAATATTGGTAGTTGGAAAAAGGTGGAATTTGAGATAGGAAGATGAAAGAGGAGATAGAGAAGGGAGTAGTAAAGTTTAGTGGGTAGCATAAGCAATATATTGCAATACAGTTTTGGAAATAAAAAAAAAAGAGAGAAGCAACCCAGGACTGTGAAGCTGTCTGTTAAGGAGAGAGGATTAAGATATGGAATGGAGCCTGATGGATTTATGTCAGAATGTTGTACTATGCTTCAAAATGATCATTGGTGTAACTGAGGTGGAGTTTAAGAGTGTGGTTTTGAATATCATCCTTAGAAACTGATAGAATGCCCTGCCTCCACCCCAACTAACACTAACATTATGCTGAGCTAAATGGATTTATAAGTTTGTTGAACTTTTCTCTATCAAGCATATGAGATATTCTGCATTTCTCGAGTCACTGAAAGCCCCAAATCGCTTTAGACATTGGAACAGATTATCTCTAAATGTGCTTTTATCTACCAAAAGTGTTTGCTTGGTTTCCTTCGGCCAGGACTGCAGTCAGCACCACGGAGAGCTCACTAGAAGCATGAGGGGTGCGAGGCATAGATTCCTTCAGAGAGAGCTCGTTTTGGGGGGGGCTGGGGGGGGTTAGGGGAGCTATGGATATTGGAGAAGAGGAAATACTTTCTGTCCCCTTTTGTTTTCACCGCTCAACTTCCACATGTTCACTTCCCATCTCACAATCATAATCCTATCTAATAAAAGAGAAACATGGTAATTAGCATACGACCACTACCCTTCCCATTGGCTAATCAGGGCGATATGCAAATTAACTGCCAGCCAAGATGGCGGCCAGCAGCCAGGCAGCTGGAAGCAAACATGAGGCTTGCTTGCTTCAGTGACGGAGGACTCCAACGTTCCCCGCCTGCCACTGCCAGCCTCTGAGCTGCAACTCTAAGCAACTATGTTACAAATATAGACGCTAAACAAAACCCCAGAAACCTGCTTTAGTCGCAGGGCTTCAGCCAGCAGGATCACAACATTGTTTCAAATACAGAAGGTAAACAAAGGCCAGAAACCTGCTTTCAGCAGCGGAGGCCTAAGAGCTGGAGCCTCAGAGCTAAAGCTGGCCCAGAATAAAAAAGAAAAAAAAAAGAGAAAAAGGAGTGGTTGGGAGCTTCAGTCACCCGCCAGCCTGAAAACAGCCCTCAGCCCCTCACCCAGACTGGCCAGGCACCCCAGTGGGGATCCCCATCCTGAAGGGTCTGTGACCAACTGCAAATAGCCATCATCCCCTCATCCAGGCTGGCCAGGCACCCCAGTGGGGACCCCCACCCTGATCCAGGACACCCTTCAGGGAAAACCAGCTGGCCCCCACCCATGCACCAGGCCTCTAGCCTATATAGTAAAAGGGTAATATGCCTCCCAGCACCGGGATCAGTGTGACAGGGGGCAGCACCCAAACCCCTTGATCGCCCTGCGGCTCTGTGTGTGACAGGGGGTGGGGCCACAACCTCCCTATCTGCCCTGCTCTGTTCGTGACGGGGGAAGGCGCCCCAACCCCCTGATCAGCCCTGCTCTGTGCCTGATAGGGGGGAGTTCCCCAACCCCCTGATTGCCCTGTGGCTCTGTGTGTGACAGGCTGCGGTGCCCCAACCCCCTGATCGGCCCTGCTCTGTGTGTGACAGGGTGCGGTGCCCCAACCCCCCCACCCCACCCCCCATGGGCCCTGCTCTGTGTGTGACGGGGTAGAGCCATAACCTCCCCATCAGCCCTGCCCTGAGTGTGACAGGGTGCGGCACCCCAACCCCCTGATCCGCCCTGCTCTGTGTGTGACAGGGGGCGGTGCCCCAACTCCCCTATCGGCCCTACTCTGTGAGTGACATGGGGGAGCTCCCCAACCCCCTGATGGGCCCTGCTCTGTGCGTGTCAGGGGGGAGCTCCCCAACCCCCTGATCGACCCTGCTCTGTGCTTGACAGGGTACAGAGTCCCAACCCCCCTGATGGGCCCTGCTCTGTGCGTGACAGGGGGTGGCGCCGCAACCTGCCCATCGACCCTGCCTTGAGTGTGACGGGGCGGTGCCCCAACCCCCCAATCAGCCCTACCCTGAGCGTGACTGAGGGTGGCATTGCAACCTCCCGATCCGCCCTGCTCTGTGCATGACAGGGGCGGCGCCCCAACTCCCCAATCAGCCCTGCTCTGAGCCTGACCAGGGGCTGCACCTAAGGATTGGGCCTGCCCTCTGCCACCCGGGAGCAGGCCTAAGCCAGCAGGTCGTTATCTCCCAAGGGGTCCCAGACTGTGAGAGGGCACAGGCCGGGCTGAGGGACACCCCCCCTTCCCCCCCAAGTGCACAAATTTTTGTGCACCAGGCCTCTAGTCTATATATATAAAAGCCTAAGCCACCAGTAGGACCTGTCGACTAAATGACTAGTTGCTATGACGTGTACTGACCACCAGTGGACAGACACTTAACATAGGAGCTGCCCCCTGGTGGTCAGTGCACTCCCACAGCCAACCTCCCACTGCTGGCCAACCTCCTGCAGTCCCTACCCCTGGCCGATGGACCCCAATGGGCCTCAATCACTGGCCAGGCTGAGGGATCCCACCCGTGCACAAATTTGTGCACCAGGCCTCTAGTTATGACATAATTTTAGTCAAATTTGAATTAAGACATGGCATCATCATGACCATGTCAACGTTGTCTGTCATTAAGCCAGGCACTATGCTATGACTACTTTTTCTTGCAAAACTTCTTGCTTTCCCAGGAATTAACAATATTCTTATCTTTTGTATGTTTAGTGTTCCATGATCTTACCACTAATTTACCCCTAAATGTTTATCAGTAATGCATATGTATTTTCTCAATATGTTAAAACGCATTATGTATTTGATCAGTTTGATCTTCTTGAAGAATCTTTTTATTTTTTGGTCCTTCTACTTTAATCTGAGTTGGTTTGTCTCTAGCTTTGATATGCACCTTTTATCCCAGTATCTCTTTCCATTATCAGGTTGGAGATTTTCTTTATCTGCAGTGATTCCCAGATCCCGTGTCTGTTCATTTACTGGTTACTTCCTTACTTTGTGTAACACCTCTTCTAGTACTTTCCTGAGAAAAGGAGCATCAAAGGCAAATTATATGACATTGTATGTCTTAAAGTGCTTTTATTTATACTCATACCCAAGACAGGGATTGACGGAGAAAGAATTCACAATGGGAGATACTTTTTCCTCAAAGTTTTAAAAACTTTGTTTCTTTATCTTCTAAATTTGAGGTCTACTTCTGAGAAGTCTGAAACCTTTCTCATTCTCCCTCCTTTGAAGTAGCTGCTTTTTAAAAACATTTTATCTCTTCAATTTTTAGATTTTTCTTTTTATTCGGGTGTTGTTAAAATGTCATGATGCTATGCCCTGTAATATATTTTATTCATTTTGCAGGGAATTTGATGACATTGTTCATTCTGGGAACTCACATAATCATATCTGGGAAGCTTTTTGTTTGCATTACTTTCTTCTCTATTTATATTATATATATGAAACCTCTTAGGCTAATGGTAATCAGCTTTTTGTTGTTTTTTTTTTTTTTAATGTCTATTTGCTAACCCCAACTCTTGCTTCTTCTTTCTGGAAGATACAAATATTCACAACTATCCACTTATTCAGGTTTTATTTTTGTCTTCTTTTATTTGTTTACCAATACTCCTTGTTTTATGGCTATACTCTTGTGTAACACTTTGTTACTGTTTGCAGAACGAAATATTGTCTTTGATTTCAGTAGGGACATGTTTAGAGTGGTTTTTTGTTGTTTTTTAAGTTTCTCTTTCCTAGATGATTCCTTTTTTTCCTCGAAGATATTCTGGTTGTTTTGTTCTTTGTCTTATGCATAGTGTTGTCCTTAAATGTACTTTGATTGATTATTTATTTATTTATTTATTTTGCTACCTGCTTATTTAAGAGAATGGCATAAATAGTCTGATTAGGTCCTAATCAGGTGTGTGTGTAGGTTTGATTCTAGGTGAAAGTGGTTAGGTTTTTCACTGGAAACATTCAAGATGTTTCTCTTGGACTACAAATTTTTGCCTCAATTGTTTAATTTTGAATGCTGCCACCTTAGAGCCTGTGGAAGAAAGGTATCATATCATGTTTCTGCTCTCAGCTGTGTCTAGTCTTTCCTGTCCAATGATGACACTGCCAACTCCAATCTGCTAACAGGCATGGGAAGACTGTTGCCAAGATGATCCAAGGAGAGAAGGGATCTCCAGTCCCGCTCCTCATTCCATCTTTTACTGAACCTTTTTCTTATTCCCACCCCGCTCTGTGCTAGAATGCTGATGTTGACAATTCCTACACTTAGAGGAGAAATGCTGTGGGGGTAGCTTGGGTTCCTCCTCTGTTTTTGCCTACCACCAGGTGAGTGTTCAATGTGCCCATATCTAATAAGTAGGATTCACTCATTATCCTGCTTTTCTGATCACACTATTTGTTTATTATCATCTTTTCTCCTCTTCCTTTTGGGATGTAAATAGTCTTCTTGTTGTTGTGTTGGTCAGGTTTCTAGAAAGGTGGCAGAGATAAATGTGTGCAGTCCATCTGCCTTCCTTAATATATCAGTACTGTATTCTCCCCGGATGAATGCATTTACTCCCTCTCCTTTATCTCCAACACATTCACATCTTTATGTTTAGTAAATATGTATTTATACATCTGCAAATCCCCTGAATCATTCACAATTAATATACAGAATACTGACTTAATTTTCCAACTATCTCTCTACAAACTATCCAGAGTAGGTCTTACACATTTCATCTTAATGACTAGTTTGGACCCAAAATAATTTTTATTGATAACAGTAATATGGTAATTCATTAAGGTATGCTGTTACCCAAGTGCTAATTAAAAGGAACGATAGTTGAAGGATAAAGGAGGGCTTGAAAGCACATCACACAAAAGTTCCTTGCTAATATATTTCCTGTCTGTCACACTTATTACTGCAGGGTGGGTTGACAGGTTAATTATGTACTAGGCAGGGGAGCTGGTACAGAGGATGTTACAATCTCAAAAGCAAACACTTATGATCATTTTATCTAAATATAAGACAAACTCACCTTGATGAAGGACTGCTTTAGTGATTATATGTAAGACGCCCTCCCTACCTATAGATTACAGGTGACACCACAGAGCTGGTATAAGTATTGACCCTGTGGCAGGTAGCTACAACTCATATCTGGGGATTCTGCCAAGATTGGCAAATTTGCTTTCTTCTTTCACTGCTGAGGATTCTGCTTTCCCCATTCCTGTTTCAAGCCATATTTTTAATAACAAATCTGTCACATAGTATTAGTAAATATCTATTTGAATAAACTATTTATATTGTATTTTTATGTTTAAACGGTAAGGATTTATTGCTTCACTTATGGAGAACCTATGCCCCATGAAGGAATCCTGTCGACACCTTGCTGGTGGTCCCCATCCTCCGTCCTGTCCTAAAATACATCAGGGGCAGGGAGCTCATCTCCACCTTGGACCGCCCATTGCACCATTTGAGATTCCCATTAGAAAGTTCTGATTGCTCTTGTTTTGTTTAAGATTGAGAAGATTCTTCCTTGTCATTTTTGCCAATGGTGTTAATTCTTACCTTCTGGGCTTAGGCAGCAACCCTCAACATCTTTCATGGAGAAAGTTTTCTGATATCTGACTACAGTTGACAGATATCTTGAAAGTTCTATTTTGTCTTCTAACCTACTATTCACTTTCTTCCTCTGTTTCTACTCATCATTTTCCCCAGAATCTTCTTTATGTTAGTTGCCATTCTCTGGAAAATTTGCCATGATCCTCTGAATAAATAACTCATGACTTAATATAATACTGCAGATGTATAAATATACAGATTAGAGTGAATGTATTAAATTGTTATTCTGAGCATTATTCTTTTCCTAGTGTAATCCAGCATCTCAGTGGCTAGCTAGAGGCAGCCTGCCATTGTATTGGCTTATATGAAGCACAGAATCGTCCCTGTACATTCAACTCACCTATTGCTCCCAAATGAACCTGATTTTTCCATATCCCACCAAAATATTTCAGACTTTGGAAAAATACAAACAACATACTGCTTTATGGCATTCTTAATTCATTTTCTCTTCTAAAATTTCTCCTTTCCCCCAAATGGGTACATTTCTTTTAATGTTTAGACTGCCCTCAGAATTTATTTTAACTCACTCCTCTTGACTCTTTGGCACCCAGAATATGGTGAATGGTTGATAATAATTAACTTGCTTCAGTGTAATAAGCAAATACATATGGAATGGATACCACCCTAGGTATAGCGTTAAGCTCTCCTGAGACACATATTAGAAAATCCAGGAGGTCCCAGTCTTTGGGAAAAGACAGCATGTGATTAAGTAGCTCTTATGAGTGACAACCTCTGTGAAAGGTATATTGTGGATATAACATCAGAACTGGATGAATACAAGGACAGAGAGGCAGGATGCTCTCTCCAACTTTCCAGGCTTTCCTCACTATGCTATGTGTCTGGGTGACCAACATTATCCTGAAGAGCCTGATTGACATGATGCATTGACAACTTCCTTGACAGGACAGCTTATGGATGATAATCCCACCTCCATAAGCCTGTCGGCTTTGTTCATATTGTTTTAATGGTGCCATCAGATGCTCCACTCAGAAAAATAGCAACAGCTATGAAGGAAGCCAAGTGCAAGTCTGTGGTCATTAACAAAATCTCCCTTGGAGAATTCTGATCATCCTTGACGTCCATACAGTGTTGCTCCTTGTAAAACATGTCCATATCTGCAATTCTACTTGATCCTTATAGTAACAGGCTGAGGTAGGGAAAATGGAGATGGCTGTCTCATTTTGCAGATGAGAAAACTGAGAAGCTGTGACTGGCTTGGCCAATGTTGTAGGACGAGTATGTGGCAGAACCACAGGTTCCCAGCTTTTTTATCCCACCAAAAACCAACCTGAGGGGCCCCCCATTTTCTTGTCTCTGTGACGGGTATGGATGCTGGAAGAGAGAACATTTAGATGGTGCACAGAACTCAAATGGGTCGTGCCTAGCTTGTGAGTTTTACTGAGTGAATACTCAGCACAGATGCAGAAAAAGCAGAGGTGTGAGAGGAGATGCTGGGCCGACCTAATTTAGTCCTTGCTTTGTGAAAACTAAACCAGTGAAACCATGTGATGGATTCTTTTTAATATGATATTATTGTCAGGGAATAGCTCCAATATGCACTGTAAGCATTAAATGCTAAAAATAATAACAGCAATTATAGATTGTTCTGACACCAGAAGACGAGAATTATGCTTCATAACTGCATTGCCTTCGGCCAATAAAAATGCAAAATCCTTTTTTTTTGGAAAACTGTTTTCCTCTGTGCTAGATTACCAAGAGATGGCAGCATTCTATCCATCATCCGGCAACTATCCATTCCTTGCCTGAGAACTAAGATTTCCTCTTTTCCCAGTGAAGTGTTAAGCACAACGAATACAATTTAAAATGTGAATCTGTTTCATAATCACTCATTGTCACAGAGACATGCGGCTCTAGATTGCCCAGATCTAAATTTAGGTGCTAATGATACATAACTGTAAAGATTCAAATGCACTATTTTAAAATAATACATGATGTACAGTTGGTGATAATGTACAAAATTCACTGCGTGATGATTCGAGAAACAGAAGGGTAATGCATGTTTCCTCCTTGGGTGCTCTATCAGGCTTCCATTTGTGAGCTTCCTTCTCTGCACATACTCGGAAGTCCACAGTCCTGTGTGCAGAAGGCTCGGCCCACTCTCTGCCATCCAGCTTGATATTCTGTTTGGAGTTTGGCACTTGTCTAGCAATGGACAACTTTTGTAAATGTGACATTCAAATCCACCAGCACAAGCCAGTCAATGAATGGAGCCCCAGACATGTGATCATTTCTAGGGAGAGGTGGAAGCAGTTTTTATTTGGGAAGATTGAGAAGTGGCCATAAAGTTAAATATTGCAGAAGTTCCTGTTTCCAGTGCTCAGCTTGTCCCAAACCTTCCTTACGATTTTTTTCATAGTCAGTTATTATTTTATGACAGAGGCCAATGCAAAAATAATTTTGATGCATTTCTTAGAACAAACGTGGTCACTTTTAAAATATGTGGATATATGGCTAGTCTCTCAGGTTTTTTTTTCTTGTAGTAACTGGATAGATTTTTTTTCCCCACCAGTAATTGTCTTCAATTGCCAAATATCACAGATGTGTCCTAGAGTTAACTTGTCAACCCATAACCTCCGGCTGTGAAAGAACTTAGATGCAGTGTGGAAAGTGCGGATTCTCTGCTGGCATGTCTCACTGCTTTCTGCGTAGTGGAGTCCATCGCAGCCTCACGTGTTCAGAGAATCAGGGAGCAGGAGGCCCCTGAACTCTTTATCTTCATCTCACTCAGAAGCTGACTCACGTATCCCAGAGTCCAAGGAAGGTGCCCCAAATCACACAGCCAGTTAGTGGTAGAGGCTGCTATGCCGAATGCTAGTCTACTGACTTCCAATCCAGCGTGTTTGCTACTGCATCAGGATACATTAAAAATGTTCAGAAACACATCTGTATCTCCCACAGGAAACCCTGTGCTCTTGTTTCTGCACACGCCTAGGAGAGTCAACGAACAGGACCTCAGGGGACTTGCCAGTGACTTTCTGTACCATTTCCCCTAAGCAAACTGGTAGCGTTGAGAGAGGAATACACCCTTCTCTCTTGGGGGCTCCAGGCTAAGTGGCACACAGATCAGGTCCTAGGTACTGAACATGAACTCTATCACTGGTCCTTCTGCAGCCATGAAGGCCTGGAGGACGGCTGCTAAGTGGCTAGTGAGCAAATGGACGGACTCTCCTTCAGCTCTGTCAACAGTGCTCCAGGTTGCAGACTCCCGGGACATGGGGTTTTATTGGTAACTCGCATAGCTCATCTCCTCGGTGTTCACCCATATTACTGTGATATGGATCCAGGGCCCTAGAAGGAACAGGAAAAACAGTGAGAAAGGAGCTGCCTCTGAGAAAATCATTTTTACTTTCCACAAGGAAATTATGATGGTGGTATTATTATCCAAAGGCCCTCATGGAGGGACCTAGTTCTCATTCCCCCAAGGCTTGAATTAGGAAAAAAAATGAGCAATTCTCGATAATACTGATAATCTTTGTTATGTGTCAGATATTATCCTCAGTGCTTTTTATATATTATATTTATTCCCCACAATAACTCTTAAGACTTTCTGCTATTATTAGTAGTAAGAGGAATCTTACTGTTGTGCAAAGCTTCTAGAAACCTAGAAAATACCTTATGGCACAAATCTGACAGAACTCTTAGGAACCCCAGAGTTACTGAATGGGAACAGGCAGCAGAAAACGGTGCATTTGTAGGAGTCAGAGGCTTCAGCCTTGGACAGAGTCGCATGACTGAAAGCATTACGGCAAATGGCTGTCATGAATGTGCTACCCGCCTTCTTATGTCTGTGAGCTCGGAGCAGCATTAATTCATGCTGTGCGCTATGCATTGATATAGGAGAGAAAATTAAGCATTTACGTCAATCAAATCTATTTCTAAGATACATTTACTTCCTTGATCATTAGAGGGGTTCAGTTACAAGCCCGAATACCTCTTAGTGGCAATATCTACTGCCTAGAAGAATTTTTCTGTTCTGCTAGGTTCTGTTATCTTGCAGCTAATTATAGTTATCCTGCCCTGGAAGAAAATATAAGAGAACCTCTATTAGACTATGTGCTTCATTTTAATAAGAGAATGCTATTACTTATTGACCCTCCATATAAGCTAATAGTTATACTAAGACTTTTAACTATATTATCTCATTTAAATAAAAATAACCCTATCAGTTAAGTAGTACTAATTGTCCCCATTTTACAGATGAAAAACTTGTCCAAGGTCACATTGCTAGTGAGGTGAAGAGCAAAGGTTGGGATCTGAAGAGTCTGAGCATGAAGGCCTCACTGTAAACAGTCATGCCTCTCTGTGTGTCTCCTTGGAGCTTTAATTTTGTCCTGGCGTGCAGGCCCCATCTGTCTTGTCCTTTGCATCCTGAGGCCTGGAATATGGAAGGTGCTCAGGGGATACTTAATGGAGTTGACAGATTGGGTTTAATGACCCTTCTCAGTGAAGCCTTTCTGGACTTACCCGAGTTGTAGTTATGGATAAACTAGTTTTTATTTTTTTAAATATATTTTATTGAATTTTTACAGAGAGGAAGGGAGAGGGATAGAGAGTTAGAAACATTGATGAGAGAGAAACATCGATCAGCTGCCTCCTGCACACCCCCTACTAGGGATGTGCCCGCAACCAAGGTACCTGCCCTTGACTGGAATCAAATCTGGGACCCTTGAGTCCGCAGGCTGATGCTCTATTCCCCGAACCAAACCAGTTAGGGCAATAAACTAATTTTTAGAATGCATCCTACTCTTCTGAATCTGTTTATTTAGCCCTCATATCATATTTGTGTTTTCTGTGTAATGCTTTCAATATGTAGCCTAGAAGTTCCTTGGGAGTAGGGATTGTGTATTTTTTTCTTCAATTACCAACTATGTTCTTTGAACAGGGATGACCTCATCGTGTGTGTGGGTGTGGGGGGGGAGGGAGAGAAAGAAAGAGAAGGTATATATATACATATACATCACTATATTCAATGATGATATTGGTTTAACAGAAACATAAAAAAAGAAGAAATCAACATGAGGACAAGGCATGGCTTAGGATGTGTCACAAAGAGTCATTCTGGGCTGACTCGCTCATTCAGAAGGTATGATCGCCATAGACTTTCATTCCCCACGTACTGTGCCTCCTGCAGTACCTAGTATATTTTACAGTAATTGTGTCTGTTCAATTCTCTGTCTTTCCTGTTGGACTGTAATCTCTGGGAAGGCAAATACCATTTATCTACAGAACTCGGAACATGACTGTTCATTAAATATTTGAGGACTGTCTGGAAGTGCGTGTCTGTGGTTATCCACGTCTTCAGACGCTAGGTACTCTGTCTGAGTCCTTTGGACTGATGGACGGCAGCGCAGTCCTGAGCCTCGGTGCTGGCAAGCGCACAGAACATTTTCAGAAATAGGCAGGAACTGGGTTCTGCAGCATTTCTCAGCAACAACAGTAACCACAAAACTGAGTGAATTTAATTCTGTGTGCAAAAATTGGAATGCTCACCTTTCTGGTCAGTTCTTCAAAGCAGCAATTAGAGATGAGGAGCCCAGATTCAGTCGTGCGTATGACACTGGCATTGAAGTCCTCCAGAGGCAGTGGACCGGGCCTTCTTGAAGTACAGGCCCTGAGGTGTTCAATACAGACATGATTAAGTCAAAGTCTGTGAGTTTGGGGGACACGGGTGTAGGTCACCAGGGACTGAAGTGCAAGATACGAACTGCGTTTCACAGACATGAGTGGCACGGCTGTGGGCTGGATCCTGGGATTTCACAGTTCCGGGAAAAGATGCAGAATCTCCTTTGACTTGCAGGGTAGCAGCAGGTAAAGGGTTTCACAGGCCTCTCTCCAGCTGCATAAAACTCCAGTGAGGCTGGGAGTGGTTTTTCTCTGGTAACACAGATCCCTGCAGGAACTGGCTGCTCTTGTACCAATAGCAGCATGAGAAAAAAGCTGCTCTAGGCTGAATCATTATGTATATCTGATCCCTGAGCCTAATACCAAGTGAGCGAAGCAAACCCTTTAGTAAAACAAATACCCGCATTACGCCAACAGGAGCAAGGAGACAAATGGGAAAAGGCAGTCAGCTCTGCTGCCAAGGCGGGCACAGGGAGAGATTGCCAGAGGGCATGTGCCCTGGCGAACAACAAAGCCCATCTCTGCAAGCGATTTGTGGGTACTGCTAGCTGTGAGCCTGCACCGGTCCCCACAAGCCAGACAACATTGAAGGGGATGGGGGAGAGGTTTGTGCAGCTCTGCTAGCTTGGCCCTGGTGGTTGGTAAATTCATTTGCATTTTTACTAAATGAAAGCCCGTTGCTAATGGGAGAATGATTTCTGGGTGCCATATGGACACATGAATATGATCTAATTTAGTGACTTGAATATTCTCTGTCCCTCTTAATATTAAGACACTTAATTATAATTATTTATCTGCCCCCAGCTGAAACAAACTGAGATCTTTGTCGAAAGGTTCAATGAGGACACTTCATGACTCCAGCCCATGTTTGTGGAATCAAAGGAGATATGACACCCACATTATTTCAGTGATGTTCCAGGAAGCACAGCATGTCAGGAAAGAGCATGCTCTGAAATTATTGATCAAAGGATGGTGATAAAGCTCAGATCTCATTCACACCCCTAGAGCTGTGGGCTGACAAGCTGGAGGACCTCAGGGACCACATATTCAAAACCTTTCATTTTAGAAACCCAGGCCCGGAGAAGGAGGTGGCTCTCCCGCGATCACACACTCCGGGTGGATTGAAGAGTGTCCCGGGCCTTCTGCAGTCATTGGTGAGCTCTGCACGTAGCCCCCTGCTCTGCCACCTCCACTCTGGTGGCCTGGGCTCGTTTTCCAGATGCTGAGTCATGTGGCAGATCGCACAGGTTGAATTACCTTGATCAGAAAGAGAGAAAAATATGCTTACATTTTTTGATGAGAAGTTTCAATATCTACTCTTAATAACTTTAAAATATGCAATAGAGTATTAGTAACTGTAGTCACCATGCTGTATGTTATATCCTCATAAGTTATTCATTTTATATTTGGAAATGTGTACCATATATATATATATATATATATGATTTTTTAAAAATTATAACTTTTTTTAAAGAACAGTCAATAACTTAACTACTAGGGGAATGTGGTTGATATAACAGACAATTAAAAATGTTCCAGCCACACTTACATTACAGCTGAGTTTCCCAGGATCACCCAGTTCTGTCCTTGCTCTCTGGCTGCCGAGAGTGGAGGAGCAAAAGAGATGCTGTAGCCAAATTCTTGTCTATGGACACCTGTTATCTTCTGTCAGGTCATGTTCTCACAGACAGAAAGGAATATCTCATATTCTCTCTCTCTCTCTCTCTCTCTCTCTCTCTCTCTCTCTCTCTCTCTCTCCATACATACACACACACACACACACACACACACACACACACACACACGCATGCTCATGCAAAAATCAACTCAAGGGTTATTTGACAACTGCTAAATGATTCAGTGAATACTATAGAATTTAAGCAATTGGATAGATTCCTTTCCCTTAATAGGAGGCTTCTTAGAGTTGGTGGGACTTGAATTAGATTATGAAAGATGAGAACAGTTTGGATACTAAAAATTTCCAGAGGAGAGAACACATGGTTTAAGGTAGACCAGATACACTGGTGATGGGGCAGGGCTGGGATTAGGAAAAACAGTGGTTGTTGGTCTCAGTGGCCTCAGGGGCCACATGCATTGGCAGAGGTGGAGTATGCTTCCAGGGAAGTCTAGGAGATGAAGATGCGTCTTATAGAAGACACACTAAGCACTCTTAAAAGTGGACACTGTTTACTGTGCCACGGAACACTGAGGTTACATGTTGTTTTGTCAAGAATTAAAATAAACTGGGTTCTGTGTAAAAAAGCTTTTTTTCTCTTTGGTGACTTATAGAGGATCTATCTCTTCTGCGACTCGACTCCCACACCCATCTGGCCCCAACCTTTTTTTCCTGTCAATCCAAGTCAAATTTAAAGTAAGAAGGAAAATGCTGTCATTGAAGTTGTCTATATTTTCCTAGTTCTGTCTGTCTCTTGAATGCTATAATTAAATCAAATGTTCAAGTAAACTGCTAATGTGATAATTTATGTTGAAACTTTTTAGTCTCATTAACACATATGCAACAAATATGTATTAAGTCTTACTGTGTGCCTGAAATTGGGCTGGGATTTGGGACTTGAAACAATTACAAAATAGGGTCTGAGTCCTTAACCAGATTGAATCTGGTTAAGATTGAATCTGGAAAATAGATGTTGGAAAATATTCCGAATGTGACATCGGAAACCTGTGCAGTGAAACATGGCACATCGGGAACATTTAGTAACCACTGAACTGAAAACCCTGCTCTTGCACTCTAGATCCCTTCTTTCTTACTCTTTCAAGGACTTTGCTGCTGCATCTCTCTCCTCCTTCCAAGGTTCCCCTTTCTATAGGATTGTTCCCATCTATATTTATAAAAGCCTAAGCAACCGAATGACCAGTTAACGGTTGCTATGACGTGCACTCACCACCAGGGGGCAGATACTCAATGCAGGAGCTGCTTCCTGGTGGTCAGTGGGCTCCCACAGCCAACCTCCTGTGGTCCCTCCCCCAAGCCCTTCGGCCCCGATGGGCCCCAATTGCCAGCCAGGCCGAGGGACCTCATGCAGGAATTCGTGCACCGGGCCTCTAGTTAGTAATAAACACATCCTCATTATTCTTACCTAAAAAAATAAGCAAACACTTCTTTGACCTCACATCCTCCTCCAGCTATTGTCATCCTCCTTTTATAATGGTTTCTGCTGCTTCACTGAAAATCCTTTCTTGAACTTATTCCAAGGAGGCTTCACACAGTCTGCACTTCTTCATTAACCCTGCTACTGTGGAGCGCATTAGTGATCCCTCTGTCACCATCCGTGTGACTTTTATCTTCTTATGTGATCTCCAATAGCATCCAAATGAAAGTTACTCCAGCCTCCTGGAGCTGTTTTCTCTTGGCATCATGGCCCCAGACTCTCTTGGTTCTCCTCCAAGCGAAAGTGTCCCTGCTCCCTCTTCCTTACTGGCCTCTTCCCTTCTGCTCTACTTCTGTTTTGACTGATGCTCTTCTCTCTCTCCAAACTCTTTCTCTCTGATCTATCTTATATGTCATCTCAGTGACTCTCAAACTATATCTTTAGTTCTTCTCTCTCCCCAGCAATCCAAGTATGAATAGCCTACTCTCTATTTGACATCTCCAGGTGGATGTCATATAGACATACTAAACTTAGCAGGGTGCATATAATTTTCATAATCTCTCACTCTATCTCTCCTTTGACATACATTCTCTACCTCTCAGTTTATGGCACCACCATATTCCTAGTTTTTCAAGCCCAATCTCAAAAATTATCCTCCTCTTTCCATCAATTTCTACATGAAATTTAAGTGAAAAACTGTGGACTCTACCTCTATGTTAGGTCTCAATTTTTTGTCTCTTCATTTTCTCTTCTACACCTTAGTCACTGCCAGTTCTCATCCAGATTATGAAGTTGACTGCCAGCTGATTTTCCTAGTCCCCCTTTTAGCTATTTACAGTTTTCTGCAATATAGCCAAAACTATCTTAAACATGGAAGTCAGATCATATCCATGTCCTACTTAAGATCCTCTCTAATGGCTTCCTATTACACTTAAAATAACTCCTCTCCTTGGCTTATAAAGCCTTCAGTGTTAGGTCTGGTTACTTCTCCAGCTTCCTCGCATACTCTCTCATGTCCATCCTGTGTTGTGCTGGTAAATGTTTAACAAAGGCTTTCTGAATGGGGATGTGGAGGTGCCAGGAACTGGAGAGAAGCCTTGTTTTGTGGTGTTTGCCAATTTCTCTGGTATAAATACTCCTATCATGCCAAGCTACCCAAGTGATGTCAGCTAATTTACAAAATCCCTGAGAATGTAGTAATTGTCTCTCACTAGTCAAGTGCCAGGCTCAGCACTTGGTGCACACCTTCATCATGATGCTTTAGCTATCCTGGTCTCCATTTATTTCCTCAAACACATTTTTGAAATACCTGTTTTAGGCCTTGGATACCATTTTTCTCTCTGTCTGAAATGCTCTTCCACTTGATCATGTCCTAGAACAAGCATAATTCTAGTTACTTAGGTCTCTTCTGAGCTCATAGAACTCCTCACTGAGATTTTCCTTGAACATTCCATACAGTTACCATTAGTCATTCTCTAGTACATCAGATGATACTAATTTTCTCCTTCAGACTTGAAGCCACCTATGTTTGCCTAATGTGTATATTTATATTCCATTTGCTTCACTAGAATATAAACGTCGTGATTGCAGGGCTCTTGTCTGTCACCTGCACTACTATATCCCCAGCGTCAAGCACAGTGTCCAACACACACTGGATGCTCAATTGAAAACCAGATCAATGAATAAAGTAACATTTCCAGCATAATTGATCAATGTTTGTTTATCAGGTCTGTGTAATCACCGAGTAGTCAAACTTCTCAAACATACTTGCATGTCTTCTTTTCAGCCATTTTGCTGTCACTTATGCCCTAGGCCACAATGCTACATCTGTTCTTTTGATCTTTATCACAGTCTCTTTATTCTGCAGGCTAAAGTTATGGCACATTTTTTTAAGAACTCTTTTATGGTCATTTCAGGCTATAGAGTCCCTTACCTCTGAATCCAGCAGTGCATTTTAACTGTACACATACCTGGTAATTGCTCATATATTGCCAGAGGCTACCCTATGTTGCTCTCTTGTCCTGTGGTTTATCTCTTGTGTTTTTATTTAATGTTCCTAATGCTCATATAGTCTGAGCTCCTGTATTTCCAGTTTGGACTTGTACCACCTTCAGTGTTCACTAAGGTTTCTGGTGCCAGTCTGTGAACACCGTTTTAGACCTTGGATACAATTTTTCTCTCTCTGTCTTTCTTTCAATGTCTGAGATGCCCCATATTCTCTCCTGACATGTCTCATAGCTGTTTCTATCTCTCTCCTTTCCTCTCTCTCTAAAATTCAATAAAAACATATATATTTTAAAAAAGAATATGATTGGACTTGGGGGAGGAACAATCACAAAAAGAAAAGAAGTTCCAAGAAAGGTTGGTGGGAGGTGTCAACTAGAGTGTGTGTGCACGCACATGTGGCGCTGTTTCATATCCTCTTACCCCAGGTAAAGCTACATCATGACCTTTGCAGAGCTCTGTAATTGTAGCATACCTGGCATCCTGACAGGACAAACACAGCAGAGCTTGGCTTGGCTGGGTGGCAGGGGAGAGCACTTCTGTTCTTCATTTCCATTCTTCCAGTGAGGACCCTGACAATGGGCCAAAGGTGAAGGTGAGGGAACCACGGGGCAAAGGAGGAGGCCTAGAGGGAGTTCCAGCAACCGGATCCTGGATTTAGGCCACAAGGAGGAAAAGTCATTCAAAGAAAAGGCAAGAGGCCCAAATGAGCTCATTTCTGAGAGAGGAGATGGGAGTTAATGAATAAAGATAGGACTAAGAATCTGAAGAGATAATTGGCCTTACTAGATATAGGGTCTCTTGCCTGAACAGTACGTCCTAAAAATGCTAATTCAGAGCCCCAGCAGATTGGAGAAGCCTTAGATAAGAACACGCTCATCAGACCTATTTGCAGGAAAGTCCGGAAGGGCTTGGAGCACAGGGATATAAATCAGCATATGGAGTGTGAGAAGGAAGATGTATGTCACTCATTTTGCTCTGGCCGGGCGCCGTCCTAGAATCTCCTGGGCTTAGCAGCTCCCCTCCACAGGTCCTGCACGTTGGTAGAGGTGATACAGTCAGACCTCAGGTCCCTCCCACAGTGTCTATACGACATGCCCTTCCATCCTAACGCAGGCCTGCTCCAGAGTCATCTTCCTAGTGTTTGCCAGAAGTTCTGAGCGTGTGTCTTCAGCTACTTGTTCAATCCAACAGGGATGTTTTCAGTCCCAAGGTCTTACCAGGTGGAGTCTTTGGACTCAGCCATAGCCAGCCAGCCCCTGAGCAATATTAGCATTATTTAAATACCATTTCCATTTCATATTCTCATGGAAGGCAGTGTGATCTCAAATTCATGAAGCATCTGCTTTCACTGTGGAGATAAATTGTAAAATAAATTTTTTTCCTAATGACTTTGCATTTAAAACTTGGTTGTGTTATTTTTTTGTTTTTTTTTACCATGGAAGTTTGGGAGACTTTGAAAAGTCATGCTCAGCAAAAAAATGTAATTTATACTTTCTCTAGTTAATAACCTCTTATGTGCTTTAATAATTTAAACCAATTATCAATGGGAAGGTCTATAGTGTATACTTCAATGATTGCTTTCCGTAGATTTCCTCCTTTCTTTCATGTCGTCCGTATGCCACTTGTCCTCAATGTGTCTCCGGTGCCTATTATCTCTGCTATACACATAAAGCGACTGCGTTAGCTAGGAGAACATGACCTTGACACTGAGAAAAGCAGCCCTTTAAAGGATAGCTCAATTAAAACCGAAGGCCTCTGTTCCTGATTGGATTTCATTACTATTCATAAGACTGTGCAGCACTGAGCCACGTGTTTGCTGGGTCCTCGAGGCTGGTTTCAGACAAGGTGCATTAAAGTCATCAGTGGGATGTCCGCCTGGAGCCTCTTGATGCTCATTCACCAACAAGCTCATTAGCCTGACTTGGCTTGTGGAGGCTTTATTCCTCCACATGAATATACGTGCCTCTCCATTCGACTGTGGACACCTTGAGGGAGGCTGTGCAATGGACTAGTTAGGAGCATGGGTTATTAGATTCATACAGATCTAAGTTCAAATGGAACACCTGGAATTTAAAAGCTGGTGATCCTGAGCAATTTAGTTAATTTCTCTGAGCTCAGTTCACCCATGTGAAAAATGGGAAAAATAATATGCTTCTTGCAAAGTTGAGGTGGCGCATGTAAAATGCTTAGCATAGTTCCTGGTCCATAATAAACACTGATAATAATAATAATAATAATAATGATGCAGGGAAATGTCTTACTTTTTATTTTTACATACCCAATGTCCTTAATGACCATTCATTGCTGAGCTAAGATTTGTATAATCAGTAACCACTTAACATAAGGTGGGGGTGTGAGGGCATTCCACGCCCAGTGCTCTGTTGCTCAGTAAAAGGAAAGAGATGTCAACTAGAGTAAGTAGGAGGGATTTCTTGTAGAGATGGGCTGCGAAATGGGGCACGAAGATGGGCTATGGACATGGAACTTCTTAGAACATAAAGGACTAATAATTTGTGTCAAGTCAACAGAAAATGCTTCATGGATGAAGTGCATTTAATTCTAAGAAATCTGAACTAATGAGGAGACCAGAAGAAGATATTACCAGCAGAATCTGTCCATAAAGTATCTGAAGGCTTCAGAGAGGAGGGCCAATGCTGAACTATGTGCTAAGTTCAAAGCAGCCACTTTAATAATTAATAGCAAGCCCCGACTTAGTTCTCCTGCACAGAAGACCCTCTTGCCCCATTGAGACTATTATGGGAAGTTGAGCATCTATAGAATGAATATGTTGTGCAAGCACATATTTCAGGATAGCATAGGGACCAGTGTCATAGGGTGATGCGTCAATGAAGGAGAGGCCCGAGAAGAGTATAGGAACCTTCCACATTGGGTAGGTCATGCCAAGTGGATTTTATGAGTCTATATCAGGTAGAACTCTTTTTAGCTGTGCGATATTTGAATGATTCTAGGGCAGGAGTTCTCAACTTTGACACTATTGACATTTTGGCGGCTATCTTGTGCACTGTAGGATATTTAGCAGCATCCCTGACCTCTGCTCCCTAGATACCAGTAGCAACTCAATTGTAACAACCAAAAATGTTTCTAAACATTTCCAATTATCCCTTTGGTTTTGGGGTGAGGGGTATCGCCTTAATTGAGAACCCCTGCTCTGTAGAGTGATAATAATCTAGGGAGATAGGAATTCCTAGACATGTGGATACTTGCAGCCCAAACCCTCTGATCTGGACCCTTCTTAATGCTGAGGCTCATTTCTGGCATCTCTGAGTCTAGTCCAGGGGTGGGCAAACTTTTTGACTCGAGGGCCACAATGGGTTCTTAAACTGGACTGGAGGGCTGGAACAAAAGCATGGATGGAGTGTTTGTGTGAACTAATATAAATTCAAAGTAAACATCATTACATAAAAGGGTACGGTCTTTTTTTTCAATAGTTTTATTCATTTCAAACGGGCCAGATCCGGCCCACGGGCCGTAGTTTGCCCACGGCTGGTCTAGTCTGTTGACAGGTGGGCAGCTACCATGATGAGAAGTCACATGCGTTGGACTAACAGAGTCAAAGAGCTGGTTCCATATCAAAGAACTTCCATATGAAGAACATTATTCCCCCAAGTTTAAATTTCCTCCCCAGAGTCCAGTACAGCCCTTGGGCATACAGCAAGCACCATGTCCTGTCTATATAACCCCAGGATAGTAGACCATAACCCAGGGGCAAGCCTCCTGGCAGCAGAGTTGTGCTGCTGTGTGACATCACAGCTTTGCCCTGTACATCGGAATCCTGTGACCTTCTCTTCCATTCTACCTGCGGAGCACTCAACTAAGAGAGGCAACTATGGTAGGAGTGGGAGAAACACATTTTAAACAGTTCTGGCTTTAGGCAGTGCTGGGGAAAGTTAAATATAAATATCTTGCCATTGTTCTTATGACCCTCACTTAGTAGGGCTACCAGAAACCAAGCTTCTGGCATTTTCTTCCATTGTCCACAATATGCACTTGCCTCCTAAATGCTCTTTCCAAAGTTTGAGTGGAACTAAGTTCTAAAATCTTAACACTTGCTAAATACAAATTGTATCACCCTCCCTGCTTCATGCCAATCTCTTCTCTAATTGTTATTCTAGGCCCACGCATTGACTGGTAGTCCCATTTGCTTCTCATCAGGAGTTCCAGGCCCCAACTCTGTAACTCTGATTAAGTGTGGCTGTGCCTCAGAGCCCAGTGGCAGCCTGGCCATCACCAACTCTCAGGGTGCCCATCAGTCTGGACCGTAACTAGAAAACCAGGCACAAAAACAGAGGCTAACCACCTTCATTTTACCGGGCTGAGACTATCCTGTGTAAATTGCTCTCTTTCTCTTAATTCATGATTCTTTCCCCTCTTTCTGTAAAGTTCTTTTTTTACCATGTTTCTAGCATTCTAGCGTGAACTCAGCTTTCCTCTTAAGCTCAGCCAATGGACAATACTTATGTTCAAGAATAAATATGTAAGGGCATAAATAAATAAATGAATAAATAAATAAATAAATAAATAAATAAATAAGAAACACAACCGAGACTACGGGTGAAGTACAAGTTTTATAGTACCATCTGCACTCTGTTCCAGCCTTGTCATTTTCTGATAGTCTAAGTTCTTTGAATTAAGTTCCCTCCCTTTGGGTTCCTCATCCCAGCGGGAAGAGCTAAAACCCAAAGAGACACCTTTTATGTGATACATAGACCTCCAGAGGGCAAACTTTGGAATGACAAAGGAAATGTTATGATGAAATAAAGAAATCCAGTGTTCAACCCAAGCATGAACATTGGAGTACTAGATATGTTGCTGTTGAACCTCGAACTCCCAAAGACTGAAGGGTTGTTGACATTATAAGACCTTGTTTTTAGCTTTAAAAAAAAAAAAAATGTATGGCTAAGGGCAGAGATAGACCATTGACCCATATAGAAATGAATTTCTCTAATACCATAGGTTTCAGTATCAACTTTTTCCTTACTGTTGCTGCTGTTTAGCATAAACAGGATTAAAAATGCCATTTCTGTCTTCTGATTGGTTGCTCAACAAGACGTGCTTCTATCTTTTATTGTTTAATATGCTGTGGACAGCTGCATGGCCTGGGTTACAGTTGTCCATACAGAACAAGAGGGGTAGTCATATAAATTGGGAAGTTGACCAGGAACTTCTGAAAGGGGCTGTGAGTACTCTTCGCATTACACGTACAATTAGTTCCCTCCTCCCACCTGAGCAAGCAGTTTCACTTGCTTATTAGTCAGTGTTTTTCCTGCCTCGACAGTGATTAATAGACAGATTGAGGACAGGCCAGCCCCATGTTGCACTGAAGTGGGGTGTAAACATAAACCAGCCTTGCAGAAGATGCTCGTTACTAACCACGACACTGCAGTCACCAGATCCAGGGGAGAGGTTAACTAGGAGGTAGTGTTACGCCATTTGGCTCAGGAGTGCAAAGGATGAAAAATCACAGCTGCTTGCCTTATAAACCGTAAGGGTGAGATGGCTGCAAAAGGCAACTTAGGAGAGTTAAGGGAGGACTAAAATGAACACAGCAAATTGGAGCCTCCTTAATGTGCTGAGCCAGCATATGCTGCAGAATAAATAACTGTTCAGGCAAAGCATGGGCCACACAGAAAGGCTCCCACCGCATGCCGGGCCAGGGTATGAAGAAAGACCTGCACATCTGTTAGCCTGTCAGTGGCTGGTCTGAGCCGCCAAGGTTCCTGGGGCTGAGTTACTGGAACATGGCTCTGTTTGCGTGCAAGCATCTCCCTGGACTGGGGAGAAAGCCAGGCAGGAGAAGGTCCCATGGGCAGGACAGGGCACTGCATGTTCAGACATATCTGATGCTCAACATGCCTGTGAGGTTTTTGCTTCCGCCAGTGTTTCTTCCTTTTGGTATTATTAATACACAGATTATTGCTTGCCGGTTCCCATGAGCTTCCTGACTGTAAGGAAAATGTTTCTCTCATCGTCAGTTAATGAGGACATTTCGTCCTGTAATCCCTAAAGAGTGTACTCTTTCCCTAATTAATCAACAAATATTTATTGAGCAGCTTTGGCTCCCAGTGTCCCACCATTCCCTCCGAGTCTGTTCTCCTTTCCTCTGTGCTCTCCTGAAACCCACTCTGCTGGCGCTGTTGTCGCACGTTTACTGCACTGTGTGATCATGACATGCCCACATGGCCGATTCTCTCACTGGGCTGAGAGCTCCCAAAGTCAGGGACCATATTTTATTCATCTCTGCAAGTCTACTGCCTAGAATAAGTCCTAGCATGGAGTGGTGCTCAAAAACTGTTGGAGGAATAAATGAGTAGATGAAAATGTAGTTTCTATCTCCTTAGCACCATGAAGGTTGTAAGAAAGATGGAATCCACATCCTCTACACCTCAAGGAGCCCCCAGTCTAGATGCAGGTCATAAGAGAATAAATACAGCAGAAAATGAATTCTAAATAGGTTCATGTAATATGTATTATAGGTGTTTCGAGGGAGCTATCAGAACAGGCTGGAGAAACCAGATGGGGCACACAGAGCGGTGGGATTTCGGTTGTGTTTGGAAATTGGAAATGATGGCGCTGTATTCCAAGGGGACGCTAGGGATTTCCAGTGCTCCCAGCCCACCAGTCATTTCTTCCGCGGCGCGATTCTCTCTAGCGTGGAAAATGCAGGGGCTTCTATTTGGCCTGGTTGCTGATGTGAGGTTTGTGATTTTCTTTTCAGTGGTAGAAAGTCTTTTATCTAGAACAGCGGTTCTTAACCTGTGGGTCACGACCCCTTTGGGGGTCGAATGACCCTTTCACAGGGGTCGCCTAAGACCATCGGAAAACACATATATAATTACATATTGTTTTTGTGATTAATCACTATGCTTTAATTCAATTTGTAACAATGAAATTGGGGGTCACCACAACATGAGGAACTGTATTAAAGGGTCGCGGCATTAGGAAGGTTGAGAACCACTGATCTAGAAGAAGGCGAGGAAGGAAACTACACACAAACCGGGCATGAGTTTTATTGGGGAGAGATATCCCGCATCTGATAAACAAAGAAAGCCTCCTGGCACTTATCCATGTTCTCAGAACATGATCAGGCTCTGACCCCCTCCTCACACTGGCCATCTTTCCCCTTTCCACCTTGCTGGGCTGGAGAGATGCTAGGGTGCCTCTGGCTGGACACTCTCAAGACATAACCAAGTACATGGGGAAACCAAGTGCATGCTGAAGGTGGCAGAAGCAAAGAACAAGAAATGAAAAATGTGGTAGGTGGTCTATGATTTTAATGGAGAACAACATTAGCTTCTCCTCCACATTTACCCTTGCTACAATCTCCTCCCTTGTGGGGTGCCACTCAAACTAATGTTCCAGATATCCTCCTCTCTTGGGTGTCCACTCAGAGCCAGAACTTCTGTGTTTCTGTCTGCCCATCCCACATTTAGATCAATGGCCTGTGCCTGGCCTGCCTTACCTGATCAACCCAACAAGGAGACCTTCTCTGTTTTCTTCTGTTCTCCCTCCTGCGTAGATCAGACATTGCTTTGCTTCACGTGACCCAGGGAGTTTTGGTAAATTCTCTAGACCGTATGAGTCACACATAGAGCCTTGTCACTCGTCCAAGCCTGGTGTCACCTAAAGAGAAGCAAGCCCCTCTTGGCTTTCTCTCAGAATGTGATGAGTCCTTTGGGAAAAATATTTGTAGAAATGTGCTTAGAGAAGGCAATTTGAGAAGGACTTAAAGCCACTTGCAAAGAACTAATTAAAGGAGAGCAGAGTTGTTTACTATGACTGCTACTCATGGATGCCTCCGCATGACTCCTGGGGGTTTCTTGTAAAGGCAAAGATGTAGAGGACAGGACTTCTCTGGCTCCTCCTGACGAGGCACCACTTTCCCTGGTTGCTGGGAGAGGGTGATTCGTGGACTGGCAGCCAGAACAGCCATACTTGTTTTAGATGTGGTTCTTGGAGTGAGGAAGAACTTCCCAGTTTAGCTCAGAAGAGTGTTTATTCACATAGAGCATCCTGTGGTGTGGTGTGTATCCCAGAGGTGCCCTTGGACAGACACTTGCTGAAGTGAGAGCTGGAGTAAAGGCAGGGAGACAGAGCGAGTTTGGAAAGCTAAGCTGTGGACTTCAAATAAGACACATGGCTTCTTCTTCGTGTTCATTTTTATTGGTTTCCATGGGAATGGTGTCATCATCTTTGGTAGACACTATTGCCTTGTAGCTGATGTTTAGAGTGAGGGTCATGGGAGTTGGGTGGAAGAGAAGGACGCAGAGGGGTGGCCTCTGAAGGGAAGCAAGAGAAATGAAGTGGACTGACACTCTTACAGTCTTCTGACCCCAATAATACCTGTGAAATGTTGGTGAACACAAGGGACAGCTCAGAAGACGCGGTAGAGATGGGCTTCCTTCCTCATCCCTCCTCTGCCTCTCTCAGAGACATCCAGGGAGCTGGATACAGTGGCCTCTTCAGGCTCCAGAAAGACTGGCAATTCACAATAAAGAGCTCCTGTCTAGAAGTCAGAAAACCCATCTTCCCTGTCACCTAACCAGTATGATGTTGAGTGATCCACCCTTATCTTTCTTCTCCAATGGGCACTGGCAGATGTGATTGTGGCTTTACACTGAGTTGTTGAGAAAATGCTGGTGAGGCATTATTAGCTTAAAGTGTGGTTCTCGAAGGTGGGTAGTTCAGACTTTGTGGAGGGAAAGAGTTCTAGGTGTAGCCTCACCAGTTACTCACCAGAACAGCTGGCTGGATACCTCGCTCTTGGCACGCATGTTCACTGGTCCAGTCCAATCCTGGGGTTTTAACAAATGCATATCAATGAGAAGATGGGCTTTTATTATACACTAGAGGCCCGGTGCACAAAAATTTGTGCACTCGAGGGAAGGGGGAGTCCCTCAGCCCAGCCTGTGCCCTCTTGCAGTCTGGGACCCCTCGGGAGATAACGACCTGCTGGCTTAGGCCTGCTTCCGGGTGGCAGAGGGCAGGCCCAATCCCTAGGTGCAGCCCCTGGTCGGGCTCAGAGCAGGGCCGATTGGGGAGTTGGGGCGCCTTCCCCTGTCATGCACAGAGCAGGGCGATCGGGAGGTTGTGATGCCACCCTCAGTCACGCTCAGGGTAGGGCCGATTGGGGGGTTGGGGCACCGTCCCCTGTCACACTCAAGGCAGGGTCGATGGGGAGGTTGGGGCGCTGCCCCCTGTCACGCACAGAGCAGGGCCCATCAGGGGGGTTGGGGCTCCATACCCTGTCATGCACAGAGCAGGGTCGATCAGGGGGTTGGGGAGCTCCCCCCTGTCATGCACAGAGCAGGGCCGATCAGGGGGTTGAGGAGCTCCCCCCTGTCACTCACAGAGTAGGGCCGATAGGGGAGTTGGGTCACGGCCCCCTGTCACACTCAGGGCAGGGTGGATCAGGGGGTTGGGGCGCTGCCCTCTATCACCCACAGAGCAGGGCCGATCAGGAGGTTGGGGGGCCGCCACTGTCACACTCAGGGCAGGGCAGATGGGGAGGTTATGACTGTACCCCATCACACACAGAGCAGGGCCCGTGGCGGGGGGAGGGGTTGGGGCGCCGCCCTCTATCACCCACAGAGCAGGGCTGATCAGGTGGTTGGGGCGCCGCCACTGTCACACTCAGGGCAGGGCCAATGGGGAGGTTATGGCTCTACCCCATCACACACAGAGCAGGGCCCGTGGGGGATGGGGGGGTTGGGGCCCTGCCCCCTGTCATGCACAGAGCTGCAGGGCGATCACGGGGTTTGGGCGCTGCCCCCTGTCACGCTGATCCCGGTGCCGGGAGGCCTCGCGGCTCCGCTGATCCCGGTGCTGGGAGGCATATTACCCTTTTACTATATAGAATAGAGGCCTGGTGCATGGGTGGGGCTGGCTGGTTTGCCCTGAAGGGTGTCCTGGATCAGGGGTCCCCACTGGGGTGCATGGCCAGCCTGGGTGAGGGGATGATGGCTGTTTGCAGCTTGTCACACACCCTTCAGGGTGGGGGTCCCCACTGGGGTGCCTGGCCAGTCTGGATGAGGGGATGATGGCTGTTTGCAGTTGGTCACACACCCTTCAGGGTGGGGGTCCCCACTGGGGTGCCTGGCCAGTCTGGATGAGGGGATGATGGCTATTTGCAGTTGGTCACACACCCTTCAGGGTGGGGGTCCCCACTGGGGTGCCTGGCCAGTCTGGCTGAGGGGCTGAGGGCTGTTTTCAGGCTGGGACTGAAGCTCCCAACTGCTCCTTTTTCCCTTTTTTTTTTTTTTTTTTTTTTTTTTTTTTATTCTGGGCCACCTTTAGCTCTGAGGCCTCTGCTGCTGAAAACAGGTTTCTGGCCTTTGTTTACTGTCTGTATTTGATACAATGTTGCGGTCCGGCTGGCTGAAGCTCCGCTGTGTAAAGCAGGTTTCTGGGGTTTTTTTAGCTTCTTTATTTGCAACATAGTTGCTTAGAGTTGCAGCTGAGAGGCCGGCAAGTCAGGCGGGGAATGTTGGAGTTCTCTGTCACTGAAGCAAGCAAGCCTCCCTGTTCGCATCAGTTGCCTGGCTGCTGGCCGCCATCTTGGCTGCCAGTTAATTTGCATATCTCGGCCCTACTCTGTGAGTGACAGGGGGATTAGCCAATGGGAAGGGTAGCGGTCGTACGCCAATTACCATGTTTCTCTTTTATTCTGTAATTAATTGACCCATGCAAATGTTCTTCAGTGCCTACTACACCCCTGTTTGTGTTGGGGACATAAAAAACACAACACAACAGAAGCAGACAAGATGCTATCCTTACCCTCAAGTTGCTTAACCCCCAATGAGCAGATCAGGAAGGATAACTCAAGAGGGCTCCAGTCCAGAGTGGCAGCCGGAGGAGGCTCCCTGGCAGAAGACTCTCAGAGCTGAATTTTGAGGAGTGATTGGGCTTTGACAGGAATGGGGGTGTTGTAAGCAAGGTATGTAGAGGCAAGAGGATGTTGAGGACGTCCTCTTATTGGCTTGCCCAGCAGGGAGGTGCCTGAGCAGAGATAGGAGACTCACAGTGAAGTTCTCCTGGGCTCCCTTGCCTCACACAGACAGGGAGTTGTGAACCACACAGGATAAGGAAACCTGAACCCGGCATCCATCCCTGTTCCTGCCATGTTTTGTGACTTTGCTCATCTTGCCTGGGGTACATTCTGCTGCTTGTGGATTCTTATTATCCATAATAATCATAATAATTAATATAACCTTCTAAAGAGGACTTTAATCGCGCTTGTGCTTTGCTTCCAAACACATAATAAAAAGGAATTACTTATAAAAGTGACAAATTTATTCCTAATTATACCATTATTTTGTTATGCAATACAAGTAAAGCAATCTTTGAAGCTGGGAAAATGTCTCATGCAGAATTAATTAGAACAGTACACAGTTTGGAATTAGGCAATTATTTTATTGATATTTCACAACTAGAACTTTGTAAGAGCACCTCAAATATTTTCATTATTGCCCGTAAATAGTTATTTTAAACACTTACTAGTATGAGATCTAAAGATGCACTTTGGACTGTTTTGGACCTTAGGAAAATGTTATTAATCTGTGAGGAAATTTAGAAAATGCATGAGTCACTGTGGCTCCAGGGGAGTTTAGAGGAAGCAGATGGCAACATTTAGGGAATTGGCTTATTGTTCAGTATGACACCATGTGGGAGGGGCTACAGAGATGTGGCAGAAGGTCCCAGCCCAAAGGGAGCCCAGGTATCCAACTGTGCAGGTGAGGGAACCCAGCAAGAGAGAGTGATTCTGTGCTCACACCGTAGGTTATGGACGAGGATTGTAGTTCTCATCCCTAGACTCTCATTCCTATGTTCTTACTTTCTTTTAAAAAATATAGACTTGTTTTCCAGGTTATAAAAGTAATACTTATTCCTATCCAATACTCTTTCCTGCTGCCTTCTGACCCAGGCCCGCACTGGCTTCTTTATTTCATTTTTGCAGTAGATTAAATAGCCCATGGGTGCTGTCATGTATCCTTACTTTGCCTCATGCATGTAAAACGTGCCTGCTTCCCCATCTACTCCTAGGCTGTAAATAAATAGAAAGCTCAGTTCTTTTTCAGTCTAATGCCCTTACCAGGCATGTTCAGGGTGGGGCACATGGCACAGGTGCTGATGAAGGTTAGGTTAGAAAATTCACTAAGATCATAGTACCTGAGCAGAGGGTAAGATCCTCTACTCCTCATCAGAGGCCTATAGGTTGGCATCATGGACTCGGAGAGAGGTTGAGGGTAGGGAGGCAGCCATGCTGGTGGGATTCCCCATCTAGAAACAGTGGGAATGATGTGCTCATGGGGTGGCCATGGCCTCATTCCCGGGACCTGGCTTTGGAGCCCACCGAGAGAACAGAGGACCTCTTAGTTCTATGGGTTATTAAGAATAAAACTTTTCTTTTTTTAAATGAAGGTAGATAATGCTGGGAAAATGCAGGCACAGGAAACACCTTTGCAGGCAGGGGCATGGCATTCTGATCAGGTGGTCCACACTCCCAAGGAGGAAGAAAGGAAAGGCTGGGGGGGCAGGGAGTGACAAAGTGAAGGAACTATGAAAGCTGAATGGTTCCCAGGGAAGACCAGGCAGTTAGCTTGAGGACCGCACTGTAGGCTCAATTACATTACTCACCAAGTACCCCAACATTGTAAAATGAAAGCACTGGACTAACGGGTACCGAGGGCTTTGTCTGAGGTGGTCTGTAGTCATTAGCCGTACCCAACAGGTGGCTTTTTTTGCCAGAAGATAGGCATAGTGAGCTTTGAGCAGCTAAAATAATAAAATTGTTCTTCAGTCTTCCATGGCAGCTTGCTCAATCATCTCAGCTCTCTCTCGGCTCCGCTGTGCTACCTAATATTTAACCTAAACCTTTTCCCTGCTTTTGTTTTAGTTCACCATCACTCGCTCAGTCCTATCAATCTACCTCTGCATTTCTATGCCACCTCTCACCAGAGTGCTTAGCACCTGTCCTTTCTGAGCAATGAGGTTAATATTGAAGGTAAAATCCATTTCGTAGAGATAATGTACTATAGACCTTTCAGAAGAGCTCTCTATGATAATGAGGAATGAGTTACCATGCTGAGGTTGTTTAAATGTCATTTATTTTAACAAGTGACACTGAATTTATTTAAAGTTGACTTCAATGAAGGAAGGGTGGGACGTTTTAAAGTTTCATGAAACAATAATAGAACTGCAAAGCAAGGAGCCTGAGGGATGGATATGAATGACAATTCTGATCACAAGCTCCACAGGAGGGCTGGCTGGGTGGAAGCTTCCAGGATGTGGAGACTCCAGGGATGTGGAGAATGACGATGTCACAGATAGTGCAGGTTTGGCCTCTGAGCTTTCCTAACTTTTTCCCACTGTGCTCGTGTGTATGTATGGGCTGTGCACACAGATGTGTGGGCAGGGATTTGTGTGTAAGTGAGCAAGAGTGGAGACATTCTCTTTGTCCCTTGATTGTGCTGTGTTAACACCCCTCCCACCACAGAATTGGGGCTATGAGTCCTGAGGTGGCTGCCACTCAGTTGGCCCTATTTTCTTGGCTGGAAGTGTTCGACTCTCTGAGAATAAAGACCATGTTTTATTCTCATCTCCATCAATAGGGATGAAGAAAGTTAGACCTAATGACTGATTTTTGTTCATGGGCAAATGGAGCTTACAGGGTGGACAGTGGGCCAAGACCTACAGAATCTCCTTGGGGAAAACATAGGGAGAGGCTGACACGTTAATTGTCTTTCTCCCAAAGAGCTAAGATGTGCTCAGGGTCTGGGAGGGGATTGTTTTGATTGCAAGAAACAGAAACCAGTTAGAACCAGTTTAAGAGAAAAAGGGTGGGTGGGATAAAAGTGGGTCTTTCAGGATGCTGGTATACCTGTGGGATATAAGGCCATGGGGCCTTTTAAAGGCCTGGAGAAACGGGATGAAAAGCCATCAGAAAACCCGGTGGTGGGGGCTCTTTCTCTGTCCTTTGTCTCTGCCTCTCTGCTCATCTTCATGTCTTCATTCTTTCTTTCTCTGAGACTGATTTTTTTTTCTATTTTTCTCTCTATGTACAGCATTTTCTGCCCAATAACCTTCCAGTTATATTCGTCCAGCTTCAGTCACAGAGGATGCACTGACTGAATTGAATCCCAATTCCATATTCCTAGGAGAGAGAATCTGATTCGTTTGGCTTAAGTCAAGAGTCTATCCCCCATAGCTAACTAACTCTGTGTACCCACCCTGCCCCTAGGTAAACAGTAATCATAAACAAGTTCTTTTAAATGTAAAAAGAGTCTATCCACGGTCCAGTCGTTTATCAGTGAACACATGTGGGCTATGGGAGGAATGCTCCTATATGTGGAGGAGGCAGTTTTCATGGGAAGTGGCCATTCTGAGCTGGGCACATACCAGTGAATATTTCCAGTGCTCCAGGGAGCTTTGGCACATACACAGAGCTGAGTTCAGTGTCAACCGTAGCCTTGTCTTCCTTGAGCTGGAATGTAGCATAGGGTAGTTTGCCTCTCTAAGTGAAATGTCTGAAGGTGGGCGATTTTATGAAGAGTTAGATCATAATGACATTTTAAAAAGTTAATAAGTAAGTTACGTTTTTTAGTCCAATCAATTCCCTTTTTTGAACATTTAAGATAATTATAGGTTACAGGTAAATTATATGTAATACACATACTAAATTATAACCCATCTCCACCAATTAATATTTATTGAACAGTGAATGGGCAAAATATACTTCCTTGGGGATTCAAAACCCCAGTTAATTAGGTATTAAGATTCTAACTGTATCTTTCCAAACATCCCGCCCGTCTCTCCCCAGTATATGCGAAGGGAAATGTAAGGATAATATTCTAACCCTTAGCTTCTCTCTGAAGCTGTTCACACAGGGGAAAAATCAATTTCATTAAATATTTTAGGTTCTATTTCCCAGTGACTAGCAGTGGCAGTTTATGATGGTCTTAAGAGCCAAGCACAAGAGTCAAAAATGCTTTATACTTTTCATTCCATCAGGGCTTCTTGTGGGTTTCTAACATGCAGGCAGGAGGGACACTATGGTGAACCCGACAGATCCCAGTGCTCACAAGCTTGTGATCTGGTATGGTGGACGGATTGCTGACCATTCCCTCGGTGCGGCTGATGGTGTGGCCTCACTCAGAGAAGCAGGTTATGGTTGGGCAGAAAGGAAAAATTACAAGATATCTATGGCGTTGCCAATAGTGAATTAAACTAAAATATTTTTTTAGCAATTTCTGGTACAGATGATTATTTTGAAGGAATTATTACAACCATGCAGGAAGTTCTGGTGATGTCTAGTCATTTTGTATCTGACAGCCCTCCGGGATGATTTCTCTTCACAAAAGAGATTAACATGCAGATCTTAATGGTGATCTGTGGACTCCTCTGGCAGGAATGGAGGGGCGGGCAGAGGAAATTGGAGAGGGATTGAGGTTGTCAATGGCAAATGTCACAAAAATGGTGCCTTAGGTAGAAAGCACATTGACCATGAGGGGAACCTGACAGAGAACTTATTTTCTGAGATGAAACTGAGAAATCTAGAATGCTACTGACAGTGAGATGAAGTGATCCGACACAGCTCACATGCACAATAAATGAAATAAGAGGTGACAGTCCACACCAGTGTGCCCAGGGCATTTCCCGTGCATGCCTGTCTGCGTTTGGGTGGCAGTTATTTTGTCCCCTTTTCATCCCACGTGTTGGTCACACAAAGGTTTGAGACACCACCATCAGTTACGAGCTCATCTACCCTTCAGGTTGTGTATATTAGTAGAGCCCTTCTGAAGCCTGTATATTGTGTGTTCCACCCACATTTGTATTTCTGACAGCTCTAAATATTTCTACTGACACTATAGATATACACTTTTAGAGCAATTTCTACTTTCCAGCCTTCATTCCATGAGTTTTCTCCTTTGAATTTTACAATTACCAAGGGATAGGCAGAGCCCGGGCTATTATTGCACAGAGATATTAAAGTACTTGCTCAAAGTGATCATTGTTGTCAGGGGCAGAGCCCAAAGTAGAATTCAAGTTCCCAATTCCCAGGCCAGTGCTCTTCCTACCCATATGAAGGGCAACGCCATATACAGGCTGAGATCTCTGGGGGCAGAGCCCATGTCTCACTCGCAGCATCTCCCCATCACCCAGCGCAGGGCAGGGCCAGTGTCTGTAATGCTTGTGGAACCAGGGGGAGAGCAGAGCACTGCACCGGACTGTAGATCCAACACTAAGTGACTGCGCGACATGCCCCTCTCCCCCTTTTTAAAATGCGTCAATAGATTAGCCCTGTCTACTCAAGAGTGGTAATGGTGTGTGTGTGTGTGTGTGTGTGTGTGTGTGTGTGTGTGTGTGAGAGAGAGAGAGAGAGAGAGAGAGAGAGAGAGAGAGAGAGAGAGAGAGAAGCTAAGGGTTAGAATATTATCCTTACATTTCCCTTTGCATACACTGGGGAGAGAAGGGAGGGATGTTTGGGAAGATACACTTAGAATCTTAATACCTAATTACACTCAGTTCTTGAATTCCCAAGTTAGCATATTTTGCCCATTCACTGCTCAATAAATATTAATTGGTGGAGATGGGTTATAATTTAGAATGTGTATAACATATATATATATATATATATATATATATATATATATACATATATATGTATAATTTTTAAATATTGAGCATTTTCTTTTTTCTAAATATCCTCTCTCTCTCTCTCTCTCTCTCTCTCTCTCTCTCTCTCTCTCTCTCTCTCTCTCTCTCTCTCTCGTGTGTCTGCCCATCTCTGTAACATTTAGAAAACAATAAATAGATGTAAAAACATAATGGATTACTATTCCCTCAAATGGTCTTACAGAGAGTGGTTGCATACAGCTTTTGTTTGACCACACAGCCAGGTACCCCAAAGCCCCGAGTGCTCATGGTTACCTCTGCTATATCTCTGCATATGAAGTGAAGAGGGTGTGCTTGGTACACTTCAGAGAAAAGAGAAAAGTGAACACGAGATGGAGCAGGTATAAGCTAACCAGATTTTATCTCTTTTAAAGAAAATTGAAGGCAATTCCTAGGCATCATGTTTATATCCACATGTTGGAATTGAGGGAAAGCATGTTTGTGCTAATTGGACCATGTCAGACTGGCTTACGTGGTCATGGCCTTTCCTTTCACTTCCCGACTGGGACTGTTGGGTGTGCTGCTGTTTTGTGCTAGAGGAGGCATCATCTGAGTGCAGAGGCGATGCTAGCAGCTTAACAGGAGATGAAGTGATCCGACACCGCTCACATGCACAATAAATGAAATGAGAGGTGACAGACTTGCAGCGCCTCTTTAATGTAATCACACCTGCATTTCAAGGATGAAGGTGTGATCTCAATTTGTATGGATGCTCACGGCTTTCTCATTTGAAATCATCATTAGTGAGTCGTGGGCGCCTTGTTGAAATGGGAATCTGCCTCATGGACAATGAATGCCCTTAAAGAACTAGGAAATGTCTATGACTGAAGAGACTGGGCTGAGTGAGATCACCCACGCTGCTAATGGCCCGATTTTCAGCAGTCAATACCAAAGATCCTAAAATCGACCCTAGACTGAGAAAAACACAGTGCAGTCCCTTCCAAATATGATGTTCAAGGGAGGACCAAGCCACTACCTGTCTGCTCAACAGAAGACTTTGAGGCTGGGTGGGGCATTTGGGTCATTTTACATCTGTATATTCGATGTATAAACTGGATTTGATCCGTGTTCCTATTCCTCAGCAAAGGAAAGTTGTTTACATTTTAAAGAATGCTTTCGTCACTCATATTTCTTACACCCCTGGATTGCCATAGCTTTTTACCTGATCCTTAGCACATTCAACCTGTCCCATCATTTTATTTTCTCCAGTAGACTGTGAACCCTGTAATATTAAGATCCAGTTTATAATCATCTTTGCAATCTCTCCTTGCACCTTAGCCCAGGGCCTAGCAAAGAGGTGGCTTGAATTCATGGCTGGTGGCCTGTATGAAAAAACTCCCTTCACACCTGGCCAGTGAGGCCATCCCTCTGAATCAAGGTCTTTATAGGAATTCAATCAATTTATGGCTTGTCTCCCCCCTTTATTAGCTCAAATCATACAATGTTAATTAGCTCTCAAGGAATTCTCTTTAAGAAAACACTCTTACCAAATTTCCAACTTAGTTTACAAATAGGTTTTACATTTTTAAAACTTTGCTAACATTTCATACTCCTTAATGAATGATACTTATGATTAAACATAGAATATCCGCATGCATGCTTCATCAGTCATCACATCGAGGGGACTTTGAGAATTAGTGTCATGTGGCAAAGTCATAGTAACAGATAGCTGAGCTCAGCTCAAATTGTGTAACTCATTCATCGTGTGGCCTTGGTAATGGGCAGTTTTGTGGGCCTTAAGTTTGTTCAGGTTTAAAACACTGTAATACCTGTGCTCCGTACCTCACAACATCCTAATGAAACCAGTAGAGTGATTGGTGTGAAAATTCTGTAACCTGCAGAGCTGTGCATGTATGGAAAGGGTTCTGGGAAATGAAGATGAACAGGATTAGGAGAGCTAATGTCCGTTTATAGCAAGAAATCACCCCTTTGTAGCAGGGATCTCACCTTGAATACAGTCTTTGTTCAGTTGAGGATTCAAATGCACCAGACCAAGCCTAGCAAACCCTCAAGGGTCAGGGGGGTCCAGTTGTGCAAATTACCCAGGAGTTCCCTTAGATGGGAGCACAATTAATGACAAGAGAAGTGAGCACAAGGATGTCCCAAGGACAGTGGGTCCAGGGGGGAGGGCAGTTGGGAGTGTGGGGCTTCTCCAGCTCTTGGCTTTCACTTTCTCCATAACCCTTAACCCAGGACTCTTTAGCACAACCCCGGAAATACAGGTTAGAACACAAACAGGGAGCAAAAGTGAAGCCAAGGACAACAATCCCACTGAGACCTTGTGTGCTGAGGAAGCCCAGGATGTGGTTCCTTGTAACAAAGCTTAATCCCGACGGGGAGTGGAGACCCTCTTCCTGCTTCAGCAGGGAGACAGCATGGGCTGGACTACAGTGAGAGTTCTAGGAGACACGTGCTGGGCACTCAGCAGGACCCCGGCACTGGTGGCATCCAGGGTGGGCACACCCCAATTGGAGCACCCATGCCCAGCCCCTGTGGCAGCAGCAGTGCCACATGCCTATGGAGGAGTAGTGTGCCAGTGACTCTAGGAACAATGAGAGCTACTACCCGCCTCTCCATGGATATCATGGCATCTCCCTTGAAGATGGTAAGCAGCCAGAGCAGTTCCCTGGGACACTGCTGGGACAGGGACACCAGTGCAGGGCGGACTGGCACCCTGTAGCACTTTGGGCATCATTGACAGGGACTTTAAGGAGTGGCAGTGGCATCACCTAAGACGTTTGGTGTAGTTGTGAGGTAGCTATATGTTCATGAAGTAATGGGAAGCCACCAGAAAGAGGAATGACAGGAAATTGAGAGAGGACACTTGGTATGGCACATGCCCTAGCAAGAGCCAAGTCTGGAAAGATGACACAGAACCTGGAAGAACTGAATGTATGCTTCACTCATTTCTTCCATAGACCATTCCCCAGAACCACAGCCTCCTCAGACCCAGGCCAGCACCCCTCATTCTTTATCATTCACATTTTACCGTGTTAAAACAAGATCTGTAATAGATAATTTAGCCCCCGGAAGCATAAGCCAGGGCCAGTCACGCAGGGCTCCAGTAACGGGGAACACCAGGCCTCTTCTTCCCTTACCCTGGGACTTTTATTTCTGAGCCAGGAAGATAGCACATCTTAATAGCGAGCAGCTGAGTTAACCAGATAAAAGGTTTCATAAACAGTTAGTGAAATCTTAAAATCAGAGAAACTGGAGACTCACAGCCTTCCCTCGCTTGACTGGATCTAAATGTACAACCCTGAAAGCAATACGGAATGAGATGGCGAGATAGTGGGCACTGCTTCCGGGAGCGATACACACGGGTTCCCTTTCATTCATTCATCCCACGGATAGATATTGAACTCGACTGCACAGTTTCCTCTTGACTCAAGTCTGAGGATAGAAGATGCCAAAGGAATCAATCCACTAAAACGGACTTAATGATCTTACAAGATAACAATTACATTAAAACAATGAGTACCTGGAGCAAATAAAAGGCCATTTGTATATACTATTTGACAGTAAAAAAAAAATAGCCTAAAAGTTCAGATCCATAAGTAAATAGTGGTACTAGGGTTAATATAAAAATGTGAACAATGAGTTAAAATGATTAAGCAGGACCCAGATTATATTATGTTGAATCTATGGGTTAAAAGGAAATATAGGCCAACAAAAGCAGAAAAGCTCACTACCAGGGAAGAAAAGCTACTTGGTGGGAAGAAAGAAACCAGGACTCCCTGGTGTAGGGAGGGGGTGGAAATGGGGCTGGGGGCGCTGCAAGCCTGTGGCACAATTCGGAGCTGGGACCCGAGAACCACGGCCCGCCCCCACACGGACCACCCACAACCAAAAGATTTTATGTACCAATTCAAGAAAATTCCAATTACTGTGTTTAAAAAAGGGAATATCAAAGGAAGTATGGGGGGGAAATGATTGATTCTGAACAAAGAAAAATTAAAGATCAAAAGCAGTCAGATAAAGGAAATCATACTGGTTTTGGACAAAGACTGCACACATTCACAACCTATAAATAGATAAATAGGGAGCAATTTTCTGAAAAAAGTTAATGAAATGGAGCAACAACTGAGAGATGGAAAATAATGATTATGTGACTGTGAGAATAAATGCTACCACATCAATTAAGGAAAGAGCAGGCTTCCAGAGCAGAGACAAAAATAATACAACTTCTGAAGACCCAACATTTATAAGAGGACATAAAAGGCCCCGGAGAAGCACGTGCCTTTCACTACTGATCCACCTTTACATGAAATATGACCATGAAAACGTTAAAAAAACATGGAAATGATTCCAATTGTAAAGCAAATTCTTCAAAGCCATGCACACTTTATCAGAGGGAGGTTCGCTCCATCTCCCATGTGGTCTCTGGGCCATGTGAACCTCATTTTTGTAGGTGACCCCTCTGCAAGTGGTTGCACCAACTCCATTGATGTTCATACCCTTCTGGGGGAGGGGGTTGAAGAAGGGCCCATACCCTCTGCTTTTGCTGAGCTCCTGTGACTCTTAGCTTCCCTTGAGAGGGCCAGAGAGGATCTAGCCATTCCTTTTCTGGCTCCCCTCTCCCGCTTTCGAATCCTGTCTGTGGACTCTGACTCTGGACACACCTGCTGAGTACACCGTTGGGTGAACAGTTGCGCTGAAGGATTCAGTGTCCCTGACGAACTCTTTCTTCCCAGTTACCAAATGAAGGAGGACACTCATGCTCGCTCTGAGTCATTAATCAGCTCTGTTTCACTGGTTGTCATGGTCCAATGGAAAGTTTGTTCTCAAACGTTGCTCTTTCTCTGGAACTTGCATATGTGATAAAATTTTCTTTTTTATTCTAGGCCACAGCGTATCTGTGTCAAGAGACTGAGTCTATAATTTGACTCCATCACTTAATGCTGTACATACAGCTCATGCCAATGACAAAGCTTTTCTGTATATCACTTTTCTCATTTTTAAAACTGAAAGTATAGCCGTAACCAGTTTGGCTCAGTGGATAGAGCTTCGGCCTGCGGACTGAAAGGTCCCAGGTTCAATTCTGGTCAAGGGCATGTACCTTGGTTGCGGGCACATCCCCAGTAGGGGGTATGCAGGAGGCAGCTGATCGATGTTTCTCTCTCATCGATGTTTCTAACTATTCCTCTTCCTTCCTCTCTGTAAAACAAAACAAAACAAGCAAACAAACAAACAAAAAACCTGAAAGTATACTTGTTTCCAGCTGATTGTCCAAGTGAGCAGATAAATTCGTTAATTTATGTAAAGCACTCAAGACATGCCCAGCAGTTAGAAAGGACTTGATACATATTAGCTACTATTTGAATAAAGATTATTTAGATTACTCATCTTCTAATAGTTAAGTTAAATTAGTGCTCCAAGAGTAAATGCCACATTTAGCCTGTGGCATTTAGAATCAGGATGGAGCCACGCAACAGACCCCCACACAACAGACTTGGGAGCCAGCAGGGTATGACCCTGTGGCAGGGGATGTGACCCAGCTTTCTGTACTTGGTCTCACCTCACCCGGGAACTGAGACCCCCACTCCCACACGACTGCAGCCTCACCCAGGCCATTGCAACACCCAAGCCTTCTCCATCTTTATAACACGCGGATTTGAATGATCTGTGTCCCTCAAAAGCTTTTATCTGATGCAAACCATACATCCTACCTGTGGGATCTGATTTTTGTTTTAGGATTTGCAGAGTGTCCACAATCAAGAAGAAACACTTATGTTCCAACCTCAACCCTAGCTCTTTTCCGTCATTCCTTGTGGACTGAAAGTGTTTAGTTTATCTCCAATTTATGGTTCAGTTTTACCCTTCCATGAATTTCAGGGGAACTGAAGCAGGGAAAGTTTCAGGCCAAATCTCAGTACCTTGATGTAGTGGGAAGTGAGATAAAGAAGAAACAGTGGGGCTAAAAAGGGATTAGGAAGTGCTGAGCTATAACCTAGAGAGCTGCAAAGTCTCTCTAGTTTGTCGTCAGTTGGCAGATTTGCTTCCCAACCCATGTCTGCTCTAAATATAAATGCTCTGGGTTCCCAAAATACTCTCCCTGCTCGGGCTCTTCGATAATCTCCTTCCCTGGCAGGTCTCTGGCTGGTGTGAATCTTGTGTCCCTTTAATCCTCTAAGGCTAGAGCCAGTGACATCCTTTAAGCAGATGGAGAGATATTCTAGGGAGTGCTAGAGGGCATGGTGTTGCCTACTCAGTCATGACGCCTGGGGAAGCCACTTGGTTACTGAAGGCAGGTGATGACTAATGTACTGAAGGTAAACATGTGCCACGTACACCTTCTCAGCGCCATGTCCACTCATGGGGACACTGGTCTATCTCTGCTGTGAAACTCATGCGTATCCTTCCAGGTCCTGCTCACGTGTCGTCTGTTCCAGGAAGCCAGTGCTGATCGTCTCCTCCTTGCCCCTTCAGCATGCACTGACTGTGATTTTGGGCCCTGTTCATTTTGTACTCTGATGGGTTAGATTAGGACAGGACTTACCAACAGATTATGATTTTATTCAGGACAGGCAAGGAGTGATCAATTCTTGTTAATAGTCCTAAAATTTCATAGCAAATTGCTGACGCAAAGAAAGAGCCAAACATAACTTGGTTAAAGCCTATTGCCAATTGGACATTTTAAAAAATTATCTTTATTGTTGAAAGTATTACAGGTGCACCCTTTCTTCCCCATTTACCTCCTCTACCCTGAACCCATGTCTCCCCCTCCCCACCAGCCCACAGATCTTCACCACACTATTGTCTGTGTCCATGGGCTACTCATATTTGCATATAAATTCTTTGGTTAATCTTTCCCCACCCAGGCACCCACCCCTGCCTTCCTTCTGAGATTCATTAGTCTGTTCCATGCTTCTGTGTCTCTGGATCTATTTAGTTCATCAGTTTCTTGTGTTCATTTAGACTTGTTTTAAGTGGAGAGCTACCTGTGTGGGTGCTCTCTGTGGGTCCTTGGTACCATGGCCCTTATGTGAGGCCAGGCCTTGAACTTAGGGGAGAGGCAACTCTTCTGTTATGTTCTTCACTCTGCTCCTACCAGTGCCAGCAATCTTACCGCCTGTCCCCACAAAACATGCTCCCAGATCACTGCCCAACCCTCCTCAGCCTCTCCATAGGAATAATTTTTTTCATGTGGGGAAGGAGATAATTGTTGTTGATTTTTGGCCAAGGAGATTTAAGCATCCCAGAAGAAAGACTTCCCTTAGATTACGGTCTTTGTCTAGGACATTTCTTATGTCTGCAGGGAGCTAGCTGTAGATGTACAAAGCATGGTCTTAGGTGGTCGCTGTTTTTCTCTTGGCCTAACATTATTTCAATGGCTTTTATTTAAAGTAAATGCTTTCCCCTTTAAAACAGGTTAACAATAGGCACATTAGGAGTCCACCTGAAGCCTCTGTGCATATGAAATCAATAGAAAAACTCACAGCAGTCTCCAAGAGCTCTTTAAAGTCACCTCAGACCCCATATCGCAGAAAGAAACTAAAAGAAGAAGCTAAATATCATTGCCATGCATGAGGTATTTCACTACTTGCTACTTTAATTTCTAAAAAGAGCTCTGTTTTAAGTAACACACAGTCTATTATCTCTCGATAATAACCTTAAATAAATGCAAAACACAGAGGTCTAAAATTATTTCTGGCCTCATGCATCACCTGCGTTCTGTGTGATGACCTTGCGATTGACTAAAAATAATGAAATGTATTCATTATACAGTGTATGTGTGTTTAACTCTTTCAGATGTTATTGCATAGAGCTCCTCTCTGGTAATGTTCAGAAGTAGAAGGGCCATAAGTTAGCCAAATCGTAATAAAAATGCCCGTGCCTTCCTCCTTTCCTCTCCTTGCTAATTCCTGTTGGTTACCAAGTCCTCTTAATTGATCCTCTCAGCAGCGTTAGCCAAAATTCATACCCCCTCATTATCCTCATTCTATCACCTCCATCCAGATCTTCATGACATCCTGAATGAATTTCTGCCACAGCCTTCCTGGTTTTGTCTCACTCCAGTCCCCGTGAAACTGGGCTTTTCTACTCCCACCTACTTTTCCAAGGTTAAAGCTATGCTTCTTAATGCTTCAATTACAACCTTTTGTGATACTGCTCCTGCCTGGTTCCATAAATCTGCTTTGCAACACAACTCTGTAAACGCTCCACCCTTGAGCCATGGCTCTAATCTTGTAGTTGCTTGAAGGCTCTATTCTCTTTCATGTCGCTGTTCATTCTGTTTCATCTGTTTCCTCATTCTTTCTCCTCACTCGCTGCCTGGCCAACTCCCAGAGGTCTATCCAAAGCTGGTAAGTTGTAATCATCTCCAACAGGCTACCAACATTGTCTCTGAGTCTAAACACCTTCCATGGGTTCTCATACTTGAATGTCCTCCAAGTAAGGGTGAATATTTTTTTCTTGAAAATAAAAGACAATTTGCTACCATTGAAAAATTTAAAAAATATATTAACTGGCTCTGAAATCCATTCTAAAGAGTACAGGCATATTCTGACCAAAGGCAACATCTTTGGAATATATGCATCTTATGCCCTGGGTGACAGGTACTAAAGGGGAGAGAATAGCAAAATTTTCCACTCAGACTCCTTAGCTCATATTCTTAAACACACTTTCCCCATTTCTCCCAAACTACCACCAGATCCGGACTGTCAAACATGTTGATGAATTTTAATTTGGCGCTCTTTATCAGGCTATATTTATATAAATTTATATAAAAATGTTTTTGGTAGACCTCAGTGGTGAGCACCCCACCTTATAAAATTCAACACACACACACACACACAACTTACTCTAGAAGTTCAAGAGCTATGGAGTATTTGGTCTGGCAGCTGCATGATTATCTACTATGTACTAAACTAAATAACTCCCTTGATTTGAAGATCATGTGGCCAACCCCCTTTTGGGTTAAGTTATGTAGTATCTCCAAAGGGAAAGAAAATCTTTCCGAAGGGCTGTCATGTGGGGTAGGGTGCCGACTGCTTGTGCAGCCTCCAGAAGGCAGAACTAGGACCAGTGGATGGAAGGTACAGGGAGAAATTGTTTCAACTTAATGTGAGCAGGAAGCAGGTGACAATCGGGGCAGCCCAACCACAGAGCAGGCTGCCTTGTAAGGCACAGCACTTCCTGTAATTGATGCTGTTCACACAGAAGGTGAACGACCCCTGTCAAGGATGGGATAGACACTAGCCCGGGAGGACATGGGGTCCTATGTCCTAGAAGGTTGTGTACAGCCTTCAGGGTTTGAAATTTCATGAAGAAGCCAGGACTGTGGTGACCCTCACCCTGCTCAGTGGACCATGCAGCTGCCAGATCAAATACTCCGTAGCTCAGAGTGAGAGGGCCTTCGGGCAGGTCCCTCAGGATGGACCATGGCAAAGATGACATCTCAATGTCTCTCCTGGTCTCCCTCAAATACAGCAGTAAGGATGCTTAAATCTATGCACAAATTATCATCACATAGAAAACCAGTAGCTTATGCTCCCATTGAAATTTGTCAACTTAATATTTGTGTATTAAATGGACAATGAATGCTGAAAAGATGTCTAAAGATTCAGATGGCTTTTCTTTGGTGGGTATGACCCCACCAGTCATTGTGTATAAGTTCACTCATTTAACGCCCTCATCAATACTGTGTACATAGGTACCATTCTCATTTTAAAGATGAGGAAACAAGGGCTTAAAGAGCGGCATCCTCTTCATTACCAGAAAGTAAAATGACAGGCATGAGGACCATGAGAGAGAGGGAGTGAGAGGATAGGAAGATGTGGAAATTTATTGCATAAACTATTAGATGCTATGTCTCCATTTGTAAGAACAGATTCCCAGCTCTCACATTCCAGATGTTGGAATCCACAGTTTTAATTTCATTTTTTTTTAATCAATCACTCTCTTCATTCAATGGTTCCTTGTTTCAATTCCTACAAGTAAAATAAACTTCAGTGTTGCAGCTGCTTGGTCAGGGCCAATAGAAGCACCCAGAGAATTATAAATAGGACCAGTTTGAATGGAAATTAATTTTCAATATAAGTTATTAAGTAGTTTCTATTCACTAGACAGTGGAAACCTCTATTGAAATGGTTCCCCCCTTATGTCACTGAACAGTCATTATCGTTCTGTGTCAAGAATGATCCAGAGTAGATTTCTAATATTACCTACTTCCCCACATGTCCTCATATCTCCCCAAATAAACCGAGTCATTAGAGCCCAAGGTCTCTGCATTGAAACCTATGTCAGGCTCTGATCTGTAAAACATAGCCGGCTGGTTTAAGAATCGGTAGGAAGTTGTACATTCTAGCCTTAAACAGCAAAGAAAATGAGTGTAACATTGCTATGCACAACAATGTGGATGATCTCAAGAAAGAATATTGAACAAAATAAAACCAGCCGTAAAAGAGTAAATAATATACAGTTGTACTTGTATAAAACTAAAATGTGGAGTAGGTATAGGTGGGACTTCAATATGAGCTTTGGGTACTGGTTATGTGTTCTTTTCCTTGACCAGGATTTAAAATTTTACCGAACTGAACATTTATGATTTCAAAACCAGTGGAAGGATATCTATTTAAGTCTAGTTTATGATAAGATCTATATATTTGCCATTTTCTGTTGGCTAGAAGTCAATCATAGGTTCTACCAGCACTCAAAGGAAAGAGGTCATACAAAGGTACAACTCACTGGGTGTCACCTGAATGTGTGTCACATTTACACCGACCATGAGCTGGAAATTTAAACCCCTGAACTCATCATTTTATTTCTCCAATTTCTCTTGTGCACTTAATCATATCTAACCAACCAGTCAACCAGCTAGCCAACGAACCAAACAGACAGCTACATTATACAACGTGTTTTCCTACAATGTTCTATGACAGCAAATTCTTGGTCATTTTCTATGGGCTCTTAATTGGAGGTGTGTATAGGATCTTAATGAAATCATTGTGCTAATGGGTGACATGAACGAGTCATCCCCTTTATAGAGAGGGTCAGTAGCACATTTAACTTTCTAATCAGGTCAGAGGATCAATTCCAGACAACCCAGGACCAGTTTCAGAAAAGCCATCGTTGTAGAGCTGCTGCTTCACAGTGGCCTCTGAATCCTGTGAAAAATGTACTGCTACCCTCATGGAGTCCTGCATGGCCTATGACACCTGAGGCCAAGTCCTCTGCTCTGGTCACTGCTGTAGCACTTGGGCCACGCATCTCTCCAAATGCAGTGATCTCTCCGGGGTGGTAAGATCCCCTCCCAGCTGTTATATTCCATGATAAGGGTGCTTTACCAATGGCGCATGTTCTTGAGGTCAGATTTACTCAACCAGGCTCTTCCACAGGGGACAGGACTGTCCCAGGTGAGGGTTTTGGGATGACACTCTGACCTATTGCCCCAGTGGCAGGGCTGTGATCTGTGGAGGAGGCATGCTGCCCCACGAGTGAGGCTGTTTGGTCATGGAGGGAAAACTGAGCTGACTCTTGTGGTCTCGATGCTGTGTAAGTTATTACCAATTTAGTATTAATTCCCACAGTAGGCCCCTTTTGGTCAGGTGTGCATATTGTTTGAATACAAAATACACTCTGGACTTTCTATACCTTTAGCACTGTAACATTTAGTTATCACCTCTCGAATCCCTTCTCCTCTAGCCTGAGGCAACCACTGACCTATTCTCTCTCTCTGTATAGTACCTTCTTCTGGACATTTCATATGAAAGGAATCATATAACATGTTTTATTTTGTGATTGGCTTCTTCTACTTAGCATAATTGTTTTAAGGCTTGTGCATGTTGTAGTATTTATCCCCTTCATTCCCTTTTATGGAAGCATAATATTCCATTGCCTCCATGTTCCACATTTTCTTTATCCATCCATCAGTTGAGGGACATCTGTGTTGTTTCCATCTTTCGGCTATTACGAACAATGCTTCTGTGAACATCCACATAGGAGATTTTGTATATATTTTGTGCAAGGTTTGTCTCCATTGCTCTTGAGTAGATACATAGGAGTGGAATTGCAAGGACCTGCATTTCTAACAATCCTGTAAGGCAAGAAGTACAATCTATGTTTTAGTGATAAGGAGCTGAGGTTCAGAGAATTAAACCACTTGCTCAATGACACAGAGCCAATAGAAGATGAGATGAAAACTCTGGCCCCTTTAAGTCCAGAGTTCATGTTTTCCACACTGTGCTTCCGTTAGGTCTGAGTGCCAAACACACAGCTATGTCCAAACATGCAGTGAGCACCGCCCCACAAGTGCAGATGTGTGGAATTATTGTAATAACATCAGCTGTGATTTGAGACACACATGACGTCATCACCACTCTCACCCTCACCCCAGCTTCCCTGCTAGGAACATGCACCCTAGCTCTGTCTACCTCCTTTCTATGGACTTTTCACAAAATGAACTGCAGCTTGTCTTTAGGGAGTGGAGTCAGAATGGCCTTTCCTTTGAACTAGCCTTAACGGTTGTGCAGGAAGGCGCACCACATTCCCAGCCCTGGGATCTCCCTGAGGCCCACAGAGAATGAACTCGCCTGGATGCGGCCTGCCAATCTCCTGACAAAGAGGCCTCTTCCCAGTAGATCACCAGGCAACCTGGAGCCCAGAGCCCCTGGCTTCGTTTTGCAGCCTGCGCCCACCTATCACTGTGCACAGGTACGCAGGCCTCGTCACCCTGAAATATGGCTCTTTAGGACGGACTGCCATCTCCCCAACTAAGATGCAGGCATCTTACAAACTTTTCTGTATTTTTTCAAGAGCAAGCAGTTCAAAATTGGATTACCTTTCCACATTTTCATACAAAGTAGATTAATGTGCCCCTGTCTTTATTACATTTTCCACCCTTGTCATTTGTGATTAAGCCAACACTATGAAGATGTATTACAGATCGGTGTAAATGGGAACATTCAAACACCGGCCATATATCAGAGAGGCTCAAGGCGAGCTGATTTGTGCTACACACATCTTCAGTGCAGTGCATCTGGAATATTCCACATCTCTTTGGACAGAGCAATCTTTCTATGGCACCAAAAGTAGCAAGAGGTAAGAAAAATTAGTGGGGGGGAGGGGAAGAGAAGAAAGAAGGAAAAATAGCAATTTTTGTTCTAGGACAATGGAGGGAGAACACAGTCCCTGCAACAGTCTCAATATAGAATTGCTCAGAGGTTAGTCTCTCAAACCAAAACCATCCCCTGCGATGCATGAAGCAGGAAAGATATGGTCCATAACCACGATCCCTCATTCATCTGAGAAAGAAGGTGTTTGACCAGACCCCCTTATTGCCCTGAGTGTAAGTGTATCTCTGTCAACTCATTTCTGCTCTGAGGGTATCTTTATGGCTCAGGCTTCCCATCAGAGCTTCTGGCCCTGCAGCAGTTGAAATCTGAAAGGCAAGGCCTGTGTCTGCACAGGTACCACTCATTCTCAGTCACATGAGATAGGACCTCACAGCTCCAAGGCCCAGAACTGGGATGAGACTGTTCTGGCAGGAGGAGGAAGGGGTGAGCCGGGGAAGTGCTATTTTCTGAGCAGAGGGTGATCCTATGACTTCCCTAAAACAACTCTTATCTATAGCCCATTCTCCCCTCCACTTCATAATTTCTGTCTGAATGCCATTCACGAGAGGACCTCTGGAGAGCTCTGTGCCTGCAGCTGGAGCCTCTCCAGGCACACTGCCCAGGCTGCAGCCTCGGGCTTTTGCTGGCCCACGCTTACCTCCACTTCTGCTTGCTAGCTCCCTGAGACCTGCACAGAAGCATATGTGAACGGGGCAGACAACCCTCCCTCTGGCCACTTCACTTACACTGGGAATACAATCTCATAAATATGTTTCAAGGTGGAGGGTGGCATGACTGCATGGAAAAAGGACTTCTCTTTGGTGACATTAATGTTCCCAGAGCAAAGGAGGACACAGCAGCTCAGAATTAAGCCAGTTTTGTGGATAATGAGATGGTTCTATACTCCTCATTTGATCCGTTTGTCCTATGTGATTGGAATGAGAGGATACAACACAGGCCATTCATCTCCATTCTCCAGGGCACCATCTGACCACCAGCTGGGGTCAGGAAGATATTTTTTTTTGGCCAGAGAAAAAGTGTCACATAATTCACTCCAATTGGTGCCTAATGCCCACACTTGCCTCTCTTAGACCCAGCAGGTGTGGGGTATTCTGGATGATGCATCGTCCTGCTTTCCTGCAGCAATTTTTCTCCATTACATGCTTGCTCTTCCTTCTACTACCTGCTGTCCGAGTGTCTCTTTCTTATACCACTTTTCTTCTTCATTCCCTGCCCTTTTCCTCACCCCTTTCCCTAATGAACTGTGTGTGCATCTGGGCTTGGGAGCTCTCAGCAGCTATGGCTGTCCCTTCACTCCTCTCGGTGTGTTGGCCACCCACACTCTCCTGTTATTTCTTCTGCCCAGCCATTAATTAGGGCATTCGCCGGCATTCTGATGTGAACTGCAGAAGCCAGCTGCTGTTTTGACAGTGTTGCCAATAAGGGTGTACAATGGGAAATAACTAGTTTTTTTGCTGCCTTAGGAGAGACATTAGCTTAAACCGAGTTTTCAGGGTCTTGGATGAGAGGTCAGTTTCAGAAATAACGTTTTCTGATAGGATTGATGTTTTCATGGTGCATTAGAATAAATGGCCCAATATGCCACATGAATTTGAATCCATTTTAAGGTAGATGAGCATGTGTTTCATCACATGCTATACATGATACTGAGATATTTGGAATGTTCTATTTCACAGATTTCATTTTAAATATAATTGATGGAGAATAATGCTTAGGGTAGTAATACGAATAGTACTACTAGTGGTAGGAAAAATAGTGTCATGCTACCACTTTTGTGTAGTTTCTCCAACTTTTGACCTGTTATATTTATTTAACTAACATCAGATAAGCATGTATTACTTGTGTGGGATTGTGGTTGTTGAATCATATACCATTATCTTTTTTGTCCATCAGAAATGGCTGGCAGCTCATGTGGCTTAACAGTTTCCCATTTAATCCTCACAACAAAGCTGTGAGGTTAATATTATTCCCATTTGATAGATGAAGACACTGCGGAACAGCTCAGAGAGTGAGGAGCAGCTCAGAGAGTGAGGAGCAGCTCACAGAGTGAGGAGCAGCTCAGAGAGTGAGAAGCAGCTCAGAGAGTGAGGAGCAGCTCAGAGAGTGAGGAGCAGCTCAGAGAGTGAGGAGCAGCTCAGAGAGTGAGGAGAAGCTCAGAGAGTACATGGCAGGGTCTGGCTTCAGACTGGAACCCTGGGCATTTTCCCTTCTGCTTCCCAAAGTCTTCCCCGATCTCCTCTGTGATTCCCATGTTTCAGTTTTGTGAGGTGAGGTTTCAGGGGAGAGCCCAGTGTCCTCAATATGCTGCCGACCCAACAGCCTGCAGATTGTGAATGTGAGCTGCTTTCCTTAGCTTCAGACCAGGACTTTTTAAAATCTCTTTTTGAAAACATGAGGTCTAAGCCTGCTGTTCTAACCACAGGAGAATTGACCAGAGCTGTGTTCACAGACTTCAGGGATTCCTATGGGATAGAGGGACCACCATGAGGACAAGAGTGCTCACTTCTCTTCTACCAGGCAGGTAGCCTCAGACAGGCCACAGGGATGCCTGCATCACCTTGGCCTCCAGCACAGAGGGTCCTTCCTCAGTGGCTGAAGGCAGCCCCAGGACAGCGAGTCCGTCTGAACAGACAAAGATCTGGGTGTTCTTTGGCAGGTTAAATCCTTTGAACTCACAAACCACTAGTACAAAGAGAATTAGGAAACCTTTGCCAGAGGTATTTACATAGATACCCCTGAAGCTCAGATACATCCAATTGAACTAGGACTGGGACTTACCAGGCACCTTGGCCTTGGGGTTGGAGTTTTAAAGTGCAGAAAAGGCACGTCCACCGTTCTAATTCTTCACTTCCAAAGGAGGCTGACTTTCTAAAACCTCTTGTACTGTTTGATGTTACTTCTTGGGCTAAATGCCTACTACTGTTCTCCTGCCCGGCCCTTCCTCCTGGTGGGTCAGGAGCCCTAAATTGGCATGATCTTCTTCCACTAGAGCAGTGGTTCTCAACCTCCCTAATGCCGCGACCCTTTAATACAGTTCCTCATGTTGTGGTGACCCCCAACCATAAAATTATTTTCGTTGCTACTTCATCACTGTAATTTTGCTACTGTTATGAATCGTAATGTAAATATCTGATATGCAGGATGTATTTTCATTGTTACAAATTGAACATAATTAAAGCATAGTGATTAATCACAAAAACAATATGTAATTATATATGTGTTTTCTGATGGTCTTAGGCGACCCCTGTGAAAGAGTTGTTCGACCCCCAAAGGGGCCGTGACCCACAGGTTGAGAACCCCTGCACTATAGCCTCACTCTCTGCATCGCTGCGGCAGGCCACTTCCGACCGTCTGTGACTTTTGTAGCATCTGAAGTTTTCCAGACAAATAATAGATATAATTCTTCCACTATTTTGCAAATCCTATGTATTATTATTGTTAGTCTTCTTTTTTTTTTTTTTTTACCTTGGGAAATAAGAAATCTATTTGCTTTTGCACGGTGTATGGCAGTCAAAAGTACCTCATTCATCCACTTTTTATTCATTTGATGCATGAAAAAAAGGCATTAAATGTGTTTCAGCGTGTCACCTCCAATTCTGAGCAGCCAACAGTGATGAATATGCTCAGCTCCTCAGCTGGGGTACTGTTTCATTTTTTCATGACAATATCATTTGACAAGCCGATTCTGCATTGGCAATATCGTATCATATTTTTGTCTGCATGTAAATTATGTTGACAGGCTCATAAACATAAATTGGCAGGCATACTGTCCCAAAGCAATGTTTGTTAAAGTACACTAATGGAATAGAATAAATAAATTTTTCCAAAGCATTAATAATGCAGTGGTGTGTCACTGCTTCGTGCAAGAAGGTCTACAGAATACGTTGCTGTCTGTGCAAAATTAACACAGTATATATTTCTTCACATACATTTTATTCCATCTCATGCTCATGTTTATTGATGACATCCTATTTCAGAGTTTTGTGTACGAGTGGTCACACACATGTGATATTTTGAAGCAGTCAGCATTGTCTGGGACAGGTAGCTGTGATGGGACATGTGTAAGGTATAAGGGGGTCCTGCATTGGTATTATATTGCCTTGTTCCTGACTGGGCTCCCCTTTGCTCACCTGTCCACCTAAGGAGATGCTCTTAGCTGGCTTCTGCCCATGTGGCTGGCAGATGTTAGAGTGGCTAGACCTAGAGCAGGTTTCTAGATCAGCAATAAGATTGGAAATAGATTTTATTTATTTGGTTTTTCTCCCCAAAATGAGAAGTCTTCCCAGGTGTTTATGAAACATCAGCATGGAGCATTGGGACTATCCCATACTTTCAGCTCTTTCACCTGCTAGCAATGTGTGACCTTTGACAAGAAAGGAAAAATCTCTAAGTCTCAGTTACTGTACAATAGGGATAATCATGGATAAGAACAGGTGTTATAAGGATTAGATACACTGAGATGTTGAATATAAAGCAGTTAATACCATGTCTGGTTTATAAAAGACACTCAGAAAATGGTGTCTAACCATTTAGGATGAAGAGAATGGAGGGAGGGAGAATCAATGAGAGAATGATAAAGACAGGAACGTAAAGAAAGTGAACTTAACCATATGCCCTGATAAAACAGAGGATGGAAAATTCCTATGCAGGGCCTCAAAAGATATAAGTATGGGGGTTGAGGAGAACAGGACACAATTTGGAATTTCAACAAATAGGTCAAGTTGGGGCATACATTGGCACCATCACTTGTGTGCCTCCATGAATGGCAGTGTATCCACCTTCAATTCTACATTTCCTCTTTCCTACTGACAGATGCCCCACATCTTCTTATTTTTTGAGAGAAAACATAAACCAAGAAGCAGAAGCTGGGATTCCATTGCTGAAGAAGAACCTGTAATTTCATTGAGAAAATACTTTTAGAAAAAGCAGTAGGGCTGGTCCCTAAAGACAATACCTCTTGGTAAGAGTTGGGGCCAAAATCCTTGTCTGGCTATTGCCTCAAATGCCTGCTGCTGAAGCTTCACCCAGTCTCTTTCAGCTTTTACCTTGAGACTCCATGTGAAGCATCATCCTATATAATAAAGAGGTGATATGCAAATTGACCATCATGCCCTCGCACAAGATGGCCGCCCCCATGTGGTCAAAGATGGCTGCCCCCATGTGGTCACAAGATGGCCACCACAAGATGGCTGGCAGTGGAGGGCAGTTGGGGGCAACCAGGCCTGCAGGGGAGGGCAGTTAGGGGTGACCAGGCCAGCAGGAGAGAGCAGTAAGGGGTGACCAGGCCAGCAGCAGAGGGCGGTTGGGGGCAATTGGGCTGGCAGGGGAGCAGTTAGCCATTGATCATGTTGTCAGAGGAGTGGTTAGGGGGTAATCAGGCTGGCAGGCAGAAGCAGTTGGGGGCAATCAGGCAGGCAGGCAGCGAGCAGTTGGGAGCCAGCAGTCCTGGATTGTGAAAGGGATGTTTGACTGCCGGACATCCCCCGAGGGGTCCAGATTGGAGAGGGTGCAGGCTGAGCTGAGGAACCCCCTACCCCCCAGTGCATGAATTTCATGCACTGAGCCTCTAGTGTAAAATATTTGACTAGAAGTCCACATACTTGGACTTGGTGCTAAGCAAAGTAGGTTAGGCAGACACAGTTCCTGCCATCAGATGCATAAGTCTGTGCCCAGGAAACATGCAATTTATACAAAAGAAGATACTGGATATTAATACTGTGCATGACTCCATTCTAACATACTGTGTTCCAAGTTCAGCACCCATGCTGATTAAGTCTAAGGATACATTCTACCATCTTCCTGCTAAACCTGAGAGGTTTTATTGAAGCAGTAAAATGTAAGAATTGCTTATAAATTTTAAGCAAAGCTCCACATAATGAAAGATGAATGCTTAGGCTAAGATAGTGGCTATAAGTGAGAAAGCAAATATAGGGACCGCAGTGTTTTGTAAAAATAAGAGGTAGGATTTCTTAAACAGCATGTGTTATTGAACACTTAATATTTACAAAGCATTATGCTCACTCTATGGTAAAAATAAAAGGTTTTACATGCCCTTCCTGATTTCCAGAAGTTTACAATTTAGAGATGTACGACTCATGTAAAAGCAAGTTCTTGATATGAATACAAGAATGAGAACCCAGCTCTATAATGCAAGTTAACTTAGAAGGTATAATGAACACTGTAGCATGCCTCCCAGATTCTGCTTCTTTTTGACCCAAGTACTCATTTTTCAAGAGCAATGCCCTTTGATTGCTCACATATGAGTATTCCCCAGACACTTCCCTTGGCCTGAGTTAGGTTTCCTTACCCAAGGTTGCTTCCGCTCCCCAGGGATAATGCACATCCAATGACTGGTCAATGGGAAATGCAAAGGCCCAGACTGGGGTCATCTCTGAAGGGCCATTCTAGCTACCGAGCTCCTCATGGGACTAGCTAGAGCCTGTATTACAATACATCTCTCTTCAATATTTCTCTGTGCCCAGTTTGGCTTTCTTAACTTGGTTACATTTGTTGTCCCTAAGAGCCCTAACCAATAAGCCACATGAAGGCAAACCTCCATTTCAGAGTTGGTTTCCTGGGAAATCTAATCTACCTACCACAGCTTGTATGTTTTAAGGTTTAAAGAGTGGCTCAGGTAATAAATGCTAGAGGATGATTGAAGAGAGAGAAATCTCTACATTTTGTATAATTGAGTATCTCTTTATTTCCCTAACCTTGCAAAGTGCTAGTTGTATGGTCAGCCCAATAGATTTTTTGCTAGATGAATGGCTCATGTGCTTAGAAAAATTGGCTGGATGTTGACAGGCAGGAGGGAGAATATAAGGTGATTGACTTGAACAGCAAAAAGAATATTGTATAATTCTCAAAAATAAAGAATTGAACCAAGAGAGGAAATTGGAACTGATTGTTCTTTCCCATGCCCAATCTTAGGATGTTTAATAGACTGGAATTTGTGGCACTGAATTAAGTGTGAATTCAGGGGCCATCGTATCTGTGTGATATCTATGTCTTATAGTAACTGAAGAATTATAGAAAAAGTCACTTCTGGGTTCCCCCTCTTGTATTTAGTGGTATTATAAAACCTTCTCTTCTGGAGGGTTCTAGGGAAGAAGTTTCAAAGACCATTAATCAAATCTATAGCTATATATGTAGAGAGAAATATAGATATGAAGGTATGTATAGGTAGGAATAAATGCGGGTGCAAAGAAATGGACTTTCTCAAACCATACACTGGGTTAGAAAACTCTTTTTAGGGTACACTTTGTACTTAAAATGTAGTAATCATTTGATACCAGTTCAACATCTAGGGATGCATTCTGATAAAGTAATTAATAATCAAAAGACATCTCAAAATCGATTACTACAGCAGTATTTATTATAGCAAACTATACCTACCAGTATCAATGCCATACAATAGAGAATAAGTTCAATACATTTAAAACAATTTTCTAAAACCTTCTAATTTGATAAGCTACATGAAAGCCAAGTTTACTGAGGCTTTCCATCAAACATCTGGCATTCGCCATGGGTTAAGCTATTCCCCAGCAACTTAGCAAGGTGGGAAGCATCAGTGACTATTCGCTCAAGCCCGGTGAAATTCTCTCTATTATAAATTAGGCAGGTCCAAATAACAGGAAAGCACCGTGTGCTATAAGGGATATCATCTTCAACCATTGTTATTCAAAAGTCAGCAAGAACTGTAAAGGACAGCACTAAAGACAACAGATACTGGATCTTGGAATTGGAAGCAGGATTATGTTCACACGAAACAATAAATGGTTTCTTCTAATCTTAGAACTCTTAGTTTCCTCTTAGAAGCTGTAAATACACAGTTATCACACAAAAAATAAAAATAAACACCAATGGGAAAGCCCACGTGGCCATTGCCCAGCACAGCACCTCCCAGGATGACAGTCACACCCTCTGGCTGTGCCATCAACCTCAAACTCCAGATGTGATTGTGATCTCCCAAAATTCATTCCAAGGTCTTCTTTTCCTCAAGATCCCCAGCCTAATAAATCAGATATTGGGATCTTTAGGGTAGCCCAATAAATAACATTCCTCTTTTCCATCTGAGTTTGAACCACTCAGTTAAAAAAATAAAACAGTGAGAAAATAGTAAGAAATTCTTTTTCAGAATGCATGCCACCCTCTCTAAGTAGGTAGGGAGAGTCCAAAGGAAGAGAGAAAGAGGTTAAGGATTGCTTTCATACCAACCCTCCAGTAAATTAAAGGGAGACAGAGAGATGGGGAAGAAAGGGAGAGAAATATTCCCGTATCCCAGTGATTTTCAACTGGTGTGCTGCAAGAATTTTTAAAACGTGCAATACCTGACTCTTTAGTCAGGGACACTAACCTCTTTCCCCTTTCGATTGTCAAATAAAAAAATGACAATAGCTAACACAACAATAGCCATTCTGTGGGAATGAAACACAAGTATACTTTTTTTGGGTCAAATCGGCAAAAAATATATTTGTGTGCACCGCAGAGTTTTAGTAATTAGCTTATGTGTTCTATGAAATGCTCTACCTGGAAGGAAGCATCAGTTGTGGGGAAGGCATGGCCCTTCCTGCTCCAAGCGCTTTTTATATTTTGTTACATTCAATCCTCATAACAACCCTGTGGTGTTTCATTTTGCAGATGCGATAACTGAAATTCAAAGTGAATTATTTGCAAAAAGTCACACATCCCTGGTCTCTCTACCACCAAACTAGATTATTTCTACAGCAAGTGCTCTTAAGCAGTGTGTGCTATGGAGGTACAATGACCAACAAACCAAAAAATTAAATAAAAAAGCTAAACAGAGCCTTAGAAAAAAAAGATAGAATTACAATTCTCATAGCAGACAATAAATTACAGAACTTCCACAGCATAGAATTAAATCAGGGCTGTACAATACAAATCAGAATGTGGAGTAAAGGTCATGGAATGAATATGGAGAAAGTGAAAAAAATAGATATGAGGGCAGAGAGCAGAGAGCCAGCTGAAGAACAGGGTTTACTAGAGAGGAAACCAGAACAAATGGAGCAGAAATAAGCAAACCAAACAAACAAATCTAACAGCAGAGCATATTCCCAAGCTGTTAAAAAATGGAGTTTTCAGATAAAAAGTCTTGAAATGTTTCAAAGCAAATAAGAATGACATTCAATGTCATGTACTGAGCACTTAATCTTTGGGGGTTATATTGATTAGTACTTTGCTTAAAGGGAATAGCAAAATATAGTCTCTTTTCTTCATGAGGCTAAATGTCTATTGGAAAAAGTACACACAATAAGATAATTATTTTAAATATGGCAGATTTAATGATAGACACAATATTGATTCAGCTTACTTTTGTGGCATCAAAACAGTGGATGAAAAGCTGTGGTACATATATACAAAGGAATATTACTTGGTCATAAAAAAGAATGAAATCTTAGCATTTGAGGCGGCATGGATAGACGTAGAGAGTACTGTGCTAAGTTAAATAAGCCAGGCAGAGAAAGACAGATACCATAATACTTCACTTATATATAGAATCTAAACAAAATGCACAAACAAAAAAATTGAAACAGACTCATGGATAAAGAGACCAGACTGATGGTAGCTAGAGGGGAGGGCCTTGGGGGACTGGGTGAAAAAGGTGAAGGGATTAAGAAGTACAAATTGGTAATTACAAAATAGTCCCAGGAATGTAAAGTACAGCATAGGGAATATAGTCAATAATATAATAACTATGTATGGTGCCAGGTGGGTACTAGAAATATCAGGGGGAACACTTCGTAAAGCACATAATTATATAACCATTATGCTTTACACCTGAAACTAATAAAAATAATATTGAGTATAAACTGTAATTTAAAAATGAAAAAAATGTGTTGAGCTAGGACTATATAATAGGTGCTGAGAAACGCATTACAGATAGAAAGATGAATAAGACAAGATGGTTTCCTCAAATCATTTGGCGGTGTAAATGTACACATTGTGAGAATGTAGACTGGTGCAGGCATTCTAAAGAGTTAGTCAAATTGGAAATAGAAATACAATGCCATCCAGCAATTTCCTTCCTAGGTATGTATTTCAGGGAAATTCTCCTATGTGTTGATAAAAAAATACACACCAGAGTATTCACTACAATATTGTTTCTGGTAACAGGAATGGGGAGGCAATCTAGATAAGTGCTCCTCATAGTGGGTGCTCACTGTAAGACAGTATTCAGCAGTTGGACGCAAAGGAACAGAGAGATGCACACTGACACGATAGACCATAAAAACAGCACATGATGACAGTGTGAAAATCAAAAGGCAGTCAAGCATAATAGTATTATTGCATGCATGTAAAATAATACCGCTTGTTTTACAAGGAAACCTAAGATGCAAGAATATACTTCAAACACCTAAGAATGAATGACCATTAGGAATGAAAAAAAATGGAAGTGCAGAATGAGAATGAAACAAGCTAAATACATAAAGAAGAATAAATAAATACAAAACATCAGAGGGTCTTTCACTGAAAGATGAAGGTATTGGATTATCACTATGTTTGTGTCCCCCACCTCACCCATTCATATGTTGAAGCCCTAATGGTCTTTGGAGGGGGGGCCTGTGGGAAGTAATTAGGTTTGGATGGCGGAACGCTCATGGACTGGATAGTGTCCTTATATGAAGAGGCAGAAGAGAGATGATCTCTCTCACTTCACCATATGAAGCCACAACCAGGAAGATGACCCTCATCAGGAACCAACCAGCCATACTACTAGTGCCCTGATCTCAGACCTCCAGCCTCCAGAGCCATGAACAATATATTTGTCATTTAAGTAAATCAGTCAATCAATCAATCAATAAATGACAGTGTAAAACTTTTCAAGCCTATTGGTAGTTTAACTTATTTTTAATGTCTACTTTTGCTGTATTTTAATTAAGAATATGGTTGTAAATCACTGGGCTCTTTTTTAGAGTCATCTTGTATGAGTATATGCTTCTTGTGCTTCTGCAGGAATATTTGTATTCTTCCTGTTCACAGAGTATGTGGTTTATGTTGCATGGTGGCACTTTGTATTTGCAAGGGTATTGCTTATTTACTCCTCGGTACCCTTATTTACTTTTGCCTATCTATTTGTTTTGTCCAATACAGGGAGATGGCATGAACCTCTCCAGCAACAGTTATGGATTTTTCAAATTTTCCTTGTATTTTTCATAAGATTTGTTTAAATTATTTTAGAGCTTTGTAGCCATGTGAAACATATTTTAAAATATAGTAGCCTGTTGGGTAGATCAATTTGTATGTCTCCAGCCTTTTTTTACCCATTTAATCTCATTTTAACTCTATCCTATCATCTCCCTGCCCACCCCCCACCCCCTTTATCCCTTTCCTGGCATCCCTCTCTCTAAACCATCATTTTTAGATGCCAAATTATCTATATATGATCTTTTCAAAAAATCCTGCTTGGCCTATGAATAGGCAGTTTTTTTTAAGTTACTTATTGATGTTTTTCTGTTCTCCCTGTTTTTTTTCTAGCTGGAATTTCTGGGTCCCTTCTCCATAGTCTCTTAACTCCACTGCCAGATTTTACTTTATTTTTTAAAAAAATACATTTTTATTGATTTCAGAGAGGAAGGAAGAGGGAGAGAAAGATAGAAACATCAATGATGAAAGAGAATCATTGATCGGCTGCCTCCTGCATGCCCCCTTTTGGGGATTGAGCTCACAAAATGGGCATATGCCCTTGACTGGAATCGAACCGGGGATCCTTCAGTCTGCAGGCCAACACTCTATCCACTGAGCCAAACCAGGTAGGGCCACTGTCAGACTATTCATCTGCTTTTCCTTTTCTGTACAACTACACTTTCCAGGAGACCCTTAGTGACTCTTCTTTGGGAACCAGTTTTCTTCCTGCCTACACATTTGCCTTGCAACCTGAGCACTATGACCCTGATTGTCACAGTTGTACACAGTGCACCCCAACATACATCCATTTGAGCATCAGGAATTCTCAAAACTTAGCCAATAAATATTGCTTTGTATTGGAATTTTGTACACTTTGTGAGCAGTAAATTACCATTACAAAGTTCCAGCTGCTGAGTGGTTTTGTGTTGTCTTATGTGCTTGACTAAGAATACTCAAAGTTGCACAATTCAAGGCAGTGGTGCCAAATGATCATTTATAATAAAAACCTTGTTTGAAAGCGAGATGTCATTTATATTATTTCTATTGACTCATTTTGTCCTTTTAAAATTGATCCCACCTTTAAATGAAAGGTTAACGTCCCTAATCTTTGGGACAGATGTTTTGTTTGTGAGCATTTTTTACATATACAGTTTCCAATACCTACAAAAGACCTTGTGGAGAAGTAATCAGCCAAATGATAGAGGACAAGTACAAGGAAAACCCATAGTTACACTATGTAATAATAATTAATATGAACTACTAAGGCAGATATCTCCATTTTAATAGGTTTTGATGCCATTTTAGATGAAGTCATGTCAACTTGGAGGTTCAGGAATGCATACTTTTTTACTACTGAAACAAAAAGCATTTTCTAAAAGTGTTTTCAAAAAGAAAATAAGCATTCCCATAGGATGCAAAAGACATAAACTTTGCTAATTTCTCCGGGCGTTTGGGCATCAGAACTGCTAGTGAAGTTTGGAAATACTGCCTGTCATGTAATGTACTTTAAAATAGGACATTACATGTTCGGAGAGTATGTGGTTTATGTTGCATGGTGGCACTTTGGTTGTTTTCTCATCTATATTTGTGTGATTCCCTCTTTGCCTTTGAGTTGGTGATGAACTTGTTCAACCGGATCTGCCTTCTGTAATTTCATGGGAAGGAGGGACTTGCAAAGGTGGAGGATAGTAATTTCCCAACTGCTGAGGCTTGCTGACATCTCTCTGGGGATTAGGGGGTTAGAAGCCACTAGGGGCAATTTCTTGCTCCTACATCCCCACTTTCCTTACCTTAATGAAGGTGAGGACTCCTGTGCTTTCCTCCGCTGCATCAAACCAGAAACACTGGCAGGCTTAGCTCTTCTAGAGAGCTCTCCAAATCATATTTAAGGGTTTCAGGCTCCAGCTCCTCCTACCTCTCCTTGCCTCTTAAGAAGTGTGAGTCCAGAGTTCCCCACACCGGCCCTGGCTCTGCAGCAGCCTTCTCCTGTGTGCTCTGGCTATCTTATCCTCCAGGTTTGCTTGAACAGAGATTTAATTTTGCTTGTTTTCTGTCTCTTAAGAAGTCCTGAAACTTTGTAGTTTGTTCATAGCACTGGTATTGTCATTTGTTTTAAAGTACATTTCTCATTCTTTCATGTGATTTCTGTGTGGTTGGGTAGGGGTAGAGTTAAATGCTTAGAAGCTATCTTGGCCCAACTGTTCCACATAAATATGTTTTATCATTTAAAATATGACCTCATCAGGTGATTATCTATACTCATAAAAGGGTAATATGCTAATTAGACTGGACATCCTTCTGGACAAAGCCACGGTGGTGGAGGCCAAGGCAGAGGCAGTTAGGAGAGATCAGGCCGGCAGGGGAGCGGTTAGGGGGCGATCAGGTCAGCAAGCAGAGGCAGTTAGGGCTGATAAGGCAGGCAGGCAGGCGAGCGGTTAGGAGCCAGTGGTCCCAGATTGGAGAGGGTGCGGGCCGGGCTGAGGGATACCCCCGTGCACAAATGTTGTGCACCGGGCCTCTAGTAGTAAAAATAATCATAATTTCTTTTCTCTCAAGACAAAATTGAGCAAAATCTGAGTCGCTGTTTGCTCACAGGGAAGAATCTGACTCTCTGGAGAGCTGATGAATATTTGATACTTACGATGAAGGTTTAAAAAATGCTTTTTATTAATAACTGATTAATGACGGCTCTGGCATTGTCATCCTGAACAAGGAGAGAGCAGTGAGAATGTGAACAGGCAAGAATACTTGGTGGTGACAGGTTTTATTTTTAGGCTTTTTATGTGCCTTCCAGCACCACAGATTACAGCCACTGTGAGGTGCGGCAAAGGGCTTGCTGGGTCCACTTCCCCCAGGTGCGCTGTGAACAAAGGCGGCCCAGGCAGTGCTGGCCACATTTGCTTCGCTGATTGTGTGAAAGTTCCTCCTAATGGCATCAACAGCAGCTCAGGAGCTCAGGGATCTTTCTTCCTTTCTAAAATGTCTCTCAGAGTCAAGAAAAAACTTAGTGCTTGATAGTCTTCAGGTCCTGCAGGCGGCTTTCCCCAGGCGCTGTTTGTAAATCCTGTAACATTTGTTGGGCAGAACCTCCATGGGAAAGCTTTATTTTGCTTTCTCAGCATGTGTATTCTTGTCCACTTCAATTAACCAGAATCTAAGGACACAGATGTTTCAGTTCAGTAGTTTGACTTTTGTTTTTAGCTGCATTTCCATCTTACAATGGAGAGAAAGTCTTGACAAGTTCATGATTTAGTTCAACAGGATACATAACAATAAACAGACACCTCCCTCGCCCCCCCCCCACACACACACACAAACACACATACACACGTATTGAAACAACTGATAAAGCATGTCCGTTACATTTCTATGGCTTTTGTGTCTTGAGTAGCAAGAAATGATGCTCAAAATAATTGTGTTAAGAATATGCAAGATAGTCAACTGATAAAAAAAAAAAGATTAAGTATCATTCATTAGACCCTCCATACCCAGCAGGGACATGGATAAAGAGAGCATTTGCCTGCCAGGGGCCCTGGTCTGAAAAACACTGCCACAGGCAACTAGTGATCTGACAGGAAGCCAGCCTGGCGGTAAGAACCTTGGCTTCACTTCTGCCTTTTGGTTTCCTGCTGATGGCGCACAATAGCTGAAACCAACCAGAAGGGAGAGAGCAAGTGGTGCTGCTGTTGGGATTCACAGAATGGCGAATTTCAGGGTGGCGAAGGGTGAAGAGAAGGTCGGATGTGCACAGGGTGTCTGTGGGAGGGGGTAGCCTCCTCACTAGTATTTGGATATCCTTCCTTCCGGCAACACCGAGTGCTGGGGTTCCTGGTGCCTGTCAGTTCTATTAGTGGCACTTCTTGCCTGATCTTAACTCTTGGTGGTTCCCTGAACTTAGCTTGTGGGATACTTTTGTTCTGAGCTCTGGGCTGAAAATGCAGCAAAGCTCTCAGTTTCCAAACCATGTGATGATACCTATTTCCTAGAGTAGAAAGCAACTTTCTTAGTGGTTAGTAAATTCAAGCCAGGCCATAGCTGCTATGTGTGGTGGAGCTGGAATTAAAGTCAAGGTTGATTTTGTTCCCATGTATCTGCTTTTTCAATGGTCTTAAGTCTTTCTACTTTATCTGTGGAACTTGGTTTTTACCCTCTTTTTTTTTTTTATAGTCCATTCCTTAAAATGTATCAGTGGAGTATCTCAAGTCTCATTCTCTTGTTTCTGTGCCCTGTTCACCTTGGATATTTCACTCTTTCTCTGGCATCCTCAGTTCTTTTGACCACTTGAACCCAAGTACCTGGTAGATTTCCAACCGGAGTTCATTAAAACATCTTTTTTTCCCCCTGGTGAAGCAAGTCATATAACCAAACCTAAATGCTCTATTCCACAACAATACATTCTATTTTCATCTGGACCTGTAGTGAAATTTTGAAGGCCTTCCCCCTCCATCAAGTCCCCACCATTTCACTTTAGATTTTTTTTTATCTTCCAAGGCCAAACCTTGATGGATTTCCTTAAGAAATCAACATAATTTATACTCTTTCCCTCACAATAGGTGATTTTTCTCCCTATCACACTGAGAAAATAATGATCATCAGAGATGAAATTTCTTGACTACTTCCATTCTACCTAAAAATGGTCAATATTTTAATCTGTCTTGTCTTCTTTTCTATGGATTCCATTGAATGAAACACAATAGACCTTTATTTGAGCACCTACCGTGAGCCAATGAATATGCCCAGTGCTTGGCTATGAAGATTAACTACATACGAAATGGCAGTGACTGTCTCCATTGTTCAGTGTAATGTGTGTGTGGTAGAGGAAGGGGGAAGACATTGTGAGACAGGTACAGATACAGGCAGCAGAAACCACAATATACTGAGTGCTTTTAGAGACTCATGGGGAAGCAAGGTGATCACAGAGGAAAATCTGCTACCCTCGCTCCCCAGCAGAATCAAGGGAGGCTTTACAGAGGAGGCGGACCTTTCTCACCCAGGACATCCCTATCAACTTGTTCCAATTTCTTCCCTACCCCTCACAGAAATTATTGTTTCCATTTCACTTGCATATTGTGATCCCTCTTCAATGCCTGTAAAATAAAGTCCACACTCTTTGGCCTGCCTTGAAGGGATGCTAGTAACCCTGCTGCCTCTTCCCTTCCCACCTTACTCTCCCCAATCCTGTCTTCTACTCTGGATCCCTAGCCATGCTGCAGTGCTCACAGCCTCCACAACGCCTCACTGTCCTCATGTGGATCTCTGCATAGAATCTTCTCCTGAGTTCCTCTGCCTCTCCTGGTTCTCCTCCAGGGCTACTTGAAATAGCCCTGATGAGATTTCTCTGATTTCCCACCTAGAAAGAATTCCTCTCTACCAGATGTCATACTTTACTTGCATTTCTATTGTGATACCCTTGACTCTGAAAAATTATTGTTTACATGTTTTTATCCTTAATTTGAGTGCAAAGCCCATAACTCATGCATCTCTACACATTGCTGCTTTGTGAGTGCTTAGTAAATGCATTATTCTGGCTGACACATGTGTGTTTTTGTGTCCCCCCCCATCCCCTCCACACTCCCCCCACACACATATATTTGAAGTCCTGACTCCATTACTAGCTCCATAGCGCTCAGAAGAATTGTGGATCCTCTGACTCTCAGTTTGCTCTGCTGTATGTGGGCATTGTAATTCCCTGCCAGCTTTATGCAACTGTTGTGGAAAAATCTATGTGAAATTGCTTTAAAAAAAGGTAATCCAAAATAAATGAACATTCTTATAAGGGTTGATGTCTGTAGCAGAAAAGTCAGCGAACCCACAAATAAAGCCTCATTAATTTTATGAAACATTATTCCCTTTTACTTGTTCAATGGCTATATGGAAATGTTGCCTGAGCTACACTGTGCCAATTGCAACCAAAGAAAGCAAAAACAAAACGCCACAGGAGAAGCTCACACACATCTGCTCATGGATAACATTGCTTTGAATAAGAGATGGCATTTTGGTTAGTGAAAATAGAAAGGCCTTTAAAGGAAAGAATAGCATAACTTTAAGGTTTTTATTCATTAACTTCTCAAGCCTAAAGCAGGCCAACCATGTCCCATGCATTTGACAAAGCACTTGAAAAGCAGTTGGAAAACATAACTTACTTATCAGCCAACTGTATTAGATAATCACATGTGCATGTAGAATGCATTTTACACACAACATACCTGTTTACACCCACACAAAAACATGTGCACAGATGTCCAATGTTGTTTATTTGCCAAATGTAAATAGATGAGTGGTTAGACGCAAGGTCCGGGCTCAGACCTACCTAAAATTTTGGACAGCTCTTCTGAGCTGTTTGGCCATTCTGGGCGTGTATCTCCTCATTCAAGAATTGGACATTTAGTTGATAAAATTATTGTGAGGTTGTAAGGATATTCCACTTTGTACTTGAATCTTACTAGAGGTAACTTGATGAACTCAGGATCAAAACTAACCTGGATACTTTACACATCAGACTCAGGCCTACATAGCTGGCACTGCCCAATCCTTTGGCCCACAGAGCCAGAATCACATCATTTCATGGCCCACGGGACTTTGAGCAAATGCGAGTTTCCCCATTGGTTTATACCAGTGATGGCGAACCTTCTGAGCTCAGCGTGTCAGCATTTTGAAAAACCCTAACTTAACTCTGGTGCCGTGCCACATGTAGAAATTTTTTGATATGTGCAACCATAGTAAAACAAAGATGTATATTTTTGATATTTATTTTATATATTTAAATGCCATTTAACAAAGAAAAATCAACCTAAAAAAATGAGTTCACGTGTCACCTCTGACATGCGTGTCATAGGTTCGCCATCACTGGTTTATACTGTGCTTTCAGTATAAATCCCATTTATGGGAATTTGTCAAAGACCAAATTTACATCCCACGTAATTCAACTGGGAAATCTAGAATAACCAACCTTTAGGATTCGCCTGGTTTTCAGCTCTGCACACAGCCGTGTGTGTGTGTGTGTGTGTGTGTGTGTGTGTGTGTGTGTGTGTGTGTGTGTGTGATGACTTTGTCCCTCAAGGCTGCCTTGAGGGAGATGCTTCCTGCCTGTACTGGAGCTCCAGCCACCTCCTGGGAAAGGCGGATTTGAGCCCCAAGTGTATTTGAAACTCTTACTAGTGTGATTCGTTAATCGTCTCCTAGCATCCTAGGCATCTGTATGCTGAGCTTAACTTGCTGTGACTGGAGTTGATGGAAACTGAAGATCAGAGGCAATTTACATCTTGTAAATCACACAACACTGGGAACCCACCCCTGGCACATCTGGAGAGACCTGCATTATTTAGTGCTCTGCCCCTCCTCACTGTCTCTGAGGTCCTAAAGCTCGCAGAGCAGCTGCCTCTCAAACTAACCCCTGATTATGCACTGTCTTCTTTTATCCTCTAATTGTAGCATGAGAGTCACCCTGTTCTCCCTGCAGACTGTAAACCTCCCCCGGACAGGCCCTGGCTCTGACATTTCTTTCAGAAATGGGCTGACAGCCCTAAGCTCTGTGTCATCAGCAACTAGATTGACATTTGGCTGTTTAATCAACCAACGTCAATATGTAATAAGGACATAAGTAAAGAAATTTAATATGTGCTAGTTACAAGAACTCTTCTCCTGATTTTTTCTAGAAGAAATGGCCGTGTCCTTAATCAGGGATCTCTCCCACCCTGTCTTTTTTCCTTTCTTTTATTTATTTATTTTTTTTTACATTCAATATAATTTTGCATGGTTTCAGGTGTATATCATGGTGTTTAGACAATCACATGCTTTACAAAGTGTTCCTCCCAACATTTCCAGTATTTACCTGGCACCATACAGAGTTATGACAAAAATATTGACAATATTCCTTATGCTGAAGTTTACATCATAATGACTATTCTGTAACTACCAATTTGTACTTATTAATCCCTTCATCTTTTTACCTAATCTCCCAAACCCCTTCTCCTCTGGCAAGCATCAGTCTGTTCTCTGTGTCTATGAGACTGTTTCTATTATGTTTATTCATTTATTTTGTTCTTTAGATTCCATATATATAAGTGAAATCATATGGTAGTTGTCTTTCTCTGATTGACATAGTTCACTTTGCATAATACCCTCTAGATTTGTCTATACTGTAGCAAATAGTAATATTTTATTATTTTTTTATGGCTGACTAGTATCCCATTGTGTAAATGTAGCACAGCTTTCTTATACTTTAGTCCATTGGCAGGCACCTGAGTTACTTCCATATCTTGGCTATTTTAAATAACGCTTAACAAACATAGGGGTGGGTAAATTCTTTCAAATTAGTGTTTTGGATTTCTTTGGATATATACCCAAGAATGGAATTGCTGGGTCATAAGGCAGTTCCATTTTTAAATTTTTGAGGAAGCTCCATACTGTTTTCCATAGTGGCTACACCAATCTGCATTCCCACCAACAGAGCATGAGGGTTCCGTTTTCTCCACATCCTCACGACACTTATTGTTTGTTGATTTATTGATGATACCATTCTGACAGATGTCTATCATTGTCCCCCATCCTGTCTTATTTAGGTGATGATCATAGGAATAAATGAGGGAGGGGCAAAGGTTTCAGGAAAAGACTCATTAATGAGCAGGTTACCATCAAGGGTTCAGTTTCTCAGGAGATCCTCTGAAGAATGCCACACAATGCAGTTTAGTATTGTCTCACCAGGGGCAGGGCTACTGAGGTACCCATCCATTGATTCCTGTCCCTCCTTGACTAAGGATTGACTCTGGAGAGGTGGGTTCCATAGCAAGAGCCTGGCTGCAGAGAGGGTCCTTAGAGAACCTACCTGTGCTCAAAGTGGGCAGCTCTTTGAATATACCGTGGGCATCAGTGAAACTTGCCCTGGCTTGGGCAGAAGGGGTGGGGTAATAGCCACCTGACTGTCTCTGTGAGGATCTCCCAACCATGGAAGGAAATTCCAAGGAAGCTTTGTAGTCTGACAGTCTTTGGGTTTGACCATGGCTGTGGTAAAGCTTACTGTGAGAAATTGGACATAGGACTTGTCACTCTTAAGCTTTATTTTCCTCATCTTTAAAATTATGGTGATTATATTGCAGGAATGTCACAACATTCAATGAGATAGTGAATGTGAAATACCTTGTGTGTGCTTGGTATGCAATAGGTGCTCCAAATATCATAGCTGAAATCATCATCATCATTTTTTAGTATTATTCTCTTCACACAATTGATCTCAGAAAAGGGATTGCTGAATCCACTGATTTAAAATCTAACCAATTGTTTTTGCTCTTGTTTTGAAGACAGGGTAAACGTTGATGATGGAATAGTTGGAACTCAGAGCCATGGCAAAGCTGCTGGGGAGGGATTCAGACCTCCAGGCGATCCTCCTGTTCTCTCAGGTTCACTGTTGGAAGCCCCTGCTGTATTGTCTAGAGGCTAAATCTCTAGGGAGTTGTAGGATTGACTCAGTTTTCATGGCTTTGCTCACTTTCAAATCTGAAGAACTTATATAATGCTTGTTACACATTGCACATTCGAAAACTTTTGCTCACTGAATGGGCATATGCCTTCCAAGTATCTGAGCTCTGTAGTCTCATCCATACTATGGAAATAGTAGCACATGTCTTATAGGATTTACTAATTTGAGATAATGGCCAGACAAGCCGGCTGGCTGCCTGGAGCCCTTTAGAAAAGTCTCAGAGGCCAGATAGATGGGAATCTCTGTGGCCTTTAAATCTGGTTATTTTTGGTGGAAAACATGGCCCAGGAGAGAAAGTGTTAATAAGCATATCCTGAAGGTACAGATGGTGCTTATGAAGAAAATGTCTATTTTTCAATTTACAAAAATGATTAGCTGGGATCCCACTGAGTTCACTGCATGGGCCACTGCTAGTTTTAATTTGTGCCAATAGGATAGAGGGATAGACTTTAATGAGGATCTGTGTTTTCTAATCATGGTCAAAGTTAGAGAAAGGGGCAGAGGGGGCAGGGAGGGTGAGAGATAATTGGAGAATTCAGAAGATGGGGCTGCTTCTTGGGAACAGATGGATGCTTTGCTGCCTTCCCAGCTAGAGTCCTATCATGTGGTTCCCACCTGACTGAGGATGAAGGTGGGGGTGTCAGGCACCGAAGGATGCAAGGAATAGGGAGATTCCAGGCACACTGTATGGAGTCAGATGGTCTGGGTTTGCCATATGCTGTGTGAACTTTGATCTTCTGTTACCTCATTTGCAAACTAGAGGCAGCAATTTTATTTATGCCATAGGATTGTTGTGTTGTTAACCATGATTATACAAATAAAGAGCTTAGCATGGTGCTTTGCGTATATAAAATTTTCAGTAATTCAGTAATTTTCTTTATAAGATTATGAAATTATCTTAGTTATCAATGCTCATCCATTTGGAGAAGTAGCACAGGATCCTTTAGCCACAGAAAGTCACTTTTTTCAATACAGCATCCCCCATTCCTTGAATTTCCCCGTCTTAGGGAAGAGCGAAGTCGGATACATGTACTTTAATAAAAGCCTTCTGAGTGATTCTGATAATATGCTCCTTTCTTATATCAATTGAGAACCATTCAATATTGTAGTAGAGGAGTCTATGATGAATACATTGATGGTGGCAGTAGCAGAACATGGATTCAGACCACCAAGGAGAGTTTCCTTAGTAATGATTTCAACAGAGGCAAGAGTCCTAGACTTTTTCCCTCCCAACATTTCTCTCCAAACATCTGTGTCCCTCTGTGGTGGAGCAGCCCAAGTATCCTTCCCTTGTGATTCTCAGAAATAAATATAGGCAACCTGAAGACAGTGCCCATCATTTCTCTAAGGGCCTCAGAAACAACCAGATGTTGTTGGACTGCGCCAACACTCAAATGCAAGACCGTGGCTGCCTTTGTTTGGGGAAGGTGAGGAGAATTCATGCAAGGTTCTTCTGGAACAAGTGTATGTGTTTTGAGGAGTCAGGGGTCTTTGCAAATTTATTGAAACTTTATGAAAAATTCCTATATATGTGCATTTCATTGAGGAGGGAGTCAATGAACTCAGAGGATTCTGAGATTCTGAGGTACAGAAAGTTTGAGGAATGATGACTTGAAGAACGAGGGTGATGGTTTTCTATTCCATTTTTATTTAAACTGGGCATAGAGATTGGAAAATGAGAACCCTGTCAAGTTGAGTAGACAAACATATTAAACAAATAATAATAAAATAAGTCAAATAAATGCTATGTGGGCACAGCGTCCTTGGAAGGTCAGGGAAGGCTTCAAAGTATTTGAACAGAATGTGAAGGGTTTGTTGACAGGGAAGATTCCCAAAATCACCCTACACACGGAGCCATGGGGGTTCTCTGCCTCTGACAATCACAGGGGAGCTGACAGCTTCCAGATAGTCTGGCCACCTGTTTGCCTCACTCAGGGAAATGCCCTCATCTGTCTACTCTGCAGTTTTGACCCTCCAGGGTCCCCAGTCTTCCTTTGAGGACACTTCAGTTCATTTGCTCTGGGGACAGGAGTGAAAAGAAAATATAAAACAATGCTCTGAAAACACATCCAGGAAACATATTGTTGGGCAAGCTAATTAGCTTTTGAAAAAGCAGCACTCTAATCAAGATTTTCATATATCGTGCTTGGCCTAATTATAGTGACAATAATACCCTGGTTTACAAAGAGCCTTTCAGTATGTATCTCTGCAATTATTTCAATTATTTACCAGATAGCCGTAGGAAAATAAAAGTGGTAGATGAAGAAGTGATTTTTGCAGGGGCCAGTTTAGTGCACACTATTTTCATAATTGGAGCTCCAGCCTGGATCCTGTTCCATCCTCAGGGTCTAAAACCCTGGTGGCTTAACTCATTAATGTTTACAAAAGAAAAAGAAAAAAATCCAAGGTAATACTAGGGATTTATACAAGCCTTGATTATTTATTGTTACTTTCTGAAAGATTTCAGGTAAGCAGTCTGGCTCCTGCTTGGTTTCTGAATGAATGAATAAATTAATCAATGACTCCAACAATGGGTCATATAGACCCAGCTCTTGGCAGGTAAAGCTGATGCAAATGTAGCGGTTCAGAAGTCCAGTCCAGATGTGTCAGATATGATCTAGTCAAAAAATGATTGATGTTCAAATGGATTGACATGTAGAAGTTCAGAAAGAACTTCTTAGAAGACAAGGAATTCAAAGAAGACAATTCCATGAGAAATGAGTGGGAGGTTGCTTTACATGTTTAAAGCAACAAAGGAAAAATATAAGCAGTGAGTGAGTATGAGAAAATGAAGAAAAGTAGCGAAGACCATAAAGGCACTTAATGAATGGTATAGAGACTTAGAAAACATGTCTTTTCTTGAATGACACCAACACACTTATTTGGTGTTTGAAATGTGTAGCCTCAGTAGCTTCCAGGAGAGTTCAGGGAATCCTCGTTAAAGCAGTGTTTTCTCCAGTTTGTATTTAACAGGTTGTGCAGGACTTTCTTAGATGCTTTCCATTTCAGCCACATTTGTGACTGAGGTGGCTCAGACTTGCTAGTTAAACATGGTGCATAGGAATGCAGGCTCTCCAATTTCTGTTCTCAAAGTTCATGCTAGCAAATCTCTGGGTCTGATAATATTAGGCCCATTTGTGTGTTGTTTTTCAGAGACACCATTGCATGGTGAGTGGGTGGCTGTGGGATAAAGTTGTCCAATGGACTCCATCAGCTGGCTAAGCATATACAACATCTTAGGTCCTGCTGATGAGATCAGGAAGAGGTTGTGAATCTGAAAGGTCAAGAACTGGAAGAAAAGGCAGAAAAGCCAGTGATGGAATTCAAATGGCCGATACTTGAATTGCACATCAAGCTGGGTAGTAGAGCCAGGTCAGCAAAGGTAGAAAAGACAGCAATGGAAGATTCAAGATTTACCCAAGGACAGAAACAAGGATCAGTTGGCTGGGTAAAGATGGCTGAGTTCCTGTGTCCTTCATGGTACACGTCAGGGGGCATGGGCTTGCAGGTACACACTGACAGCCAAAGCACAGGATAAGCTTCAGTGAGGCGGCATTGCTCCTGGTTAGATCGAGGCAGACAGACCCCCTGACCCATGCCTTACAAACACAGGTAACAGCATGGAGACCTAAATCCATCCGGACGACAAGTTGTGAAATGACTGTCTTTATATGTGAGCACCTGTTCTCTATGGCTTTCCACTGCCAAAGGCTGTCCCCCCCGCCTCCCACCCCAGAAAATAATCCAACAAATGCCTTGCTAATTTTCACACAGAGTATGTAAATCCCAGTTACATCCCTAATTCTTAATCTGTGAAGTGCTCTTTTCAATTTAAACAAACAAAAAAAGTAATATATCCTTTCAGAGTATCTCTCTGGAATCAAAGTGAAAAGACAAATGAAGACTTGCTACAGATGACAAATTACCAGGAAATTTCAATAGAGATCCTCTGTTATGGAAAGAAAATGCCAGCAGAGAAAACTGTTCATACATAGAGCGAGTCTGAGAATGATTGATGTGTCATCTTCCAAGATACTCGGGACTCTGCAAACTGTTCAGAAAACAAGTTGCAAATAAGTACAATTTTATGGATTTGGAGCTTACAAAGTAAGCTTTGATTGTGACTGTTCATTAACGCCAAGAAATAAAATTTTAAATTGTAAACAATTCATAATACCAAAGGATTTTCCTCCAATTAAGCTCATGGTAATACATTTTGCTCTACTAGATAGATACATCCCTTGTAAGTTGTTCTGTGACATTTGACTTAAGGCAAGTGATGCAAGGTAATTGTGGGCAGAAAGGCTGCCAAAGGGAGAAGCAATGTGATCAATAGGCTTCTTTTGTTGTTGGCAAACACTGTCAGGGGATGATCAGCATCAGAGCTTGGAGCCAGAGAAAGCTAATAAGATGAGTGGCATATTTCCCACAATATGCTCTAAGTGTTTATGTGCTGCTCAAAGCGAGATCTGTAAACACGATGAGGACAAAGAGAATACAGCATTATTGATGATATCCTCCTGATTTATGTTTATAGCATCTGTGGATAATAACTCCATTTGTCAGAGGGACCCTCATGAATACTAATTTGGGTGACAATCCAACCATGACCAGACCGTCCTCGTGTGTTTTGCAGGACGGTGGTATGTGGAGAGTCCGTTATCTCTGAAAAGGCACACTGGACTGGGGATATTTTAGGTGTAGTAACCTGCAAAAGTTTGCACATGTTCACAGGGTCACACTTCATGGACTCAGAGGTAGTGCTGTATCTTTGAAGTCCAGTCTGGGTTTCCTGAAAGTGATTCTGAGTTGATTTCAAATGCCTCTAAATTCAAAAGAAGGAAAAGGCTTAACCCTAACATTTGTATTGGAGGAAAGATGACAACAGAGCAGTCTAACTTATTTTCTTTAAGTGAATAAGTGATCATTTTTCTCCTGTTTGCTATAGTACTACTTGTTAAGCTGTTAGAGACAATGTCCGGGATCTCAGGAAAGTATACACTGTACCGAGTAAGAGTTAGTGGGTCGTGGGAAGAGTGAAATAAAACATAATATATGGTGGACTCATATATACTATGGTGAGTCCACCGTAATATATCTATTCTGCTTGAGAATCTTAGTCAAATCAAGCAACCTTATTTACTATATGTGGTTCAGAAAATTTGTTTTAAAATTGTCTATCTGTATTAGGAAGGAATAGTTCTATAAGATATGCATAGTCTTCATTAAAATGTTCTTTTGGTCTATATGCACGTGTGCTGCCAACCCTGCCTTCCAGTGGTGGCCCCCTCCACACTTGCCTTTGCTCTGTTCCGTGGTCCATGGTTATGTGAATAAAGCAGGCTGATCATATTGACATGGGAGAGATAAGAAAGAAGACAACAATGCAGACCATGAGGAGGCCATCCTAGAGGTGTCAGCTAGAGGAAGCCAGTATTCCCAGTGCACGGGCCTGCTGGGCACTTAAATGGGGATCTATTCACTCAAAGGACAGGTTGTCTTGTTTCCTCCTAAGTTCACCCAATAGAGTGATTTTTACTAATCATATAACTAGATAGAGGATGTTTATAAAAACTGATAATACTTATGCATTTGACACTAATTTTTTCCACCAGTGTTCTTGAGACAAATCCTATAAAAAAGTTGACCAGTCTTCATGTGTATTCACGTTACTAACACCGTGCCTCTTGTCCTACTACATCTCCTTCTCTGGATCCCCTGCTGCCTTTCTGGGAACACACTAGACAACCTTAAATATCCTGTATCCTTTCTAATATTTTCTATGAAGAATTTTACTGATCAAGACAGATCATGGGGTTGATATCTGCTGGACCTTCTAGTCTCTGGGCCCCAAGTTTCCAAATCCTGAACCATGTGAACCAAAATGCATTCTCATGATAGACATAGAAATCCAGGCCCAAGTGAACTTTTTATTTCAAATCACATTAGAGGACACCAGGAACACCCTTACCCAGAACATACTCTATTTGGTGTGAGTTTAGGTTGAGCTAGTTTTGAAAGCTGTTCTTCATAGTATCTCCACAGGAAATAATTATACTCAGGAAAAAATTATTTGTAATGCTAGGTTGACTGATCTTGAGCCAAGCTGTGAGATATGTCATTTCCCATCTAATTTGTTAAGGAAATGGCTTTGTATGATAATGGATATGACCCCTCAAGTACCTTAGCTGGAAGGTCCTTTCAATCTCCGAAATTGGCAGTTCTGAGTAAAATTACATGTTTTCTGAAGGAGGCAATCTTGTTAGCTCTGTTACATAAAGGCTTACTTATTTTTAGTAACTTCCCTATCATATCTCTCCCTCTCCCTTCCAGTCCATCTTAAGAGCATCTGATGTGCCCACAGCTGTAAACACCTGCTTTAGTATTCCAGCCTTAGCGCCAGATGCACCCGGTGGATGGTTGGCAACTGTGACTTTCCCACACCTGCCACAAATGTTGCTACAACAACAAAGCAAATGCAAGTAACATTTAAAGGCCAGGTGGAAGATATGTGAACGCTGGAATGGCCTACCTGTACACAATGGCTAATGTTTCTGAAAACAACTCCATTCCAATTTCAGAACCAACAACAGTCCTGTTCTCTTCTTCACCTGACCCTAAATTACATTGCAATTGAGTCAAAATCCCAGAGACTTGGAGAGTACATTGAGACGAGAAAAATGAGGATCGCACTGGCTTTTTTGTTGAACTTTATAGACTTTATCTACCCCTGACTGAGGAAAAAGATGATGTATTATTGTCTTCCTGGGGCTTGTGTTAAGTCAGGTGTGGAAATAGCTATAGAAACATGACCTGTCTCGCCTCCGGCAGTTGCTGAGCCGGGAATGGGCCCCTGGAACCTAACTCTATATTCATCACCTCGACCTTCTCTTTAAAAACATGTATTACAGTGGGAGAGTGGAGTTGTCCACAGGTTTCTCCAATTTCAGATTGAAAGGAGCTCAGGGGTCTGGTCCAAACTCCCACCATGGATCGGAATACCTTTTGCAGCATTTTTAATAGAAAATGTTCAGGTCTCTGAGAACTTCCGGGGAAGGAGCCAATTTCCTTAAAAATCAGCCATACTCTAAGGAGATCGCAGAACATTGCTTTCCTGCTGACATCAGTCTCGGGCCACTGCAGAGATGAACAGAATTCTGGTTTGTAACAAGAGAGAAGATTCAGTCGTTCAGGATTAGGTGGGAGGGTGCTGACTGAGGAAACGTTTGAAAAGGACCTGGGAGTTTGTCTGCTATACTGACTTTTAGGAGCGTGGAGAGGAGGCCTGGGTCCATGAATGAGGGACACACAGTATGGGTTGAAGGGTTAAGAAAAAAAATAAATAAAATATTATATTCTCAAAATGTGTCCTGAAAACAGATATGCCTAATACTGCCCAGCTCTCCTGGGTGGTTAGCAGCAGTAAGATACTGGACCGGGTCTTTGAGGGTTTTATTGGCAGAGCTGTTACGCCTCTGCAGGTTGTTCCTAAGGCTGCAGTGCTTCCCCACGGCCTCACTGAATCCAGGCAGCTGATAGATCCATGGGACCACAGAGAAGTGTTGCTCTGCATTAACAAGACTCAGATTCATTGAACTCAATGCTCAGACCTATGGATGGCCTCCACCTGGGAGCCAAAGAGGAGTTTTAAACCTCCCAGTTTCTCTCTTGGGTGGATCATTGTATTTATAGAGTTCTCTGTATTCCTTGGTTCCCTGCAGGAATGACTCATTCGAAAGTATGAACTGTGGACTGTAGACTGTAATGATTTCACTTTGGGTCAGGTCCACTGGAGCAGAAGCATGCCTGAGGGCTGCATTTGGTGTCTGATAGAAATGGCTCTTCTAAAAAGTCCATTTCATCCAGTTCTATTTTTCTGAATTAAAACAGGATGTTCTAATAGCATTACCTGCAGTGAGGACACAAACCCATGTGGTCAAATTCTATTCCCCAAAGCCTCCATTGTTCTTCCTTTTGCCTCATTCTTATCAATCTTACTTTCTCTTTTATCTCTGATCCTAAAACACAAATATGCATGTGCACACTCACTCCAAAGATCTCTCACTTAACACTGAATCCTCTTCCAGGAGCTCTCTGTGCTTTTATTCTACTTTAGAAGGTCAGATTTCTTAGAAACAAAAAAGTCTACACTTTGATAATATTGCAATTTTTCCTTCAGCTTACCCTTTCTGCTTCACTGATAATTGGTTGTGTGCAGGTGGAGAGCTGGTCAATGGCACGGAAGTTGGAATGATAGCTAAAAATGGAAAAGTGTTATGCAAAAAAAAAAATGGCCAGACTCAGACTGCCAATGGTTATAGAATTATGTCTCTCTGTTTGCACCAAGTGGTTATTAGTATGATCGCCACTGACTTAGAAAGCTAAACATTTGCATACTGGGGAAGGATAGAAGATTCAAAGGCATCCTCTAGACTAGAGCTAATTAACTGGGAAAATTAAATGAGAAAATCCTTAATTGTTTTTTTAGACTTCTATGGCATGGTCGGGCACCTTCTCTGACCTGCAGCACACAGGGCCCCAAGGCAACTATGATTTCCGTGGACTTTGGCTAATGGGGATATCAGGGCCATCTCAGTCCTCAATGCCTTTGGCCTTTGTTCCAGCATAAAGATGCTTGATCACGGCCAAACTTAGCTTGCTCTGACCTTGATGTGAACGTTTTAAAGCAGTCACTGATTTCTTGATTTTTCTCAGTAAGACGTCAAGCCATGAACTACAGAGCAAACCAAGGTCCCAGGCCCTTAGGTGGACAAGTCAGGGGCATGTCCTCATTAGGAACTCTGCTGCAATTTGTAAAAAGTTTGAATTAGTTCTGTTGTATCAAAAGCAATATGTGTGGTCCTTATGATGAAAATGGAGAAAAGGACACAATTCTGATATAAGGAAGAATATCAGAGCCTTGCAGATGACCCATTTATTAGGAAAAATTGTTGGCACAATAGAAAATAGTGTGATTTTTGCAATTCTGTGGAATTTATTATCACATTACTTAAATGTTAGATAATAAAGAGTTCCAATGAAAATTATAAGATATGGGATGTCTAGTCATATGTTTCAGGTATTTCCTTATTTTATATAAATGCATTCAACACTATTTTTTTTTATTGCTTAAAGTATTACAAAGGGTATTACATATGTGTTCTTTTTTTTCCCTCCGCCCTTGACAATCCCCTGGCCTCCCCTACCCCCCAGTGTCTTATGTCCATTGGTTATGCTTATATGCATGCATACAAGTCCTTCAGTTGATCTCTTACCCCCCTTCCTCCTGCCCCCCAACCCTCCCCGGCCTTCCCGCTGCAGTTTGACAATCTGTTTGAGGCAGCTCTGCCTCTGTATCTATTATTGTTCAAAAGTTTATAATGGTCTTTATTATCCATGAATGAGTGAGATCATGTGTTATTTTTCCTTCATTGACTGGCTTATTTCACTTAGCATAATGCTCTCCAGTTCCATCCATGCCATTGCAAATGGTAAGAGTTCCTTCTTTTTTACAGCAGCATAGTATTCCATCCTGTAGATGTACCACAGTTTTCTAATCCATTCATCTACTGATGGGCACTTAGGCTGTTTCCAGATCTTAGCTATGGTGAATTGTGCTGCTATGAACATATGGGTGCATATATCCTTTCTGATTGGTTTTCTGGTTTCTTGGGATATATTCCTAGAAGTGGGATCACAGGGTCAAATGGGAGTTCCATTTTTAGTTTTTTGAGGAAACTCCATACTGTCTTCCATAGTGGCTGCACCAGTCTGCATTCCAACCAGCAGTGCACGAGTGTTCCTTTTTCTCCACATCCTCTCCAGCACTTGTCATTTGTTGATTTGTTGATGATAGCCATTCTGACAGGTGTGAGATGGTACCTCATTGTTGTTTTGATTTGCATCTCTCGGATGATTAGTGACTTTGAGCATGTTTTCATATGTCTCTTGGCTTTTTGAATGTCCTCTTTTGAAAGGTGTCTATTTAGGTCCTTTGCCCATTTTTTGATTGGATTGTTTATCTTCCTTTTGTTAAGTTGTATGAGTTCCCTATAAATGTTGGAGATTAGGCCCTTACTAGATATGACATTGGCAAATATGTTTTCCCACGCAGTGGGCTTTCTTGTTGTTTTGTTGATGGTTTCTTTTGCTGTCAACACTATTTCAGGCTCTCTTCCAATGCATCTGTACTTATAGAAGGCAACGAGGAAACAGATACTAACAAGTGACTTGTATATATGTGTGCTTTAGCAGATGTATTTAATGTTAATTGGATAATACCTATTCCACCAACCCTGTATGGGGAAGTGCTCCAATGCAGAGAACAGAATCAACTTTAGCTAATTTAAGAAGGAACAGAGTTATTATAGATTCTTAAATGACATATATGATTGTTGAAAAAGTAAAAGGACATTCTAAGATTGACTCCTGACATTACAGAGCAGAAATGAACCATCAAGGCAGTTGATTAATCTTCCACAATCAAATCCTTTCCCAGCCGAATGTGGAAAGTGTGGGCACACCTGTTATTTACGAACCCGGTCCCTTCTTTTATGAGCTGCGCCGGCTAACAGTCTGGATCTGTTTCTCCCCTTAGTCCCCAATTCAAGCCTTCTGCTCATTCTTCTCATTAATGAAACAAAATCATCTCTGAAACAGTAACTTCAAGCGAATTTGGGGGAAATAATTTTTAGTTCGAGCCTTTGCGATACAGAGAAGCGGTAGGGACAGGTGCTGTGGGAGCCAAGCTGCAATATCTGGCATGCGTGAGAATCATCTCTGCCACTGAGGGCCAATTAAAAGATAGCATAATCCATGTGCGATTTTAAATTGTCTGATAGCCACGTGAAAAATGTAAAGAGAAGCAAGTGAAATTAACTTTAGTAATGTGTCATTTAATTCCATATATCCCAAATATCATCATTTTAACAAGTAATCAATGCACATTTATAAATGACAAGTTTAACATAATTTTTTTTTCATATAACTTATTGAAAATAACTTTGTTGGGTAAGAAAATGACTTAACTTATAAAACAGACAGGGAATAACTCCTCTGTGCCAGACACTGTGTTGGTAGGTAGGTATAAAATAATGGATACTATACTGTACTTTGCCATTAGGAGAAAGAGTCTAAACAGGAAAACAGACAGATATATAGAAAATATAGTATGGTTAGAATATTATAAAGAGACAAATAAAATTCTAGGGTAGCCAAGAAGAAAAGAGTATAAAACTTAGATTGGCAGGTCTTGTTGAATAGCTGTCATATGGGCTGTGATTTATGAAATACTAGAGGCCCGGTGCACGAATTCATGCACCAGTGGGGTCGCTCAGCCTAGCCTGTGGGATTGGGCTTAAATTGGCTCTCTGACATCCCCCGAGGGGTCCCAGATTGCGAGAGGGTGCAGGCCAGGCCGAGGGACCCCACAGGTGCATAATTGGGGCCGAGGAGGGACATGAGAGGTTGGCCAGCTGGGGAGGGACCACGGGACTATGGGAGGGCTCCAGGGCAAGTCCGGGCCCTCTCACTCAGTCCTGAACGGCAGGACACTAGCAGCAAGCTAACCTACTGGTCGGAGCATCTGCCCCCGATGGTCTGTGCACATCATAGCAACTGGTTGACTGGTCGACTGTTTGCCCCCTGCTGGTTTGTGTATATCATAGCGAGCAGTTGAGCTGCCTTAGCATATCATTAGCATATTACACTTTGATTGGTTGAACAGCCGACCGGTCGACCGGACACTTAGCATAGTAGGCTTTTATTGTATAGGATGTGGGGATGTGCAGATGAAATTGGGAAAGATGTTTTACAGCTAGAGAATAGAACATGAAAAGATTTGAGAGTATTATGTTTAGTTATATAAGTTATGCTTTATAGCACTGTTTTCAAGGAGTCATAAGATTTTTGATATTAATGAAGGTTGTGTACCTGGATTGGAGGTAGTGAGATTGGGAGAGAGCTATAGGAGTTAAGGAAAGATGAACAAGAAGCAACACTGAGTCTAGACTAGAGCATTTGCCATTCCAAACACCTTTACCTATGTTCTATCACAGTGCTTCCTAAAAATATTGATGGGATATTCATTAAAAGGCAAAAGAAATCAAAAATAAAATTTCAATTCTATGGTCAAATAAATTGAAAAACCTTCAGGTAAATGAAGTTAAGTAAGCTTTTTTCAATGCAAAATTTCTCAGAGTGTTTAATATGCTAATACTTATGTGTATTATGAATCTTAAGTGGAACAAATGTAAAAGGCATTTCTAAAATATATTTGACTGCAAAGAAATAATCTTAGCATACTGAATAACAATCTTAAGCGTTCTATAGTTCTTGGAGCCCATTTAAGAAATGCTTCTCTATAGGCCACGGAGAATCATATCTATCTATCTATCTATCTATCTATCTATCTATCTATCTATCTATCATCTAAATTATGTTAACATTGCATAATATGAGTTTGTAAAGACATTAGTTGCCAGGCCATTGCAATATTCCAAGTCCACATTTTCTGCAGAGAGCTACTCCTGTGGATAAATTCAGCACTGTAAGAACCAAAAGAGAATTTCACATTTAAGTCAGTTGTGAAAAGATGGACTAAAGGGCTTTGTTACCACAGTTCTCAGAGTAAGATTGATGACCTAAAAAAGAAGAGGGGACTGGTGGAGGAAGGGCCTGGATGAAGGCAAAGGAATTGAATAAAAACACAGGGCATATGGTTAGGTTATTCTCAGAAAAGAGGGACTTTCTTCACACAACATTGAAAGAAGCAAACCCACGCTCAATAGTTCTGTGATCTTTGATCCATTGTTTTTCTAGACCAGTGGGATCTTGACTGGCCACATTAAAGGGTACATAGGGATGAGACTATTTAAGTTACTTTGAAGAATTCTGAGTAAGAAGTTAGACATAAAAGCCTGCTTTAAAATAGAGGGCTACCAGACTGGATAGTTACTGCAATAAAAGTTGCCAAGAAAGTGAAATATAGACTAAAAGACAGTGCAATTTGTTGGACTTGTAACTCATTGAAGGATTTTACCCAAAATGTGATCATTTTTTCATTTGCTCATCACTCATTGATTGGCAAGGAAAATGAATAGGTGATTCATAACAGATACACTCTAATGGACAAAACTAGAAAAAAAAGTTTACTTTGACTGGGCATCCCATATTCTGGGGTGAGTTAGTTACTTGCTACTCTATGTGCACCATGCCTCACCCCCCTGCTCCCCCACCACACACACACTGCCCAGGAATTCTACTCCAGGGAAGAGGAGCATGGATGATGCTGGTCAGGAATATTCCAAGGATACTGTTTGGCCATGGTATATGGAGTTACTGTGTGTGTATATGTGTTTGTGCATGTGCGTGTGTTTGACAAAGAGGTGGAAGGATCTTTAGGGACCACGCGCTTTTGGAACTGTGTGCCTGACAGTACAATGGGTCTGGAACTGTGTCCCAGTTGGGAAGTGTCACCATTCTAGTGAGAACATCTATGGGAAACTCTGCATTTTTAAGAAGTACTTAAATTTACCTCACTAAGAAAAATAAATAAATACATTCTTGCCATTTATGGACTCTCCAGGGCTAGAATTTTTACTTACATCTAGTAAAATAAAAGCTACATTTTCCTGTCCTTTCTCTGGAAATATATATGTCCTTTGTGGACTTATCAGAAAGTGGGTTTGTGGGCCATGGTGAACACTGAACATGAATTTAAGGATTCAGGGCCCTGCTCTTACTATTAATCCAAAAAATGCAAATTAAAACAGCAGGATATCTTTCTGGTCTATCAAATTGGCAAATATTTTAAATAAAGATATGCAGTGTTGATGAGAGTGTAGGGGGCACAGATACACTCATGCTGCTGGTATGAGTATATATTAGTTCAATCATTTTGAAGAGTAATTTGACAAGCTGTATCAAAAGCTTTTAAAAAAAACCCACGAGGCATTCCACTTCTAAGAATTAATACTAATAGGATAATTCTAGGTGTGCTCAAAGATTTATCTGCATGCATATTCATTGGGATATTGTTTAATAGGAGAAAACTTAGAAATAAGCTAAATACTCAATAATAGAGAACTGCTTGAATAAATTGTGTAAATAGCATGGGATAGGATGAAGGTTTTTAAATGCTGCTACAAAATCATGAAAAGTAGAAAATAAAATGAAATGGGATGATAATGAGACTACGAGACAAGTCAATCACTTTCATTATAAAGACTTTGGACACTGATTTAACAAACCACTTATGAGACAACCAGGGAAATTTTTACACTGACAATATATTTGATTATATTAAGAATTATTTTAAAAATAGTTTTGGGTCATAATGGCACTGTGCCCTTTTAAAAGGGAATGTTCATCTTTTAGAAATACATATTGAAATATTCACTAATGAAACAATATGATACCTGGAATCTGCTTTAAAATGACCCAGTGAAGGAAGTGGAAAAGTTAATGGAAATATAGATAATTGCCACATGTTGATAATTATCAAGTTGGGTGATGGGTACATAGGGATTTATTTTGCTTTTGTCTATAATTTTGTATATGTTTCAAGTTTTCATAATGACAAAAATATATTTCTATTGTTGAATAACTATGAAATATTTTCACAAGTATACTGTTGTTTAAAAATAAGTTTAACAACATATAGTAAAACCAGTTTTTTGATATGGTATATATGTATATGAGAGACAAAAACATATTAACATATTAGTGATAGTTATATGTTTAGCTATATCATGTCTTTTTATTATTATCTTATCCTGTACTAGACACTGGGCTTTGATTGTGAGGCATAGAGGTAAAAGCCACAGCACTGGCTCAAGGTCCCCAAGGTCTAATGGGAAAGCTCCTGTGCTGATGAATAGTCACTTTGCACTGTGCTGAGTGTGGTGATGATGGACAGAGTGCTGGGAGAGGGCACAGGGGCTGACGGATTTGGGGAACACTTCACAGCAGGACTATTTGAATCAGTCATTGAGGAATGGAGCAGCTTGGAGAAAGATTATGGTTGACATTAAAAGAGGAGCAGGTGGAGAAATATGGAAGAGTTAAAATGGTGTTTAAATAACAAAAATATTTAGCAATCAATTTTACTGATATTTCAAATAAAATCATACAATTTCTAAAATGTCACTTTGATTTACTTTAAATATATGCCATCAGTATGCCTATATTTAGTTAAAAGGTCAGCATATCATAACATAAAAGATGGGGTAATTTAAGTGTAGTATCAATGGGTAAGCCTAGACCTGGTGTCTTTGCAAGCCATACAACTGATAGCACACTGGTGGCAACAGGGGCAAGATGAGCAAGAGCTAAGTTTGAACAGTTTAATATAACGTTAGCAATAGACGTGCTACTATGTCACATATTTGAATTAATAAAAGCTCATATATATCTTCATTTCTATAAAATTTCAATGTGCATTTTAAAACTCTGGGAATACATATGCATATAAATTAGATTATACCCAATTGCCAACCACCTTGGTTTTGTTCTTTATAATCAATTATTGGGCAAGTCTCCTCACATATCTCTGCCTAAAGTGTTTTGGCTACTAACTTTTCTCAAATCCGTTCATAAAAACATGTTCATAAAAGTGTTTGAGACATTGAGTTAATTTAAGAATAAATTATAATTTATGTAAAATTACATAGCACAATGCTCAAAGTTTGTCATCTTTCTCCTTCTTTCTTTCCTGCCTTTCTTCCTCTCTTCTTCCCTTTCAACCTTTTTTCTTTCCTCCTCTGCTTCCATATAAAAATGTTTAATGGACTATCCTTACCATATAATAACTTGACATGTGATTTTAAAAAGAAGCATCTGAAAACAAAGGGAAAGGCGTATGGTCTACAAATGGAATGGAGAACATTTACAATGTAGAGGAAAATTTGACTCTCTCCTCATATGAAAAAAATAATGTCTAAAAGTTCTAAAGAGTTAAATGCAAAAGAGTTAAATATTTTGAAAATATTAGTGCTGAAAAATTTTGCAATACCTGATAATAAGGAAATTTAAAGCTTCCCAAGCAGATCTGACATTAAAAATCACAAAATCTTATGCAGATTTTTGACTACAGAAAAATTGGCATGCTCAGTTACTCGAGACTCCAGTCTTCAGAAGTTTTTCCTCCAATATTTGAAAGTTTGCAAAGTTGTTTGTATCCAAACTCCACTTCTAAAATGGCAGTTTATCCAAAATTGCTCACTAAGTTTTAGTGCCATTTATAATAGTTAATCCAAGGCCTTGGTTCAGAAGATTTGCTTCATTCACATGGCCAAGAATATCTTCCAGGGATTCTCTGAATAGATCTCTCTCTGATATGTGTTCTGAGTATGGGCTTTCACTTCATTCTCCATAAAATTGAAAAAATTCCCTGAAATTCAATGAAGTACTTTTTTCTAGGAAACCAATACAATTCTATGTAAAGGAAGTAATTTAATATTGGATTTTTATTTTATTTTGGAGAAAAGCCTTTGTACAGGAATTAATTTAAGGCCCTGGTTCTGATAAAGTTAATCAATCTTCAGGGTCTTAGATGATAATTCTTCCAGAATCACAGCAGAAATTTTGCAGACATTAAATATCCATATAGGAAACAAGAGCCAAGGTAAATTACTTAGCTCTGGTCTTTACCTACACAATTAGACTACACGGCTGTCAAGAATTAAAGTTGTCACAGGTGTGCCCCAAACAGGGCCATTTTTCTACCAGTAGAATTTTGGTTGGCTAAGACTATTTTTCATAATTCAAATATCCCAACAACTTACCCGGTTTTTCTAAAAGACTCCTCAGTAGATGAAAACTAGAAACTTGCTGTGCTGAGAACCACCCATAGCTTTGGCCAGTGGTGTATTGATGATGGAATTTAGTTGCTCACTTATCCTTTTTTCCCACACAGTTTTGAAGGCTGTCACTGATTCTGAGCAGTGAACTGACTCAGCTCACTTCATTCTGATCAAAGTGAAAATCAACTCCAGACTTTCCATGGAGTTTCAATAAACCTCATTATTCGAGTGTTCAGCTGGGCAATGTGGTAAGAAAACTTATAGAACGTTTCCAAACAACTCTTTGATGGTGGGGCAATTTGAGGTGGAGGCCCAGAGAGCTCTTTTCACTTTAAATTCTCTCCTGCTTAGCCCAAACTGGTACAGTTACCTTGAAGATTCTGATGATTGCCTGTGTATATGGCTGGGAGTTAATCCATGCCTTAAGTTCACATTCATAACTCTTTAAGATAGACCTTGCTCTAAGTTGGGTATCTCAGACTGCTGTGGGATAATGTTTTTAAGTTCCCCAGAAACCTTTCTATTTAGATAAGAGTATCTACTAAAAATCACTTTAAATCTTTCTGAGGTCTAAAACGGGGTTTTACATTCATATGCTTGGTTTTGTCTTTACCTAGAGGCCACTTATTATCCTGAGAGTTGCCAACTTGAAAGTCTGGAAATGCAAAACTGCTTTGTTTCTCAATCTAGAAAGCCTTGCCTCTTTTTCATGTGTAAATTCCTCTTGCAAATGAAATAATTCTCTTCTTAGCTTATCCCTCTCCTCCTATGCCTTACCATATGCACCTGAACGAATCCAATTGCCATTTCAACCTTCTGCCAGGAGTGTCCTTTGTGAGAGCCACTAGTTCATCAGGTGCAACTCTGTCTCCTGTGTACTGACACTTGACAGATTTGCCAAATGTTCTGTTATTATGAAATATGGGCTGCCATTTCCCCTGCCGCTAATGACTTCCTCAGCTCATTGCAAGCCTCTGCCAGAGTTTCTTTGCCATTCCTTTAGCCTTTGCCAACAGGCTCCTCTCACTTCTCAAGCCTCCATCTGCTGCCCAGTTCGAAAGCCAATGCCACATGTTTGGGTTTTGTTACAGCCACTCCGCCTTCTAGACAATTTCTCTGTAAGTTCTCTAACAATGCATAATAAAACCCCTACCACTTCTCATGGTTTTATGGGTAGGATGTGTCTAATAACACCTAATAGTGTCAGTGGGCTCACTCACGTGGCTGAATTGAGGTGGTGAATTGGCTGGGGACTGTGATAAGCTGCAATGGCGAGCCTGTCTTTGCCTGTGCTCCTTTATTGTTAGGAAATTGAAACTAAACTTCCTTAGTTGATGATGGTAGCATTTCAAGATGACAACTGCCTAGATGCAAATGTGTCACATTTGCTGAGGACCCATTGGCCACACAAGTCACCTAGCTAAGTCAAGAGTCAGTATGAGGGGGGACTAACGGGGCTGAAACACCTGCACATTTCCAGACTTCCTAGTTGGCAAGAATGATGACTCATGGGTAACATTGAACTAATAATATACCATGTGAACAATAAAGATAGAAATGGGGGAAAAAAAAGAAACAAAATGAATGAGAAGCGGAGATATTAGAAGGGAAAATGATGGACATAGAATAGCATATATGCAAAGGAGAATGAAGAAAACAAACAAAGAAACATCAGACATTACAAATATTTAAAAGTATAATTTAAGAAAACTTTCTGAACCATAATGGGAAACAATCTACATATTGAAAAATCACTAAGAGGAAATTGATTAAGAATTGTGAACACTGAAATACAATTTTGGTGAAAATGAAAGAAAGGAAAATATCTTTTGTAAGATAAATGTAATGCAGGTAAGATAAAATATAACAGATATTATGATGAAAAAGGAAATGTAATTTTAGGCTCTCAACCCAAAATATTAAGTCATCTGTAGCTAGGAAAACCATATGGCCATTACCCTGGGATCATTCCAGTTTATGTATCTGTTCTATAAGTACAAATAAATATAAATAGTGGCCTGCTTAACTCTCAGAATGTGGTTTTGGGAAGGAAATAAAATTTCCAACAGACTTTTTGATGGTAACATTCAGTGCCAGGAAACAATGAAGTGATACCTACAATATATTCCAGAAAAACCATGATATTTAAATAGATCTAAACTTCTCTTCAAATTTAAATACTACAAACAGATTTGACCCAAGGATATTTTAATTAAGAGATGATTTCTTTCTTAATGTTTTAATTTAGAGATAATGCTGTCTAAAAATAAGGGGCAAAAAGTATTACATAAAGATATAAGCTAATGGAAAACACTTTACTCTAAAAGATTAACCTTTATAAATATTAGAATAATGACATAAAATACAAAGAAAACATACTTTAGATAAAAACATAAATAGGAAAACAATAGAATAATGTGAAATTAAAAGGAAACATTCCTATCATGTCCTATATAATAAAAGGCTAATATGCAAATAGACCAAACAGCAAAACGACTAGTCGCTATGACACGCACTGACCACCAGGGGGCAGACACTCAATGCAGGAGCTGCCCCCTGGTGGTCAGTGCGTTTCCACGGGGGTGGGGGGGCGTGTCGCTCAGCCAGAAGCCAGGCTCAAGGCTGGTGAGCACAGCAGTGGTGGTGGGAGCCTCTCCTGCTCCCTGCTTCTCTGGCAGTCGGACATCCCTGAGGGCTCCTGGAGTGTGAGAGGGCCCAGGCTTAGCTGAGGGATCTCCCCTCGGCAAGTGCACGAATTTTGTGCACCAGACCTCTAGTTAATAAATAGAAATAGAAATGAGCCTAAATCACTTATTTAAAGTAAAAAGGATTCTTATACAGAATTACAAAGCAAAATTCAGCTCTAATTTGTATGAGACATATTCAAAACAAGATGACTCAGAACAACCAAAAGGAAAGAAAAGAAGAGAAAAGAAAAGGTATGGTAAAGATATGCCAGTTAATGGAAATACAGAAAAAGCAAGAGGTCTTGGTGTTGACTACAGATAAGGCATAAATTAGGTCAATGAGCATTATCTGACACAAAGCATAACACTTTATAATGTTAAGTGGTATAATTCACAATAAAATGTAACACATAGCATGGCTGTAACTTTAGAAATTAAAAATTATGGTGGATTTAAAGATTTAAAAATAATCAGAGATTTCTAGTTACTACTCTCAGACCTAGATAGAACACATAAACAAAACGCACCCAAGAATATGGTATTCTTTATCAACATAAGAAGATATATATGGAACTTTATATATTGAACACATGCCTGTGTTACATTTAGAACTATTTTTTCTAGAATATAAGATGACTCTATACAATTAAAATTATCCTAATGCAATGAATTAGACATGATAACAAGATATAAAGTACTTAGAATTAAATAAAATCTTCTTGGATTAAAGATGAAAACAAAAAACCCTAAATTTCAGAATTTCCAGAAAACAACAGTACAAGAATCAATGGGACAGAGTTAAATCAGAGCTCAGAGGAAAATTCATAGCCTTAAATACTCATGGTGATACAAGAGAAAGAATAAAAATAAACACCTGACAAGATATGTTGGGGAGGGGCAACAACACTTGTATATGTAATATTTTATATTCTTTCAACTATATATATATATATAATTTATAATGAAATATGTTTGGTTAAGAATTCTCAGAATCCAAGAAGAGTAGACATATCTAGGGAAAAGTAAAAATATTGCAGATCTGTTTTCTCTTGTCTGTGGAAGAACTCACAAGAATTCATTTCAAACCCTCCCTAATTATCATTCTTATTTAAAATCCACTTTGAAATTAGACTTTAATAATTCAAAGACATACTGGTTCTTAAACTTTATTATAGTAAGTCTAATACTGTATTTGAAAACAATCATGAAAATGGTCAAATATCATAAGTATTTCTGTCCATCTGCTGGGGTCCAACCCCAGCAGGTACAGGGGTTCCCAAAGGCGTAGACGGAGTCGGCGAAGAAGGAAGGACACTGAGACAGTGTTCAGTTGATCAGCAGCCTAGCCAGGATCTCCAGCCAGGATCTCCAGCCAAGTTCTGGTCTGGATCTCCAGAGAGGTTCTGCTGTTTATTGTCTTGTTACATCCGTATTTATACCAGTTGATTTTAATCCTGTCAATTTCTATTACAAAGGTTAGGGCGTTTCTTATCTCCATTCCAGGGAGTAAAGATTATGTAGCTTAAGCATGATTGTTCGTAGTTAAAGTGATTAATTACCCTCCTGGCACTTAGTTAAGAGGTTTTATTCCCTCCCTAACTGCAGGGGAAAATCCCTACCTGGGGAAACAACCTTTCTCAGAGACCTTGGTTAAAACACATATTGCCAAGAAGGTGAGCAAACATATTAAGAACAGTATGCCATATATGCCAGGTCCCTTGAAACAGCAAGGATGGACTGGCTCCCGGCAGTATTTCTGTCCATCTTGTATTTTACGTAAATTTTTTAAATGAGGAACCGTTGTGTTAAAAAAACAACACATTTTCCCCCTCCTGTATCCTTTTATCTAGAAGTAGTCAATCTACAGTGAGTATTCTAAAACTCATCTAGAACTAACAGAAACTACTGGTGAACTTAAAATGTCTTAATTTAAATTATTCTTGAAAAACAATGGTCCCCCTGCCTGCCATACCTATGCCTCATGTCTGCTGTTCTTCTCCCTGGATGCCCTTTCTCTTCCTAACCCCTCCCTTTTCTCTGATTGTCTAAATCATGTCCTTCTTAAAGAACTACTCATATCTTTTTGCAGGAAGCTTTTTTCATACTATTGGAGGATGCACGGATATGTTTATTCCCTGATCTCTTTTGCTTCATACTCTTCATTGTAAATCCTGCCATTTTATCTTATGCCTTCAAAACGGGCATTAACCGTATATAGAGTAGCCAGGGAGATGTTTCCCCAATGATTTTAGGATTGTTACAGGTCTCTTTCTTTACAAGTTGTTGGCTGCGGTGCATGAAGTTCCACCAGGAGTGATTATTCTGTTGGTGTAAACAGTGTGTTGTCTGGTTGGTTTGATTGAAACTCATATACTGCCAGGGCGTGTGGAACAGTAAAGCTTCCACCCTATTGATTCATTTTCTCCCTCATGGTGGGAGACACTGGGAGGTTTGAGCAGCATTGATATTTGATGGTCCTGAGAATGTCATGCATAGTGAAGAGAGAGAAAATACTTTGAGGAAATTGGGAAATAGGACAAAAAGGGAATTTAGAGACACTAGTAATAGGCTTCATCAATTTCAAAAATTTCCAGTGCCAAACTTGCCCGCTTTTATGTATAGTTCTATAATATTTTTTACTTCCTATAAATTGCAACACTCCTTACGGAGAAGAAATGTATCCAAAGATTATACCGATCACAGGATCTCATATGGTGAGGTCTACTGACATTTCTGAGAACATGATCATTGAAATAATTTTTTTTTATTTCTGCTTTATTTTATGTGAAAGAAGTTTAGTATTCCAACATTGAAATGTTATAAGAGTAATTTCTACTTAATTTCAACATTGATAACATTTTAAAATAAATTGTGAGAGGGGAAAACATACAAATTGGAGAAAAAAATTCCAGCAGGATCTAGGATTTGGGCAAGAATGTAGGGAGTCACACAATGGTCAGTAATGTTCATTTACCAGATTTACAATGTGGTCAAGCCTCTCTCTCTCTCTCTGTCTCTCTCTCTCTCTCTCTCTTTCTCTCTCTCTCAAAAGAAAGTGTGATGGGGAAGGTCAGGGGTGCTATCCATTTCTGGAGTATTTCCATTGTAAGTGGTGGTCCTGGAGAGAGCCTTGGTGATGAATTATCAACTGGATGCTTCTATGTGGCAATTAAAGTGCTGAGCCCTGGGTCCTAGTTAATATTGTCAAGACTATACTGCTAAGATTTTAACTAAAAAAAGAAATCCTCCATGAGGCAAGCAACAAAAAGAGAGTAAAGGAAGGACTGAGGGATTGGGTGGTGAAAGCAATGCTGTGCTTTCTTTCTGGTATAGTTTTCCTTATATTTTTTCCCTGCCCTTTGCCCCCCAGGGCTTTCCCAGCAGAGAGGTAGTGGTTCTCTCTTGCACTGCCTTGTGCCAGGCCCTACCTCTCTAATAGTCCTTGTCACACCGTCACACCGTATTGTATTGCACTTTTTTTGTGTCTCTCACCCCCATGAAGTAAAGACTTTGTCATATTTCTCTCTGATCCTTAGTTGCAAGCACAAGGCCTGTAACACAGTAGGCACTTAGTGAGTGCTAGTTTCTCTAATCAATAAATCAAAGGTTACATAGAGAGGTTGAATGGATTATCCACAGACGTAAGGGCATGGGTCTCTCTCCCATCCTCAAATGTTGCTTTGTACTATACAAAAGAGTTGCCGATTCCCGAGATTTAGGGTCAGGGGATGTGATGGTTAAAGACAGAGAAAGTGGCACACACCTCCACATCCTATTGTGAGTAGTGACTTTTACTGCAAAAGGTGTGTATATTGAACATGCACCAGTAGGAAGATCTAAGCAAGTTGATGGCTGATTGTCAAGAAGTCGTTTAAAGACCACTCGCATATTCTACGAGTCACCCCCCTCTCTCCTTTGAGGCCACCTTCCCAAAGAGAGAACATTCTTTCGGTTCCAAAGTGCTGGCCTTTCCCTGCCTGGAGAGGACTGAGACTCACAAGAGAGTTCTGGGATTCTATTGCAAATTTTTTTTTCATTCTTTTTATTTTCTTGTGTGTTAAGTGGTCTCTTAATAGCTGTTCCCTCTCCATTTCTGCTTCTCTCTCTTTTCTGTGCTATTATTTCAGAGGTAGCTCAGCTCAGTTAGTCATAGTTGTCACAATGAGTCAGAATTACTCTTTAACGGACTTAGATTTTTTCCTCTTAGCCTTCCTTTTCACATCAGCTAATAAATTTTAAACTGTGAAGATTGCTTTGATCAATTATGCATTTAGGTTTTTCATAAACATGCTAGTGTTATTACTTATGGAAACAATTAAGGACACATTTGTGTAGGATTTCTCTTTTAGTGTCCCAAGTGAATTCTTCCTATTTGCAGAGATTGTCCTATTTACCAATTTTCTGAGGATCTTGCAGATATTTTTATTTTTATTTTATTTTAAATAAAGATGCAGGTATTATTTTAGAAAAAATATTTTCAACACACTCATACCCATTCTGACAAATAATGGCTAGCAAAGCAGCAAGATCTCTATTTCAGGATAAACAGATAATTCTAAACCTCCCCCCAGACATCACAGGTGGTGCACAGGGGTGCCTGTAGGTGGCAGCAAGAATGTTGCAAATTATACCTACATAATAATACCAACAGCATAATTAAAACAGAAGGACAAATTAAAAATAGCTTCATTGTCCTGTTCAAAGTCCTATATATTTAGCTTTAGGCAACAAATTTATTTTAAAAGACAAAAAAATTATAAAGAGCAGGCATGACGTGCATCTGGGAATCGAAATTAGGTAACCTCACCACACAAAGACCTCAGACTATTACTTGTACATGACCAGATTTAGGAGGCAGACAATAAGATGTTCTATAAATGACTCAGTTGGCACCAAGGGTGGCTAAAAGGCACATGGCAAAAGCTTGACATTTCACATTGTTTTACCTTAGTCATGGCACTGTCCATAACAATGAATTCAGAATGTTGAACACACAGGGGTCACAGATGCTGGCTGCCCTGTCCATGTTAAAAGATCAAGTGCAATACGAAGAATAAAAAATGCCCTGTGATATTTTTCAACTTGTTCTTAGGCATCAGTATTGTCCATTATTTTAGGCAAGAAGGAACTAGCCCTCTTCTTATACCATCTGTCAGGAATGGTACATGATATTATTTTTTGAAGACTCGTTGTTAGATGTAGGAAATTTGACTTGTGCAGTGGTAAGGTAGAAGAAGGAAAAGGTGCTAAAAATACAGGAAGCCCTAGCCAATTTTGCTCAGTGGATAGAACATCAGCCTGTGGACTGAAGGGTCCCATGTTTGATTCCAGTTAAGGGCAAATACCAGGGGTTTCAGGCTCGATCCCCAGTGGGGGCATGCAGGAGGCAGCCAATCAATTATTTTCTCTCATCATTGATGTTTCTATCTCTCTCTCCCTCTCCCTTTTGGAAATAAATAAAAATGTATTTTAAAAAATACAGGAAAATGAAATATGCTAATCATTGGCAGCCAAGAAATACAACATAGTCATTTCAAGCAATAATTACCTATTGCACACCCATCACATTAGTATCTTGGTATAGATAATATGGAGTGCTTTAAAATTATGTAATAAAGGAGCATCCTTCTTTTTAAAAGAAGAAATTAACTCTGATTTCAATAAGAGTGAAACATTTATTTTCCCCAAATCCATATGCTGAAACCTAATCCCCACTGTGATAGTATTTGGAGGTGGGGCCTTTGGGAGGAGATTAGTTTATGAGGGCTCTGCCCTTACAGGATTAGTGCCCTTATACACATGATTCCAGAGAGCTCCCTTGCCCCTTCAGGTGTGTGAGCAAAAACAAGGGCATCTGTGAATCATGAGGAAGGCTCTTACCAGACACCCAATGTGCTAGCACCTCGATCTTGGACTTCCTAGTGTCCACAGCTGTGAGAAATGAGTTCCTGTTGTTTATTGGTTTCCCAGTCTGTGGCATTCCTTTCTAGAAACCCAAACAGACTAACACGCCAGCAATGTGCTGAATTTCAACCCCTGAGCCTGGGGTCAGGTTGTATGTATCCCTTACAGGCTAAATCCTGACGTTACCCTCAAAATGCAATCTCATAGTCCCTGTATTGTCTCGGGTAGATTGAGAGTAGCTGCTTAGTCACAATCTCCTGTATGATGCTTTTCTTACTTGAAATTTACTGCCTTTGGGACAGATACCTGTGACTATAGTAGAGGGAGGAACCAGGAACACTTGTGAATTCTGAAAATGAGTGAGGAGGTGATTAGTGGAGCCAACAGTGGCAGACATTGTGCTTTTTATATACCTCCCCCATTTTTCTGGACCTCTCAAGCGTTCAAATGTAAATGAAATCAATTTTTTTCTCTTTATCCGATCTTAGATGATTAAGTTCTTATCAATGTCCTTTCTGTTTTGGTGATACCTATTGAAAAGCAGGATTAAGAGATTGCCAAATTACCTGGGAAGGAAGAAATCAAAATCGGAGGGGAAATTCAGTCAGCTGGAGTGATTTATTCTTTCTACGACTAGAATTGACATACCAGAGGACAGAGAATGGCATTCTAATTAGAACAGAGGGTTGTAATTCTCCTGTGTTATCTAAGAGTGGGTCATTGTGATGTAGGGACAAATACATTGGAAGCACGACTGAATGGTAGACAGAGAATAACTTCCTGATTGCTATTGTGTCAGGCGGTTGTTTTGTGTAGCCCTGTTTTTGCCTGTGTTAGGAATGATCCTGCATTCCATTGCAGGGGACTTAAAAGATGTGGCCAAGCCTCCACACCCAGTGCTGGAGCCAGGGCTTGCTTTCTGAGAATGTCACGGTTAGGTTGGGATAGGAGGAACAGGCTGGGCCGAGTTTAAGCTGGAGTTTAATGGGGAAAATGGCTCATCACATGCTAAGTAGATCAAAAACCCAGAGGGCCAGGAGAGTATCAAGATTGAGGAGTAGAGCCAGTTAGCTCTGAGTTGGCAGAGACAGGATAGGAGAGAGAGCAGGTGGGGAAGAAGGGAGGAGGCCTCGGAACCATCACAGCAAATAGCTTTGGGCAAACGCAGCGTTGCTCAATCAGCTGGTGGGTGGTGGAGTGAGCGCGGCTGGCTGTCTTCAAAGGCCGTATCCCTCTCTCTAAGCTGCAAACACATTACAGTCACATGTGGAGCAGGAAATTTCATCCACCTTTGGGAACTGCCGAATTGCGTTTTCACCTTGGCACACCCTCCACATTTTGACACCCGGTGATTTGATACAAACTGTCTTCTCTGGGAGACAACCCGACAACAAAGACCGCTAATCACTTCTTTCTGAACTGGGCCTGGATGGCAGAGGCTCTTAGACACACGCCTGCCGGAGCCTTCACTAATGCATTATGAAGAGGATAGGAATTTGCTTTGAAGGGAAGAAACAATTAGAGACGGAGATTTGCAGAAGACCGGAAGAGGCAGGGGGTCTCTTATGTTTTATTTTCTAAAGCCCAAAAATTCCTATAAAATCCCTACTTAACTCACATTCTTAAACTAGAGATCAAGCCTTTTGAAGAATAGCCATACCTTAAAAGCAATCCACATGGCATTGCTAGGATCAAAGAAAAGATAATGCTCTATGGGCCCTACTACTTAAATTGTTGACCCAGCGGACATGCCAGGGTGAAATTAGTCTAGAAAAAAAAGATCTGGAATTCTCCTTCCTCCATAGATTGATGCCTTGTAGGATGAAAGGACTGAATCTCTTCTGTTGTGGACCCTGGTCTTATTCTAAGGAGAATGCATAGAGGTGTCTGAGTATCCACGTTATAACTGACATATTGGCTTCACAGACATGGTATTTAAGGAAGTCATCATTTGGAGACATAATAAAACTGTTGTTTTTTATCAGATAAGGCAAAATCCACTATGTATGTAAGGAAGGGTTTATGCAGGTGGTAATGGAACACCTTATTCCCTGCTCTTAGGCATATGGGGTGACACTGTGGGGAGGGAGAAACTTCCCTCTGTCCTTCTAGGTTCTTCTAGCTGATCTAATAATCAAGTCAGCATGACACAGGTTAACAAGAGAAAAGAACCAAGTTGAATTACATGTGTACATATGGGAATGCCACATACATGAGAAAGCCAGAGACCCCACGTACATGAGAGGTTCCAGGACAGAAAGGGAAAAGGAGATCTATGATATTCTGAGCTGAGGATGAGGTAAGGCACCTTGGGGCTTCAGAGGGGAGGAGGGCCTTTCCGGGCACATCAGAAGGATGAGATGTTCAGTAATTACAAGTTTGCCCTGTCCCATAGATAGGTCATACAAAGTTATATCTGGTGACAGTGATTTGTTTTATATTTTTAACTTGAATGTGAATCCTGTTTTCTGCAAACAAATTTTGGACTTTATCACTTTATCGAACGTCTAAAAGTTCACTTTGTTATGTTGAAGTATCATCTTTTTTCCCCCCTTATTATCTTCCTTGAAACTCAGTTTTGTTTTGTTTTCAATTTAAAGGCTTTCCTAAAATGTGGAAAAGTTTTCCCTTTTTTCTTTATTATGTCTCACCTCAATTATAATAGTTCTCTTCTAGAAATCCTATCAAATATATAGTAGAACTTCTGGATCTATCCTCTATGTCACTTTTTTTTTTTTTTTGTCATAAAGTTCATTTAATACGCTGCCTTCCAGAGGGCATTTGTTACCTCATTCTCCCAACTCTACAATTTGTCCCTTAATAGTGTTGGGAAATTATGGTTTTAAAAGAACCTTTCTATTATCCACAAAAACCTCTCCACAACAGTAGAAGAGAAAGAAATTGCTTTACTATTAAATGAACATTAAACCAAAATGTGATAAGCAGGTAGCCTTCTAAGAGTTTACAAAGACAGAAGGAAATCTCACCCTTTCCTATAGCCCAGCAGATACAACCCACTACATGCAGATAAACAATGCACTACATGCAGGATGAACAAAAACCATGTAAGAGGACTTACAGCACCATTTGTTGCACGTAAGGCATCCTGAATTCACTTGGTCATTAGGGTGGACAATGGTATTAGCTAATCAGCTTTATCCAAAGGGGGTGGCTTGTATTTTTTGAGCAAGTTTTACAACTAGGTGGGGGTCAGGCCACCTAAGTTAGGCTCCTTACCCTCCCATAGAAACCGAGAGGGGCACTAGCTCTTTGTATATCTTAGGCCCTTGATAAAGACACTTCTGGATTGGAATCCTGGCAAAAGCCTTACTTAGTTTTTAAGAAGATTTTCATGCATTTCAAAGAGACAGAGGCAGAATTTGGAAGTGCAAGTTTTCTAAAGTAAATGCTCTAATAGCAGGAAGGAGGGATAGGCATCTATTTCCTTATTTTCAACAGAAAATTGAGCCTCTCGTGTTTAATTTGTCTTTGCCCTAACGGTTGTGACATTATTTCTATTTTTTAAAATCTCTAATTATTTTTAGCAGACTTTTCTTGTTTTATGAATGCAATAATTGAAGTTCTCTAAGTTGTCACATTTGCTTATTTTGTGCTTCTCATATGCTTGCACATTTCTGTTTGTTTTCCAGTTCATTGGGTTTAGTTTGGTGCCTCTCTTCTATGCTTTTTGTAACCATGTATTTTTATTGAGACTCTTTGATTACCTCCTTGTGAATGAAAGCTGTGACTATAGGAGTTCGCCTTTGCTTATTTTAGTAGGGGGAGAATGTGCTGATCTGTGGACTGTGCTGATACTTTGCAATCTGTACTTCTTGGATTAGGAGACCACTGGGTAAGGCCCAGCCCCAGTTACTCATATTCATTGCTTTATTTGGTTCCAAGGCATGTGATGATGACTGTGAAGCACAAACCAGAATGGTGAAAGGACACAGGGACTTGCTTATTACAGTATAGTTCCGTATTTCAGTACAGTTCTAATAACAGTCTTCCTGGCAATTATCGCCAGGTTGTTTCCCGCTCATTATGCCTCTTGACCCTAATCCGAGTTTTTTAATCCTGGAACATTTAGAACAACAGATTGTACCCTTTATTATTTTTACTACCAGGACCATCATTTCTGGGGAGCTACTCTATGTCCAGCCCCAGAGTTTGAATGATGATACCTTTACCCAATCACTGCAGGCTCTGTTGTCTTTGTGCTTAGTCAAGGGGTGAATGTGTGGCCCAAATCTGGCTGCAAAGAACAAACCAACTAAGGTGATGTTATATATACTGAGGTCCCAGGAAAGAGTTTTCTCCCATTATGTAAGAAAGAGCTTCATGAGAGGAAGGTCTTCCCTCCCCTGTTTCTTTTTCTCCTGCTTGAGAGATTTCAAGTCAGAAAACAGAGTTTGGAGTTATAACAAACTGCATATAACCCTGATACTAGATGATATTAGCAGAGAAGGAATACAAGAAAGGCCTGAGGCTGAAGATGCTGTTGTGGACCCATGGAACCTACCCAGAGAGGCTCATATCCAGACTCTGTTGTAGGGGAACTCACGACTTTTTTCTCTTTTCTCATTTGCAGCTCAAAGCACACTCCACTCCACTCACTGCCTCTGTCTCAGCAGCTCTTCTTTCTCTGCATGTATTTTGGGCTAAAATCTTCTGTTTTGTTTCCCTGTAGATCTGATATCATCTTCTTTTTTATCTTCCATGAATTCCTCATTCTCGATCTGACTGAGACACTTGTCATATATTCAGCCATTTAATAAATGTATTCTAAATAACTATTATAAAAAAATTGGTATATATTTTTTTGACATGTAAGGGATTTGGAGCAGAGTGAGACTGTAGAGAAATGTGCCCAGTCTGTTGTCTTCCTAGGGTTGTCTTCTTCCAGCTTATTTGTATCCAAAGCCTTTCTGTCTTTCAAGATTCAGCTGTGTTGTCATCTTCCCAAATAATCTTTCTGTGATCGCCTCACATTTCCATTGTATTTTCTGTGTACATCTATTGTACTTACCACACAGGACTGAAAATGTCTTCAGCAGGCCTCTCCTCCCTTGAGTTGGTTGTGAAGCTCTCCCTGACACACTCTAGTTGTTATTCATATTTTAATTTTGCAGAATGACTTATTCAAGAGGGAGAAAATATGCATGAGGGGGGGTGTTTAGTGCTGGGATCTGAAGGAGCAACCTTATTTCCCTCCGTTAGATGGAAAATGAAAGAGGGCGGCTGGTTGCAGGAGAGGCCGGGCAATGGAATCAAGCTGCGTTCAAGGAAAGCCTCCGGTTTTGATGAAGGCACTGCAGTCTCTGCCACAGACCTCTGCCCAGGGGTCTGCACATCTGGCCGAGGATAAAGATTGTGTGAGCGGTTCAGGCTTCTGTTTTCCTCTACTAACTTTAAGATTCATTTCCATTTATTTTCATCAAATGTTCCTAATCAGGCCAGCTTGGGGAACTTGACCAGACTAGTACATACTAAGTCAGAAGCAAAGATGGCTACTTACTCAGCAGGTGGCTGTCCTCAAATTCTCTGAGCACCAGTGAGCAGTATATGAGAATGTATTTTCTCTTGTTAGCCTCTGTAATGAGCCACCGGTCAACAAGGATGCAGTGCATCAGTTGATTTTTTTTTTCCCTTTCATTTAATGAGAAAAGAGGAAGAAGTTATTTTGTTGATGTGGTAACCATTAGCCAACTGCAAACGTTTTTCAGAATAAATTGGAGGATTTAGGAGGAGCTGGTGTTGACTGGCTATGTGGATTTTCTAGGCTTTCTTCCCCCCACTATGATTTTTAATAAAGCAAATTAAAGTTCTTATGAGGTCTTGATAAAAAAGCAGCTAAGACGTGAATATAGCACTTGAAAAATTAGGGAGATGAGATGTGTACACTTTTCCCTCCTGGCACAGAAGACAACATTTTACTTCTCCTATTCTCTAGTTGTAAAGCATGGTGGTGTGGATGGGCAGCAGGCTTGGTGTTTAAGGCACAACTAGGTTTTAAACTTTAGTTTGCTCCTTGCTACTACTGTGCATTTGAGAAGTGACCCACATTTTCTGCACTTCAATTTCTACATCTTTTAGCTATACTTACGCAGAGTATATTTAAATCGGTGTAACTCTACTTAAGCAAAACTGAAGGATTCCGCACAGTGAGTTGGAGCTCCTTGTATGCTCCCTACCCCCACCCCGCAAAGCGAGTACCCTGGTGATGCTCATCCTTTTGGGCTGGAATAAGGAAGAGGGTAGCCTTCTGGAAAACGATATGTGTGAAAGAGACCCAGAGTGTGACACCCCTCAGACCATTTCTTCAACATGTATTGAAAGTCAGCCATGTCCTGCGGGCACTCCATCTTTGCACTGGTCTTTGAGCATTGTGTCTCTTTAAAGAGGTTATGAACTTGGAAGTGAACAGATCACACTTCCTCTGCTTTGCTTCTCCCTCTGACTGCAACAAGGACTAAGTGCCGGTCAGTTCCTGATGCCTGGCACTGCACCAGGTACCACAGGGATCAAGGATGGCAAGATAGGTCTCTGCTTTTACAGAGTGTATACTCTACCGCACCTCCTGCTCCGCTCTGCTTTCTTAGGTGTATTTAAACACGGCCCTAGGAAAGCTAGGGTTGTTCAAACATATCTGGTTAAAAGGAGCTATATTTATGTGCAACTCACAAGGATGAGGGGATGAAAACAAAGAACAGACCAGGGCCGACTCCTTCACTCTATTCAACCAAACCTGTGGTGTGGGGAGAGAAGAGAGTGGGAGGGGGAGGGTCAGCCATCCTCCTAAATTGCCCCCAGAGCAGAGTGACCGTGTTGATGGTCTCATCGCATCCTGTCGCGGCTCTCAAAGCTCCGGGCCCATGACTGGGACCCCTGTAGGCACTAATATCTTTTTCATTTTATATTACAAGTTAGGAAAAAAAACACCAAAAAGCTCCAAGGAATATCCTTCACAAAAATGGTGGCCCTTCAGGAAAACTAAAACCCAGTATCTATTTCTACTAAAAAAAACACATCAGAGTTATAGCTTCAACGTAGACATGTCTACTATGTGTGGGAAAGCCATTCATTCTTGTGTGGTGTGTGTGATGTGGCTGGATACCCTGACAGCCTGAGCGCATCCCTTCACACCTGTCTGAGGAAAGAAAAAGGACACAGGTTGGCAAGCAAAAAGGGAGAAGTTGAGTTGAGACTCTGCTCAGGCCCAAGTAGTAGCAGTGGAATATTTGTCGTTTTGAAGTTAATTTTTTTTATAAAAATGCTTATCTGCACATTAATTTGTAGAATTTTTGTCCTTTCCCCCCCCTTTGCACCACATGCACAGGATTTAGTAATTAACTTTATACGCCGAGTTCAGCAATTTATTGGGCTTAGTCTGCAGTCCAGGAACTGATCACATACCTACCCTGACAAGACAGTCTTAATGAGTCTGAAACCAGGAGCCGAAGCCCTGCATGAGCGAATTCTGCAACCCGAGGCCTCAAGCCAGTTGCTGCAAATGATCCCAAATGGACTACCAGTCTTGCCTCCTGCTGTGCTACCCCCAAGAACGCCCTTCCCAGAGGGTGGATGGCATGGCACCCCTGAAATGTCTTTGGAAGCAATTTTTCCCCCTCTAATTTAATTGCATTTTAGGGGAAAATGTAGAGCTCTGCAGTATTTATTGCTCTGTTCACAAGGAGAAAGAGCCCTCCATAATATTGTAGCAATTACAAAGGTCAAAGGATTTTCTCTCCCCAGGCCAATTGGTACAGAGCAGCAGCACTTCGGAACACATAATGAACCCATAGTCTCCATCTGGGCTGAGAAGAAACCCCCAATTCCCGGGAAGGAGTTCTAATGAGATCTTGTATTATTATAATCCTGCTTTCAAAGCAAACGCCAGCGTGTTGATTGTTCCCTGGGCAGGGCCGCGTTCGTGTGCCCTATTTTGTAACAAGATGAAGGCGTGTACGGCAGAAAAGATTGGTTTGCAGAAGGGAGGAAGCCACTGGGATGTGTGCAATGGAGCCCAAAGAATCACAGCCCATGCCTGAGGCTTTTGGCGGCTTTGAAATGGATGGGGGGAAACATCAGAAAGATAAAAGCAAGATGGCTTGACAAGTTTCAGGATTCAGGCTGACACAATGATACCAGTTTTCCCCGTGAAAGACAGAGGTTATTCTGGATCCTGGACCACCTTTGGGGACAGGGAACTGTATGTAACCTACATGTGTTGTCAGTTAGTTGGCCCAGAGCATTGAATCAAATAGAGCCCAGGGAGGAATCCTGAATGGGGTCCTCAGAAGTCCAGTCCAGGCTGACAAAAGGCCAGGAAGTGCCCCACTTCGGGCTTCTTATTTAAGCAGTCCTAAGACCAGTTCACAGGCACAGTGGTCTGGCTAACATGTTTTCAGACTATATATATAAAAAAAAGCCGAAACCGGTTTGACTCAGTGGATAGAGCGTCGGCCTGCGGATTGAAAGGTCCCAGGTTCGATTCTGGTCAAGGGCATGTACCTGGGTTGCGGGCATATCCCCAGTAGGAGATGTGCAGGAGGCAGCTGATCGATGTTTCTCTCTCATCGATGTTTCTAACTCTCTATCTCTCTCCCTTCCTCTCTGTAAAAAATCAATAAAATATATTTTAAAAAAAAGAATGAAAAGAGAGTGAAATAATGAAAAGTAAGTTTTCAAGCGCTTTTCTAAAACCAAGATCTACCTACTTTAACTGCCCTCGTCTGGGTAATAAGAAATCAAATTTAGTGTGACCTGATGTTTTCCCCCATGTTAGTCGCCAATGTCAGTGTCATCTTATTCTTCACATCTTTGAAGCCATCAGCCAGAACTGAAGAGTCAGGTGTTTCCACAATACATCTTACATCGTCTACTTCCTTCTGAAAATCCAGACAGTATCTTTCCTGTGTTTTCCAGTACATTTCTCATGCTCCAGAGATTGTTAACAATTTTTATATTTTAGCAATAATTAAGCAAAGCATCTTGATATATTCAATTAAAAAAGTATTCATGGTGAGTGGGATACAAATATTGGTACAATAGACAGATAACTTTTGTGAGTCAAGCATTCTGAAGATTCCATTTAATTTTGTTACATCTAAATGTCTTAAATCTTAGTTTTTTTTCCATTGCAAAATTAAAAAAAATAACCATGAATACCATAGTTCCTAAAGTTCCACTTAGTTTAAAATTTTTACAGTCTAAGTTTAGCTTCTATAAACAGCCAGGAAGTTCTTTATAACTTACCAGTTATCTATAACGCAGGGAACTGCCACTGATGTGGCATTGAATCCACATTAAGATCTATTGCTTTCAAGAGTTTTAGTTAGAACTGCTGTCTCCTTTCTATAAAGGGCAGAGCAAGTCTAAGAAAGGGGAAACGCGACGTCTCAGCCTGTGCATGCCTGCCAATCAGAAAGACCATTTGGGGATTTGATGCAAAGTTATTTCTGGTTGATGACTCCACATGCCAGAATTCTCACTGATATTTTTAAATCCCTGCAATGAAGTCTCAGTGGGAGAAACCACAAGATGGATTGCACATGCTTATAGATCTGTCTCTGACAAACTTCTGGGTTCTCATTCATCTTTATAATTCCAGCACGCCGTGTCCCAGAAAATCTTTGGGGAATAAAATTAAGAAGGAAACCAAAGATTTCACCCAACAGTAAAGACCAGGGGTTAAATATATTGTTTTTCTAATTAGAGTCAGGAAAAAATGTTTCTAAATTTGCTACAACAGTTATTTTCCCTTCAATTCCCTTAGGTTTCTGTTGATGAACTATTTTCTCAAGAATTTCTTTTGTGCCTGCCTTTTCATTTACTGAATACTAATTGTTTTTCACAGTTATATATAAAAATACAGTGGGCTCAACTCGCCAGTCTGTAACAAGGCTCAGGAAAATATTGTTCTCAAGGCACTCTCTATTCTGAGGAAATTCGCTTTTATAAAGTGCTCTCATAACAGTCTTTGTTATTTAAGCGATATTAGGAACCACTTACATATGTTAGTCAAATCAGGCCAATTATTCACATCCTATAAATTATCAGGAGGAGCAACTGAAAAACCACAGCCACATTTTTACCCAGTCCAGGACCAGGGTTTCATTCTTGCTGCTGGAGTCCCTTGATTGACACTAAGGCAAGATGTGCTTGTATCACAGCCTTTGTGTGACTCTTTCTGTCTCAGGCCATGCTCACCTGGGGGAAAACAACTGGGTAATCTTCCTCTCTGGCCATTCTGCCTCCCAGATGGAGTTGCTTATCAGGTTGTTCAGATACTGCCAGGATGCTAGTAATCACCAAGGTCAACATGTGTTAAAAGAACAGGCGCGCGCACACACACACACACACACACACACACACACACACAGAGACACACACCCTTGTGCTGCATCCTCTTCAAGTAGTTCTGTCCCAGGCTAGAGACTTGGATCCATTGCTCACTCACTAACCATCACTCATGAGGTGTTGAGAGTCTTGTTCTCCAGGATAGGGTTAGTAGTAAGACAGGGGCCTCTGGGCCTAGACCTTGGCCAAGCCCCAAGAGTAGCCGGTACTCCAGATGCATCTGACAAAGTCCTGTGTTGTACAGGCACGTGTTGGGCCACTAAAGTGACTCTAATGATAAAATAGCATGTTGCCCTCACATTGTCATTGTCCCTAGTGCTTTTATCTTCTCTGGAAACTAACAAACAAAAGGGGTAAAAGGCCTTGAAATGGCAAAAAAAAAAAAAAAAAAAAAGGAAAGAAAGAAAAAAATATCACCGCCAATAAACAAATATTGTCTTTGATGAAATTATTAAAATGATAATAGGGAAAAATCTGAGGCAGCACGAATGAGAAGGGGTGATGCAGCCCTAAAACATTTCACTCACTAAGTATAGCACAGTCTGAGCACATGAAGGCACTTAGAGAAACTCTTCACAATCCATCATCTTCAGAAAAAGCAGCATTATCCGCAGTCTCTTAGGTATCTGAGGTTCATGCCTTTCACCTTCCTCATGTTGCACAATTGTGTTTTTTTTTTTTTTTTTTTTTGTCTTTCATCGATAGACTTGACATATTTGCCTAGGAATTATTGGGTTTTAATTTTAAAAGTTTTCAGATGCATTTAAAACTTTTGTGTTTTCTAATTTAATACTTATTAATATAATAGGTTTATTTTGCAACTTTTCTAGTTTCAGGAGTCGAATATTTATTTCATTTAGTTTCATTGTTTCTTATTTAATGAAAAATATAATTAAGTAAATGAATTTTGTTCTTTTTAAAGTCTTAACCATGCCTGGGAGTGATTAAATAACTACAATGAGATTATTATGATACGTAAAATCTTATTGTAGTTAATTTTAATAACTTGTCCTTGGAGCTTTAATTAATCTTTGGATCCAAAGATTATTTAGTAGAAGTTTTTGTTTTTATTTCCAAGTGATTAGATTCATATTCTTTATTATTTTGTAATAACTTTCTGGTTTTATTACATTGTGAATAGAGAATCTATGGTAATAACCATGAACTTTTATTTGTAAATGTATTGGAACAATGTTAAGAAATGTTTGTTTTATAGAGGACAGCTTTTGATATCATCTGTTTGAGAATATATATCACTTGTATTCTTCTAATATTATATGTATTATTTTGTTCTAATTGAGCTATAAAAATATAACAATATATGTCAGTCACCTACTGAAGCTAATATTCTTTCTTATCTTACTGGTGGTTTTTCTAAGATTTTCTTGTATACTTTGGAATTTGTGAATTCAGAACTAAGATCCATGATAACAGTACCTTTATTGTGAATTGTCTCTTCCATTAAACAATTTTTTTTCAAAGTTAATGCTTTCTGCATTTCTTAAGTTACTATTTCTGCTGTTTATATAAAATGGCTAATATAGGCCTTTACCCACCATTTGCCTATCTTTTTATTATTATTATTATTATTATTATTCATTATTTTGATCTCAGTGTGATTATAACAAAAGTTCTAAACTGATTTTTATTTTTTACCAATCTCAGTGTTGGCTTTCATTAAGAATTAGGCTAATTTCATTTATTTTGATAATTTATATATTTTATAAAGTATTTATAAACTGTTAATGATAAAATATATAGGACATGTTATCCTATTTAATAAAGAGGGAATATGCTAATTGACCCTTAGGCCATTGCAAAGATGGTGGTGCTCACAGCCAATAAGGAGGGAATATGCTAATTGACTGCCCCACCCTCAAAGATGGCGGTGCCCACAGCCACAAGATGGCAGTGCCCAGTCCCCTCAGCTCCCCAGCTACCCAGGGCCAGCCCAAGGCACAGGAAAGCCTCGGATGGTGGCTTCCCAGCTGCTTAGAGCCACCCAAGGTTCAGGTAACCAGGGCCGGCCCGAGGCTTGCGCTGCCGGCAGTGGCAGCAGCAGAGGTGTGATGGGGCGTTGCCTTCCCCTGATCGCCAGGCCACCTCCCACCCCTGAGAGCTCCCAGACTGTGAGAGGGGCAGGCCGGGCTGAGGGACCCCCCCGCTCCAGTGCATGAATTTTCATGCATCATGCCTCTAGTAAATTATAAATGTAAAACTCAATGATATATTTCAAAGTGAATATGTCCATGTAACTACTAGCAGATTAAGATACAGAACATCATAGAACCCCCTCATGCCCCATCTCAGCCACCATTGAATGTCACCATTCAGTTTGCTATAACCATAGATTAGTGTCTCCTGTAATGTAATACCAGGGGCTGGGTGGCCTACAAAACAACAGACATTTATTTCTCACAGTTCTCCATCCTGGGGAGTCTGAGACAAGGAGGCCACACAGATTCTGTGTCTGGTGTGGATCTGCTTCCTGGGTCATAACCGTCTTTGCTGTGCCCTCACATGGCAGAAGAGGGTGAGTGAGCTCTTCAGGGTCTCTTATTAAAGCGCAATATGATTCATGAGAGCTCCACCCTCATGACCTAATCACTTCCCAAAGGGCCCATCTTCAGACAGTATCACATTAGCTTTCAACAGATGATTTGGGGGGTGCGGGGGCACAAACTTTCTGTCTTTTTGAAGTTTATGTAAAAGAAATCCTATATAAATTTTGCACATAATCTTTGTATCTGACTTCATTTATTCATTTTCATTTTGTAAACATCTTCCATGATATTTCCTGAAGTAAGTTTGTAGTTTCATCGCTGTATAGAGTTTAGTTTTCTGACTATCAAAAAATGTATTCATTCTATAGCCAATGGACAATTGTTTGAGTTTTTCTTATTTGGGCTCAATATAAATAACACTTGTATAGACATTATTTTACAATTCTTTTAATATAGAATACATAAGTGGAATGGGTGGGTCATATAATGAATATATATATTTATATTTATAAATTTATATATGTGTATATTTTTTTAATTGAATTCTTGATCCTGCATATTTGCCCAGAATGGGTTTACCATATTCTGCTCTAGGAATAAGTGGAAACACATCACTTTAGTCACTTTATTCCAGTCAGGCCCTGACTGTGACTGGGCTGATAGTCTCAGTCTATCTTTGGTTCACACTCCTAGGATGCACCTCTCCTCAGTTCCCAACTGAGAGACTAGGGTGTTTACAAGGGTCTCTATCCTTGGCAGGCCCTGGATTCCAATCTTGTCTCTTCAGTACAGTGAAACTGCCCAAAACACCATTCTGCATTTCAGTGACTTTCTGTTTAGCCTCTTAACTTCTGCCCTGCACAGCTTGGAATTCGGCAAAGGCCTCACGAAGGAGAGGCACCAGTGCTGGGCTGGGTGCAGAGACCTCCTTTTCCTCTGGAATCTTGGCCTCTCAAATCCTACCTTACTTTTTGGCCCCAACTCTTCCAATTATCATCTTTCTAGAACAAGGGTAATTGTTTGCCTCTTGCCTGAGGGCCTTTGAACAGTTTGGCATCCTCTTTTCCCAAGAATTAGAAAGCCTGAGGAGAGAAGTAGCTTACAGCATGCTGCCTCATTCTCTCTGCTTTTCTTTTCTCTTGCATCCTCAAGTGCTGATAGAGTTACAGCTCTCATGCATAGAGATGATTCTTTTGAAATCCAAATTGACTAGGTGTTCTTGACAGAAACAACAAACTAAAGTTGGAAGTTCAAGTCTGACCTATGTTTTGCTTTCTGTTTCTATGCTTTTATAGAAGTTTACTGTCCTTTTAAGTATTGTTTAAGTTTCTGTTCTTTATTTCTTCTTCTAACCTGGACATTGCATAGCACATTTTGATTATTATGGTAGTTTCTTTTATGTTTCAAACACGCATACTTAAGCTCTGATTTCCGTATTTATCAATAAACATCACCAAAACTCTATCCATTTTTACCCTCTCAGAAATCTCTTGGTATCCTCACACTGTTTTTAAGATTATTTATGCAAATAGATTTGTTTTTCTTTATAAGGTAATGTTTGTTCTCTCCTGCTCGAATGCTGATAGAATATTTTCTCTCCAAGTTTGGCATAGATCTTGGCTTTCTATTGTTGTGCCTTCTTGTTTCTTCTAGTTTTCCCAGCTTACTTGACTAACCACGTACTGGACAATGTCTGTATTAATCTGATTGTCAATTTAAAACATTGTCATCACGTTTGTAAGTGCCTTTATTCTAATACTGTTCATTTTTTAATTTAAATAAGTCATCAGGGGTCACAGGCCAATTCCCTCACAATTATAGTCAGAGAAGAAAAATGAAGATATTAAAATTATAATTTAAAAAAAGTATAGCACTTAGTCACTGCTTTCAAGGAACCCACAACCATGTAGGCAAACTAATAGCCATGGGTTGCCCAGCCAGTACCATTTAGCCCTTCTTCCTTGTAGACCGAACCCCAGTCATTAAGATATAAGTGAAACCTGCTGGATGTTCTGGGGAGATATTTGCCTTTAAGAATTAATGTAACTAAGTGCATTTGGTGTGGCTCCCCCACGCCTTTTTTTTCCTGACATGAACATGAGTTTTGAAGTTGCAGCTGCCATCTTTGTGAGTCAATAGCCAGCTTTAATGTATCAGCAGTGAGAAAAATGTCAAGAAAATCACAGCAGTGCCCGTCCTAAAATCATTGCGCATCTAAACAAATGTCCTCAGCCCCTTACCTACAGACTTCTGGTTATGTCAAGTAACAAGCGTCAACTTGCATAAGCCACTGTAAGCCAAGTTTTCAGGATATGGATCTAAGTGATACATTGCAGAAAATTAGACAACCACATGGTGAGGAGCCAGATATGTGGTACAAACAAAATGGTTTTGTTTTCTTAGCTTCTTCCCAGGCAGGCAGCCTTGCTGCTGCTCTATGAGAAATGCCCTGTTGGCCCTGGGCTCCCGCACACTGCGTGGCCAACACAGGCAGTGGGTTGCACCTTCTTTTAAAATCTTTTCACTTTCCTCCCTATTAAAAGCTGCTTTCTTTCTTTTTTTTTTTAGACACAAGATTACAAAATAATTAGATGTGTTCCCTAGCCAGCAAAACTTGAATGAGGGCATGGGCAGCACATTCTAAAGGTGCTGAGAATAATTTTTTCCTGTTAAGCCTTTTAAGAGAGTCCATTGAGAGATCTTTTTCTCTCTAACCAATTACCAAAGTGAAGCACAAATGGTCAGGCCCGCTAGTGACTGTCTCCAGATGGTTTCCTCATGGAACATAAGGAATCTAGACTAAATGCTCGCACGTAAAAATGGAGAGAAATTAAATTCAGAAAAATAAGTGAACATAAGAACTCCGTCATCTCTGAGACTTCATTTCCCCTCCAGAACTACAGAATCCTGGAATGTCAGAACTGATAGCACAAGGGGATCAGCTCTAATGTCCAAATGATTTAATTAGATTAATGTATCTTGATTTATCATAACTGTTAGTTGACAATGATGCTAGGCATTTTGCAAAACATTTAAAAGAAAACAAATACAGAAACTGGATACAGATGCCTTGGTTTTTGTACCATTTGAAATGTCTATATTCACTGTGATGATAACAACTTACAGGAAAACTGTGTCATGAAGTCTATTTTGGAGCTGTAGCGAAGCCCAACTTATTTGGAAGCTCTTTTCATGCAAATGGAATTTTCTGGGGGGAAAAGTCAGTACTTTCCATAAATATGCACTATGATGTTTCTCATTTTTATTCTCCTTTTCATTCATTAATTTATTTTTTCAGCATGTAAATACGTTAGACACTGCTTTTGTAATTGAATTACCATCCCCTAATTACATTCTCACCTAGTAACTCCAACTTATCATGAGTTACATGCATTGATCAGATCGTCTTAAATTTTAAGCATGAGGCATTCAAGTTGAGCTAGCTTTAGTAAAATTAAAAGTATTTATTGGCTCACAAAATAGAAAAAAAGTGAATATTTCTAACGGAGATGAATAGCAGTCACGGACTCGTTATTCACCAGGAAGTATTTCCAAGGCCTTTCTCCACCCTCTCTCACCTGGGCTTCACTCTGGGAGTCACTGTTTCATTTACCAGAATTCTCAGTGTTGGTTTTGGATAAAACTAGCCATGAGAGAAATGTCTGTGAGCCAATTTTATGTTCAGAATGTGGATGTAGGTTTAGGTGCTGTTGAACTGAACAAGTATTGTCATATGCTGCTGGCTCATCTTGTTTGAGAATCAATAGCCAGGCGTGCAGTCTGTAGTAACCACTGGGTCTCCTTCTTCAGCTTCTTTATCTTCTGGGTCAAGTGCATGCTTAGATCCATGAATAAGAGCACCATCTTCTAGAAGTAATCCACATCTTCCGAACAAAGCTTAGAGGCAGTGATCAATTGATAAAGGTTCCCATTCATCATCATGGAGTCTGGGTCATCTCATGGTTCCTGTTTGGCCTTTCTCTATAGAAATTCGTAGCCATCTTTATTTCTAACTCCCTGCCATGTCCAAGCACCTTATGCAAAAGGAACAATCATACACAGACCATTTAACTAGCTCTGATAGTCGTGTAGCTGACTCCCTTTAATCACCCCCTTAGTCTAGATTACTCAAAGGGATTCTGGTTCTCTAATTAAACCCTGACTGATAAATTGTCCATTTGAAGTTGAAAAAAAGATAATGTTATACTTTCAATGTTTGTTGAATTAAAGAATGAATGTGATAAATGAAGTTATTCTTGGTACGCTACACTCATTTATTTACTTTTCCACTTAAAATACATCCTCTTATCTATCCATCCATTTATTCTATATACGCATTTATCCATTTATATGGCTAAGTATCATTTTTAAAGATCCATGAAAACAACTATGAATAATGTACAGAACTCTTTTACACATGCACCTGCACTCAAGTGGAAGATGGAAGCAGACCCGGGTCAATAACATTTTGCAACTGACTTCCAACATGGGGGAATAAAGACTAGCTTTTCCAGCTGAAAGTATTGGAGAATTTTAGTTTGATGAAAAGTAATTACCTGGGCAATGAAGCAGCATGGAGCACTGTAAATGGCTGCATTAGAACACCGACTGGGAGTCAGCTGATTTCTTGGGTGAATTTTGCTGTGAAATCTCAGCAGAACTATAACAAAATTTAGGGCAATTTTCTTCCATTTCTCCAGCCTATGTCCTTCCCAGAAATATTTTGCTTAACTATTTTGATCTGTCTCTTGTCAAGCTAGATATGTGCTTGACCAGATTGATCCATCCACATCCTGGTTGAGTTCTTCATTAAACCATCATCACAAAGTGTTTCCAATGATCACTGGCCTTAATTCTGCTTACCACTGTGCTGTCACTCACACAGAAGCTCCAGTAGGGCTTAGGTCATAACACAGGAGAGATGAGAGTCATTTTTCTGGAGGTTTTCTCCTGGCCTCACTCACCAAGTCCCTCTCATTCTCCTTTCCGTCTTTGAGCTGCCTCTTCTTGCCAAGCATCGTGGGAAAGGGCTGCTACCTGTGAACAGCCTTTTCCTGCAGTCTCTTCGGAGATCTCTCATTCTTCCCATGGCTCATGATATCTTTCTCTGACGCTCAGACACACACCTTTGAGTGAAACTGCCAGAAGCAAATGTCATCCTTTTCCTTTTATCAATAGTCTCTCAGAGCTTGCACAAGTGACTTGTTTCTCAGCTGCTGAGCAGCAGGGAAAGCACAGGAGGATTTTACATGGAAAAAGCATTTCAACACAGAGAGACTCCACCACTCTGCAACCCCAATCCTGGGGTGCAGCCCCAGAAGCTTGTGCTGAGCATGGAGATGAAGGAGTGGCAAGTTGAGCTGCTGCTCTCTGCTCTGAGCAACTGTTCTGATTTCCCGGTTAAAGAAAAGGAGGGGGAAGGAGGATGACTTACTGAATTATGTATTCATCAAATACAGACTGAGTCTCATGTTTAGGACATGTGCAAAAGCCTAGATCCCTAACACCATGATGCTTACTTACAGTCTAGAAGGAAAGACAGTCAGAAATCAATTAAAAACACACTTAAATGAAACAAGTGCCAATTTTAATTAATTCTAAACAAGTGTGAAGAGAGTAACTGGGAGGAGGATGAAGGAAGGTGACCCTATTTTAGTTCAAGTTGCCACAGTCAGCTTCTAAGGGAGATGACATTTAGCTGAAACATGAAAAATGAGCAGTTGTGTGAAGACCCTTATTCTTAGCTGCTCATAGCCAGGGAATTGTAACTAAGTGTGCATTCTGTTTTTCCAGAGACAAAAATCCTTATTGTTAATGATGTGCATGCTGAGGACCTACTGTGCACAAGTCAGTGAGCTGGGCACATTGACAAATGCTCCAATGATATAAAATTCAGATCCTGACATTAAGAAGTGACCTTGATTAGTCCATAAAGAAGGAAAGCAACACAGGATATCTGATTCATGATGGCTAAAGAATAAAACAAAGACTTTCCTAATCCCTTGGAAATGTGTTAAAATATACAATATTAGCATGAATTTATGGTTCCCCAATTTGTAACCCTTTCAGCTTAACAAATGTGTATGAAATGACTACTCTGCCCCCACTATGATAGGCCCTTGAAACAAGAGCATCTTTAAGATGATGCTTCTGCTTCTGAGGTATAGTTGCACTTTACTATTAATAACAATCTATTCAACAAAAGTTCAGTATTGCACAGCTTGCGTCTTTTCTTGGAAATGTAGAGATTTCCACATTGATTTTCGTTGTGTTGTCTCTGCATGGCCTCCTCAACTTCCCCGTCCCCACTACTTTTCACCTCAGAGTATGATTCTTGTTCACAGTCCCTTGTGTTACAAAGCAGTGTGCATGTTGTGACATTCACCTGCCTGAACACAATAGGCACCGTCAGCAGAATGTGCTGAATAAATCGAAAGTTGGTGAGGAGGGAAATAAGGTGTTTTTTTAGATGCAGTTGAATGAGCAGAAAGAAAGAAGGCAAATCAGTGAAAAGTGTCATGGCCTGAACCAAGTTTCGTGATCACACCATGTCTTGGGCACTCTCTACTCACACCTCCACCTCTCCCAGTAAGGGGCACACACAGGTGCACACCCACCAGCATGGTGTGCATCCTCTGCCCCTGCAGGCAGCAGGCACGTCTCTGGAGGCTTTATGAGCATGCGTGGGAGATGGTTTGGTTTACCATAAAGGGGCTTAGCAGACAGACAAACCTGGTTTGAGATCCCACTCTGTCAACCCATTGGGTATTCTGCAGAGAATAGTTTTCCTTCACACATCTCTGTGTCCAATGTGGACAGTGATGCCTACTCAGTAGAAGCTATTTGAGGTTGAGTCCCTGGCCCACAGTTATTATTCATTGAACAGTTACCCTTGTGTTAGGTGAATATAGAAAGATGTATGGCTCTTAGAAGATGTTAGACTGAATTAATTGTGAAAGTCATTTATAGCAAGCATTTAAAAAAATGACATTAAATTTAACAAAAATGCTATTAAAATATCTTACATGAATGCATATTTATGTAAAATAAATTTTATGTATAGAATTACCTCTAGAAAGGTAAAGACAAATAGAATTTTGAGTAAGAACCCAAAAAATGCCAATGAAAATTAATGTGAGTTAATATCACATCTACTAGTATCAAATGTATAGAAATTTACAAATCTGATAAAACTGAATTTTGGAAATATGTGCAAATAGGCAACTTAATGTGCTTAGTTGATGTGAGAACAAGTTGATGCCGTCATTTGGAGAGTAATTTGGCAGTGTCTAGTAAAGATTTAAAATGTGCGTTTGTGATTTCTCAACAGTCCCAGCTCCTCTATAGCGTGTTCTCCAGAGAGACTCACACTTGCATAAAATGTTTGTTCCAATAGTACTCATTCCAAAAATACTGGTGCTAGAGAAAAAAAAAAAGGAAGAGCCTCATTGTTTCACAATAAAATAAATGAATAAACTCACTTGTTCATGTATTAGAGTACTCTATTAAAATGCATGACCTATATTTGTGTAAACCAATGGAAACATGATGTGGGGGTGGTAAAAACATGGCTACAGTAACAGCATAAAACATGAATGATACACATCTCAACCAGGAGGGACTAATTATCTCTAGGGAAGGAAGAAGGAAAAGGAAGCCATAGGGAAGGAGGTATTTTGCTGAATCTGTAAAGTTGTTTTTTTGTTTTTTTTTTTAAGAGAGCTGAAGGCATTTGGAAAAAGGTGACTGTCTTTTTCATTATAGTATGTAATACACAAATGGCTATTATATAATTTCCTGTGATTTTCTGTGTTCTTGACATAATTCATTATTTACAATGAAAAGAATACCATAAGTGAATGAACATGTAGATAAGTGGGGAAAAGTAGCACCCTTGGTGTTATGTAAATTTTATATTTAGCACCTATTTCACAATAGTATACTTAAAAATAAAACTGTCTCGTGGTACTTCCTTTACCACATCACTGTACATATAAGAAGAACTGTCTCTGTATAAATGACTTAAGAACGTTCATAGTAGATGCTATCAGCAAAACAGCGCATTGCTCTTGGAATTTCGAATTTGGCAGCACACAGAATTTCTGAGTGCGATCGGGATTCTTTCCTAACGTGATAATAACAGACACCTGAGGGTGCATCTCTTTTAATATCACTTATGTATGTATTTGTAGCTCAGTTCCCAAAACGTACATTTAAAAATATTCTGAAGGAAAGGGCACTGTTGAACTAACCAAACTTTTCCAAAGGGAGTTATTTGGAAGGAGTGGGAGGAATGCAGGTTCTAAGGTTTGTGTGGGACACACAGACCCAACTCTCATTTTTGTTCATTATCCTGGCATCTCCCTGCCCAGAGTAGGTTCTTAATGCACAAGTAGGAAAGGCACGTGGGTTCTGTATTAGGACAACCATGGTGCCTAGTGTGGTTGGGGTGTCCTTCCTCTGGACTTGAGAGCACCCCGAAAATAGCTCTGCCATCGTCCTGATCACAAACACTGTGACTGTGGCTCATGTACCTGATTCTTCCATTGATTGTATACCACATTGATTTTTTTAAAAATATACATATTTTTACTGATTTCAGAGAGGAGGAGAGAGACAGAAACATCAATGACGAGAAAGAATCATTGGTTGGCTACTTGTGGCACACTCCCCTTCCCCCAACCTGGGATCGAATACCTTGACCTCTTGGTTCATAGGTAGCAGCTCAAACACTGAGCCATGCCAGCTGGGCCTGCGTTGATTTTTAAAACAACATACTCCTATTTAAAACAGATATTTATCTAGAATTCACAATGTTTAGGTAGAGAAAAATAGGACACAACCTTTACTCACCAGCAGCTTACAGTTTAGTTATAGTCATTCTCAATCCTAGCTTTGAACTGAAAACGTCTGGCAGGGGGAGGGTGTATATATGTATATAGAGTAGTCCCTGTGGATCTCTGAACCCTATATATACTATGTTTTTCCTATACATACATACTTATGATACTCTTTAATTTATAAATTAGTCACAATATTAGGCACAATAAGAGATTATCAACGATGACTAATAAAATAGAATAGTTATAACAATGTAGTGTAATAAAAGTTATGAGATTGTGGTCTCTCTCAAAATATCTTATTGTACTGTACTCACCTTTTCACTTAAAAGAAAGCACTTCACAGCTTCTCTTTGGCAAATCCCAACTGCCAGCATCTCTACTCTTGCACTTCGGGGCCATTCTTAAGTAAAATAAGGATTACTTGAATATAACCACCATGATACCCCATCAGTCAGTCTGATAACCTAGGTGGCTACACAATGACTAACAGGCAGATACTGTATACAGTGTGGCTTATAGGCCATTTTGAAATCTTAAAATAAAAGCTGTACTAAGGATATAAAATCATTTGTCCCTGAAATTAAAACACACACACACACACACACACACACACACACACACACATTATTGTGGCAGAGCCCCCTTAACTGTAGTGACAGTTTAATATGGAAGGTGTGTCCTTAAGGTATTTTACAATGAATTAACATTGAACCTGAAGTCTCTACAATTTCTTTTTAAGTGTTAAGAACTGACCCTCATTTTGACTAGATACTTCATTAATATTCATTTGTATATAATTACCTTAATTTCAGTGATAATGACTTCAGCTACCAACTGTTTGATTGATGGAACTTGCATTTTCTCTGGAAAGGAGCTAAGATATAAAAATCACACCATTCATGCCTGCCTGGTATTTTTAGACGCCTTTAATTACTCACCCTCTAAATAAGCATGCAAGCCACGCTGTGATTGATAGAATCTCTTGGTTGAAGTGATTTTTTTCCCTCAGAATTGGGAAGATGCTTGAATCAATCGAGCACTAAAAATAACCACTGAAAGCCGAACCTTCCAGAATCAGGATGCTCTTGAATATAGCATCTAACAAGAAGCAGGGATTAAACTGCAATCTTTAAGAGATTCTGACAGAAGAAAGAACCAACAGAAACTTCTCGTGGAGTGGAGCGGTCTGGAAAAAATTTTTAAAAAGTCTGTAACTTTCCAAATCTTCACTTTCTGGAAACATGCTCAGAAGCATCATACCAGAAGCTAAACCAAACATGAACTGAATGTCGTGGGGGGCAAGGAAAAGAGCAAGACAGAGTCCAAAATGTGCAAGATCCCTATGACCGGAAGGCTGAGGAAAAGAACACGACCGAGGTTAGAACTGTGTCCGTCCTGGGTGGATGATGGTATGTCCCATCCAGAGATCTGGGCATGTATCTCCTGGGTGGGAATAAATATGTGTTCATACTGAGCACATTACACTAATGTGAAAAGCTAACTGCAACAACAACCATGACAACTACAACAGCATCACATGATAAATCTGGAGAAGGCTGCTCTAGCCAAGAATGTGTTTGGCTTGAAATTATTCCCAGGCACTTCCTTTGTTAATAATAAACAACATTATCTGAAGGAAACCTGGTAATCAGAATGTTGCCTCCCGCTGGAAGTGTTTATACTGTATCGAAAATCAAGCATCTGATAGACTGAGAGGTAGTCTTTTGGTATGTCCTGAATTCTCTTAAGTTCTCTCTTCACTCTCTGACCCTAGTTTATCACTGGCAGAGTTCTCCCTCCCTCTTTCCCTCCCTCCCTCCCTTCCTTTCTCTCTCTCTCTCTTTCTCTTTCTCTCTCTCTCTCTCTCTCTCTCTCTCTCTCTCTCTCTCTCTCTCTCTCTCTCTTTCTCGCTCGCTAAAGTCCTAGACTCCTGTGTTATATTCAAACCCAAAATCACTTGTTGGTTGGACATCATCCCATGCACCCAAAAGTTGCTGGTTTGATTCCTGGTCCAGGCACATGCCTAGTTTGGTTTGTGGGCTTGATTCATGATAGGGGGCATGCGGGAGGCAGCCAATTGATGTTTCTCTCTCACATCAGTGTTTCTCTCTCTGTCTCCTTCTCCCTTTCTCTCTCTCTAAAAATCAATAAAATATTTTTAAAGACTATTTGAACTTTTAAAGACAATATTTCATAATGCCTTATGAATCTGTAATGGATGAATTTAGGAGAAATTAAAGGCAAGACAAAGAAAAAAATTGGGGATACATTTTTTTCTTAATACTTCACCAACTAGGGAGAAGATAGCTCTGCCTGATTTATTAATCCCCATTCAGTATTTATCAGCTGTTTATTTCTGTTAGACTGTGAGCATTCATTAGCTTTTTGGGGGAGGACCTCTCTAAAGACTGGTAGTAAAGATAATGACTAAGTAGTAAAGGCTTCATTGCTTCTCCCATTGAGTAGGGTATATTTCCAGTCTTCTCATAGCTGATTCTGTAAAAGTGGGGCTTTCTGGGTGTCTTCCTCCTTCTCGCCATAGAGAAATTATAAAATATGGAATTCAGGAAGGCGGGTGGAAGATAAAGAAGATAATAAAGCAAAGCAAAAAAAAAAAAAAAAAAAAACACCAAAAAAAATAAAACCGTATTTATAATGATCTTCATGCATCATTTTCAAGGCTTGTTTCCAAGGCAGCTGACCCAGGGAAATGAGCACAGGACCTGCTCATTTTGCACGCAGGGAAAAGGATCCTCCCAGGGTCCTCTCAGCAGTGGCTCTGCTTATCAGACACTGCCACCAACTCTTCAGCTGTGTCCCTTTCTCCTTCCCGTGTAGTGGAAATAACACTCCTGCCTTCTCCTTCCTTTGTAGCAGCTACTAAAGGAAAAGGAAGAAGAAAACAACAACGGGATGTTGCATTGTAGAGCATCTGAAGGCCATGTGGGAAGAAGGGAGCTACAGTTATGTTAACACATGGAGAAAAAGAGGGTGGTCCTATGGAGAAAAGAAGGTGCTAATGCACTTCGTTTCTTTTACTTCTTCCTTCTGTTCCCAATGGCCTCACTGGGCTGTGAGCACCTGATGACACAATGGGTGCGTTCTCTCTGGGACCAGAGCTGGATTATGCCATATTTTTTAAGTGACAAGTGAAAATGGAAAATTAAACCTGACAGCCAGAGTTTATTGTCTACATTAGCTCAGAGCCGTCTAAGTCTGGGATCTTCTAGCCCTGCTCGGCTAAAGAGGGGGGCCGTTGGTAACCATTCATCCCAGGGTGGACTCCCCACCTTGATTATCTTGTTTACACAGGACTGTCGCTCCCATCTGCCACATCCAAAAGGCACTGATCAGTCCTAGCTCATGGCCACAGAGACTCTCAAACTAGGCAAGACAGAACACATAAACATGTCTTTGCTCTGAAGGTGACCGCTACACTGAAAGTAAGTGCTGTTGATGTCAGAAGAAGAAAGTGGGTGATGTGAATGGTGCTCAGTAAATACTTGTGGAATGGATGAATGTAGGCCTTATTTCTCTGTATAGGTCAAAGGATGAGGTTTGTTAAGCAGAGAACCCTGGACAAGATTACAGGAGAGGAAATAAGAAAAGATTTCCCCTTTGCCAGAGGCTATGCTAAACACATGCACACATCACTTTATTTAATACTAGAGGCCCAATGCATGAAATTTGTGCAAGGGGCTCAGCCCTCGCAGCATTCCCAGCTGCCGCCTCGGACCCTGCTGCCTGCGGCCCTGCCCCCCCCCACCCCCCCCACTGGTCATCCCGGGAGGTCTTTCCGGAAGGTCATCCGCCATCTGCTCTAATTAGCATATTAGCTTTTTATTATATAGGATTCAGGACACGCTAATTAAGATTTGCTGTATTATGTAAAAATTCAACTCATTTCCCAAGGAAAAACACAATTCCTAAGAAATTTAGGAAACTTTATGTAGTCCTGTTACCTAGGGAGAAAGGACCGAGTCCATGTTCCGCTGATGCCAGGCCCTGACCTTTCTGTTCCTATGTTGTCCCTGCATGGACTGCGCAAGCCCATCCACAGTCTTCCATCACTCATTCCAAAGGGCTTGCTCCCATCTGGGTGTGTTGAAGCTCCCCAGGGTGCAGCTGAAACATCAGCTGTTTTTGAAGTCTTTCCCGATGGTTCATTCATTCACAGGTGCAGTCCTCCTCTTGTAAATCACTTGGCACCTAGGGATATCTGTCATATCTCACTAACCATACTCTGCCTGCATCATTCCTTCAGTGACAGCCTTATATTCCGCAGTAGACTGCAACGCCCCCGAGGATCTGTGTTCTATTCCTCCTTGCCTCCACTTCCCTGTGATGTCTACCACTATGTTGTGCAAAATGAATTTTGAAGAGAATCAAGACGGGGAATCTGGCAATTTTCTTACTGCCTCCATTATTTGCTGATGAGATGTGTGGATGTGAATGTTTACAACCTGTTAACCCTGCTTTAAGTATCGAAGATAAAATTATCCCACTTCGTGTATGTCCATAACTTAATGACACTCCTGGGGAATATGGAAGCAATCACATTCGGGAGCCCTTACCTTTATAAAGCTCATGAATCTCCTCTGTCTGATAGTTCCGTGTGGAAACAAATAGGGAAACCAGGAAAAAGGTGTTTTCAAACACAGTTTTGAATGAACAAATAGTTGTTGCAAGAGCTTCGTGAACGCACAGATGATATATAACCATATTAAATATATTATCATCCTCTCCCATTTAAAGTCTACTACTCTGTTTATTCATATCATAGTACTTAGTTACAGTTATCTGGGTAGAAAGAAGAGAAATGAGGACTTACTTTTCAAGGGTAAGAGAAGGTTATCTTGATTGAAGTGTTTAAGTCTCCCCCTCATCTCCCTATCCCAGTTATCAACTATAATAAATTACCTTCCTGCCCCCAGGAGAATTATTAACATGGATATAATATTTCTCACCCCCTCTATCTCCCTAACACACTAAAACCTTAAGTAATATTTTATTCTTACACACTGTGTATTTATTCTTCCCAAAGGAGAAAATGTTCATGTGAAAGATGTGCTTCCATAAGAATAGAGATAGAAAGAATCTTATAAGATCCTTATGTATGCTCGGTGGCAGGTAGGTTTGGGCTAGGAAGCAGGTGTGAATGAACAATTAGGGATCATGAATCCTCAAGAATGGACTAGGTACCTAGTGTAATGGAGAAATAGGCCACTCCTCTGGCCCGTCAACCCACATGAATTCATGCCAGTACATCTTGGGTGATTGCAGTTGCATTTAAGGTACTCTCATATATACCAGGGCACTTGACTATTTCTAGAACGTGAGACATTCCTCTATCCTTGCTATATCCTCCCAAGATTCTGTCATCTCTAAACGTCAAGATCACATTGTTGCCTAAGGATAGTACAGATTTTGTTTGTTTTCATGAAGAACCATTCTTCTGCACTCTGTTCATATAATTCTTTTCACTGTTATGAAATCATTTAGTTTTCTCCAAATTTCCTTCACCCTTCATTTGTCTCTCTTTATGATTATATTAATTTCCACTTTAAGTTGTAGGTGTGTGAGTTAGCTTCCTTTGGAAACAGCAAAAGTAAGATCTCTTCAGCTTTGTATCCTTCATAGTTTCTCTAAATTTGTTAGGAGGAATGGATGAAAAATTGAAATGAAAAAGGAATATGAGAACAGAAAAGAAAGGGAAGGGGAAAAAAGACCAAAAGAAGCCTCTCTTAGCATTATTTTCACTGGGATTATTAGCCCAGGAAACAAGATGTGGTAAAAGATAAATATCTTAAGTCAGGGAAGCTGGATTCAGATTCCAATGCTGTAGTTACTAGCTATGTGCTCGTAGATACTTGACTTAACTTCTTTGAAACCTAGTTTCTTTCAAAGAGGAATGGGTTTAATAAAACCTAAGTTGTGGGGTTGCTTAAAGATTACAAGATTCTGGTGCACATGGATCACACAGGACATACCAGGTATAGTTAGCAGGCAGTGAATGGTAGCTATATTGCATTAACCCTTTCTCAATGGACCTTCTTCCTATCTCACCAACTAATTGTGTTCAGTTATTCTTTCTCTAAAGCACATCTCCTTCATAGAATGGCTTTTATCAGCTCCCATTACTAATAAACTAAGGTTATATATATATATATATATATATATCCCTAGTATAATGGAGGGTAAGAGAAGGTTATCTTGATTGAAGTGTTTAAGTCTCCCCCCCTCCCCATCTCCCAATCCCAGTTATCAAATATAATAAATTATCTTCCTGCCCTCAGGAGAATTATTAACCCTGCTTTAAATATCGAAGATAAAATTATCCCACCTTTCAGATTGGATCAAAACCATTTTTGGATATATTATATCTATCTATCTATCTATCTATCTATCTATCTATCTATCTATCTATCTATCTATCTCATGCAGTAAGCATCACAATACTGAGAAATTACTTTAAATGTCACATTTTGTGCATGTAATCATTAGACTCAGATACAGTCTTTTTTGTGTGAAAGCATGCAAGTTGGCTCTTCATGTTGAGTTCATGCTAAAAGATTAGGATGACCTTTTTGTAAGAGTGTGCTGCTGTGTTCTTCCAAAAAGCAAAGAAAAATTCATTGTCTCTCTGCCCCTGTCTTGAAAGCTTCGTGCAAAGCTCTGTACAAGGTGTGTGATGTGTTTGGCTCTTAGTTATTTTCCCAGCGAATAGCCTCACTCCTGGGTAGCATGGTGACTGGAGCGATTTCAGCCATCACATCCGGTCCTAAGAACATCCAGCTTCTGAAGAGGTGAGCGTGTCTCATTCTGTGTCTTCAAAGAGGGCCTCATAGGCTCCCCTTCATATCTCATTGTCCAGAGCAGGGTCACATGCCCACTCTCAGGCAATCCCTGGCAAGGGGAATGAGGTGGCCATGGTTAGTGGCCGTGCACCTGATGCATATGCTATGCAAAGTGAAGGTAGATATATGAAGTAAAGAGTTTTATATTACAAAGGATCAGATGGGCATAAGAATATCGGGCAGGTAACCAATAGTGAGGACTCTGGCAGCTTTAAAGTTTCTACAACTTTAAAATGGGAGACATTGTTTTTCAATGATGCAATGGGAAAATTGATATGGAGATAGTTCATTGATTTTAGTACATAAGCAAAACAAGAGTTGGTTTAAGTTTTTAGGACAAAAATCAAGATATCTTGCTCCAAATGCTGTTTCTCTCCACTTTGTAAACAAATGCTGGACCAAACATGTTTACCTGACCTAGTAGATAGGTAAGTGAAAGGGATTATTTATAAAATTAATTAAGTAGTATTTCAGTGTTTGATACCTTCAAATTTTACCTTAATGGCAATATCAACACTGGAATCTGGAAGAAGCTCAACCACCCAGATACAGCTGGGAAACTATCCACAGGGAATAGAAGTGCTGAGATGCTAACACACGAGTTGTCATGGGCGTGTGCTAGACTGTGTCCTGCCACCTTGTTTTCTTGATTCCTGCCAGTTTTCTGAATCTGGTTCACCAGAATTTTATTGGATCTGTGAACTACTCCATAACCTCTGTCACTAAAATGAGCCAAAGTTTGTGTGTTTGCATGCATGAATACTTACTAATAAGGCTCTCTTCAAAAACCAAAGGCTAGGGGGTATTTAGAACTAGAAATTAATGTCCCATGGCTGCCTCTTTCACTCCCTGAAGATTCTGTAGACTCGTGACTATTTTTGAGCCACATACCTCCTACCTTTCTGATTGGATCCAAACCATTTTTCCTCCTCGTCAGCTTTTCTTATCAAAAGGAAGTTCATAGCTCGATGGCATGTGGGCTAAGATTATAGTCCAAAAAAAATCGGTATCTCAGATCAAAAATTTCTTTGATGACTATTCTTGCTCTGGAAAAAGAAATAAAGGAAAGATAAAGAGCCACAGTTATTTTGTGGTTCTGACAATTGTTTTCAGAAGTCTATTCTTGGCAGAAGAGACCTTTATCCTCAGATCAACAAACCTGTCTACTGCAGGAAGCCTGTGGGTTTTGCAGAGGGCATTAATGCTTTGGTCCCTACTGACATTTATGTATTCTGTTTGTAAACAAAGCAATGTCTTTACAAATCCTGCCCTTTATAATTTTACCAAGTCCTTTTGCTTACAATGGTTAAGTATCTATCTCTTCAAAAAGCAAACAAAACAATATATATCTTGTATAGTGGAAGCCAAAAAGAAATATCTTTAGCATGTGAAAAAACATTCAATAAAAATTTACGGAGTACCATCTCGATGTAAATTTCCTATGCCAGATGCTCTTCATAAAAAGGCTGGTGGTAGGGATAGCAGGTAGGTCTGATTTGTAGTATTTTCTGATTTCCATGGTGTAAACCAGCCGTGGGCAAACTATGGCCCGCAGGCCGGATCCGGCCCGTTTGAAATGAATAAAACTAAAAAAAAAAAAAGACCGTACCCTTTTATGTAATGATGTTTACTTTGAATTTATATTAGTTCACACAAACACTCCATCCATGCTTTTGTTCCGGCCCTCCGGTCCAGTTTAAGAACACATTGGGGCCCTCGAGTCAGAAAGTTTGCCCACCCCTGGTAAACTATACTCCCACCACCATGGCTAATCTCAAGGCACCAACATGAACTTACCTGAACATAGAACTGGGGGCAGATAATCACAATCGCCAGTACATCACTAGGTTTCAGAGTTTGAGAGGGCAAGGAAAATCACATTTATACCAATGAGGCGTATTTTAAAAAGGGAATGATTCTTCTGGGCAGGTGAGCATGGGCAAAGCATTATTCATGAGAGGTCCAGGGCGAACAACATGATGGCGCTAGGAGAGGGTGGTGAATATTCAGGAAATGGCAGGAACAGGGAATGAAAGGGAAGAGAGAGGAATAAGGCAGGGAAGTGGCGAAGGGCATATGCTGGGAAAAGGTGCTTGATACGTAGGGCAGGAAGTAACACATCTACACCATCAAGGAAAAAAGTGCTGAGTCGATGTCTTCCGGGTGGAGCCCCACATGCATTAGAGTGTGCATAGACATCACCCGTGAAAAGCAAAGTCACGGATCACATTTCTTGGGGAGCACACTAAGTAAGCCAGCGACACAGACCCTAGAAATGATCCTTTCCAGACGTCATCCCACCAGCGTTTGCCTGGAGGTGCCTTCCGTGTCTCCGGGCTTGCTTTAGGGTACATATATTTTATATCTAAGGAAGGTGGCAGCAGTTGGGAACAAGGGCCACAACATTATCTTCAAGCGTGCACTCAGGCTGTGGCTCTTGCCAGAGGGGTGTCACTGGAGAAAAATAACTCTGAATTATCTATGTCCCTGAGCCATTTTGGACCTAGCCAGAAAGCCAGTTTCACGGCGATGCCAGGCTGGTAACTGAGTGGGTCCAGAATCCCCAGACAGCAGACATTCATCAGCGAAGGGCAATCTGAGACACAGAATCCTCTACCGGGGAGACACTGTGCTCCCAGTATCAGCTATCCCTTCTGTCTCAGGGACTCCTCTTCGCTGGGGTAGAGCAGGATAATGATGATGAGCGGCTCTCTGTGGAGCCCAAGGCACGTGAGGAAAGGATGGAGCCAGACTCTCCTCGTTTTCTCTGCTTCACTGAACTGAAGACGTAAAACACCTTTAGGACACTTTGTGAGTTTACTACCTCTTTTCTCTTCTTTCCCACTCCCAGGCAGCACCGATGTTGGGCTGCTTCCTTACATTTTAGTCGTAAAGTTGGAGGCTGTCTTTGAATCAATATTTCTTTGCTGCTTTCCTGGAAGGTCTCTCACTCCATCTGCCATATCTTCAGGGGATCTCACGGAGGAACCAAGACCCAAAGAAAGAGTCTTTGCCCAGGTTCAAAAAGTAGTCAGGGTTCATGTGTCATCTTCAACTCCTTCACCCCTAAAGGATTCACCATATACTACATAGAGGGATTCTACCTGAAGGAATGGAAGTGACTACTTAAGAAAGGGCCCAGGTAAAAGCAGAATGGCAGCCCAGAACAGAAGCAGGTGTCCATTAAATTGAGTTGCCTTCCTTTTCAGGTATCATGCTTGTTTTAAACATGGATTGAAAACACAAACAGTACGGCACATCTATTTTACATCCACTTGTTTTTGATAGCTGTACTGCGCCCAGCACACCAAGGCCCTGTCTCATTTTTGTTCCCCTGTGAAGGAGGGTCTTAGTATCCTATGCACATCTCAGCTTTTTCAGTGGTTACAGATTTTGGGGGGTGGCAGAACCATGTTGCCCTGCAGCAGGTTCTTGGACCTGGGAGATGACCATGGCTGATGAACTCCCTTCTATTGCCATCCTGTCTTTGAAGGAAAGAACACGTGACCTCCTGTAATAGCTACTGTTTCCTCAACTGTATTCACTCATCCTTGGATACAGGTTCTTCCTACATGAAGGCTCTGGGTTCACTCCCCCCCCTTCACCCCCCCCTCCAAGGTTTAATTGCAGGCAAGAAAGACATCTCTGTCTTGTTCTCCTGGACTGAATCCCATTTAGCTGCTTCCCTAAGACCACTGGCTGCTTCTATCATGACACCACGTTGCTCTGAAAGTCTTTACTATATGCGTCTGTCTCTTTCCTGTGGGCAGGCAGTGTGGCCCATTCACTCCTGTACAGAGTAAGGCAGACCTTAGGAGATCGAATAAGTGGTTGGATTTCATTGCTATAAACTAGATAGGAAAAATTACTGTTGCTTTAAGGCTCTTACTTGTGATATTCTTCATAGTAGTCCTTCAGTCTTAGGTCTGGAAGGGCAATAGTGGATTAAAGGCCCAACTCCCACTACCAAGGCGCAGCTAGTGACACTCCCAATCCAGGTCAATATCTATTTTCTGCTCCATGATCTCCATCTCCTGGATAGCCTCCTTTCCTCTCTTTCTCTTGAGAGATTTTCTCTGGTAATGAGCCCAACATGGAGATCTATGGAAACTTTTGACACTCGCCCTAATGTAGCTGGTCCCATCGTTGTTAGCCCAGCTTAAATGCAGTGCAGGGAAAGCTGGATTTTGAGACCACATATAGGAAGAAACATGGGGGCATTTATTTGTCTGCTATTTGTCATTTCTAGTCCAGTCGAGCAGCCTGTCTTATTTGAGCTCTACTAAGCCCCATATACCTCATCCTTCTCCTGTGTAAGTTAGTTAGGGAATGGTCTTTAGAGCTTTCCCAAGCACTTCAGAGCAGTGTTGTATAAAGGACAGAAATAGTCTTTGGACCTGGAATGCCAAAAAGCTTTTCAATATTAGCTTCATCCTTTCCTTAACCAGCTGAGCATTTGAACAAGTCACAAGTCACTTAACTCTCTTGGCCTTGGGTCTTTCCTTTTCTTTTTCTTTTTCTATTCAAGTAGTTGCATTAGATGATCCTTAGGATACTCTATAGTTCCAGATTCTGTAAGGCTTTGATTCTACCTCTTCTGAAACCATCAATGCAATTAGGTTATTTGAATTTAAATGAGCCCATTCTAATCTGTTGTGAGCAAATGTATTAGTGCTATTAATTGTCTCCTTTTAAAACTGTGAAGCTAATATCTTTTCTGAGTGAAGGATATTAGTATTTTCTTGTCTCAAGAACAGATTTATTAGATGTCCCACCAACATAAGCCATGATCACCCACACCCCAAATCAGCCACTACTCTGTAAAAGGGAATTGAGCACTGCTAATTTAAATGCCCGAGTGGAAGAGAAACCGAAACCTTTGTATACCCTTTGCAAAGTGCCCGCTTACATGCCAGTGTCTGAAGTTGCTCTTTTCACTGGGCTTCCAATCTCAAGCAGTATTTTTAATTCACGGAGTAAAATCCTACCGAGTTTGAAATCTGTTGCATCAAGTCACCAGAGGGACTTGACATCTCTCTCTTTCAGAGGGGAAGTCAAGCACAGCGGTTCAATTAAACCAGCACTAGGTCCTGCACTCCACAGACTGAAGTGCTCGAGGGAAAGGCATCAAGAAGGAAGTTCTGTGCTCCTGTTCACCCCTCTTGGCTAGAAAAATCATGGTGGTTGTTGACCAGAAAATTGGAAAGGAATGAGATGCAAGATGGCAGCCGCTGCCTCCTTCCTATTAACCTCCAGGCTGGAGCACTCTGCAGAAAGAAGGGTGACCAAGATGAATTACCTCTTGCACCTCAGTGCATTGTCTCACTCATGGAAGAAGGCTGAGATGTTTGCAATTCCCACCAGGAAATTCCAAAGATCATAGAAGTCATTAGGATGGAAGTTTTTAGGTCAGCCAAGCAAACCAGGTATCTGGAAGGAAAAAAAAAAGAAACTGCTTCTAGGATTTCAAAATAAATGAGAGATGAAATGGTTGAACTGCTATGATAATTATTGGCTCTCAAATTAATGGTAATAATTACCTTAGCAAATTGCCATGCAACTGTTCATTGAACAAGTTCATAATCTAATCCGACATTGTTGTTGTTTTATAAGATAGTTTCTCTCTATTTTTAAGTCTTGAGGCTAAAGCTTCTTGCTTTAGACTCATTTGTTCTTTAATCCCTGCAAACCAAAGCTCTTGTTGTGCATAATGAGAGTAAAATGGTTGAAGGAAAGTATTTAATGAATGTCAATCCCGTGTCCTGTGCAAAAAAATCTTGAACATCTCACCCCGACAGACCTATCCCCACACTGTTGTGGGTGCATTTGGTTCATTAAGAATAAAATAATAAGCTGTGATCTCTGGGTCACATTTGAGACTTCTGTGAGCCAGGAGAAGGTGGCTAACATGAAGCACAGCTACTCCAATTCACTGTGTGCAAAAGATGAGGTGGCATTTTTCTCAGCACAAGCAGTGAGAGGAGTTTTTGCTAATGTAAGTGAGATTTTTGCCTTACTCTCCCCTGTGCCCTTTCTGATTCTCTATGTTCCTATAGAAATTATTCCTTTGGCTTTTATATGTGACACCACTTTCTCAAAAGGCAACAAAACTTGTTTTTAAAAATTATTATTGATTTTTTATTTGCAGTTATTGTCATTTTAATCATATAATCTTTGGTTCTTGCTTAATTATTTTACTGTCCTTTATGAGATAGAAACCGATACCTTTTTACATTGAAATGCTGAGGAGCCCTGCTCTTAGCAAGCATCACTGGCTTTGGAAAAGGACTTTTTGATACTGAACTACAATAATCACACCCAGTTTGGGCTTCCCAGTGCATCGGTATCCTGACTATCTCTTTTGACAACAATTTATATCTTAGAGCCATGTTTCCTGAACCTACCCAGGTAGTTGTTCACAGGTGAGGGGATCCTGAATTAGGGCACTTTATGTCTCAAAGCCACTTCAATTTCTCAAATGTGTCATAAAGAGTAACAGTCATTCTGACAATTGTCATTTTATCCATATTTGCTAGATAACCTTAGACTTGCGGGTCCTTCAGACAGCTGTAAACTTCTTGTACTGTAATTCTACACAAGTTTCTTATCTTTTTAACACAAGAGAACCCTCAACTGAAAATTAATTTAGGGAAATTGAAAGTCTTTTTTCTGTGTTCGCCTGTTTGTAAATGATAAGGGCCATAAACAACAGTTTTAATAATTCGGTCCTTTGCGCAGCAGCAGCAGCGGCTTATGATCCCAGCCACCGCCTCATACCCACATGAGCTGATCCCCATTTCAAGCCAACACTCACTTCCTGTGATGAATTGCAAGGGCTCATCCCAATTTAATACATGGCTTCCTTCATATGGAACATGCGAACCAGACTATCTGCTGGAGACCTGAGCTGTGAGGGTTTCTCTCTGCACAGACTGCAGGAGAGGAAATTACATGGGGAAAGATATCGCACTTATTCTTTTTTCTTATATTTGTTAAATGACTCAAGGATTGCTAAAAACAAAAATCAAACAAACAAATAAACCTTATCTCATGGAGTAGCTATCACTAGAGGGATGCCAGACAAAGGGGACAGTGGACAAAGGAATAAGAACAATGGCACCAAAAACTGAGGCTAAGAGAGATTATATAATTTGTTGCCCCAGATCACACTGTTAGTGTCAGAGCTAGGAATCCCTTCCATGTGTTTCCAGCTCTCTGTGCCAAGTCCTGATTATACACTGTTTGCATGGAGCAGGGGGCTGGCGGGAGACTGAATGGGACCCTTTGAAGCACAAGCAGGCGGAAGGGCTCATTGCACTTAAGTTTCATGAGCATTCTTCTTCTTACTGGCACTCTGGTTTGGGGACCACCATTAGTTTCTATATTCTGCCTTTTGGGGGTACATAGCAGAGGACCTATTGCCAGGAGGAGATATGCTCTTTATACGGGCCCCCTTTCCGCAGCGTTCATGTTTTCTCCTCCATCAACTTCTCACTTGCTGGTTGTCCCACATCTTGCAAACTTGTCTTCCTTCCAGGCTGTTCGGGTTGAAAGGAGTTGATCTCCCCACTCAGCAATACATCCCAGGCCTGGAATGGATGGGGAGGGGACTGAGCCTGCCAATGGGATGGAAATCACCTGAACGGCCAGCCCTCCTATCTCCCTATCAACACCAAGGTTGCACAAGGCCCAACTAGCAAGGCGAGCCTGCCCTGCAGTAACTGTAGCCCCGCTGCTGCTCCTGAGCCCCGTGTTTATCGTCAGTGCTCTGTGTTTGCAGCCTGTTTCCTAGGCTTGAAATGCAAAGTGCGTTGTATCTAGAAACTGACAAGTGAAGATTTTTATCCATTTGCTGTGTCGGGTGTGATAGCACAAGCAGTGTGTTTTGTACTTAAAACACAAGCTGGTTTTCTATAAAAATGCATGGGAGTGAAAGCTCGGGCCCAGGGAAGCCAGTTGATGAATGCATCCTGGTAGGCAATTAAGAAAGGGACAAGATAATGCAGGGAAATTATATTTCTCTCGTTTTGCACGAGATTCAGTGTTGCTGTCTCCTAATATATCAGCTACTTCTATCGGCATGCCACATTGAAATTTTCCTTCCTGAAATTTATGGGTGCACATTGGCCATGTATCATTGCTCTTATTTAATTTCATGGCAAACACAGGCACATCTCCACTTCCCTCTAAGCTGCACCTTGCTGCAAGCAACAAATTGAAGAAATATATGCCTTCTCTTGGAGGATGAGGCAGGGAATAAACATTGTTCTGAGGGCGGGACAGGCTTCTCCAGATCCCTCTCTCTGGAGCACACAGAGTGGACATGCAGCCCACCCAGGTTCCTGAGCTGACGGGGAGTGCCCTGCAACTCTGGCCATTGGAGGGTCGCTCAAAAAATAATTTCTCTAGTTATGGTAACGCATACCAAATTCCAAGGAGACTAGATATGGCCTGGACATTCAGCTACCTTTAAACTGCAGCATGCATTTGCCTCTTTAAAAATACATTGCAGACCCCCCTCTTCAGCAGGGCTCTCATGAAACCCAGATTGGAGAGTTGGTCTTAATGCTTCTGTTGTGTCTGCAAACACTCAGCACGTCCTCAATAAGAGGAGGCGCTGACAGTGGGGTAAGCAGCCCTGCCCCTCACATCTCTCTTGTCAGTCTCCCACTGTTTCTGACATTCCCGTGATATTTCACAACTTCGTGTTCTGCTTTCAAGGCTCCACATGACATAACGACTTAGCACACTTGTTGCCGGAGAGTTGGAGTGGGATAGGCTACAAAGACAGTAATTAATAAGCCACAATAACAATGTACACTTATTAATAAACACTCGTTGTGCACTGAAGCATTCTGAATACTTTATGTACATGGTCACGTTAAACCCACATAGCACCCTTACATGTCAGATACTCCTCAGGTTTCCATCATAGAGTTGGAAATCTGAGACACAAAGAGATGAAATTGCCCTATGCAAGGTTATTAATCTATGAAGAAGCTATGAGAGGCCTGTGACCCAGGTCTCTGACTCACCTCCTTGCTCAGTCATGTGCGTGTACCACCCCGGAAGCAGCCATCCCTTCCAGAGAGCTCACTGGTGTCCCAAATTAGACTTCCTGCATCTGGCAGGCTCAGAAGAAATGAGATAATGAATGACAAGCTCTGATGGGTAAAAGGAAGAGGAAATTGTATGTTAGCAGACCCTTTGCCTTTCCACGATTTGAGCATCTCGTGTCTCAGCTAGACAGTAACATATAGAGGATCTAAATTAGATAAAAGAGTGGGAAAAGCAGTGTGTACTGGGGAAGAACATAGGCTATACTGGCATTGAGTTGACGTCTTGTGTTTTCAACACTTTCCAATCAGTCCTATCTGAGCAGAGGGGAGATTTCACACATGAGCACAGGTGGGACTGGGTCGGGGTAACTGTCTCCCCTAGGACAGGGGGGATGTCATAGTTCTGATCCTTAGTGGTGACATTCACAATAGTTAAGAGTGTGTACAGCATAGGGCCTAACCACAGGACAGATGCTAGCCCTGGTGTTGGAGACAGCATCTGACAGTCCTCTCAGGGGAGGTCTGCAAGGTCCTGGAGGAGGGACTGGGTTGGCAGGGAGGTAGGGAGCTTGCACAGTGGTTATTCACACACCAGAGGGAAGATTTTTCATATTTTAGCCACCAACTGGGTACATACTTCCTAGTTTCAGTCTAGTTTGTACAAAATGGAGTCTCAAGACCTGATTTCAGAAGGTATGGCTCTACAGAGCAGTCGGGGTAGTTGTAGCTCTTACATCTAGCCCTTGGCTGGAAGAGCTTTGCCTGATCATGTGGACACAGCTGCTACCTCACCCCTCCTCTTTCTACTCCCATGCTCCATCACTCCTACGTGTTGTTAGGACCTGCCTCTCCCTTCCCTTGCTTAAGTTGCAAGAGCCTATTTCCTTCCCTGGGTCAGTGCTGGTAGAGAAAGCTAAGGTCATAACAAGCTCAGAGACTCCAGGGCCATGTAGGGAGTTATTCTTCAGCCCTCAGTCTGTGGTTCAGTGGGCCCCACCCCCCTCCTCACCCCTGCAAACCAGCCTGGTCTCCATGACTCTGCTCCCTACAGGGTGTGGGGTTCTTCTCTGCATCTGGGATTTCTCCTCAATCCAACTGCTCTATTGGGGTCCTGCTCCCATGAGAAAGGTTCCTCTCCAGCCTCACCTCGACAATTCTTATATCTTAACAAAACAAGGTCATACATGTACTAATAAGACCACAGGTTTTGAATTCTAGCTCCAATCTTTCTAGTAGTCTATCCCCAGGCAAGTTGCTATTTTTCTTCTTCTTATAAACCATACAGCTCCACTTCCAGAATGCAGCTGTGATTGAGGAAAAGAGTGTTTTGTTTTCACCATGTACCTATAATAGTCGCACATTAGCAACTATTCCCAGGAAATCAACCACTCTGGTCTAGTTGTGGTGAGAAACATAACTTATGAACAGGTGCCTTGTTCCCTTGAATGTTCATTCATCTGTTAAAAGGCCCTTGTCCTCCAAGACTCAGTCCTGGCATCATCTCCCCTGGAAGTTTCCCCACCCCAGCTCATCCTCACCTCTGGGGCCTCGTGAGACATGCCTCCCAGGGACTCCGAGGTCCTCCTGGTCTCACTACTCTTTACCTAGAAAATTCTCTGACCAGGTTGTGAAGTTCTTTGAGATCAGGGACTGTGTCCTTTCTTTTCTATCTCTCTTTTCCCAGAAGGCTACTTAATGGCTAGTGCTCAATACATAGTGCTCGAAGAATGAATGAATAAAAGAAAACAAGTAAATACATTTATTATTATTTTTTTGTATAAAAACCTCCTAGTTGATCTTTACATGAGTCTTTTTAACAGAGCAAATATTAGCATCACCTGATGGCAGACATAAGAACCAGACAAGGGCAATGACTGGCTTACCTTGAGTAAAACGAGAAAATATCTGGGCTAGAACCCAGGGCTCAGAAAGCCAGAACTACAACCAGCCTCCCGGTTCTGTACTCTCTCAGTGAAATTTTATAACCAGATAAGTTGCCTGAAGTTTGTGTTTTCTGCTGTAGTGATACTTCACTGCTCTGCGGTGTTATCTTGAGCCAGGTATAGGTCCTTGGTGTCGGGAAGTGGTAATTATTGCAACACAGGGAAAAAGAAGTGTGCGCCTAGCTTTGGAGGCTCACCCCCTGTTATTAATTCAGGTGCTGAAGGTTGTGACACTTGTCATCGGAAAGATAATTTTCCTCAGATTTAATAATCGCAGTTAAGTCTCAGATTTGATTTTAATTTCAGACCTCGATGTCATGAAGTATTAATTATCTCCATTACCTACTGATAATATTCCTGCAAACATGCACATGTTTGATTGGCAGGGATCTTTATTAATTTACAAGGATGAACTCAATTAGAGAAGCTCATTTATCGGCACAATTCCACCTACATTCCTGCTATTTTTGAATGGAGCGAGTTCCTAGCCAACTCACAATTCCGAGCATAGAGGGTCAAATCCTGTCAGGAGGGCAGCTGACTCTCACAGAGATTGATTGACACATATTGCATTGTCTGATCTGCCTGAGTTTGCTTTCAAATGAGTGAGATAAACCTTTGGGACTAATTAAGATTCTTATAGTAAAATAATGAGAGAGATTTTCTGTGTCGACTTGACTCCCCGCCTCCCCCCTCCATTTCCATGCCTAGGGTTTTTCTTGGGGCTGGTACAGTCACACCTCATTTAAGGAACTACATATGTTTCCACGGTGTTTTAAAAAATCTTGATGAATGCTAATATTTTATGTTAAGTGAATTGGTTCCTTTTAGCTACCCACCACGTAGCCCAGCATAAAGGGAAGACTACTATCATGAAATGTCATGCCTTCACTCGACAGGGTAGATACTTCGGGATTTGGCAAGTGAACCCTGCTCATGCCCTGTCCTTTGTCACTTACAAGAATAACATAGTTTGACTTGGATACATTTCTCCTGGTGAAATGAATATTTATGAAATTAAGGAAGAGAGAATTAGCTTGAGTGGGATTCTCCAACACAAGGATATAGCAGGGGTAGTTTCCTGGCCCTGCTGCTAAAGCATATCTTTGCCAAATGACTATAAGCACAGTGCCTTCTGGTTCTGCTTCAGAAGAGAAAACTCTATGCTTAGGCTTGGGGAATAGCAATGCAGAATCACAAAACAAAGAAATTCCAACAATGCCTTCTACTTGCATAGTCCCTCCCTAAGGAGTGCAGCTGCATCTCATGCGTACACATAACCAAGCAATACTACTTTAGATAGTGTTCGGGGGGAAAAAATAATGATAATTCAGGCCTGTTCTATCATCTACAGGGCAAACTGGAGCTTGTGGGGAAATGTCCAGCCAGAGTGAAAACGCTATCAGAGAATCTCAAATCAATTCAGGAGAGAGAACGATTGTTGTTTGTGATACGGGGCGAAGGTAAGCAACATCTTTTTACTTTAAATATTTGCCTTCAAAATTACGTTAGCCTCTGCGGTGATGAAAGGACCCAACTCCTTTTTGTCCTAAGATAACTGTCTAGGCTTTAGGAAAAATAATACATATTATTAGTCGTTTTCAAGCATCTTTAAAGATCTTTCAAAGAAAGTTGCTGGAAATAGGGACCCTACCTCCTGAATACAGCTCTACTCTTCTCTACTCCTCTTTCTCACTGTCTGCTTGCCCTCCCAGCCAGAAAGCTGCAGGGGTCTGTCAGACACTGGTCAAGAGCTATTTTGGACTTGGCAATCAGCACACCAAAGCAGGCGTTCTGTGTCTTTTCCTCAAGTCAGGAGTAAGGCATGACCCACCATACAGAGATCTCACCCAGGGTACTTGGTTTTGCTGATTCCTGAAAGGATTAGATGGAGGAGCTAAAGTGGTAGAATTATTTCTTGCCTCCACAGAGAGGGAGGGTAGAAGGAAGAGTGAGGGAGAGAGACTTTATCTACATGATTCATCAAGGGAATAGCCTTCCTGTTTCTTCTCTCCTGGCCCATAGAGGTGATGATGAGCAAGGAAACTCATGCTACTGGACTAGCTCTTCCAGAGTGGTTTCCATAGAAACTTAAATGTCTGAAAAGTTAATAGACACTATAAGCAAAAATTGTTCCACGCTTCCATAAAATGCTTAGTAAAACTTTTAAATGCTTAATAATTGAAGAACTTGGTGCAATTATGCATTAAATATATTTTGTTGTTGTTGTTGTGAATATCTAAGGAAGGGCTGTGTATATTTTTTCCTCAACATTTTCTAGTGTAGATTGATGCAATGCTAAGTGCTCCAAATTATGTAGAATGCAGATTAAGTTCTTGCCCTTGTAAAACCAGCAGTCTCCCCAAAGGAATAAGTTGTACACATAGAAGTCAAATTAATTGGATGATAGCTCTATTTTACACGCTACTATCACCTATAAGCATGGGCAAATGGAAAACTACTTCATACAAACCTTAATTATACATGATGGTCTTGGCCTGGATTGTTCTTTGAGTTTTTCCTAATCTATCCCTTTCCTCTGAATTGTAGCATCTTAGCACCTATCTATTACCATGATTTGGACATATGCTTCTGAGGATCTTGGAATAGTCAATCAATACTTGAGTAATCAAATTTGTTTTCACATTTTGAATCTATTTTGCCTTTTAATTTCATATTGACAATATCTCACCTTATCCTCTTGAACAGTGCTGTCTGATGGAAATATAATGTGGGCCGTGTCTATAATTTTAAACTTTATAATAGCCACAGTAAAAAGAAATGGGTGAAATTAATTTTAATAATATGTTATGTTAAACCTAAAATATCCAGTAATATTATCATTTCAATGTATAATCATTTAAAATTATTAATATGTTGTTTTTCCTTCTATTTTTGTATAAAAATAGAATCCAGTGTGTATTTTACATTTATGGCACATCTCATGTCAGATGAGCTGAGGCTCAGGAACTCCATAGCCACGTGTGGCTAGTGGCTACCGCAGTAGCCAGCATAATTTTAGAACAATACTTTTCAAATTTGACCTCTCAACTAGTAGCACTGAAATCACTTGGGGATGTTTTATAAATACCAATTATTGGTCCCCCGTCGAGGCCCACTGCATCCAAAACTCGGTGGGGGTGGGGCCCACCAATCTGCTTTCACAAACCTCTCGGGGAATTCTGATGATTGTGAAAATTGCAAAACAACTACTTTAAATTACAGGAACAATGATTGTGGGATGAGGGCTTAGGAAAGAATTCAGGCTGAAGAGTTACACCATGATGTATATATATTTTTCACTCAAACAAGTGGGTAATGGAGGTCTTTTATAATTTACAGAAAAACAAATGGAATTGATAATACTATTGTTTCATTTTAATGCTCTTCCACCCATAATTTTGTAAACATTGGTGCCTACAATATTGGTCTCTGTTATGAACAAGACTCAGCCCAGCTCAATAGCAAGGACCCCTCTGGGCATTTGTGCAGTGAATGAAATGAAGCTAGGCAGGGTCAGAATGTGGAAGCTGGGCATGTCAGGCCAAAGCTCTGGACTTTGTCCTGCAGAGAGACTCTAGTTCTACTTCTGCTCTACTCAGTGGTTTCTTGCTCTCTGCCTGACACTGGCTTCCTCAAAGGGGCAACTTCTCTCCTGGGAAATGCAAATAGTTTTGTTTTCTTTGGAATAATTGCTTATTTTGAATAATATATGCTGTGCATAAGTAATGAGTGGAGAAACAGTGTGCAAACATGCCTTTCTTCAATTGCCTCCTATTTAGGCAGGAGGAGAGCCATGCTGGGATAGACAAGCCCACCTCCCCAGCAGCAGTCCCTTTAGTCCCTGCATCACCACATTAGCATTGCGGCCACACAGTCTCTCTGCTGGGCTTGGGAACAGCAACTTCAACCTGCTGCCTTGTTTACTAAATGGAATCAGCAGATAATTTCACGGTGGTACAGACAGCATGAAAATCCCGCTCAAGATTCATAAATCCTGCTTTAAATTTGGCCAGCTTATACACAGGCTGCCCTCTCAGCCCTGTCCAATTGGAAGCAGCAGAGTCACCCCAGGAATGGGAGATGGAGTTTGGAGGGGGGGAGAAATGCATGCCTAGTCTCATTACCCAAGTCCCCAGAGAGGATGTAGAGGGGCTTTGGGCCAAATGAGTGGGGAGAGAAGCATTAATCATAATCCGTAGTCACAAAGTGGAGGAAATGAAAAATTTCTCCAATCTGAGGACCAAGATCACTGAGCTCTCACTGCATAAACCTTTAGTGAAATAGGTGCCTGGGACCAAGAGGTGCCTAAGTTCATTCCCTCCTCCACATCTATTTATCCTTAGCTGTTCTTGATTAAAGTACTCATAGTTCATGCCTCAGAGGTTTAGCTGAAAGTACTGAAATTGGGAAGGAAAGAGAATTGAGGGGTCGGTCGGGAGAATCAATTGGAAGGAGACATTCATGGGAAAGAAGAAATCTAATGCTGATTGAACTCCTGAAGGGTGGGCCACTCACTTAAGTCCATTTCAGATCTTTAAATCTCCAGGTAAAATATAGAAAATCTTTCATGCATTCTTAAACATTAATAATACCAATGAAAGCCTGTTAGCTTTCATGCAACATACACACATACACACACACACAGAATTATATTAGTTATTTCTTTAGTGGACACATTAAGGATCAGGGCTTCAATACATGAATTGAAGGGTGGTGGCTCAGAAAGTCCATCACAGAGTATATCTAAGTGTTGGGGAAGGTGTGAGAGCTACCGGTAGACTTTAAGGCAGAGTTATTACATGGAGAAAAGATCACAAATATTTATCTAGTGCCAGAGTTTCACGAATCTGAGTGACGGGAGTTTAAGGACCTGAGATCTGCCGACTACAGGAAGTGATTTCCAGCGGGAAATGCCTGTTCCTGACCACAAAGTAGAGGCTGAGGCAAATGGGATTTTAGAATTTCCATCCACCCCGTCTTGGGATTATATGATTACTGATCACATAAACCTTTCTAGAAGACGCAGCATTAGCCCTAGCAAGTCTGCAAAAACTCTAATCATCAGGGACTGGATTCAAGCTAACAGATGAAGATGAAAAAGGGAGCATTATCATTCTGAGAAATCTTGGGTAAATTACAGAATTCAATTTAGAGGGACACATGGGCCAATTGTCATAAGCCTAATGGGTATGGAACACTCATCTTTGTGTTAGAGAGGGCTTCACCTTGCCTCTGTGAGGCAGAGTGAATCATATGTGTCCAAAAGGAGTTGCCCGTTTCACAGGCACATACATTGGTCTGCCTTCAGCTACCTAGATGAGAACAAGTGGAATGGGTCTCTATAGAGGACATGTGTTACTGCCCAGGTCTGAGTGCAATAGGCAAGAGAGAGTTGTGGCTAGCATTGAGAAACGAGAAACTCCAGGAGGGAAAAAAAAGCATTTCTTTGGAAGATGCTCACATTCTGCGGAAAGGTTAGTTTAAACATCTGAGTTAATGTACTGTAAACTGTAAGACTATTTCCTAAACAAAGGCAGTGCATAAGTGGCACATTGATTGTCTTGGGTTGGTGCATTGTGTGTTTTGGGTCACAGCTTGTTTGTAACTGAAAGCAAGCAGTCACGATGTGATGGATTTGCCTATGTGTGAAATGGATCTTCAGCAAGGGAATCACAAAACGTTTACACTTCTAGACATGAGCACTCCCAACACAGCACATTCTGCCTTTCCAATTTCATCCAACTGTGATAGAGGGAAGAAAAATTCCATAACATCAATGTGCACTTAATTGTCAGAGGGAAATAAAATTACAAAGTTTAGTGATACCATAAAAATCTGTGCTGTTATGCAAGAACCTAAAATTACATGCTCTCTAAAGGAAAATCATTATACTACAGGGACTCACAAAAGCTTTCCAAACAGAGCTGCATAAGCTCACAGTTAAGAGCAGTTACTTCAGGTTGAAAGAGACTGAAAAACAAAACAAAATGAAAAGCAGTCATTGTCAGGCTGTAAGAGTAGACAGATCCCAGATGACTTTGGGTCATTCTGCTATTTCCAGCCCATGGAGTTAGAGGTGCAAATTTGAGAATAATCTGGTTTTAAAGTATAAGTTTAAATTGTGTCCTGTTATTTGAACTCCAATTAGCACATTATTTTACATTCTAATAGGTAGTTCAATCTTCTGTTTAAATAAAGCAATTGGATTCTCTTAAAGTTGGCCATAATTTAGGAAAAACAAAGCAAATGAGAAATACCATGGATAATAATTAATTCGTATAATTTGGGAGATTTCCCCAAAGCTAGAAGACTTGTGTTTTCTCAGCGAAGGAGGGTGATGGAGGAAAAGACACTGGGTTTTGTAAATTGATCCTTCAGTTTAGAATCTGGGCTTTGTTTTGTTTTATATATGGCGACTAAAGCAAGAAGGTGCCAGATGACTTATCTGGGCTTCTGGGTATAGGAGAAAGTAAATGGGGCTTCAAGTCGCTGCTGTGGGTTTTTCTTATCCAGGACTTTCCTGTGCGGGGCGATTCTGTCCTGTTGGCTTCTTAGGAGATGACCTGTAAGAAGCCGCACAGTGAGCTGAGCTGTTTACAGAGGTCCAAGCACTGTTGCTCTGGGGCAACGGGGATCCCAAGGTCATTATCTGGAATTCTTTGAGAATATGACCCACTTTGGTCAAAGCTCCTGGCCAGTCAGTGCAAAAATACTCCCTCATTCACCCAGCCCAATGCACTGCCAAGTCTTTGGATTTCTTCTTTACCCTCATCCAAGTGGAAAGGGAATGGCTTTGGACTGCAGCAACCCGGGTTCTAGGACCGACTCTACTTGGTAGCTGGGTGATCTCAGGTGCAATGTTTGAACATATGGAACCTCAGACGTTTTCTCTAGTAAACTGAGGGTGATGATGCCTACTTCATAGTGTATTAGACTTAAGAAAAAAGTACATGCTTCCTTCTTTTCTCTTGTCAGCAGATTTACATTTGTGGGCAATGAATGATTACTGTAAGAATGAGACTCGGTTCTGACAACAGTGAGTAGAAAGAACCGAATATTAAATATCAACAGCCATAATGCTTCAGACCAGGCTAATGTGGGAGCACAGGCAGAGTTGCCAAATTTAGTGTAAGAATATCCCAGCTTATATTTGGATCATACTTACACTTTTTTTTAAAAAAATGTTCATATCAGGAATTTGAACTTAACTGGATGCCCTGTATTTTATCTGGCAACACTAAGCACAAAGTGTCATGACTATATGACCAAAAGGATGTGTGTTTATGTGAAGGTCACCAGACAAGGTGAAGGCACATGGAGAAACTGCGGCATCATGGTTGTTATTGAGTTGGAAAGGCACTAGGTGGAGGGGTAGTTCTTGGGGTTCTCGTAAGAATCCGGTTTAATTCATCATTATGATACGTTAGCATTTACCAAACAAATAATTGGTAATTGCTAACAGATCATTATTATCATATGTGTTTAATCTGAAATTAATTTGAAGTACGAGATTCCTGTTGTTGATTTATTTCCAGTTACCAGGTACATATGGGTGATTGCCGGGGTCCAACCCCAGCGGGTCCAGGGGTCCCCAAAGGTGTGGACGGAGTCGGTGAAGAAGGAATGACACGGAGACAGCGTTCAGTTGATCAGCAGCCTAGCCAGGATCTCCAGCCAGGATCTCCAGCCAAGTTCTGGTCTGGATCTCCAGAGAGGTTCTGGTTAGGATCTCCAGCGAAGTTCTGCCTGGGATCTCCAGCCAGGTTCTGTGTCCATGTTCTCTTGCTAGGTTCTCCAGCCAGGTTCAGTTACCAGGTTCTAATCAGGTTCTCTTGCCAATTTCTGTAGTCAGGTTCAGTGCAGGATCTTTTGCCATGTTCTCTCCAGCGAAGTTCTTCTGTCTGTGTAGGTTCCTTCTTCTGAGTTCTGTCTTCTTCGTTCTGTGTTCTGAGTTCTGTCTTCTTCGTTCTGTGTTCTGAGTTCTGTCTTCTTCATTCTGTGTTCTGAGTTCTGGCTCTTGCTGTCTTGTTGCATCTGTATTTATACCAGTTGATTCAATCCTATCAATCTCTATTACAAAGGTTAGGGCGTTTCTTATCTTCATTCCAGGGAGTAAAGATTATGTAGCTTAAGCACGATTGTTCGTAGTTAAAGTGATTAATTACCCGCCTGGCACTTAGTTAAGAGGTTTTATTCCCTCCCTAACTTCAGGGGAAAATCCCTACCTGGGGAAACAACCTTTCTCAGAGACCTTGGTTAAAACACATAGTGCCAAGAAGGTGAGCAAACATATTAAGAACAGTATGCCATATATGCCAGGTCCCTTGAAACAGCAAGCATGGACCGGCTCCCGGCAGGTGATCTTGATCTGGTTCCTTATAGCTTAGGAAGAGAGAACCCAGTATATTCAGGGTTTACTCTCCTCTCAGGAAATAAAACATGAGAATAAGCCACTCACCTCTAGGGCATCACTGGGCAGCTTGGAGAGTGGGGACCCCAGAAGACAGGTCCCAAGTTCACCCAGATGCTGTGGGACAGCCATGAGGTGACACCTGCCTTAACCTCTCTGCTGCAGAGAGTGGGACTTCTGTCTTTTCTCCCAGATTTTCCTCTGTATTTTCCCAGATCACCTAGGAAAGAATGACTTTGAGAATTGTGCACTGTATTTCTGTTGGCATGTCTCCTGTCTGAGATTGTGCCCTCATTAGCTACTGACACTAGTGCCAAGGGAAGAAGCCTGGGTTTCTTTTGGCCATTGCATGCCACTGTGGTACACAAGTGCACACATCTTTCCTAATGTGTGATAGTCATTACAATCTTATTTTCGCCTACGGATGTAAAACAGTATCTCATTATTTTCATTTGCATTTCTCTGCTTGCCAGTGAGTTTGACAGCTTCTTCTTACACCTATTAGTCATTTTGTCCTCTTCTTTTATTATCTATTAATACCTTTGTTCACATTTCTACTGGAATTCATTACTTTATAGATATTGTCTTACAGGTTCCATTTTTTAAAAAAATCTTATAGGTTTTATTGTTGAAAGTATTACATATGTCCTCTTTTTTCCCCCATTGACCCCTTCTAGCCTGCCCCCGCCCCTTCCCCAGGTCTTCACCACACTATTGTCTGTATCCATGTGTTATTCCTACATGCATATAAGTTCTTTGATTGATCTTTTCCCACCCACCCACCTATCCTCTACCTACCTTCATATTTCTCTGTCTTATCTGTGCTATTTGTGTCCTTTAATGAGCATTAGTCCTTATTTTTTGTGTAACATCCATTAATATCTTAACATTGTGTATGCTTTTAATATCTTATAGATACATTTTCCCCTACTCCCAGGGGAAAATATTTTTCTATTACCTTCTTATATTACCCCCACTCCACATCTAAACCTTTTTTAGATTAAAATCATTTTTATTTATTTTTCTAGCTCTATTAGAGATATAATTGACATGTCCTATATAATAAAACCCTAACATGCAAATCAACCGAACGGCAGAATGACCAGTTGCTATTATGCGCACTGATCTCTAGGGGGCAGACGCTCAATGCTGGAGCTGCCCCCTGATGGTCAGTGTGCTCCCACAGGAGGAGCATCACTCAGCCAGAAGCCGGGCTCACGGCTGGCGAGCGTGGTGGTGGTGGCAGGAGCCTCTCTGCCTCCATGGTAGCACTAAGGATGTTCCACAAGGGCTCCTGGACTATGACAGGCCAGGACCAGGCCTCTAGTCACATTATATAATTGTAAGGTGTTTAATATGATGGTTCGACATACGTATATATTGCAAAATGATTGCCACAATAAGGTTAGTTTACACATCCACTGCCTTACATAATTACGTGTGTGTGTGTGTGTGTGTGTGTGTGTGTGTGTTAAGAACTTTAAACATCTCACATTTTAATTTATTTGAACTCCACCTTTATAATGATGCAAAATAAGGTACATGATTTTTTCCTTTTTGTAAATTAATTTTAATACATCATTTCTTAAAACAATGTGTTCTTTTAAAAAATTTTACTGTTTTTCAAATCTATTATCTCTGAACTTCCCAATTTAATCTATTAGTCTCCCTTTCTGGGTCGATATCAAATTGTTTTTTAACTACTATGGCCTGATAGTAAGTCTTATTAACTGTATAGTTAGTGGTCTCTTTTTATTTTAATTTTATATAATTTAAATAGCTATTCATGGGAATTTATTCCCCCATAAACATTTTCTTTTTTTTTTTTATTAATATATATTTTATTGATTTTTTACAGAGAGGAAGGGAGAGAGATAGAGAGTTAGAAACATCGATGAGAGAGAAACATCGATCAGCTGCCTCCTGCACATCTCCCACTGGGGATGTGCCCGCAACCCAGGTACATGCCCTTGACCGGAATCGAACCTGGGACCTTTCAGTCCGCAGGCCGACGCTCTATCCACTGAGCCAAACCAGTTTCGGCCCCCCATAAACATTTTCAAGTGAGTTTTATACATCCCTCAAAAATTCTACATAGACTTTTTAATATAAATGCTTTGTATATGTAGCTTAATTTTCAGGCTTTTCCTATTTTTGGAAAAATTTGGATAAGATAGGAATTAACTCTTCCATAGAAATTGGTAGAGTTAACCTGTAAGACCTGTTGGACTGTGAGTTTTGGGGAGGATGGTCTTTAAATACTATTACATAAATGTTTATTACCTGTTGAAGGTTTTCATTTTTTCCCTAATTCTGTCTTTTTTTAATATATATTTCTAGGAATTGAACTATTTAATTTAGGGTTTATTTTTAACTACTTTTTAAATTGTTTACATCGATTTTTATCTATTTGTGTCTTTAGTGATGTCCCTCTTTTCAATACGTTATTTTTAAGTTATACTCTATTTCTTTTTTTGAATTATAATACTAGAATTGTGCATTATTTGGAGTATTATTTAAATTTTTGTGTTTCTAAGTGTACAATTTCATTGAAATCTGTCCTTATATTTTTTTCCTTTTGATTTATTTCCATTTATTTTCTCTTTTTTCCAAATCTTGAGTTTTTTGACATTTTTTTCTGAAAACTGTAGTTATATTTAGCACTTCAGTTGAGTCCTAAAACTCCCTTTAATTTTCACTATTACATTATCTATACTAATAAAAGGGTAATATGCTAATTAGACTGAATATCTTCCGGACGTCCTTCTGGACAAAGCCATGGTGGTGGGGCCGAGGCAGAGGTGTTTAGGGGTGATTGGGCTGGCAGTAGAAGGCAGTTAGGGGTGACCAGGCTGTCAGGGGACGGCAGTTAGGGGCCGATCAGGCCAGCATGGGAGCAGTTGGGGGGTGATTAGGCTGGCAGGCAGAGACGGTTAGGGGTGATCAGGCAGGCAGGCAGGCAGGCGAGTGGTTAGAAGCCAGCAGTCCTGGATTGCAAGAGGGATGTCTCACTGCCATTTAGGCAGTCAGATATTCCCTGAGGGGTCCCGGATTGGGGAGGGTGCAAGCCGGGCTGAGGGACTACCCCCCCACCTTGTGCATGAATTTCATGCACCAGGCCTCTAGTATTTTTTATAATATTATGTGAAAATATCAGATTATTTACTAGCGTGATATTTTTTCTAAATACATGGAATTTTTGAAGCTATTTTTGTTATTAATTTTTTGTATTTTGTTTATACAATCTTGTATATATGGTATTGCTATCTTTCTTTTTTCTTCTGTTCTTCTATCTCTCTATGTCTATTTCTACATCTCCTTTCTTCATTCCCTCCATTCCTACCTTTATCTATTTATTTACTTCAAGAATTTATTCTAGTTTTCTTTTTATAAAAACACTTAATTACTTTTCTAAACTGGTATGCATTCAGTGTATTCTATTGAATCTTCCAATAGATTAATTGGATTTATATATTTTATTATTCAGATTTTCCATAGTTCTATTTATTTTTCCTTCTGTAATTACCCATTTTTTGAGAGAAGTGAGATAAACTTTCCAATAACAATTGATAATCTACCTATTTCTCTCTTAATTTTAACCATTTTGGTTTTGTATATTTTATGTCTTTATTGTCATAGTGATAGCTGTTTATTATTACTTTTGGGGGGTATAATTATACTTTTTAATAATTCCCTTTAATCTCTTGTGAATATAATGATTGCCTTTGATCTCTTTTTTGATCTCAAAATATATTTTGCTAGAAACTAAGATTACTTCCCTAGGTCTCTTTCAGTTAATGTTTGCATGACATATCTTTTATTCAATCTTTTATTTTCATTCTATTTATTTTCAAATATTACAGATAGTATACTGTTGGGACCTTTTTTGTTGTGAGTCATTCTCTTTTCATTAACAAGATAAATGTTGTTATATTATTGTAATTACAGTAGAATTTGTTGCTGTTATTTTATTTCATATTTTCCCCTTAATGTTTTCTTTCTCACCTTTTTTCTTTTTTTCATAGGTCATGTTAGGCTTTCTTCTGTTGGTTTTGAAGTTATATACTTTGCTTTTATATTAATTATCTTTAAGTAAAGTATCCTCATGGTTATCTCCATTTTGATTTCTTAAATTTATTATCCATATCTTTCCCCAACAAGGCAGAAAATTTATAACACTTTTTTTTAGATATTGGCACTTCTACATCTAGCCTCTGCATCCCCTGCTTTTTGTTCACATCTTCCATTTCTTTATGCTTTTTTGGTGTCTTCTGAGTTCTCCTATCTGATCTTTCAGCTTGCTCGTTCACCCTTCATTTGTATTCATCCGACTTAGACACCTAAAAAAATTAATCTATTTCATGTACTTAATATTTCCAACACTTTTATGATGTCTTGCTCCTGCTTTATATTATTGGTACACTCTCTTCTATCGTTGAGAAGTTTATTGTGCTTATTTTATATTTATAGACCATCTGTTCAAAGAATTCAGCTTCATGTGGCATATGCTGCTTGGTTTGTGGTTGTTCTTGTACACTGATGGTCCTCTATAGGTGTGTCAAAATTTGCCCTGCCAGTCCTGTATTCCTGAATGGCAGTTATCTCCTATGTTAATGGCCAGGCTCCAGTTTGAGCCTCACTGGCAGGCTGGGACACAGTAATCCCAAGGTGAAAACCCTAAGCACCTTGGTGGACACACTATTAGGTGGCACAATAAGTCATGTCCTTGTGAAGCTCCCCTTTCGTGCCAGCAGAGCCTGTGATTTGTTTCTAAGCAATCGATCATGGCAAAGGCGATGGCCTGTCCCCATGATTATGTTTTGTTACATATGACCTCTCTCCAAGGCTGGAGGGGCAGTCTCCTCCTGGTCTAGAAGAAGCAAGCAGACATGTTGTAAATGGCCTATGGAAAGAGGCACATGACAAAGAATTAAGGTGGCTTCTAGGACTAGAGATCAGCTCTTGCTGACAGCCAGCAAGAAAATGGAAATCTCATCCCTATAGCTTCAGGAGATGAATTCTGTCAACCCCAGAGGGAGCTGGGATGTATACTAGTACTTTTTTTCCGGCTGAGCCTCTGATGGGATTGCAGCTCCACTTACTCTGCACTGCTGCCCAATGGGACCAAAAGCGGAAGGACCCAGTCCAGTGTGTGTACACTTCTGACCGATCTACAGAAACTTGGGAACCAGGAATGGTGCTGTCTTAAGCCTCTGGTTTGTGGCGGTTGCTTATGCAGCAATAGAAAACCTGTATTTCATTGATCCCAGTTGAGTTCTCCTATTGGCTCCCATATCACCAGCAACACTTCCGAGCAGCTTTGCCTGGAAGTGCTTAGAGGAAAGAAGCACTAGGTGGAGACAGTCACATTAGATTGCAATTCATTAGCTAGGAAGGTTTGAGAACAATGGCGGGAGTAGTTCTCACGTGATTAATAAACTTGCATCTGTTTTTATCATCACCTCCTTTAAGTTTTCATCATATTCTTCATTTTTAGGCAATAATAAGCTTTACTAAGGTATTTGATTTCCCTTATTTCCCAAATTTCCCATAGCTTTATTTAGGATTTTTTTTTCTCTTCTTGGTTTTTTCAAAAGAGGGTTACATTTAGGGTATCATTTACACTCTAAATATTTATAATAAAACATTGTTAGTTATAAAGTTGAAGTTCTTTTCTTTCAACACTTTGAAAATGTAAGCCTTCTATCTTGCTTCTAATGTTGATATGGGGAAAAATTGGTATCAATCTGAAACATTTTTATTTTTATATATTTTTATTGATTTCAGAGAGGAAGGGAGAGGGAGAGATAGAAACATCAATGATGAGAATCATTGATCGGCTGCCTCCTGCACGCCCCCTACTGGGGGTTGAGCCCACAGGCTGGGCATGTGCCCTGACTGGGAATGGAACCAGGATTTCCTGGTTCATAGATTGACTGTCAACCACTGAGCCATGCTGGCTGGGCTAAAATATTTTTCTTTAAAATAACTTTGTTCTCTGGAAGCATTTGCAATATAAATGTTTTCAATGTTTTCTTAAATGATGCACATATGGGTGTATTTTTTCTTATCTATATTATTTTTCACATTTTAAGGTCCTTTAATCTTAGGTGTTCATTTATTTAAATCTTGAGAAATGCTAATGGATTATTACTTTATCTATTCCCCCTTCTTCATTTATGTTTCCTTTCTTTCTTTCTTTCTTTCTTTCTTTCTTTCTTTCTTTCTTTCTTTCTTTCTTTCTTTCTGGAACTGCTATAAATAGTTGATGACAGTTGTGCTTTTATCATCTGTGTTTATTCTCTTTTATATTTTCCATTATTTATGCCTTTCTGATGCATCTTAAATAATATTCTGGATCTGATCTTTCTATTCACTAGTTTAACTTGTGGCTCCATCAAATCTACTAATTATCCACCTTGTGATTTTCAATCATATTTATATTTTTATATACAGTAAATCTATTTGCTTCTTCTTGATAGCTGATAAATGTTGCTTAATGTCATTGATATTTTCTATCCTAGTTCTTTAAGGATATTTATTATGTTTGTTTCATTAATGTTGATCTCTATATTTAGTAGTTTCTGCATTATGGAGTATACATTTTTCTGTATGTTGCCATTCTATTGTAAAGATTGAGATTAGATGATTTTTTTATTTTTCTCCTTCAGATCATTTACCTTCACCAGCCAGATTTGCCAGGGGGTAAGGGCTTCCACTCCTCTTAGTAAATTTAGTGTTGGAAAGCCTTGACATACCCATTTGCTGTGTCACTACCAATCTTCCTTCTTCTTTGGACAATTCTGGTACTTCTCTAAGAATTTCTTCCTCTTGGCTGTTCACTTCAGGTTTAGGGGAGAAATTGGAAATGCCCAGCTGCTGACTTTTTAGAGAGATTTTTTATCGTCATTCATTTCTCACTCAGCCATTCCTCCCTCAGCCGGGCTTCTGTTTTGCCTTCTTATTTGGGAACAGAAAGTGCTTAGCATAGTTACGGAAATCCAAGTGCCTGGTTTGGAATCCCGGCTTTTCCACATACCAACTGAGGGGAGTTGGGGAAGTTTCTCAGCCACTTTGCACTTCCGTATCCTAGTGTGTAAAATGAGACAGTAGTGGTCACTGGCTGTTGGGATTGCTGTGAGAGTTAAATGAGATAATGCAGATAAGGCAATTAGAACAGTGCCTGCTACAAACTAGGGCCTAATAAACACACGCTATTACCATTACAGAGCCTAGCACTTGTACATGTTCAATTAATGTCATCTACTTTCACTTACTGGTTACACTCATCCACAGAGCCCTCCCTGACTCTGTGCACAGGTTACTGTCAAGATGCACCCACACTTCAGATCTGCAGGATTCCATGTGCTTCCTGTTATTAGCTATGCCCAAACCATCCATACTAGTGACTTGGAAAATGTTCCATAGGGATTTCCTAGGCAAGAATGTGAGATCAAAAGTTAGTGGAATGGAAAAAAATATTTAAATTCTGTGGTGTCTTATAACTATTATTTCCATGCTGTAAGTCTCTGTGTCATAGACAGTACTTGAACCAATGTCGCTTTTGTGTACACAGCCCTTTGTGGGTTCTAGTGAGGTTTTACATTCAATATCACATTGAATCTTGCATGACTCCCCAAAGGCAAGACAGGCTTGTTGAACCTATTTTTAAGAAGAAACAAATTGTCAGACCAGAGGAGAAAATGAACTAAATTCAGACAGTGCGAGGTTGGCCCAGACGTTCTGACTTCTATTTCCCCTGCTTCACCTTCTGTAGAGGGACCGAGAGAAATAGCCAGAAACCCAGGGCTTCTCCAGGGTATGTGTGTATGTGTGGACCCATGTGAGGGGACATTTGGATGTTCATTCCAGCACACTGTGAGTTTGTTCTCAGGATGTACTCTGCCTTTTCTCGAAGAGGAGTGCCAATGCTGAGTTATTGACCCTCAGCTGGCGTGTTTGGTGCTGGGCAATAAAGATTATGACACCATTACAGAGGCCACCAGGGTTGAGAGTCCTTTCCTGCAGTTTAAACTCTGACAAAGGCTTCAAAAGACGTACCTTCTGCTGTCAGTTACTCAAAATATGCTTTCTAATATTTTCAGGTAGTTTTTGGAATCAGATGCCTACATTTGTGCTGAATTAGTCACGTAATGGCTTTGGTTTCTCAAACTAACCTGTTCTGTTACCATCACATAAGTTAACCCTGTGTATATGTTTTATGCACAATTGACAATAGAATGAGCTGTCTGTTTACTGGAGGAATGCCATGTGGATATATGCTGAGCCAACGTACCATTAACCATCAATATGCATGTATTGAGCACTAATACTGTGCCCAGTCTTATGTGAGACATTGTAGAGGAGACTGAAAATGACTAAGACACATGGACCACTAGTGAATATTATATATAAAATCTGTGTTCCTAAATGTGTGTGGATGTGCAAGTGGAAGTCACAGAAGTCATAGCTCTTAACCCTCATGACCTGGACAACAATTTGTCAGATGTAGACATCAACACATTTGCAGAATGAAGAAGGCAAAATCAGCGTAGGCAGGTAATTTTATCCATCTTAGACTTTTTGCAAGAGATAGGATCAGAGATGTTCAGTAAATGCATGGGGGAGAGGGCAGGCATCCTCAGTGAGGTACAGAAATAAAAATAAGAATATAAGTTAGAAGTAAGGTGATAAATGTGGGCATAATATCATCCATTATTAGAACATAGACATTATATACGGCTCCATTAAATTTACAATAGTAACATAGTAACTTTCTAGAATTTTCAAGTTTTATCTCCTCCACTTTGAATTTTAAATAAATGACGAAGCTGTTTCTTTTCATGCTGACACAATATGGTCATTTCTCTTTTCTTTTTCTTTTTAAATTACAAGGTATGTTTTATGGCTCAGAATGTGGTCTGCTTTCCTTTTTTTACAAAATGCCGATATCAGGTTCTTTCATCTTTGTTGTAAATGATTTCATAATTAATGTAGTTAATATATGCATAGCCCATGGACTCAGACAACAGTGTGGAGAAAGCCAGGGGGTAAAGGAACATGGCAAAGTGTGTGTGTGTGTGTGTGTGTGTGTGTGTGTGTGTGTGAGGCGGGGGAGGCGGGGGGAGAATGAGGGACATCTGTAATAGTATCAATAAAAAATTAAAAATACACAATAAAAAATTAAAATTAAAAATTAAAATTGAAGCACCCAAGCCTTCATTGCTGAGTGAATGATAAAAATTATTATCTATACACAATGGAATATTATTTAATCTTTTATTTAAAAGGAAGTAAATTCTGACAGGTACTACAACATGGATGAAAATTGATGATATGCTAAGCAAAATAAAAAATTCATGAAAGAACAAATATCGTACAGTTCTACTTATATGAGGCTCCTAAAAAGTACTCAAATTCCTAAAGACAGAAAGTAGAATAGTGGTTGCCAGGGGCTGGGGGAGGTGAATGGGGAGTTTTTAGTAGGCACAGAGTTTCATTTGGGGAAAATTAAAAGTTCTAGAGATGAAAAATGATTTGATTGCACAGCAATGTGAATGTGTTTAATGTCATAGAACTATACACTTAACATGGATAAAATGGTAAATTTTATGTTACGTACATTTTACCATAGTTTTAAAACCAACAATTTTTTAATAGAATGGTGTTATAGAGACAACAGTTCCAGAGTTATACTTTAAATGTATTTTATTCCAAATGTTTGTATTTATTTTAGGACTAGTTTGATTTTTTTAAAAATCGATTTTATTTTTAGAGCAGTTTCAGGTTCACAGCACTCTTGTGAGGAAGGTACAGAGTTTTCTCTAGTACTCCCTTCTTAGCCTCTGGTCATTTCCTTTTCATCTTTGAAGACACAAACTAATTATTTTTATAACAAGGTATGTACTCTATTGAGAAAATATTTACTTTCTTTTTTGTCCCTTGAATATTCCTTTATAATCAGTTGAATTGCTTATTTTGGAAATTGTTGGCATGAAGTGATACATAGCAGCCAGCATTCCTACAGCCCAATATCTAATCCAGGCCACTCCAAGTTTGTCATTATACAGCAGGTTGCCACTTGTTTAGGGACATTGTAGCTCTGTAACCTCTGGAAATGTAGAAAGTGGAAGACAAGGCTTACCTATTCTTTATAAGGAAACCTAGTGTTTCATTTGGGACAATAGGTGGACAATGTGAGTCAGAGATGTTGTAGCTAAAATAATTTGAGTTTAGTTCATTTTGAAATGCAGACCAGAATGTACTTATGTCAAACAAGGACCTGCTTCAATTCTAGCAGGGGCTTCTCTGAGCTTCATGTGCTCTGGGAAAGGAGAGTGTTAGGAGTTGATGACAGAAGATCAGAGAGGCTCCAGGCATCATCAGAGATTCAAGCACATGGCAGAAAGTGTAAGTCTGAGGAGAAACAACGGCCTGTTAGGGTTCCCGGGCATAATAATGTGGGCATTTCCATCTCCTTGAAAGTTCAGGAGAGTCATGAACAGGTAGCCTGGAGAAATGATGAAGAATGAGACCATCATGGCTATACGGGGCTGTTCCTATTTTATTTAATCATCATTAGACTAACATTGAGAAGATCAGAGTTGGTTTTATCTGGCTTCTTTTAGACTCTCTCAAATACATCCTCAAAGCCCAATATCCACTTCTTTGATCTTGTCTCACTCAAAAGATACTTTATCTTAGGAATGAATGTTGGTTTGGGGCACACGTGGCCTGTTTCTGAGCTGGATGGTCTTAGGCTGAGGTGTGCACATTAAACCAGGTGAAGCTATAAAGTGCCGCCGAGGGCCTTAACAATTATTCAGGGAAGGGGAAGCACTTGGTGGCGCGGGGCTGGCTCAGAGATCGCCATGAGCGTTTCAGCCAGAGCCCCCTGACTTACTCATATTAATATGTTGGCTGTTGCAGGATGATTTCAACTGACGAAGGGAATCTGGGACAAAACACAGAGAGAAAGTCAGTGCTGCTGTGAAAGCGTTTGTTGCTGTCAGACCTTGTCAGCTCAATCATACGCTGTGGCTAACATCTCATTTTTTTTCTTTTAATTGATAAAACTGACCACTTGATTTGGCAATATTTAGGAAATGTGTGCAGACACAGCATGAGAATGCAGTCTATAGAGATGGCCTGAGTAAGCTGAGTGAGTAGAGGGCTGGGGGTGGCATCTTAAACGTGGTGAGCATTTGGGCCGGGATGAAACTGCAGTAAGGGGAGATGGAGGGACAGATGCATCATCTCTTTGGGCTCCCATAGCAGTTTTCAGTGAGAATTTACCCAGAATGTTTGCTTCCCCCCACCTCCCCGAGTCCTGAAAAAGGTTGGCTCAGAGCCTGGAAGCTCTGCAATTTTTTTAGGTTTTGGCAACCTAGGAAGAGAAGGTATTTTGCAACTTAGCTCAGTTATTTCTTAATGTTTGGGGAGAAATATGTCTTTCTGTAGATTGTTTTTTTTTAGTTGAAAAGAAGCATACTTTCAGAATGTACAGAATTGCCTATTCCATATTCATACTAGATTTGCATTTGAGTCCAAAAGCAATACAATAATTTCATTTCCTGATAATTCTCAAACTCAGAAAGTTTGTGTGAGCCACACACCCAATGGGATTCCAGTGAAAATTAGATTTGCAATAAGTAGGGGAAACACAATAAAACCTTCAGTGTAGAAACACAAGATTTATGCTCTCTACTTACCTGTATTTTGTGTCCTAGGGAACAATCATCTTTGACATTTATAAACTACCCTTCTTGCAACAGTCGCTCAAGTCTTCCTTGTTCAAGGGTTGCTCCCTGAATACCACTCTTCTACTCAATGGCATGCTATTATCCCATGGTGAGAGGCCAAGGCCTTTCATAGGCAGGAACAGTATGATGTGCTTACAGCAAAACCTGAGCTACATTCCTCAGGGGACGGCGGGACTCTGGGACTGCGAGTTCTTGTGCATACAAACCATGCTGCAGCCTGTGTGGCTGGTTGGGAGGCTGTGCCTTGCAGTGCTCCTTCATGCCAGGTAAATTATTAAGTGTGCCTTTGGGTAACTTCAAGCCTTTGGCAAGAGCCCTCTAAACACTTGGTTAGAGACCCTTCAGGGTTGCTGGTAGGTGGCCAACAGACTGCGGTTCATTATAAGGCAAGAGTTTCTTAAAATATAATTCCCTGAACACAAAACGAAATGTGATTGCTATGACTAGTAGTTCTATTTTTGGAGCAGCTTTCAAAGTGATGGCTATGAATGACAACAACCATTATCCTAGCGTATTCATGGCATCACACTGTCCTAGGAAACTAAGTTATGGAAACTGAGTTTTCGCTTAATATTACTATTAATAAATTACATGCTAGAGCAGCAGTGGCAATAGCTCACCAAGTTGATGTAACAGAATATATAAGTATGCAGATGATTTATATTCTACAGAGCCCAATCTTACTTTTAAGTCATTTGTGATAAAAGATGTCCAATTATAATTTTGCCTTTGACATACCTTGAATAATACCAGCTTAACTCTATGTTGGCCAATTTATATTTCAAGGATATACATCTATCTATCTACCTACCTATGAAAAAATATTTCCTTTAAGTTGCTTTTACTGAGCAAGCAAACTAATTGAATTATCCACTTCTAGGTACTCATTGTTTCTCTCTATGGCTTCTAAGATGGAAAAACTTTTGCCTCTTGTTAGAGATAGGATGATTTTTCATCTTTCACTCAAATTTTCAAACCATAAAGAGGATAAAATCACTTTTTTTCTCTTGGAAAAAACATTTTTTAAGGATGTATTTTTAATGACTTCTTTAAAATATGAGATGATTGCCTGTTTTTTCTCCTTCTTAAAAATTTTTAGTTAGTTATTAGGCCAAATTTATAGCAAAGTTTAATTTGTGGCTAAATAAATAAACAAACCCAATCATCTTATATTTTTGTTATACTACAATAATAGTGAAAAAATTAAAAACAAGTTTACAGCATTAATATAGATTCAGTTCATTTAATTTTAATACACAAACTCAGAAAAGTAGTAATAATTTTTAACTTAATTTGTACCAACTTCTTTTTAATTTTTTGAAGTTAGTTCAACATTAGTGTTACTGTTTATAAAATCCTGACTAACTCCTGGCCGGTGTGGCTCAGTGTTTGAGCATTGACCTATGAATCAGGAGGTCATGGTTCAATTCCTTGTTGGGTTGGGGCAAATTCTAGCTCTATCCCCCATGGGGGCATGCAGGCTTGATCCCCATTGAGGTCCTGAAGGAGGCAGCCGATCAATGATTCCTCTCATCATTGATGTTTCTATCTCTCCCTCCCTCTCCTGTCCTCTCTGAAATCAATAAAGAATTTATTAACATAAAAATCCTGACTGGGACAGGTCAAGTTGCTCTTTTCCACATTTGGAATTTGGTTCTAGACTTTTCCATATTTGGTAGTTGGAATGAGCTAAGACTGATATTTCAGAATCCATGCAATGTCTGTGTTGGTCAGACATTCTTTTTTTTTTTTTTTTCTTTCTAACGCCTGTATTGAGTCAATAGCATTTATGCAAGCATCATATTTTATAAGATAAGGAGCATTAATCAAGCAATAATTGATGGTAGTTTTCTCTCTTACATCTAATTGAAACATATACTTGATGTGCTAAGACTCCCACTGAAATACCTGTGGTATATTTGATAAAATCTGTTCCAAAAAGATATCAAATCAGTTCAAGTATCTTCCCTTGCCCCCACTTTAATATTAAAAATAAAGTCTGACACCTCAGAAGAGCACAATTCCAAACCCAGATGATGTTTATGCTTCCATAATGAGAAATTAACCTTAGCATAAAGCACTCATTTGCAGCTGTTACTCCTAGGTGAAAAGTGAATGAATGCATGTATTAGTTCCATTATTTGCTACACAAAAATAGCCAAACACTTTAGATTCCACCTGTGAAGCACCAATAATGTCAAAAGTGCAAGAAAAGTGAATGTGGCATTTTCTCCTCTTACTAACCCCAAATTGGGAGCTCCTGTTGGCATTGAGTTGGCACCAATGACCATCGGATGATGACTTGGACTCATTATTACACCTTTCCTGAAAATATAGCTCTTCTGGCCCTGCCTTTTCTTCTTCTTTTCTCTCTGGCCTATCATCTGGAATGACATCATTACAGCCAACTTAAATGAGCTATTTCTGTGACTCATGTGCACTCAGAAATGCCCCAGTCCCCCCTTTCTTTCATTTTGAATCTAATTGCAGAAAAAGCAGGGCTAAAAATTTAGGATTCCAATATTTTAGGGTCTATAATTTCTTGCAGTCCAAGAGTAATCATTTTATTATCATCACCCATCTAGTTCTAAGAAAAGGAGATAGGAAAAACTCACACATTCACCTGCACACTGTAATCACATATGTATTGCATTGGGTATCCAACTCTGTAAAGAAATGTCAGAATATTTCAGTCAACTGATGTCATAAACATCAAATCTAATTTATAAATACCTTCTTGTATCTGAACCCATCCAATGTGGCCATTCTATGTTCATGCCTCATAAAATATCCCTACTGTTAGAAAGAGGCACATATTCTATGTTTTATAACTTTATATCTTCCTCTCAAATGTTTTCTTCAGCTAAGGAACTTAATTGCTATAAGGAGAGTTGGAAGGTGCTTTACTTTCCTTTTTTACTTCACTGCTAACCAGACATTGACAGGGTGACTCATCAGCTGAATCCATTAATTTCAGCTGAATATAAAGATGCAGATAGAATTGAATGGAAACAGGTCATTACTTTCCAAGAGTTAACATAAAGACTATTCAGCACATGGTGACGGCTTTTATATTTAGTTTTGGCTAAGGAAGTATAGGTCACATTCTATGTGTGTGCGTGTGTGTGTGTTGTTGATTTTAGGATTAATAAATGAATGAACAATTCTCTTGTTCTTACTTTTTAATGATTTAAGATCAATAAAAAACTTAAAATCTTAAAAGCATATGCAAATATTTTCAAAGCTTTATAGTATAAAAGGGACAATAACAGTGAAATTAGTTTTAGTGCACACACATACACACATACATGCAGCAAAACCGTTTACTTTCCTATGACATTTTTATTGATTCCCTAGCAAAGTTCTCACACTAAAATTCTGCAGGCTTCCTTTAGGAGGGTTAAATCTGTCTTAGCCAAGACTGTTTCCTCTTTCCATGAGGAACAAGGGGTTCTACTCAGTTTAGTGTTAACAACACGAGATTGGGTTTAATACAATTTGGTTGAAAGTTTAAATGGTTCTTGGGAAATTCATTTAATCTCTCTGAAACTCATATTACATATGTACAAATGAAGAGAATAATAACCACAGATTCAGTGCTGTGAGGATTATATTAGATAATGTGCAAAAACTGCAGCCTGGACTTGAAATAAACAAAGATACCTGCCCCTTTGTTTATTTCACTATCACTGATGGAGAAGACAGTGAAGCCAAAAGACCCAGGCTTCAAATGAACAATATTGAGTCTCTGAAAAGCAAGATCTTTCATCTTATAGTAGCGGTAGAAGTCACTGAAGGGAGAGTTATAAAGATAATTGACTACTGTATGGAGGCACTTAAATGGCTGACAGGAGGGGATTATGAGCTAAGTAAGACATCAGCAAAGGAAAGAAATAGGGGTCTGCATTTTCTGTACTCAAGGTGATGGAGCACTCAAAGACCCATTGTGATTGTCTCCAAGTTTTGTGCATTCAGAGGAAACTAGTCCTACTCCCCACCCCTCTATTTTTCCACATTCGGTCCCCTTGGCTCTCAGGAAATGTTTTTGAAAGTGAGTGAACCAAGAATGGTTAGGGGTCGGTGGTGCATGGGTGCTCATAGGGCAATTCTGACCAGTAGCCTATTTCTTGCTAACTCCACCGAATAGCATGTCCAGCAACATTTGAGTTCAGGCTAATGGAAGAAATCGTAGGGAATGGACAGCAGTACCAGAGAGTCAATCCCCATAATCAGCTTCAATATACATAAGATATACATTAAACCCTATATTTGCTCTATGCAACTCCAAAGCCAATGAAGTATTCTAATATTAGAAACCATCCACTGACTTCTACATATACACTGCTGCCAGGATCCTATAAATCACACCTTGGCTGAACACAGACCTTGTATTCAGTGTATCATTCTAGGATCTGTGAGAGGCAGTGAAAATAGAGAAACCTTGGTAGTTCTTAAATATATCTGTAAGAATAGATATCACCACATAATTCAGTCTTCATTATGTTCAATGACTAGCACAATGTTATATAGATTACAGATGTTCAGTAATATTTGCAATTTAATGGAATAGTGTGTGTGTATGTGTATGTATATATATATATATAACTGCCATAGGTGTGCTTTATTGTTTTTTTCCCCAAATACTTTTTACTTAGAAGATGTTTAAGTCAAAGCATTATGTTGATTCTGTATCCTTAGTTTCTCAGAGTTGAATGCATATTGTATATTCAATAAATATCCCTTCGGGAATATTCCCCCTGGAAATTTCTATTGCTGGTTCTGATTCACCTGGAGGTACAAACAAGGGTGGTTCTTAGTTTTCATGAGAATTTGATTCTAAAAACCTTGGACTTTGTTTATCACTACCCATAGCCAAATTTATTTTCTGAATTTGAGGGGAAAGATTGCAAATCATGACTGTTGAAATGGACATGGCTTTGAGCTTTTTTCACCGACCAGGAATCCAGCTCTTTGAGGCCAAAGGGAGTCTTAAGATCATAGAAAGAATGTGTGGTAAGAGAGCAAGAGAAAGATAAGATTTGGGGGAAGATCATGTGAAGAGAAGAGCAATACAGTGGGGCTGGATGGGAGAACAGGCAACCAATAAAAAAAGAAACAAACAAACAAAAAACAACAACTCCAGTTAACAATTGCTAGTGAGTTTCTAAATGATTTTTTTCCCAGAATGAATAACATATAGTATATTTTGCCTCCCACATACAGATGGTATAAATAGTTTAATTATTGAGAAGTTGATGTAGTGATATTAATGACAATTGAATAAAAAATACCTGTCATTTCACCATCCCAGTAAAGCAATTAATTTCATTTTTTGTGTGTATCACACATAGTCTATGTGAAAGACACATTTTATTGTCTACTTGTATTAAAATAGTGACATGAACATTCCCATGTTACAACTTAATATTGCTTTAATGTTTATATCATCAATGAGTCTATCATTTACCCATCAAATAAATGTAAGTTTGGAATTAGACAGTTTGGCCATTTCTTCTTTTTTAAATTTACTATTGTAACTAACCCTGCAGTAAAATGTTGATTTATATAATACTTGGCTTCTGTAGAATGAGCTCTTTAGGATACATTCTCATGAAAAAAGGTTAGGTTAGAGCAGTGCTGGGGTCCAACCCCAGCAGGTCCAGGGGTTCCCAAAGGCGTAGACGGAGTCGGCGAAGAAGGAAGGACACTGAGACAGTGTTCAGTTGATCAGCAGCCTAGCCAGGATCTCCAGCCAGGATCTCCAGCCAAGTTCTGGTCTGGATCTCCAGCGAAGTTCTGCTGTTTATTGTCTTGTTACATCCGTATTTATCCCAGTTGATTTTAATCCTGTCAATTTCTATTACAAAGGTTAGGGCGTTTCTTATCTCCATTCCAGGGAGTAAAGATTATGTAGCTTAAGCATGATTGTTTGTAGTGATTAACTACCCGCCTGGCACTTAGTTAAGGAGTTTCATCCCCTCCCTGACTTCAGGGAAAAATTCCTACCTGGGGAAACAACCTTTCTCGGAGAGGTGACCTTGGTTAAAACACACAGCGCTAAGGGGAGCAAACATATTAAGAACAGTATGCTATATACGCCAGGTCCCTTGAAACATATGCTGTGCAGATGTTTCTTTCCTGCAGCGACTGTGTCAAGCAGCAAGGATGGACCGGCTTCCGGCAGAGCAGTGTTTGGCAAACTGCGGCACGTGAGCCACATGCGGCTCTTTGGCCCCTTGAGTGTGGCCACGAAGTTTCAATCGCACCGTATGTGCGCACCCGCACGTGGTATTTTGTGGAAAAGCCACACTCAAGGGGCGCATTTTGCCGACCACTGGGTTAGAGGAAATGAATAGCTTTATTATTTTTGGTGCAGACTAGGTACTTATGTTTAATTTTTCATTCAATGTATTTAAGTCTTTTTTCCTCTTTTACTTAGTCTTGGATAAACACTCCCGTGGTACTCACATCTTTTGTGGGACACAAAGAGATGACAATTCAAAGGCAAATGTGTTGTTATCACAAAGAATTTCTGAGACTAAAGCAGAAACCAAGAAGAGTCCAAAAACGAAGAATACAAAGCAGGACCTAAAATCGTTATAATGTGACTCTGTTCTTGCTCCCACCATGTCATATTCCTCTATTTATTATTTCACCTTCCACACACATACCCTTCCAGTGACCTAGGTGACCTTGGGTGTGGGTAAGGGGGTTGCAGATGTTCAGATCCAGCTCTGAGGATGTGATAAAGAGTAGATGCTCAATAGTAGATGACTGGGGGAATGGATGGGTGGGGCACAACATTTTTCTTTAGTATTTTTCTTGTTGAAACTATATATTCACTTGGGGATTTGGTCCCCTGTTCTACCATTACTTCCATACTCTCCTTTGAAAGTCCCCTTTTCAAGTTTAACACCAATCAGTCAATTTATGTAGAAAAGTCTGGCTCATCAATCCGTTTTCTCTTGCCCCATGCTATTGTCCCTTTTTACTCTACAACTTGGCTGAGTGAATGTCAGTAGTTCAGCAGGGTACTGAGTGAAGGCCCACAGATATCATGGGACACAAGTTGGAAAGAACCAGGATTCTGCCTGCTGGAAAGGTCATTGGACTCTGATGTGAGTGTATTGGAATATGCCTTGATTGTGTTAAATCACATAGATTTGACAAACTGGTAGTTTCTTCAGCTGGATGTGCATTGTCTTGACTAATACACTTGATACAGTGATAAGAATGAATGCATAAAACTTTGCTATGATGGTCATCACCAGGCCAGATGGTTTAAGAAATCTTGAAGGAACTCAAAATCTGGGATTGAGTCTCTGGCTTTGTTGCTTTGAGTGTGGATGGCACTGGACTGTAAGCTTCTCTACTTAAGAGGTTATTATATATTCCCCAAATACCTGAAGATTCTGGGCCGTAGCATTCTGCATATACATTGATCATTTTGCTTAGGTAAAAGGGCTTGGCAGCTTTGCCTTCAGAAATAAATCTTATTCTAGGAGTTTGTATTTTTTCTGCAATCATCACTCTTTAATACTGTTATGTGGCCACAGCGATTAGGCGCTAAGAGTGTGGACATAGCCTCTAGATCATTAAAACACTAGTGTGCAGCATGAATAATCTGAATTCAATATCGGTAATGCCATGAGAGATGAATGACTGTGAAATCCCCTGTGCATAGTTGTTGAGAAGCTACTCTGGGGGAAAGGCACCTCACATGAAGAGATCCGCCTGAGGTGGTGAGGATGGAATTTAATTTCATTTAAATGTGTGAACACTTTTAATAAGGCTCTGGAGGTATTATTATCCAGAAGTATGCAGAACCTTTATATTTGAAAAATGTTTAGTTTGCTTGATAACACCTAGAAAAGCCCTTCTGGTGATTAGCATTTGAATAGGAGGATCATCTTAATTCTCTTGTTATTAATATGACAGATTTGATTTTCCCAAAGGTGTCAATTGAACCCAGTTTTCAGATCAGCTAATCCTTGCATTTATGGGAATGGAACTTCTGCACCTTGTAATTTAGTTCTGGTGTACCTTGGATTTCCTCCTGACCTGTGGGGTTCACCCATCAATTTAAACACTGAAGTCAGTGACCTAACGTTTTGTTTGATATGAAGACTTAGGTTCCTTCCCTGGGTTTTGGGCTGTCCACAGGTTTTGTGTCAGCAGCAGACACTCTGCATTGTCAGTTGAGGGCTCTAGAATGTGTGGGAAGATGCATCTGCACGTTTCGGTTGGGACCACATCAACTTTAAAGACATTTATAATTCGTGATGGCACCTGAGCACCTGCTGACACCTTTTAGCAGGAAGTGGGAAGGAAGGAGAACCAGGGGAGAGGAAAGATGAGCTGATTTTTTTTTAACTTCTCTCTGTGCTCATCTGTAGTGTTGGACCCCTCCAGTTCCCTCTCTGTAAACACATCACCATTTCTTTCTGTTTGCTCACATTTACCCCTGCTTACTTTTGTGGCTCCCATGAATCGATCCTGCATCCATCCAGGTTACTCTACCTCCATCTTCACCTGTGACCATCTTCCAGAGCATCTCTGTAAGTCCGTGGTTCCCGAGTCTGCCCTGTGTGCTACTGCTCAGCACATACAGCTCTCAGGAAAGCCACCTTCCCATAGGTGCCTACAAGCTTTGTTCAGAAGCCACAGGCACTCTGCACCCACCTCTGAATATAACAAAAGTATTTCATCCTGACTGTTAATATATCTGAAACTTATTATCAGATATAGGGCTGGACACAGATTCCTATTCTTGAGACATTCCATGATCTCTCTCATTGCCAGCCATTTTTGTGCCTTGCCCATTTATCCCAGGGAGCTCCTCTTGAGTCCATTACACGTAACCAGGTTCCCCTCTCTCCGGTCAGCTTCCGAGAGCCCCACATTGGTCCTGCTGACAAGTCCAGCCTTTGATTAAGCCTCTGCTCTGTACATAGTAAATACTTACTACCCAGTGCTCTCACTTCTCTCCATTCTTTAAATCACTTTTCTTCTTTTCATTTGCCTGAATCTCACCCAATCTTACAAACTCAACTCAAGTCCTAACTCCTCAAAATCAGGGTAGAAATCTCTAAACTTTCTGACAATAGTCTCCAGCTACTTTCTGAATGCTTCTAGGAATACAAGGTGTCAGCACTTCCAGGATATCTTACCATGGCATATATAGCAGAAAATGAATTATGTACTAACAAATCTGGATTCTAAGTCTTTTTTAGTCACTAAGCTGATATATCACTTTGCAAAACATAATCCTCCTCTTAGAAATTCGGTTTCCTTTTTCTGAAAAAGAAAGAAAGCTCAATGAATGAACTGGTTCCCATATAAAGTTGCTATCAGAAAACTTCATGTTTTTATAATTTTAGAGTAGTGGATTTTATATTATTAGTCAGATTTTGTATCTGAAATCACAGTATGTCCTCTAACTTTGGTAAATGTGATAGAGTTATTAGTCTACTCTATACAATATTTTTAAAAGAATTTTTTAAAATTTCTTTATTGATTAAGGTATTACATATGTGTCCTTATCCCCCTATTACCCCCTCCCACTCATGCCCTCACCTCCCCCACCCCCCGTTGTATGTATCCATTGGTTAGGCTTATATGCATAAAGAGGTATTTGTAAACTACACTTAAAAATCAGTCTCATTATATTAGAAGCACACCATGTTTTCATCCTTTAAATCAATTGCATTGTTCTACACTCACAATAAATAACCTTTTGTCTCCTTAATTGTTTGTTTCAACAAAGAATTTCCTAATATGCCTGTATATCACATGAAAATATACCTACATATAAAAGTTAGAAGGAAACTTGTATTGGAGGAAATGGCCCAAAGTTTGTATAGGTGTTATTTTGGCAGATTGGAGCTTTTCCAAAGGACATGGCACACCATCCAAATCACACGGAGAAGGACTTGTACACAGTGTGCAGTACACTGAGAGCTTCTGTTATTTTGACTGTTTCAGGAGCTTTGAGTCAGTGGCTGGACTCTCTGGTCTCTGGGGTTTGTTAAGTCCCTTTGAGAGGCAGGAAGCGGGATCTTGGTGCAAGAATGAGAGCTGAGCCCCCAAGTAGAAAGTCTGCAATAAAATGATCCTTCCAAACAGCCAGCGTCGATTTTGCTGGGCATTTGGAGAAGTACCTGCATCTGGCTCAGGAACATCAAAAGAAGAGGAAATTCTTTCTTCTAGGCTGGCCCGAGGGAGGGTGAAATCTTCCTGTGAGGGCAAGAGAGAAGGGATCACAGTCTGTCTCTGACAAGGACTGCTAACAGGCTGCAGCTCTTGTCACTCACGCTGCCAGCATCCCCCCTTTTGCTGACAAAGACATTGGCCTTTGGTAGACCTGATGCACTAAAATAATGAGGGGTCAGAAGAAAATGCATTTGCATAATGTAGAGTGTGTGTCATTGCCTGAGAAGAATGGCATGTATATAAAAATGCTCAGCATGCTGTCCTTCCTAACTAAACGCATAACCCCAGGGTCAGTCACAACCAAAGTCCAGACCCCAAGAGCGTAATTTGAATGCAGATCTGGTGGAGTTTTCAGTCTATTTAGGCATGTCTGAAGCACTCCTTGGTGTAGAGGAGGGAATGGCATAGATGTGGTGGAAGGAGTTTGAAGTTAGACGGCAAATTCTACTTTTACACTTGCTTATTAAGATCCTTAGCATAACTCATTTATTCTTTCTGAGCCGCAGCTCCTAATGCATAAAATGAGGACAATATTGTATGTGAAATGAATAATGTAAAAATATAAACAATTTTTAAATTAGGATCTCATGCAGATTTTAAAAATTATTAATGTCACAGGATCAAATATTTTTGCTATTTTAAATGGGGCCCTTTGAGAAGCAGATGCAAAGAAAGGTTTAAAAGTGGAAGGATTGTACTAGTGGACATGCTCTGTGTGGGAAAATAGGGAGGGAGCTCAGGGAAAATGGGAGAAGGACATAGCTTAATGCAAGTGTAACCCAGAGGGAGGGAGAAGGAGGAAGTCGTGACTGAGTCAGAGATTGCTGTGCAGTTTAAGATTTGGCAACATCACCAGTGAGCCTTCATTCCAGGAATGGTTGTCAGGGGAGTTCAGTGTCTCCTGGGAATGGGCCGGCCTTCGCATCTCTGCTAACTCAGTCACTGGCTAGGGGGGCCTGGCTTTGGTGCGGAGACAGCAGTAGATACCAAAGTGCAGCAGGCAGGTCAATGTGCTCCTTGTGTGTGGACATCTGAGAGCATTCTCATGGATGCCACATGTATTGAACACTCAGGGAAGTTTCTCAGAAAAAAGAGATCTGGATGACAAGAAGGAGCCAACCATGGAGAGATGTGGACACAGTTGTAGGCAAAGGGAACAGCTACTATAAAAGCTCCAAGGCCCAGTGAGCCCTCGCCATGTTCAAGGAGGCCAGTGTGGCTGGAGCACAGCAGGTGAGGGGAGAGGTGTGAGCAGTGATGTCAGACAAGTAGCCAGAGATCAAATAATGTGAGGCTTCATAGGTCCCATGATGAGCTTAAGATTTTTAGCATAAAATGCCAAACCATTAGACATTTTTTTAGGCAGAAGAGTAGCCTGATCCTAGGTTTTTGTTTGTTTTGTTTTGTTTTGTTTTTAAGATTAGTCTGTATTATGTGTATATGGGGCTCGAGGGGAGGAAAGGAGACTATTTAGAAGAATTGGTAGGGAAGAGGTTACAGGACAAGTCTTGAAGCATTCCACATTTGAGATTGCTGGAAGAGATGGATACGTAGGTAAACAGCCTGTGAGGGGGCAGCCAATGACAGAGAAGAGGCCAATGACAGAACTTTAAAGGAAAACAGGTTTCACTAAGGAGGGGACATCAGTGGTATTCCATCCCTCTTTGAAAGTAAGAAAGAAGACTGGAGGAGTGACCATTTGATACTGCAATACAAAAGTCACCATCATTCCCCTAGTATTACCTTATGAAGGTGTAGTGTCTGGTCAAGGGTCATGCTGCTAATATATGTTAAAGCCAGACTCCCATGCAGTTCTGTTATTATATGTATGCGCATATGTATATATTTGTATTCATTCATCATCCATGCCTTCACACCTGCTATGATTGATCTATGCTCATGGCAATGTATTGAAAGCTCTTTAAAGAAGGGTCCATGGCATACAGAGCTGCTGAGTTCATTACGGCATCCAACACAGATGTGTCATCCAACACAGCACTCTGCTTAGAGAAGGTGCTTGCAGTCTGCTAGTTGGTTGGGCAAGAGTTGCATTATGTGGTAATTGAAGCCAGAAATGCAAGCGACAAGAGCAACAGTCAATAATGGCCATACTGTCCAACCATCACTGGAGATGATATTCCATCACTGGAGAGAAAACATCAGTTTCCCTTGCCATTTCCTGCTTCAAGTAAGTCCAGGGGCCTCTACTCAAGCAAGCAGAAATGAACAGGAGGAACTCGGTATTGTTTGAGCCTCCCAGAGTCAGTCTTTATTCCCAAGTTTTCTAAGGCAGAATTCTTGAGCACAAATATAACTTAACTTAGTGACAGAATATGATCTTCAGACATATTTGCTATTTTATGGTTCAGTTCACTTGACCTACAATTCTCATAAAATCGGTGTGTTATATATAACTGGTAGTTACCAACCGTGAAACTGCAGTGGTGATTCTTTGAAACCAATATACACATGAGTGTAAAGTATATTTGCTGTTTGAATAGTAGAGAGCATGTATTTATCAGCACAATGGTGTCACTTTGAAGGTGAATCATTTGCTTTTCCATCTGCAGATGTGTCTTATTATGTGCCAGGGGAACCCCAGATGTAAATGCTGAGCAAGATTCTGTTTATTTTGATACCACTTGGTATCTGAAACAGGTGTTAGTGATTTTGAAAATGAAGGGTACATCGTCTGTGTTGCCATACTCCAAGGATTCTGAGACAGCTTGGACCTAAGGGAGTTTGGCCTGGAGAAAACACTGGTGACATGCAAACTGTCAATAAATATTTGATGTGCTGTCATGTAGAACAGGAAGCAGGCTTGCTCTGTTTGGCTCTAGCCAACAGAACTAGGACTAATATATGGGAGTTACATGGAGGCAGATGTAGACTCGAGATTAAGAAGAATTTTCTAAAAAATTTGAATTGTTTGAAATTGGAGAAGTCAATTGCGTGAGGTAGCCAGTTCTCCATTGCTCAGGGTGTTAAAGGAATGAGTGGAAGGTTATTATAGAAGCGCTCTGATATTGTATGCATGCTTAGAGTGAGCGGTTTTCAATGCATCTCTTAGGAAAAAGTAACTGAGGTCTTTCAAGGTTTATATAAAGTTGGAAGTATGCAATGAAGAAAGGGCAACCTTCTCCCTTTCTCTCTCTCTCATTCCCCATACATACCACTATGAGCAGGTGCCATTATTTTCAAGTGCATTGAAAACTCTATTCCACAGACCAAATAATCAAGATTAGAAGTCCACTCACGTCGGTGGACGTTTCCTTAAAAGCTATTTATCTTTGGTTACATCTATTATTTCTGCTCCTCTCTCTTCTCCTTTCACCCTACTGCCTTTTACTCCTCTCCCAGACATTTCCAGCATTCTCTCTGGAACCATGTTCTATGATAAAAAGCATTTCCCATACCCCTAAATGTATTACTAAAGGTTTCCTTTGCTTCTTAGTATGACAAAAAATAGCTCTTTCCTGAGTCTTTTGTTTCATTGGCATTCTCCCCACGTGAAGGGTCCTTATTTATCCCAGCTCATTTGTTTTTTTTTGGAAAGATGGGCTGTCTATGTATGTCACAACTTTAATTCCAAATAATTTCTTTTTAACTGTCCTTTTATTTTGTATTTTAATTTATCTTTATTGTTGAAGGAATTACAGATGTGCCCTTTGTTTTGTTTTGTTGTTGTTTTTCCCATTGACCCCTCAAGGCTTACTCTGTTTTAAGCCATCCTATGAACTTTCTCAGGAGTGTTACCTTCCACCCTTTCCATTCTACTCCATTCTACTCCTCTTCATCCTAGCAGCTGACTCACAGTCTGTCTCAAGATCTGCCATTTTTGTGGAAGACATCCAATGTCCATTTAAACAATGTGTCTAGCATTTTGGCTGATTGTAGTTTTGAAACATTAATTTTCTTTTTTTGGCCAAGTTATTTAAAAATCGGAGTTGTTGAATAGTATTGTCTTTTGATTCAAAACGATCAATATGGAAAGAGATCATGAGGAGAATGGGAGGGGCAATATTACAGATGTTGCTGGATGAATATTTTTCAGGTGATGATTAAGTTAACAACATTAGTAAAAAAAAAAATATAGAGGTGAGAAAATGCTTGGTCTGACTGGCTAGAGATAATATTGGAAAAGCATACTAAGGCTATCAGGTGAAGAATCTTTTTGGCCATTTGTCAGAGAACTCAGTACTGGATTTTAGAGCAAACTACCCCAAATTTTAGTGGCCTAACACAATGAAAGTTTAATCCTCACTATTAAAAGCCCACTGTGGGTCAGTTGACTCTTCTTGAGGGTTCTCCAGAGATTGGTGAACTCAGCAATCCCAGCTTCTATGTTCGGTTATGGTGCGGGAGAGAGAACATACTTGAAATATTTTATGGATCAGATGTGAAAGAAGCATACATCTGGGATTCTTAATGACTTACTAGATTTAAAAAATCAAGGTAAGACACACACTATAAGTACAGTTTTAAAATTTTAGATTCAGTAGACAAAATTACTTTGTCAAATTGTGTTATATATTTTTTAATTTCTACTCTCAGTTTCTAAACTTAAATCATTGTGAAGCAATAGAAAACAGTCCATGGACGGGCAGTGTTCCACAGAACACACTCCGAGTAGTATTGGCATACACACCTTTGGCTTGTTTCCGTGTCAGGAACACAGTGATATCAGCTGGACCTAACTGCAAGAGAGGTTGGGAAACGTTGTTTTCTCCTGTGCTCAGAACATGAAAATAGATTTTGGTAGGCATCTCGTCCATCTCTGCCATAGAGCTGCAATTCAATTAAATTGAATTTATTGCATGCATTGCTTAATGTCCTTTATTGGCAAACTGTTGCCTAAATAGTATAATCTGAATACATTACCATGATGAATTTACTCATGATTTGCTATGTTTATACAGCTCTTTGTTATTTTTCTGATTACAGCATTTGATTCCCTATATGATGAGTATGTTTTACACATCTAACTTTACCATTAGCTGTCAGAGTTCAGAGGCTCTCATTTTTATAACACCAATTCATAGTGCAGTGTTTGGCACATAGTAAACTTACAAACATTTATTGTTTGTAAGACAAAATAATTAGCATATTAAGTATGACATGATTTGATCTCTTTTAATAAGGTTCTTCTATCATCAGGTTGGAGGAAGACTTGAAAAGGAAGTTGATAAGACTGGAAGTAAGAATATCTCTTAGGAAATAACTTTTAGTAATCTCGACCATGTGAAGGGTCTGAATTAAAAAAGGTGTAAAGATATAAATAGGAGTTAAACATAGCAGTGTTTCCAAATACCAATTGGTGATATAAAATAAAGAGTATCTCCTGCCTGGTGGTTGTTGCTCAGTGGTTGAGCATCGACCCAGGAACCAAGAGGTCATTGGTTCGATTCCCAATTAGGGCACATGTCTGGATTGCGGGCTCCATCTCTAGTAGGGGGCATGCAGGAGGCAGCCAATCGATGAAGTTTCTCATTGATGTTTCTATCTATCCTCCCTTTCTCTCTCTAAAAATCAATTAACATATTTAAAAAATAAAATAAAGACTATCTCTTGGATTTGGGTTTGCATTTGATGACATTGATATAGAAGAACACAGGAGGATAAATGGGTTTGAGTGGAAAAGTAGAATAATGTGTTCAGTTTGGGACATGCTGAATTCGAGAAACCCGTAGAATAACATACTGTCGTTTCTGTGATCTTTATGTTGTAAAGTCCATGTGGTTCTTTGTAAACCAAAAAGAAGGGCTATTATCATAATAACTTGGAATATATTTCCTGTACTTCAGCATGGAATGCCTCCTTGAATTTAAAAATACATAGTTATGAAAGAGAAATCCTGAACTGGCCTGGAGCGCTATAGATCATTGCTCCTTTGAAGGGTGGAGACAAGCAGCGAGGGGGCTAAGAGCAAGCATGAGGTACTAATAAGTATATATGGCTTCAGGTTGCCTTTCAACCTTAACCTCTAGTCATCTAAGACTGGAGTATTGTACTTGTTTGTGGTGATCTCTCTCCTCAAACTGACTTCCTCATGATTTCCATGCCCATCTCCAACCACTTCTCATGTATCTTACACTCCACCCCTATTCTCATCCTGAATTAAATGTACCCACTTCCTCCTCTCAATTCCTATGGCTCTTCTTCATTGCATATAGAGAATTTTACTTTTCATTCTAGTTACATGATTCTCTTATCCCACTAGTTGTTTTTCGAGTTGTTTGCTTGTTTATTGCTTTTTCAAGAAAAAAAATACAATGTTTATGTATACCCTGCAATACCTGTCAGAAAGTCTAAAAAATATGATGTGCCTCAATGATTATATTCTGAATTCACCTAAATTATTAAGGAGTTTATCATGTAGAGGCCCAGAAGGAGACAATTTGGGGTGAGACCATAGGAGTCTCCATCAGACAAAGATGACAGATCCTGAAGATAGGGGACATTTTCTTAGATTTGTCCCTGTATCTGAGGGCATTAATCATGGAGTAAATGATCTCTCTCTGCCTCCCTCCCTCTCTAAAGTACAATAGATAAAAATAAAAAGATGTTGCCCACTTCTCCCTTGTATACATGCCCTGCATCATCCCTGGGACATCAAACATGATGGATTTGACTCCCATGTTTATATTATGTAATAAGGAAGAGTTTACCTTAGACAGATAAGGAGATTATCCATGTGGACATAATTTAATCACATGCACCATTTAAAAACAGAGGTTATTTTTTGGCTGGAGGCAGAAGGGGAAGCCAGAGATTCAAACCTAGAGAGGTTAAATGTTCCATTGCTAAATCGATGGTGAAGGGGCCCATGCATCAAACAATAGAGGTGGCATGCAGGGATTAAGTGTAACCCCCAGTTGGCAACCAGCAAGAAAAGAGGGACATCTTCCTACAATTGAAAAAAACTAACCTATAAAATTACAAAAGAAGGAGCCCCAAAGGGAATTTTCTCCAAGATTCTCTGTATGAAAACAGCCCAACTGATACCTTGATTGCAGCCTATGATGCTTTAAGCAGAGAGCCCAGCCATGCTGTGCCAAGCTTCTGACCTACAGAACTATGAGCTAACAATTGTGTGATTTTAAGTTGTTGATTTATACGTGTATTATCTTTAAGAATTTAAAAATCTACAAAAAAAATTTCTGGGTAGGAGCCATAGCCTATTTGAATCTCTTCAAACTATGCCATAAAAAAAACAAAGAACAGAGAATGTAAAACCAATGAACTGTGAAGAACATTTACAACAAAGCTAAGTAGCAGGATAATTTCCGGTGAACCCCAAATATAAGTGGTAGTAATAAAACAAGAGTGACATGATCTACCGGGCTTAACATCTGTGAAGATGGAAGGAGAAAAATGGCCACTGGGTTTCTGGGTTTCTTATGACCTTCTCTCTGGACAGTGTGGCATGTCCATTGGAGAACAGAAGCCAAAATGAGCAGGGGATTCTGCAGATCTTGTTGTGGGGTGAGGGCAAGGTAACCCTGATTCCCCATAGCCTGATATGCTGAAGCAGGCTGGTGTGTCTTGATCTGGATCTTTTTTTCCAGCCACTGTGGTGCAATTGACAGGTACTTTTAATCTAGAACTTAATGTTATTCAGGCCTGGAAATTTTATTGATAATTTCTTCTCCATTTTACTCTTTCTCTCTAGCTTTCTCTCTTACTTTCTGGACTGATTCTCCTATTTTCTTGTCTTTTTATTACCTAACACTTTTTTTATATGCATGTTAGCATCTTCCCAAACCACTAATATACTGATTGAGTCTCATAGTGTGAGCCTGTTGGTTGGTTACTAATGTGGGGATGGAGCAGGCAAAATCTGGGGGAATCTCTAATATACATATAATATATATAATCTGCTATAGGTCCATCTGCTACCACAACAATAAATCCTCAAGCACTTTCAATCAGTTATACTATTTAAAAACACAAATGCATCCTGACTTTTATTTAGCACCTAAGCATTGAGTTTTCTTGGAGGGTCTCTAGTGTACATGAGTCTATTCTGAGCTTTCCCCACTGCTGGCGTAGATTGGAGTGTGTTCTATGCACTAGTCACTTTTCCCTGTCTATTTGTTTTCCAGTGTCTAAAATTGTGTTGCTGTTGTTTTGTTAGTCTTTGTCTTTGTGCATTTACAGTTTTTAAAAATCCATTTACTGTGACTTTGTTGGCATTTCAGAACAGAGGAAAGGTAAATGCATTTGTTCAATCTACCATGTTTAACCACATGTTTGACCTCACCATTTAGAGAGCCAGGACACTCTTAGGATATCTGCCTCCAATCCCGAGGAGATGGGGACCCTCTTAGAGTCCTTTCTGTGCAGAATACACACATGCTTGCCCTGTCTGCACAGTGCTCATTGTTTGCTTCTTAAAATGACAGACTCTCTGGAAGTACTCCACCAGTTTGTTGAAAAAGGCTTCCTTGAAGGGAAATGTTTGGATGGACACAACGTAGTTACTTTTAGAAAATGGAATTGGTGAATATTGATGATGACAGGAAACTTTCACTATTTTCTGCACATATAATTATTGCACATCTTCACGATTAAAAGTATCCTATATAATAAAAGGCCAGTGACCATAACGGTGTCACGACCGGAACGACTGATTGACTAGTCGCTATGAGGTGCATTGACCACCTCTCAGTCCCTCCCCCCAGCCCTCAGGCTCTGATCACTGGACGGCCAACAGGGAACCAGGGGGAACCGGGATGTGTATCAGCAGTGGGGAAGGACTGAGGACTGGCGAGCAGGCAGAATGGCCGACCTCTTGGTCCTTCTTCATGACCTGCAGGCTCCAATAGATCGCCAGGTGGCAAAAGGGGAACTGGGGTGGGTGTCGGCGGTGGGGCGGGGCAGAACTGGAGACTGGTGAACGGGCAGAAGATGGCCCTGATAGCAAGCTAGGCCCCGATTTCATGCACTGAGCCTCTAGTATATATACATTTACAATAATTTAAAAGATAAACTTAACATTATGGTATTTTTTTTCCAGTAAATGACGGAAAGGAAGGAGAGTAGGAAGAATGGGAAGAAGGGAGGAAGGAAGGGAGGAGGGAAGGTGAAAGGGGAGAAGGACCTCTTGATAGTACAGAGCTATACTTAGTCAATTTGTCGCTAGTGATCATAATGATGCTGATGATGCTGATGATGACAAGAATGATGGAGACCATTATTACCTTCAGTTTGACTTTGGATTTGAATTGCATTTAAGCTTTGCTGCTCACGCTTTGACACCCCACCTTTTCTCTCAGTTCTAACTAAGCTTTGCTCATGCTTCTTTGTTAAATACCAATGAAATTCATAGATCTCTGCAACCTTAAGCTGCAACCTTAAGAAAATTCAGTGCAAAAACCTAGCTTATATAACTTTGAATTCAGACCTTGACAACTAGACAGGATTTATCTCATGCATATGTATTAATTTTAAGTGCTTTTCTGTAACAGTAATTTGACATTTAATATAGCATAACTGTATTATTAAATTTAAATGCATATTTGCAATTCTAAAAGCACTGCTGAACTTTATGGGTGAAAAATACATCCTCCTTCACCTTGGTTCCTTCTCACCCACCAGTTCTCTAGGCTCCTTTCTCTCTGCGACCCTACCCCTGATGCGCGTCCCCTCTTCTTTCCTCAACCTCAGACTCTCAACTTCACTTCCTTTTTCATTTCCTAACATTCTCTCCTTCCCTCTCTCATAATTCATATTTGTTCATTCTTTCTGTGTCTTTGTTCCTCCTTTGTGGACATGCTCAGAGCTTCTGCTTTCAGCCATCAGTCCCTCATGTAGTCACTTCTCTCACTCACTTGTGGAGCAGTTTTAAGATGCTACAGTGACTTTCACTCCTCACCTACCATTGTTCAGCACAGTCTGTGGTAGTGTTTTCCAGACACTGAAGTAGCCTGCCATTGGAAAAGGCTGCCTCCAAGTGCGATGAGGTCCCAATCACAATCTTTTCTTTTTTAAAACATATATTATTTATTTCAGAGAGGAATTGAGAGAGAGAGATAGAAAAATCAATGATGAGAAATAATCATTGATGGGCTGCCTCCTACATGCCCCATACTGGGGATCAAGCCAACAACGTGGGCATGTGCCATGACCTGGAATAGAATTGTGACTGTGACTTCCTGGTTCATAGGTCAATGCCCAACCACTGAGCAACACCAGCCGAGCCAAATCACAATCTTTATTAAAAAGGGAGAACAAGGGATGCTGAGTGTCTGGAATTGGGGGTAAAAATACCTTGAATAACTTTGAGTCTTTAAAAAAAGCATGTTTTTATTGATTTCGGAGAGGAAGGGAGAGGGAGAAAGAGAGAGAGAAACATCAGTGATGAGAGAGAGAATCATTGATCGGCTGCCTCCTGCACTCCCACTACTGGGTATCAAGCCTGCAACCCGGGCATGTGCCCTTGACCAGAATCAAACCTGGGACCCTTCAGTCTGCAGGCTGACACTCTATCCACTGAACCAAACTGGCTAGGGCCCTTTGAGGCTTTTTAAAATCAGGAATTGGCATCACTCTTCTTAGCTCTAATAGTCAGTTAATAAGTGCTGCCAGAACCCTAGCTCTCCACTGAAAACTCTTGGATTTTCACCTTTTTTAATGTCAGGTGTCAATGGCTCTTAGATATAAGTTACTTCCATGGTGTCATTTTTTTCAAGTATATTTTTATTGATTACAGAGAGAAGGGAGAGGGAGAGGGAGAAAGAGATAGAAACATTAATGTTGGAAGAGAATCATTGATTGGCTGCCTCCTGCATGCCCCCTACTGGGGATTGAGCCCACAACCTGGGCATGTGTCCTGACCCGGAATCCATCTGTGACCTTCTGGTTCATAGGTCAATGCTCAACCACTGAGCTATGCTGGCCAGGCTCCGTAGTGTCATTTTTATCAGAAATAAAACTGAGGCCCAGGGAAGTCAAGTCTTGGCTCCACTCCCAACTTATCAGAGGCACAGCTGATGCAAGGACCCTGGTCTGTGATTCACACCCGAAGACTCTGCACTGGTTTCTCCAGCCTCGGCCACACAAGACATCCCAGACTGTGACCTTCCATCTATGGCTCTGTCATCTCTAGGCACTTGCATCTGCTTTTTGTCCTTTCAGATACAGCTTTTCCACTTTCTCTCACTTAGTTAAGCCTTATTTATGCTTCAATACGAAAGTCATACATGACCATCCCAGAGAATCTCTCCCGATTTTCCTTTGCTCCTCCATCCCCCACTCCCCCACCTTTGGTTTAGTATAGGTGCCACTCTCCTGTGTTTGATTTGCACCTTGAATTGAATTCTATTTGTATTTAATTACACAGTTTTGAACTGCCTGTTTATTAACCATCACCTCTACTGGAATATAAATTTCTGGAGGTCAGGGTCTGTGAATTATTCAACTTTTAATCTCCAGTGCCTGCCATCCAAGAATTTCTACACTGAGTCTCAAGAAAGGAAGGCTACTGTGAGATGCTAGCTGACTTGAGAGAAGGGATGAAGAGCTTCAGTGTAAATTCTGTTAAATTGAGAAATTAAAGATACTGATCTCAATATTAATATTTGGGAATAAAAAGATATATATTCTCCTTGATTTTTTAGCACCTTCCAGTTCTCCAGGCTTTCTTCTGTCTGCTATTCTTACCTTGATTAGAATATCTTTTCCCCTCCTCAACCTCATCTTCATTTCCTTTTCTCTCTGTTTCTCTGCTCTTTGCCCTCTGCAATTCATACTAGTATTCTCCCACTCTCAGCTGCTGCTTTCGTTTTCCGAAGGAAAGGAAGTTTCCATTCTATGTGGAAATGTCTAGTGCTTCCGTACACTGCAAAACATTGTCACCCATCAGCCCTCACACAGTCTTAGTTCTCCCTCACTATGTAGGGCTGCTTCCTTCTCAAGAGGGAGGTCATCTCAACTCTGCTGATCCTTGGGCTGGGGAAGAGTTGATTTCAAACAAAGCATAGGCACTCTGATTTTGTTGATCCCTGTCTCCCTCTAAGCTATTCTGGGAAGATTCTCAGAGGGTCTAAGAGTTTAAGTCAGTTATTACCTCTTTCCTGTTCTGTTAAAATTCTTGACCTATATACTTTATGAAGACATGGTAAATAGGTACTGACTTCCTCCTTTTTTTTTTTTTTTTTTTTTTTAGAAATTCCCAGTACATGTGTGTATTGCAAAATGGTTGTTCCTAAACAGTTCATCACACAGCATCATCTTACCCCAAGTTTTAGGGTGTTGCAGTGAGCACCTTGCTACTGGGCCTTTGAGGCATGTGGACAATGCACTTCCGTTCTGTGTGACGCTCTGTCTTGGAGAGGCTTTGCTAATTCGCCACAGATAGTCAGACATGGAGTGTCCTCAATTTGGTGTTGCAGGCATTCTGCCTGAAAGCTTGGATTCTGTCAGGAAGGGGTCTGGAGTCCTAGCTGGATTCCTGCCTCTGGTGTCCTACACTGAGTCTCAAGAAAGGAAGGCTTCTGTGGGTTGCTAGCTGACTTGAGAGAAGGGATGAAGAGCTTCAGTGTAAAACCAGACCAATAATGCTTGAGGCTAGAGCATTGAAAAATAGTCCCGGAATCTCATGAGCCTAGTCAGATTTCCCAAGTTAAATTTTCATAGCACATACTTTAGGAAATGTGGCATACATTCTCCAGGGATAAATAAAAGAAACTTGATGTCATATATCATTCCCTCTGTGGGTCATCTAGATGGAAAAATTCTACACAATGTATAGCGCCTCCATGAAGTTTAGAGAAGTTCATGGATGACAGACTTGTCAGTGGTGGTTAGACAAAAAGAGTAACCTGATGCTGAGTTTCAGAGGTCAAGAACAGTTACCATAAACTCACCTTGGGCACCCAATCTGAGATGGCACACTCCCCACGGGTGAACTTTGAGTTGAAACTAGGGTGGCATTTGCACTCCTCTTAACATATAAAAAGACTTTGTCATTCAACATGTAGTAGTTTTCTTTTTGTCTTTACACTTGCACATGAAAGCTGCCTTTATATGAGTGTCACCAGACTGTCTTTTTATAAATCACTGCTGCCTTGCCAAATAGATACGTGCATCGGGAAGACAGTCTTTTCTGCATAGGTCTCATAAATCAACATCACTGAACAATTCCCAGCATAGGTCGTCTTTTAAATTTAAAACTGAGAAACATAAAGAAAGAGACTGTCATATGGAAACAAAAAAATTTCTTAAGAAATTCTGTGTTTGTTGAAGAGGGTTAGAGAAAGAGGGAGAGATTAAGCTAGAGAGAAAGTTTCCCATATTCAGATGGTCTGAATTATGAGCTAAAGACACAAAGATGCATGGGGGAGAAATACAAAGATAGAGTTTTCCTTTGTAGAGAAGCAAAAGTTTGCATTTTTGGATCCTGGAAGAAAGACTCCTCACTGGCCCAGCCTAAAATGCATATTTTTAAAATATATTTTATTGATTTTCTACAGAGAGGAAGGGAGAGGAATAGAGAGTTAGAAACATCGATGAGAGAGAAACATCGATCAGCTGCCTCCTGCACGCCCCCTACTGGGGATGTGCCTGCAACCAAGGTACATGCCCTTGACCAGAATCGAACCTGGGACCCTTCAGTCCGCAGGCCGACGCTCTATCCACTGAGCCAAACTGGTCAGGGCTAAAATGCATATTTTTGAGAAAACACATTGAATATTAAAAATAGTGATAACTAGTTATTGAGTGCTTACTCTCAGCTGGATACTTCCTGAAACACTTTCCCTATGAAAACACATTGAATTTCCACAGGAAACCTGTAGTATAGGCACTACAGTCATTTCCTTGATATAGAAAAGGAAACTGAGACATAGAAGTATCATTAAATAACTTGGATAGATTCACAGCTATTAATTATCAGCGCATGATCCTCTAGCAGCAAAACTATTAATTTAATGATAGATACTCTCCAGTTGCCTAATGAACTCCATGATCAGGGTCTTGCCTTTCTTTTGTGATCAGTGTGTCTATTCTTGGGAACATGGTCTCCAGTTTGGCCATGCCCTGGACCTTTCTTGAAATTACTTTACAAAATAGGTTCTGTCTGGAGTGAAATTTTGATGAGGACAGATTGGACCATAACTATAGGGTTACATGAGGTATCCCAAGTTCAGCATGGCGACACCTTTAGCTGCTACCTTCCCTTCTCTTTTCCTTATGACTGCAGCAGATTCTCTCCTAGGCAGGGATATGGAAGGGGAACATGTATACCGGTTATGTTACTGAGAACAGAGCCCTTGCCATTATACCCTTTGAATCAGAATTTTCTGGGAACTGGGAAGGGCAGGCATGATTCAAAAATCCCCAATGCTAATAATTCTGATACAGTTTGCTCCAGCTGGACAGCACTGCATTATAAGAGCCTTTACATACATGCACGGATATTTGAGACATAAGTGTGAAGTGATGAGGTGTTCTCAAAGCCCACCTTCCCCGCCCCGACATACACAATTTCCATGACTTTGTTCGTGCCCATGCTTATTTATCTCACTTAAGGTATCTAAATATATTGAAGTATATTTTAGAATTCATTTCCAGAAAAATATTTGTCCCCCTTGATTAATTATTATGCCTTTTTTTGCTCAACTATTCATAATGAAACATCCTATAATAGTTTGCTTTGGCTACCTAGAACCAATGCTATGTTACTATAATAGTTCATATTTTTGGCATATTTATGTCCTTCTCCATCTTTGTTATTCTAATTATCTGTATATATTTCTGAACAAATTTTTTGTAAGTCATCCTAAGTCATTATTAGAAGTAGGTTACATATAAATTATTTATTGAAAAGAAAAATAGATATTCTCTAAAAGTGCATAAGCTAAATCATATACGAATTTCATATTCACCTCTGAGATTTCTCCCTTCCTGTTTTCTGGGAGTCTCACACGTGAGAGCCCCTTGAGGTGCCTTCTTATTGTCATTCCTGATAACAACACAGACATTAATCCAGAAGGTCCCTGTCTCGTATTCACCAGAATGTTTCAAGGAGGTCCATTTCAAAGGGCTTGGGTATGATGTGCTATGTTATAGCTTTTCACATAACAGGCCTGAAGATAATCATTTCTGAGAAAAGATGAAAAGGACCCAACATGTGATCCTGAGAAATAACCACAAATTTGGAGAACAGACCAAATGAAAGGAGAGTAAAGGACATTGTCAGCCTGCCACAGGACGGCTTTGGTTCAGTGGGAACACATTGAAAAAATGATGCAAAAACAGGAAAAGCACGCTGAGCCTTTGCTCTCCCATGTGCCTGGATAAACAGTGGGCAGGGAGATGGAGTCCCCTGATCCCCAGAGGCGTGCTGGGCAGGATGAGGATGGCTCCCTCCCTTCCTCTGGCTTCCCTTTCTCTCTCCCCAGCTCCCCTCCATTTCTCTCGCACGTTCCTGGGCCGGTATTCATCTTACTTTTTATACACTTTTGAGATTTCTATTTCATCTCAGTCTGACTACATCCAAGTTTTTTGCTAAAAGTTTCCTACATTTTGTTTTGTGATTTCATCATGTCAAGTTTGGTCTGTGGTTTGCTCCCTGTGTTTCAGCTTCTCTCCTCCTGGTGCACCTGTGTCAATCCCTCCCACCCCACCCAGGCTGCTCAGACCTGTGCCTGAGCCCCGAGCTGGCCCTGGGCTCAGGTCACCTGCGCACTGCAGGCAGGAGGCAATCATCTCAGGATTCACCTGGAAAACACAAGTCCCTCTTACACCTCTGGCGGGGACCCTAGCAGTCCATGCCTCAGCTTCTGGGACATTTCAGGGACTCTCCATCACTGGCAGACACCAGATGGGACAGATAGAGGCAATTTTGCAGAAAATGCTGAGTTTGGCTTCCTCAGTGGCCTTTCCAGCTGGAAACAGAGTGACCAGGAAGCACATGGTTCTCAGCCTAGCTTCATCGCCTCAAGAGCTACAGATGGCTTCCCCAAGCACCTGAAATCTGTGCTGCTTCCCTGGCTGGGACATGCTGCAGGCTGCAGAATTGCTTTTGTTTTTCTGTGGAGCAACTCAGTTTCTCTCTGTCTTTAGAGTGAGAGCAAGGAGAGGACACGGGTAGCAAAGAGCCAGAAGGTGGGGAAATTAATGTTTAATGTTTGAAACTCCCTGGGACTGGCCAGCTGCTCAAAAAGATGCATCAGGGGATATTATGGCCGCCAGTGGGCACATTTGAGTAAGACTTTGGAAATGAGCCAGGTGTCTTCCTTCAGAAAGATGTAGGTTGGCCAGTGGAGTTGGAATCAATTACATGATTTACATATTACGAGGTGTAGGAGTTTTTGTTGTCATTTTCCTTCCTTTTCTTTTCTCGCATTACCTTTGGACTCTTACTTTATTATTCATTCTGTGAACATCAGTCAATGGTTGGAATCAAGGTATATGGGCCAAGAGGTACTGCCAGGGTTTAAGACATATTTACAAAGAGCCACAGCCATTGAATGATTTCTCTACTGTTCAACGGGTCTTCCTTTTTTTTTTTTTAATTTTCACTGAGCGTTGGAAGCTGGGACTATGGATCACTGGCAGACTTGATATGATAAAGGCTCTAGAACGATCTGTAACCCTAGGACAGGCACCAGAAAGGCCGGCAGAAGTGGGGTTTTTGTTGTCGTTTTGTTTTGTTTTTGCAGAGCTACCCATAGGAAGCCATCAGTGTTGACTTAGTGTTGGGCCAAGGAATGGGTCACTGTCAGTCCAGACCTCTCAGTGGCTGCCAGGTGTCATGACAATCATAAAGAAAAACGAAACGTTTTTTCTGACTGACATATGATTGTATCTTTTTCCTTATTCCTCTATTCAGAGCTGAGTTCAAAGCCCCATGATCTTTTCCCCTACATTTCACGCTGCTTCCTAAGTTGGCTGAGTGCAGGCAGACACCAGGCAGAATCTATTTAGCCAGATGAGAGTCATTTCAGGCAGGACTTGGCCTTGTCCCTTTCATTGCTTCTCAACTGCTGGGGCTGAGGAGCAAGAGGACAGAGCGGCACAGGTAATCTTAACTCAAAACTCAAAGCCTGTGGGCTGGTGGTTACACTGAAGTAAGGCAGGTGGAATCCAGATACAGTTCTTTCTTCAAGATAAAGGAGCAGGCAGGCTGACTGCGCGGCCCCGCAATGACCCACACAAGGCCAGGGGACTCTATTGATGATGCCATGTGCCCTCCAGCTAAAGAAAAGTGCAGGGCAGGTCACATGACAGGCAGGAGGCAGGGTCCTGACAAAGAACAGCCCCTGGACAATGAAATGTCTTTATACGAAAGGGCTGGAAAATTGTCACAGTCCTTTTGTAGTTGTTGACTGGCTTCATTCCTGTATAAAGCCTCAAGGATGACAAAGGAAACCTACCCCAGATCTATTGGTTTTCTGTCTGGAACCTGGAAGGTGAGCTGCAGCGCAGCCTTGTCCAGCCACTCAAGGCTCTGGCGAACATCTTCCTTCGTTGTGTGAGTGCGTTCAAGGGCTTTGGGGTGGGAGTCCTGCTAGCTCTGCTTTGTTTTGTTGTGTTTTTTTTTAGTTCAAGAGATGAGACACATGTATGCACAAATGACAGGACCAACTGTGATAAGGAATGAGATTTCTGCTATGTACTTAGTGGTGGATCTGGTACCTAAAGTACTGTTTAATTCAGGGGTGGGCAAACTTTTTGACTCGAGGGCCACAATGGGTTCTTAAACTGGACCGGAGGGCCGGAACAAAAGCATGGATGGAGTGTTTGTGTGAACTAATATAAATTCAAAGTAAACATCATTACATAAAAGGGTACGGTCTTTTTTTTTTTTTTAGTTTTATTCATTTCAAACTGGCCGGATCCGGCCCGCGGGCTGTAGTTTGCCCAAGGCTGGTTTAACTGAATGCTTGCAACACCAATCGGATCCTCTTTGATGTGAAAAAGCTGATGCACAGGTGACAACTACTTTCCTAAACCACAGAGTTAGTGAATGATGATGCCAGAAATCAAATCCAGGTCTAACCGATTACACATTATATATTGGTTTCATAACACCAAATTTTCTACAAATAATGTCTAATACTTAAACAATGCTTTATCACTTATACGTCACATTCACACACTCAATCGCAAGGGATCCTTATCACCCTTCTATGCACTGGGGGGCATTGTAGGTGAGGGAATTGGCTCTCAAAGAGTTAACTGATTTTCCCAGATCACAGGCTAGCAACTGGGAATCAAGACTCAGCTCAGTTTTCCTTTATCAGCTTCATTTTGCTATGTTACATCGCCTTTTCCATAAATGATACAAACAACTATCATTTCTGGAGCCAAAGCTTCCTCCCAGACACCAGAGTTTTCCTTGGCTTCTCCCATTTAACCTTCACAGCAAACTAAGGGAGGCAAGTACCATTTTCCTGTGAATCCTGCAGACAAGAAATTTAAAGAACCTTCTCCAAGGTTACACAGCTAGTAAGTGGTAAGACTAGGGTTTCGTCCCTCCTACTGATTCTGACTTCAGGGTCCACATCTCACCACAATACTGTTAGACTGTCTCTCACCCTGTGCCTTCTCCACACCTCCTGCTACACGTGGAATATACACCTAAGCTGCCCAGTGCTGGGGGAGGGCAGAAGAAGGAGTTATTGATTCCAGCTCAGGAGTTACCCAGAAGCTTTGCAAAAGCAGTGGCATTTGAGCTAGGCCTTAAGAAATTAGCTAAGGAATGGATAGGCTCAGTGACTTCTTTAAAATTTCATAAGTTCTTCAAATACAGTTTCTTATACTCAGATTCAGATTTTTTTAAAGAATATGAAATATAGACTCATCAAGTTTTGCCTTTCTTTCTCCATGTACCTTAATTCTCTTTCCTTGAGCTACAAACAAAGAAATATGCAGAATCTGGAAGGATAAGAGCCTCAGGCTCTCCAAAGATTAGGTATAGAAATATATTAGTGTCATTGCATGCAGTCATATACAAATGGTACAAACTGAAAGCACATACTCATGTCTAGACTATCTCGAATCTCTTGCTAATGAATCTGGCTTCCATGGGCTCTGTGGGCATGTGGGATATAAAACACAGCAGTGTATCCATCCAAACGTGAGAAAGGCTGTAGCAAAGGTTCCATTCATGAAGTGATGTAAAGCAGAAATAAAGGGTGACTCTATCGTCCAATTTTCCAAAGCTGTATTTCCATACACTTTTCAAACACATGTAAAGCTCTTTTTTCATGTGAAATAAATACGAGTCCTGAGCAGTTTTAATTAGCGATCTGGGAGGCACGCTGCACCTGTTCCGATTCATCTGCAGAGATGAAAACCCCTCACCCTTTTCATCTGCTGACAAGTTAATAGACACTTCCAACTCATGCCAGCACGTGGGGTTTCGCAGGTTTCCCGTGTGACAGGTGAGTAATAAAGCCGCACAAGAACGTGGCAACTGTACATAGAACATCCTCCGGAGTGTAAATTCCTGAGCAGAGATGATACGTCCCCCATTGTTCCGCAGGCCTGTGCCTGGGTAGCCGGTACATCACTTTGTTTTTAATAACAGATTCATTGAGGTATGCTCTGCATAGCGTAAACTCCTCCCGTCTAGAGTGTACAGTGTGATCATATTGAATATATTTGCAGAGCAGTGCCACCATCACTACAATCTAATTTCAGAGCATTTCCATCCCCCCGAGAAGAAACCTCATGCCCATTTACAGTGGGCACATTCACCCCCCTCCATCCTGGACAACTGCTGTGCTGCTTCATCTTCACTACACTGCAGTCGAGAAAATGTCCCATGTGCTTGCTGCTTTGTGCATTGGGCCAATGAATAATTGAATGGCACTTCATGCACTGGAGAACACAGAATGGTATGGCTAGTATATGGCCGCATGTATGTGTGTGTATGTGCACCTGTGGTTGTATGTTTATGCTAGAAGGAAATACAAGGAATCATTCATGAAGAGAAGCAGAGGTTGGCCGTCAGCTTACACTTTTGATAGCAAAAGCTGTCAGGAGAGGTATTTAAAATGGGTATAACAATGCAAAGAACAAAAATGCAATTCCAGCGCATTCTCATTGTTTGGGCATTCTGTATTTGTAACTCACCTACTCACTAACATTTACTTGTAACCCCCAAATGGTACTCGTGGTCTGCAGTCCTTTGTGGACCTGCATAGAGCAATGAAGCACTTCCGTCCTTGGGTTCCCTTCCTGATGGTCCCAGCTCAGGTCAACCAGACACACTCTGGCTTCTTGTTTCAGCTCAGACAGAGATGACCAGAGGATGGAGATACCCTGGACCACGTGGAACTGAACACAATTTCTTGGAATGAGCAGGTTGGGTATAAGCCTTGAGTTCCTGGCGTTATCCGCCCTGTTGGGGAGCTCAGGGGCAGATTCATACCCTGGCTTTTCCCGTGTGCCATAGAATGAAACATTGGCTCTCAGGGACTGAGATTCAGCGGGTCCTTTACCCCTTCACAGTTGGGGAGCACCCGTTGTGGCTATTCTGTGAAAGAGTTTAGTCTTCGGAAAACTGTAAGTCTACTGCGTGGATCCAAACTGGAAAAATTATTTTTGCAACTGGACTACCTTATTAAAAATAAGAAAGGAGACATTTTCAAATAAAAATGGCATTCAGTCAGAATATGAGAGGTTAAGAATATTCAGTGAACCATGTGTATCTATAACTCGTGAGCCAACGCAGGCTATAAGGTCTGCCCTCCAACAAAGTCAAGGTCTCTACCACCAGAATTCCCAACCAGATTTATAAGGAGTGCTCCCATGTTGTCCTGGACCCTTTTAAAAACAACATTTAATGTTTTATTAAAATATAGCATGTTTAATTTAATAGAAAATTAATGTTAGTAATTTAATACATAAATATAATAATGTATTTATTTCATGGACCACTAATATTTTTAAATACTAGGTTGCTACTTAAAATCTAAACACACATATTATTAATGACTAATGGAGTCTCTTCCAAGGTCCCATAAAATATCAAATATAGTGTGATTAAATAAAAATATCAAAATTACGTAAGTTACTAAAACCTTCAAACCCCTGGAATTTGGGGACAAAAGGGAGCTCAGGTGAAAATATGGCAACGCGATTCACTAATAATGAGACTAATACATTTGGCTTGAAGAAAAGATCATGTTTTATGTAGAGTCTGCCACTGAATTAAAACATTTGTGCAGCCAGGAAATGGTGACAAAAACCTTGGCTCACTGCATTTTCTAACCCTTGCTGGAGCTCATGGAAGACACCCCCATCCCACCTCTGCGTTATAGTGAACATTTCCTGGACCTAAAGTGTTCATTTTGCAGGATAATGCAGTGGCCAATACCTTGGGTCAGGGGAAACTGACTTATACCCTAGTTCCACCAGTTAGGCAGCTTACTTAATCTAAGTATTGATTTTCTCATCTGTAAAATGGGAATAAGTACTAATTTAGTGTAGGGAGCAGCTATAGGGTCAAGCCTCGGACTGACCTTTGGCAGAGCCACAAACAAGTCCCAGCTTGGAGGGCAGAGCCCTCCTAGCACAATTAAGCTTGACCTTATAGTCCTCCCTTGTTTGTAGGTAACTAATGGGCTGTGGGTTGTGCAGCAAGTGCTGCCAAAACAAGGCTTGAGTAATGAAATAGATTTGAAACTCGCAAGAACATTGTAAATATGTTGACCACTCCCCTTGTTTTGCTTTGTGTGCTCTGACTATAAAATAAAGCTTCAGCCTACAGGCTGTGTCACTGTTTCCTCATCTAGGCACAGTGATCCCACCTGGTCCCAACTGTGTTCTCTTGTCTGTTTTCTTTAATCGTTCACTGCCCTTCCTCAGGTTCACCCCTGGCCATGCTGGACACGGTTCAATTTAGAAGATTTGTGTCGCTTTTTTGAGGCAGTTAGCCTAAGATTCTACATACAATAAGTACACAATAGCTTTTCTTACATATCATCTATCAAACATTATTATTGTGCTTCCTGCCACCATCTCATACACACAGAGAGGGAGAGCAGATGAGAGAGAGACAGGAGGAGAGGGAGAGGAAGGAGATATAGGTGATATAATCTGCAATGGGATGGAGTGTATGGAGGAGAGCCTGTGGTCTGAGCAGTGGGCATACATTGACTGGCATGTATAATACTGTTTCTCCTGAATAAGGCAAAGCAGGAGTTGTTCCTCAAAAAATCTTGAAGTACTTGATCCTGCAGTTGTTCTCTTGAATATATTACACACGAGTTAAGAATTAAAGATTGAACATGTCTTCTACTACACTGTGAAAAGAAATAGACACTGGAGCCTAGAGTAGTCCACCATAGACATCCGGGCAAAAACACATAAACAGGCAGTCACAGCATCAATGAAAGAAGGATGAAAGCCACAGAGAAAGCAGAGACCCAGCTGAAGACTGACACAAAAAGGCAAGATACACAAATACTTTCAAATTCCAAAGAATTGCTTCTCAACTGAGGGTAACTGTGCACTCCTCCTCCCCAGGGAATATTTGACAATGTGTGGGGTCATTTTCATCATCATGACTTAGATTATTTCATGCCTACAGGCTGGGATGTTGCATATGATGCTACTTATTACACAGGACACACTGGGAAGGAAGAACCATGTAGCTAAAAAGCCATTGTTATTGGAGTTGCAGCCAATATTGCTGCAAAGGAAGGTGGATGGTAGAAATGAGAGGTGTTGATTGTGAGAAGTGATGCTACAGAAAAGTGACTCACATGGAGGATGAGACAGAGAGGCTCTCCACTAATTCATAAGACAAGTAAACATTGCTAAAAAGGAGGTATTCCATATAGAATAGGAGAGGTGCGTTCCAACTTATGAAATATAGATACAGAGAGAACAAATAAAGAAAAAAAATGTAAAGATACACAATTGCTTAGAAATGTTACGTGAATAGACAGATCAATTTGCTCTAGGTAAAAAAGACATCTTCTATTTGGGACAAAAAGTGCTAAAAAAACCAGGATATAAAACAGGGATAACTTCATTAAACAAAACCCAAGCTGGCCTAAGATTCCGCCCTCCCAATGTAAAATGCCAGAACAAACAAGCAAACATCCCACAGACAAACAAATGAAATTCCCTAAAGCAAAGTCAATAGACATGTAAGGGAAAAGTCTTCAAGGAATTAAATATATTCCCAATAAGTTGCTATTTTTATACATGCAAGGAAAGGTACCATAATTCTATATTTTCAACTCAAAAACCATAATAATCCCAGCCAGTAAAGAAACAAATGAGAAGTAATAACTGAGGATAGCCAGATATAAAAGGCCTAGCTGAGTATAGAAATAAATGATCTTTATAATGATGTAAATTTTGGTAACAAAGTAGAATTCAAATATTAAACTTATCCATAAACTTAAATGGTACCATATCCTTTATGAACAGTGATTTACATCTAAAACTTCAAAATAAAATAGCAAAAACTTAGGTGACTAGCCCAAGATGATGAATACAAAAGGCAATATCTGATTCATTTTCTAATTTTAAAAGATAATATTAGGAATAAGTTTTTGCAAATCAAATTTTCTTTGCAGTGCTATTTTTTTAAAATTATTCTTTTATAAGAATTAGTAATTGTTAAAATTAATAACAGTATATGTAGCAAGAGAGAGAAGGTCACAGCACAAATGTAAATTTTTTAAAATAGTAAAACGATATGACAGAGATAAAACCAAATTCATCAGTGTATTTTTAACCTTCACATTATACTGAATAAGGTTGAGTTTTCCATTGAAAACTAATAATCATCACAGAATGGAGGTAAATTTATTTGCATGAAAAAGTTTTTTCTGAAATATGTAAAATAAAGTCTATTATGAACATATGACTGAATTGATAGAAATACTTAGCTTCTTAATGGATAAATAGTTTAAAAGAAACCAATTTATAAAAGCTAGAAAATAATAAAATATTCTTAAACTTGCATTTTTAAACACAAAGCACAATCATTAATAAAGTACAACTAAAGATACAAAGAAACATACTTACAAATACAGAGTATAAAATTTTAAAAATTCATGAAATAATTGCTTTAAAAATTACATCTTTCAATAAACTCTAAAATATTACAAAAGTTAAATATAAACATACAAGACTCTGACATCAAAGCCATTAAATACATTACTGGAAAGAGATAAAAAAAAGTTGAAAGAACAAAACAAACTTTGAAAAAATACAAATTTATTAAAAATAAATCCAATAAAGGAGGGGAAAAACTTCACTTTGTTTGCAGAAACCAGAAGGTACTTTTTAAATAAAAATTTGTGAAATGTACCCAAAGTTATCCTTAGAGGCACATGAGTCTTAAATGCTTTCATAATTCATTAATAGTTATTAATAAGCTAAGCTTCAACTTTGGTAAATTAACACAACCAGCCTACGGGCAGCAGAAGAGTAAGAATATCAAAATTAGTTGTTTCTATATATTAAAAAGGGACATTTGAAAAAAGTAATTGAAGAATTTATTCTGTGGGGTCCTAAAGAACATAATGAATTAAATAGGAAAAGAGTTTGTTTCATTAAGAGGGAAAGAGCAAAACCACAAATATATAGCATTAGAATGAAAAGGCTATCTGTTACCAGAATGGTCATTAAAAAAACATAAGACATTTCTATGTAAAAATCTATGCCAAAAATGCAAAAACCTTAATGAAAAATATACTTTTATAGGATATTTTTTAACTGATGAAAAGTGATTCAAGAAATCAGGAAACAAAAAATGTCTAATACCTATTGGAAAGAATAAAAAATAAGTAATCAAAGGTTTACTAGGGTCTGAACCCTAGTTTTACTAAGCATTTCTTCTATATTGTTAAAAAGTATTCCAAAGTCATGTGAAACATGTCATCGCTTGGGAAAATGTAGAAAAATTAGCAAATTACTTTATGGTGCTAATATCAGCCTCCGAAGCAAACCATGATTAATATTACCCATAATTGTAGACCAAAATTTCTGAATACAGTTGCAAAAATTCTAAAATAAATTACTGACAAACAGTATTAATAGAAGAATTTATGACAAGCATGTAGGATTTATTTCATTATTGTTATTAAGAAATTATTAAAAAGTAAGCAGGGATAAATGTATTTCTTCAACATGACATTTATTTAAAACTAACATGACAGAAATTCTCAGTCATTAATCTAATATTCTGGTTACTGTAAAATGCTGAAAACCTTACTTCAATGAGGATTATGACAAAACTAGAGGCCCGGTGCACGAAATCATGCACTCGGGGGGAAGAGGGATTCCCTCAGTGTGGCCTGCGCCCGCTTGCAGTCCGGGAGCCCTCAGGGGATGTCTGACTGCCCCTGAAGTGGGAGAGGCTCCTGACACCACTGCTGTGCTCACCAGCCCGGTTTCTGGAGCACTAACCACCAGGGGGCAGCTCCTGCGTTGAGTGTCTTCCCTGTGGTGGTCAGTTCACATTATAGCGACTGGTTGTTCTGCCGTTTGGTCTATTTGCATATTAGCTATAGGATTGCCTACCATCCCTATTGTTATCTCACACTGTTTTAAAACACGGACCAAATTAAGGCAAGAGGGAATAAAGGGAGGTAGAAGAAGGCAAAGAGGGGATAAATGGTGACGGAAGGAGACATGACTTGGGGTGGTAAACACACAATGCAATATACAGATGATGTTTTGTAGAACTGTGGACCTTAAACTTGTATAATTTTATTAGCCAATAGCACATTAATAAATTCAATGAAATAAGAAAAAGTTTGAAATTAAATAAAAAAGGACACATGAACACAAAATCTGTAGTGATTGTTAATAAGGAGACAAGTATCAAAATTTGAGTTGCTTTTGTGGAAATATAAGATAATTAACTGAAATAGAATTCAAGATATTATGAAGTGAATCAAACCTGTCTGATGCACCAGAAATAGCAAATTGGAAGATGAGATGGGAAAATAGGGTATTCATGAGAGCAGTGAAGCGTGGACTATGTGGCACCTTGATAAGAAGTATGGAGAGCTTAAGAAATTAAACAGAAAAGCAAACCTGCTTGGCTTGTACAACATGATGAGACATACCACATTTCCAGATGGCAGAATCAAGTATTGTTAGGTGTATATCTCCCTAAATCAATATATAGATTTAAGATAATTCCAATCAAGATTTAAATAAGATTGTTTTATTTGTTCTGGCAGGGGCAGGGCAGACTTGAAAAAGTTGTTTAAAAGTTTGGGGAAAAAACACAATGTTGATACAGAAAGTCATAATAGAGATCTTGTATCATAGAAATGTACATTTGAAACCTATATGGCCCTATTAACACTGCCACCCCAATAAATTTAATTAAAAAAACAATAGGTGGTAAAAACTGACTCAAGTTTGAATGGATATGTAACTATAAAATTACAATGACTAGAAGACAGGTGAATTGGTGTAAGGGTCAGAACACATGTTAATTTAATAGACTAGTTGGCCTTAAACTACATGAAAGAATTTATTAGAATCTAATTATAATTCAAAAAGTAACATGCACCAGTGGGAAATTAATTATTCAGGCAGGATATTGTTTTAGGAGAATGTTTAAATATATGAGAATCATGAAGTTAGATTTTTCTTATGCAATTCATTAGTATATATTTCATATCTTTAAAAAGCTGATATGGAAAATAAAGATACCCTTGAAAATAATCTACTAAATAATCTATTAACCTGCACATGGATGTGTGTGTGTGTGTGTGTGTGTGTGTGTGTATAGAGAAGACATTTTCAAAGTATAAATAAGCCAAAAGATATGCAAAACATGCAGTTCAGTAAAAACATAAGATCCAAAGTAAATATATGATTCCAGTCTTGTGAAAAATATAAAATAAGGAAATATGTACATGAGGCTGATAAAAAGATTTTGGGCATGTTAATCGGATTATGTGAAGGTCAAGGTGAACCTCTACCTTACTTTTTGTTTTTTAATATCATATGGTGAGGAGGATCAATTTTGTTCATATAATTAAAACAATTTAAGTTTAAAAATAAAATAAATGAAGAGATAACATCACACAAAGATGATTACATGTACAATATACCATTTATAAGCCAGGAATAAAAGTAAATTCGTGAAGCAAGTGGTAAACTCATCATATTGCAACATGTATTTTCACCTTGCAAAGAGTTCTTAAGAAGGAATTTTTTAAAAAAATCCTTAATACAGAAGTGGTCATTCAATATGAGCAGTTAACAGGGGACAGAAATGTGTTGGAAACATCAGCTTCACAAGTAATCAGAGATGCAAATGAGAGTAATATTGATTTTTCACTCACCACATTGAAATAGATTTTTAAAATGTATTTCAATACTAGAGAGAATGAATTTTATGAGCATTTTTATGCCCTCCTAATGGGAGTGTGAATTTAGGTAACTCTACTGCAAAGCAAAATTAAAAATTTACCAAAAGCCTTGCTGGAAACTTATCCTTTGCTCCAACAGTGTAACTCAATAATCTATTAAAATTTTAAAGAGGCTGGCTGGTGTTGCTCAGTGGTTGAGCATAGATCTATGCCCCAGGAGGTCGTGGTTCAATTCCCGGCCAGGGCACATGCCTAGATTGTCGGCTCGATCCCCAGTGTGGGGACATACAGGAGGCAGCCGATCAGTGAATCTGTCTCATCATTGATGTTTCCATCTCTCTCTTCCTCTCTGGAATGAATCAAAATATATTTAAAAATTTGAAAGAGAGAGATACAGGCAGGTGTTTGTACAAAATGATGAGGATTGCATTCAAATTTATCAGAGTGTAAACAAATTAAAACAACCCAACTTTCCAACCATAGAGAATTCAAAAATGCAGAATATCCATACGAAGGACTAAGGTGCTCCCACTACAAATCAGATTGTAGAAGACTGTCCTCCATCAGCATAATAGGCAAAAAAGAGGAATGCAAAGCTGCGACATTGTTTTACTGGGCAAGCACTCAGAAAAGTACTTGTAGGAAATAGGACAGAATATTCAAAGTGCACACGCCCTGTAATTTATTCTCAGGACTGTCTGTGTTTCATGTACTTGTTTTGTCAATGGCAAGCCTGAAAGTTCAGTCATAATATTTTATGGAGGGAATCGGAAAAGTAGTTCAATTTGACAGTGTTTAGCCCTCAATTATTAAATCACAGCAGTGTTCACTTTGAAATGGCATTGGTTGTTATAATCTTGCAGTTTGTATTTTTACATGAAAAAGGAAAAAAAAAAAGTAGCCCCAGCATGGCCTTCCTCCTCTTGCCAAGAATAAAAGCCCAGCATAACCATAGTTCATCAATACCGCCTTGCTGCCATCCAGCTTTGTAATATTTGTAGCCACTGATTTTTTTTAAATTCAGAGACTGCTTAAAGACAGTTACTCTTTCCATTTAAAAAGCCTGCAGTATAGCCATAAAAATTATATTCCTGCCAACTTGGCTAATGACAGCTAGAGTATGCTTTCTTCACTTAAATGACAGAATGGTAAACACAGACAAAATACATTAGTTACCATTAGCAACGGTATCAAAATGAGCAGATTTAGGTTATACTTGAAAAAATATAGATCTATCATATTTTAATAATCATTTTCCCAGTATGAGGTCTCATTGTAGCTTGGTGGGAAGATCTAAAATTAGACTTTTTGTGTGTGTGTAAAATTCAGCTTCAGTGAACCAGATGTAAGATGAGAAGTCTTCAAACGGAGCTGGTAATAAACAAAAGCATACTTTGATTCTGCTTTCGTAAACACCTTATTTTCTACATTAGAAAGGCTTGAGCAAAGTTATAAGAAACCTAACTGAATTTAGCGCCTGTAGTTTTACTCTGATACCTTGGTTTGACTTCAACCATTGTGGGCTTTGACCTGCAGATCAGGGAATCAATTTAGCTCTCTGCGTCAGCATTAGTAGACAGGTGTTCATCTAATGTTGACAAGGCATTCATCACATTATAGGCCACATTCTCTCATACGTCTCTATATGGAAGAGTTTAGCACTTTCATGTATGTGTTTATTTTGATGAATGAGAGAAGATCATAAAGTTGAAGATTGTGTGCTTAAACTTCATGGGATTTTTTTTAAATTTGGCATTTCAGACCTGTGAATGTTATTGCTTTATATCATCTGCTTACTGTAATTAATGTAATTATTTAATAGCTACATTTTATAGGATTGTTTTTGTATCCTGTATATAGACATAAATGAGGTTTTTTTTATTGAAGCCACTCTATATTGCCATGCTGTAATTACAAGGAGGTGATTAAAAGTGAGAGATTAATGATGTTTGAGGACAAAGTGAATAGCTTATTAGCCTACCTAGCTCATATCAGGCCACTCATGGCTTGAGTCTGATCCAGGCAAGGGATGCCTGCCACCCTGGAAGCTTGCCAATGGCACAGTGCTTGACTTAGGCTCCTTCTTTCGGTCATTATTCTTATTAGCTTGGGATACGTAGCAAACATATTACAGTTGACTTTTATTTCTGCCATTCAGAATTGAGGTTCACATAGCATGAGTCTTCAAACCCGTCTTTAGGGAATCTTTGTATGTTTTAATGGGATTTTCAATAGCACTTAAAACAAAGTAGTTGGCTGTGGAAAATAATTTTCAGAATGTTGACTTTCTTAATTCACATAACGTGATCAATTTGGGAAAATAATACAAATTACATCATGATGAAGTTGATTCTACTGGTTTGATTTTTCCCCAGAATTTGAAAAACACCATCCTAGGCAGGCACAGATGTAAACTGGGATGTGTTCAAGGAAAGAAGAGGGTCCAGCCTAGCAAGCATCTGCCGTAAGGCACGCACTGAGCCAGCTGGTGGCACCAGCAGTAACCATTTATTGGGCGTGGTACAATTCATGTGTTATTGATCATACCATTGCTATGTTATCCACATTTTAGAATCAATCAACTTGAGGGCACAATATCCAGAAGCAATGACGTTTCAATTTCAAGGAGGGAGCTGTGGGAGAGAGCGTTAAAATAAGGCACAAATCAGAGCCGAGGGAGTGGTCAGGATCACACATTCTGTCTGTCTCTGGGAAATATATTTCTGTGTTGTGAAGCCGCATGGAGCAATGCCCTGGTGTTTTCCATCCTCCACAGTGCTCCATGTGTGCCCCATCCCCCTGAGGAATGTAAATGTAGGGACTGTGTTTCTCCTTAGGTTACATGCCCTGCCACAAAGACTCCGTACAATTTCCCTTCCACCCGGGGCCGAGGGGTGCTGCAGAGGTAACCTGGGACCTAGCCAAGGTGGGTGGCAACAGTCTCTGAGGCATCTGGGATGGGATGCTACCCACTGAGTTCCCGTCATGCCGGTCTGTGAAAATCCAATTCCAATGAACTCCTTTCTTGGTGGAGACGTTACTTTGGATGAGCAGCGAGGAGGCAGAACATTATCAGGGGAATAGTGATGCTGAGTATCTGTTCCAGCCCCAGCCTTGGAGGCACTGGGGTCTGAGTGCTTGAGGAGCTGCTGACATGGTTCTACACTAATTGCCTATGCTGCATTGCATGCACTGTGTGTCATCGTAGCCAGCCCTCTGTCGTGGAAGCAAATCTATGCCGTTTTCACAGTATAAAGATCATTGGTGGATTTGCCATTGTGTAATACATATTTCTGGACAACCCTACACAATGTTTATGTAGCACATTTAACTTGACAAAGCGAATATCCAAATGAACGGACTGTGTGCTTTGTTTTTGGTAAGACATTATTTGTCTGTAGAGTTACATTCTATTAAAAACCTCTTCAAATCCGATCCAGCAAATGTCACATTTTCCAGTTTTGTTACAGATGAATACACGGAAAATCAGAGATGCTGAATGACTTCCCCAAAGTCACATAGCTATGAAGTGTCAGGTGTAGGGGTATCAGGATGAGCTTTTCTCATTTCTGGTCCATCAGTCACTGGTGTGTAGGCATCCTTGGCAGCTGCTCATGGGCACTCCCGTGTTACCATGGTGGCGAACCTGCTCAGGTCACCATGTGTACTCCTGGTATATGTAGTGTTGCTGAAGGTACACAGCCTCTGCTCTGTAGGACTTTGTACTAACTCAGAAGGCTAATTTCTCAGCCAAATAGCACTACATCTGGCACAAAGTGGGGTGGGGCGGCTACAGAGGCAAGGAGGCAAATGAGAAGTTTAAGGAGCTGTCCAAATGCTGATACTCACATTTTTATTTATTTTTAATTTAACTTTATTATTGAAAGTATTACAGATGCCTCCCTCGCCCCCCCCTCCGTTGACCCCTCCCACCCTGCTCCTGCCCCCTCCCTAGGCCTTCATTACACTATTGTTTGTGCCCGTGGCTTATGCATATATCTATACAAGTTCTTTGGTTAATGATATTCACATTTTTAGAGTGCAAGCAGAACAGAAAGGACTTGCTTATACAGCACGAGCCTGTCATTTCACTTGGTTGAGGCAACTGGAAACATGTTAACCTCAAGCACTGAGATAAAGACCAGTCCAGGGGTTGGAGAATGCTTCTAAAGAATCCATAAGTAGCAAACTGAGATAAGAGGGCAATAGAGAGAAGTTATATACAGGGTAACTTCAGGAAGCCATACACAGCCCAGTAAAAGAGAATGCACATGAACCTCTTGCACCAGAAGGTGATGGATGCTAAAGGAATCCTGGGCATGTTAAAAGGACACAGGATCCCAGCTCGTAAAAACGTGCATTGATCAAATCTGGGACAATTTTGTCCTCAATTTTTTTAAATGATAGTAATGGATTATAATCTAATGAATAATGCAGTCATTTATGAGTCCAAAAAGTGAGATAAATAAGTGAAACATAAATAAATGAAGAAAGGAAAAGTCTTCCTTACAGCGGAATGCTATCTAATAGTTATAGAAATAATGGTGTTAGAAAATCAGTAAAGAATGCTAAAATTAGCAGGTGAAAGTCTGATGAGCAATAGGGAGGTTACATCATATCAACCACAAATTACTTAGTGTCCCTTCATAAATCACATTGATTAAAAAGGGAAAACAGTTCATCTTAGTGTGAAGGACAGCAGTGACCAAGTGGTTCAAAGCTAATAGCACCAATATACCAGTCCTGGAGGCATGGCTATCGCGTGCGTTTTGCTATGATGCAATGAGATACACATAAAACTACATAGTAATACTTTTGCCAAAATGTCTAAAATGAATCTAAATAGGGGTAAATATTGGTCAAACTAAAACAAGGTTATTTCTACAAAGTAACCATCACGTGCTCTTTAAAATACTAGCCCAGGTCAAGAAAAACAAAAAATAAAAGGCTGAATAACTGTTTCAGATTAAAGGAGAACAAAGAGAAGATGCCACTAACAGCCACACGTGATTCTGGACTAGATTGTGGACTGAGAAAACCCGTTAAAGGGGCTTAATTGAAAAATTGATGATATTTAAATGTGGGTTACTAGTTATATAATAGTATCGCATTGCATCAATTCTTAATTTTCTGATCTTGATACCTGTACTATGATTATTTAAGACTCTATCCTTGTTCTTAGAAAATACATACTAAAATAATTGGGGGGAAATGGACATGCTGTCTTGAACTGACTCTCAAATGGATCAGAAAAATAATATGGTATATATGATATGATATATGGGAGAAAGGGAGGGAGAGAATGATAAAACAAATGGGTCTGAATATTAATGATTGGACAGTTTATATGTGAGCTTCTTACACTATTTTTGCAATGTTTCTGTAGGTTTGAAATTATACAAAATTTAAAATGACCAAAATTAGGCACATTATGTTTCTGAGTATATTCCACCACAATAATGCCAGAAAAACTCTATCTAACCTGAAGAGTTAAAACAATACTGCAAGCAAATAAAACAGTGAATTAAAAGATATATAAACTTTGTTTAGTTTAGACAGAGAAGTTTGTGTTAAGACAGTTTGTAGAGTTCCTTGTTTATTTTTTTTAAAGATTCATTTGTTGACAGATATGTATTTATTGCCACTTTATTCATTTTTAAAAATCTTTTCTCCCCCTCCTCCTCCCCTCCTCCCCTCCTCCTCCCCTCCTCCCCTACTCCTCCCCCTCCTCCTCCTCCCCCCCTCTTCCCCCTCCTCCTCCTCCCCCTCCTCCTCCTCCTCCTCTCCCTCCTCCTCCCCCTCCTCCTCCCCCTCCAGTTCATATAATACTGGTTTGGTGGTGATGAACTCCTTTAGCTTCTTTTTGTCTGGGAAGCTGTTTATATGTCCTTTAAGTACAGCAGAGGAAATATAATCAATTATTCTAATTACTATGCATGGTGTCAGATGGGTACTAGATTCATCAGGATGATCACTTAGTAAGTTATATAATGTCGAATCCCTGGGGTGTACACCTGAAACTAATATAATGTGGTACATCAACTGTGCTTAAAAAATAAAAATGATTTAAATTTAAAAAAAGTTTGTAGAAGCACGCTGATAACTATTTTCATGCCCAATAACTGGAACCATCAAAAATCTATATTCTTCCATTGTAAAATAGGATCACAATAACTAACTTGCAAGGCTTTCTGCTGGTTGTATAAAATAATAGCTATTGCCATTTAATATCCACCTCCATTGTCTTTCTCAGATTTTCTTCTGAGGCCAACTATAATATTTCTCTAATTTCACCTCAAGGACATTCAGTCTTGAATCTCTGAAAGCCTTTCCTGGGATTCGGGCTACCATTTATGACCCATAAGAAACAGCTCCTCTCATAACCCTGAAGGGAAGGAACATAACACTTGAGAATTAGGATAATAACGAACACTTTTCTTTCCATTTCAGAATTATTCAAATGTATAGTCAATGGGTCCCAGTGGAAGCATATTTCTCTCTTTAATTTCTGCCTGAAGACTTTGTACCACATTTCTCCCTTAGAACAAACATGGGAAAGTGTTCTGGGAAAAGGAGTCTTTTAGTGAATCAATAAGTAGAATGTTTTCTTTAAAAGAACTACAAATTCTTTCCATGTTTTATTTTTTTTCCTTAGTAACATGGGTGCACATGTTTAGAATCTAATTAGCCAAATTAGTAGACTCCAGTGGCAAAGAAGTGAATTGAGAATTCAGATTTTGTCATTTTAACATTGCTTATCAAATGGGTGTTTCTAGTGCTTGGTGATGTTTTAATTTTTATTCTACAAATGTAGTGAGCTCTATGCTAAAGAGTAAGGGGGACCCCAAGAAATAGAAAAACATTCTTCACCCAAAATTATGCCTTGCATAAGATATACTGTGCAGTCATAAATCATGAAAAACGCAATGTGATTAAAACACAAAAGAACTCATAATGCATGCTGTTGATGATCAGGATTTCAACTGAGACAAATGGTGCAACCAATAGAATTCAGGGATCTGGGTGGAAAGGGAGGAAGTGATTAGAGATTTCAGACACCTACTATGTTAGAATTATCACCAGGCCCCTGGGTAATTTCATCTATATCACATCTGATAATTTCATCTATATCACATCTGGTCATTCTAAGCATTGGAATTATATCTATACTTATCAAATGATTTGTTCAAACGTTTCAGGGTGTAAATTTATTAATGGGTATTCCTCTGGGTTTGGGATACGTTGACAAGCCTATTGTTGCTCAAACATTACCACTTGAAATGATGCACAGAAATGCTCCTTAGCTTTGTGAAGGCTGCCTGGTAGAATTTGTCACTTCCAACCATCAGTCAATCCAGTAGAAGACAGGAAGAAAATAAAAATTAACCCTACATTTAATAAATATTTGCTGAATCAAATCAACAGTTTTAAGGGAGGCAGAATGTAGCATGGAAATAGAACTGGCTTTCCAGCCAGACAACTGGAATCTAAATTTTAATTCCCCCACTTTGAAAATATGTGACCTTCTTTATTTGTCTTTAAAATGGAAGCAGTGATGCCTCCATATCTGATCTTACAGAACTATTACAAAGTTATAATTGAAAGCATATACATTTATTTTCTAAATTGTAAAGGGTTGTGTCTGCATGTCAGAATAATTCCTTCCTTTTCAGTAAAGCCATATTAGTCACGCTTTTCATTACCAAATCATTGCTTATTTTATAACTTTTTATATCTTTAGGTTTCCTGATATTGTGCCTGATACAAACATGGGAATAAAACATACGAGAACCAACACAACTATTTTTCAGAAATGGGCTATTTGGAGGGTCATTTGAGAGTGAGGACAGGAGAGACCACAGAGGAAAGGGTTTCACAGGGCAATGTGTCCTGGAGGGATGCTTATAAAACTCATCAAACTAATATTCCCTTCAATAAAAGAAATCTCCAGGAGGCCGTGTCTCTATAACATTGTAGTGGGGCCTGCCACTTGGGTCAAGTGAAACCAATTGTGGCTTTTATTGTCTGAGCCAAAGTCTATTGTGTTTGGACTAGCTACAAAAAAAAAAAAAAAAAAAAAAAAAAAATGCTCTTAAGAGAACGATGACCACAATGTAAGCTCTGAAAAGGCAAGGTTTTGTTCAAATAACTATGGACCCCCAGCACTTAGGACAGTTTGGGGTACATAATAGGTTGTTGGATTAATACCAGTAAGTGTTCTGGTGAACATTTCTGCTCAGTGGGGTAATCCACTTTGGAGAGGGGACGATCCATGGAGACCCTCTCTCTTTGAAGCTATGACTGTTAGGGGACTCATGATAAAGTACTCAATATTACAGTATTTCTTGGTTGGTACCTTAAATACTTTTTTTTCATTTTTTACTGAGGAGCTATAGTCTCATGTAAGAACTGTTTTGTTTTGTTTTCAAGCTGGAACCCCTTACTAATGTACCTTGGGAGTACTTTGTCCTTGCAAACTTCAAGAGCCCAATTATTACAAAGAGAAAAACAAATCTTCCCCTGGGTACTCTGTATGAAATATACCGTTTAGTTCAATACCTTTCCTACTATTGCAGCAGAAAGCATTTTGTAGAAACCCACGTGAAAGCCATTTGTGGAAGGCATTAGCAGAACATTCACGATGGAAGAATTGGGCCCTGACTGAATTTTGTCTCTCATCCATAGCATTAAATAATACCAGAAAGGGCCAGAACAATAGAACAACGTGAATGAGGTCTCTTATGAAAACAAAAGTGCCTGCACTTACTTTTTTTTGTTTTGTTAATCCTCACTGGAGAATATTTTTCCATTGATTTTTAGGGAGAGTGGAAGAGAGAGGGAAAGACAGAGAGAAACATCGATGTGAGAGAAACACATTGATTGGTTGATTAGTTGTCTCCTGCAGGAGCCCATACCAGGGCCTCAGGACAGGGAGAAGCCTGCACCAAGATACATGCCAAGGAACCCTTTGGTCTGCAGGCCGATTCTCTACCCACTGAACCAAACTAGCTAGGGCAAAGTGCTTGCACTTTTAAAACCAAGTTTTGTAATACAAAGCTCTGTGACAACCAAGGAGGAGGCTTAGGACAAGGAGGAGAAGGAGAAGATAGACTCATAAAAGAAATGATTTTCTAACTGCAGAGTTACAGAATCGGGAGTAGGAAACAGGAGTAAAATGCAGGTGTAAACCACTTCATTACAGAGCATTTGTATGATAATTAACACAAGAATCACAGTGCAATTATTTCTGGCTATCACTTGTAATTTGAAAATATCTATATACTCCCAAGTCCTGTGTTTGGCAAGCAGTTTGAAGTTCTCATTCAGTCGTGTGTGCTCAATCATTTTTCAACTAAAGCTGTGTTGTCCTCATGTTGACATTTAAGTTCTAATTGAAGGGGAGACCATAAGACTGAGGGTACCTGACCGACAACTCTAGTGACCAGGTACATGCAAATACTGAGCAGCCCCTCTAAGAGTGGTGTCCTCTTGTTGGAGAGGGCGAGGTTTTCCACAAACAAGATATTCAAATGTGCCCCCTTCTTTCCACTTTCAAAACCTACTTATCTTCCAAGATCCTGCTCATATCTTACTTTCTCCACAAATCTTTCCTCATTTATTCTGGAACATGTAACCTTTTCATGTGCTGAATTTCCATCGACTTTATTGTCTACAGTATTTTTTTTTTGGATTATATTATAAGAACTTATATTACTACTAGAGGCCTAGTGCACAAAATTTGTGCACTTGAGGGGGGGGGGTCCCTCAGCCCGGCCTGCACCCTCTCGCAGTCCAGGAGCCCTTCGGGGATGTCCGACTACCGGCTTAGGGGAGCGGGCCTAAGCCTTCAGTTGGACATCCTTAGCACTGCAGCGGAGGCGGGAGAGGCTCCCACCACTGCCACTGCACTCGCCAGCCATGGGACCAGATTCTGGCCGAGCAGCGCTCCCCTTGTGGGAGCACATTGACCACCAAGGGGCAGCTCCTTCGTTGAGCATCTGCCCCCTGGTGGTCAGTGCATGTCATAGCGGCAGGTCATTCTGCCATTTGGTTGATTTGCATATTAGCCTTTTATTATATAGGATTAACATGTTATCTTTTTTGTTTCCTTAAAGGAGAGTGACTTCTTTTAGTATTTTTTTCTGGGGGTGGGGGTGGTGGGAGAAAGATATCCCTCATTTAATATTTAACAGAAGTAGTACCAGGATAAGAAGTCAATGGATGAATGTAAAGAGAAGTAGATAACTAGCCTACTGGCACTACAGTATGTTTAGAACAATGTTTTCTCTGGCTATATACAAGCAGGAGAAAGGTGATGTGGGCGTAGCCAGGGGGTCAAGGAATTTTCCGCTGAAATCATGTCCAGGGTCCAGTGCAAAAGAAGTGCCTTTCAAGCTACTGGCTTAGCAGTTGGAATTGAAGTAGGCTTTTCAGAAGCAAAAAGAGAGGTGTTCTACCTCATTTCACCAGCATCAAGTGCCTAGTGAAGTGGGTGGAATGGCACTCTGTCTGAACCACCAGACCAGAGTTGGAACGGCAGGGATGAATGCAGGACTCACTTGTGCATGACTTAGTAGTAGCTGCTGCACATTGTGGAACTTTTTACAGATATGTGAAGAGTCCGTCTAATAGTTTATTCTGCATGAGCCATTTCAACCACACAGGGAGTTAATGGTCATATCTGGATATGTCAGCTTAAAATATTAGCCTAGATTAGCAGAAGTGTCAGTTTATGGCTCCAGGGAAACCCCCATTGAGTTACTCCTGTTGGAGAAAAGCTACTATGGAGTATCTTTTAGGAGTAGTAGCTTTACTATTGAATTTTGTTGGAAAACATCACGTACAGGGTGATCTCCCTTAGATAATTACTTTATGCATCTTCCTTCTTCTATTGAATTGCTAGGTTCTGGTCTAAAAGAGGTCTATCATGCTGAAGAATTTAACCCAGACCCATATAATTTTCTATTTTGATAAGGATACACATTAGATTTGAACCTGAAAATGCAATAGGGCTCATGAGCATTTCAGGATGCTCTTTTACATTTTATTTATATTATTCTAAATTATTAGGTACCCTATATACCAATCTATTCAACTAAAAAAGAAAAAAAAAAGAAGCTGAGTTTTTACTATATATATATATATATATATATATATATATATATATATATATATAATCTCCAAGCCAAGATCCTATCAGAATATACAGTCCTTGCAAAAAATAACAACTAATTATGTGGTCTCCGTTATAAATTTTCTACCATTATTTTAGATGACTATCCCTTGTTATCTTCAAAAGGTTATACAGCATTTGGAATTCAAAAGGAAGTTGTTACCTGCTATCTTGCATAAATCTCTAATCATTGCAAATGGAATATATTATCGTCAGATCCAATTGCTTATATCCAATCTTGCCTCGTTCCTGCATTTGTAAAGGTAAATGCATGGTAACTTGCCTCTTATTTTCTTGTAATAAAAAAGTGTGCATATTGCCCTGACTGGTTTGGCTCAGTAGATAGAGTGTCGGCCTGCGGACTGAAAGGTCCCAGGTTCGATTCCGGTCAAGGGCATGTACCTTGGTTGTGGGCACATCCCCAGTAGGGAATGTGCAGGAGGCAGCTGATCGATGTTTCTCTCTCATCGATGTTGCTAACTCTCTATCCCTCTCCCTTCCTCTCTGTAAAGAATCAATAAAATATATTTTTTAAAAAGTGTGCATATAAATGAGAGTATCCATGTTGTGGGGTTCCTTGCAGATTGTCGTTTTCCATCACTGTTCTCAGACAAGTACATTACACTGAATGGTGAGAAGGGCTGGGAAGCTTTATTAACTCTAACTGACATATAACAGCACATTCTTTTTTAAAACGATGTGTGGAAAAGAAATATCAACTTTATTCCTACTATTGAACAATAGAATTGCATATACACACACTACTTGTTTGCTTGCTCCCGGATTCTTTAAGGTCTTATATTAATTGATTATTGTGAGGTTTTATGTTGAGATCTCTTTGTTAAAGTTTTTCTGAGTGCCAGTCTATTGGAACTCTAATTTGCATACTAGTAACAATATAGATTAATAGAGTAGAATTACCTAACTCAATCTAATAAGCATTTATTGAGTGCCTACTCCTTAATCATCACTACACTAGGTTCTTGGGGGTTTGGAAGCAGGAAGACAAGCAGGGCCCTATCTCTGTCAAGTTCACAGTTGTGTTCGAAAGAGGCTGAATAACCTTAATGCTTAATATCCCTTGGGCAGCAGCAAGTATAATCAGGAGGGGAGTTGGACAATTTCAAGGTTAAGTCTGGCTCATAATCAGAATCACCAGGGGATATATAAAAGAATAAAGATTGCTAGCTCTATGCCAGACTTACCAACCCAGAATAGCTTGGGAACATTACCACGGATATGTTACTTAAAATGCTGCCTGGATGAGAATGAGGAGCTGTCCGTTTGGTGACCACCAGACCAGATGACCTTTAATGTCCTCTGAAAGCTTAGCAGTCTAATATTCTATAACTAAATTTGGAAGCTTAAAATAGAGAACAATGTTGGTGGGGAGGAAGCCTACATATTCAGGCTTATCATGAATGAAACATAAAGCATTCTTCTCAACTCTTTCCAGCCAGGTCACTGAAAATCTGTTTCGGTAATATGCCTAGCACCCACAAGAGGGCTCCCTGGGAAAAAAGGAGGAAAAAAAAAAAAAAAAAGCAGACCACAATAGTAACAAAGCTTGATCCATTTAGAACCACCTCCATGATGTACTTATTTATTGCAAAACACACTTGCAATGCATGTTGGATAGTTTATGAATTTTTTGAGCCTCATCTAAAGAGGCTTATGCTGAAGGAATGAGAACACTAGGTATTTAGTCTTTAACTTTCTAAACATGAGCCCAAATATTATTTTATGAATATATGGTAACCTATAATATATGGTAAACAATAAAGATTATTTTCATAGTCATCTTTATTTTTTTGATTTTTCCTTATATATAGCTTATCTATTTTCTCTACATTTCTAGCCTAGGGCACACTCTAAGGCTTAGCCAGTGTGCAGACAGGACCCATTCAGGTGCTGCATTACTAACACTGCCCTCGGTGACCTTGAGGAGACACCAGTGAGACCACTGAGAGCAGAAGGAATATTTCTCAAGTATCCACGTCTAAACCCTGTACCTGATTCTGTGGGACATTTATTCTGTGTTTGATCTATTGGAAGTCCAAGAGCCAGGCCATTTTAGGGGCAGGTGGGCCTGACAGCGATTCTCCCTGTCCTGATCACTTAGGAGTAAGTGTCACAGCAGCTTTCTCCCTCCTCCTCTCTCACTAGGCTGCTCACCAATGGCATTTTATTCAGGAAAAGTCCCTGGATCTGTGTTAGCCTCAGGACAACATTTAAATTCATGTCGCTGGAGGCATTCAATCCCTGCAATCAGGGTGTTTCCTCAGAGAATCCTGGGTGATGCCTGCTTAGGCTCCCACTCACCCCCTGCATTCCTGAGAGGTCGCTGCTTATGTTCTGTGGGCAGCAGTTAAATGCCATTTTCTGATGGAGGTGCCTCCACCCCTGAGTGCTCTCTGCCAGTGGATCCTGGTGGTGCCTTCCCCATCCTGTCCTTCATCACAGAGCAGGCGGCACCTATGAGATGTCCACATCACATTTTGATTGGTGGCACTGAGCTTTCTATGTTCCTTGGGGTAGAAATGACACTAATATGGGTTGGTGAGTTGGTACTGGAATGATCTGCGTGGAGAAGAGCTAATTTATTGGCCCCGGCTGCGTATTCCCCAAGTCACATGGTCACCTGGAGCAGAAGTGGCAGGGGCATAGTCACTGCAGCCAATTCTGACATTAGTTGCAAAAGCAAAGAAAATAATCCCCTGGCTTCTGAGAGCTCACATATCAGCCGACAGATTAAATATGAGAATTGTATTATTACCTGAGTGGAAAAAGAAGGTAACTGAACTGTACAAACTCATTTAGAAGTGCATGGATTCTGCCTCGCAATGTATATTGATTGGCTATTGTGGGGCTTAAAACCTTAATCTGTTTTGCTAACATAACAGCATGCAAAGCTGTTGGGCATATACTTTACAGCCATACATAACACTGTGCAGGGTGATGGCAACACCCATTTCAATCTAGCAGTGATTCGTTGAGCACCTGTTCTGGCTCAGGTTTCGCACAGGGCTGAGCCGGGAAGTCAGAGGTGTGTAGCATCTCCTCGGGCACTCCAACTGCTCTTGGGGAGCTCCGAGTATCCCGGGCTCTATAAAGGGAGATCCCGGACTCTACAGAGGGAGATCCCGGGCTCTACAGAGGGAGATCCGTGTGGACAGAGCATACCCAGCAGCACTAACTATTCAGGAGGGCAGAATGGCTGGAGGAAACTAAGACTTCTTCAAGCCTTTGGGCTGGAACTTCTAGGATGGGGGCTGGGGACGAGGGGAGTCCAGGCGGGTGGGAGGAACTCTATGGTTAGAGAAGGAACATATGTCTGAGGTCATCTTAAAAGATACTAAGCAGCAGTCATTGTGAGATGTGACCAGCACAGCTACGACCCCACCCTCCCTGAGATTGTGGCTTCCACACACAGATGCAGGCACCCTCCTCCTGGGGCTCCTCAAGCAGAGTCATCATCCCATCGGAAGGCACACAACTGTTTGTGTCTCTACAGTAAGTCCCAGTTATGCGCAGTAGGCAGGATTCTGAAATGATCTCCAAGATCTCCACCCCCCGGTGCTACTCCTGTGATTATGTTCTTCATATTTTGGAGAAAGAGAGGTTATCTACTCACATGAGTCCTTTAAGAGCAGAGTTTCCTCACACTGCAGGCATAAGAGAAGGTCGGAGTGATTCTAAGGGTGAGAGAGAGTTAGTGGACCTCACTGATTTGAAGAAAGGGTCACCTGGGGAGGAAGGCAGGTGGCCTTAGGAGCTGAGAGGCTCCAGCTGACCACCAACAAGGGAATGGGGACCTCAGTCCTACAATCCAACAGAACTGGATTCTGCCAACAACCAGAATGAGCCCGGAAGTGGATTCTTCCCCAGAGCCTCCCGGTTAGAGCCCAGCCTGACACACACCCTGATGTTGGCCTTCTGATGCCTAAAGCACAGAACTCGATCAAGCCTGCTTGGATTGCTGACCTACGTCACCGAGAGATGATAAATGGGTATTGTCTCACGCCACTGCTCTTGTGGTAATTTGCAATGGAGCAACATAAAAGTAAGATACTATGCATGGGTGTGCTTGCGCTCATTTCCTAACGTGTAGCTTCCACTTGTTGGTTCCCTTACAGTTACATCCTAAGATGGCAATGACCTTTGAAGGAGAGCAATGCTCTCTGGGTATAGACAGACGATAGGCCCGCTTCTCCATCCTTACAGCACTGGGGCTGCTGTTTCAGAGGGGAGGGTTGCAGCATGAACCTACCTGCTTTCCTTCATCCTACGGGTATGGAGACCATTAGCACGCATGAGGAAGGCAGGCGTAGGAACCCCAGGACAAGATGGTGGCCAAAAGGCCCTGGCCTTGGATTCAGTTTCATGTCTTAAATTCTCTCTTTGCAATCACTCAGTGAAATGTCATTTTGACAATCTTCTTTCTTGTATGTTGATATTTCCATAATGACTCTGGTACACTTGTGCTTCCTCCCCTAGAAGAGTTGGTAATCTGCATAGTTTGTTTTTATCCAACTTATTTTTATTCCGTGGAATACTCGAAGTGATTTTGAGAGCCTGTGAGGACAGTTCCATACGTTTACCGCTTCCATAGCAGACATTCCAGATGGCCTAACCATTTAGGACAGGAAATGCAGATCCCTGCCACGAGAATTTTTGGAAGTCCTGCCATTTTCTCAGTATATGGCTGGGATGTGGGCCAGACCCCTGAAGGCTCAGACTTCTGCTAATACCTCCTTTTTCTTGCCGGATTGCCAGACCTAGAGGGAGCCCTTTTTATTTATTTTTTCCATCGCAATGAGGTTACACCGTCAGCCTGAAACTTTCTGTGGTCTTTGGAGTCTAGTGCAGCTGCCCTTTCACGGGAGCTGGTTGATCCGTCTTCAGAATCTTCTCTTTTTAATGCCTGCGGAGTGTAACTCCTTCTCCCTTGTGATCCTGCTCCTGCCAGAGGAATGAACAAGCACCACTTAGAACGTTTGACTTGGTATTTTCTGTGCATTTGAGTCCGTTCCATCCCGAGAAAATGGCCTTTGGCATCCCTGACTTTCCCCTACTCCTCAACTGACTGGTATGATAGAGGGGCCCGCCTGCAAGGCCATCTGGTGTGCACTTGACTTAGCTAGGACAGCACTGTCAGGCAGACAGTTAGATTTCCTTATTAAGCCTCAGACACAGCCTCACAGCTCCCCAGCTGGTGAGGGGTCCTACTGAACAATTCTGGCCCATCGAGCCTTCCCTGTATCTGAAATGCTGCCCATTCATGAAAGTTGCTTTTTGGAAGTGGTAGGAGATATGAATTTAAAAGGCTGTTTGGCTCTTCCATGGAGTACAAAAGAGGGAATGGGCTATTGGACAGCTTCACAAACAACCAACATTGCAAAACCTCGACCAGGGACAGGGACAAGGTGAAGGGCGGGGGTGGAGGGTGAGGGGACTCAGTGCTCTGAGGCTGCACAAGTGGAGGATGGAAGCCAGATATAAAGGTGTCCTGTTGGTGAGCTGGAACATGTGACTGCCACACACCTTTTCTCCTTGGGCTAAATTGATGGCAGGTGATTGCTCTTCTATGTTACAGGTTGTGAAACTGAGGTTCAGAAGGATTGGTTTTAGTTCTAATCCCTAGGGGTGTCCCCAGTTGGGCTAGATTGTAAATGCCTCAGAAAAGGCATCTTCTGTGGTCTCAATTTCTCCCAACAGCTTTGTGTTCAATCACCTGCTGAATTATGAATTATCGCTTTTCATCAGCATACACTGCCATTTTTCCCCCCATTCACCCAGAAGTTTCTGGCATCATTACACAATTTAAAAAGATCACAATTTCAGGGCTTGGGCATCTGTTGGTATCAATAGAATTAATGGAACATAATATCCCCAACAACTGGATTTTCAAATTAAACTTAGTGGGTGGCATTGGTTAATAAGAGCATACAGGTTTCAAGTGAACATTTCTGTGACACATGATCTGTATATTGCATTGTGTGCTCACTATCCAAAGTCAGATCATCTTCAGTCACCATATATTTGGTTTCGTTCTCCTTTACTACCCCCATGCCCCCTTCCTTTGGTAATCACCATACTATTGTCTATGCCTATGAGTTTCAGTCTTATATCCCACATATGAGTGAAATCCTGTGATTCTTAGCTTTTTCTAACTTATTTCACTTAGCATAATAGTGTCAAGGTTCATGCATGTTGTTGCAAATGGCAATATTTCATCTTTTCTTATGGCTGACCAGTATATAGCATTGTATTTATCCAATCATCTGTCAAAGGACACTGTGGTTGTCTTCATGTCTTGACCACCATGAATAATGCTGCAATGGACACAGGGGTGCATATATCTTTGCGAAGAAATGTTTTTGAGTTTTTCAGCTAGATAACCAGAAGAGGGATTGCTGGGTCATATGGTAACTCTGTTATTAATTTTTTGAAGAACTGTCATACCATTTTTCATAGTGGCTGTACCAGTTTACATCCCCACCCGCAGTAAATGAAGATTCCCTTTTCTCCACAACCTCTTCAACACTTGTTATTATCTGTCTAGTTTATGATAGCCTTTCTCACAGGCATATTTAAAGGTGGATTTATTTTTAAACTATTGTCTTAGCCTTTTTTATTCTTAAGCCAAATTGTAGCCCTTCTTGCTTTCTTATCGATCCTGAAGAGATTATCCTACCTTAGCAAATAGTTATATACAAAAGATGTAGGGCTCTGATATCAGTGGTTAGCTGGGGAAGAAGTAATAAATGGGCAAAAGGTGTCATTATTGTGTACCATCAACTTGGTTTCTGTCAGGAAATGTGCAAAATAGAGGTGAGAGAAACATGCTTTCACTATAGGAAATGTATGTAACCTATCTGGGCTCAGTTTTCCCATCTGCAAATTGGGACTGATTGTATTGACCTTAGAGAATGGTTATGAGGAGAAATGAGATAGATATAGATATAGATATAGATATAGATATAGATATAGATATAGATATAGATATAGATATAGATATAGATATAGATATATGTATATATATATATATATATCTCCAAAGCCCCTATCAATTTAGTTCTCGCCCATAATCAATAAATTAAGAATTCTTTGCTGAACATCACCAGTGAGCTAGGTGCTTGGAGAGAAAAGAATGTATGAATATCAACCTTGAAGAATTTTCAGTATGTCTACAGACAAGATTAGGAATGACACAAAATTAAAATCCTTGGTCAATTTCTGCCCCATCTTTCCCAGTAGTCCAGTGAAAGAGTCAATGCCACCCCTCATTTCCGATGAGTTATATTTTCTTGTACAAACAGTAGTTCGCACTGGTGTGGAGAGAGAGCCTTCCGGTGGACAACTTCACTTTTCCCAGTGAGACCTGCATTTGCCCTACTCCTTCGAATTGTCCTGTGGCGAGTTGAGCACATTATGAACACCTGGCATGTGATCAATGGTATGCACTGTTAGGGTGTTCCTAGTAGTATTCCTTTTAAAATATGATGTTTTATTTTATTTTTTACTGATGGCATAAAAGAAAAAAAATCTTGAATAGTTCCCAGGGAAATATTTGTTACTATAATATTTAATCATTTGGTGTCTCAACTGATGTTGATATCTCTAAAGCTTACTTCAGGACTTCATCCCAAAGCAGTCAACTCCACCAAAAGAGACTCTTGTTCTCTAGGTTTTGGGTGGCTTCTCATAGTTTGGATGATTCTCTACAATGTCACCTAATGAATTATGCAGAATCCAGGGAAACTGGATAGATTTGAAGCAGTTAACAATTAAGTTACATTAAGTCCGTAGTAAGAGAAGATTGCTCTCCTGTTTTTGTGCTCATCCTTTTCATTTTTCTCTTTTGTTTTCTTTAATATATTATTTTGGCAAGATGGCCACTTTAGCCATGAGAATGTTCAGCAGTGCAATACCCATAGAAATAGCCATTATGGCACCAAATGATAGAGAAGATACTTTAAGGCAGCAGTCAATTCCAATGTCTTTTATTGTTGCTTCTTAAAAGCAGGAAGGTTTATAATGCACACAGCTCTCCAGCCACTCCCCTGAAAACCTTTCATAGGTATTTACATGTGAGTTTTGCACAAGAATGAAGGCATTAAAGAATCTGATTTTATTGTATCTCTAGCTAATGATAACAGAAAAATAAAAATAGAATAGAAATAATACCTATCCTTTTGCATTTTCACTGTGTGCTAGGAACTCTTCTAAATGACTTGTATTAATTAACTGCTGAGTTTGTATAATTAATGCCTGAAATTGCCATTCCTCTATGAACACCCCATTTTTCAGGTAAGGAAACTGAGTCACATAAGGTTAAGTAACCTGCCAAGATTATACCGTGGAAGATTGCAGAGCTGGGTTAGATAAGTGTCCCTGGGCAAGACAATTGCAGTTTAAGAATACTTAGCCATATGGAAAATTAGAATAATTTGGTGCTAGTATATCAACTGAGAGGCAAGGCTATGAGCAAGGATATGAGCTGTCTACCACAGACCTGCGAGGACCCATGTTTGAGGCAGAGGTAACTCCTCGTGTAAAATATAACCAGGTCAAGGTCACCAGAGAAGAATGGGCACAGCCAGAAAACTCTCCTGCCATTCTTGAGGCACTAAATCCAATAAGTTTCTCACATCTGTGACAGGTATTGCACTTGATTTCCTGTATTGCACTGTGAACTCCTTCAGAGAAGGAGCCATGAGCATTCTTCATGGGTTCTCTATCAGTAAATTGTGGGCTCCTTTAGGGCAAATGTTATATCTTAGTCATCTCTTGCCATCCCTTTCCTTTGAATCCAGGGCTAGCAATAGGCTTGAATGGTGCCTATTAGGTGACCAGCAAATGGTAGATGAAATGTTGAGTACCTGTCACAGGTTCAAAAATATAGAAGAGACTTTTCAAACATTGAATAATCTTGTAAATCAAGTGAGATGTGCTTAGAGAAGAAATAGCAATGGCTCTCCTTCACTGAGCTCTACTGCCTCCCCTGACTTACACTCTTGCTTACCATTGAGCTTTGTGGCTGTGAAAATGGGCACAGCATTTAAATATTTAAAGAAAACACGGAGAAAAATAAATTGTAAGGTGATTAATGGAGTTAATTATCTAATTATATAATAATGGAGCATTATGTCAAAAGTACTTCATTAAAAAAAGAACAATTACCTTTAATTACATTTTGATCTTGATTGAAGAATGTTGAATGCATTACTGCATCCAGGAGCTCCCAGGATTATTCCTTTCACCTATTACTTCTGTTTCTTTGAGGGGGAGGCTTTCTTTCACTGGTAAACATTTTTTTATTTGGATAAAAATGTGTATTTTAAAAAATATTCAGCCAAAGACAGAATCAGCTACGGAAAAGAAGTTGCGGTGTTAGAGGATAAAGGGTGCATTCATTCATTGCTGTAAGGTTGCCATGCTGGGGCTGAGAGCTGGATATCTCCCTAAGGACAGCTCTGTTTGTCACTACCTCCCTCTAAAATGGGGCAGTTTAGGAAGAAATGCCAAATGCCAACCATTTGAGAGAACAGAGGCACTCCAGTAACCACGGAGACAACTGAAGGGCATGAAGTCTTGTCCTTCAGTGAATACTCTCTGTGTTAATTCTATAAGCCTAGGTGAGGTTACACTATGTAGTTGAGCCTTCTGGATCCTTTACTGGTTTTCAGGTTTCCTTGGAAACTGCTTAACTGAAGCCTGTTGAGAATCGGTGAGCAGGAATCACATTTGCAGTCGTGGTAGTGTGGGTATACATCACCACTGAGGGGGAAGAACTGAAACCAGAAAGAGCTTTATTCCCAGCTCTCCCCAAAGAGGCTTGGCTGATGTGCAACCCCTCTCCTCTCTCTGAGAATTTACAATAATGTGAGTTTGCCTTCTACTCTACTCACTGTCAAACCATGGATGTATATGATACTTTCACTAAGAACTAGTAGATATTGTCCAGCATAAGTTATCAGATCAAGAAGACTTAACCGATAGTTTGCCTTATCCTGGACAACTGGACACCAGCTAGCTTGACATGGATTCTTTTCAAATGCTTACAGCATGAGGTGCATGGTATGTTTTCTCATAATTCCAATTGCCATAAAGAATTGTCGATGACTTATAAAGAACATTGATTTTTTTTCTGGTGGCTTTTACATGCATGCTTTCTGCAGCCATTCATGGCCCTCACGGAATTGATAGCTTTTTGAACCGTGTCAATGAGATTATTGATTCTTAGAAGGGCCCTAATCTAGGAAAACTATTAAAATGTTTGCTATTGGCTTTTAGGAACATATAATGTAGCAACAGGATTGAAAAATTTAAGTACTATGTGATTGCCTGGAAATCTCAAAGTAAAAGAAATCAATGTAGCTAATCTATTTAATAAGTCAGGACACACACACACACACACACACACACACACTGAGGGCAAGTCAGTTAAGATTCATTATCAAGAAGACAATTTCAATGTGCTCTGCTGGACCAGCCAGCTTTCTGGCTAATTCCCTGTCCTTACGTGCCCAGTGGACTCAGCCAGGATCTAACATACCAAATTCTCCTTGCTTTCTTTAGGACTCCTCACGTCCACTTCTGGCCCTTCTTTCCCTATCTTGTCACATATACATTTTCAGCCCCTGCATCTCCTCATCCTCTATCTCCTTCCTTTAATGACCCAGCAGATTGGGGAGCAAGACCAGTCAGCATGAAGAAATAGGAGTGACAATATCTCCACAGCATAATAATGGCTTCCCATGTCTAGGGCACTGAGCATGGAAAAGTCAGAGAGGATAATTTAAAACACCAAGATAACTAACATTTAAATGTCCAAAGTGATAGTAAATCAGACACAAAGTGCTACGGGGCACAGCTTACTTACCACAAAATTAGCAAGGAAAAGGATGACCCATAAGGATCTCCCTGCCTCCAGCACATAGTTTTAATTAACAGAAACGTGTTCACCTCTTTTTCTTCAGATCCAGGGAGAGCAAATGCAGTGTATCCTTAAAGAGCCATATCTTTTTTAAAAAATATGTTGATGGAGGCAAGAGAAATTAAAATGTAGCACAGACAATAATCTAGTCACAGTGAGGAAAATCTCTCAAGTAATAATTTTGGAATCCCTACTAAGTTATCAAAAGGAGGAGAAAAATCCAATTCCATTTCTCCTCACAAATCCATTTATCTCTAGTTCTGTGGAAAACAATGAAATGTATTATTAAGGTGGATAAATCTGGGTGTCCCTTGGTGATAATAGAGCCAGGAGGGGAAATAAAACAGGGCAAGAAAATGGGATCTCTTCTGTATCCAAATTTCAAAATGGGTGGCTAAAGGGTAACTAGTGGTTATAATACTCTGGTTTTTAGAAAAGCCTATTGAGACAATCTTCAAAGCCTTGGGAGTTAATCTGAGCTCCGGGCATCTCAAAAATAAGCAGATAACAAGGCTTCCATCAAGTGATGTCTCTCTTCATCATGCAGTGTCTTAGGAAACTTTACTAATAAACACACACAGACACACACACATACATGTAGCTGGTAATATTAGCCATCTGGACAGGAGGTGATTAAAGGCTCTAATCTGCAGGGTAGGGAGGGGTTGGCCAGCTTTGCCCAGAAAGTGCTAAGGTGCATACAATGCTGCCCATGTAGGAGACCATCATCTCCCCTCTGTACTGATCATATGCATATGACCTGTATCTATATATTATATACTAGTCTAGGTGCAAGGAGGTAGAAGAAATATGGGTTACACAGTAGGTGTGAAACAAGGATTTGTGCATGGACACATTTCAAATCCTCTCCTATCAAGCATCCCACCCAACATAGAACACAGCTGTGGAGATATTGTCACTCCTATTTCTTCATGCTGACTGGCCTTGCTCTATGTTGCCATGTTGGTACAAGTATTTATCAGCCACTGAGTGCCTGAAAGTCAAGTCCAACCGTCCTGCCAGTTAGAGAGGTGGCATGGTTGGGTTTGTGTGGCTAGGAAGAGCAACTGCTTGCTGGATGGATATGAGGTCACTGTGAGTAATAATAAGCACCCTGAAAAGCACTCCACCATTGTGCTCAGACCTTCCTTTCTCCTCCCCTGAAATGCCTGAAATCCAATCATTAAGATGCCTGTCTTTCCACTAGTGCATGGTTCAATGGGAGGAACATGAAGGCCTATTCCTGACGAGCTGCCAATAGTTACTCCAGGAGAAAAAAACTCCCATTATGGAGGCAGCAAAGCCAGGGAGAGTTCAGCCAGGGCTACAACCCACAGGGCTCTTAACCTGCCAATAAGCCATTAACTAGAAATAACTTTGTAGTAAAAATTAGGGTAAACATATTGTAAAGTGATTTATACAATGCTCCTTGCCTCTCCTTTATCACACCTAATCCTCACAACACCTTTTTAATATAGTTATGGTTTTACTCATTTTGTAGCTAAAGCAACCAAAACACAGAGTATAAGGGCCTTGCTTTAAACCACCCAGTTTATTGATGGCAGAAACAAAAAATAGAACTCGGATGTCTTATCTAATTTTATTTTCAGTAACACTGGATGCGTTGATCAGGAGACCTACATTCCATTCCTGGATTTGGTTCCACTTCACTGCTTGGCTTTGGAGTAGCCACATACCAATTCCTTGATTCTCCCCATATTTAGGGAGAATATGATGAGACAGATAAGCACTAAGTCACCCCCCACCCCCCAACGTTTCTATGTGGGAGCATCTGTCCTGCCAAGAAACTGAAATGTAACCATTCAACATTGTGTTTATCCGAACACAGCGGACATTCTCTAACAGAAATCAAACACTTGAATTAAAGATCTGAAGCTCCTATGGGAGGGTGTCAGGCACTACCAGCTGGTCGAGGAGTGAGTGTGACTGGCAAATTTCAAATACCTTTTTAAAACTTGGAAATAATATGAGCAATTTACCTGGGGTAAAGAGTATATAATATTCATTTTTCATTTACTCATTAACTATTATTTACAAACATCTGAGCTAGACAATTACAGTCAGATAGTAATGTAAGATTCTCACAATGAGTGAAGATAGTTAATGGGATACAGGCATGTATAAATGATATTTCTATGTAGGGAGTTGCCAGACATTTTACAAAAGAGTTAACGTTTGAAGTAAATATAAAGTTACCAGGAGTGATTTCTGATTAGATATAGGTGTAGAGCTAGGAACATCTAGGCAGAGGAAATGGTATATACAAATGTATAGAAAATATATATGACCATACCTTAGAACACAGCTTTAGAAAACCTCAAAAGATGATACTATGAATAGCACAGAGGTTTATAAAAAGATGACAGCTGGCAGGGAGAAAGAATCATTTAGTGGGATGAATGGAAGGAGCAGATGAGCCTGCAAAGGTGGTAAACTGAGTTGGGACCAGACCAAGATGAGCCTTATGCATCAGAGGGTTAGAAGTTGTAAAGAAGTTGTAAGCAGGCAGGGTCTTTCTGTTTGTTTGTGAGACCTTGTGGCTCATCCAGAATCTATCAGGAGCCATACAACGATACAGAGACAATATCTTGCATTGTATAGCAATTAAATCAGCACTTGATTTTTTTTTTTTAATGCCTGTTGAGGTTTCTGGGCCAGGTTTCCAGGCCATTTCACAAGCAATTGGCAGTAATCTGAGAAGTATGTTAGGACTTGGTTGTAACATACTATTTTTTTTTTACTATGCCAGAGAGTTGGGGATTTATCTCCAGGTGATAGAAAGTTGGCAGAGTTTAAAAAGACCATACCATCTTAATTTAAAACACACACACACACACACACACACACACACACACACACACACACACACAAAACCTAATCTAAAAGATTTTACAAAAGAGTTCATTCTTTTATCAACATCTGTAAAGTTTCTGAAGTCTAGGTCATGTTATCTTCTCAAAACAGAAACAGATAAGTTAAGACAATGGGCACTGTCCTAAGCAGCCAGGTGTGCATACCATAGAATCAAAGAATCCACATACATGATCTTGAACCCAATTGCTGAGTTGTTCCCAACAGTTCTTATGTCATTTAGAAAGCATTGCAAATATGACCAATGAGAGGGGAATAGAATCACTGATGCAAGAAGAGAATATTAGGAACTAAAGCCTACAGAAACCCAGAACATGAATGCATCTAAGGGACTTCAGGGATTACGATGATCAAAGACTGATTTTACTGACCAATTCTTGGTTTGTAATACTTTTTAAAACAAAGCTACCACAGAAACAGAATAGAAATGATGTGATGCTGCAATGCTTTTGTATCTGAGCTTTGAAGGCTCTTGGGAGTCTTCTTAAGACTGAAGACTTCAAATGAAGACCAGGCAGGCAGGCTCCCATGTGGTCAGTTCTGTGCGTGAAACTACAGAGTTGAGTCATTCGCCAGGGAAAGGAACTGGTTCCCCCTGAGAGTCAGGCATTGCTCCTGGCCCTTGGGCCTCTGCTGAATGAGTCTACCCACTCTCTCCGGATCCCTAGAAGGATGATTAAATGAATCAACTTAAGAAAGATAAGGCTGATCAAATTTCAGCTTGAGGTCACAACTGAGAGTAAAGGATGTGGAAAATAAAAACATCGTTCAACTGATTTCTTACAGTTTCCCTGTGGATCAGCCATTTAAACAGAAACATGCAATTGTCCCAGAAGGTCTTGGTCTTGGAAGGTGCCTACATGTACCCAGGGACCTGGAGCAGGCAAGCCCATGGAGGTGGGGGATGCAAGAGAGCTGGGAATCTTGGGGATGTCAGCTTTACCACATCACAGGTGACAAAGAGAATTATAATACGAAAGGTCTCATAGAACCCAGGGTTCCCTCTTCAGCTGCAGCCTAGTCCCTTCTCATGCTAATTTCTGGGAAGGTTTTCTATTCTCCCTCTAGTTTCCTCCCCTTCTATTCACTACACAGTGCAGTTTGCCCCCAGGGCTCTTTTCAGGTTAAATTCCTAGAAAGCCAATGACCTTTTTCAAACTTCTTATCCTACGGACCTTTTTGCATAGCTTATTATTACACCCTTTTCCTTTTTATGATAATAATAGAATGATAGCTAACATTATTGTATGTTAACTGTTTGCCTGGCATTATTGGAAACATGCATTAGTGTTTGTTTGTTTTTTAAGGAAGTGTAAATTGGCATCTTCCCTGGTGAACAGACTAAGGCCTATGCCTTAAAGTGGGAGCTGAGCGTGGAGTCCTCCTGGGGCTCTGTAACCCAGGGACCACAGGTGGACCTGGATATGATACCTGGTGGTAGAGGTTGTAATGTTATTCTCCTCTCTGGCTGTCTGGCTTTGGGAAGGGCCTGTTCCTACATAAAGGCTTCAGAGAAGCAGGGACTATGTGACTGGGCCATAATTGATGCAGGTGTGCCACGACACACCTGTGACTTGGGATTTCTTTCTTTTTTTTTTAGTATGTTTGTATTGATTTCAGAGAAAGGAAGGGAGAGAGGGAGAGAGATAGAAACCTCAATGAGAGAGAAGCATCAATTAGCTGCCTCCTGCATGCCCCCCACTGGGGGTGGAGCCCACAACCCGGGCATGTGCCCTGACCAGAAATAGAACTAACAACCTCCTGGTGCATGGGGCGATGCTCAGCACTGAGCCATGCTGGCCAGGCCTGAGATTTCTTTAGTAATAGCCTGTCATCTGTTCCTGTTCTGCTTCTCTCCATGATCACTTTAAAAAATAGATGTTTATTGATTTCAGAGAGGAAAGGAGAGGGAGAAAGAGATAGTAACATCAATGAAAGAAAAATCATTGATCAGCTGCCTCCTGCACGCCCCCTATCGGGGATAATCCGGGCATGTGCCCTGACATGGATTCAAACAGGGACCTCTTGGTTCATAGATCAAAGCTCAATCACTGAGCCACACCAGCCCGGCTCTCCATGATCACTTTTGCTCTGAACTTTGTGTGGCCACACGAGAGCAGATCAGCTAAGACCATGAGACCAACAATTTACACACAACTTCAGTTTATTCCAGGGCCGTAGGGCTGTATAGATGGTCCAGGGGTAAGTCTGTAAGGCCCAAACAGAACAGAAATGAAGCATGTCTGTTGAGGTCAACAGGCCCCTGATGGGAGAGAGGGTAATGCCAGATGCAGCATCAATGTCAGATGACTGTGTTCTTTGGTCTGGTAGAGAAACACAGCCAGGGCCCTACGCCTCTGAGGCTGTACTGCAACTACACACAGTTCCCCGCAGGCCCTGGGGCCTCCCCGTGTCGTTAAGGCAGTTTCTTTGTAGTTTTCATTAGCGTGGGTAATAACTTGCTAATGTGTTTGTGATGTTGTTCCAATCTGCTTCATGTTTGTTCTCTCTCTCTCTCTCTCTCTCTCTCTCTCTCTCTCTCTCTCTCTCAGCCTCTAACAGTATTTAGTAGAAATACCTTCAAGTCTAACAGAAGTAAAATTTCATTAGATTTATTTCTATTTAAGGACATTACTTATCCAGAATGGTAACCTATTTTCTCTCTGCATTCATGTATTAATGGGACTGTATTACCCCCCCCCCCTTAATTATTTTATTTGTGGCAGGAAAATAATGATTTTGGGGAAAATCACTTTGCATAAAATTTCCTGAGCTTTCCCCCTGTGCTCAGTGAAATGAATTTTGCAAGATTACCCTCTGAGGTGTCGAACATTCCTGCTCAGTACACATGAGGGTGCAATGAACTGAGGTCTGAAAAAGGTCAACATGGAGAGTAGTGAAAGGGCCCTTTGTTTGATGATTTCTGGTGCGTTGTGCTCTGGTCTGTGAACCTGGTGGACCTTATCCCATTGGACCTTCATCACAACTCTGCCAGGGCTGTATTGTCAGCCCTGCTGCTAAGGAAACTGAGCTCGGAGAAATGGAAGATTTTTAAGACCACACCGTCAGGAAGAGGCGGAATCAATCATTACGCTCATGTGTGTCTCACTTGAGAGCTGGTGTTCTTTCCTCTGGGAGATGCTGTCTCTGCCTTCACACTTCCATAGCTGGTTCTGAGCTCAGGACCTTGTGGTTTCAGCAGGTGCCTGAGTTTAGGGGCCTGTGGTTTCAGCTGGTGTCTGAGCTTAGGGGCCCGTGGTTTCAGCAGGTGCCTGAGTTTAGGGGCCCGTGGTTTCAGCTGGTGTCTGAGTTTAGGGGCCCGTGGTTTCAGCTGGTGCCTGAGTTTAGGTGGAGGAAGGGGTGATCTGAACACTGACAAAAAGGTCATTACCTGTGTAGGACATTGCATATGTTATTCTGTGTGGGGAAGCTCTCAGGGTGGTAGTAGTAACTCAGGGAAACAAGGGCGCTTTGAGAAGTGGAGTGGCCAGGAGCCACGGCTGAGCAGAACCTGTGGAACATGGCTGCTGCCTTGGCGACCAGAACATGCCTATTAAATGAATTAGTTAAAGAATGAATGAAACTGCACATAATCATTGAGGGTGTGCCATATCCTTGAGCTTTCTAAAAATGATTGCAAGTTAAATTCAGTAAAAAATTTTTAAATAAAGATTGTAGGCTTACTCTCAAATTTGAATGAAAAATATGCCAACAGTATTAGAAATAATAGCCCTGGGATTGTCTTCTGTACTAGTTCTTAAACTTGGCTGCATTTTGGAATTACTTGGCTTTTTCAAACAATGTGCTCAGGCCACATCCTATAGCTATTATTTGAGAGTCTCTGAGAGAGTGATTTCTAAAACACCCCAGCTGATTGCAGTGTGGAACCGAATCTTAGATGCAATGCTAGAGTATTTCACCCTCCGTGCAACGTGATAGCCAACTGCCCTGTGGTCAGGGTCATAATCTAACGATCTAGGGTAGACCTTTCTTTGAGGACTTCAGAGACTAGAAATGAAATAACTTGGACAAAGCTGCCTTTTCCCAAAATATAATCTGTGACATATGCAGTGCATATTAGTCACAATGACTGACTAATAAGACGTATTAGTAAGAAGTAAATATAAGAAAAAATAGCGCTTGTTGTCCAATATATTTGCAGAATGCCAGGATAACTACACAAGTGTTTTTGTTATTGCTTTTTTAGTTATTGTTTCAACCCCAGGCCTTTTCAGAACATTTGAAGTTCTAGCATACATTAGACCTATCAAAAAGAGGATGTAGTGTGTAGTGCTTTCTCAATTTCTCCGTGTGTTTGTGTGAATTCGATAGAACTAGTATTTCATGAAGCAGTATCCATATTCTGGGGACAATAACAGCAAAAGGTCGATAAAACCAACCACAGCTTCCTAAGGCCCAGGCAGTCCATGTGTTGCCTTAAATACATTGTTTGGTTTGATACAAACAGTAATACTATGAGCAGGTGTTAGCGATGCATTTTATGGATGAGGAAATAATTGATGCTCTAGAGTTTAAATAACTTGCAATAATTGGCAAAGCTGGGGTGCAAATCGGGTCTTAGGATTATTGGTCCAATAACATTTCTTTGTATTAACAGCTTCTGTAGATGTTCTCAATAAAGTCCCTTGCCACTCCAGGGTCAGCCTAACAGCAACTCCTCTCCTCAGGCAGTACTGCCCACTGCCAAACCCTTTGCATTCCTTTAAGCAGGTCAATGTTAAGGTTAACATTTCCCATTAAAAACTTTCTGGACTCTGTTTATCTGACTAAATACACTTTGTGTGCATTGCAGAATAATTGCCCAGGGTCCCCTGTGACCCCTTCCTCACTCTCCTAAGAAACCCACTCGCCCCACCCGTGCCTCACGTTGCTTACACCCCCTTTCCTGCCTCCCAGAGCTCTGAAGTTCCCAGGTATTGTCTTCAAACACACACTCTGGTGACACTGACTCATTTTTTTTTCTTTTAATGATTGAATGACTGTGCAGGGTACTGCGGGAATATGCATGAAAACTTAATTATACTGCCTGCCTCGCTGAGCGAATGTTGGATAGAAAGATGATTCTGCCTGTGGTGTAAAACATCAGAGAGCTCAGATCGGTTCCCCGGCATTTGCACACGGCTGATAATCAGCTCTCCCCATAAACAGGCAGACAGATGAAGCCAGTTATCTGCAAAGGTGTCAGCGTCCTGTGAGCAGCTGCATCCATCTTGACTTCACACTCCCAGAGCAAACTCAGCAGCAGGCTGAGCCTCCCAAATCCTTCCATTGGGACGAGTCCATGATGCTGCCTGGAAATAGTCAACTCAAAAACACTTCCTGTTTCTGGACTCACCAGAGAATCAGCTACCATCCTCAGTGGCTTTGTCAGGATGCCAACATTTATGTATGGGAGTGCCCAAACATTAAGCACATTCGACACTTTCAGGTGGAAAACTCTCAGTCTTTCTTGATGCAAAATATTTATTGAGCACCAGCTATGTTCCAGGCACTGTGACAATTACTGGGCAGGGGGCTGGGGGGCGGATAAAATGGGGCTAGGAAGGTAAATGTTATTGTGAAGTCTCAGGATGATTTCCTTTGGATAAAGCACAGATTTTAGTTATGGACCTCATCATCACTCCATTCCATCTATTCGGAAGAGCATCGTATTCCCTAACACCCAACTGTGGGCTAGATGGCTGAGGCCGTTGGATAAGTGATTCTAAGAAAGAGAGACTCTTTTTGGTAAACAAAGTGCCATTCATGCCATAAACATTCCCCAGATGCCAACCATATGCATAGCGCACTCTAGTCACTGGCCATACTCTGTTAAATAAAACAAAATACCTTTCCTTTAAGCAGGAGAGACACAAACCACACTAATCACGGGTAGAGGCATCTACAGAGGGCAGCAGAAAATATAAGAACTACATCTACCTTTGAATCATCATATGTTTCTGTAATTTCCAGGTAGTCTGCAGGGGCAAAGTGGAACAGAGCAATGGAATCAAAATAAGAGGGGCCCACAGGGCCCTCTGATGCGCTCCTACTTAAATTAGTGCAGCTTCTTCTATCACCCAGAGAACTGACATCGTTTCTGCTCACTTGTATGCTCACCAGCCTCCTTAATGCAGCTTCAGGGATTAAATGTTTCCCAGCAGACAATGCAGGTGTCACCTCTGAGAAACATGCACACTCTGTTAACACCAGAGGTGGCAGCCAATTCTGGAACTATAATTGGAGCTTTTCTTCTCCATTCCAGTTGCATGATTTCTGTTTCTCTTCGGTGACTTCCCTAACTTTATAAATGAATACAAAGGCCCGGCTTCATGCTGCAGCGAGGATATTTGCTTAATCCCTTTAGCCATCTGTAAAGCAGGAGTAATACACTCTATCAGCTCATCAGCCGTGTGTGTGCGTGGGTGTGCATGAGGGCATAATGTAGACACTACGTCTGACGAAGCCCGCCAGGAAGCGCATTTGTGTTTACTTAAAGATTTAAATAAAACAGGGCAAAGGCATGGCTTTTGAGTCTAAAGTAGTTCTCAACTCCGGTTATTCTCATTGCCTGGCACCGGCGTGTGATCGCTGGTCATTCATTTTGATTTCACATGTCCATGGCATATACTCAAGAAAGTGTACTCCGTGTGGTCCTAGGTTTTGCCTTAGCCAGGTTCAAAATCTATCCAGTGTTAATCATTTGTTTTTCAGTAAGTTCTTTATTAACAGCCAAATCCCTTGATTATTACACTTCTCTGAACTTTCTGGTTAATCTTACTTACTAGTCACATAATGCCTAAATACATTGCTCTGAAATGTTCTTGGGATAAAAAGAGCTGATGGTGACAGTAATTCACTTGTAAATAAATGTGTAAATGCCCCCAGTGCATGGGATGCATGCCCGAGTCCCTGAGGTGCTAGGCTGTCAGCCTGTCACCCTATGAGCTGAGGACAGCTCTGCCACTAATTTCAGAAGACAGTCTTTTATTTTTATGTGTTTTTTTTTTTATTTTTGGTTAATCCTCACCTAAGGATATTTTTCCATTGATTTTTAGGAAGAGTGGAAGATAGAGGGAAAGAGAGAGAAACATCGATGTGAGAGAAACACATTGATTGGTTGCCTCCTGCAAGAGCCCTGATTAGGGCCCAGTTCCGGGAGGAGCCTGCAACCACGGTAGGTGCCCTTGACCAGAATGGAACCCGGATCCTTTGATCTGCAGGTCAAAGCTCTATCCACTGAGCCAAACCAGTTAGGGTCGGAAGATACTCCTTTATACTATTTAGTCTACTTAGCCTCTCAGTTCTCGGTTTTAGCTAAAGTACGTATTTTATAGTTTGCTTTTCATACGTTTATCCTCTTTGCCGTATGTTCTTCCATCCCATTCTCCACAGCTTACTTGCATGTATAAATTCAACCTAATTAGGGCCCAAGTTCAACAGTTTCCTCTTTCCACCTACTGGAGGGTGTGGTGTCCTTGCACATAGCTGGCTAGAAACCCAGCCGGTGCCCACATGTCTGTTTTGAATTGAGATAGATGTGCTCATAAGGTATTCATCTTGAATGTGTCAAACACACACTGTGAAAGCGCCCTGTCTGTGCCACAGGGAAGCAGACACACACCAGCAGGAGTGTGACGTCTGGCATCCGACTGGCAGGGTTGACCTGTGGACCCTAACCCTGGTTAGAAAGGGAACTTTGGATAGGTTACCTAATATCCCTAAGTCCTCATTTCCTCCCCTGGGACATTTGGCGGTTTGGGGGGGGGGGGGGCGGGGGAACAGCACTCTGATAGAGACATTAAATGGCAAATACAAGCCAATGCTTCACTCAGGGGTCGGCGCGCGCTCAACCGTTGGCCACTCTAACAGTCTTTATTGGGTGTTCAGATGATTACCCAGAGCCAAGAACTGCTGGTTATCAGGTAGAAAAGGCTTTCTTCTCCCCCTTGCCTTTCCAGGGGCTACCAAGGAGCTATTTTCAAAGCCTAGATATAGGCAGTAAGTGGTACTAAAATGGACAGTTCCCCCTTCTAGAAATAGTCCATTATATTCCATTTATATTCTAGTATTTGGGCCTTAGATTCATCTACAATGTATAAAGATGGAAACAGTACCAAAAAAGGTTTGAACCCTCTAAGGGGCTAGAAAGAGAAAATATTCCTTTAGACATGTAATGAACAAAGTGTGGGAGGTCATGCTGGGGGTGGAAACGAGTCACCCACCACTCCGGCAGTGTCCTCTTTGGTGCAGTGTCTCTCTGTCTTGAAGAGACCAGCTTCTTCCAGAAGCAAGACGGATTGACACTTTTCAGTGGCATAGCTCTCTGCTGTCCTTGCCTGAGATTTATTTCTCCATCCACCTTCCAATCTTGTTTCTCTATATTCAAAAAGTTACCCTGTCCTCACTTGCAATTTTTATGTGCAACCATTTATAATTTTTCATTTTTCTCCCCACATTTTTCTTTCCCTGGTGTCATAATCCCCCCCTATTTTCTTCATTGCTATTTCATTTTATCTTGTTTATAATTTATTCTGAAAATGTGCTACTTGTGATAGCCTTATATGAGATGTCATTTCTGTGATGATACTAAGGGCAACCATTCAGGAAATATTATTTCTGCTTCTCTTTGACCACCTCCCACAAATCATCCTACATAATGTTGACTAATTTGTAATCAGCACCTTAAAAAGCAGCCTTCCATCTACAGCATGTAAAGAATGTGATTTTGAATCATTTTGCTCTGACACACATTCTTAAAATAAAGAATTAAATGTGCTTAATGCCAAATAATGGAGGTGACTTTCCAAGGAAGCTGAAGTTTTATTTTCAGGTTCTCTATAATTTGTCTCATTTTTCATGGTCTGCTCACTTCATCCTTCAATATCTTCAAATAACCTTGCTCAATATGTGGGGTAAAATAGTCCATTATATTCCATACAAAGAATTAAAATCCATCCATTCTGAAAGCTCTTGTGTAATGCCTACTGAGACATAGTGAGCTGCAGGGCACAGAGCACCAGATAAGAAATAAGGGGCAAAGCTTTTTTCTTGCCTCTCCTCCCCTTCACTTTGGGAATGTACTTGGTTGAGTAATTGATATGTCTAGAGTTCCTAAAGTGTTATCTCAACCCTAATCCCCAGGAATCTGGGAATCAGGGAATATCATGCACATGACATGATGTTGTACATAAAGATTTTAACTACTGGACATTACCATCTGGAGGCAATGGAGCCATTTCTCTTATGGCTCCAGCTGAGCTACGAGAGTTTACCCTGAACTCACCACTCCCTCTCCAAACCTTCCTCTCTGTGCTTTTTATGTCAGTACATGATACCACCCACAGGAACCTAGGTATACTCCTGGGGTCTTCACTTTCCCTCAGTAATCATGTCCAGTTAAATAAGAATTTCTATCAATTCTGCTCCATAACCTTATCTCTAACCTATCACTTCTTTTTCATTCTAGCTGTTCATCATTGTGGTCCAATTCTACTCATTAGATCACTAAGACAGTTGATTAATCCTCCTCCCCACCAACAGTCCTCTAGCCCTACAATCTTTTTTTCCCTACAAAGAAGACAGAATGACCCTTTTATGATGCAAATAAGATCCTTTTATTCCTCCACTAAATCATTCAATGCTTTCATCTTTAAGATATAGTCTAAACCCACTAAAATGTCTCATAAGGCTGTTCTTATCTTGATTTTCAATGACATGGTCTTTTTTTCCCCTCAGTATGCCATGCTGTCCCTCACCTATAAAACTTTGTTCATCTCATCTCTCTTTTTAGACTACTTTCTCCACAGTCAACCTCCACTCTGCATTTCCATTTACCTTGCCAAATCCTACTCCTTTTTGGTTGAAATGTTACTTTCTATAGGAAGTACTCCAGAATTACCATCCAATAGCTAGATCCCATTGCTATGTACCCTCCTAGCATGCTGCATTTCCCATTAGAGTTATTGATACTGATTATAGTTTCTCTTTTAATTATCCTTCTCCTGGTCTGTAAGCACCAAGAAGCAGAGATAATATCTATCTTGCTCGTCACTGTTTCTCAAGTGCTTAGCACAGTTCCCAATAAACACCTGTCGAGTGAATGGATTGTTATAATTATCCAATGAAAGTGAGAAATGGGTTCCTCCTTCAAGAAGCTTAAGATAATTTTTGACAAATTACTATGATACAATATATGATAAGTGACTAATAATGATAAAGGTAATAATAACAATTGGGCAATGACCTTTGTATTGCATTTATTCCATTCTAGGTGCTCTACTAAGCCATTCACTTATAAGCTCATTTTATTCTCATAACAAGTCTATCAGGTTATAACTTGATAATGTTATTTTATTATTTTTCTCCTGACTGCCAGCGGTTCTGTGACTTGCTGATAGCCACTCACCTGGTATGTGAGAGCCTGCATTAAAATCCAAGGCAATCTGATAATAGAGTTTATGTTCTTAACCTCATTGCTACCCTGACTCCTATTACCTCTATGCCTTTTTAGGCATCCTGCATCCCACTCCATGGCATCATGGGCCATGCCTGGTCTTCCCTTGTCTTTGGGGAAGGGTGACACTGAGCCATCATTGCCCTCCAGCCTAATGGGGGCCTAGGGACCAAGAGGGCTTGCATGCAAACCCAGAAGAGTTTCAAAGGCAAGGCAGCAGTGATTCTTGCTGTATGCTGCCAATGCAAGGTGTTCTCACCCTCATCCAAGCCCCATACTGAGCACAGTTTTTTAACAGCGGTTAAAGCTCCGAACTCACCTGTCTGTGGTGAGTTTGTGCAATAGATTCATGAGACAGGGAGACCTTGGCCACAGTCTTTCAATTTCATTTTGCTCTAAGCCCCACAGATTATACAGCAGCCCTGCTGCCAAGGTGACTGATGAGTTCTAATTGCCTAAATCTAATCCTTGCATGCAGTAATAACTCGATAAATATTATTAAATGGATGTATACCAGAGTCTGGCCATAACCCTCCTGGCTTCACATCTCCTGAGTCACAAATGTGGCTAGCAATAAGAAAGAGACAGCTTTGATGTAGTTATGAAATTTTAGTGTTAAATTGAATTGGATTGACTTTTAATAACCAAGTGACAAGATAGTTATAGAATCTGCCCAACATAGTATTAGGATATATATTCACCAGCAGGCAGAGGATACTTCCCTAATGTAGTTGGGCACAGCTATCAGAGAAAAGTTAGACTGTTTCATGCCTGTGCCTCCACTATTTAGTATAGAGCTAGTTAAAAAAGATGGTTCTCATGGTTGGTGTGTTTTGCCTGGGAAGACAGAAAAACTAGAGGCAAAATAACTTGGAATAAGAATCTGAGAGAAGGTGGAGGGAGTGAGAACACAGGCAAGCTAAAAAAGGAGTGACAAGACAAATAGAAGAAAGCTATGGTGGGAAACTTCAGAGCAAATGAGAGGATGACCTGAATGCCTGAGTGTAGGCCCGGTACCTGTAGAAACACTCTTTAAAAGGATTCTGACATTTTCAAAATAAATAGCATTAGACTCACAAGCATAAAGCTTGGATCAGGGCAGGACACTGATTTTAACTTAAATTGGGAAAGTTGTGATACTCCAGTTGTCTCCAATAAGCTTTTTCAATGTTCAGAGCTAAGTGCATTGGAAGCAGTGGGTGCAGGCTCTTGCATGTTTTATGTTTTGTTTAATGAAAAGTCTAATATTAACTTGTGTTTAACTTTGAGTTGCCTTTGCAAAAAGTTTTTTATAGGTCTTGATATTATCTTTATTAGCTGTCCCATTTTAAGAAGAATTACAATGAATTAAAATGAGTACTTGTTGTTGATTGCCCAATCCCTATAGTGCCTGCTGAGGGCCTTATGATTGCTATCACATTTCCATTAGCTGTTACTCTGGGTATAGCTGCTCCTCTGGGTTTCACAGCATCTTATTATCATAGTCGTGGGAACATCTAGACCAGCCCATTCCTCCTGGCTACAGAAGTGAAATAGGCCTATATTCAGATGATGGAAGAGGTAACAGAAGATCTAGAACTCAATTCAAAGTAATTTTTATATAGTAAGATAACCATGTCAACCAAAAAGGCCATAGAAACATCCTAACATCCTATACAGTAGAGAGAAATATATGGCAGCTGTTACATAAAAAAGAGCAAGGTTTTAGAGGTCACCTAAAGATATAAAACTCATATCATGGATGAGAGTTCACTTTAGGTTATCGGATGAGTAGCCTACACATGGCCTCTCCATGGGCTTTGGGCTTCTCATAATATTGTGGCTGGTGTTTCAACTGGCCAACATGGAAGCTTCGAGGCTTAATAAATTAGCCTCAGAAATCCCAGAACATTGCTTTTCCTCATTCTATTGGCCAAGCAATACCCAAAGGGAAATCCAGACTCAAGGGAACATGCTGGGGTCCAGCCCCAGCGGGTCCAGGGGTTCCCCAAGGTGTGGACGGAGTCGGTGGAGAAGGAAAGACACGGAGGCAGTGTTCAGGTGATCATCATAGCCGGGTTCTTCTCTTTATTGTCATCTAACATCTGTATTTATACTATTTGGTCCCAATCCTATCCATTCTATACAAAAGGCCAGAGGGCTCCCATCTTCATTCAAAGGTTACTCTATTGTTCCACTAATCTACAAGGAAGTAACTGAAGGAGGTTATTCTAAGTAAAGATTATGTAGTTTAAGCGTGATTGCTCGCAGTCAAAGTGATCAACCACCCCTCCGGCACTTAGTTAAAGGGTTCAGATAAAAATCCTCACCTGGGGAAACAACCCTTCCTGGAGAGGCGACCTTGGTTAAAACACACAGCTTAAGAAGGGGAGCAAACATACCAAGAACAGCATACCATATATGCCAGGTCCCTTGAAACATCCCTGCAGGGACTGCCTCAAGCAGCCAGGGTGGATCGGCTTCCAGCAGGAACAGAGTCAGATGACTTCTTAATAGAGGAATGTTATGCGTGTACATAGAGGAGGTTCAGACAGTGACCCATTTGAACACAAACTACCAATTACCTATTGGCTTTCTACTGGCATCTATTGCTGATCTCTTTAGCTGATCATACAGAAATCAATTCCTGTTTCCTTTTCAATGTAAGCCTGATGATCTCCCTTTGCTAACTCGGTTGCCATTCTGCTCTAGTTTGGGTTCTAGATATTTCAGATTCTGTGTCGCCTCCTCCATCAGGCAACCTATCATATTAATCCATCTCCAGATTATGTCACAAGGTCACCTTAACTCTGCTACACAATGTCCAGTCCACTCAGAAATCAGGAGAAGCTTTGGAAAGCAAGCCAAAGCCCTCTCTTTTACCACAAAACACTATCCATTAATTATGCTGGCCTCCTTCATATTTATAAGGAACAAATGAGCAGAGTTGACTCCTGAGCCCCCGCCCCCTTTTTTCTAATCAACATGACACATTTTGACCGCTCTGGGTTAAGGTCTGACAAAGAAATATTAAGACACCCATCCGATCAACACTACTTCTTTCATTGCCTTTTTACCTTCCTACAATACTTCAGGACAAGGGTTGGGTTTCTTCTTACTTTCTTCACATCACATTCTCCCTCTTCCTGAACTTGTAGTTGAACCTTGTGTATCATCTCGGAACTAAGAGAGAAGACAGATACAGTCTTATAAGACAAGCTTATTTCACATAAGCTTGCAAAGAAATCTCAGGCATTTTTTCTCTCATATTAAACATTGTTTACAAGCCAATTGTCTCCCTAAAAATTATCTTTATTTTCTTGCTCACAGACTATATAACTCTTGGCTTAGATTTTGAGATAAAAGGCTGAAACTTAAGAAAACTCTAAGTAAGTAAATATCCAACACAGAAGAACGATTAAGTAAATGATGGCAAAGCCACTTAATGGAACACTTGAAGATTTTAAAATATTTGCTTAGAGAGAATAAAGAAGATGGGGAATTTTAATAATTCAATGTTGAATCTAATAGTCTATGTTTGCAATGGAGTATCATTGCCTTTTGAAAATCATATTTATTCTGTATCCATCTGCACCTTCTTCATTTACATGTATCTTTGTACTCTTCGTTAGGGATGATGCCTAAGGCTCAGTCTTTGTTCTTTTCCAGCGTCACTATCAGTAATCTTACCTCCATGACATTGGCTACCATATTTATGAAGAAGTTCTTAAGACTCAGTACTCTGGCTGCTTTTGTGAGCTTCAGATCTTTGCAACAATGTGCCTGCAATTCTTTTTGAAAATCCTATCTCTTTAACCAACTGTACCAAACTGAAGCTGTCGTCTTTCCATCAAGAATGACATCTCTTTGTTCTATTCCTATTCCTCTCAATAATAATCCATTTTACCAATTTCCGAAGATGCATGATATCTAATAGTTTTTGACTTATCCTCTCTCTTCTTATCTCCAATCAGAGTGCCTGTGTCACCTACTCAGAGCCACTCCTTTGCTTTATTCTTGACAATAGAAATTTGCATTTTTAGTTTTTGGCAATATCAGAGGTCCGTTTCTCATGTCTCCAGGTGGAAATCTTGATCAGTATATATTAATATCAGTAGTTCCATTTTCCTTGCCCATAATTGGTTAGGGCTGAACACACAATGCAATCCCTGAGGGAATATTTGCTGAGGAATATTCTAGGAAAGTTTTTTAAATTATTATTTATTCTTAAAAATGACATGGGAGAGAAAGTGCTTTTTCAGTGGGGAAAGAGGTTTCTTAGACATTATAGTATGAGAACGTGATGCATGGAGCCTTCACAGTTTTCTTGAGAGCCCAAGGGATAAGCTGAGGACACAAGTCACCATTGCTAAGAATGATGAGGAGAAAACAGAAGTAATCTAGGCCCTGAATGAGCTTCTGAACTAACCAAACCCCTGGCCTTCTGCATAAATTGAGGTTTTTCAGTTAATTTAGTGACAAGACCATTGCATTACATAAGCAATTCTACTGTTGTGGGAAGAAAGTATTCATAAAAATGTAGTTCAAGCCTTAGTCCTTCCACTTAAAGTTCCCTGATGTTAAACTGCTTAGTTTCTGTCTGTTTCTACGTCTCTGAATCCAGAACTATATTACTCAAACATTTGGTTATTCTAAATCCAGGAAAAAATGCATATAAAATAACTTTGAAAGGATAAGGCACCGTATCAATATAAGGTTAATATTTTATATTGTGAGTTTGATGATTTATTGATTACTTGAGTCACCTGTCCATTACAACTACTGTGTAGCATTTTATACTCTTCTTTTTGAGGCAGCAGTATGTTAGCTATACCCCCATTTACCCATGTTTCTAAATCACCTAGTCACCAGGTTAATATCCTATATAATATAAGGGTAATATGCAAATCGACCAAATAGCAGAAGACCGGTTGCTATGATGCACATTGACCACTGGGGGCAGACACAGTGCAGGAGCTGCCCCCTGGTGATCAGTGTGCTCCCACAGGGGGGGCCACGCTCAGCCAGTGTGGCAGGACCCTCTCCTGCCTCGGCGGCAGTGTTAAGGATGTCCCCTGAGGGCTCCCGGACTACCAGACTGTGAGAGGGCACAGGCCAGGATGAGGGACCCCCCCCCCCCAAGCCCCCGAGTGCATGAATCTCATGCACCTGGCCTCTAGTTTATAATAATTTTCTTTAGTTGAGTGGTGTGGTATATAAGAATAAAGACAGAGAATTTGAATCAATTACTAGATTTAATCAGTAAACCTTGAACTCTTTGTCCTACAAACATGAAACATGCTTTTAAATTGCCTTTGTAATATTTAGGAACAATAGTGATCATATTCTACTCAATAAAAAGCACAAATAGACTGTAAACAGTGAACACTTTACACACAATGAAATACTGATAATGATTATTTACTAGTAGATCTCCCAACACCAGATCACTAGGAATTGAAAAATAATTTAAAAACCCACTCTGCTAAATAATTATTTCATCAAAAGTAAATAAAACTGTGACAGAAATGTATTTATTAATAAGAACTGGGAAAAACTCCTACCAAACTTGACCAAAAAAAAAAACAACGTATAACTAAGGGACATTTTATAGATTTACATACTTTTATTTTTTTTAAAAATCTTTATATAAGCTTAAGTAAGATTACAAAAGAACAACACAGTAAGTCTTATGTATAACACTAGAAAAAGGGAGTTTAAGATAGGAACATGATTAATACAATTAGAGGAAAAGTCATACTATAATTTATTTACTCAATAGCTACAAATTTTAAAAGACCCACACAAAAGAATAAGTTCTAGCAAGCATTATGGTGAAACGACAAAGAAAACATACCTCTATCAGCATTATAAGTGAGAAAGAAGCTATAACCATATATATATTTCCTAAAAATAAACACACTAGGACAGGAGTCTGGCACTTAGTTCTGATGTAGAAAATTGCAAGGACTGTAGCGCTCACCTCAAACACCCGAGCAGGTGGCCATCACCTCCCCAACACGTTCCTGTGGCCTTCACAGGGCACTTGAGGAATAGGCCAGAGGTAGGGGCAGTTGGGAAGATAGTGCTGAAAGATCCTCCTTTTCCAGAGTCAGGGGGTCCAAGGGCAGCTAAGAGAGATCCACTCTGAACATTCTGGGCTTCTAGGCTGAGGGGGAGCAGGAGAGCTCTGGTTGTAGCCCCAGCTCTCCAGGCTTCCCCCTGAGGAACCTGGGGCCAGGGTGGGGTCTGAGGCGGGCGGGGCAGGGAAGCTGAGCGACAGATCTGAGGCACTGAGGGTAGACAGGTCCTGAATGACACAGGAGGATGGAGCCTCATATGCCGTGGTGACTTTGGCTTATATATGCATGAATTCTTCAAAGCAGTACACTTAAGGAGTATGCACCTCATTTAAATTTTCCCTCATTTTAAAACAATGCTTTAGGAAGAGGACTTTGGTCTCAGTCTATTATTTAGAATCAAGGGGGAGAATGTTAGAATGCCCCAGAAAACCCATGCTTTAACTTCTTGCAATCATATCCCAAAGATTTAGATACATGAATGTTATGTTATTGTTTACCAAAGCAACATTAGAAAAATGACTATGAGAGATTGGTTGAATGAACTGCAGCACATTTTTTTTATCCTGTCATACTGTTCAGTCATTACACTTGGTATTATAGTTGTGGGGAGAGAAAAAATGTCTGCTATTATTGAATTTAAAACAGACTGCAAATCAAGATGTATAGTTTTTTTAAAATATGCATATAAAAAACAACAACCAACATAAATGAAAGGATCTAACCTAAAATCTTAATAGTAATTATTACCTGTCTCTTTTTCCTATTGTGCACTTAATTTGTCCTATAATAAGTCTGTATTAAAAACAAGTTATTTTTTCTAACAACCAAATAAGAATACCACCATGATAGTTAAGATGGAGATCTCCAGGAAAATAGTTGATTCATATTAGTACATAAATTAATGAAGCTGTATGATTCAATATTACTCAATACATTAACATTATGTTAATCGTGTAATAGCTGCTGTTAATAGAATGGTTAAATATTATGTCAATAATAACACTAGAGGCTAGAAAGTCACCTGATAAACTTGAGACATGTGGCCAGTTATTTGAGAATAAAACAAATGTAATATGCCTGTAGCAGACAATGCATCAACATAAATCATAGATAAATTTTTTTAAAATCAAAACCATAAAGTACACTACAAAATAAAAGCAAAAAATTAGTAATATTCAGAGTAGGGAAAGCTTTTATAACATAAAACCAAATGCTGATATTCTAAATAAAAATAGTGATATATTTGACTATATAAATTTTAAAAACTTCTTTATCTCTGAAAAATATATACAATTAAAAATTTATGGAATTATACAAAATAGCTACCTCTCCTGAAGGAGTGACCTTGAGTAGGAGTGATCTCTGAGTAGAATGCGTGTTCTGAGGGCTTCTGCAGGCTGGCTGCAGCTGAAGTGGGAGTGGGCAGCGAGAGGGTGCCTGCTGTGGGTGAGAGCCAAAGTAAAAAAACAAAAAAACCCATCAACAACAAACAAAACAACAGAAACAAACTCATAGATCTGGAGAACAAATGGGTGGTTGTCAAATGGAAGGGTGGAGGATGGGGGAATAAGGGGAAGGAGAATAAGGCCTACAAAATTCCAGTTATAAAAAAGTCACAAGGATGTACAGCACAGCACAGAGAATATCCTAATATATGAAAACCCTGGGTCATAACGACTGGTCACAACTGAGGCTTGACCAACTGGAAGTCAGTCCTGCAGTCACTATGCCCCAGCACTGACTGCTGAGGAGGCTGTGAATCAGGGCCAGAGAGAGGCCTGAAGAGAGAAGCAGGGACTGATCCATTGTCTCTGTGGCAGCTTTTGATCAGTACTTGCCTCTCTCTTTCTCTCCCAGTCTGGCCAGCAGCCACGCTTTCATTTTTCTCCAGGCCTCCACCGGGACTGCTGATCAGCCCCGCCTTTCTGATCAGACCCTGTTGTTAGGCCCAGAGACGCTGACTGGCATAGGAACCGACAATCAGAACAGAATCTGGGTGCTATGAGAAGCGAATAGCTGCCTAGGAGGCAGAACTTTTGACGCTGAGTGGCATAGGAACCAACCAATCAGAACCAAATGTGGGTGCTGTGAAGAACCAATGGCTGTCTAGAAGGCAGAGCTTTTGATGCTGACTGGCATAGGAACCGACCAATCAGAACCAAATTGGCCAGCAGAGGAGGGAAGTTGGGGGCAAGATCAGACCGCAGGGGAGGGCTGTTGGGGGCAAGATCAGGCTAGCAGGGGAAGGCAGTTGGGGCAACTGGGCTTGCAGGGAAGGGCAGTTGGGGGCAACCAGGATGGCAGGGGAGGGCAGTTGGGGGCGAGATCAGGCTGGCTGGGGAGGTCAGTTAGGGGTGTTCAGGCAGACAGGCAGAGGCAGTTAGGGGCAATCAGGCATTCAGGCAGAGAGGTTAGGGGCGATCAGGCAGGCAGAGGGGTTAGGGGCAATCAGGCAGGCAGGCAGAGGCAGTTAGGGGTGATCAGGCAGATAGGCAGTCAGGTGAGCAGTTAGGAGCCAGCGGTCCCACAGGGATTGGGCCTAAACCAGCAGTTGGACATCCCCCAAGGGGTCCCCAATTGGAGAGGTTGCAGGCTGGGCTGAGGAAACCCCTACCCCTGTGCAAAAATTTCATGCACCAGGCCACTAGTCTATCTACACTAATAAAAGACAAACATGCAAATTGACTGTACCTTCGCTACACCTTAAGCCACTCCCACCAGCCAATCAGAGTGACTATATGCAAATTAACCCAACCAAGATGGCGGCCAGCAGCCAAGGAGCTGGAGCAAGCAGGAGGCTTGGTTGCCCCGGCAATGGAGGAAGCCAAGCTTCCTGCCTGCCCTGGCCGGCTGTGGCCTCTGCTAAAGGCAACAAAGTTTCAATTATAGAAGATAAATAAATCCCAGATACCTGCTTCTAGCCAGCCTCCACTGGGAGCTTGGGTGGCTGGGGGTCATGGCCAGCCTACAAACAGCCATCAGCCCCTCACCCAGACTGGCCACACCCTCATGGGGTGAGGGTCCTGCTGGGGGGCTTGGCCAGCCTGCAAACAGACATAAGCCCCTCACCCAGGCTGGCCAGGCACCTGAGCGGGGTGCCCCACCCTGAAGGGGCTGTGGCCAGCCTGCAAACAGCCATCAGCCCCTCACCCAGGCTGACCACATCCTCATGGGATGAGGGTCCCCACTGGGGGCCTTGGCCAGCCTGAAAACAGCCATCAGCCCCTCACCCAGACTGGCCAGGCACCCCAGTGGGGACCCTCACCCTGAAGGGGCTGTGGCCAGCCTGAAAACAGCCCTCAGTCCCTCACCCAGGCTGGCCAGACATCCCAGCGGGGATCCCCACCCTGAAGGGGGTGTGGCCAGCCTGTAAACAGCCATCAGCCCCTCACCCAGGCTGGCCAGGCACCCCAGCAGGACCACCTCCCTGAAGGGGGTGTGGCCAGTCTGAAAACGGTCCTCAGCCCCTCACCCACGCTGGACAGGCACCCCAGCGGGACCCCCACCCTGATCCAGGACACCCTTCAGGCAAACCAGCCAGCCCCCATCCATGCACCAGGCATATAATAAAAGGGTAATATGCAAATTGACCCTAACAGCAGAACGACTAGAAATGACTGGTCACTATGACACACACTGACCACTAGGGGCCAGACGCTTAATGCAGAAGCTGCCCCCTGGTGGTCAGTGCGCTGCCACAGGGGGAGCGCTGCTCAGCCACAAGCCAGGCTAACAGCTGCCAGCACAGCAGTGATGGCGGGAGCCTCTCCCATCTCCTCAGCAGCACTAAGGATGTCCGACTGCAGCTTAGGCCTGCTCCCTGCTGGCAAGTGGACATCCCCCATGGGCTCCTGGGCTGCCAGAGGGATGTTTGACTGCCAGCTTAGGCCCGTTCCCCCAGCTTGGGTGGCCGGGGGTCATGGCTAGCCTGCAAACAGCCATCAGCCCCTCACCCAGACTGGCCACACCCTTATGGGGTCCCAGACTGCGAGAGGGCCCAGGCCGGGGTGAGGACCCCCCCGAGTGCACAAATTTTTGTGCACTGGGCCTCTAGTATATATATAAAAGCCAAAGCAACCAACCATTCAACTGGTTGCTATGATGTTCACTGACCACCAGGGGGCAAATGTTCAATGCAGGAGTTGCCCCCTGGTGGTCAGTGCACTCCCACAACCCACTGCCAACCTCCTGTGGCTGGCCAACCTCCTATGGTCCCTCTCCCCGGCTGGCCGGCCCCGATCAGCCCCAAGCTGGACTGGGCAAGATGGCCCCAATTGGCCCTGATTACTGGCCAGGCCGAGGGACCCCACCCGTGCACGAATTCGTGCACTGGACCTCTAGTAGTCAATAATATCATATGGTGATATGGTTACTAGACTTATCGTGGTGATCATTTCATAAGGTATTTAAATGTAGAATCACTATGTCCTACAAATGAGACTAATATAGTATTGTATGCCAACTATAATTTTTTAAAACCTTACATTTCTGGAATTTAAAAAATCTAGGGAAAATATTTTCAATAAATATAACAAAGAGAGTGATGCTTGTATTTTTCAAAATATTATTACAAATAAATTAAACGATAAGATCACTTAATTCACTAAAGAGGAGATATACATTAGTATTACACATGAAAATAGGTAGCTGTCTTGTTAGCAATCAAAAATTCAAATTGAAACTACAGTGAGTTATACTGAGATTATCAAACTGCAAAGGTAAAGAAAAAAAACCCTCATAATTTCTGGGGAGGGCTTAGGGATATTGATCACCTCCATCTCTGACAGCAGATTGCAAATTGGAAAAATCTATCTGGAGAATGATTTATGATAACATATGTCAGAAATCCTTACAAATATGCATATTCTTTGATCCATCATTTCACTGCTAAGAACTGAATTTTCCTGGAGGTGTGTTTGCAAAGATAAAAGTCCACATGGCTTTGTTTATCATAGCATTTTTCAAAAATGGGGTGGGGAGACTGTTTACGAAAAAGAAAACTGAGTAAATAGCTCTTGATATATTCCTACCAAACAATGATGTGAAACTTACAAAAGTTATTTTGTTTTGGAAACGTTATTGTTACTTAAAGGTATATGACAAACAGGCATTAAGCAAACAGAAAGCATAGAAGGATGATGTCATAGGTTTGGAGTTAAAATGCCCAGGTTTGGTTTCCAACTCTGCCTTTCGTTACCTGTGTTTTCTTGGGCAAGTTACTTACGTTTTCTGATTCGCTTATCTGTGAAACAGAGGTAATAGTAACAATCTTATCAAATTTTCTGTGATTTAATTAGTTCATAAGTATAAAGGGAGGTTCCTGGCATGAGCTAAGTGCTAAAATTATTAGCTGTTATCAGTGAGTATTGTAGATATCACTTAAGATACTATTTTTATCATCATGTTATTCCACATCGAAGACACAGAGTGGCTTCTAACTGTGTGGAGATCAAATCTAATCATTTCCATTTATCAGAAAACCGTCTGTATTGCAAAAAGCAAACAGAAAATTCCTTGTGCTTGGACATATCTGGATGCTTCTGGAAAATTCCTTCTATGGCAATTCTCCTAGACATGCCTGCTAGACATGGCTCCTCCACCTCCTTCTCACCCATCTTGGACATATGCCCCAATTGCCATTTCTATCAATAGTGAACCACGGCCCTTCCTCTATTTATCTAGCATACTCCTGGCCTTAACCACTCCAGAGCTATCTCTCCCCTCTCCAGCCCATGGAAATTATCTGAAAAACAAAATTCTCACTTGTAAATCCTTATCATAGATGTATGACTACTAGAGACCCAGTGCATGAGATTTGTGCACTCAGGGGAGTCCCTCAGCCCAGCCTGTGCCCTCTCCCAGTCTGGGAGCCCTCAGGGGATGTCCAACTGATGGCTTAGGACCGCTCCCCGCTTAGCGCTGCCACGGAGGCAGGAGAGGCTCCCGTCACCATGGCTGAGCAGTGCTCCCCCTGTGAGAGCAAACTGACCACCAGGGGGAAGTTCCTGTATTGAGCATCTTCCCCCTGATGGTCAGTGCGTATCATAGCAACTGGTCGTTCCGATGTTTGGTTGATTTGCATATTAGCCTTTTATTATACAGGATCTGACTTCCCTTTAAAAAGTCTCCATGGGTGGGCTCAATGCCACTTCTCTCATGAAGCCCATTTACAGCCAATACAGATGCTGTCTTTACAAATTGAACCATGCACTCACCATGTAATGTTAGAGCACATCAATCCTTAAATGTATAGTCTGACCTCTGGCCCCTTGTGGCCCAACATGTGGGAGTATTCGTTTCTCATGAAGTCATCTCAGAAGGCTTCTAGACGACTGTGATAAAGAGCCCAGCCTCACACAATAGCAGGAAATGACCGGGAAACTTATGAAATAAGATGTCTTCCAGAGATTTATGTCACACTGTTGCTGTCTCTACAGAATCCACAGATTTCTTCACATAGTGCAGATCTGTGCTTTCACTATCATATAAAAAATAAGGGAGAACATTTTAGAAAGAGACATGCCTAGGGTGCATTCTTTTCTAAGTTGTCTGAAGGCTTAGAAAGTCAGTGAATGGTCTCAGTTTAATCAGAACAAGTTTTCTCATATTCTCTTCAAATAATTTGATGTATTTTGATAATGGCAGGGACCTCAAGGACTTCAAAGTCAGGCAAAGGCTGACCAACTCTCCAAAACACATCCTTCAGTACCTCTCAGACTAACTGCAAATACTTCCCATTTACCCGAAACGGTGACAATACCAAATCACATGGGAAGTAATTGAGAGGCAACTCTTTAGCTCTAAATTCAGAAGTTGGTCAAAAGTCTAATATTTCCAAAAGCTATATCATTTTGAGAAAGTGAAGACTATTACATTTTTCTATTTGTAAAAGAACCTCACAGTATCTTTTATTATATTGTTAAGGTGCTTTGGCTGGTCCTGTGATGCTGAAGGAACGAATCAAGGATGTCAAGTTGAGAGTCACAGTGAGACAGATTTCAAACAGGAGAGTTGCTGAGCACTTTACTACCTTTTTTAAACTTCCAAAATAAGAATTGAAGTAATAGGAGAAACATGTAGACTGTAAATAAAATTAGAAAAATAAAGAAGGTTATATAGAGCGGTGTTTATGTATGAACAGTGGTCAGGGATCCGTTCATCTATTAATTCATTTTTTTAAAAAAAGTGTTTAATTGTCCTGGCCGGTATGGCTCCATGTTTGAGCATCGACCTATGAACCAAGAGATCCCAGTTTAATTCTGGGTCAGGGCACATGCCCGGGTTGCGGACTCGATCCCCAGTGTGGGGCGTGCAGAAGGCAGATGATCAGTGATTCTCATTATTTATGTTTCTACCTCTCTCTTCCTCTCCCTTCCTCTTTGAAATCAATAAAAACATATTTTAAAAAGTAAAATAAAAATAGGAAGTGTTTAATTGTGCCAGGTTCTGTTCTGGGTGCTGAGAAAGCAGCATGACCAAGGCAGACATGAGCCCTGACCTCATAGAGCTCCCAGCCTAGCAGAGTAGAAGTGCATTTTATGTTTTCATTCATTCGTCAGGAAATAAAAAGGAAGCAGCCAATGTCACTAGAATGAAATATTTGCAGGGAGGGCAAATTTGTGATCAACTCTTAGGTCACCTTCACTTTTCTACTTTTGTACTCGTTTTCTCTCCCAGAGGAATGTGAGCCCCCTCAGGGGCAGGTTCTATATGGACTTCATGCCAGTGCCTGCCTTGTAACTTACCAACAGCTACACCCATATAAAGGCGGTCCACTATTTTATGTGCCGTATTAATCATAGTACACATTCCAGAAACATGTATTTTTAATGTAAAATTACCAGAATTCATTGAACTCAGGCTACCATACTGACCACCTTGTGTCTCCAATTCCAGAGTCTTCTTCCCAGCCCTTGCCCTGCCGCATGTGATACCTTCGCACTCCTCCTAAACCTAGGTAACACTGCACCTTAACTACCTTGGTTCCCTTGTAATTGTTTCACTACTTTTCTCTGTGGTACTTGATGACCCTGCTCAATTCAATTCACTTCAACACAATTCATTTTAATTGATATCTGAGCAACTACCATCTACTGGATACAGTTAGAACCTCTACTTAGATGACTTCAAAGTTCAGCCTTCAGCTATCTGATGGGCCTAAACCTAAATTGTCTGTTAGACATCATCTCCTTGGTAATCTGTCTTCTCAGCATATCTAAAATCTAAAATTAAACTTAGTATAATTTTTTCTGGAAATAAGAATCTCCCTTCTTCTTATTTAGGTATGATAAAATTAATAATGTGAACATTATTTAAGCCAACATATATGGACAAACATACAACATCTATGTTGTAATTAACTGTATCTTTAAAAAATCCTTTAAACTAAGCTTAATTTTATTCTACATACAAGTTTCCTCAAATTGTAAAGTGCTCTTAACTTGCCTTATTATTTTTATGACTTCCTCCACTTCAAGCTAGAGGCATGCTACATTGCTAGTGACAAGAATAAGTCAGCTTTAATGACTATCCCCTCCTACTGAGGCAAGTGTAGTTCCCTCAGTGTGGGGTCCAATGCTTTCACTACAATTGTTTGATTTGCCACTACTGGTCTGCAGATGTCCTACACTCCATAGTACTGTAGATGTCTTCCTGACTATGATGCGATTTTTTGCTTCTGAATTGTTCGGCCTTCCTTACCCTTCCGTATGCTTACTTTTGTCATTCTGCCTGTTAAAACTCTCCCCACCTTTTAAGCCCTAGTGTAAATCACACCTTCTTGGTGATTTATACTATGATGAAAACGAACTTAAAACTAGAAAGAAATAAAGAGCATGGCCATAGGAACATAGAGACTCGAATTAAATCCTGAATCCACCACATTAGACGCTGTTTGATCATTGACAAATTATTTAAAAGTACGACGATAAGGGGGAAAAAGTTCTCTAACTTCAAAATGAAAATAATCCTGCCTTGTACTTTGAAGTAAAGGAGGCGACTATAGAGCACTAGATGACAAATGAGTGTGAAAATGCGCAAAGGATGCTGGGATTCAACATCCTGAAACTTAGGGGATTATTAGTTAAAAATATATCAGGACCCAGGATAAAATGAAAGCATAGCTGTTCTCTTGGAAAAAAAAAAAAAGTTTGTCCAGACAGGAAAAAAGTTTGTATATTTTTCCTCACGTTCAGTGTGAATTGATAAATTTATAATCCAGTAGGCTGGTAATCAAACTCCATGTTCCCACCCTAATACATGGGAAAAGTAATTTCTGAAATATCCAGAGCCATTTAACTCCTGGATACCTCTCCCTTCCATCCTCTAACCTGGATGTCAACTTGTACATTTATTCTGGGCCTTTATGCAATTCCAAGTGAAATTATGACTGGTGGCTGAAATGAAGGGGTAGCCCTTAAATGAGTTACAGGATGATGCACTGTAGTAGTCTTAGATATGGGCATAATGATTATGGCAGGGGACTAAATACACATCCTTTAGGTTTATTCTTTTCTGTAGATTAAACAAACAAACAACCCCCCTCTCCCAAAAAACAGTATACAGACAACATGAGCTAGCAAGACAGTTTCTGTAGGGTTACAGGACACTGGTAATTTGGTAATTAATTATGTATATTCACTGTCCTCCCAGCTACTGATCTTAGAAATTAGACAAATCAAAAAGACCTAATCAAATTTATGCTCCTAATCAATTATATACTGCCAAATATTAACCCATGTTGGCCTCAATCTGATGAATAAATTAAAATATAAATAGCTAAGAAAATACTTGACAACCTAAAATTGTTCTCAGATTATAAAGGATAATCCACCTTGTAAATATTTACTCTAAGAAGCAGAAGAAATCTCAGCATCTAAGTTGGCTTCTTAATAAAATTAAAATAGGCACACTCACAGTATATAAGATTAAAAAAAAATGCAATTAGGAGAGCTGAAAACAGCCAGTTTGCCCAGCTAATCCAAATTCAGTAATTTTTATCCAATAGGTCTCTACTGGTTTTGTATTTGTTGTCATAAAGCTTAGATTTTACCAAGCCTTTATGAATGTAGAGTTCTTATGGTTGGTATTTGGCAATTTTCTATACTTTGATTCCTTAAAACTGTATCCCAACTGCTTTCTCTCTTCCAGGATTTCCTAAAAGTTTATGGTTTGGATATTTTCTTATTTTCTAATGTTTATATAACATTATTCTTTTTAAATAGTATTTCTGTGGGGAGAGAAGCAATAAAAAAAAAACCTGTTTGTAATCTTGATCTAACTCTCCATTACATGTTAATTGTTTTATGCAGGAAAACAGTAAATGTTACTCTTAAATTATTACAATTATTAAAAATAAATTTATAAAGGACACCCTTGTGTCCTCTGCTCTGTATTACAGGGGTTGGAAGACTAGAACTACATTTGTTAGACTCCCTTATCAGTTAGAGTCTGGGATTGTGTCCCAGAAATAGAAGCAGCAGATAAAGGATGACCTCTGCCTGGTGTGGCTCAGTGGTCAAGCATCAACCCATGAACCAGGAGGTCATGTTTGGATTCCAGGTCAGGGCACATGCCTGGTTGGTGGGCTCGATCCCCAGTAGGGGGCATGCAGGAGGCAGCAAATCAATGATTCTCTCTCATCACTGATGTTTCTATCTCTCCTTCTCCCTTCATCTCTGAAATCAATAAAAAAAAAAAAAAATTAAGAATGGAAAAAATCGGGGTGAGGAATTAATTCCACCTCCTCACTTTTTCTTCCCTAGCTCTGGGAGTTGGGGATAGTGACTTCCTCTACTTTCTGATCTCTGCGTAGTCCCACCATCCCCAAGAGTTCCTTTAACCCTTTCCAACAATTTGTAAATATGTTTATGTACTAAATGTTCTTCTGTTTAAATTTGTGGAGTGGTTTCCATATCTCTCACTGGCCCCTGGCTGATACATGCAACAAATACAAGGACTATATAAAACAAACGAAGAAGTGAACTTGGACAACACTGTGGAACTTTCTGCACTGAAATCCTGGCACTCCAGATTGCTGCTTTCTCAATGCCCGTTCCACCTGGTCTGCCTGGGGAGCAACCTGACTGCTCTGTTGTAAACATCAGACCTAGAGACCGAGAAGTGGAAAGAGGCAGCGATCTCTATGCTCACTGCCTAACCCTGCCTCCCCTGGCTGATTTCTGCAGCACATCAGCTCTCAAAGATTGCCTGGTGTCACTGCCTGGATACTGCTTGCTTCTGTGCCCATAACAGATGTGGCCTTTACCATGGCCCTCCTATTATCAAAAAGCTTGAAGGATATAGACAAAAGTGATATGACCTTTGAGGTACTAGCTTTGCTGGAATCAGGATTGGTTTCAGATGGGATGTCATATTTTTCATGTGCAGCATTGCCTGCTTGATCTACTCTGTTACATTACTTCTTCTAGTATGTGTCACATTATCTTAGCTCATGCCATCAGTGTTAACAATGAAATGTGCTATGGTTGGAACAGCAGCATTAGATATCGCCACAGATATAGAAGCCCTGGGTTTTTATAGAGTCTTGGAAGACACATGAGCTGAATCTTACACCATTAAGTCCTACAGCCACCATAGAAAATACGTCATGTTTTTTCCAAGAAAAGAAAAATTAGTCAATAGACTTGAAGAAATCACGAGGTAACATTCTGGAGAAAACCACCCCATCAGTATTGAATTCTGAGCTCTGATGCCTAGGCTAGGCAATGGCTCTTTACATGCAGCTCTCACTGCCTAGCATGGCAGTCATTTTGGATAAATTGTGCCCTGATGCTTCAGCAACAGCCAGATTCATAGGAGCATCTTTATAGGTTTCAAAGAGAGCCTGCATTTAGAAGAATAACCCAGCCTCGGTCTTGCCACTTTGATTTGTATTTAGAATCAGAACAAATTTCTCTTTCTGTTGCCTGTGGATGACACGTTCTCCAAATCCATGTCTGGAATTGCTAAATAAGCTTCAAAGAATAGATTTTTTTCTAACCTCATTTTAATGTCTAGACATTTGTGGGTTATTGAATCTAAACCATCTAAAACATCAAGTCAATGTCCCCCGAACCGAATGCAACCTGTAGATTAAGAATGCAATCAAGAATTGTAAAATCAGACCCTCAGCACCAAACTCATTGTGGACAAACTGAGAAAAGAAGCTGTTATTTGAAAGCCTTCTAACTAGCAGGAGAAACAAAAGGGATGCAGACAGTCAGCAACCAATCACTAACCAATTTTATTCGTGCTGATATTAGGGCAAAAAGGGTACAAGGGAGGACGGGGGAATCGGAGAAAGTTAAAGAAATTGGAAAAACTGCTAATTGCACCTACTTTCAGATAATATACATTTACATGAAAACCTGTTTCCCACTCACAAAGTACTTAGCAATTTTTCTTTCCCTAAAATTCAGACTATTTTCAGGTTGTTCTATTCCATTACCAATTGATATTAGATGGTATTTTGAAGAAAAAAATAGACTGTCATGTACTTTATAAAGTGGTTCCCCCCATATTTCAAGTACCCACATGGCCCCATACATAGTCATTAGGATATTATTGACCTACTATGCTGTACATCTGAAACTGACACAGAATAATATTGAGTGTAAACTGTCATCTAAAAATGAAAAATGACAATTTTCGGGGGAAGAGGGTGTGAGGGGTGCGGGAAGAGATTGGACAAAAATCTTATACCTATTGATGAGGACAGTGGGGGGAGGGTAAGGGCATGGGGTGGGGTGGGGTGGGAACCGGGTGGAGGGGAGCTATGGGGGGATAAAAGAGGAACATCTGTAATAATCTGAACAATAAAGATTTATTTAAAAAATGAAAAATATTGAAAACATACATGGCACCATGGCCCATAAGAGGAGGCTGTATTTGCGTAGCTGGAGCTGAAGAAAAAGCCTCCTTCCCCCTTTGTCCCTTGTAAGAAAAGAGACCGTTCAGTGCAGGAACCTCTTAGAAGAGGTGCGAGTCCAGTCTGTTGGAAACTTTCATGTATTCCTTCCTGTTTTTAACAAGTATCTCCTTTAGTCATGAGGAATAAAAAAAAAAAAGCTATTTCCCTTCCAGCCAATATTTAACTATCATATTTGTGGTTATGATTGCAGCTCTTCTGAAAGGACTTGGAATGAGCTTCCAGGCTGCAAGGGACTGAATCAAAAGCCCCCTAACAGTTAAAGTGTCCATTAGCTTCTCTACACTTAGCATCGGCCAGAGAGAAGAAGGGCTGGGAGCCCCGGGCGAATTTCTAACTAGCCTAATGAGGAGAGCGATTCTGGGAGCAGAAAAGTTCATTTGCTGTGTTTTCAGCAAGAAGTCACTTCAATCTTGCTCCTAGGAAACACTGACAGGCTTTGTTGGTGAGAAATCATTATTCTGAGAGAGAAATGGAATATTGCTATATGAGGTTTTTAAAGAAAATTCATTTTGATAGATGTCTAACTGTGCATTCAATTAAATTTCATTCTCTTTCTTAAAAAATAGGTGTCAGGTAATTTTACTCAAGTTCTGTAAGCTGAAAAGTGTTATCCTTTCCTTCCAGTTTTTAACATTTCTTTATCAATATGTGTCTTTCTTGTCTCTGTCCTTTGATTATGGGAGCCCTCAATGGAAATAAATGGAGTTCTCCCTCCTTTTCAGTGGATGTGTGGGTGCCTCCCAGAGGATTAATAAGGACTACTCTTTTTGTTGAAAATTGACTTCCATATTTAAATTGTGTAGGCTCTGTGGCCCTGAGAATTGTTTTTAAATACAATGTGCATGACCACTTGCTAGACACAAGTCTGTCCTTCCCTGTGATGCCCACTATTTCCTATTTCTCCTGCAACTCTGTAATGGTCGTTTTGAATCTTCTCATAATGACCAAACAACTACTATTCAAAGCACTGCTCCCTCCAATCCATCCTCTGTGCCCCCACCAGATTCATCTTTCTGAAATATGGCTTTGCAAGTAATAAACTTATGCTCCCCAAACCCCCAGACCTCCACATGGCCATGCATCCCTCATTTGGAACCAGCAGCTTCCCCTCTTTATTATCCAGTTTCCAGTAATGGCACTTTCACATCCCTAATCAACCAGACACATATTCATGGAACTGCATCGATTCACCCTCCCATTTTCCTTTACATTCATCAGAGCACTACTGTATTCCAAGTCGTATATGTCAAATCACATTGAATTCTACCTTTGCAATATGGATCTCATTTGCCCACCCCACTCCCTGCCCATTGCCATCTAATTATTTCAGACTTCTTCTATTTTGCCTTGGCTCTTTTAATAGTTTTTTCATTGGTTTCTCTAACACCTTCTTGCTGTGTTCTAGATAATTCACCTATAACAGCCATACTAATTTTGCTAAGGTAAACTTCAACCACATTACTACTGCCAGCAAGACCTCTGTGACTCTCTCATTGTCCACTGGATTTTGTATACATCTCAAAATTTAAAGCTTTCCAGAATCTGGTTGACACCTGCATTCCAGGATTGACCTCACACTGTTTCATCATGGCATGCTAAGCTCCCACCCAATATAACCACACACCATCCCCATCATGTCTCATACGATTTTCACTTTGCATCTCCACTCATAACCTCTGCACTTGGAATGTTCTCTCTCAACTATCTCCCCCATAACAATTGTCATCTGTATTCAGATTTCTATCCCACCTGCTCTGTGAAGTCTCTCCTGATACACAAGCCAAGCATGGGTTCTCACTTCTTTGAGAAACAGTACTTCATAGTACTTTGCTGGTATGTCAAGTAGAGCAAAAGGAAGAGGAAAAATAGGCCTTGGTTTTCATACCAGTGAGATTTCCAAACTCTTTCTTTACAATCCTCATCCTTTGTGAACCAAAGGTCCTTTGAGTAATAAAGGGCAGAAAAAAAATATTCAGAATGTCTCAACCCATAGAAATGGGACTTCAAAAAGATTTGAAAACACTGTGGAGAAAACCAATTCAGTTATCAGATCAAGCTGACCCAGCCTTTCTCTTTCTCAGCTTCCAATATGATTCATATGAAAATGCTGGGCAGTTTGGACCTGTCATTTAGGAAAGTAATGGTACTAAAGTTAAAATGTTGCTGACAGGTTGTTTCCAGAGCAAACTTTAACTCATTTCCAATTCCTCATGTAAATATAATAGCCCACCTACTAAACCATACTTTTATTTTTATTTTCCTATTTTATCAAGTCTTTATTTTTGAAATTATAAGCAAGCAGAGAACAAGGGCTATGAAGGACTCGCCTTGATATCCTACATGTTCAGGAAGAGACAAAGAGAAGTATCTGATAAACATTGACTGAATCGAGGTCTCCACTGTCAGGCCTCCCCTCATGTCTGACACCAAGCCCTATAAACCTGTAGGTAATTAGCAGTGCACTTCGTCTGTAATACATACTGTAGCACTCCCTTTTATTTTTCACCATATATACCCATATCTCAACCTAGCATTAATTTCTCAAACTCAAGGCATGGAATTTATTCTTATGCTGTTATTGTAGCATACATATCCATATATATCGCTACAAAAACCAAGATACACAGATTCAAGAAAGCTTATTCCATGTTTGAAAAAAACACAATAATTATTATATTTTATAACTATGTTCATATCAACACGCTGAGAAGAGAAGGAGAACAACAATCGAGAGGTTGCTTATGTGCAAGAGATCGCTTCGAGCCCTCTTAAATGGCTCCTTCCTGTAGATCAGCCGGGAGGACTAAACCCCCACCTCCCACCAGTACACTCAAAGGGAAGGTTAATGTACGTTGAAGCTTGAGGGGGTCATGGACTCTGAAAGCCTTCATTGGCCATTGTACCACACAACTCCATATTCTAACAAGTGAGTATCTGAAAATATTTCAAAGGATGACCTTGTATCTCGGGACGCCACTGCAACCACCTACCTCCCCTGACTATTGGTTTTCCCAGTGTTCCTTCCAACCCAGAAACAGTGCTCAGAGCGGTGTCAGTTGGTTCCTCCCTTCTTTTTCATTGGTGCTTCATTCATGCCTGTGTTCTCTCCTGATCCCATCCACCAATAAACCCAGTGTAAACCACCTGTCACCTTTCCAAACTCTATAGGCTCCTTTGTTTAATTGAGATCTCATAGTTTATCTACATAAAAGGAATGAAGTTGCAGAGAGAGTTGCTTCTAAAAGCATTAGCCTATGGTTAAACTTTCTCCAGTTTTCAAAATGAAACACACACATACACACACACACACACACACACACACACACACACACACCAAACTCAGTTCTGAAAAGCCATTCACTTCACAGGAGTGGGATTGGGGTGACAGTGAGTGCCTTCCTATGCTTTTTGTAAGATTGGTTGGTCTACTCAAATCCCTTTCAAGATTCACTTTACGCCCAGCTGGCATGGCTCAGTGATTGAGTGTCCACCTATGAACCAGGAGGTCAGGGTTCGATTCCTGGTCAGGGAACATGCCCAGGTTGTGGGCTCATCCCCAGTGTGGGGCGTGCAAGAGGCAGCCAATGAATGACTCTCTCAAATTATTAATGTTTCTTTCTCTCCCTCTCCCTTCCTCTCTGAAATCAATAAAAATATATTTTAAAAAAAGATCCACTTTACAAAGTAATTTATTTACGACACTGAGAGATGCAGTGATTTGGCTGATAGGGGACTACAAACCTCACATCTCCAGTATTACTCAGATTTTTTCAAGTACAAAAAGGACTACTGCTTTTCATCTCTGAACTCAGCCCTGGCATGGGCTCTTGCTGGAGATAAAGGAAAGCTGTTCTTGGATGCATTTGGGGGATGTCTGTAACCTCTGGCTCTTGCTGATTCTTTGTTTCTGCCTTTCTTCTCCAGCATCATTGTTGGTTTCTAAATTTGTTCTCTGGTATCAGGTATACGTAGCATAGAGAGACCCCAATTACTTGGCTTTGATGCCTAGACAAGAGAGTCTTCCAACTAAGCTTAAATCATTTGGTCTTGTCTTTCTGCCAATATACTGAGCATTCTCTGGATGCTATCCCTCTTATAGAGCTTCACCATCTTGATCAGATTATTGCTTCTGCTGTAAAACAGAATATGGGTTAGGATAATCACACAGTAGTAGCAACATCCTTACAAATTTGTGTGTTACTTAATCAGTTTTGAAGTTCTCCAACATACACCAGCTATTTGTTCATCAAAATAGCCATGTGAGATGAAGCAATTGAAGAAGGAGAAGGAGAGAAAGGAAAGGGAAGAAAAAGAAAGGGAAGGGAAGGGAAGGGAAAGGAAGGGAAGGGAAGGGGAAAACATAAGGTCATAAAGTTGGCTTAGGAATGACATCCAACAGTACATCATGAATGAAAATGCTTAAGCTTTTACTTGCATAAGCAGGGAATAATAATAATAATAAAAAAGACCACATGTAGAAAAGTAGGTACTAGAGATAAACAGAACAGTAAAGAGAAGGGACCTTTAGTATTTTGTTGTAGCTAAAATGTAGATCTAACAGTATGTTTGTTCATCTAGTGCTTCATGCTTAAATGGTATTCTATATTTATTAAAAGGTCTGTAGATTTCATTGGAATATTTTCATTACTAGACACACTGACCAATTTCTTGACATTTTGACTAATTAACATGAATATGGCCTATGAAAATGGAGAATTCCAAGCCCCGTTGTCTAGACATCCACAGCATGTTGAACTAGGGAAAACTTGTGACACTGAGATCATGTGCAGTAAGAAATATAAAATATATGTCAGTATTTCAGGAAACTGCTGGCTTCATCAGTCTGTGTCAGAGAATTAATTTTCAACAGTACATCCCTGCTGATACATCTGCAACCTGAGAAAGTCCAATTTCCTCCCTTCATATGTGTCTAATAGCGTACGAATAGTTCAAGGGCCTGAGCAGAATCAGAGGCCAAGCCAGGGACCCACTTCCTCAGTAACAAAGGGACAGTGACTTTAACCTGCAGTCTTGCATCTTTCTCTCCCCAGGAAAGGTTTTCACACCTGAGTCGGGTGCAAATTGCAGCCAGCAGGGTCCAATGGATGCGAGGGACTACCTGCATTGGATGACTTTCTGGCCACCCTTCATCTCTGCTATCCCCTCCAAGTTGCAGGGGGTGGACTTTGAGCTACCCTTTCTCTCTTTTCACCCTGGTAGAGTCCCAGGGTTGCCAACAGGGCCAAAGGGAAAAATTTTCCACTTAGGAGTTGAAAAAAAAATAGGAAAGAAGACATATGCAATTTTTAGCTACTCCAAGTTCCCTCTTAGCTAACTAACCTGCGAAAGTAAGAAGGGAGCCTCACTTGAAGCATTTCTAATTGCAGGCAATGCAAACTTGAGAGTCACATACAAGTGGTTCATCTATTCATAAGTCAAAATGAACTATTGTGCACCTTGTTCAGGGCCCATGTGCTCTGTAATATTGAGCATAAACACTATCCATGTGTCCTATTTATGAAAATTATTAAATAACTAGAGGCTCAGTGCACAAAAATTTGTTCACTCAGGGTGGGGGGTGTCCCTCAGCCCGGCCTGTGCCCTCTCGCAGTCTGGGACCCCTCGGGGGATGACCACCTGCTGGCTTAGGTCCGCTCCCCAGGGGATTGGGCCTAAGCTGGCAATCAGACATTCCTCTGGCAGCCCGGGAGCCCTCGGGGGATGTCCACTTGCCAGCAGGGAGCAGGCCTAAGGTGCAGTCGGACTTCCTTAGCGCTGCTGAGGAGGAAGGAGAGGCTCCCACCACCACCGCTGTACTGACAGCCATCAGCCTGGCTTGTGGCTGAGCAGAGCTCCCCCTGTGGGAGTGCACTAACCACCAGGGGGCAGCTCCTGCATTGAGCGTCTGCCCCCTGATGGTCAGTGTGTGTCATGGTGACCAGTCATTCCCAGTCCTTCTGCTGTTAGGGTCAGTTTGCATATTACCCTTATATTATGTAGGATAGAGGCCTGGTGAATGGATGGGGGCCAGCTGGTTTGCCCTGAAGGGTGTCCCAGATCAGGGTGGGGGTCCCCACTGGGGTGCCTGGCCAGCCTGGATGAGGGGCTGATGGCTGTTTTCAGGCTGGCCACACCCCCTTTAGGGTGGGAGGGTCCCCACTGGGGTGCCTGGCCAATCTGGGTGAGGGGCTGAAGGCCGTTTTCAGGTTGGCCAAGCCCCCTCTTCCCCCCAGCGATGGAAGCTCCCAGCCTCTCCTTTTTTCCTTTTTTTAAAAATTTTATTCTGGGGTTTATTTACCTTCTATAATTGAAACTTTGTTGCTTTGAGTGTTGCTCAGAGCCGGCCGGGAAGCTCGGCTTCCTCCATCATTGGAGCAACCAAGTCTCCTGCTTGCTCTAGCAACATGGCTGCTGGCTGCCATCTTGGTTGGGTTAATTTGCATATAGTCGCTCTGATTGGCTGGTGGGCATGGCTTAAGGCGTAACAAGGTTACGGTCAATTTGCATGTTTGTCTTTTATTAGTTTAGATGATTAGGTCCACATCACAACTGCTTTTCCAGTGTGTCAGCTCATGCCAGAACTCTTTCAGGTCCCTCCCGCTGGCTGTGTGAACCCCAGTAGGAGGGGGCTGGGTGTGGCCCCAGAAAGAGGACCTAGGTCATCCAATGGGATGGCACTCCGATTCTCATCTGAGCACAGCTAAGTCACATTTTGCTACTCACTTCCTGAAATCAGCAGGACAGGTGGATGGCTAGAGGCAGCAAGGATGATGAATGCAAATTCTGACCTGCTGGGGTGTCTGTCACATGGTGGGGGTCCCTGGGCTACCTGGGATCGTCAGGTGTAAGCGTCATGCCAACAACCATGGTGATTCTTCCCATTTAGGCAATTCTTCTGTGGAACCCCAGCTACAAGTAATGATTTAAAAAAACGATTTGCCTCCCTTTGCCTGGGTAGTGAGGGTTTTCTTTTATCTTGAGTTCTTTCTGTAGAGTGTCTTCATCATCAACATAGGAGTATTTACAGAGAAAGGTGAGAGGGGGGAAATGATGACTGAGCAGAGGTACAGACCTGCAGCATGACCTTGGCGGCACCCTCGGGATCTGAGGCCTAAGTTAGAGCAGGAAACAACAACCAGAGAGCACAGCTTTGCTCAGAGAATGTTCGAGTCTTAACTTTCTGGATGTATATGGCATATCATGTGGGGCAATGGGAATGATGAGTATCAGATATAAATGGTGATGGATCTGTTTCTGTCTTCTCCGCTAGGGCCTGTGACAACCATGTTACACAAGGAACTGGCTCTTTCAATGCGGGCTGGCAACCAGAGGCACCAGGGACACAACACAGAGTAGAGAATAATGGCATCTGCCTTGTAGAAGGACATGCTATACCCTACACCCTATATTTGTTAATTTTCACAAGGCTTGGGGTAATATATTAACTATTATTATGTTTATCTTATATCTCATAGATGCTAAGAGACTTGCCCATAATTATTTTGCATGTATGTGGCAGAATCAAGACTTGAACTCAGACCTGTCTCATTCTACAGCTCACCCTCTTTAGAGTCTGTAGGTCCCTAAATCTAAGAATGGGGCCCAGGGGTTGGAGAAGAGACCATAATCCCAGGCTCCCTATTTAGACAGAACAGCTTGTCATCACTCTGTCTTCCACACACTCTCTTTTCTTTCTGTCAGTTTACATGCTTGGTTCTCAGCAGAAGGTTTTGTTGGAAGAAAGAGGCACGTAGGTAAAGAAATAATATATATTTAGAATAGAATAGAATGAAGTCATTTGAAAGCCACGGTGGTGCTTTAACAATGAAAGAAATATCTCTGCCACACTTCCAACCTCAATTTATAGTTTGCTAAATGCATAATTATGCTGACGTTAGAAAACTACATAGAGTTATTTTATAAACTGGTTTTAGCCATTGTTACTTAATCTCTATTGCCTTTACATACAGTTCTGAGAACCCCTTTAGGGATTGCTAAATATAGGTTTTAGGGCTAAGAGGCTACAATGTACAATTATCATCAAATTCTGGTGCCCTGACTGGCAAAGAGAGGAAATATGCCCCCCACATAGCACCCGCTCACACACAGAAGTCCTTCCCACCAGATTCTGCCTTCACAAGCCTCAATCTGCTCTGCGTGTGTGCACTGCAGGTTAAAGAATTTCAAGGACTGGCGGGACCTCCCAGTCTGGGTGGGATGGTGAGGCAAAAGCACATGGAACATCTGAGAGGTGACAGGTGAGCTGCCCTGTGTAGATTACCTGCACTGGGGAGTCGGGGAGAGAAGAGCAGTGTGGCCTGGAGTGGTCTGGAAATTCAGGGAGAAGACGGGGTCACTGGTCCCCATTAAGTGAACCACTCTGGAGAAGAAAGTGATGCTAGTTACTGAAGGAGGGATCAGGAACGTGCTTGGCAAGCTCCTGGTCTCTAAGGATTCTGGGATATCTCAGCCACCCTTCCTGTCAAGATGCAGTGGCTCTCCAGAGAACTCCATTCTGGGTCCTAATGAGAGGGTTAACTTGAAATGCATGCAGATAGGGCAGGGGCCCAGTGGGAAATGAAGGCAGGTGGAACATAGGCAGGGGCAACCACGGCAGTTTGAGCAGCCTAATCACAGAAACCAACCAAGCAGAAATAATCAAATGTTTCTGGACTCAAAGCAGGAGGCATGGGAAAACAAGGGAGGGCCTGCAGCAACAGATGTAGGAGCGCACAGGAACAGAGAAAGTTCAGCACAGGAACAGAGAAAGAACACATAGAAACAGGGGAAGTTCGGGACCATTGCTGGGTAAGAACAATTGAGGGAATCAATTAGGTGACCACAGATACATACAGAAGTAGGCTTGTAGCAAATATATACCCTGGACTACAGGCTTCACAGGAGGCAGCCCACCCTTCCCCCCACCCCTCCCCGTGCGGGGAGTCTGAATCTGCTTGTAATAAATTTTCCACACTTTTGCTTAAATCATCCAGTCTGCCCAGCTCATTCTTTGGCATTGGGAGACACGACTCCAGGGGAAAAATCCTGGGTTTACTGTTCTGGTTAGGAACAAACTTGCCAGTCAATCACACAGGAAACAGGTAATTGGCCAAGTGGGTGTGGTCACGGCAAGTGCAAGAAATCTAAATATATAAACTTCCAAGCAAAGGAAGTTCCCTCTCTTGGGGCTCCGGCTGCAAGGGGCTGCCCTGTCGCCGCATGACTGTGTTGGGCTCTACACGTGGGCTGAAGGACATGCATCTGGCCTGGACACTGAACCACGCCCTGCTGCAACAGGGAATGGAAACCCTGGACACTGGGAAAGAGCCCTCTTTCTGGCTCTGCTGAACTCCCAGCTGCCCCTCTCTCAGAACGGCCTGTGGGAAATGGGACATTGCAACCTGAGGAATGTAACTCGTCTACACCAATAAAATCTACCACCTCTCATCCTCCATTGGGGCTTCTGAAAATGCTCATTTCATCAGCGTCCTAAGGACCCCACAAACAACAGGGGGTCCCCATATGTGTACCCATCTGGCATCACTAGGAGCAGTACCAACACCATGAATTAGAGATATCAGAGATTACATATTGGTCAGGGCGAGTTCTGGCCCCTTACCATACACTCACTCATTTAATTTTCCCCACCATCCTCCATGGTTGGCATATCTTTGGCATTATTTATAGATAAGTAAGCTGAGGCACAGGGAGGTTTGGTAACTTGCCCAAGATCACTGTGGTAACGGTGTGGAGGAGTCAGAAGAGATGGTTTTATTTGAAGTTCACTGGACACTTAGAGTTATGAATCCAGACAAACCAGGGCTCCACTCCTGGCCTTCGTCACTGTGGGGATCCCATGACAACTTTTTCCTGAAGGTGGAGAAGGGCTTTGCGAGGTGGTGAGAGAGAGTGTGCTTGCTATCTGAGGCTGCAAAAAGGAATGTGCTGGAATGCAGGGGGGGAGACTGGCTTGCCCAGATCCCCGATGTTCTCGGCACAATACTCAGACTAAGGAAAACCCAAGAATATACACCAGATGATGCTCTGTAAGCACAATTCAGGAAGACTTTACCCAAAGATTTGGGGATAAGTTTTCTCCTTCCTGGAGAACACTCACTTTGTAAAAGAGCAAATCATGTGGGGATTTGTTAACCCTACCAATAGGTTGACTACATGAGCCACTTACTGGCTTGTAGAACTAGAACAAAGGCTATCAGAAAAGATGAGAAATTTCCAGAGAGTCCCCTTTTTGGATAAATGTCTGAAAATATGATTTTCTTTGTAGGACTTTCTGGCAATTGAGACATAAGAGGAAATAAAACCATACACCTTGTACCCAAGGAGCATCTGAGTTCAACAAGGAGCATAACCAGCTTAAATTTCAGACAACATCACGTCTATTGTGAGTTTATTTAAAATAAAAAAATTTTCATTCTATCTCATATCTATTTCTATTCTATTGCATATCTGTATATCTGTATCAATTTTTCCAAAAAATATATCTTGAAGATATATTATACATATATTATGCTTTAATTGCACATAGTTTTGCATCTTCAATGACTTATCCTATTAGGTCTTCAAAGTGTTTAGTAAAATGAAGCCATATCTGTCTTCTCGTGAGTATGATTCTCCATAGGAGAAACTTCCAAGGATATCTGCTATCAGTGCATTCTACAGAAAGTCAGGAATTAGAAATATATGCTACATCATTTCTAATCAAACATGATAGATATAAGCAGATGTGCTTTTTATTTTCTGACTTTGCAGGGTAAAAGTTTTTAGTTTCTGAGCCCGATCCTCTCAGTAGGCTGAGGGGCCCCACTGGTGCACGAATCCATGCACCGGGCCTCTAGTATGCATATAAGATCTTTGGTTAATCTCTTCTCTCCCTCCACCCTCCACCCTTCCCTCTGAGATTCACCAGTCTGTTCTGTGTTTCCATGCCTGCGTGTTGAGTATCTGTCCCCTGATGGTCAGTGTGCATCATAGCTACTGGTCAAACGGTCAGACGGTTGCTTAGGCTTTTATATAGAGAGAGATTGTAAAAAGACACTGTCTCAGGCTCAGATTTGGCCATACAGCAATGAATTAGACATAGCTGCCAGCCTCATTTTACTTGAACAGACAAGCCTGAAATATGTCAGCAGATAGTTAGCTATAAAGAGAGTGAGAGACCACTGTAAAAATAGCAACCAGAAATGTCAGGGCTGCTGGAAAAAGGAGGTTCCAGGGACTGGAAGTACCCCAGAACTAACCCCTGATCTCAGTAGCTAATGCCAAAAATCAGGGGAAAAGGAACATGGGCCAGTCTGGTCCCAGAGAACTCAATGGGCACACACACACACACACACATACACAGTGTCAATATGAAAACTCCTTCTTTTCTTTCTTCTTTTATTTTTTTAAGAAAAAAAAACACCAAATTATTAATGACAGTTGTAGAAGGCAAATTGCTCTGTGTTGGTTTGTCACTGATGGCATTTGCTAATTAGAACAATTAGTTTTACAGCGCTAACGTATGCCATAATTATTCTTATTAAAGAATAAATGCGGTCAAAAATGCTTTCCAAATTTCAGCAAAACCCAGATTCTTGTAGGTCAATGATTACAAAAGCTAAAATACATGTATGCCTAAAGTAAATGTGGTGCTATCCATGATACTAAAATGATCCCCTCACCCTCCAGGCCTACAGATGATCGCTTTCATTTCATATTGTTTAGTTACTGATGGTGACCAAATGTATTACATGTGGGTCAATTGTTCATCTCAGAATAATCATCTATTACTTGGGGCTACTAATAGCCTAGTTCATAAGACCTAAGGGAATATTTTATTAACAGGATGAGCAAACCATAGCCAGGGTTACTCTGGTTCAAATTAAAATGCCATTTTGTTGTTGTTCATCATTATGTGTGTTGAATATTGTGTCTTTACCTAAGGGATTATGTGAGGTTTGTAATATTTATAAAGAGAACAGCTACTCATCTCAGGGCCATTTCAAGAGCATGTATTATTTATTTCCTGATCTACCCCCTCCAACGTTCAATATCTTTTAAGAACTGTGATTAATAAAACATTCCAATTTGAACAGTGTGGGTTCTATTCACAAAACATGGTTATTCAGCCCATCTCTCTGCAGACATCACCAGGGAGAGTACTTATCACCAAGAAAATGCATAATCAACATCAGATATTTTGAATTAATGATTCTAGGGAGGAGGTTCATTAAACTCTTTGCTCCATCCCTAAGCAGGACTTCTCAATTAAGTGTGAAGAGATTGGGAAATAGAAGGGACTCGCACATTAAAAATGGTGTGTCAAGCTCAGTTAATGCTGTGCTAAAGCCTTCCATTCAAGATCTGTCAAGAAATCATTATCTTTTCTTTTTCTTTTTTCTCTGAGTTTTTTAGAACTGAGGTTTAATGTATTATTGATAGAAGAAAAGAGGTAAGCAACTCCAGACAGTGATTGTGTAGTAAGGCAGCGATTTTAGGTTTGGGTGGAGTGCTAAGAGCCTTCCTTCTTTAATGAACAGAGGTGCTGGGGATGAATGGGGTCTGTGCTAATGTGAGCCCGGCAAAGCGGGTCAGAGCCACTGCTCCATGTGGAAGTGTGTCCAAAGAGCAATTTCCTTGGGCCTCATTTCACAAGATTCACAGTACTGAACCCATAGGAATATTCAGTGTTGCTATGTTTGGGGCGTCAACTGGCATTTTGCATTCTATTTAGACATAGAGCTGAAATGCAGCAAGTGAATCAATCAACAGGCTGTTATCAAATACAAACCTTGTTCCCTCTGCTGATCTCTCTGCCTCAGGAGAGTCAGGAGAGAGGAAATGGGCCCTGCCCATAAGGTCTTTGCCAGAGGATGTGGAAGTCACAGGTTTGGTAAAGCTTTTGCCAGATACTAAAGGGCAAGGTTTTGTTGTTGTTGTTTTGAAATCTTGAATCCCCTATGTGCTGACCACAAAAGCTCTTTATCCATATGCTGATAAAGCCACCCAACTCTTAGAGAACTTTAGAATTTTAAAATAATTTGAATTCCTCTTATGTAATCACCCAAAAGTGCTTACATGGTTATTTTTTTTTTTTTTTTAGTCCATCAATGTCAAATCCCTTTGACTTGCATCTATTTATGTTCGTCTGTTCTGAATATCAAACAAAGAAAGCCTGCTGGCACTGTGTAGCCTAAGGTTTTATCTAAGAATGCTATTCTCAGAATCGTTTTTTAAAAAATATGTAAGTAAGGGTTTGATATTTGCAAAAAGTATTTAAAAGTATTTCCTATGAGTCATCCGAGAGATGCAAATCAAAACAACAATGAGGTACCATCTCACACCTGTCAGACTGGCTATCATCAACAAATCAACAAACGACAAGTGCTGGAGAGGATGTGGAGAAGAAGGAACACTCGTGCACTGCTGGTGGGAATGCAGACTGGTGCAGCCACTATGGAAGACAGTATGGAGTTTCCTCAAAAACTAAAAATGGAACTCCCATTTGACCCTGTGATCCCACTTCTAGGAATATATCCCAAGAAGCCAGAAACACCAATCAGAAAGGATATATGCACCCCTATGTTCATAGCAGCACAATTCACCATAGCTAAGATCTGGAAACAGCCTAAGTGCCCATCAGTAGATGAATGGATTAGAAAACTGTGGTACATCTACATGATGGAATACTATGCTGCTGTAAAAAAGAAGGAACTCTTACCATTTGCAACGGCATGGATGGAACTGGAGAGCATTATGGTAAGTGAAATAAGCCAGTCAATGAAGGAAAAATAACACATGATCTCACTCATTCATGGATAATAAAGACCATTATAAACTTATGAACAAAAATAGATATAGAGGCATAGCAGCATTGAACAGACTGTCAAACTACAACAGGAAGGCCAGGGAGGGTGGGGGGCAGAAGAGGGGGTAAAAGATCAACCGAAGGACTTGTATGCATGCATATAAGCATTAATCAATGGACATAAGACACTGGGGGGTAGGGGAGGCCAGGGGATTGTCAAGGGTGGGGAAAAATAAAGGAGACATATGTAATACCCTTTGTAATACTTTAAGCAATAAAACAATTTTTTAAAAAAGTATTTCCTATGAATATCTCGTTTCACATACACTATAGTATGAATATTTATAAATAATATATATGGTAATTATGATCATTTTGACATATGAAGATAGTGAGTAATTTGACCAAGTTTTCATTGCCAGTCAATAGTGGAGGCAGGACTTAAACCAAACTTTCAGTCCCTCCATTCTGCTTCCCTAATGGGCTAGCAGCTGTATCTAATCTCTTCCCATAAACAAATTGAAATTTAAAAATAAATAATATTCTTGGTGCAGCCACTATAGAGAAGGTTCCTCAGAAAATCAAAAATATAACTATCATATAATCCAGCAATCCAGAAATGAAAACAGGATATCTGCACTCCCAGGGATCATTGCAAAACTATCCCCAATAGCAAGATACGAAAACAACCTAAGGGTTTGTCAATAAATGAAAGGGTAAAGAAGTTGTGACACATATATAGGGTATCCTAAAAAATGTATACATGCGCTTTGAATAATTATAAAGGCAGTGTTTATTAAAATACATTTCCTTTTCAAAACTGAGCTATCAGCTGCTAAAGTGTGTATACATTTTTTGGAACACCCTGTATATATTGGAATATTATTCAACCACAAGAAACAAGGACATCCTGCCATCTTAGATAACATGGAAAGACTTTGAGGACATTGTACTAAATGAAATAAGTCAGTCAGAGAAAAACCAATACTGCATAGATACTTTAAAAAAAAAAAGAAAGAGAAGAAAAGAAAGGCAAACTCATAGAAACAGAGTGAAAAACTGGTTGCCAAGGACTGAGGTTGCATAATTTGGAAGGGCCAACAAAAGGGTACAAACTTCCAGCTGTAACATGAATAAGGCCTGAGGATCTCATGTATGACATGGCTTCTATTGTTGGTAACACTGTATTGCAGAATTGAAATTTTAAGAGAGTAAAACTTAAATGTTCTTACACCCACAAAGAAAGATAAATATGTGAGGTGATCAATGTGTCAACTAACTACATGGGAGGAATCCTTTTTATAATGCATGGTCATCAGGATCTATACTTTAAACATCTTACAACTGTATATGTTGATTATACCTCAACAACACTGAAATAAATATCTTTGCACATTTACTATGAAAAATAATAATCCTCATTGTTTGGCAAGATTGAATATTCAACACATGTATACATCACACAAACAAAAGCCTGCCAGATGGTTGCAGATGCTGTCTATGTCACAGATTCTATGAAAGGGAGAAAGAGGAGATTTTATACATCGATCAATGCCACCTCACTCACTTTACCCAGGACTTGTGTGTTTGCTAGAATAGTAACTTCCCAGAGAAATGGCCTGGGGCAAACTCATCACTGACAGGATATCTAGTTTTTATGATTTTAGAGATAGTCCTCCTAAGCATCCATTTTGCAAAACGACTTTGATTCAAAAATTCAACCTATTTCCATGTTCAGACAGAGCATTTTCTATGGCACTGAGGATTTTACACAGCCGTGATGCACAAAAACATCAGCTTCTGGACAAAATGAAGTGGCTGGAGAGCCGTGTTGCCTGAAATCAATCACGGGCACAGCTGGGACTCCTGGAGCTGTCAGGGAATGGAATAGAGTCCGTGTTGCTTGGGTGAGCTCCTGACCTGGAGGCCAAGGCCCATCAGCATGAGTCTGTTAGGGTGAACCCACGGCCACTCAGTGGTTTGATCCTAAGCCACCCCAATGCTACTATCGAAGGTCTTGATCACTATCACGGAACGCCAGCGAGCTACAAGGTCAGTCAGCACGAGATCCAAAGTGAAACACACACAGAACTGTCTATCAACCTTTCCCACATGGTCGAGGTTGCGTCACCCTGTCACAGGACTCCTGCATGTTACTGGACAGGAGGGAGACTCTTTGCCCATCACTTCACTTTGGATGTTGTCTTGCTTTAACTGGTTTTGTCAGTTCAGCTAACACTTCTGACCTGCCAGTGAAACAAGGCCCATATGGCGCAGGGAGATGGTGTGAGCAGGACAGGGACCAGAAAAATTCCAAGTCCTTGACTTTAGATTGCTTTCCTTCTTAGATCCCCAGATTCAGAATACAGAAACTCAGGTTTCAGTGTTCTTTGCCCACAAGATGCTGGAGAGTCTGAAGGTCGTTGGAAGCCCAAGTCAAGATCTATAAACCATGTCATTTCTGCCCCAGGCTAATTCTGCCAATGGGATGTTTCCAAGGAGATATTATTTCTCCATCTTCTGTTTTCCAAGTTCCCAGGAATTGCTCCCCGCCATCTACCCCCAACTCTAGTTTTTGTTTCCATTTGCTTTTTTACCCATGCAGTCTTATTTCTGGAAAATACTAAAGACATGTATTCATTCATTCATCACAGATACTGAGTATCAGTTAATGTAGAATTTTTTAGGCTTGTGAGGGAAATTGTAATAAACTGATACTTTGACTTTTGAAAGTGCTTGCACATGTGACTTTGGAGTTAAATGAAATGAGTTGATATCACACATGAACATATAGAAGTTATAAAGTTACTTTTCATTCTGATAGTCATTTATCACACCCAAGAACCCTGTGTTGAAGGAGCAAGAGAAATAAATTCTCCAACCTCTTTCTCCTCTTCTCTCCAACCTCCTGCTGATTTCAACTAATAGTTCAATCCAAACTGAAGCAGGAAATCAGGGGGCCTGGTTAAAGCATTCCTTAGACATCAGCCTCCTGGAGTTCAGAGAAGGATAGAACAGAGGGAAGTAAGACAAACTGATCTTAGAGAGCACACACATCCCAACGGTGTTTGGAGGGCTTGATTAGACAGGGCTGGCTTCAGAACGTTAATATATCTTCTATGACTGATTGCCTCAAATCTCAATTCTTAAACTTCTTTTTCTGAATTCACTCAGTAGCTGATTTTATCCAATCCCATGGCTTTAAGTACCATCTATATTCTGATGACCCTCAATTTTTTCTTGACCTCATACTGAGTCTCAACTGTGAACTTGACATCTCCATGAGAATGTTTCAAATGTCACCTACCAGCTCCAGGAATCTAGTCTATGCATCAACCTTTCTTCCTGCAAAATGTGACTCATCCTTCCACGTTCTCTATATCAGAAAGTGATAACAGCATTCCTCCAGTTACTCATGTCAAAAATCAGTGAGTTATCCTTAATTTTTTTTTCCTCATTCCTCATTGCAAGATTATATTCACAATATACCCTAAATTTATCTACATTTTTCCTCCTATACAAATACTGAGTTCAAGATTAGATCAGGGTAAATGCCACAAAATGTCTTTGCTGTATTTCTGTGACCTCCCACACCCAACATAGTTATTTCTTCACTAGTGGCTCAGTGCACAAATTCGTGCACATTGAAAGGGAATTAATTATAAGAAATATTTTAATATCACTATTTGTCCTGTCTCTATAATAGAAGTATCAGAGATTAAAGAAAAGTAGTAAAGTGTATATGACAATAATATATACATTTATTAATAAATAAACTAGCAACATGATATAACAACAATAAAGACATGATATAAAAACAACAAAAACATGATATAAGAACAACATTGATACAAACAATGACTGCTAAATTGATTAAACTTATTCTAATATCTCTCTGTATCCACATTAAGAGTAAAAACACTTTCAGAGTGCTTGACTAATTTCCCTTGTGATTAAGTATTTACAGCTTTAATTTTAACGTCGCACGCCCTTCAAACTCAAGAGAAAGCAACATATAACTGACCATGTCCGAAAACGGGTTCAGGTAGGAATATTCCTACTCTGTCTAGAGTTTGTCCTTGTGATTTATTAATTGTCATTGCAAATGCTGGCATCATGGGAAACTGTCTTCAAATTAATTTAAATGGGAGGCCAGTGTCAGATTGGGACAAATCAATTCTTGAAATCAGAACAACCTCTCCTTCCGCAGATCCTGCTAACACTTCAGCTTTGATTATGTTAGGTCACAATATTTTGATAATAAATCTAGTACCATTACATAGACTCCATTTACTATTAAGATTTCTCAGTAGCATGATGATTGCACCTACTTTCAATTTTAATTTATGACATGGCATTCCCGAAGCTGCAATACTATTAAGAAATTCGATGGGAAAATTTTCCTTTTCAGCATCATCTGTTGAATAGATGGAATCATCACTCAAATAGGTGTCAAAATCTCCATTGAGTATATCCAAAATTTCTTAATTTATGAATGTGCTCATTTTTAGGACAAAGAATTACATGTTTAGATATATTTTTAATATTATCTATAGATATACTATTTCCAAAGGTAACTTCAATAATAGATATGTTACAAATCATTTCATGGGAAATTTCAATAATATCCATTCCTAAATGAAAACTGCTATCAAGTTTGCCATCTCCAAGTTTTACTAACCATTCACTATAAGCAGAATCCTCTGATCTCATATTTGTTTTAAGAGACAACTTTCTGAAACATCCCCAAACACTACAGTACTTTAAACTCGTTTGTATAGCATATGGCACAACACTGAGACATTGTCAAAAATCCCCTCTGAGACGGAGAACTTTCTCACCAAATGCAAGTCATATTCATAATTTCTCTTAGTAATCTATCTATGGCATTTATAGCATGACTGGATTCCATGGTGCATTCATCACTAATGAGAAGTTGGGCCTTTTTAATGGTTTTAGCAACTTCACTCTTTATATTGAGTCTAGAAATTGAAGTTTCATTTAATGGAATTGGTAATTTATATTGGGAATGAAAGGTTCTTCCACTGAGCAGTAAATTTGCAGCAATTCCTGTAGATGCTGTGGGTAAAACAGAACCACCATGACCTCTAATATAATGTATTAAAACTTTATAAAGTTTTAATCCATTATATTTTCACTACTGCCTGGACTATCCAAGAAAAAGCATTTGGGGTGTACAGTTTGATCTTCGATGGCAGAAGTTATAGTCTGAAAGGCTGCCAACTGTTCATCGTTTAGAAAACTTATATAAACTTCTGCCTGTTGTCAGGGTTCAGGGTGCAGGTGGATGGGATTTGGGGCTGTCAGGGCATGGACAGCAAGCTGACCAATGGCCAATTCTGCGAGGAATGGGGCTCCCGCCTCCCTGCTGTCAGAGTCTGGGGTGCGGGTGAACGGGATTCAGGGCTGTCAGGGTGCCAACAGCAAGCTGACCAAGGCTGATTCAGCAAGGAATGGGGCTCCCACCTCCCTGCTCTCAGGGTTCAGGGTGCGGGTGAACAGGATTCAGGGCTGTCAGGGCGCAGACAGCAAGCTGACCAATGGCCGATTCCTCAAGGAATGGGGCTCCCACCTCCCTGCTGTCAGGGTTCATGGTGCGGGTGAACAGGATTCAGGGCTGTCAGGGCGCGGTCAGCAAGCTGACCAGTGGCTGATTCCTCAAGGAATGGGGCTTCCGCCTCCCTGTTGTCAGGGTCTGGGGTGCAGGTGAATGGGATTTGGGGCTGTCAGGGCGCCAACAGCAAGCTGACCAAGGCCGATTCCATGAGGAATAGGGCTTCCGCCTCCCTGCTGTCAGGGTCTGGGGTCTGGGTGTCCGGCTCCCTCCTCCCCGTCAGGGTCAGGGGTGCGGGTGAACAGGATTCGGTGCTGTCATGGCGCTGACAGCAAGGTCTGGGTCAGTGCTTGTCATAGCTACCGGCTGGTCATCTGGTCGTTGGTCGTTCTGGTCATTACGCTGTAATGGTCACTGGGCTTTTATTATATAGGATAGAGCAGTAACTGGTGTCTTTTAGAAGGCCCTCTTGGCTTCCCATCTGTCAGACATGCAGTATTATCCACTGAAGATGCCAAGTAAAAGAATGACCCCAGAGATGTAAATACACTTGCTGAGTAAATGAATGATCCCAGAGGTGTAATGAAAATTAAGCCAGAGTTACAGAGAAATTAGTTTCATAGATGCAAAGATCTCAACAATATTTCCTCTTTACACAAGATTTCACTTTCAGAAGAAGGGAAAGTGGCGCCCACCTAGCAGAGTGCTTGACCCTGATGTTGAGAGACATCATTGATTTTCAGAGATTCCCAGATGTACACGAGTTAATCAAAATTTCAAGGTATTTGTATTAAAGAATGGAGGTAATTATTCATGCCTTAGCTCTAGTCTTGACTAGCTGTTTGAGTCAGATTAGATTTCTCATTCTCCTTGCATCTTAGTTTCCTCATCTGTGAAATTAGGATAATGTCCCTTAAATCACAGGGTTTGTTCATGAAGTAAGAAAATAGCTATGAATTTCTTTGATAAAAATAACTTTGTAAGCTATGAAGTATGCAGCCACATGTGCAGAATTGTCATTGTAGTGGATAGCTATCATCTTTCTGTTAACACAACCCCCTCCCTCTTTAATCTGGTAAATAAATCTCCCCATTTAATAACCAAAATTGCCTCTGACCTGCCAGGATAGTACCATTTATCTGTGCCCCTTAACCTCTCCACCTTCCCCGTTAGGGTAGATTCATGACTCATAATATACCAATCCAAATTCTTCCCCAGGATTTTTGAAACAAAATGAGAGGAAACTGTATTTTGCTCCGATTACCTGAAATTTGGGTTATTCGGGTCATTAAAAAAAATGCAAACAACTCAGTTCTATCTGCTATAGACGGAAGGATTGTGCCCCCCTCCCCCAATTCATATGTTAATATCTAATCCCTGATTGAGGATATTTGGATGTGGGCCTTTGGGAGCTGGGTAGGTTGCATGGATGGTGCCCTTGTGATTGGGATTTGTGTCCTATAAAAGAGACTCCAGAGGTCTACCTTGCACCTTTCACCTTGTGAAGACACAGTGAGAAGATGGCCATTTTTGAACCAGAAAGCTGGTCTTTATCAGATACCGAATCTCCCAATATCTTGACCTTGAGTTTCAGCTCTTGGGACTGTGAAAAATAAATGTCTATTGTTTATAAGCCAGCCAGTATATGGTATTCTATTATATCAGTAAATGGACTAAAACCGGATCTTATGGTAGTAAGTTCCCCCATTTAGATTAAGAAGCAGGAAGAATGAGCTGACAGCAAGAGAAAAGAATGAAGTGGGCAGAAAGAGTATGTAGATATGAAAATGAAGATGAAGGTTGAACATCCTAGGATACCCACATTAATTGGGTCCCTTCCCCCCCCCCCCAAACCCTATACCCTTTTCTCAAGTTCTATTTGTTAATTTTTGAAAATCTGTTATTATAATCTGTTTCTGGGAGGCATGGGAATTCTAATAAGCAATTATCATTTCTATTAGGCTGGTTATTCAGGGAAAAGTACAAACAAGCCAAAGCTCAAGAGATGCCTGGGCAGGCTTCTTGACCTTTTTCTAACCACTGGCTTCAGTGTTCACATACAGATCTGAAGCCCAGAAGACAAGTTTTGATTAGCGATATTGATGAAGGTATCATTACAATTAAAATTGCAAGAGTGGTAATTAAAATTACAAAAGTGGATTAGGTGCCCAGGAAATGCAGAGTGAATAGACCTGTGGTTTGTAGATTAACATTTAAGGCATGGGCAGGAAAATAGGTGCCAGTGAAAAATAGAGTGATCAAGAGTATTAAATCCATCAAAATACAGTTGGATAAAGTGTTCGTTGCATTTACCAGTTAGAAAGTCACTGAGATGTCAGTCAAAGTGCAGCATCAGTGGAGTGAAAAGAGAAGTCAATTGCTCTGAGTTACAGACTGAAGGTGAGGTAAACAAACGAATGCAGCCAATGAAGCATACTATTCCTAGGAGATTGGCTTTAAAGAGCACAGGAGCAATATTAGCCAGGCTTTGAGAGGAAGAGGTTTCAAGCCTCCTGGGCAGCAGTGATGCTGATGGTGGCCTCCAGTGTCCAGGAATAGTAGTGTTGGGGACCTAAACTGTAGAGTTTAGGGCCAGTGTGCTGTCTGGTGTTGGCATCCTCACCGTATCAGGTCTGCAAGTAATTTGAGCATATTCTTGGCTCCATATCTCTGATTCTGGTTCTCAATTCACCTCTATTTTTCTGCTTAAATCATCCAGAGTTAGCTTATTTTGTTTGTAAATGAGCACATCTACCAATAGTGTGGTCTTTGGTGTCTAGAGCAATGAAAACTAAGATTGATTAATCTAGGAATTGACAGCTCAAGATTCAAACTCTGAAATCTAAGTAATCCAAAAGTAAATGTGTGTTCTCATCAGTCTAGGTTGTTTTCTTTTGTTTATTTCACTGTTTTTCTTCTCTCTCTCTCCCCCCCCCCCAATCCCCACCTTTCTCTCCTTGAAAGTTTATTTCCTAATAGGAAAATCATCTGTTTTTCTACCACCACCCTCAACTGCCCACTGTTCTTCAACTGTCCAAGTAACTAACCAATGAATGAACTAGGCAACTCAATACAGTTACCAATAATTTATTGATCCTTCTTTTTGTCAGTGGTGTGAGAAATGTGGGGAGTAACAGGTTAATGTTCCCATAACCCCCGAGTTCACAGGACAGCTAAGTAGTCTATTAGAACCATGAGGAGAATAGAGTGATCAAGAGTATTAAGTCCATCAAAATTCAGTTGGATAAAGGGTTCATTGCATTTACCAGTTAGAAAGTCACTCTTGGCAGTGTGTACACTCAAGGTGGGCTCTCCCAAGACGGTAAGTGCTCATGTCCACTCAGTTCCTAGGATCACTTCAGGTCCTTGAATAGGCTGGAGCTACCATGCAACCCGAGTGGGTGGAATAGCAATTAAAACTCAAAGAAACTTAGTTGGGGGCTCACTACCTTCTTTGTTATTTATAGGGTCTCCAGAAACCACATGGGTATCTTGAAGAAAAAAAACAACCCACTAAAACTCTTATTTTCCTAGTACTGACCTGTTGACATTATGACTTTTCAATTAATCAAAGCATCTCATATTATTTATTGAGAACTCAGTCCTATTTGTGCTACACTTTATTTAGCAATGTATAAATGAGTATATGCTCATTCACTTACTTAATAAGGCTAGATTAGACAATATTATGGTAACAAAAAATTCTAAATTTCAGTGACTTAGCAAAACAAAGTTTATTTCTCTCTTTTAAAATCTGATGCAAGCTAATGGGACTCTTCTTCACCCAGTGATCCAAAGTACTCTATTTTTGGCATTTTCATTTCAACATGTGGCCTTCAAGATTTCCACTACCGGAGAAGAAAAAAATTGGAAAGTCATGCTTTATCTCTTAAATGTATTGGCTCTGAAGTGATCCATGTCACTTCTGCTCATGTTTTATTTGATAAAGCCGGTCATCTTTCCCTGCTTCCTGCAAAGAGGGCTGAGAAATATGGAGGAGCTCATGAAATATGTGATTTCTATTACTGCCTCTACCTAGACATTTTTGGGAGGTGGGAACTAACTCTTAAAAAGCTTAGGAAATATAAAATAGCATTCATTTTCTCATGCTTTTGATGACTCATTTTTATAAGCGCTATGTACCTGACTCTGCATTTAGGATTGAAATAGAGACAAGAGACCCACCAATCATCATAGATTATCTAGCTACCTATGCTTCTATCTATCATCTATATATTTATTTTACAATCTTCAGGGGTAGTAAGACAATATCTGCTTAGTAAATTCTTGTTTCATTGTATGTCCTTCAGATTTTTGTTCAGCTCTTTCCTCTTCAGAAAGCATTGCCTGACCATCTTTTCTAATACTTCACGGTACTCAAGCACTTGTTTTTGTTGCGATTTAGTTTTCTCCAAGGGACTTATTACTTTATCTGCTACGCATCTGTCTCCTGTCTTATTCCCCACAATACATGGTACTCAGGAGGGAAAAATATTTTGTTTTTTTTAATTCAGTGCCGTTTCAAAGCTTCCCCCATAATACCTAGAATATAGTAGGCTCAATACATACTTGTTGAATTATATCACTCAAGAAAATCATCAAAGCATGAAAGTGGAAGGGATGATCCATGAGGTTTTAGGTGACAGCATTACTTTCAAAGGTCAGGGAAGGACTGATGGTGGAACTGGGTAGTAGTTGTGCTGGTGTTCACAGAGGCTTTCCTGGAAGAGTCCTTCAAAGTGTGGTGCTGCCATGAAGATGCATGAGCAAGTGGTGGGCAGAGGAGAAGTACTGTGTACCCTCTGTGACTACATGCTTTGCTCACCAGCTCTCAAGAGGCATGTGAAATTCTTGTATTAGAGTCAGTCACACAGCTTCAGGAGTCTCCCCTACGACCCCAGGACTGTGGGAATGCTGGAAAGACATGCAAACATCCGTGTTTCAGAGACCAAAGTACAGCAGGAATGCATTAGCGTGAGTAAGCTCAGGGTGCAGAGGCAGGTTACAAAGGTGGCTCTTACTAATTTTGTTTCTCTCTTTGTTTTTGAGAGAACTCAGCTGAGTAAGTGAAGCAGAACAAAAGCACACTAATAGGATGCCTGGAAATGACAAAGACCTAAGTGTCTCTCAAGGGCCGGTACAAATGTTGCCTCCTCTCTTTCTCTCTCTCCCCGCCCCCCTCCCCATGCCCCTCTCTCAGAAGTGGAAGCAGCATTCTCTACACAGGTGAATTTGCCAAAAGTTAATTAGTCAGTTGCTCAATGTGAAAAGCGAAGGATGTGTTGAAAAAATAAATATACTGGTTTTATGCTAACAGTTTCTAACACATTGCCATGCTTTTTTGTGACCCGGTGCCTAGAACATAGTCAACACTCAGTAGTGCTCATTGGTTGAAATGTGTAGGCACAAAGCATTCATTATTATCTCTTTTGAAAGTAATCTTCCTAAATCAGAAGCCTGAGCAGCAGCACTCCGTAAGATGGTAACATGCCTTGAAAAGCACTAAGTGGTATATTCAGCTCGTTTCGAATTTATTGTTCACAGACAGTAGGTATGCATTAACTGATTTTATTTTTACACTAGAATCCTGGGCCCTTTGTACAAGATGGAGAAGTTAATTGGCAGTTAACTCATTCTGATGACAACTTCGGTGTGCTTGAGGGACGTATTTTCATAAATTGCTGCATTTTTGATAGGTTTTACCATGACTGGTTTACTTATAGATTGTTATTATACTCTGGCAGGATTCACTGCCCCTGCTCTGCACAGATGATGGGGTAGAAACTCATGCTTTCTTACTTCTTAGCAACAATGATAATAACAATGTATGTGCCCTGTGTGTTTTCACAGCACAGCAACGAGAGAAGAAACCCAAGAGAGTCCACACTGCCGTCGGAGCATTGACTGTGAAACTAGAACAAAATACTGTAATTTCAATGATGCCGGTAAAAGCATCTTGCCTTACAGAGAGGCACTGAAGAAAACACATCCATTAGACATGAACTTTGGTGAGATCTACGAGCAGGCTTCTCCCTAACGGAGGCCAGTAATGTTCCCAGGCTGTTTTCTGCCTGGAAGCAGTTACAACCAGTTTGCTAAATCCCAAGGAACTGAATCCCCAGTGGTATGTGAAGACCGATGCTGAGATCGCTGGCCTGGCTTTCATTCTCAATGCCAATGCTGACTGGAGTGTTAGAAGAATCACTACCCTTCTTATAACCTCTGTTCTCTGGTCTTTAAAAAGAGAGGTTTCTGATTCTTGGAAATGTGGGCTGCCTACTGAATTCCTCTTTGAGAATTATGAAGTCTCAGGTAGTGTGGATGATGATGAGGGAGGCACTGGAAAAGTATGATGCTTCACGGTGTGAACAGTAGAAGAGGAGGCAGTTTGGTCTGTCCCAGGAAGGTGTGCAGCCCTGACCGGGTAGAGCTTTCTAAGTTCATGAGAGGAGACAGGAACTGTCAAAACAGACAGGTGCTCCAAGCCTCCCAACTACAGAAGGGAGCCTGGGCAGGTGGAGTTTCCATTTTCAGAAGTTCCTTCTTCAACTCTTAAAACCCAGGACGAAACGATCATGGTAACCAATAGCATTTTCATTATTCAAGTTTCTTCTAGAATGCCTAATTAAAGAACAGTTATTTTGCTTGAAATTTTTAACCAAAAATGCATCACCCATCTACCTGCCTTCTTAAGAAAGGACAAAAGGCGCGGGCCAACCTTTCCCAGTAGCCAGGAGTCCTTATGAAGAACATCCACACCATGATGGGGTGGGGAAGTAGCTGGGTCACCAGTCAGCTGCCCCTGCAGTGGGCCTTCCCATTCCGGGATCCATTAGAGTGGGAATACAAGAATCTCCTACCTTGTCTCGCTAGTGTATTATGCTTATACGCGTGTGCATGAGAAAGACATCAGCATTTTCCTTAGACCATCCAAGAAGTCCATGTTCAAGTTGTTGGGTAACACTAAACTAGGCTAAATGGCCCGGAGAGCGATGCTTTTGTGACTGAAGACCCATAGTAAACAGATGTCACCACCTTCATCACCTAAGCACACAGCGCATGAAAATAGACTGTGTCTTAAAAACATATGGATGCCGAAACTGGTTTGGCTTGGTGGATAGAGCGTCGGCCTGTGGACTCAAGGGTCCCGGGTTCGATTCCGGTCAAGGGCATGTACCTGGGTTGTAGGCACATCCCCAGTGGGAGATGTGCAGGAGGCAGCTGATCGATGTTTCTCTCTCATCGATGTTTCTAACTTTCTATCTCTCTCCTTTCCTCTCTGTGAAAAATCAATAAAATATATTTAAAAACAACAACAACAACAACAACAAAAAACATATGGACAAGGAGCTACACTAGCAGCTATCTGCCTTAGTGACTTGAGGAAGTTTTCTGATAAACAGAACTGAATTGCACGGTGGTTAATTAACTAGCAAAAATCCGCATGTTAACTTTCCGTGATCTTATTTCTCCTTCATAAACTCCTGGAATCTCCCAATATGAATATTTGCTGCCTTGGGTGCATTAGTCATCTTGAAGTTTGCCTTATTATCCATCACTCCAAGTAACTTACACTGTGTGCATACTTCCTTGGTCAGAAGCACAATGTAATATCGCGACCTGGCATTTGAGGCTTTGTGTTTTGCTTTTTACTTCAATTACATTGTAACTGGGAAGAATAATGGCAATTAGCAATGTAAAATTTAGAAGTAATTAATAACCATAAGCACATGCTAGACCTATGAAAGGCCAGCCCCCACCTCTAGTCAGTCTCTCTGCATGCCAGACCCTCAATCGCGGTTACTATGTTCTTCTAAATTCCAAAGCTGCAAACACGGCACTTACTTACAGTATGATTTATTACACCAAACCCACGCTCTGCTGAGCCCCTCTGGTTTATTATTAATAAGGTATCTGTGAGGTCACCATCAAATCTCCACAAGATACAGGGTTCCGGGCACTAGCAAAAAAATAATCATCTTAGCTGGCGGAGAAAACAGGAGTTCTCCCGAATCTGAGGCCAGCGCATTTCACAACGTTAAACAAAAACTATGCATTGATAGTTTTGTGTGTGGAGTATCATGTTTTGCAAGTTTTTTTTACCCTCAATGAAAACTTATGCTGATGTGCATAAAAATCACTTAGATAATCAGCTACCTTCATTTGCAGTGGATTTCAGAGTTCATTCTTGTTATTATAGAAAACATATGTGGTTACAAATTAATGAAATAGTTCTTGGTACGGGGAGATGTTAGGCAAGATTGGAGACTGGATATTTACCAGGGGTTAAGGGAGAACCCATATAACAGAGAAAATACCAGGCTTATCCATGTTTTAAATAAAAAAAAAATGATCTTGAGTGGAGGCAAATTAAGGGATGCCCCAGAAATGTATGGCTGAATTTCAAGATACACCTAGCTGAAAATTATTCTGAATTTACTTGGCTGCTATTATGGGTCCAGTAATGTGTTGTTAATAAGGAGGAAATGTTTTACCCCCCAGATCTTGTCCGTAAGTTCACAGTCCACTTGGAAAAATCAAACAAATACTATTTAGGGAACAGCTAGTCACTGGTTGCATCTTATGTTGAGTAGCTGAGGAGGGTAGGAGCGTTCAGGGCAGGTTTTCGGGAGGAGAGAAGGCTTGAACTTCATCTGGAGGTTAGGCATTAGGGGCACGGGGACAAGTAGACAAAGGACAGGAGTGGCTGTGAAGAAATGGAGGAGGGGAAGGAGAGTGAACCACGAGAGAAAAATGCCACCCATTCCAAGCCTACAGTTGTGAGTTATTCGAAGTTGTGAACATTAATATATACATATGTGACAGAAGGGAGCAAGACAGGTACAAAGTGAAGTTAAATATACCTGCTGAGTGGGAAAACTGATTATTAAGTAAGAAAATGAAGAGAGAGCTGGACTATATGAGTCTGACTTCAGGATCCAGGGCTTCACACCAAGATCCTGGTCTCAGAGTCCAGCACACTCTAGAGGAAATTCTAGCTCTTCTGCCTACCAGCGGGGTGACCTTGGGTAATTCATTTTAACACCCTAAGCCTCATTTTGTCTCATATATAAATTAAAATATCATTCATCTTACCATTTTATTATAAAGCCTGAATGAGGAGCTACTGGTCAAGTACTTATTCTAGTGCTTGAGACATTATACTTTGGTATTAAACTTAGGCATGCTGGGAAAGACAACTTGGCTAGGAAAATGTCTCTATACACAAATGCATTCATTTTATTTTATTTTTTTTAAGTTTTTAAATATTTTATTGAGAGAGAGAGAGAGAGAGAGAGAGAGAGAGAGAGAGAGAGAGAGAGATCAATTGTTGTCCCACTTGTTTTATAAATTCCTTGGTTGATCATTGTATGTGCCCTGACCAGGGATTGAACCCATGACCTTACATAACAGGCGATGCTTTTACCAACTAAGCTATTCGGACAGGGCAACAAGTGTGTTTATTAATACATGTAAATGATTTTGAATCACATAGGTCCTTTTTTATGAGGAAAATTGATACTGGGTTCTGATGGTTCTCACTGGGATGAGCAGAAAGACAGTTACAGAATCTTCTCTGAGCTCCTGAGAATCAGGCCTGCAGGCAGGGAACAAAGGGGGACACAATCAAAGTGTCCTTTGTTGAGTATTTTCCCTCTTCCAACACTTGGTAGCAAACCTGGACACAGTGCTGTAGGCCTTCTCACTGGGGATAATGTGCACAGGCAGTCATGGAGTCAGTCAGACATGTCCTTGCACTGGGAAGATGGCTTTGCTGAAGACTTTGGACTGTGTCACTGAACAGAAACTGGGAATGGCCTGCGTTCACTGGCCAGCGCATTGGCAGCGGGAGCTCCTTAGGAGTATGACTTTATGCTGGAGTCACCTGTGCCCACTTCCCATCCCTCACGGGCTTATCCGCTCCTGAAGGTAGGGTGCTATTTCTTATTTATCTTAGTGACACTACTTCATGCAAAGCAAGCACACTGTTCCTCTCTCCCCCACTTCCTCCTTTCTACCTCCCCACCTTCCTTCCTGTCCCTTTTAGTATTTATACTCCAGCCCATCACTGTTTGCTTTGTTGGAATGTTTGGATGAATTTTACTGTCCTGCTGCATAGAATGAGGGTTCTGGGCCCACACAGAAATCTTCCATGATATTATTTTGGGATACAGTTGCTGCTATTCTGTATGTGATTTTAGGTATTTTTTGGGGGGTGGGGGGGGAACGATAGCAGGAACCCAGTTACAGATTCTTAATGACTACATAAAAAATTCCAGCTTTATGGTAAACAAGTTGGAGTGGATGAAAACAGAGATACTGTTGATATCATTATGCAGATTAACAAAGGCCCTTGTCAGGGGCAATGAGAACTAAAGAAAAAGCTGAGGAAGGAAAGAGCCTTCTGAAAGCTGAGAATCATGCCTCAGTCTCTTCATGCCCACTCTCCCCGCTTTAAAACACTCAGAGCAGCCCTCAGAGCAGCCTGATGACAGAGATCCCTGGGTATTGTATTAGCTGGAGCTCTCGAGAATAGATAGATAAGACAGATGATAGATGATGATAGATAGATAGATAGATAGATAGATAGATAGATAGATAGATAGATATTTATTATAAAAAACTGTGTCTCACAATTATGGAGGCTGACAAGTTCCAAGATCTGTGGCCAGCATGCTGGATACCCAGAAAAGTTAGTTCCTGTTCCAGTCCAAAGGCAGGAAGGAACCAGTGTCCCACTCATAGCAGTAACTCCGGAGGAGTTTCCTCCTCCTGTGTTATTCACCCTTTGGCTGACTGGGTGGGGCTCATCTGCATGAGAAAGGGCCACCTGATGAATTCAGTCTATGGCTCAGGGCTCAGGTATTAACCTCAACCAGAAACAGCCTCACAGATACAGCCTAGTCAGGCCCAACCAAATGTATGGGCCCCCTGTGGCCCAGTCAAGCTGACACAAGAATTACCCATCCCAGGTATAAACGTTGGGCAATCAAGTATGAATGACATAAATGCTCTGACAGTGGGGAGGAAGGAATTCTACTAATTCGGAGTGTGTTTTGTGCCAGTACCTTGAGAGATGTTTGCCTTCGCGCATCATGTGCACTGAGAGAGAAGCCCAGTGAAGAGTTGATATTTGCAAAATATTTTCCCTGAAATCCACGTTTTATTTCCACTGTTTTCTGCACATAAATCTGGATACGAGGCTTTAGCTAAATACTCAATTTTCTCATCTTATGTCGTGTTAATCTTTTGCTGACCACATAGTGCCTATTGTGAGCCTCAGGTGGAAATGACAAAACCCGCCTCAGCAATCGTTCCTTAAAGGCCAGAGAGAAATATCCACAAAGTGTGATTTTAATGTTTAGTATGGGGTTGTCATTTATCAGGCCCCACATATTATCTTGGCTTAAGAGATTTCTTCATCCACTGTGCTGACCCAGCTCATGTTGGTGCCGGTGAGATGATGAAAGAAGGCTATAGTGTGCATCGGAGCATATAGTTATCTTCCTGACTTCTTTCCCAAAGCTTTCCTTCACTATTAGCAAAGCAAGAGATGGAAAAAAACAGCTTCCTGAAGCTGTCAAGTCGTTCCCATTGACAGAGACACAGGAGGCTAACCCAGATGGTAGAGGGACAAAATGTGGTTGCACAAGCTAGAGATTTGCTCCTTATGTTTCTACATAATTAATTTCTGAATTTTCCAAATTAGCCATGTGTTTCAGATGTTGTTTCTTCCAGGGTTAAGTCCGTTCTCTTTAAAATGTGTGTGTGTACTTAAATATAGATCTTTCTTTGCCTGATCTATCCCTAGAGCTTCTTCAACACAGCGATGTAATTCTAGGACAACACAGGTACTGTCTCAACTACTAATACCGGGCACAAGAGAGACATCAGAGGTTCATGCCAAGACCCCGGGGGGAGGTTCTCATATGTGAAAGGGTTTTAATCTCAACGCAACTTAATGAGATGAAATAGAGTTTCAATATTTTGAAATGTAGATTGACAAATTAATGTGAAACAAAATAAAACAATTTGAAGTAGCACAGAATCCAGATGATCTTAGGTAAGTTTTTTTCTCAAAGCTAAAGGTGATCACATTGTTCTGTACAACCTTGACTTAGCCAGTGAGCTGTGCTGAGGTCTGCAGAGCATGCTACAAAGATGAAAACCTTGGGAGCACGCTGCTCAGGGAATACAACATAAAGAAAACGAAGTGATTTTACACCCTCCCCTCATCTATCCTAGCTCCTTTAAGAATTCTATTTGTGTTATTTATTTATTTTTAATTGCATATTTTCTTTTCCATGCTACTCACTCCCACCCCATCCTACCAAACGTAAGCCCTACAAGTTCATGAGCATTGTGTCTCTTATTCATACTTATATTTTCAGAGTCTAGAACAGTATCTGGGATAAAGTAGGTCTCTAGGAAACATATCTAATGCATTAATTGACCAGAACCACTCAAAACCCAACAATATATTTATTCACAATTGAAATCGGGGTGGGGAGAAGCAAGTATATTCAGCTTAAGGAAGAAAAGGGTTAAGAGTCCCCACAGCAAAGAAAGAGTGTCCACTGGGGTAAATGAATGGGACCGTTTAACGTTATCTTATTCAGGCTCCCAATGGCAGGGTTGGAAGTCAGGACCCAGCTGTGACGTAGTGATGGGGGAATATTGAACTGATAGCTTATGGAACGTAATCAGATGTTTATTGATGCAGCAAGTGATCGTCCTCACTCACATGTTACCCTTAACATGCATGGCATGTGAATTGAAGAGTAATGCATTTCTATGGGGGTATCCAATAGTACTGGAACAAAGGGAAATGTATATGTATACATATTCATATAAGTATGTATACATGTATATGTATATGTATATGTATATGTATATGTATATGTATATATGTAAGAAAGTGCTCCTGTAATTGTTATGCTTTTGTTGAAACTTTTAAGCTTTATCTGAGAGTTTATATAAGATTCTGCATTCACGTCACAATGAAGACTTGTAACAGAGACTGTTCATCACAGAATGTTTTATGTACCAGCCCTTGCTACCTGATATCTCCATCCACTAAACTGATGCCCCCATGCATAAAACTGGGATTGTAGTATTTGAAAGCTTCTGGCTCCTCAAAGTCACAATGATCCCTGGTCTGTACTCATTTAAGTTCTGATTGCAATTGATTTAATAACCATCTCTGATCTGGCCTCATTTAATTCCTTTTTTAAAAAATATGTTTTTATTAATTTCAGGGAGAGAGGAAGGGAGGGGGAGAGAAAGACAGAAACATCAGTGATGAGAGAGAAACATCAATCGGCTGCCACCTGCACGCCCCTTACTGGGGATCAAGCCCACAACCCAGGCATGTGACTTGATCCAAATTGAACCAGCGACCTGGTGCATGAGACAGCACTCAACCACTGAGCTACCCTGGACTGGCCCCTATTGAATTTTGAACTGCAATTCATTTGTTTGTAAAAACTCACAAAAGGCAAAGGCATAGCCTCAGAGGAACAGTTTTCCCGGGGAAAAATTTCAGAACCACGCCAAAGTGATTTTCCTTCCTTGTAACATACAACAGGAGAAGGAGGAAGGACCATCAACCTGTTGAAATGAATGCTGCTGACTCAGCCTGTGCTTTAATGTGTGTTTATTACTCCTTCCTTATTCCTTATTAGCGTCTCTTCTCATCTCCTCTTGTATGGCCTCTGTCTATTTAAAAGGAAATACATCCAACTATTTGGGGGTGAATACAGTGTACCAAATACATCTTTTAGCATGATGCTGACATATGCTCAACTAGAAATTTCTCCCCATCTCAACCCCTGTCTTAACAGATCAATGCAAAAGTAAATGAAGGAAATGAATGGAGATTCGTATTTTTTACCAATGAGAAAAGATGTACAAAACAATCAGAATCCTGTTTCTTACTTATTCAGTCTCAGATGCTATGTCTGGGTTTACAGAGACAAAGCCCAGCTCTCTGGCCGAGGAGGACTTGTACTCATCTTTTCCCATAGACTCATCTCTACAGGTTCATAGGCCTGCAATGAACCTCACCCCACTCAGATGTTTGACGTTTCTAATGGGTCTAACATCCTCCAGGACTCCTGCACCACGAATGGCCAGTCTGCACTTTCCTGTCTGGCTTCCAGGCATCACAGTTCCAACAATCTCTAGCTGTAGCTTCCTATCTTCATCTTAGTGTAGCACAGGCCACACCTGCAAGTCTTCTTTGCTATAGAGACTAAAAAAAATCAACACTGTGATCCACCTGGGCATTTGGTGGCTTTGCTCTCTACTAGGGCCTACTGAATATATTTCATGTCATCCATAGAGGAACAGAAAAATCATATATAGCAATATCGTCACAAAGAGTTACAATCAAATTGAGGAGCCCCGAAATTGCAGACTCTATTGGTAATGCTAAGTGTAGCAATGAAATGATTAACCTGAATTTGATGTTAGGAATGCTAACTGGCAATCAGCTTGGGGCCAATTAGAAATACTGAAGAATTAAAACAAATCAATTCCATTGAATTTACCTCAGATCATACGGCTGACAGCTAAGTGCCCTGTGGTAGCTCCCCCCCCCCCCCCGCCCCGTTTATAACCAATGGACAAGTTTCCACCAACCTCAGTGCCTGGTGCAGTGGCGGACAGGACCTGTGGGTGGGAACACTGGGAAGTACATTGCTGAGAGCGTAAATGGTAGAAAGCTATAGCTCTCCTCAGGGGAACGGATGGCAGAGTCAGTCCATTATTCAAACAATAATTCAATATAGTTTACAGACACCCCCATTTAACTTCACTATGCAATAGTTACTTACGAGATGAGGCAAATTCCCAAATGCTGTGATATTGGTAACCACATTCATAAAGAGCATTGCTGATTTTGAGAGGAGAATAGAATCATGTACAGCGATTGCTCTTCTCTCTGGGGAAAAATGCTCTTAGCAACTCTCTTGGGGACGCTTACATCTTCAGAACTATGGTTTTGTGGTACTTTTGTCATTGGTGACACTAAGGGTGGAATCAATTATGAGATTCATCTATGACTCAGTGACCCCTCTGATTGATAGCACATATGCCATTGGAGTTTATGCAAATGTCATATAATTACAATGGTAGTAAAAAAGAATGCAGCCACCTTTTATGGAGTATTTACTCTATGCTAGTTGCATCTAGACATTATTGTATTTAAACATAATTATCAAGTTAAGAAAATAAAGGGACCCTGATGATTTATGACACCATAATATATAGGCTTCATTAATTGCTCCTGAAGTACGTTGTTCTTTAAAGCTGATAGTTATGATGTTGCCGGTGGAAATAGATTTCCTTTATAGTCATGAGAAAAATATTTTGTGCACCCAAGTACAGGAGGATGCAGTGTAGTGATAAGATTTATTGGAGCAGAAACAAAGCACTGTCCCAGGTGCCCAGTATTACCTCAAGCTTTGAAGAGAGCAGGCTTTCTTTCAAACTAACCAATCTCTTTCTTGGCTCTCCCTAGGCTTACGCTGGGGCCTCCCCCTAACCAATCTCTTTTCTGGATTTTCTGGGGGTTTGTGCCCCTTACCCAATCTGATGCTTTTCCAGATTTTTTTCAGGCTAGACTTCAACTCTTTATGTCATCGTTTGGTTCCTACTGTACATGCCTCAAAATTTTTCCTCATAGTTTGGTTTCTACTGCACATGTGTTTACCTCCACCTGCTCCCTCTTGGTTTCTACTGTGCATGTGCCTAGCAAAGGAATTTCCCCCACCGTTTTTTTCTCCCCACCATGACCCCACCCCTGGGCAGTCTGTGAATAATGCAATTTCCTAGAGAATCAGGTTTAATGTCCAATTTGGCTCCCTAGTATATTAGGCTTAATATCCACTCCCATTTGCTCCCTTTCTGTATTAATAACTAGGTAGGTCCCTGTATTAACAATGATAGTATCTGCCATTGTGAATGTGGGCTTTAGAGATAGATACACTGTGTTGAAATCATAACTCCATTGTTTACTAAGTGTTTAGCCAAAGGCAAAGACTTAACTTTCTAAGCTTCAGTTTCCTCATTTGCAAAACAAGGATGGCAATAATAGGTACCTCAAAGAATTGTTGCATAGTTGATGCAAGAATTATGATTCTCACAGTGCCTGCCTCATACAAATATTGTGTTATTTGTTATCATTATTATGTACTCACTCACATATTCATTCTTTAAATATCTTCTTGTTGTCTATGATGTACACTAGAAATGATTAGTGTTACTCTTGTAGGTGGCCATTGACGCCATTTCAGTAATGCCAGGATAATTAAGCCCTCCTCAAAAACGCACACTTCATTGGAAAGAGCTGAAAGCTTTAAAACTCATCGTTAATGATCTATTTCTACTCTCCCAATATGGTAGGTACTAGCCACATGTGGCTATTTAAAGTTAATTGAAATGAAATTAAAATCAAAATTGAGTCCCTCGGTTGTACTATCCACATTTCATATGGAACATTTTCATCATCACAGAAAGCTGGATTGGATAGCAGTAGATACCTTTAATCATTTCTTACTAAAGTGCAAGTAACCATGAAATCATTCATTATTTACACCTTTGGGTCAAAGTATGTTCAGATCCTTTTCTAAAACCATGTCTTGATATGGAGACAGGGGAAGGGGACATGTTGGCCCTGAGGGGAAATCCTTTGGATTTTTCCATTTTTAAAATATTCAACTTCTGTGCTATGTGCATACACTTAGAGCATATAAAGTTAAGTCTGCAGACCTGACACCTCTGAAAGAAGGCCCTCCGTGCATCCCCATCCTACCATTTTCATTAGCACTCCACTGTTCGGCATTCCCCAAGGATACTGGTGTGAGCTAACCTCACTCATGAGGAAAATATATCAGCCCGAGAACAAATGCTCTTGAGAAGATGGGAAATCAATCTCAGAGAGCTTGGTTGGAGTGAGATTGTCTGAAACGCTCCCGTGCCCTTGGGTTGAGCTCCCCTTCCCATATATCAGAAGTAGCACAAACATAGGGAGGCTCCTTTGGTAAGTTGAGAACCTGCTTTCAAAAATGGACCCAAAACTGCACATGCATGCACCCTTCGCTATCAACACACAAACAAAGAAACAATAACACCCAAAGAAGCCAGCAGCTCTATTTGAACAGATCTTGCTCTCCACATGAAAGCAAAACTCATCGCTTCCCAGGTTAGAACAGCTGAGACCCATCAACCCACAGAAAACAATTTGTTCAGAGCAGAAGCTGTCACCGGCTATTACCACGTGGAACGTGACAGGCCGCTGCAGGCCTCGGTTCCCTGATTGGGGCAGGCCTGCTCCCATTTTACTTGACAGCTGTGGACATTGGAATAATGCAAAACATAACCTAATCAACAGACTGTGGAGAATCTGAGAGCTGAAGACAGATGTTCAACTGCCTTCTCCACCTTTCATATTTAATTATATTTAGGGGGGAGAAAACATGTGATAAGTCAATCCCTTGAAGAAGGCCTGCTTTACTATCCGCTTAATGATGGGGTGAGTCTGGAGTTCTCAGGCAAACCATGGTCCTCAAATGGCCTAAAGCTAAGCTCTGGTGGCAGATGAGCCTGTGCCGAGTTGGCCTGTGTTTCATACAATGATCTGTGCCCTTCGCCTTACTAGTATTTTTAGCTACCTCATTCGACTTTGCTGTTCTTTACCAGAACAGTCTGCCAATGTCAACTCTACACCTAGTGACTGCATACAATCAGCATATGCTGATCATTGCCAAGCTGAAGGTAAGTACCTTTATTTTCCCCCCATCTCACTTGAAAACAAATGATTTCTCTTTCTTTATTTGGAATCTACAGAGATCTCAAAGAAGTCTCAGAAAAATAATGCTACATCATCTGCTCCAGTGTCTAGTATCAGGAAATGACTTTAATATGTTAACCACCACTCACAATCTTACCTGCCTGCACAGAGCTGGCATACGAATCAAAGGAGTAAAAGGGCCCAGTCTTAACGTCTTCATTAAGGACCTCACAGGAAGTTATGGGGACTGTGGAAAACTAAAGAATTCTTGCCTGGACTTCAGTCCAGCCCCTTAATTCCACTCAGGAAAGTGGTTCAGGTATAAGAGAATAGATTATTCATTCATTCATTCATTCCTTCATTAACTAGAGAAACTGGACATGTAAAAATTTATATAACATCTAATTCTTAAATATTAATGATTAATTATATTTTCCCAACATTGCATAGGTCCATGGTGTGGAGGCCAAACATGGTGTGACTATATCTCCAATTTTTCAAACTTTGACTTAAAGGAGTTAAGATTTACTAAATTTTACAAAACATGATTTCTCATAAGAGGTAAGGATTTTAAAAAGACTGTTTTTGAAAGGCAGCAAGGCTTGGTGAAATGATGACTGGGCTAAAATTGGGAAGCTAGTGCTCTGCCCAGCTATTCTGTTTGTAAGCTGAGTGACTGGGAAAATCACACAGTCAGACAGTCAGCCTCTGACTATTTAAATTGGGGTCTCACATGCCATGTCTGTTTCATGTTTTCTGAATATCAAATAGTGAACATGCTTTTTAAACTGCAGAAAGTCCTACTACAAGAAAATATTATCTATTGTTAATTTTTCAACGTGTCATCAACAAAAATGACCAGTGCTTATCATGTATGCCACTCCCTCTCTCTGTCTGAAGATATCACATGTCTGCAAGTGAGAAGGGACAGAGAGAAGGACACCTTATTCTGAGACCTTCCTCATTTCTTGGTCTGATCCTGCATTCATGGGCTTTGTGCTTTCGGATGCCCTGGGACATCTCTCTATCCTTCCATTAAATTATCTCCCCCGCCCCATTAATGATAGTTTAATGTTTTAGCCCTTGCCAACACATGTTTGAGGAAGAAACATCCATTGTTGCTGCCCTTTGGGATAGTTTGAATAAACTGTTCTCGACATTTTGGCGAATGATTCGGTATTAAGCATCCCCTCGCTCCCTTGCACCTGCCCTGGTGTAGTGATTGCTATTGGATACGTGCAGAAGTTTTGCAGTGTTCTATTAGAACGGTAATAATCAGAGAGTGCTAGGCAGGAGTGTGATATGAAACTCACACATCATAAAGATGCCTCCAAATTATTATTATAATCTACATCTAAAACCATTTCTATTTCATAGCTCCCTCTGGTAAAAAAATAAAACTCATAATTCAGTTAGGTAGTTTCTAGATGTGGTTGCTATTGAAAGAAACTCAAAACATATTCCCCAAGACCCTCTTATGGGTGAGACTGACATAATCATAAAAAATAAAAATGCCATTAAATAGACTATAAATTTCAAAATGATACAGGAATGCAATAACCAGCCAGAGACTTGAAGGAAATAATAAAAGCAAACAAAAACTAAATAGAACCATGTTCCCCCTTCTCCCAATAAAGATAATGCCAAACCACAAGACGTTGATCAACGAGCTTTTGCAGCTTGGCCTTGCTCTATTAAAGAGGTAGGGTTTTAGGAGGGTCGGGTAAAATGCTAAATGGGCAGCCACGCTATAGGGCCCATAAATCATTCCAATTTAAATAAAAGCATTCCAAAATAGATAAATCATTTGTTTGTACACAAAAAAATGCACTTTGCTAGAGCTAGAAGAAAAGCCATGTTTGTGAAATATGTAAACTCTCCCCATAAATCTAAATCAGGGATGATTTCAGGCACTAAAGCTATGCAGTAATGTGCAAAGAAAGCATTGCAAAATGAGACTGTGGTAAAACAAGTAATAAAATCAATTTAAGAAAGTTTAGTCTTCACTGTAAACCTAATTAAGCAAATAAAAACCGAAGTTCTTTGTCAAATACTCGGAGATAAGCCATCATTGCATTTGTAGCACTATTATTAAAAGCATTTATTTCATTGTAGGTACTTCTCCATGCCACTCAGAAGCATGTCTGGCATCGAACTTACAACCAGTTACACAAGTTGAGCTATATTATAAAATTTATATAACATCTAATTCTTAAATATTAATGATTAATTATATTTTCCCAACATTGCATAGGTCCACGGTGTGGAGGCCAAACATGGTGTGACTATATCTCCAGTTTTTCAAACCTTGACTTAAAGGAGTTAAGATTTACTAAATTTTACAAGGTGGAGCAAAAGGCGGAGCAAAATGGACCGCAGTGTTCATCTTGTGACATTGCCCTGCTGTACCCACCATGAATTCCACATTCTCAGGGCCAGTGGTACCCCACCTGCCTGTCGTGGTGGTGATGGGATTGCGAGTCCTGGTAAATATTTCTGTGACAGACACTGCATGCCCAGATGCCACACCACCCTCCTCTGCCCATGCTTAGAGCCCCTGCTCCCCTGCTCCTGAGAATGAATCATGAAATTCAGGTTTAATTTTTTTTTTTTTTTACCATATTTCTGCTCTCTGGATTCTCCCCCAGTTAGTTTTCTGCTTCATTTCAGAACAAGACATAAAGTAATAAAGTGAAATCTCCGGGGTGAGGGGAAGGGGTCTGCTCCTAGGAGGCTTTTTTCTTACAGATGTTTTTGCTTCCACCATCTGCTTTCTGCCTAGAGCTGCAACATAGATTATTCATGGGACAAAATGATATTCAAGGATAATTGGGCCAAAACATGGGGAGCTCCCAAGTCCTTGGTGTCCCCTCTCGAGCTGCGGAACCCATCCTGGAAATGCTGCCGCCAGGCCCCTTAATAAATGAATATTCAACTTCTACTTTGTTTAAGCCACTGTTCCTTTACTTGCCATCAAGTTCATCTTATTAATTATTGATGCACATCTTTCTGTGTTCTCCACAGAACTGTCAGTGTCTTGGGCTTGCAATGAAGTCATCAGACCTGCAGGTTGGTAATGACATTGAGCATGTATCCCTGCTCACTGGGCATTATCTGTTTGGTACTTGGCGTCATCTCATGTACCATTCACCAAACCCTAGGAGATTGGTACTATGATTCCGTAAAAAGGAATTTAAAGCGCAGGGATATTGAAAACGGTGCCTGACGTCACTAAACGAGTAAGGGAGAAGTCTGGGTTTTGAACATGAGGAAGTTCTCAGAGATCTGGCTCCGTAGTCATTCCTCTTTCCCTCACACGTCCCATCAGCACTTCAGGGTCTCAGGATGGGGTCTCAGCAGCTGCCACAAAGGAAAGGAAGTCTGCACGAATGGATGCAGAGGAAATGCTTCCAATAAGCAGTGAAGTGCATCATGCTTCTCTTCTGGTGTCATCCTGCATGCTGTGGAAGGTGTTGGGATGGGAGCCCTACAATCATAGTGATAACTACAGTATCACCTCAGAAGGAAATGATCAGGCAAAAGCAGTCTGCTGTTTGGACTGAAATATATGAGATTAAAAATTGTTTCAAATGAATGTATAAAGAAAAAAGGTATATTGTAGCCTTTAAAAGGGACACCCTGTTATTTGTGACAGCAAGGATGGACTTAGCATTATGCTAAGTGAAATATGCCAGACAGAGAGAGACAAACACCACATGGTCTCACTTATATGTGGAATCTAAAGCAAATCCAATCTAATTGAAACATAGAGTAAAAAAAGTGGCTGCCAGGGTCTGAGGTAGGAGGGGAAATGGGCAGAGAGTGGTATAAGGGTACCAATCAGTTATAATATGAATAAGGTCTGGGGGTCTAATGTATAACATGGGCACTATAGATTAATATACCAAGACTAGAGGCCCGGTGCACAAAATTCGTGCACTCGGGGGGGGGGGGGGATCCCTCAGCCTGGCCTGTGCCCTCTTGCAGTCTGGAAACCCTCGGGGGATGTCCAACTGAGTGGGCCAAATCTGGCAGTTGGACAGCCTTAGTGCTACCGTGGAAGCAGGAGAGGCTCCCACCACTGCCACTGCGCTTATCAGCCTTGAGCCGGCTCCTGGCTTAGTGGTGCTCCCCCTTTGGGAGCACACTGATCACCAGGGGGCAGCTCCTGTGTTGAGCGTCTTACCCCTGGTGGCCAGTGCGCATCATAGCAACTGGTTGTTCCACCGTTCAGTTGATTTGCATATTAGCCTTTTATTATATAGGATAATACTATATTGTAAAATTGAAATTTGCTAAGAGAATAGAATTTAAATGGTTTTACACAAAAAGGTAAATATGTGAGAAAAAATCATAACATTTCAAGATAGTGGCTGTTAAATGTTTGTGCTGCTTTTACTATGCATGTGTTCATCAAATGGTCACACCAAACACTTTAAATATCTTGCTGTTTTGTCAATGATACCTCAGGAAATCTGAAGAAAAGCTCATGCTGCTATTTGCAACTTATTTCTCTTCTTACATGTTACATATAATATATGTATTTTAAACAGGAACAGAATCACATTCTATTTCATAACCTTTTATCCTCAAAATATATGATGGACATTGTCATTCTATTATTCCATGCCAATAAACATGTATCATTGAAGTTATTTTAAACCTGCAAACATAAAATTGGTAAATTAATCAAACAGTATAAAGATGTTTCACTATTAAAGTCATAAATTTCCATTGGTACTGACATTGCTTTCTTTTTTAGATAAAATGGAAGAGAGAGGGGAAGACAGAGAGAAACATCAATGTGAGAGAAACACATCGATTGATTGCCTCCCGCATTTGGTCCGCAGCCCCACGCTCTATCCACTGAGCCAAACCGGCTAGGGCTCCATTGGTACTTTGACGTTTTAGGATTGGCTAATTTTAGATTTGACATAGTCAGATTCTGATAACTACTGTTACATATAATTCACTTCAAAAAAAAGAAATGGCCTTTTCCTCTTCTCCCTCTGCCTTGCTTCCCCCGGGTTTATTTTGCCAGATTGAGTCTAAGACCAGTTTAAAAACATAACATCCTCCAACTCTGTGACCATTTTTTCATAACGAATCCCACAGATGGGGCCTTCTTATTTAATTGATTGTATGGTCTTGGATCCTGAAGCCATTGCCTTATCCCTAAATTGGTATAAAAATAGTCTCCGTGTTTTCTTTTCACACGTCAGATTAAGTATTTTACTGATCTTGAAAAACCTTTAAAATATGCAGTTCATATAAAGGTAAGGTGGTATTACATTGTTACATCTTTTTTTATGTCTTTCATGTGTAAAGAAGTTTTACTAAATGTTATCCCATTATATTTTCTCATATTCAGTAAAAAATGACCATATTCAGGTGTCACTGAATTAATTCAGATTCAGTTTGGGTTAGTTTGTTTAGTAGGATTTGTCCATCTTATATCAATCTGTGCTTGTGCTCCATGCCTGGTCTCTCTCGCCCTAGCACTTCATACCCTTTGGACTTAACCAGGGAAAGGATGAAAGTACTGAAAAAAGGCTACCATGTTAGATCAGCCGTGGGCAAACTACGGCCCCCGGGCCGGATCCAGCCCGTTTGAAATGAATAAAACTAAAAAAAGAAAAAAAGACCGTACCCTTTTATGTAATGATGTTTACTTTGAGTTTATATTAGTTCACACAAACTCTCCATCCATGCTTTTGTTCCGGCCCTCCGGTCCAGTTTAAGAACCCATTGTGGCCCTCGAGTCAAAAAGTTTGCCCACCCCTGTGTTAAATAGAAGGTTTTTAATTAATGCTTTTCTATAGACGGGACTACATCCGACTCTCTCCCCTCAAAGTGCAGGGGGGCTCTTCCAGCCTCAGTATCTGCATGCTTGAATGGCCACAGCAGTTTGCATTGCTCCTGTCACTGTCTTGCCTATGAAGGTTTACAGACTCAAGACTAAGACGACTGTAGAAACCAATGAGTCCAAAAGACGAGGTGGGCTCCTGTGACCTCTCAGAAGCAAAGGTCACCTGGGAGCCTAGGTGGAGACTGGCTCAGACAGGTGGGAAGAAGCAGAACAGATGGCCAGACGCTGGGAATGAGGGACACAGCTGGATCTCAAGTGTTCTCTCATCCACACACACCATGTGGACCTCTAAGGGCAAGAAGAGTGCTCAGGCCCGGCCAGTGTGGCTCAGTGGTTGAGCATGAGCCAGAAGGTCAGAGTTTGATTCCTCGTCAGGGCACATGCCTGGGTTGTGGGCTCAATCCCCAGTGTGGGGCATGCAGGAAGCAGCTAATCAATGATTCTCTCTCATCATTGATGTCTCTATCTCTCCCTCTCCCTTCCTCTCTAAAGTCAATAAAATATATGGAGGGCAGGATTAGACATTTTAGGCCACTCCCTACACAAAAAGTGGGTAGTGGGAGGTGGGTGTCATAAATAACACCACTTCACACATCCCCGCAGATCTGCATGCAGCTGTACAAGTTCTTGCAGCACAGGTTGGCCCTGCCACCTAGGATAAATCACTGCAAATCGCTGTGTCCCCAACAGGGGGCCGTTAATTAGTTTTAAAGGCCCCTGCAGTTCCTCTAGTGTTTCAAAGAAGTACACAAACCTAACGATATGCAAAAATACTTTTTTTTTTTTTATGGTCAGCACAGGCTGAGATTTTATGAGCTTCCCACTGTGTTCTGCAAGTTAAGCTCCATGCAAATGTATGGAGAGAAGGCTGTTAAGATTGACTGGGATAAATGCTTTGTTTATCTTGCAGCTAGAATGCATGCCCCAGACCTCCTCTTGCCTGGAAGTGACAGGAAGCTGCAAGGCTTAGGTCAAGGCCGCATAGCTCTGCACCTCCAGCTTGTTCCACTTTGCACCCCGCCCAGTGTTGGTGCTGCCCTGTGTGTTCTCAGAGAGCACACTTTTGTCCTGGTAGACTAGGGTAGAAAGTCTGAGAATTTGAATATTGTAGAACTGTTATGGAGCTTAGGAAAAAGGGGGTACCTTCTCCTTCCTCCCCACATTAGCCATAATACTCATCACTGTATATTAGAGCCTTCAGAGACCCCAGAGAAGACTATTTTCCAAGGTCAAACCATGTTGGATTTGATCCCCAGTTTAACAAGTTTACATGAATCATCTGCTGGGGCCAGGGGACTGTGTTCCCAACGCAGAGAGCTCTGAACACTCTCCACTCTCAATGAACCCATATATCAACTTTCCTTCTTACTGTGATAAAATGCTGTCCCCAAGAGGCCCAGTAGTCTTTCTTTTCTTCCACATCTGAATAAGACAACATCTAACATCCCCTGGAAGGTGGGGTATTAATATTATAACAGCTAACAAACTGAGTGTTTGTTCCCTGCCCAGCAGGGATATGAGGGATATCACTGAATCCTTCCCTAACCTGCACCCCCCAAAACAAACAAACCAAATAACAACCAATTTGAAATTATTACCTCTCCCATTTTACAAAGAGCACACCTGAGGCAAGGTATAGGCCAGCCGTGGGCAAACTATGGCCAGTGGGCCGGATCCGGTCATTTGAAATGAATAAAACTAAAAAAAAAAAAAAAAGACCGTACCCTTTTATGTAATGATGTTTACTTTGAATTTATATTAGTTCACACACACACTCCATCCATGCTTTTGTTCCGGCCCTCCGGTCCAGTTTAAGAACCCATTGTGGCCCTCGAGTCAAAAAGTTTGCCCACCCCTGGTATAGGCCGTGGTCGGCAAACTGCGGCTCTGGAGCCACATACGGCTCTTTGGCCCCTTGAGTGTGGCTCTTCCTAAGCCTTAGGAGTACCCTAATTAAGTTAATAACAATGTACCTACCTATATAGTTTAAGTTTAAAAAATTTGGCTCTCAAAAGAAATTTCAATCGTTGTACTATTGATATGTGGCTCTGTTGACTGAGTTTGCCGACCACTGGTCTAGGGAATTTAGCTGTCTGGTCCAGTAGATGGTAGAGGAATACACAGAACTCCCCTCCCCCCCACCGCCCCCAATAACGTGAGCACTGGTGGATTGGCTAGAGAAGAGTCTTCTTTATCTGAGAGTTTCTAACTATAGCAGTGGCCACTCCTACGTGGTCAGATAAGATAGTTCTGATACTTGGGAGAGTAATATAATTTCTACATAAAAAATAAAATAGAGATACATGAATAAATATATAGATTTATTGAAATAGCGGAAACAGAAATAGGTAAATGCCAAGATTAACTTTGAAGTGACAAAGGAAATATTTGATTATATCCCATCTGCTCTGCCCTGACTCACAGCCTTCTTTCTCTTTGGTCAATTCTCCTAAAGGCTCCTTTATGCTCACCAGCCTCCACAAAGCCTCAAAGCCTCCCCCTTTTTCATACTTGCGGTTACGGAAAGTGCCTCCTTAGGGAATATCAGATGCCTCAGAGAACTCAGAGCTTTCAGGTAACAAAAACTTACCCCCAAATTTCACCCAATTACTGAGCACCGTGTTCCATGTGTATCTCCTTCCAACAGATATGTGGCTCTCTATTTCCCTGTCATGTTGTCCTAACTGCCTGGATATCATACTGATTCATCAGTCTTATTTGGCATCTCTCTATGGTTATTTTTAAGAAAATACAGCCAAGATGCTCAGAATTACCAAATGAGGTTTTTAACATATGATTGAGAGGTCTTTACTGTATTACCTCAGGAACACAGTGTATTTACAACTTCTTGTTGTTTGTTTGTTTTTAAAATTCAGATGATTATTCAGATGGTCAAGTCAAATCAAAGGCAAGAAAGTTGGGGTGTCTTAGGGCTGAGCTGTGGTGTAATGAACACTCTGCAGACAGGCATCAAGCGCGCTGATTCCCACCGAATTAAGGAATAGCCACAACGAATGGGAAACAATTGATCTTTAGTACAAGTGGTTGGCAAAGGTGATTATTTGGATAATCAAGTTATACCACACCACACAGATGCATGTCATAGGGACACATAAATTCTAGATAATTTAAGGTATTGTTTTAAACAATAAAAAACAGAAAATTCTAAAACATTACATAATTAAAATGTTTACTTTTCTCTGTGGTTACTTGAACGTGGTGGACTCTTATCTAATAAAAAAGGTTTTTAAAAAAATCTCAAGTCAGGTATGTATTTTAAATATATGATAAATAAATAATGTCATTAATAAGTAATATGTCCTTGCAAATAAATAAGGAAAATACACAATAATAGGCAAATGGATTATGAACATGAACAAATATTTTCAAAAGAAGAAATATAAATATAGTCTGGCTAATGACCATATGAGAGAATGTTTGACTTCTCTAGAAAATAAGAAATAAATGCCCATGAAAGTGGGTGTTCTATTTGCTATCAAATTGTTTCAAGGTTGGTGATGGTGCAGTGAGGCAGGCTTTTTCAAATGCTTCTATTAGGGGAATAAAATAACACAGTGTTTCTTGTAAATCAATTGGTTTTGTGTTTCAAGATCGTTAAACATATTTCTACTGTTTTACCAAATGATTTCATTTCTCAGAATTTATCTTAAAGGAAAAAAAACACACCTTGAAATGCACAAAAAGATGCTCACAACATATATAATAGCAAAAACACAGAAACACTCTGCATGTCCGATTAAGAGGTTGTTCACTCAACTTCAGAATATTTATATAAAGAATATAGCAGTCTATGTTCCCAAAGAATAGTATACAAATGAGGGGAAAGAGTAATGTGTAAGTAATCAATTATCAACAGAGCATGAGAAGACTCAAAAACATTTTTCTAATGTTTTTGATCAAGGATAGAAGAAAATTTGGAGTTTCTTTTTTTTTTTTTTTTTTTTTTTTTTTTTTTTTTTTTAAGGAGCTAGTAAATGTATATGGAGAACTTAGCCACCATGTTACAAACTTTTTAATGCAAAGGAAATATAGCAAATGTACAAACTTGACCAATGTAAAGTGATCTTGCTGTGGAGAACAAGATGCGTGTAGAGACTTGACTAAAGTGTTGAATCTAGTTATCTGTAGACAGCAATATATACCTATGACCTGTATTCATCAGATTGCAAATTTCCTGTCTGGGATAGGGACTATGTACTATTCAGATCATTGGAAAAGAGAATTTGGGTACGCAGCAGGCACAGCCATATGACTTGTTATGGTCCCTGCCAGAGACTATGCAGCCAAATCCCAGTTACCATCAGCCCACAGCTCAGAAGGTGCATTTGTTTGAAGCAGAAAAAGCCACCTATTCCTCCAGGCTCTTTACTGCCATCTGTCAGGAAATACCATTTGGTTATAACTACAAAAGTAACGGCGCCCCCTGGTGTTGCAGTGCACAAGCAGCATAACTTTACATGGCAACCTTGAGCCAAGTTACCTGGTGACAAAGAGGCTAATGTCTAAGAGCATCAGAGGGCACTTAGAGGATAGGTCTAGAAGAGACGGGTGGGGGCAGACAGTGAATAACGAGAAAAGGAGAAGCTCTGCCCTCATTCCTGACCCGCACTTCCCTGCTCCCCATAGTGATGTAGGGGGATCTATGCCTGGAAGGGCAGGAATATGGGCATGTTCGGTCACCATGTGGAGTGGCCTGTAGTGAGAGAAGGTGTGATGGGGCATGAGCTAAACATGGATATTCACCTGTTAGCACAAATATCATTAAAATATTTGCATATTTTCTTCCTCTTCTTCCTATGCTATTTTTATGTAAATGACTTGGTAACATTGAGCTTCATTAATTCTAAAATATGTGATCCTTGTCTTTTTTTCTCTTTTTTCAACCTTCAAAAAAGTGTTTCATAGATTATGAAAAATGACTTCTAGTAAGACTAAAGTCACAGTGTGCAGGTAATTTGGGGCACAGGCATACAGATTTTACCGTTCCATAAGCTAACAATAAACATAAAAGCAAATGTTATTGCACATTTCCATAGACATGAAGGAGGCATTTTCCCATCCCAAAGTTTACTATAATTATATCATTCAGGTAATACTTTTCTTTCATTTCCTAACTCTGGTTTTCTTAGGCGAACTTCTGAAACTTACAGGAGCATTCATTTTTTTTAATGATAGTTGCAGGTGGCATGATTTTTCTGTAGCCTGGGGGGTGGGCACTACACCAATAGAAGACTTAGGTTGGGTTGGTAGATGCCATAAAAATTGGGGGAAGCAGTAACTAAAGAATCTGGAAGACACTGATGGTTCTACTGTCCAAACTACTCAACACTTGGTCTTCTCCTCTAATTTAATCTCCATCCGCACCGCCCTCTCCCCAGCCCTGATCCATAAGACTTTCAAAAGTCAATCTCTGATGATGTAGTGCTTTCTCTAAACCTGTAGAGACCAGTATTGGCTCCCTATGGTCTGCTCATCAAGTCTGGATTCTTTGGACTAATGTTCAATGACCTTTAAGATGTCCCCTCTTCCAACCTACATTATTGCCAATAACTCTTCATTATGAACCCTCGCCATGAGCTAATTGGATTTTGCACTGATTTCAAATGAGAGACAGTGCCCTATTTCAGAAAGCCATACACAGAGTAGCAGTTCCATAGGGGAGAAAGGTGTCCAGGCATAGGTTCCGAGTTAGATTATACATCATATATCAAGAGCCTTTAATGTTGACAGAATTTACCACTAACCTAAAATATAATTTGATCCTTGATCCTTTACAGTTGTGAATGCCATGGTGTTCCCCTATGCTTGTCTCGGGTGAGTTTAAGGAGCCCTGCCACCTTTTGCTTTCAATTGTTAAAGGATTAAAACAACAATTTACTGAGCAGCTGCAATGTCTCAGACTCTCAGGTAAGTATTTGTGTATGTAATTAATACTCATAGCGAGGCAGTGAGACAAGGCAACAATTATTCTCATTTTTACAGATGAGTACCAACGAAAATAAGTAGCCTTTTTAGGACAAATGGCCAGTAAGTGAACCAGGTTTTGAACTTCGATTTGTTTGCCATCTTTTCAAGGTGGACTTCCTGGAGGAGGTAGTTTGAATTTCATTACATTTGATTATTAATAAATTAATCCATTTTTATATTTTTTCATGTTTATTTCTTTTAAAATTAAATAAAACTAAATAAAGATCAATCACTCAGACTATTGAATATTTGCTTAATTTACTACTATGTTACCATTGACATGAACAAATTGTATAAAACTCAATTAATTTCAATAGTCCAGCAAAAATCCACCCCCATCTCTCCTTCTTAATAGAAGCACTGGTAAATGTCACAAATCATACTATTCTGCTAACCATTTTATCTCCAGTGTCTAGCACGGTACTTGGCACATGGATGGTGATCAATATCTCTTAAATGAATAAATGAAAAGCAAGTCCTAGGCTCAGGTTTGTACCAATGCTTTATGAGGATTCAAGAGAATTGAACAAGACAACTCACCCAATGACACTAAGCAAGTGATCACTCAAGCAAGATTGTTTGGGTACTTCCATATGCAGATTAGAACCTACGTGCTAAGTCTGGAGTATGGTGGATCTGGAGGAGTGGATGTTGGGTCCCTGTCCTCAAAAGCCCCAAATCTAATCTGGTTCCATCTTCCCATGCATTTCTTATTGGTTATATCGAGACACCAATGATGTAAATAAAACATTCAGATTTCTTGCAGAAATGTTACTGCATATCCTTCATGCAATAATGCAGCGCTTTGTAACAAGCTTCATAATGAGGCTATGAATTAAAGTGATGCATGGCTTTTCTGAGATACAATATGCATCACAACAGCCTGTATTAACAATTTAAAACCATATAATGTGCTTTATAAGCTAATAAAGTAGCTGCCTCTAAATGATTTATCAAATATGAATAATGCATCCAGAAATAACTTACAGGAACATGGCCAGCCTCCTCCTCTCCTTTGCTAGTTGGCTTTCCCCACAGATGATACTGATGACACATGGGGGCTGAGTTACTGCATTCTAGCCACCAGTCTCCAGCTCTGCCAGGAAGCCTGCCCGAGATCTCCCCAGAGCCTCCTGGCCTGTTGCTATTCCCCACCTTCCAGCCACCCTGTCTGCCTCTTTCCACCTCTGTGTCTCTCTATATCCTTTACCTGCACCTCTGGGATTCTTTAATTTTGGAGTTTTCTTCATTCCCTTATCCTTCCTGCTTCATTCAAGAGAAGTGATGGGCTACCCTAGCAAGTGTCCTTATAGGAGTAGTTATATATCTTAGATTAAACAGTTAGTAGATTAAATAGTCAGAAGGGAAAACTTCAAGGGCTCATAGCCCAGAAAGAGAATAGTTACACATGATATTTTGGCTTCTAAGATATATTCGCATAAGTGTTTAAAGGGCTCCAACCCTTAAATTCTAACTCTATGTCATGCTCAGAGCTTTGTGTTCTGAATCCTGTGTTTCCGAAATCGAAGGAGTGATTATTGGAAGACTCAAAGCATAGTCGATCTCTGTCGGGGATTCTTTGTGGAAACTTGAATTTGGGGAAATAAATATTCATATATACAAAACCAAAAGCACAGAGGGTGCATTTTCAAGAGAACATTGTTTCTACCTAACAATGACAATGCGCTAGCTCTTAAGAAACCCAGCGGACAGCCAAAACAAACTGAATTTGAAATAGTCATGAGCACTTGCTAGAAGAAAAAAAAAAATACGGCTGCTACAATCCTTAGCAGACATGCACAAGGAAAAAGTCAACTTTCTACAAATTTATGACATGAATGTGGGGGCTGGAAAATGGATTAAGATTCTAAAGAGCCCTAGCCACAGACTGAGCCTGTACCCACACAAAAACTGATTCCCATACCTAATGGGTAATGTGCTGAAGGCTACATGCAGGACAGAAAATCTGTGAGAAATTCCTTTCCACAAGTATACTGCTGCTGTCTTCGGAAAGTTGGAAAGTGGCAGTAAAGAGAAGAGAGATCTCTGGAGGCACAGAAAGCAGGATGCAGATTGGAATAAAGTAACAAAGAGAATTCCTCAGTAAGTCTAAAGCTTAGAGCTAGTCTGTAGAGAGAGGTTGCTCAGAATCTAGAGAGAGGAGCTTGTCTGTGAAGCATAAAGACGCCTTTGGAATATATCTGATATTCATATACCAAGATTTCCTGGAGGAAAAATCATGATATAGCCCTCAAAAGTTTGAAACTAGTGGTGAACTAAGTTAAATCAACCTACAATAATGCCTGGACATAGGTCATCAAAAAATTAAACTCACCCAGACCCCTTCCCCAATATTTCCTTAACAGAAGAAGCAGTGTGCTCTTTTTTTGGAATCGGACACCACTTATCTTATTCTCTATACCAAATGACTAGCATTCAAGCAAAAATTTCAAGGTACATGATGACACAAGAGAATGAACCTTATGTGTAAAAGAGAAAACATTCAGGAGATGACCCAGATGGAATAGACAAAAACATTTGAATGGTTATGATGGAACGTCCACTTCTGGCCATGGTGGAATGACTGTAACTCCTGCCATAGCAGCTGTAAACTGGATAAAACCCAGGTGTTCACTGGTTGTCAGGCATTAGAAAACAGGTAGCACAGGACTTTGAACACAAGAGAAGGGGGTTTCATTAAGTTGAACTCCTTTCACTTTCCTGGGGGAAAAAATCTTTATTTTGGCAAAAGTTGATGCAGCTATTATAGATCAGGACTGCCCTTTTGAAATGAAGAATAAATATAAATTTGAAGCTGCTGACATGGGTTGAATGTGAGGAATAAAATATTGGGGATGTGGAAGATGTGGGCAAAAGAGGCCCATAATACACGATGGGGATGCCCTATAGGTTTGTAGTTGAGACGGGCTCTATGTGCCCAGGAAGAGACCAACTAAGAATTACTGGAGAACAGCTGCTATGTTGAGAGTGGAGCAGACACTAGAGTTTTGGAACTAGTGGGATGAAAGTAATGCTGAGGATTGATGGAATAATGACTGTGTCCAACTAGAGAAAATTCATTAAAAATTCCTTGACAGCAAGCTAAAATAACAGAAAGGCTACTCCTTATGAGTAAAGATTTCACCTCAGACTAAGACCTGCCCTATCTCCACCTAAAAGGAGACTAAACCAAGCCTTAATAAGACCCTCAGGGGAAACAGGATTTGAAGGCTGTGTCTCATCAAGTCCAGAGGACTTGGGAAATACGGTGAGAATCTCACAGATCTGCATCAACAAATCAAAAGCAAGCCCACCTATTTAAGGTAATCAGTTTTTTCATGGCATTGCCTGCTGAAACAAGAACCTCTATTCTCAGCCATGTTTCTATACACAAACAATGAATAATCCAAAAAGGAAATTAAGAAATCAATTCCATTTACAATAGCATTAAAAATATCCATAGTAACAAATTTAATTAAGGTGGTTAAAGACTTGCATGCTGAAACTTATAAAACAGTCAAGAAATTACTGAAGACCTGAAAAATAATTGAGAGATATCCCTTGTTCATGAGTTAGAAGACTCAATATTATTAAGATTTCAATACTATACAAGATAATTCACAGATTCAATGCAAACCACAATAACCTCAAATATCACATTAGACTAGCAGTGGTTCTCAATCTTCTGGCCCTTTAAATACAGTTCCTCATGTTGTGACCCCCAACCATAAAATTATTTTCGTTTCTACTTCATAACTGTAATTTTGCTACTGTTATGAATCATAATGTAAATATCTGATATGCAGGATGGTCTTAGGTGACCCCTGTGAAAGGGTCGCTCGACCCCCAAAGGGGTCGCAACCCACAGGTTGAGAACCGCTGGACTAGATTGACTTTATAGACATCTATAGAGCATTTCATCCCCAAACTGGTGAGTACATATTTTTTTTCAAGTGCACATGGAACATTTTCCAGGATAAATTACAAATTAGGCCACAAAACAAACCTCAGTAAATTCAAGAAGATTGACCTCATACCAAACATCTTCTCTGACCACAATGGCATGAAACTAGAAATCAACTACAGGAAGAACACTGGGAAAGCAAATACATGGAGACTGAACATCATGCTACTAAGCAACCAAAGAGTCTGAGAGGAGGGAGAGAAACTTCTTATTGGGTTAGAGATTTACCTTGGAGTGATGGAAATGTTTGGGAGCTAGATAGAAATGGAGATTGAACAATATTTTGAATGTACTAAATGACTGAATTATTTTGATGCTTTACATGAAATTAATAAATTTCTTCAAAAACAAGTGATACAAGTGGAAATTGAAAATCTAAATGACTGGATAGTTATTAAAGTAATTAAATCATGCTGAGAAAACTTCTTATATAAGAAAACTTGAGGCCTGGATGGCTTCACCCTAATTTTATTAAGTATTTATGGAAGAATAATACCATCCTAGCTAATAAAAGAGAAACATGGTAATTAGCCGTAACTTTGCTACCCTTCCCATTGGCTAATCAGGGAGATATGCAAATTAACTGCCACCCAAGATGGGGCTGGCAGCCAGGCAGCTGAAGCAAACAGGGAGGCTTGCTTACTCCAGTGACAGAGAAAGCCAATGTTCCCCGCCTGCCACTGCTGGGCTCTGAGCTTGCAGTTTGAAACATTGTTACAAATATAGAAGCTAAACAAAACCCCAGAAACCTGCTTTCAGTCAGCCAGGATCTCAGAGCTGGAGTCGCAACAAAGTTTCAAATACAGAAGGTAAACAAAGTCCAGAAACCTGCTTTCAGCAGCCGAGGTCTGAGCTAAAGCCAGCTCTCAGCTCCAGTGACAGCCATAGAGTGTAAGTAAATCCCAGAATAAAAGAAAAAGGAAAAAAGGAGAGGCTGGGAGCTTCAGTCACCTGCCAGCCTGAAAACGGCCCTCAGCCCCTCACCCAGACTGGCCAGGCACCCAAGCGGGACCCCAACTCTGAAGGGGGTGTGACCAGCTGCAAACAGCCATCATCCCATTACCCAGACTGGCCAGGCACCCAAGTGGGACCCCCACCCTGATCCAGGACACCCTTTAGGGCAAACCAGCCGGCCCCCACCCATGCACCAGGCCTCTATCCTATATAGTAAAATGGTAATATACCTCCCAGCACCGGGATCAGCGGAGCCACGAAGCCTCCCAAACCCGAGATCAGCAGAGCCGCGAGGCCTCCCAAACCCGAGATCAGCGGAGCCGCGAGGCCTCCCAGCACCGGGATCAGCGGAGCAGCCAGGGCTCCTGGCCCCTGGAGCAGCGTGACAGGGGGCAGCGCCCAAACCCCCTGATCACCCTGTGGCTCTGTGTGTGACAGGGGGTGGGGCCACAACCTCCCTATCTGCTCTGCTCTGTTCATGACAGGGGAAGGCGCCCCAACCCCCTGATCAGCCCTGCTCTGTGCCTGATAGGGGGGAGCTCCCCAACTCCCTGATCGGCCTTGCTCTGTGTGTATCAGGGGGTGGCGCCCCAACCTCCCCATCGACCCTGCCTTGAGTGTGACAGGGGGTGGCGCCCCAACTCCCCAATTAACCCTGCTCTGAGCCCGACCAGGAGCTGCGGGGCAGGCACCTAGGGATTGGGCCTGCCCTCTGCCACTGGGAGCAGGCCTAAGCCAGCAGGTTGTTATCTCCCGAGGGGTCCCAGACTGCGAGAGGGCACAAGTGGGGCTGAGGGACAACCCCCTTCCCCCCTGCCAGTACACAAATTTTTGTGCACCGGGCCTCTAGTTTAAAATAATTACCGTGGGCCATACAATAGTAATAGTAACTGGGTTACTACACTGACCATTCTCCAATGTCTTTCTTCTCCACTTCACTCAGAAGAAAGAAGAAGAAGCTAAAACCCTTGCCGAATGCCATGCACCTTATAGATAGTGAACTGGAGACTCCAACCTCTGTCTGAGCCCAGAGGCCCTATCTGTTACCACTGTTCTGGTCTGTCTCCACTAAATGTCTTGCTTCTAACACTGGAAAAGCAGGTTTGAAATCCAACCTCGACCCCTCCTGCCCCCCAACAAAAAAATGGGCAAAAACCAATCACAGGGATGTAAGCTAAAACACCTGACATGTCTCCAAAGAATCCTTCAAACTAAGTCAAAATGAGAAAAGTGAAAATTAAACAGCGGGAGATACCAGGCAACATTCATAATATCAACAACATCTGGAAAGTTGTGTGATGCCAGGTATTGGTGACATTGTGGCCAGAATAGAACTCTGGTGCATTGATCATATCAGTGTCCTAAGCCATTTTGGAAATACTCAGAAGGACCTTCCTGTAATCAGGTAAGAATTACGGTAAATCACTTCTGTTCCTGAGCACACATCTCAGAGACGTTCTATACCGGCATCCGTACAAAGCAATTGATCACAGTTGTGGTGTGTGTACATGTGTTTTATTGTAAGCAACAATATGAGGAATATGCAGGGGAATGGATAAATAACCTATAATGGAAGCAATGAACTAGGTAAAATATGCTTCAGTATAGATTAGAAATATACTTTAAAAATAATGTAAGAACTAGAATGAGATTAAAACAATAACAAATATGCATGCCAAGCAACACTATCTAGTATGTATATTTATGGACACACGTGCTTTAGAGTGGAGATCTATTGATCAGTAAGAGGAATACAAATAGAAATCGGGAACAGAAGGAAAAAACAAAACAAGTAGGGCCCTTCTTTAATCAATAACAATACTGCTAGGTAACAAAACCCTGATAAACTGAATTTCAGCTCCTGGGATTCAAAAACGAAATCACTTTGAGATTTAAGAGAAGTTATTGATCCACCCCAGCAAACAACTTTTGGCTTCAGTTGTGTGCAAATATATGCAACACGGCTGTAAGCAGTGAAACCATAGCTCTGCCTCAGCTTTCTAGAACCAAATAAGCAAAATCACCCTAGGCTTAGGGCCAGCATGCCTTCATTCAGTTTAGACATTGCACCTCTGAGCACTGATTGGCCTCCAGGTTGTTTTTATTTCAGATTTCTATTGTGATTTGTGCCTTCTCATGGGTGGTAGTCTAACACATGAGACTACTATCAAGTTAAGGACAAATGACAGTCTTTGGAAGGAAGGAAGGAATGAATGAGTGCATGAATGCATGAGTGAATGAACAAACACATTTCATGCCCAATTTAATGGCACATCTGAGACACTGCAGGCCCTTGCCACCCCAAGACAAGAGAAACCAGGAAGCATAGAACCACAGCAGCGTCAGCAGGGGTGAGCTGTCTACAAAACTGGCTGGGTGAGAATAGAATACCTTCGTCAAGTTTTGAAAGAGAAAATGCTAAGCCACTACCTGAAACTCCAACTGGAGGCAATGATGGGTTCTCATCCAGGGGAGCACTAACGGCTCTGAAGTGGCATTAGAGAGATTGTCTCTCGTATGTTATTACTGTAGTTCATATTGACTCATTCTCTGCAGCTGAATTATCTTTAAAAAATTTATGGCGCATTTTTATGGCAACAGCCAATCATGCATATCATTAGTGTGCATCGCAAGGAGTTGAAGACAAGAGGAGACGGATGGCTATTCCATTATTGATGTAAATGAATTGCCAAGTGTAGCTAGCTTAAGAAACGCAACAAGGAGCAAAAGTCCAACCTCTGGCTCCGTGCACACACACACAAAACCTCACTAAACAAACTCATATTTTATCGTAGCAGTAAGTGAAGAAGGCAATTAAGTGACTTAAAACTTCAGACACTGCCGCCGGAATTTTACATCATAAGATAGAATTTAAAAATACTGTCCACTGGCATTTAAAAGAGGGACAGTCAGAATTGCAAATTCAGAAGGTGCTCCCTAGGTCATCACATGCAGCCCTGCCCTGGGCTGCATCCCTGCCAGGGCGCTGGGTGGGTGTACTAGTCCCTGATCAGATCTTGGCTGTCACTGGAGATGAACGGCCAGTGCTGCTCACAGAACAGAAGTCGCTTCATGAGGAAAGCAAGGTCACCAAATTAATAAACAGACCATTTGGCCACATGCAAAGCGTTTTTACCATTGACTTTTTAGGCTTCCCGGGTAAATTAGTTATTCTCTCTAAAGATAGTTATTTTCATCTTTAAAATGGAAAGCATAGTAGCATTACTCTAGGGAATGCTTTAGGGATTCAATAATAGCATGTACTTGAAAGTTATCAGCAAACTGGGTTCATGTTATAATCATGCTCATGACTGGTGATAGTCATCTGTTTTTAGGGCCACGGATGCAAATTGGGCCACATCGCCGTCACCAAAAGTACCACAATGAATTGCTCTCCATACTCATGAAAGCCTTCTGTACCACTTAGCCATTCTTTTACCTGCCTTTAGCCAGTTCCATTTTCCTTGCCTTCAGTGCCACTCTAAAATGCCATCCGGTCCTGAGGATGCTATCCGGTTCCACCCATTTTATATCTAATAGATACTGTTAGTTCCTGTATTATGAAGAGGCTTAGGTGACCAGACATGACCTATGCCAACTGATCCTGTACCCATGCACAGCGAATATGTTCAAATCCTTTGCATCCTTTGCCCTTTCCTTTCAGGCCCAGAGGAGGCCTATTTAGATTCAGCCAAGGCTCTTATATATGCTCTTTTTTAAAACTTTTTTTCAATTACACTTTACTTTCAATATTATTTTGTATTAGGTGTATAGCATGGTGGTTAGACAGTCATATACTTTACAAAGTGCCCCCCCCCACACACACACACATATGCTCTTTATCATCCCTTCCCAAAATAAAAAAATAAAATCTTGGCCCCCATATATTCATTCCGAGCTCTCAACCCAAATAGCTAACTATCTATTAGGAAACTCCACGTGGCTGTTGCATATAAAATTCATAGTGAGCATCTTTCAAATGGAATCGTGATTTCCATCTCCAGCCCACACTCCTACATTCACATAGTGAGCCTATCTCGCTACTCAAGCCATAGCCCCTTATGTCACCTTGGCATCTCCTCTTCCATATGCCTGGTATCCAATTGCAAAGTTGTCAGTTTTATCTTTAAAACTATTTCTTGAGTCCATTTACTTATCTCCAAATTAACAAATGACTAGTCTAATTCAACCTATGTCTGTCCTGAGAACTCCTGCAAAAAAACTCATGGCTGGTCTTCTTGACTCCTGTCTTGCTACTTTAAAAATCTAATTCCATGTCACACTAAGAGTTATATTTCTAAAGCCCGTATCCAACTGCATTCCAGGGGTACGCCTTTTATGACCTGCCCTGGTTACCTCAGAAGCACATTGCACTGCATTACCCCCTCATGCACTGTGCGTCTGGCAGACTAAGTGATTTTTCACCATTTGTCTTCCCATCTCTGTGGCCAATCCCTATTACCCATCCTCACTATGTCAGCTCTCTGGAATCGTTCTGGCACCCCAGACTGCATTGGATGCCCCTCCTCCGTGCTTTACATTACTCTGAATTATAGTTGTCTTTCCCACTGAAGTGCGAGGTTTCTTAGCATAGGAGTATCCAATAGGTAATTGGTAATGAAGTCACAGAATTTTTATTAGAAGTATATCTAATTATCTAAATTATAAAATACAGGCCTACTTATGAGCATGGCTATTATGTCCCATGGGTCGGTTTATAATCACCCAGTGCAGCATAGAATGGAAACAGGGCTCTGGACAGAGAGAGCCCTGGGGATCACCACCAAGATCATCTTATATGTGACCAAGGCCATGAAAAACATAGGAAGAAAAATTTTCAGGGGTACATGAAATTTCACAGCAAAACAACAACAACAAAAAACCCAGAAGAAAAAGGAGAGGGGGTGTAAGTCAAAGGGATTTTAATGTGCTGAAGTGAGATCATATTTGTAGAACTGCAGCTCATCCATAAAAAGAATTATCTGTCTGCAATTAGGGAGGACAAAATATAAGAAGCAAAATCAGGATGTTGAAGTGTAGTGTGGTATTTAGACTACACGAATACTGAAGTGTCGTAGGATAAACCTGGGGAAGGAAGTCAATGTAAGAAATGAAACAAAACAAAATCGCCTATGGAGACAAAGGAAGTCATGTGTAATTAATAAGTTTCACAAAACACACAAAGGATGAAGATGGATGGCCTTTTTACAAATCCCTTATATCAGATAAAATTGGGCTGAAAAAAAATCAGTGTATAAAGCCTGACGGTTGAAGGACTTCTTGTTCTGAGCTGCAGCTCACACCAAAGCCTTGAGATCCCATGATTCATGAATGCCATCGGGGTTATTTTTATACAGGCTAAGTCACCTGTTGGGGGCATGTGGTTCTGGGTCATTACACAGTGAATTTTCATAAATTAAACCTGCTGTCCCTTTCAGAAACAACATGGGCCAATGACTATGATTAAGTTGTCTATATTAATAAGTGGTTATCTCTAGGATAATTATAGTTTCCTCTAAGTGATTTGTATGAATGGGAAATGTCTTAAAATAGTTCCAAGTTATTTATATACTCACCTTTGATGTGTCCTGTGTGATTAAAAGTCTGTGTATGGATACCCAGAGGTTCTAACTTTAACATTTAGTTTAATACACTGAGTCGCTTCTTCCCAAGAAGGAAGCAGTATAGCCAATTGGTTAGAGAAACAGCCAATGGAGCAAAAGGCCTGGTTTGGGTCCCCAGCTCTAACTAGGGCATGTTGTCCATCTTTCTGTGACTCAGTCATTTATCTGTAACTTGGAAATAATAATAGTACGTAACCATTAGAGTCATTCTAAATATTAAATTAATGCATCTGTAAAGTGCTATACAAATAAGTCTTTGAAAACTTATTAGAACAGAGTCTGGTACAGGAGCATTTGATGATTTAACCATTATAATTCCAATAATTCTAGTTTTCTCTTTCAGATGGAGCGACATCTCTTGCTTGTTGTTTTGTCTTTGCTACTTTTTTAAACTTGTGGCTATGATTTACTAGAGTGAAAGAAAGCAAAGCAAAATAAGCAAAGGGCAAAAGAAGGCTCCTGGTGTGAATGAAGTCCATGGGAAACCAGACGTGAGCTTCCAAGGGTCCTCTCCCAGTGAGGTCAGGTAGGATACACCTAATTCCCCCAGCAAGGAGTTGGAACATGTGTGAAATGTTGCCAACTAGGGAAGCTCATTAGAGATTCAGTGTCATTGCTATTTTTGGAACAGTAAGAAGGTAATGGTGGGGAAGCAAAAGTTAACATAGAAAATTCCAAAATAAAAGGAAAGGGTAGAAACTGTAACGTAATTTTTAATATAATTTATATAATGTCACGTAATATTATAGCAGGAGTATTGTAATGTTTTCTTCAACCTCAGGTAAAACATAGCCTTGCAACTTAGGTATTTCCTATTTCAAATTCTGAATGTCTATTGCTGACAAAGACAAATGTTCCCTCATCGCTGATGGCTTGGCAGGCACGCCAAAACTTTTTTTTAGAAAAAAAATGGGAAAAGCCAGTTTCCCAACCTCTGAAGACAAGTGTTCAGTTGCAATGCAGAGGGAGATCTTTCCTGCCACCTGAGTCCCAGCCCTTGGGCCTTTGTGAAATATGATTTTAAGAATGTGCCCATCAGGAGCCAGTGATAAGGCTGGGTATGACTCACCCTGTCTCCTCCGCGGAGGTCCTATTTTGATGCATGTCTACTTGTTTCTTAGATATCTTAGAGTACCTATACGTTTCCAGGAAGCTGCTAAATGCTGGGAATACAAAGATGAACAACATGTAGAAGTCCTTGACCACAATTGTTTTTCCAGGTACAGGGTGAAAGATCATAGGCAGTAAAAAAGCTGGGCTGTGTGAATATATAATTCCCGAAGCAGTCCCATGGGAAAGGACTGATCGGTGGGAAGACGTCTGTACATAATGCTTTTAAGCACATGAAAGGAGTGATTAAATGTATGCAGGCGGTGGTAATGTGCATGGAGGAGTGTATTAGTACAAGACTTTACCAACTGGATATTTTACATTGATCTTTGAAATGAGAAATTGTCATTTCACAGTGAGGAAATAATATTCTAAAATTCATCACTCAGCGTCAAAAACCATTAGGCCAGATGAGGGACATTCTGAGAGTGAGGTCTGGAGCTCAGTGGAGACAGGGCTGAACCAGGAATCTGGGGCCTCATTGTAAATGTAAAAGGAGCCTGTGAGACTGGGAGAGTTCTACTTTGTCCCGTAATCACCGAGGGCACACAAACTGTCAAGCATCAAAATCATATGACACATTTTCCGTTTAGAAAAATGACATGAGAGGGAGCCAAGAGATCCATCGGGAAATGCCGGGAGAAGAGATCATAAACAGAGCAGGGTCCGTGAAAATGGCAAAAGGGGAGACTGACTGGAGACATCCATCAATGTTAGCAATCAAGAGGACTCGGGAACCAGTCCAAGGGGAAAACGTCACATAAGGAGGCGACGAGGAGGAGCCCATGATTTGGGGTGGAATGTCTCCAGCGATGAAGGCAGCAGGTTTGTGAGAAGAGGTGAGGATTTTGGTTTTGACCTCCTGTATGTGAAAGTTCTATGTAACATCCAAGAGCAGATGTCTATGGGGTGTGAAAATAAGAATCTGGGACAGAGGGAGGATTCTGGGCTCAAGGTAGAGATTTAGAACATAGGCATTCAAGTGGTATGAAAATAGATTAAAGTAGAAAAATTGGGGGACAGAATAAGGGGTTATTAACTATAAAATGTAAGGTCTAAATAGAGGATATGAAGTTTAAAATGAAGTGGCCAGAGAGGACAGAAAGACTGGGGACTCGCAAGCTAAGAGAGGCATTTTAAGACAGAAGGGGCCTTAGCAAGGCATCCAGTTCCCTGGAGAGGTCAAATACGAAAGTGCAAGAAACCGATGGACAACATTTAAGACACTGGCTTCACTGGATGAACACGGAGTTGGGGTTGAGGTATAAACCGGAGGTTTTGGGGAGTTTAAATTCAAGATTTGGGAAATTCAAGGGGAAAAAAAATGGATGTTTTGTTTCGAATAAAGAGAGAAACATATATGTGAAGGTACGCTGTCAATTATAAACACACTGTGTAAATAAAATGGGCTATGAAACAGAACATCACAGGATTCGGGCGACCTTACTTCAACCTACTCACCCTCTACTGACAGTCACTGGCAGGAGATGCCAAAAAATGCATCTCCATAACTTCATTTATGTCCTTTAGGACAGTGAACAAAGTATAGGAAAATAAACAGGGATCTGATTGTCCAGATTTACCTCCATTTCTCACAGCTCTACAATGGTTTCTGGGACTACCTGAGCCTGTCAAGGGCCAAACCGCCCAGTCCTGTGGTTAATAACCCCAGCCTTGGTCCACAGGATAAAAGGACCAGGAAGTCTCCAGCTTCTTTTTTTCCCCACACAAATACAGTTAATGAGGACTGCATTTCTCCTTTAAATTCTAAAGTTGGCTTCTTACTGAAGACAAAAGGAACAGAAAACAAGCAATACTAAGTGCTGACAAGTCCCTGAAGGCATGGAGTTCGCTTGTTCTTTAAAAGCTCTCAGCAGCCTTTGTGGAATTACCACAGTTCATTCCAGAGACAAATAAAAAACACAGTCTGTGGTGACAAGTTCATTCACCTTTAAAAGGGGGAAAAAAGCAAGAAAACAAGAATAACTTAAAAGTCTAAATGTTTGGTTTCAGATTATACTTTACTTTTCATTCCCCTCCTATCCATCTTCGAACCTATTTTATCTTTTAAAATATAAGAGTATAAGATATCAAAGGATGAAACAACCCCTCACTGGGGAAAAAAAAAAGTCTGACCTTGAAAAACAGGCCTTAGGGTAATGGGATTGTGGTGTCTGTGATTTATACTAAGGAAAAGAATCAACCTATCGAAAGTGCCTGGTTATACTGTTTGTCTTCCCGGTTTGGATCCTATACAAACTGGGTTCTTATAAAATGACCTCCTTTTCATATTAAAGAAACGGGACTGATTTTTAGCAATTTTATAAAAATTCTCAACTAAACCTTATATAGGCATCCTCTGTCCAAAGAACCCCATGCCCTGCCAATACTGCTGAGGTTTTCAGAGACAATTTCCACTCCTCACCCCCATCCTCTTCAGATATGCCAAGCACAGGTTTTGTGGAGAATGGATGAAAATGTCCTCAGCATTAAGAATGCATATGTTCTTAATGAATTTTATTTTAATTAATTAATTAATTGGAATATATATGTATTTATTGATTTCAGAGAGGAGGGGAAAGGGAGAAAGAGATAGAAACATCAATGCTGAGAGAGAATCATTGACTGGCTGCAGTCCATAGGCCAAGGCTCTATCCACTGAGCCAAGCCAGATAGGGCGAGAATTTTAACATCTTGTTATGTTGTCCCTTTTTTTCCGATTCTCTTTAGCCTGTGTAACTGACACACTGAAAACATGTATGAACTATACCAGGGTGACCCACAGATCCTCAACTGCTTATTCTTCAGAGGAACCTGAACAATAGAACTGGGGGGCGGGGGGGGGGGCGGGGGGACAAAACAAAACACCCACACGTACAATATTCACTATTCTTGTTCAGAAAAAAGGAAATACTTATCTTTTTACCCACCATGCCCTTTTCTGTTTTGTCATAGTTTTCTCCATTTAGGACCCAAACCTTTCTAGGTATTTTTAATTCTAATTGTTTTAATGTCTGGTCCATGCTTGAGGAATGACATTTCACCTTCTAATTGACTATTGGAATCACACAGAAAGCTGATGGTTTTTTAAATATAACCTTTTTATTTTGAACACTTTTAGATTTACAGAAAAATTGTGAAAATAATACTATTTCCATATATCCTGCATCCATTTCCTCTATTGGGAGGAGGGAAGCAGAGTTGGCCATCCCAGAATATGCCTTTTGGGATACTGATGATTTCAAGCTGGTTATTTTTAAAAAACAAAAGATTCAGTGTCCCCTTTACCTGCCTACAGGTATTCAAATCAAGAGACCTGCTCAGAAAGGAGGGTGCTATCCCTCAGTATCAAGATCAAAACTAAATACAATGGGCAGGGAGAAACCAGGACAAGTCTGTTAGAAGCCCCTCTGTGTCCCATTCTTTCTGGGGACAAGAAAGAATGTTTGCTCTTTCTCATCTTCCTGTGAGTTGCCTGCTTTCACTCTGACATTCCAGAACTTTGCCTCTCTCCCTTTCCTTAGTCCAGAATGGTATATAAGGCCTCAACTGCCTGGTTTGTCTTAAAGTCCCATATCAAGAATGTGGAGTTTATTCTAGGTCTTAGAATAAATATTTGAGACTATTATGACATCTTTTAAAAATATTTTTTTATTGACTTCACAGAGGACAAGAGAGGGAGAGAGAGAGAAACACCAATGATGAGAGAGAATCATTGATCGACTGCCTCCTGCACGCCCCACACTGAGGATCAAGCCTGTAACTTAGGCAGGCGCCCTGACCAGGAATCAAACCGTGACCTCCTGGTCGATGCTCAACCACTGAGCCACACCTGCCAGGCTAATTTTCTTTTTAATTGTAAAGCCATGCCATTTTTTTCAGTTGGTGGCACTGAAGATTGTTTTTGTTATCAGTGAAGGCTAATACTTTTACAAAGATACACAGCATAGCAACAATGGAGTAGCATTTGCAGAAATTTAGAGTAAGAAGACGAAACCTTGGCTACTGAATATAAGGATTGGCCGTTCAATGGGCAATAGCCCTTGGATGTGTGTTATGTTGTAAGTAAATATACCCAGAGTAAGACCTAACTTTCCATTTACTTACAAAAATGAGGGCTATGATAATCTCAGAGTCAGTATAGATGGATGTTGAAAAGATATGTTGAGATCAGGGATGGTCTTTTAGCTTTCTGGTTTCCATGGAATTGGTTCTCGGTGAAAGGACAAAGCAGAAACATACTCCCCTCCCTCTCCCCTATCTTGCCTTGTAGGGCTGGGCCCTCAGCCCAAGCCCCTCCGTTTCTGAGTGACCACAAGAATGCCGGTATTGACCTAACTCCCCCAACCACCACCTGAGTGGACCAATGAAGCTCCAGGAATGCAGCTAAGGTCCTGATAAGGCTATAGTGGGGGATGGCCCAAGCCTCAGAATGTGCTGGTCACTTCCTGACCTTTGTGCTGTAAGACCCTGATGAAAAACCCTGACCTAAATGACCAATATCTGTAACCCAAGGCACTCCCTAAGCCCACCCAAATAACTAGCCCTATATAACCTTTGTTCTCCTGGGACACGCTCTCTCGCCTTACCGCTGCGTCGGACAGAGGCTGGGAGCCAAACCTAGGTTTGATTAATAAGATTAATAAAGACTCCTTGCTTTTGCATCGGAAGAGGCTCCCTGGTGGTGGATTATTGGGGACTCCAAACTCCGGGCATAACACTCGGATGTTTGATTTAGTGAAATAAAAAAGAGGGCTTGCTGGCTCAGAAATATTTGGGACTTACTTTTACAATACAGAGTAGGTTCATCTTAAGTTACTTTGAATAATATGTGATATCTCTTTAGATAATGCCCTTCCTTCAATGACAGATAATAAAATGTTTAACAACATTGCAGTGTTTTCATTTTCTGAGAAAATCTATGCTCATTTCAAGTGAGTAGAAAGATAGAGTAAGTGCTAAATTGTCAAGATCAACAGCACATAGAAGCAGAGCATTTAGGTTTGGTATAAGACTTGGCAGAAATAGAATAGAATGTCAAATTCTTGCAGAATAACTTTCCAGACAAATTGTTGACTTTTTTCCAAGTGAAAATAAGTAAATATTGGGTATGCTTTTTAATGAAGATCTTAAAAAAAGCTAAGGATAAACCTAATACAGTAAACAATTTGGCTATAAATTGTTATGTTTAAGTTGGGCATTACTTAGAAGCAAGTTAAAGTTATTTAATTGTTTTGCCTACATGTGATAAATCTATATTCTTAAACATTAGATTATTTTTTATTAGATTAGCATATTGCAAGGACTAATACAAAAAGTACATATATATTTTTCTAGTAATTATCTAAATTTTTTTTTCTCGTTTCTATTGGTTGAAGACTTTCCTTAGCTTTAGTTTTAAGAAGATATTGGGAAAGTTTAGCTAACAATTTATAAGTATTTAATTGGACTCTTCTGGGCACTAGTCCAATTATTCTGCCTAAGTGTTGGGAGTTTTTGCTTATAGGGATTCTGAAACCATTGCTAATTCTTTTTTTTTTTTTTTTTGAATTATACATAGTGTAAGTCTACTGACTTCCAGATCAGATATAATTTTATTGCATGCTGTAGAATTTTCTGGGACTTCTAAAAATAGTTCTGCAGTACATTTTATCTGGCAGTTCCATTTGCAAATAGTTCTCTACCTATTAAATTTGCAGGGTTATTATTATTTTTTTTATCAAACAGGAGAAAAACTGTTCCCCTGTAATCATTCTAAAGTAAGAGTTTCAGGTTGAGACTTGGAAAAGTGCTTAGGATAGTTAAAAATTTCCCTATTTGAGTGGATTTAGTAATCAAAGCGATAAGATATGCTATGTTAGTGGAATTAATGGCAGATACAGTGACATTCATATAAAATAAGAAAGCTATATAGCTGGAAACTCATCTTAGCTAATGTATCTATCTTTTCTTTTGGAGCACTTTCTTATAATGTTGAATAGACCCAAGAAGACAAAACATACAGGACCACAAATTTACATAAAAATAAAGTAGAATACACATATTCACCCTAGTAATATAACTTCAAATCAATAGGTCTAATTACATTCGATGATGACCTATATGCAGACAGGTCTTTGAATAAAATATTCATAAAATAAAATAATTATATAGTTATCTTTGATTAAACTTGTTGTAGAAAACTGATAGTTCCACTTATGTTTCAAAATGTTTTACATATTAGCTACAAAAGATGTGAAAATGAAAGTAAGAAAATAATCATATTAACAATGTCATAAAAATAAAATCCTTAGGAATAAATTTTATAAAAGATGTATGAGATTTTTATACTGAAAATTACTACAAAACATTGCTGAGAGAAATTACCAAAGATCAAAATAAATGCAGACTTCCCACGGTCACAAATGGTAGGACTTAGCATCATTAAAATAGTAATTCTTTCCAAATTGATGAATATATTTTATGAAATCCCTATATAAATCTTAGCAGGGTTTTGTGCAGTAATTGACAGGCTGATTTTAAACTTGATATAGAAATGCAAAGGACCCAGAATAGCCAAAATATTTTGAAAAAGAAGGAAAATGTTGGAAGCCTTATTCTACTTAACTACATATCCTACCATAAAGCCACAGTAATTTAGGATAGTTAAAAGGCGTAAGGTAAGGGCATAAGTGTGGGCATATAGGTTGATGTAGCTGAGTTGGTAATTTACAAATATCCTCTTAAATTTATGGTTAATCAATTTTAAACTAAGTTTCCAGGACAATAAAATGGGAAAGAATAATCTTTTCAACAAATGGTGCTGGAACAATTGGATATTCACATGCAAAAACAAACACAAAAACAAAAAGCTAAGCCTTTTACCTCACACCATATAACCATACACAAATATTAACACAGTTATTCATAGTTCTACATGTAAAACTATAATATTTCACAAAAATATAGGAGAAAAATATTCTTGACCTTGAATTACGCAGTTTTCATATACAATACGAAAATTATAAGCCACACAATAAAATGATAAATTGGGCTTCATTAAAATATAAATAAAATTGTACTTCATATTATGACATTTAAAAGTTGAGATTAAATAGGTTGGAAGAAAATATTTACAAGTCATATGTCTGATAAAATACTGGTATTCAGAGGATAATTACAACTCAATAATAAAAAGACAAACTACCCAATTAAAATCCGATAAAGCATTTGAAAAGATACTTCACCAAAAAAGATATATACATTGATAATAAGCACATGAAAAGGTGTTTACAAGAATTAGTCATTTGAGAAATATAATTTAAAACCACAATGAGATACACCTACTGGCAATATTAAAAGGCATAATATCAAGAATTTGTAAGGATGTGGATAAACTACAAGCACCATAATTTTGAAAACAGTTTTTCAGTTTCTTACAAAGTTACACAGAAGTACTCATAAAAATCTAAAAAAGAAAAGTGAAAATATGTATGTATAGAAAGATGTAGATATAAACTCTTGTAGCAGATTATTGTAGCCAAAATTGAAAACAAAGCAAATGTCCATCAATCCATCAACTGGTGTATAGAAAGGAAAACATGACATATCCATACCATGGAATAATATTCATCAATGAAAAGGAATTAAATACTGATATGAGCTACAATGTGGACGAAAATCAGAAACAGTATCCTAAATAATATAGATTTCCTTTCCATCACTCTCTTACACACACACACACACACACACACACACACACACACGACATAATGGATGATGCAATTTATATGAAAAACCCAGGCAAAGCAAACTTACACATGCAGAAAGCAGCTCATTGGTTACCTGGTCCTGAGGTTGGGGGAGTATGCTTTAACTAAAAATGTGCTCATGGAAATTTTGAAGAGTGATGGAAATGTTCGAAGACTGCATTGTGTTAATGGTGAGTTAAAACTATAAACTTACTAAAAATAATTGAATTATATTCTTAAAGTAGGTGAGTCAATTTTATGTTATGTAAGTTGTGCTTTGATATAGCTTTCAATAACATCATGGATACACATTTTTCTCTCTTTTTAATATAAACTATTTGTTAGGTTACTTTTGTGATACCTAAAGAAGAAAAATGTATTATCTCTTCTATATTCTAGAACAATCTTGAAAGAAATTGTTTTTATTAGTCTTTCCAAATAATGAATTCGGTTTTCTATTATCTCTATTATGTTTACTTATATATTTATTAAGTTAAAATAGCTTTACTAAAATATTCATATATAAAATTCACCCTTTTGTAGGTTACATTTCAATGGTTTTTAGTATATTGACAGAAATTTGCAACCATCACCATGGTGTAAATTTAGAACATTTTCCACAGCCCCCTCCCGAACTGTACCCATTATTAGTCATTGATCATCCTTTTCCTCTTCCTCCCAGGCCTAAGTAACCACTAATCTACTTTAGGTCTTTATAGATTTACCTATTCTTGATATTTTTCATAAACACAATCATATAATAGAAGGATTTTGTGACTGGCTTCTTTCATTTTACGTGGTTTCAAGGTTCTTTCCAGCTATGGCCTGTATCAGTGCTTCTTCCGTTTTGTGGGTAATCATATCCCATTGTATTTTATACCACATTTCTTCATCTATCACTAGTTGATACATAGTTGGGTTGTTTCCACTCTTTGGCTATTATGAATAATGCTGCTATGAACATTCATGTATAAGTTGTGTAAATTTATGTCTTCAGTACTCTAAGCTATGCACCTAAGAGTGGAATTGCTGGGTCATATAGCAATTCTATGATTAACTTTTTGAGAAACTGCCAAACTGTTTCCCAAAACAAATGTACCATTTTTACATTCCCCATTAGCAATATTTGAAGATCTCAATTTTTCAGTATTTTGGTCAACACTTGTTATTGGCCTGTCCCTGATTTTAGTCATCCTTGTAAACTTGATATGTTATCTTATCATGACTTTGACTTTCTCTATTGCCGAACTATGTTATCTTTTCATGTGCTTATTAACCATCTGTATATATTCTTCGAATAAATTTATATTCAAATCCTTTGTCTATTTTTTAAATGAGTCATTTTTAGATTGTTAAGTTATGATAATTCTTTGCATAGTCTAGATACAAGCCCCTTAACAGACTGATGGTTTGTAAATAATTTTCACTTTCTTCACTACTGAAACACCAAATTTTCTCATTTTTATGCAGTTTGTTTTATTTTTTATTATAATACTTTTGCTTTCAGTGTCATATCTGAAAATATTTTGCCTAATCCAAGGTCATTAAGATTGTACCAGTTTCCTTCCTTCTATGTGTTTTATCATTTGTTATGTACATTTAGATCCTTAAAACACACACACACACACACACACACACACACACACAACACACACACACACACACACTCCCTGATCTTTGCATGTGGTATAAAATAGGGATCCAAATTCAATTTATTGCATTTGGATATCCAGTTGTCTCAGCACCATTTCTTGTAAAGACTGTTTTTCAACTATTTAATTATTTTGCTGAAAATCAGTTTACCATATATGTAAGAGTTAATGTTTATAGTTAAAAAAGAATAACAATCAGTTATAATATCTTTCATCTTATATCTGACAATTTGGAAACAAAGTTGGAGATGAAAATGCTAGCCTACACTTTATAAAAGTGTAGGAGTAGGAAATATTTAGGATAAGGGGATCAATTCCATAATAATTCATTAAACCCACACAATGAATACTGGCAAGCCTTTCACTTTTTTCTTAAAATGTAAAGAGAAATGCATGTCAAACCATCACATAAAAGCCAAGGCTAGATACTACATGTAGCTGTGGATGGTAGAGATTGAAAAAGTATGAACAATTAGAAGGGCAATAACAACTACTTTAATAAGTAAAAATATTCACTGAGAGTAAATTATATTTCCACCTCTCTGTAAAACTTTCTCCTGGAAAATTTAGGACAATGTCATTGCATAAAATATTGATTTGACAAATACGGCAGAATATGGGTCAGTCTGATAAATTATATTGGAAATCGTATAACTACAAAATGTTATCTGTCAAAAAGCCACATCAAATGACTATTTGTAGAAAATTAAGCCCCATGCACTTAAAACTGGATTTATTTCTTTACAATTTTATTGAACAGAATTTACCATTAGCGTGGACACTGGAAGACCTTGATTTTTTTTTCCATATCCTACTATAATTTTCTTTGACACCTTGGAAAGTAATTTAAACTCAATAAAATGAAGATAATTGCTCTTACCTCACAGAGATGTAGAGAGCATTAATGAGATCATGTCTGCAAAGTGATTCAAAGTCTTTAGTTGGTCATATAAATAGCAAGCATAACTATATTTTTCCAGATGTCTAATAATGATAACTATAAATATGATGAACTGAAAAGTTAAAAGGCTGCCAGTGAAAGTAAAATGTTTTCATTTTAATTGCTAGGCATTTAAATGTTCCCTCTTGCATGTTTGGATTTAGGAAATGCACAAAATTTTAATTATGAGTTCCATTTTAATAAGGACATGTCCCCCAAGTTGAGACTCAAGAGTAGGTAACTTACAGCCAAATAGGGAAAAACTGAACTACCTCTTCTTTGCAATTATGTCTAATACATCACAATAGAAGTTTAATAAAATAACTTATAGCATAAATTTTAATGAAACCTATACATTACATCTTCAAAATGTTTCTTAATGTGAAATAGAAGACCATGACTTCAGTTCCAAATCCCATTCCTCAAATGTCATACCTCCCGTGTGTCTTGATTCCTGAGCTGATAACACCAGATACTAATATAATATATTCAGTTCCTAGCCTCTTAAATATTTCTCAGTGCAGAAATACTCATAACCAGACCCAAACTATTTTTAAGTTCAGAGCCTGCACTATAATCCTACTGCTGTCAACCGTTTGTGAATTAAAGCACTTATCTTTGAAACTGAATTGCATTTTACATTTAATGAGCCAGAAAAAGCAATGTTGATTCTAACGGGAACAGGCATGATAATCTCCTGGCAGAGACGCTTTTCAAAGTACTAATTCTTGGCAGCTATGGTGGTTCACTGTCTACTGTACTTGGCCTTGGGGTAGGCATTGCAGACAGGGACTTTGAAATGAGACCAGACATTAGGTCTGGATTCAATAAATGCCAGAGTAAAAGAGGTCACTCTCTCCAGCAACCAGCAGGGTAATTGCATCCTAAAGGAGAGCAAAATTTCTTGTCATGTCCCATGTGGAACCCTGGGTTGCGCTGATCTGACTGGTTATTGTTGGATCTCATCCAACAGGTTGTCAGGATTCAGTGGTCCATCACACTCCACACACACAAATAAGAAAACCAGGCAGAGAGACTAAAAATTCCACTAGCTTCTTAGAACAGAAATACAAGTGTTATTTTTTTTTTTTAAAAAAAAAAACCTCCTTCTGTAATCCATCAAAATTAATGAGTTTATTGCTGTATATTGGAGTTGAAACAAATGTATTCATTTATCCAGCTTGATGCTGCTTAAATAAACTTTCTTTCTCCACAAAATTGGTATAGGAAATGTCTCTTTTCTCAAAGCCATATTGCTAGTAGTTACTTACTGGAAAACAATCTGTTGGAATTTTAAATTGGCAATTATTAATATTCAAGTGTAAGATCATCAAAGGTTTGCCTATACATGCACATACAGACACATATGTACACACATAAACACACCTGACTCCAAACCATTACTATTTCCCATCTCCATCTTCATCAGTATTACCAACAGCTAAAGGAATTAGGGTTTGGATATGCCTTGGATGAGAGACAAGCAGGCTGGGAGAAGACAGGAAATTCTTATTTGAAATGGAATTGTTCTTCCATAACACAGGGTTAATCTTTCCGCCATAATTCAGGAGGCAGTGGTGAAAACACATCTTTCTAGAGAGGAAATGAACCAGACATTCTATAATATTAGGTAAGAATATCTCCTTCATATTAGAAAGGAATTAAATAAAGAAATACATATTTTAAATTAAATGCAAGTTTTATTTAAAAATTGGCCGAACCAATGGACATGGACAACAGGGGGATGAGAACATGAGGGGGTGGGGGGAGTTTGGGGATTAAAGGGGGGATGAGGAGACATTTGTAATACCTTAACCAATAAAGAAATTTTTTAAAAAAATCGATGGGGAAAAGGAAACTTCTGCTTAGTTTCTTGTATTTAACCATTGGTGTAAAAGCGAATTAAGTGGAAATTCAAAATGAAATTAATAAAGCAAGTTCATTTATAATAACATTAAAACCCTTGCATACCTAGAAATAAATTCAACAAAGAAGTGTAAGACTGATGCACTAAAAATTATAAAACATGTTAAAAGAAATCAAGATCTAAGTAAATGGGAAGATACCTTGTGTTGATGGATTAGAAGACAAGATTGTTAAGATGTCAATATTCTTCATATTTATTCAGTCAATTCTTTTAAAAATCCCTGCTAGATTTTTTCTAGAAATTTAGAGGCTGATCTAAAATTTATATTGAAATTCAAGGACCCAGAATAGTTTTTTAAAATCTTGGAAAATAACAAAGTTGGAAGATTCACGCTTCCTGATTTAAAAACTTACTACAAGATACATTAATCAAGAGAACCTAAGGGTAGACAAATAGATCAAGTGACAATAATTGAGATACCACGTATGAACCCGTACATTTGTTGGCAATTGATTTCTGACAGGATGCCAAGAGAATTTAATGAGGAGAAAAAATAGTCTTTTTAACAGTTGGTGCTAAAATAACTGGACATTTACATGTAAAAGGATAAAGTTGTAATCCTATGCCCAAAAATATACCAAAATTAATTCAAAATTATTTGAAGAAAAGCATGTAAAGCATAACATTTTATAAAACAAAATGTACCCTTGGATTTGGCAATGGATTCTTAGTTATATAGCATCTGAAGTAAAAACAACCAAAAAATTTGATAAATTAGACTTTTTCAAAATTAAAAATATTTAGGCATTAATGAATCCTATAAAGAAAATAGCAGATCAACCTACAGAATGAGAGAAATATTTACAAGACATGTACCTTATAAAGTTAGCACATAGGAAAATATGTATATATATTAATATTATATATTAATATTATTATATCTTATTATTTAACAATAAAATACAAATAAATCAATTTTGAAAATGGATGAAGAATTTAAAATAACATTTCTCCAAAGAAGGTATAGAAGTGGTCAATAGCCACTTGATAAAAGCTGCTCAACATCAATAATTATTGAGAAAATACAAATCAAAACCAATTCACACAATCAGGATGACTAAAATAAAAATAGATAATAACAAGAATGGGGGGAATAGAGAAATTTAAATCTTCATACAAAGCTGATAAATATGTAAATGATGCAGCCACTTTAGAAACCTGTTTGGCAGTTCTCTAGAAGTTAAACATAAAGTTACCATATGACCCAGCCTTAGCAATCTTAATTATATACCTAAGATGAATAAAAACATATGTTCACACAAAAAATATACAGACACATTTATTATAACTATATCTTTAATAGCAAAAATGTGGAAACAACTCAAAAATCCATTAACTAATGAAAGGGTCTACAAAATAAAATAATATTCAGTCATTTAAGAGGAATGGAGTATTGAAACATGCTAAAACATCGATGAACCTTGAAAATGTTATGCTAAGCAACAGAAGCATAAAAGGCTACATATTGTGTGATTCAGTTTATATGAAATATTTAGAATAGGCAAATCTATAGAGGTAGAAAGGGAATGAATAATGGTTGTCAGGGGCTGGTGGAGTGGAGAAGGAGCAAGAGGGGAACAAGGGTCGAGCAGGACTGCTAACGGGTACAGCCTGTCTTTAGAGGATGATGAAAACATTCTGGAATTAGCTGTGATAATGTCACACACGTGTGAATACACCAAACATCTCTAAAGTGTGCTTTCAAAATAGCAAATTTCATGTTATGGGAATCATATTTCAATTTACAAAAATCACTGGAGAACTGTATCAAATTACATGTCAATGAAGAACTGCTGTATAAGAGCACGGAAGAATCATAACATTCAAACAGGAGTGCAAATGGTTTTCAATTCCGTCCCTTTTCTCCCTGTACACCAATAAAGACCCTGCGAAGTAAATGTTTTGGGAATTATAATATAAAAAGTAGACACTAGGCATATTTTATGGTATTAGAAACATATAATTTCTTCGTATGATACTGACTATGAAATTTTATCATAGGTCTGATATAGTAAGTTTATAAAATGTCTCTCTGCTGCTGTTCATCTCCTGGCCCATGTCTATTTTAACCCTAGAAGGCAGGATGATCCTTCAATAATATAAATCAGTTTATAACACTTCTGGGTTCGTAACCTTTTCATGAATGCTCATTTCATTCAAGAAGCTTAAAGTTAGTACAAAATCTATTCTTTTTTTCCTCCAGCTTTAATTGTGTCTGAGAAGAAATGGGTTCTATTCTCTGGTTACTTTGAAGAATATTTCCTTATCATTGATTCGAAAGTGTCTTTGGTGTAATTTTCTTTCTATGTATCCTTCTTGGGGTCTTTTGAGCTTCTGATATTTTTGTGTTTAGGCTTCATCAAACTTAAAAATGGTCTTCCATTTTTTCATGAAATATATTTTCTGTCCAAAACTTTTTTCTTTTCTTTTTTTTTTACTCTTTTGACAATATTTTTATCTTCTTTATATTGTCCCACAGGCTAGAGAGGCAAAATTCATTATATTTTTCTGAACAGGGCAATTTTATTTATTTTTTTCACACATTTTTAACTAGGTTTTTTTGTGTTTTAGTTTTAATCATTTTTATTGCTCTTTCTTCAAATGAATTGATTTTTTTTATTGTTCAATATGTTGTTTAGTCTATTCAATACTATTTTCCCTTAAGACTTTTTCGTTATATTATTTTCAGTTGGTTCTATTTTGTCATTGCAGTTTTTTAATTGAGATTGCATATTTGTTACCTCATTATGTCAAATAATATTGCAAAATATTGAGTAATGAACAATAACTAGAAAATACGTTGCACTCACACTGGTAAATATTAAATAGAGGCATAAAATTGTTATTATAAAAAAGTGTTTTTATCTTATTTTCTAAAAGGATAATTTATTGATTGAATCATGGTTGTGTGGTTCACTTCATGTTTAAGCAGATTACTATTAGCTGGTTTGATGTAGAAATGACCACTAGGAAATGACTACTGGGGCAACTCTTGTCACTGACACAAAAACACAGGGCCAGAGGCTGTGTCACAATCATAAATGTGTTCTGCACATCCTGACATAAAAAATGTTGGAGTAATGAAAGAAAGGCAATATTGGAATTGTACAGTGCCAGCAACTATTCTGTGTCAGTTCTTCAGATCACCAGACATGGAAAATTATGAGGAGAACTCAGGGTTTAGAAACGCCTGGTCTAAAGTGATTTCCTATGCTAAAAAGTACATATGCACTATATGTGTGTATGTGTTTTTTAGAGAAAGCACAGGGGAACTTGAAAATTTCTGTTTTTATTGTTTACTTTGGTTCTTAATAAAAGTTCTCTATGAAAAAAAGATAACAAATACAAATCTAGAATATTGTAAGACCTCTGTAGAAAGAAAATAAAAGTTGTCAGCTAAGAGGGGAAACTTTCACAATGTTGAGCACATTAAATAGACACCTTCTTCATGATGCTGGAGACAGTCTTGTGAAAGAGGCAGAGAGAGACCCAAGTCCCCTGATGTCCCAGTCGTCACATGGTTGAGTCTCCTCCCGGCCAGTGTTAACACTTAAGCCTGAGGTAAATGAATAAACACTGGGTCATGGGAACCATGAAATTTAATAAAGAAGGTAAGAATTGTATGTCATTTCTGGCATCCATTTTCCAGTCACTTGACACTGTTCCCCAAAGACATCAGCAGAGCATCTGCTGTGCTGACAGCATGAGTAGCTTGACATTTCTTCTGAGAGATGAACTATTAAGGTGTTTGGGAGGGTTAACAGAGCCCGGCAGGGAGCCCCACTGCTTTGAGCCACTTCCTCAATTTGCTTCCCAAACATCACAGACATTTATATTTTTCCCGTAATAACCACGGAAGGACAAAACCACAGTGAGTTTTTGATACCAAATCTGCTCTAGGCACAGTGCCCTGGCTTCCACATTGATGGCAAGCAAAGAACGATTAAAAGTTTTCCTTACAAAAGCTATGAACATCTACTGCAGGCCTTAGGTGACCATGGTCCAGACAGAGTAGATGATCGGTTTTCATCAAATTTTCCCATTACAAAGACAGACAGGTTTTGAATTACTCTACTGCTTTTTTGGGGGGGAAGGGGAGAAAAAATATATATATACACACACACACACACACACACACACGCACACACACACATAGATATACACACACACATACATACATACACATACACACACACACACACCTATATATATATATACACACAATTGCATCAAATGCCTATGGTAAAAATTTTAAAGCCATGCAAGAGTGTAGAATAAAAAATAAATTTGACTCCAGATTTATAGGATATAGCACAAAGATAACCAGCATCACCAGTTTCTTTTACCTCTTTTAATCAGCACTTATAAATTTAAAGTATGTTTAAGAATGACTGCTTTGTATTCCATTTCATGAATACATTTTTAAGTCTATATCATGTGGTACTAATGCTCCATTTAATACTGTGTTAATAAAGATATGAACACATTCATGGAAAGGCAATGGAACTTGGTTAAAATCTTGAAATCTGGAGGCAGACTATTTTGAATCAAATTTGAGTACTTTCTAAAAAAATGTAGTTTTGATCTTAGGCAAGTCACTTTACCTCTAATTTGTTTTCGTTTCCTTATTTGAAAAATGAGATCATAATTGTACTGGCTTCATAGTGTTTTGTGAGAAATAAATGAGTCGGTGAGTACATGCACAAATGGAATACCGAGGGCAATACAGATGTATCTTTTAAAAGGTATCACATATTTTTATTCCTACTGATTGAATCTGAAACATCCATTTCTCATTCATTATTAATAACAGAATATTCTAGCATTTGCCATTCTGATAAGATGAAAATTGCATTTCATTATTACTCTTAATTTTATTTTTTAATAATGAAATAAGTAGAAGTATTTATATGTTCATGTGCCATATTCATTGGATTTCCTGGTGAACTCTCTCCATTTCCTCTTCCTATTTTACCACTGTGTCACTCATCATTTCCATACCGATTCACACAAGTGCTTACATCTTATATATGACAAGCATGTTTTCCTCAGTTTGTTTCTTATCTGTTGTTGACTGTTTTGATATTTATATCAGGCCAAGACTTAAAAAATATCAATTTAAATAATATCAAGTCAAATTTACTAATTGGTTTTATGAGTTCTGTGGTTTTATCTGACTTAGGTAGACCTTTCATCATAATGAGGTAGAATCAATAGAGAGCCCAAGGGGAAAATCACTCTATCTGGACATAATATGTTGTAGAGGTGGTCCTGTAGATCGGTGGAAATAATAACTATTTTCCCAAGGGGAGATTGGATATCCACATGAAAAAAAAACACGTTGTTTCACCCTTTGTTACAGTACACACGTTTCAAATTGTGGGGGATTCTACATCTATAGATGAAAGTCAAACTTTTCAGAAGATCATTTAGAAGACTATTTTCATAATCTTGAGGTAGGAAAAAAATGTAAGGACATTGAAAACCACTAACCATAAAGGAGAGAATGATAAATTTGACTACCAAAAGTAATAATTTATCTTCACTGAAAGCTACAAATGAAAGAACAGAACAGCAAGTCAATGAGTAGGAGATGATATTTACAACTAACGTAATAAACAAACATTTTATAGCCAGAATATATAAAAAATATCTTCAAATAAATAAGTAAAAAAATACACTGTTGAAATGTAGACAAGAATTTTAAATAGGAACTCTACAAAAGAAGATATCTAAATGGCTATAATGAAAATGTGTGAAGACTCATTAGCAACCAGAGAAATGCAAATTAAATAAAAATAAAATGTCACTGCATATCAACTACAAAAGACTGACAATACCAAATGGGGTGAGAATGTAGAACACATTGCTAGTGGAAATGTACTACATTGGCAAATAGTTGGCATTATCAAGTGAAAGATGATGGGTGGTCATGGTTTTGCAAGGTAGTCAAATTCTGGATATATTTTGATAGGAGAGAGAACAGATTTTCTGTTGGAATGTATGTGGTAAAGAAAAGAACGGGTAGATTGAAGAATAGTTCCAAGATTTAATCTGAACAAATGGACAGACAAGATTGTCCTCAATTAGTGTGAAAAAGGCTGCAGAGGAGCCTTTATTTTTATGGAGGAGAGAATGGTTTGCAAATCAGCTTCTTGCCACGTGAATTTGAAATACCAGTTATGAATCCATGGGATGACATCAAGTAGGCGGTTGCATATAATTCAGGGATAAGGAATTCAGGGATAAGGTCTAGGTTGGGGAAAATACACTTGGGAGTCATCAGTGAATAAAAGGTATTCAAAATTATGTAACTGGAAATGATTACCAAGACAGCAATTATAGAGAATAAAGTGAGTTAGTAAGAAGACTGACCATTAGTTAATCTAGTCCCACCCCCATCCTCAACCCCATCCCCACCGCCCTCTGAGATTCATCAGTCTGTTCCATGCTTCTATGACTCTGGATCTATTTTGTTTATCAGTTTATTTTTTCATTAGATTCCACATTAGAGTGAGATCATGGCGAGGGGTGGTGGGTCGGTGGGAAGAGATTAACCAAGGGATGGAGGCGGGGTAATGGGGCTAGGTAAGACAAGGCTTGAGGTTTGACTATTGATTTAGAAATGTGGAGGCCATTGGTGACGTTGATTACAAAATGTTCAGAAGCCTGGTGGAGGTGAAATCCTGAATGAAGTGGGTTCAACATTGATAAGGGATAAATCAGTAGAAGTGAATATAGTCAGCACTGTTGGAGAGTTTAACTCTAAGGGAAAGAAAAGTGCAATAGCAAAGGGGTAAAGTAAGGTGAGAGAATAGGATATGTGCATGCTGATAGGAGAAATGCAGTAGAGAGATAAACTTTAATGGCACACAAGAGAGAAAATATTGAAGCAATATGCAAGAATGGGAAAAATCATAAAATCTCCCATGAAAGCAGATGAACGTCTGTTCGGAGCATATGTAATTCATTTATGATAACATCAGAGAAGAGGTACCATGGGGGCCTGGCTGTAGAGTGGTGAGTGGTCAGATGTAATAATAGAAGCCCATGAAATATATTTTCTTAGGAAGTTTATGTTCTCAGGAAAATAGGAAAGAAAGGCATCAGCTGTGCATGAAGAATGGGAGAAGGTTTATGGGGTTTATGAGTGAGAAAATAATATATTATCTTCTAGAAAAGGGGGGATGTGAATGGTCAAGGGATTTCTAATAAGAATTCCAGGAAGCATTAAAATAGTAATTTTCACAGATTTTACGAAAATATGCAACAATGTAACTTTAAAAAATATAAAATAGTATTTTTTCCTTTATATGCTAAAATCATTTATTGTGTTCTAAGAATATTTGGTGAACCAGATAAATGTGGTCAGTGTCTTCCATGAGTTTACAAAACTCCTCCTCCTGTGAGGCAGTCCTCTTGGGAAGCTAAGTAATAATTTTTATTGCTTTACTACTGAGAAAACCAGATTTTTATTCACCCTTTAGTTATGCATTCTGAATACACAAACACAAAAACTATACAAAGAAATTTAACTTCAGATATACTTCATTTTAAAGAACATAATTCTTATGTTATTTCAAACTAAGTTATCAATCTGCTTTTTATTTCCTATCTGCCTTCTGGATTTTAAGGGCAAAAACAATGTTTTCAACACCACCTGGTCCTAGAATGGTGCTGGCACATGGTAAAATCTCAATAGCTGCCGGGGTCCAACCCCAGCAGGTCCAGGGGTCCCCAAAGGTGTAGATGGAGTCGGCGAAGAAGGAAGGACACTGAGACAGTGTTCAGTTGATCAGCAGCCTAGCCAGGATCTCCAGCCAGGATCTCCAGCCAAGTTCTGGTCTGGATCTCCAGCGAAGTTCTGCTGTTTATTGTCTTGTTACATCCATATTTATCCCAGTTGATTTTAATCCTGTCAATTTCTATTACAAAGGTTAGGGCGTTTCTTATCTCCATTCCAGGGAGTAAAGATTATGTAGCTTAAGCATGATTGTTTGTAGTGATTAACTACCCGCCTGGCACTTAGTTAAGGAGTTTCATCCCCTCCCTGACTTCAGGGAAAAATTCCTACCTGGGGAAACAACCTTTCTAGGAGAGGCATCCCCTCCCTGACTTCAGGGAAAAATTCCTACCTGGGGAAACAACCTTTCTCGGAGAGGTGACCTTGGTTAAAACACACAGCGCTAAGGGGAGCAAACATATTAAGAACAGTATGCTATATACGCCAGGTCCCTTGAAACATATGCTGTGCAGATGTTTCTTTCCTGCAGCGACTGTGTCAAGCAGCAAGGATGGACCGGCTTCCGGCAAATAGCTATTTGCTGAACACATAAATCAATAGAGGTATCATAGTAAGTCAGGATATACTACCAGAAGAAATGTCTGAGGAGTAAAAAGAATCCCATATACTTACCATTTCTATATCCTATGCTGCTTTTGTCAAAGTGGAGACTTAATAAAAGTTGGATAAATTTGATTAACCTATCCAAAATATTATTATCATAACACATATGTAACCCTAGAATATCAGAGGAGTACAATATAATAAAAACTTTCAGAGAGTTTTGCTAGATATTGTTTAAAAAGATTAAGAAAAGTTCTCAGCTCACTGAATTTCAGTCTTCAGCAAATAAGAAAAATGTCATTAATTATTAATGTAAGCCTTTTCACTTATTAATCTTTGAATAATATGTGTAGAGATAATTGATTGTTAATAATGAAAATCAGATATGAAAGATAGCACACCTAACCATCAAGTTTGCTGAACAAAATAAAGTTCTTACCTCCCCTGGGAATGAATTTCTTTATGAGAAATAAATTGAATATTGTTAAGGATGGAGAATAATCGGACATGGATGAGGAAGTTATGACATTGACACATATTCCTCTATAAATACTAAGATTTATTCTGTGCATTATTCAATACATATCTGTTAAAAATTGAGTTAAAGGATCTCATATCAGTGAGCCAGAGAACATAATGTGGGAAAGATGATAAATTAAATGATTGATCGTTCTTATTTTAATGCCTCACACATTTACTGATACCAAAAAAAATGGTTTATTTCTTTAGGCTCATTAATTATAAACTTGAAAATCATTTAGGGATTTTAAAAAAACAATTTGCAAGTTAATCTTGTCAGTTTCTGAATAAGTTACTAAAAAAGCTGGTGAACTAGTGAGTTACGGAATCAAATATTTCAAGTTTCTCATGTTGGCTTCAAAGTGAAAGTGAACTTGTTTATCTATTCAATATAAGCTGATGTATTGATTTTAAATTATGAAAACATATGTAAAATATGCATAACTTCTATTGAATCAAACAATTAAAGTAGATATATTTTGTACTATCAAAAGTCAAAATTCTAAATAACTGCAATGGGTTGTTCAATGGCTTTTTAAAATTTGTAAACATGACAAATTCTATCTTACTGATTACACAGTAACAAAATCCTGCGAATATAATTTAGTTTGTCTTGGTGCTAATTCATACAATACTTGGAATGAACATAACGTTTTCTGTAGATGGCACCTCTCCTTGAAATGGTAAAAAGATAACTGTAAGTTTATTAAAATCACTTCCCTCTAAAACCATGGTGGTTTCAATAAGTTATTGCTATTCATTGGCTATGACTGGAGTCTCATGTTTCAAGAATGAGCTCTAGTGGTAGCCTCACATCTCCCAACTCCCCTAAATTGTGCTAGTTGGGGTACCCCGATCTTTCTTAGTCATTTTCTCTGATGGAACTCCTCAAAGATGGACTCCATTTCTCAGATCTGTTTCTGAGGGGGAATATGCTTCTAAGAGTTCAGCATGCTGCTCCTACGTGGGCAGAGATGCATTTCAAGGAGAATGTGACCTTTCTGCAGCTTCTTGCTATTGACAATTCCCGAAATTCAACTTATTCCCAAGAACGGCATCACAACTCCCGTCTTCATACAAAAGAGCCAGCTTCCTCTGTGCTGTATGAATAACCAAAAGCAATGAAATGCATGGGTCTTCCCTAGTCAGTGTGTACCTGAGTAAGAGGATAAAGGAAGCTGGCTACCTGAATCAACTTCCTCTCAAAATCACCAGTAGGATGGCTTACTCCATCTCTATGGGGATAGTAAAGGGGAGGGGCAACAACTGCTACAATAATGGGGCTTTAACCCCATCTGAGAAACCATTACCTTGGGAGGAAGTTTTCTTTTCCAAATATTCCATGTCCTGCTGTCTCTTAACTCACTGGACTTAGACACTAAGCTTATGGTTAGTCCACAATGTGCTTATTCTTCCATCATGAATGAGACCAACATCCCTGTTCCACTCCCACCAGGCCACTTCCCCAGTAATAACAACTCGCCTTAACTATCTTCCAGGAAATACTACTAGATAGGCAGTTTGTGCCAACCCAATTTTTAAAAATAGATTGCAACAGTGCAATGACCATATCTATTCTACATTCACACTATATTTGAGGCTAGAATTTTCTGATATTCCATCCCCAATTATTCCAAACCCTTTGTTCCAAACAGTCTATTAGAGATTCTGTAATGGGATCAAATGACAGCACCAAGATTGATGTAAATTCCAATAAAGATATGGCCCAACTGGAATACAAATCACTTTGTACTATCAGATGTTTCAAAAATGAAATGTACAGAGCCTGCAAAAAAAAAAAAAAAAAAAATATGTGCAATTTTCTGGTCAATCTAAAAAAGAACATGTTCCGATAAATTTAAACCCCCTTTCACCATATCTTGTATCGTTATATTTTTCCTGAAAACAAGTCACACATTTATATGTTCCTTTAAAAAAAAAGACAAAGTAGGAAGGAAGAATAGGTAGAGGAAGAAGAGAAGAAAAAGTGAGATAAAAAGAAGAAAAGCATATTCAGTGTTCTCGTTCTGCAGGAAGGTAGATGTAATCATACCAGTAAGGACACAGCTTTAAAAGTAAATTTATGAGGATTATCTTAATTGTTCATACCCTGGCCCTATCAACGTATCATAACGGAGAGCAATGAGCCTTTCTATCATTGGTCCTACTATTCTTCAGAGAACCTAAGGGTCTGCTTTTTCTATGACCAAGTTTTCTTTCTAGACTCCAAGTCAAAAACATTTCAGCCAATGCTGCTTTTTCCTGACAGTGGCGTGTTTATAGTGATGACAGGCAATCCTACTGGCAAAATACTTTGATTTATAATGTGGACAACTCCAGTTATTTGCTCTCCAAATAAATGCTTGACCTCATTCAGTCATTCTTGGGTGTCTTCAATTTCCTGATATCCCTAAACATTTATCAAACTAATTCTGTCTGTTCTTTCAACTTGGGTGTTGTCCTCACAACATTTTTGGGAGTCCCTCTTGATGTATAAATGTGTTCACTGTTTAGTTTGTTGGAAAAACTGCTGTGTTTAATTTCCCCGTTGAATGGTTTCATATGTTTTTCTTTATATATATATGTCTCAGACCCTACTGGGATCTTCTATTGTAAGAAATGTGTTGCTTTTTATTCTGTCAAAGCATCCCTAGTTTTGTTCTCCTGAGTGGGGTAATCATATCCTTCTCTAAACCCCAAATCTAGGCCAGGTCTGGATTCTACCTATTGAGATCTGCCTGTCTTCCCTAGTTCATATCACCCACCCTTTATCTTGCCTTCGATTTCTTATTTTATAAAATTTCCAGGACACTTTCCTTGAGAAAATGGTTAGTACCTGTGTCTCTAGTTATAATAATGAATTTATCTTGAAACTTGCTTGACAATAATTTGAGCATTTTACAATGGTACTCCTTGTCTTCCCCTATTACATCAACCCAACTAGTATATAAGCGGTTATTGTAATTATTGCAGTCTTCAAGGAGGCATTTTCCATTAGCTCTTATGTACTCTGTCTGTAACTTTGAGGTGGTATTTCTTACAGTTTCCTGAGTCCTAGCTCTGCCCAAGGGAATTATTTCAGTCTAATCTCTGTGATCTTCACTATAGTCTTACATTGGAGTCCTCAAGTCCTAATCACTTTTTCTAGAAAGGTTATCAATAAAAACATTTCCTCCTTGTCCAACCAAAACATTAAAAGTAGTTAAATCTTGGTATAATGTGTCCTGAGTACATTTTAAAAATGCCTTTCATTTGAATTATGGCCTCTAAAACCTTGGATTTTTAAAATTACATACCTTTGCTCTTTTCGTTTGGTTCTCTTAGATCTTTCTCAGCCATTTTCAATGATAGACTTTTCTTAAAATACCATCTCATATTCACCTGAAGTATTCTTCAATTTCTCTAGCACTTCCTAGGCCCCAACACTGTTTTCCCACCAGACGAATTCTCAAGCATTACTCCAATGACAGTTACCAATGACAAGCATTTTCACATTAAGCTCCAGGTAGCTTAATTCAAATAGCCCTTGATCAGAAATAATAGCAGTGCTGAACCGGAAACTAAGTCTGAGTTTGGAACCTCAGAGCTGCCCTCCTGAACCTTCAGAGCTGCCCTCCTGAACCTTCAGAGCTGCCCACCTGAACCTGCCTGATGACACCAAGAGTGTCCCAATAGGCTCGAAGCCTCAGCATCCAGCAGAGTCAAAACCATCTATCTCCAGTGCAATACTGTTCTATGTCTTTGTATTCCCTGTAGCTATATCCTGGCAGATCCCAAGGCCCTGAGGAATCAGTACAGTCCTGGCAGTGAAGGGAAGATAAAATATTACAAGCTGTTTGAGAACCAATGAACCTTTCCCAAAGACCTGCAGAAAAATGCGAAACCTGGGTAAGGGTTTGAGGGTGTTGCAATGAATGCAAGCACAGTTACAAACAGAATAGCATAACACTGAGAAGCTTTTATCCTTGGGAAATCCCATCATGACCTTGGAAAGGTATTGGCAAGCCTTGGACTATCAGAGAGCGTCCATTCACTTCATATTATTTCCCATCACAGACTTTCAATGGGTGAGGTAGAGAGAGAGAAGCGGTAACAACCCAGGCGAGCTTATTCTTTCGACAGAAGTAGGGTGGTCAGGAACAATGAAAATCCCAAATGTCTCTGTCTGAGCATAATTTGACAATGCAGTTCCTTCAGGGGACATGTATCTAGTCACCTTCAGAAAAACTCTTTGAAATTTTATTTTTTTTGGAAATATACTTTATACCAAGAAAAACATAATAAGATGATAGTGTATATATTTTTTGATACAGTCAAATACTTGGCATCAAGCAATGTGTGTGTGTGGGAAGGGGGGGTGGAGGGTTTGGGGGAGAGGGAAGGGGAGGGGTGGAGATAGAGAAAAAACAAACCCTAGCCTAAGCTTTTTCTGTAATTATCTAAAATTATCTAGATTAAGCTTGAATATATCTACTGTACCTCATTAAGCACACTGTTCCACTGCCTGCCCTTTCTATCTGAAAATGTTCTCTCATTTTCAAATTGAATTTCTCCCCCATTAACTTACTGCTTAGGTGTATTTTAATGGCTTTCCTTTCAATGCAAGCCCACTTGTTTGGGCCGCGAAATTATCTCATTTCATTGTATAAAGCCCAGCTTCATTTCTAATTTTCAGTAATTGTGTCCATTTCTAGGTGAAAAATGTGAGCCCAAACAAAAGGCCTCCTAAAACCGGCCTGTCATTTTCAGTTATTTCTCTTCTAGATGCTGGCTGTTCATTTCCCCTACAGAAGGCGTGTCTGTGCCCCTCCCCAATGCACTGTGATCACAGATACAGTGAAGCATCTGGACCTCGCTGTGTGAGGGCATCTCCGGATAGGGAGCTGACAGCTTCACTCAGCTGTAGGCAGTGCAGGTGTGGTAGTCTCCAGGCAGCTCAGCACCATTGCCTTCTGAGTAAACGTCTAAGGAGAACCATAACCCTATCCTTATTTGAAAATTCGCTGACTGGAAGCTTTGGCATATAGAAACTCTGAAAAAATGCCCATTTTATTTCAATCCTCACTATGCACTGAGTGGCCAGATTATTATGACCGGCCAGATTATTATGACCACCCCATCAGTACAATGAAGTGAATTAGTTATGCAAGTAATAATAATAATAATAATAATAATAATAATAATAATAAAACCTTGAGAGTATTTGCTTAGGAAGTTTTCAATATTCAGTATTTTTGAAGTACTGATGTGTACATCCTGGTACACATTCACATGCATGCACACATGCTAACACACACACAACAACACAGACGTACATTCACATGCACACTCACTCATCTACACACTATGAAAAATCACACATATTACAGTATTATATAAATCAACCCATAGAAAAACACACACACATATGCACAGTGTCTTTTAAAACTTATTGGAAATGACTTGCCAATACCTTTCAATTTTTGATTTGTGTCAATGAGCCCATGAGGCTGGGGGAGTGATTGGTCCTCAGGCTATTTTTACTGTCTCTCTTGAAAGGGATATATTTTATCAGCCAGCACCACCCACAAGGCCTCCGATCACTGCAAGGAGGTTGGGAAGTACACTTTCCCTAAGTCAGGGCAGGAAAGGAGAACTGGCCACTGATTCTGCTAGTTTGTTCTTCTGATATATGAAAGTTTCATCTCCCTGCAAAATCCACACCCCCTTGCCAAGGAAGATCAGCCAGACTTTATTTAACAACAGACCTAAAGATGAGGAGTTACGTAATAATTGTCGCTCTCTCAGATCTGGATGGGCCTCCTCTTAGACTGGAAACCTACGAGCTCTAACAATTTTTCCCATTCACAGTTAGTATATAATGGTGGGATATTAGTTAGAATGATTGCAACAAGCATTCCCATTCTGGAAGGAGAAATAGGAGACATCCTTAGCAGTTACTTGTCCTTAGAAATCCTGAAATCCCACTGGGCACACGTTGTGTGAACCACCTATCTTGAAGGCAGAGACTATTCCTTGGTGAGGCCCTTCTCCTGCTCTCCTGGAAGAGGTTCCCTTTATCACAGTTTCTCAATTCATTTCCTGCCGGGAGACGCATGGGAGCCCCAGGATCATGTTGACAATGAATGCTAAGATTTATTGGACACTTTCCATGTGACTCAACGTGGAAATTATACTAAGCAATTGCGTGCATTTAATCCTCGCAATGGCTTTAGAGATGGCATTATAATTGCCTCGGTTTAAATTGCCTAGTGTTCCAGAGCTCGCCAATAATGGAACTTGCATCCAAACCCTGCTGTTACCAGTCCCTAATAATCCCTTCACTCCTATTGTCTTTATATTCCTGAGTTAAAGGGACTGTTTCAGGAATTTTTAGAAGTAATTCCTGGGTAGCTGAACAGAATCTGTATTTTTGACAAATGCAAAGGTCATTTTTCAGTCTCAGAGAATCACAGGCTTTTCCGTCTAGACCCCAGGTTTCTTTAGCAGCACAATACTCCGTGTGTCCAGAGCCATCCCGTGGTGTCTGTGGGGGATGGTTCCAGGAGCCTTCTCCCTTGCAGATACCAAGATTCTCAGATGCTCCAGTCCCTTATATAAAATGACATAGTGTTTGCATATAACCTACCCACCTCCTCCTATATACTTTGTCATCTCTCAATCACTAGTGATACCTAGTGCAATGTAATTGCTGTATACGTAGTCATTACACTGTACTGTTTAGAAAATAATGACATGAAAAGAACATCTGTTCATGTTCAGTACAGACAACTATCAAAGTCTAACTACATAGTACATGCCAGCAACAATACAAATTTTTCCTCAAGTATGATTTAACTGGGATATAAAACTGAAACTCATTGATACAGTATCAAACCTTTAAAAAAGTATAGTGTACTTTCCTTTCAAGTGGAGAGGTACCATCTTGTAATAAAAACAAGGACACATTTTAATTACCTAGAGAGGCTTTGAAGAAGTCTGAGACAAGTTTCCTAAGAAGAAAGGAAATTTCTCTAGCCTGATGGTGTAAGCCCTCCAGAGGGATTCAATGGAACTCCCACCAGTTTTGAACAAGTGTAGCTTTTGAATGCTTTCAGTGGGCCTGACCTTTTGGTAAGAAATTTATATAATTTAAATTAATTATTCCTTATAAGAATATTTTGAAATATATGTTTTAATAACTCCATTTTAGAGATTAAAGAGTCTAGGATTAGACAGCTAAAGGCAACAGGTAAATTAGATAGGGAATTGAAAAAGAGTCAGAGTCAGAACGTGGACCCAGGTCTGTCTTGCTCTGAAACACATGCTTGTAACTACTAGGTAAATTGTTGCTCAAAAAAAGATGACCCCCTAAAGCGGTATCATGGGGTAAAACAGACAAGGCAAAGAAGAAATAGACAAAAGCATTGTCCCCCAAGACCCTACTGCTTGATCAGAGAAATAGAAGATGCATAGAAGTGGTAGCCAGCGTCTGAGTCTATGCAGTTTATCCTACAAGTTCCATTGATGAGCCTGGCTGGTGTGGCCCAAAGATTGAGCATCCATCTATGAAACAGGAGCGGGGGGGAGGGGTCACTGTTCGATTCCCAGTCAGGGCATATACCCAGCATGCTGGCTTCATCCCCAGTGGGGGTGGAGGGGCGTGCAGGAGGCAGCTGGCCAGTGATTCTCTCTCATCATTGCTGTTTCTCTCTTTCTCTCCCTCTCACTTCCTCTCTGAAATCAATAAAAAACATTATAAAAAAGTCCAGTTGATGATTAGAACAAGTTGTCACTCAAGGAAGGCCATTATAATTGACTTTACTGCAGATGTGCACAATGAGCTGATCGGGGAAGAGGGTGATGAGAGCAAAGAAGCGTCAGTATGGGCAGAACATAGAATTCAGAATCAGATTGGAAACCAAGTTCTCCCTCTTAGGGCTTACATGACATTGGATAAGTCATTTCATTGTGTTTAGGCTTAACTGTTACCTGAAAAGCAGAAGATACTAATAACTGTGCCCTAAGCTTGGTGGACTATTCAATGAAATAACGTAGATAACATCCCAGCACCTTCCTTGGAACAAGGTGGGCATTGATATGTATCTGTTCTTCCCACCCTTGCTTCCCAGCTGGGACGATCACTACTCTTCTGCCAATCACTTTCTTAATTAAAGAAACATTTATTGAATTCTTAGTATATAGTAGTCACTCTTCTGGTTGCCTAGGACTGACTGACTGGTGAACAAACCTGATTTCCGCTTTCTTGGATTTTATATTCTCGTGGGAGTTCATAAAAAATGCAAACAAGTAACCAAATAACTACACATGTGTATTTCAAATATTGATGCATTTTACGAGGTGATTAAAAGTGTGATGTCTAACCACGATGCTGTATAGCTGAAACTAATACAAAATAATTTTAAATGGAGACAGTCATTGAAAAAATTGGAGGGGGGGGTGGCAGAGCCAGATGGAAGAGGTTAATGGGGAAGAGGGGGGGGGTTGTGTAATACTTTCAACAATAAAGATTTTTAAAAAGAGAAAACAAATTAAAGTGTAAAAAGTACAAAGAATAGGGTGATATGCTAGTTTCGGGTGGTGGGTGGGGTAATAGTCAGGGGGAACCTCTGCTAGCGTGATGTCTGAAGGAGTGAAACTGGAAACTTTCTCCAGTGGGAATAACCTGTGCAAAGAAACAACTGTAGTGGGTGAGATTCAAGTGTCGGGGGAACTCTGGAGTAGCCAGAGCTCAGTGACCACCAGGGAGGGTGGCAGAGACGCCGGGGGGAAGGCACGGGACAGATGGCACAGGTCCTTTTAAAACTTAGGAAAGGGTCTGGGTTTACCGTGACCCCGGGTCATGCCAAAGGGCCCAGGAAGAGGTGCTGTGGGGGAATCTGTGGGTACAAGGTGCGGCCTCTGAGGGCCATGACGGGGAATGTGAAGCCTCATTGTAACACTCCGAAACCCAGATCCGGCTCTTCCGACGCAGCCCAGAGCCCTGTCCGTGCCTGACGGGATGTGATCACCAGCTGATTCACATTTTTCTCAACTCATTTCCTCCAGCCCATTGATCCAGGTACCTGGTCCAACCGCGCTGCGTTTTCAGTCGGAGGAATAAACGCCCTCTCGCTGCCTCTCTGACTGTCCCGTGGGCCTCTTCCCTGGTGCTTATTCCACTCGGTTCCTAGTCATGCCTCTGCTACTGTTTTCATTATTTTAAAAGGGGAGAGGATATGTTTCTGCTGAAGTTGCCCAATCTTGTTTTCACTCTACTGGGCTCCAAAGTGTGCTGTCTCGGTGCTGGCTGATGAATGAGGCAGAACAGCCAGCGATTCCATTTCCCTTTCAGTGTTCAGATCTTTCCCTGCTCGCCTGGCTTTGTTTTCCCTCCTAACAGTGCATCTAACTGTGCGCCTTTTCCTCTCCCCCTTGAGGCAACCCCTTTTCACGTTACCTGTAACATTTGCCTGGGCTGCTTTCTGAGTATGTGTTTAAGGTCAAAGCTGTTCTGTTGTGCTAAGTTATCATGTTTGGGCTTTAACTTTGTAATTTCACTTTGTACTGTGAGTCGTTTTGTTTTGTTTGTTTGTTTTTCAGCTCCCTTTTCTTAGGGATTCTTTGTGTTAGAGCCTCACAATAATATTTTTTAAATAATAAAAATATTGTTGGCCTCCATAACTTTTAATGTGTCAGATGGTATCTTACTGTTGGTATTTTGAACAATAAATACCACCTCACAGAGGCTCAGTATTCCTTCACGGGTTTCTTAGTTTTACTTCTGTTTTAATACCCGAGGAGCAATTGGTTGTTATACACTCCCTATATCAGGTCTCCACGCACACCAAAAACCCGCTACTGAACTGTCTCTGTTGATGCTCAGTAAATCTAAGAAGCTTAGTCAAATAAGTGTCCTCAGGACATTTAAGATCAACTTCTAACTGTTATTGCTCCTTTACTTCCCTGAAATCACCCCCAGCACAGGGATTAGGAATAGTACTGGGTGTCTGTGGTGGGGGCAGGACGACCACAGATTACATGGTTATGGAAGAACATCTTTCTAGGTCAATACTTGGAATGTCTATACATTGTATGTAATCCTTTATGATTTCCTTCTTTTGTTTTGAATCGTTTTATGACACTTAGCTTTCCTCATTGTCTGAGTGACTTTATCTTCAGGTTTTTTTATATAGTGCTTTGCAACAATTCTTATATTTCGGGTTTGGCTAAATTATTTGCAGTTTTCATTTTGTAATATACTTTTCAATGGCATAAAGGTGACTGTGAAAGACAAGCACCATTGCTTTTTAATGTAAGCTTTCATCAAGTTTGACCCTAGATTTCAAAAAATGTTTCAAGTTTGTCATAAAATATATTATAATTATTTCTCCAGGTATTTCTAAAATGTGCTGGTTGAAGAATGGAACGGATACATTAATAGGTAGACATTCATATGTTTAAATGCATGTATTTTGATCACTATAACAACAATATAACCACACTGTAAACTTACTAGAAACTAGAGGCCTGGGGCACAAAATTCAAGCACTTGGGGGGTGTCCCTCAGCCTGGATTGCAAGAGGGCACAGGCCAGGCCGAGGGATCCTACCTGTGCACGATCCAGGCAGGGGAGGGACCATGGGAGGACTCTAGGGCATGTCCAGCAGTCTCGCTCAGCTCTGATCAGCTGCATCCCAGCAGCCAGCTAACCTAAGCATCTGCCCCCTGGTGGTCAGTGCACATCATAGCGAGCAGTTGAGTGACCTTAGCATATCATTAGCATATTACACTCTGATTGGTTGAATGGCCGACCAGACGACTGGACACTTAGCATATTAGGCTTTTATTATATAGGATTAAGCAAAGGGAACATTCTACTTTAATCTAAACATATTATTTTAATGCAAACAGTGCTGGCACTTCAGGTCAGACAGGTTCGGTTTTTGAGAAGCTTGTGATGCTCCTGCACACCCAGGACTTGCTAGATGCTGGGGATAAGGGGGAGTGGAACGGGCTCTGAGTTCACACAGGGGAGAAGGCAGAGCCTACAGAGCCTGCACAGAGATCCTTTCAGAATAAAGTGTCAGACGCTGGGACAGAGGACTAGGTGTTCCTGAGGAGGGGCAGAGAAAGATTCTAAGGAAAGGCAGTTCCCAGCTTTTCTCTTAAAGGATAAGGCCAACCCAAGACGCGAAGGGTAAAAAGGTCGTTCTAGGAGAAAGAAAACCATGAATCTAGGCACACGACACAGCTCCATTTGGGGTTCTAAAAGCAAGCGACTATTGTAGTAATACTATAGCCTACGTGATGTTAGGTGCTAGACATTAAATTTTTGGCCAATGGCAAGCTTGTCTGGGCATCATGCTTTGAGCATAGTTTTAGTCAAGGAATATGTGCGTATAAAGCTGTATTAATTTTATACACACGTGTGCAACATACATAGGTGTAGATGTATGTATAGCATGTTGCATTTAGTATAAAGTCATATGGCTACGCTTTATTTTATTTAACAGTAATTGTTAAATATTTTATATTGCTACATAATGTAATTTGTTAAATGAATACGTTAATTATTAAATGATTAACATTGTCAAATAAATAAAATAATATTATGTCTACTGCTCAAATTGGTAGAATTAATCCTAGGCTTTGTTTTGGTTTTGTTTTGTTTTTGTCCTATAGCCTGGATTATTTTCTTAGACCATGTTCATAGGCTTGCATAGACTCCAAGACAATGTAAAACATCTTTATGACTCTTGCTATATATTGGAGATTACTTAATAAAAGGGTTTTTGCCAATTTGGCCTCCCATCTACAATCCAAGCTTGGATGCATACATTTTCCAACACCCACTGCTAACACTGGTGATTTCTCCTCTTAGATTTTGCTAATTTATTTGGCAGAATATCTCTAAGTCTTTAGTATCATATCCTTGTGGTACAATAAGAATTATTCTCATGTCTTAATGATGTTATGAGGATTACTTTAAGTAATGAATGAAAATTGCTTAGCACACTGGCACACATAAGTGTACGATAAATTATAGCTATCATATTATTATTATTATTACTAACTCTGACTAATAAAGACAATCTCATTCTACTTTTTTCTCTTCCTGGATCTATTGGAGAATTAATAACTTAATAAATACTTAATGCTCATGTTAGAAAACATTTTTACTTTAAACTAGTGATAGGCTTGCCGCTCACAAAGCCCACGACTATGATGAGGTGCAAAAAGTAATATGAGCATTTCAGACGTCCCCCAAAATATCAGTCCATGTGGGCTCTTTAGGTTTAATACAATTTAGTCAAATTTCTAAGGTTCAAATTAAGAAAAAGAATAAATCAGAGAGCCTAATGGACTTACCACATTTTAGCCAGGAAAAAAAAAATTACCCTTCGCTCTATTGCTTATATCTGAATACTTCTCTTGTTCTGGAAACTACCCGAAAGTGGAAGTGAATTGTCCTAAATACAAGTTTTGTTAAGAAAAGAATAATGGGTGTGTGTGGAAATAAACATGTAGTTCCCAGATATTGAGAAATCAAACTCTAAGTACGGCTGTATAATCTTTACGTTGCCCCAAAACAAAACAATGAAATAAAAACCAAGTTAAAAAATGCATCTGGCCCTAGCTGGTTTGGCTCAGTGGATAGAGCGTTGACCTGTGGGCTGAAGGGTCCCAGGTTTGATTCTGGTCAAGGGCACATGCCCGGGTTGCTGGCTAGATCCCCAATGGGGAAGGGGGTGTGCAGGAGGCAGCTAATCAATGATTCTCTCTCATCATTGATAGTTCCATCTCTCTTTCCCTTCCTCTCTGAAATCAATTTTTAAAAATGTATCTGGTATTAGTTAAAGCAGTGCACATGTTGTCTCCTTTCCTGAGTAGACCAATCTCTCTTTTTTTAAGTCAGGTTTATTGAAATATAATATATATATATATATATATATATATATATATATATATATAGTAAAATGCACCCTTTTTAGCTGTTTCTCTCAAATTATTTTTCTCTTTAACTTACCAAATTTATAGTCATGAAGTTGTTCATAATGTTCCTTTATATCTTTAGTGCCTCTAGGATCTGAGGTGATGTTCCCCGTTCCATTCTTGATATTGGTAGTTTGTGTCTTCTTTCTTTATGATTAACCAGGCTGGCCAGAGTTCTATCTCAATGTTATTATTGATCTTTTCAAAAAGCCAATTTTGGTATCATTGATTGTCTCTATTTCTTTTATGTTTCCAATTTCACTGATTTCTGCTCTTATCTTTATTATTTCCTCTTTTTTTGCTTCGAATTTATTTTACTCTTCTTTTTCTAATTTCTTAGGTTGAATCTCCAAAGACTGAGTTGAAGCATTTCTCACCCCCTCCCCCAATGCTAGATACACATATTTAAGTACTACATAAGTTGTGTCACATAAATGTTGATGTGTGTTTTCTATTTCATTTAATTACAAATATTTTTAATTTTCCTTTTATTCTTTGACCCAGGGTTTATTCAAATATGTGTTTTTTTTGTTTTTCTTTTCTTTTTTTTTTATTATTAGTTAAGGTATTACAAATGTGTCCTCATCCCCCCCATTAACTCCCAACCTCCCCCCTCTCCGCCCCGCACACTCATGCTCCCATCCCCCTGTTGTCCATGTCCATTGGTTTGGCTTATATACGTGTATACAAGTCCTTCGGTTGATCTCTTCCCCTCACCCCCACCCTCCCCTACTTTCCTTCTGGGGATTGATAGCCTGATCACTGTTTCTCAGTCTTTGGGTCTGTCCCTTTTCATCAGTCTATGTTGTTCTCTATAATCCACAAATGAGTGAGATCATGTGGTATTTATCTTTCTCTGACTGGCTTATTTCACTTAGCATAATGCTCTCCAGTTCCATCCATGCTGTTGCAAAAGGCAAGAGGGCAAGAGTTCCTTTTTTTTTTTTACCGCAGCATAGTATTCCATTGTGTATATGTACCACAGTTTTCTAATCCACTCATCTGCTGATGGGCACCTAGGCTGTTTCCAAATCTTAGCTATGGTGAATTGTGCTGCTATGAACATACAGGTGCATATATCCTTTCTGGTTGGCGTTTCTGGTTTCTTGGGATATATTCCTAGTAGTGGGATCACTAGGTCAAATGGGAGTTCCATTTTTAGTTTTTTGAGGTAGCTCCATACTGTTCTCCACAGTGGCTGCACCAGTCTGCATTCCCACCAGCAGTGCAGAAGGGTTCCTTTTTCTCCACATCCTCTCCAACACTTGTTGTTTGTTGATTTGTTGATGATAGCCATTCTGACAGGTGTGAGATGATAACGCATTGTCATTTTGATTTGCATCTCTTGTATAATTAGTGACTTTGAGCATGTTTTCATATGTCTTTTGGCCTTCTGTATGTCCTCTTTCGAAAAGTGTCTATCTAGGTCCATTGCCCATTTTTTTATTGGATTGTTTATCTTCCTTTTGTTAAGTTTCATGAGATCCCTGTAAATGTTGGAAATTAAATCCTTATCAGTGGTATCATTGGCAAATATGTTCTCCCATGTAGTGGGTCTTCTTGTTGTTTTGTTGATGGTTTCTTTTGCTGTGCAAAAGCTTTTTATTTCGATGTAGTCCCATTTGTTTATTTTCTCTCAAATATGTGTTTTTAAACTTCCAATATTTGAAAATATACCAATTATTTTCTATTGGTTTCCAGTTTCATTCGTTGTTGGGTTTCTACCTTCTGTCCTAAAAATGTCAATTAGATCAAGTTTGTTGATAGTGTTATTCAGATCTTATATTTGCTTACTGATTTTCACTTTATTTGTTCTATGTATCATGAAGACATATCCAATTATAACTGGATTTTACAGTAGTCATTTTTAATATGCCAGTTGTAGTGCTGCTGATTCTCAATATCTAATAAATTAGCAAAGTTTTCTTTCTTTATTTAAGCCACATAATTAGCCAAAATATATCTGCTGATGCTTAAATTCAATGTAATTTGGACTTTAGTCAAAATAAAAAGTATCAGATACTTTTCACTGAGCAGCACATAGTAACAACTACGTATGTGCTCATGCATAATTTAATCATAGACATATTTTGGTATTTGGGGATCTATCGCTATTTAAAACATTTTCTAAATACCACTAACCAAATGGCAAGACAATTTAATTCTTCTGACATTAAGACCTTGGGTGATGAATTTTAGAAAGTTTTCATTTGATGGCTCGATTGCATCAGCTGTAAAAGGGAGGTTAGCCTAAATGAGATTTTAAGTATCTTTCCTTTCTATGACATCATTCTCATCATCAAATCAGCACACTTATCTTATTTACAGTTTGTTTCATTTTTTTTCTACAAGGTCACTTAACTAAATTGAGGCTTCCTTTATCAATTGTAAAGTAAGGTAGTACTCACAACCCTACCTATATAGTTGGAAGTTGCAATACATTAGATGATGAAGAGACTATTGGCCCTAAGACTGTAAGCACTGGTTAGAATTGTAACTAATAGTTCTCATAGTTACCAGTCAAGAATTGTACACAGCCAAGTTCATATTATACTGATTACTATCAAGCAAAAACACTGGCAAGCTAGTGAAAGGTGCTTCATTTCTCTGACACACACACACACACACACACACGCACACACACACACACGCACACAAAACTTTTGTCCCCCCCAAACTAAATTATACCTGGACTGTCCCATTGTATAGTCTTTGAATCTTTAAATGATCTTATATTGTTTCTAACTCAACAATTTATGATCCGCCCTTCCCTAGGCAGCTAATTAAATCAGTGCCTGAACTCTTTAATTCATACTAAGGCATTGAGGAATTCCTGTTTCTTCTCAACTAGTTTCTTCACGTAATTGCACAGTTCCTTTT